>NC_142501.1:4831287-6081287 GCF_057876585.1 Rhinolophus sinicus
AGAAGCCCCACTCAACTTGTCTCAACCTTCACCAGAGTCAGGAATGCAGAAATCATAAACAAAAATGGTGCTGGTGCCCTGAACCGACACCACAAGAGAGATGTCACAACACCTAATGTGACAGAACTTCTCTCCCTGAACGTGTGCCACGTGCCAGAGACAGGGCTGCCACTTCACGTAGCTCTTCCCACGCCCACAAGAACACTGCAAGGGAGGCATTGCACACCCACCCCCCTCCCCACCCCACCCCCGTCTGTAAAGATACGGAAACCACTTCAGTTCTCCTACTCAGATAGGTCTGACTCCGGGCTCCTGCTTCTCACACTTGGCGGACCAGCCTCAGAGGCAGCACAGCAAGATCATTTGCAGGGGGCCTTCCCTGCGGCTCCAGGGTTTCTGCCTTTTGCCACTAGGTGGCGCCCTAGGCTTGGTAAGAGTAAAAGGTAACCTGACTTGAAACTGGGTTGCGAGTGGGGATTTAAATCAACACGTAGGAGTTACAAGGGTCATGTGCACTAAACGCCCTGGTACCGTCCTATTTTAAAAGCGCGAGTCTGATTACATGTCCGGTGAGGCTGGACTCCACGTCCTCTGCGAACTCAGGCACCCGGAGCACACGCCCGCGCTGGGGCTGCTCGTAGCCCCTAAACCAAAACCGCCCATCTGCGAGCACAGCTTTTCAGAGGAGGAGAGGCACGGTGAGGGCAGCGTCCCCGACACACCACAGCAAGCCTTCCAGAACCTTCTGCGGCTGAACCTACGTGGTTCTGTGACAACAGTCTTAGAGCGACAGACGACAGTCAAGGCCTCGCCTGGCTAGCTGTGGGTCTGAGCAGAGATGCCGGCCTTACCTCTGCCTGCGGCTGCTGGAGAAGCAGACACCCCGGAGGTCGCGCCGGAAACCGACCCCCAGGAAGAGGACTTCCTCGCAAGGCCGCCAGCACAGCCCGGGGGTTTTAGCAGGGTTTTCTTCAGCCCCAACTGAAACAAAAGGTAAAGAATAAACTCATCAGATTCCATCATCTACCCATTACTTATTTCTACAAAAGTACGTTATTCAAATAATTCTTAGTAATTGTCATTTCAGTGTAAAGAAAAAAAGGTCAAGCAGTACTTCTCCAAGTCCTGCCTGAGAAACACCTGGGCAGCCTGCTGAAACGCAGATTTCTGGGCCCCCACCCAGGCGCCCTGACTGAGTAGCTGTGGGGCCCAGCTTTCAGCAGTTCTCACACGTTACACAGCTGTTTGGCCACCAATGCTGGGAAATAAACGGCAGAGACGTGGACGGGGAGTCTCCAGGTCTGAGGAGCTGCAGTTTGAAAGCATCAACATGCCATCTCACCCACACCAGGTCCCGGCAAGGGCCGCAGGGACCATCTCCAAGGACTTGTCACCCGCACGGCTCCCAGGGGCAGAGGCCAGCCCCCAGGACGCGCCAGGTCTGACCTTCGCATTTCACCAAGCTATCTCTCCTGGACCACGTTTTCAACCTTCCTAACCTTGACTTGCATCAAGAGACACATGCTATGTACACACAGCTGCCGCCTTACTCTCTTCGCTCACAAGCCACAGCCCCCCTGCAGCCCGGCCAACCCACCTTGTTTGGAACAGGAAGCGATCTCTTGCCTTGGACCAAGTGGCTGCCACTGGCTGGCAAGCGGGTGACATCCCGGGCAGCGCTGGGCTTGTCAGGGGCCATGTCCCTGTGGAATTCCTTTTCATTTAGGATTTTCACCCTGGAAGGACTAGCTGGTATCTCTTTCGTAGGCTGAAAAATTTTAAATTGAAATGTGAGAACTGTCTAGTCTTTAACAGAGTGCAGACACACTAAGGCTTCCATTTAGAGCCACCGCAGGCGCCACCTATCTTCCCAGGGCTATCCATGTCCCTTCATTCATCAGCTCCATTGAGGGGAACAGAGCAGTTCACTTCCTCCACCAAATTACCATGGACAGAATGATGATGGAACGTGCTTCCTCATTAAAAACCGGGTAAAATAACAGCAAGACAGAGAGCTCATTAATAGGAGAGGGAGCCTCTAGAGCTTCTTCTCCGTCGGGATTTTTATTTAAGGATGGTAATGAGGAAACGTTCTAGTTACCCAGATTTTAAAACGCTGCTCAGAAAGAACCATTCATTAACTGGCCATGCCCTCTCCCAGAGAAGCAGCTCAGCTGCCATAAATCTTCCCGGTCTAGTCGTGAGGGCCATTTTCCTTTGGCCCACAGTCGACAAGTCATAAATTCCTGACATTTAGGTCCGAGGGCAAGCTTGGGACTCAGCCACACTTATATAAATAACCCCTTATAACAGTTAACAAGACGCTCATAAAGTCATGAAGATGAAGCGGTAACTTCCTTTCTCCCTCACGTCATTTTAAAAATGGAGGTGTACCTCCCACAGCACAAAGTTCACTTTAAAGCGTATACTCTAGTGGTATATTCACGTCGTGCAATCATCACGATCTCATTTTAGAACGTTTGTGCCGCCCCTGAAAGAAACTCATAACCATTAGCAGTCACTCTCCAACCCAGGCAAGCACGAGTCTACTCCGTTATTGTCCCTTCATGTAAATGGGATCATACAGTATGTGGCCTTTCTTTTGTGTCTGGCTTCTTTCACTGACCCATGTTTTCAAGGGTCACCCGTGTTATAACCTGGATCAGTGCTGCATTTCTTCTTTTTTAAATTTTTAATAATTGTAATATAATTAAAAATGGTTAGCACTGCATTTCTTCATTGCCAGAAACATTCCATTGTGAGGATAGACCACATTTTCTTTATCCGTCCATCAGTGGATAGGCACCTGGGTTGTTTCTGCTTTCTGGTTATTGTGTAATGCTGCTGTGGACACTGGTGCACGGGTTTGTGTGTGGTCAGATGCTTTCATTCCTCTTGGGCATATATCAAAGTGAAACTGCTGGGTCACATGGTCACTGTATGTGTAACTGTTCCAGGAACAGCCAGGCTGCTTCCCACAGTGGCTGTTCCGTTTCGTATTCATTCCCAGCAGCAGCGCGTGATGGTGCCAATTCCTGTGCATGCCCCGGTTTGTCCTGTTACTACAGCCATCCTAACAGTTGTTGTGAAAGCACATTTCTAAACAGTGCAGTCAAGTGGCCCAGTTGTTTCTAGAGGCAGCCCTCACACGAATGCAAGTGTGCCCGAGTCACGCAGAAGTGAATGGCTTTCCCCACAGAAACGTGGGAAGTGGTGGCGGGTCCTAAGTGAGCTCCAAGTGCAGCTCAGCTATACAGCTCACCCCTCGCTGAGCAAACACTGCTCTCGGGCACCAGGTCACAACTAGGAGAATAACAGGCCCCAGGATGATGTCATAACCTCTCTGCCCTGAGGCCACATGTGACACACACAAATCGCTGCCTGGTTCCACGTGGTACATGTAACGCTCAGGACAACCTCAGTCTAGAAACATCACTTTAGAAATTCACATCCAAACAGTCTCCAGAAAAAGGAAGGCATGGTGGAGGGAAGGGCCCCAGCTACGCAGGGAAAGCGCTGGCCAGCAGGCCTCCTCTGTCCAGCTCTGCCCAGCGGGTGCCCTTAGCTGGTTCAGTTCTGGGGCCGGACAGGAGGGGGTCCGTCATGCAGAGGACCTGTGCGTGCAGAGGACAAGCAGCTTCCAGCCCTTGCTGGGCGCTCTGCATTGACCTGGACCACGAACAAGCCCTCACAGCATCACGCCTGTGGGGCTGGCTCAGCTGAGGCCTGCGCCCAGGGCAGGAGCAGAGCCGGGAAAGGCGCCGGCCTCTCTCTGCGTCTCCTCCAAAGGAGGGGCTTCCTCCCTCCCCGGAGCACGCAGCCACATCAGGCAAAGGCTGTCATCTGACACCTACCTTCCCCTACCCTAGCGCCCTCTCCCACAAGCTGCCAGGGCCCCCAGCTTCCCAGAGCTGGTGACTGCACCCCAAAGGCATACCTGGCCACCACCACTTCCCAGGACAGCTCATTGCTTAATGCCAGCAAGGGCAGCAATCTAAAGAAAGTCACAGTGAAGGAGGGTGACGCGTGGCTATTCCAGGAGGGGGATTTCCGGAAGTTGCTTATTAATGCAAATGAAATCCCTGACTGGTGGAATGCCAGTGTTGTAACAAAACCAAAGGAAACATTTCAGAGAGAAGTTAGGAGGACATGCTTTTACAAGAAAGTCATCACATTAGCAAGGCAGGCCTGCCCACGCCCCCCACTGACACTGCCCTTCCACACCTATGTACCCCCGGAGCAGCTACAGCTCCGTGTCTCCCCGTTAAGGTCGCCATTATAGGGCTAAACCAAAAGCGCATCTCGCCCCCAGATAAACGTTCTGGTCCGTGGTTCTCTCTACCTTGTCCGCCGCCAACCGCATGCTTTTCCCTCCAACCGACGAAGCTCGCGGGGGCAGCAACTTGCTGATGACCTTTTTCTGAGTCACCGGCTGGCCTGGAAGGTGAGCAAAACTTGGTTCCCCCGGCAAAGACGAAGACGAGAGCGGAGGCCTCTGCGTCTCGGGGCGGCTGGCCTGGGCAGGAGCGCCCTGCAGGCCCATGCCCAGGGCGGGCTGGATTTCCGAGGGCGGCGGTCCCAAGGGGCTGTCCGACAGGCAGAATGTCTCCCTTTTAAGTGACCTGGGGCTTTTCTTCATTTCATTCTCTTTCTCAAACAGGTTCACTTTTAATTTTGATTCCTGTATGAATCTCTCCACGCCCGGGCTCCGAGCGCCTTGAGACCCGGCAGCTTGGGCCTCCTTGTTTCTGCTGTTGCCTTGTATCTGTAAGGCCAGCAAGTGAGCTTCTTTATAAACTTCCACAAACTTCTCCCCAGTGAGAGGGCTCCAACGGAAGCGACACTCTGAGGCTGGCAAAAGAGGTTCTGCAGGAACCTGATTGCTTAATTCTAAGCTGGTAGCAATGCATCGTTCTTTATGCCCAACGGGTCCAAAAAAGACTTCATCATCTTCGTTTGCACTATTTTAGAAGAAAAGGATTATTAATAACACTGGCATTTAAATAGGAGATTTTACCGAACGTGGTTATGCCTCAGGCAATTGAAGAAAATATGTTTGTTTACCTTAAAGAAGACAATGAAAGATCGAAGTCAAATTTTTCTTCGGCCAGAAGAACAACGTCTGGGGGAGGAAAAGTCTGCCGTTATTTTAGGGCTGGGGCTGATGAAGAGAAAAACATTGCCAGTCTCTATAGCTTTCTTTTTAAAATAGCATCAGCCATTCGGTAACAGCTATCGTCTCTTCTTGGAGCCCATCCTGAACCCCCAGATAAAATTGTGTTTTGTACCCCATCCATATTCCCACCACAGCGCCTTCACCAGTCCTGTCTGTTTGTAAGCCTGACTCCCTCGAACAGAACACAGGCTCTGGGTTAGGGGGTCCCTCTGCTGGGGGCTCTCTCTTCTACTCCACCCTGCCCCTCCCCAGGGCTCCTGTAGCACCTGGACTTCACCTCGATCATGTACTAGCCTCCCTAGTCTGTAAATGTCTCCTCACCCTTCTGTGGTCCCAACTAGACTATAAGCTCCGCCAAGACAACGAATTAACACTCTCCCATATTCCCCGCATCCAGCTAAGGGCCAGACACTTAGCACATACTTATCAAAATGCACTGAACTGATACTTCAATAAGTTTATACAGATTTTCACGAATCACATCTTACGTGTCCTAATAAAAAAATACAGCATGCTTATTAGCAAAACCATAAAATTTAAAAATATACTTATATCCTAATTATGTCCTAATTAGTCAAATCAATTAGCCCTAATTATCTAATCAACGGAAAGGGAGAAAGCACAAATGCACAAAAGAAATAAATAGAAATAAGCAGAGAGAAAGAAAAAAGATTCATAAGCTAGTTTGCTCAACTCCATGCACGTAAACCTAAGGACTTGGCCGAAATGGGTAATTTTCTAGACAACAGAATTTATTTTTTGTATTTAAATTATTTAAATTGATTTATTTATAGAACTGACTCCAGAAGATAGGAAAAAATCTTAATAGTTCAATTATTGTAAACTAACTGGACAAATTTACAAAAGAGTTATTCTCTGCCAAAAAGCACAAGTCCCAGATAGTTTTGCAGGATAATTCTACCAAATCTTTAAAGAACATATAATTCCAAAACTATTTGTATTGCTCCAAAGGACAGAAGAAAGAATCCTTCCAACTTATTATACTTCCATAAGCATGCATACGTAACCACACCGAGATCCCATAAAGTTTTCTCCATCAGGAAAGCTACAGGCCAGTCTCAACATAAAAATCCTAAATAGGAAGATTAGCGAACAGAATCCAGCAATACATTAAAAGAAGGAAAATCTATCACAACCAAGTGAGGTTTGCCCAGGACTTCAGGACTACGAAATGGTTTCATTTCACACCATCTAGTGATATGCTCCTTATATTACTAGATCTAAAGGCAAACCCAGACGATTGTCTCCATGCGTGCTGACAAGGCATACCCTAAAATGCAAACATACATTGGTGACTTCGAAAGCTCTTCATAAAAAGTAACAGATATAGTTTTATCATATAGGGGAGTATCCAGCCCAACCCCAAAGCCAAAATTAGGTTTAATGGGGTACCATCAGAAGCATTCCTTCTAAAGCCAGGGGCACATACGTTTTATCAGAGCAGACAGACTGACCTATGCTGAAGTAACAGACCACCCCGAATCCCAGAGGCTTCTAACAACAAAGCTGCATTTCTCACTCACACGCTGTGTCTGCGGAGGGTAGGCTGGGGCCGGTTCCCTGTCCTCACACTCCAGAACCTACTGATGGAGCCTCCGGCACGGTGCCAGAAGGGGAGAGAGCAAGTTCCACACTGACTCTTAAAGACCCAGAGGAGACACTTATCTCAACATCCACTGGCCACCTTTTGGCCACTTTTCAAGCCAAATCCAACTTCAAGTGGGCAGGGAAGTACAACTCTAGCATGCACCCGGGAGAAAAAAAAAGAAAAACAGAAATACTGAAGAACAGCACCAGGGACTACCACCCACGTGTAAATTAACCCCAAGCCAGACTCAGGCTTAATGGAAAACTAAAGAAGAAATTCCACTAAAGCCAGGCACATGGCAATGACGTCTACTGTCACCACAATTCTTAACATTGTTCTATTATGCGTTAACCAACACAATCAGACAAAGGAAAGAATTTGGAGGTAGAATTCTTTGTGCATAGACGCTCTGATTATAGACACAAGAAAATCAAGTGAAAACTATTATAAATTTAGTAAAAGGATAAAAGCACCGGGCTAAGGACAAAATTATTACCCCGCAATCAATAGCTTTCAGATCTACAAAGAACAGAAGATATAATGGGACAAAAGGCCTCATTTACAGTAGCAGCAAAAAAACGCAAAATACCTACGAACAAACCTAACAAGAAATATGCAAGATGAATACAAAGAAAATTTAGTACATCATCAAAGTAACAGCAAATCCAAGGGAAAAATGGATTATTCAGGACATGGTATTGAGAGAAACTAGATGATGTTTTGTGGAAAATATAAATTTTGAACCATACCTCATACCCTACCAGGACAAATTCCAAATAAGTCAAAGAAGTAGTTAAAATTAAAAAAAAAAAAAAGATAAAACCCTAAAAGAACAATAATAAACCATGGGGAAATTATTTTATAACCTGGAGTGCGGCGGTCTATGACACCAAACTGGAAGCCATGAAACAAAAGGTTGAGAGTCTAACATGTAAAAAATGTTTTAAATCTCAGCTTGGCAAAACTCACCATGAGCAAAGTTGAAAGAAACAATCAACACTGAAAAGCTATTTGCAGCTCACATTGCAAAGGTTAACTCATGAGTGGTGCCTACAAATTGCTAAGAAAACAATTAACCAGATAATGGGAGAACAAACAAAGGGTATGAACAGATAAAATTCACGGAATATAAAATGAAATGTTCTTAAAACTATGACAAGTTCAGCGTCACTCAAAAGTAACAGCAATGAAAACTAAACAGTGTGAGATTCCACTTTTCACTTAACAGATTGTTCAAAATCAGATAGTTAGCTAAACTGTAGGCAAGGTTGTGGGCGGTGAAGGTGTCAGTCGCGACAGCTCTACGGAAGCTGACCTGGCAGAACCTACCAAGATAAACGCACATACCGTTTGGCCCAGCACGTCTACTGTGAATGTAAACTACAGACATTCACGATGTTATTTATTGCAACAGCAACACACAAAATAAATGTTCACCCACATAGATGAGATAAATTACAGCAAAACCCCCAATGGAGTAATATTTAGGCACAAAAAATAATAGTAACATTCTTCATGTGTTGATATACAAGACCACTAAGATAAATTAGGCACAAGAAAATGAGATGCAGGCCAGGGTTGTATATGCTGTAAAGAGGGGAAGCTCCATAAAGAGCAGGGAAATGGCTGACCTTGTACTGGCTTGGACATACTGGCTTGTACTCCCACAGATTATGTCTGGAAGGAGACCCAAGGCACTGATGACATCAACGGGCTTTGAAGGGGGCAACTGGGTGGCTGAGGGACAAAAATTAGACATTTCACTTTTTACATGTCTGAACCTAGGAAGTTAATTGTGTAGGTTGCTTCTAGAAACTTCCAACTGGAAAAAGGTATCCTGGACCAGGAATCAGGGAAAAAGTCTACTGCGGGCTCTGCAACTGGCTCCGAGTGACCTTGGGCTGGCTGACTCTTTCACTCTGCAAACATGTGTCACGTTCTCCAGCAGGCACCACGCAGACACGGGGTATAAACAGTGCTACCCTCAGAAGTGCATTGTCTAGTGGGGACACTGAGTGAAAGGCAGCACAGTGGCAGGCCAACGTGGAGGTGGGGACACCTCTGAGGAAATAAAATGTCTTTAAGGAACTGGTCAGGGGCCAAAGTGGCTGGAGGAGAGAGAAACATAGTGGGGTCAGGTTCCAGAGGGTTTGTAAGCCATGGCAAGGAGCTTTTATTTTCTCCAAAGTGCAATCGGAAGCTACTGAAGGGTTCTAAGCAGAAGAGTGGTGATCTAACTCGTGTTTTTAAAAGGTTACTCTGGCTGCTGTGTAGAGTGTATCATGAAGGAAGCAGGCAGGATTTATTGAAATTACAAATGCACACACTGACCAAAATGCAAAAGATACAAGTAGGAAGTGAAGAGTTCATGTGGCTGAGACCAAGGTGGTGACATCTGAGTGGAATGAGAAAGAAGTAGATGGATCCAAAATATATTCTGAAGGTGGAAATGACAGTAACTGATGATTGAACGAATGTGGCAGCTTCAAAACTTGAACAGCTGGGTGAATGGATGGGCCATTTACTTGCATGAGAAACACAAAGAACAGTCTAAGAACAGATAGGGTGGGAGGAGAGCCACGTGGAGTTTGAGGTGCCAAACAGACAGGTGAACGTGCCAGTCCAGAGCTCAGAGGAGAGCTGGGCTCAAGACCAAACGTGGGCACCCCCAGAAAGCCATGGGGTTTAAAGCCATAGAAATATATCAGAGCCCCTGGTGTGGGGGGGAAGTACAGAGACACCCCAGACCAGGTCCTGGGGAAGATCCGCTTCAGAAGATGGTAGAGGAAGACAACTCTGCAAAGAGAGGGAGATACACCAGCCAGGTAATAGGAGGAAAACCAAGATGCCTTGGAAGCCAAGCAAGGAAAGTTTCCAGAACGAGAGAAAGTCAAATGTTATTGAGGTTGATTAAACAAGGACAGAAAAGTGACAGTAAATGTGGCACCAAAGATTGTCATCAGAGACGGATGAAAGCAGCTTGAGTGGAGGGAAGGGTGAGGGCAGGAGGGGTTGGTTTCGTTAAGGGATGTGAAAAAATAGCACAACAAATAGAGAACGTTCTTGAAGTCTGGCTCTGAAGGAGGCTCCCTGCAACGGAGGGGAGTTGGGGCCAAGTGAGATACCAGAGTGTACTTGTTATGTCAACCATGAGTGTGAGCCAAAGGACAGGCAAAAGTAAGGCTGCGAAGAGAGGGTGACTCAGGGCTGAAGTCCTCGAGAGACGCAACGGGGATTCGGAAAGGGCCTGACGGTTGAGAAGGAGGAAACAACAGGAAGGAGCGGGATACCCTGCCATAGGCAATGAAGAATCCGAGACGACTGGCCAAGGCTCTAGGACGGTTTCTGCAGAAGGGAGGTGTGGCCAGTCTACCCGCGTCACCGGGGTGAGGTGAGGAACAGAGGATAAAAGGATGTCAGCACGCTTCAATAGAAAAAGCGGGCAGGGCCGGTAACTCATCTTGGGAGGCTGTACTGTCACCTGGACATGCAAGCCAGACAGGGACAGGACAAGGCAGCAACAGCACCACCACGCTCCATGCCTAGCGCGGTCGCAAGGTCCTACACAAGCGTCAGCAAACGGAAACCAGCAACAAACAAAAAGAGAAAACATCAAATTCAATCCCACGCATATCTGAGCGTCAACGAAGGTGCCCGGTGGTCTGGGCACTGGGCATAGCAAATAAAAGCGGTAAGAATCCCCTTTAGGATGGGACTGAAAGCTGGGGGCGAAGGGGATGCAGAAAACAGAAAAATAAAGAAATTAGACGGACGCAAACCCCTGGGAGACAGGCACCATGAGTCCCGTGGGCACAGAGCACACAGTGAGCACTGAATACATGCACTCAGTTCTCACACAAGGATCACGTCATCCTCCATCTCCCCTGAGCTCCCTGAGCAACGGCGCTGCCGCGACGAGGACGTACCCTCCTTCTTGGGAACATTCGTCTCCGCTTCGCCGGCCTGGCTGCCGTCGCGGCCGTCCCCTCCTTCCATGCCGAGAGCTGTCAGGAAGTCACTGCGGGGAGGGAGGAGGGGCCCGGAGTGAGCAGGTCGCAGAGCCCAGACCCCGGCGCCTCCGCCCCCAGTGACGCCCCCGCCGCAGCGCGGACGGGCCAGAGGGCGCTGGGGCTTCGGCCAGGTCAGGGGGAAGGGCGGCCCGAGGCCACCTGATGCAGCCCGAGACCCTCCGCGACGCACCCACAGAGGCCGCGCGCGTCCAGGCCTGGAGCTCCCGGGGCGGCGCGGGTCCGAGCCAGGCCCGGACGCCCCGGACGCGGACAACGGAATTCCCCGCTCTCGGACCGGACTGTGCGGGCTTCGGTTTGCGCCCAAGGCGGCCAGGTCCTCGCTGCAGCCCGGACGGAGCGCGCCCCCCGTCCCCCGCCCCCGCCCCCCGGCCCGAGCCCAAACAGGACCCTCACCCCTAGCGGTTACGACGGCCCAGCCTGCGAGCGTCTGCCCCAAATTTAAACGGGGCGCGGCGGGCGCGGCGCGGGCTGCGATTGGCCGGTTTGAAAAGGGCTCTGCACGGTCGCCGTGTGCGGTGCATCCTGGGGGTTGTAGTCGGAGCGCTCGGGAGAAAGGCCGTGGCGCCTGTGCTCGGCCTCCACGCGCGGGTGGGCTGCGCACGCCCGAGGTGCGCCCCTTGCCTGCTGTGGGCTCGCAGCGCCGGATGGTGGTTCCTTAGAGCACGCGCTGTGCGTACCTTCAAGGTTAGCACCTGGATGCTGCGTGTGGCAAGGGGCATGGTTCTGACCCCAGCTCTTCATGTGTAAATGGAGAAAACTAAATTCCTACCATAGGGTGTTGATGTGAACGCCAAACGAAATAGGTGCATCTACCTGCTTTGTAGAGCGGTACCTGTCAGTTCCTAACACAGTAAGAAGACCGGGTCCCTGCTCCGAGGAGCACACAGGTGGGTCTCGGTGACCAGACACGCTGGATTTTGCCCCTGGACCAGGAGAAGCTGTCTGACGGCAGAGCGGGGCGGGAGGGGGGTGGGCAGTGATGAGGGCCTGAGCACGGTCAGGGTGTGGCAGAAGCCTGCCCTGGGCTTTAAAGCCTGGTGGGGGGGGTATATGGAGGGGTGCGCCTTGAGGCAGGGCCCGGTGGTCAGGTGATGGAATCTGCGTGGGGGAGTGTACACGTTGGAGCAAATAGGAGCCCTCTGATCTGAGCGACGGGTCAATTACGTAGCAGCAGCTCAGAAGACCTCACCTGAGCCTTGGACTGTGAACCAGGTCTAAGTAACACCCACCTCATGGGTTTGAGGGTCAGATAAGGGGCTCCACCCAGGGCAGTGTCATGAAGCTGTTGCTCTAATTAATAGAGACTGAAGGATGGATTGGGCAGGAAGGAGGAGACTGGGACAAATCACAGGGTCTGCCCTGGGAGGACAGCACCATTTTCAGGCGCGTTGGGTAAAGAGCTGTCCAGGGGGCAGCCATTCTGGCCCCAGGACCTCCGAGAAGCCTTCCAGCCTGACTGGGGCCACCGCTGAACTCCAATGTCCCGCTCTCACACCATCCACACCCTTCATCCCGTGTTGTCATGGTCCCTCTTCACTTCTGCTTCCAAGTCCAGTTCCCCATGAGACTGAGCTCCTGGAAGGTAGGGGAGGGTCTCCATCATCACTGTCCTCCAGCCTCACCCAGCCCAGCGCTGGACACCAGGCAGGAGCTGGGTGAGAACTGGGTAAGGTGGGGTGAGAGGGCGTCTGGCAGCTTGGAAGGAACCCGGCCTGCACTCTGCCTCCCCTTTGGCTTGTCCTGGCATCCCCAACACCTCTTTTCTATTTAGGGGCTCCCTCTGCAGCCTCAGCCTCCCTCTTCACTCCCCACTTTGTCCTGCTGTGCTGGGTCCTCTGGACCCTGATTTTCCCACCTGAATCTCTGATCCTTTCTGAGTCCCATCACCTTTTGCTTAGAATCCTGTTTACTGGAGGAGACCCAGGTGCAAATCCCAGCTGCAGGTATTGGTCAAGAGGCTCTGGGTGCAGGTGACAGAAAACCAGCTTTAACCTGGCCTTAGAAAGAGAATCGATTGGCTCAAGGAACAAGGAAGTCCAGGGGTGGCCCTGACTTCCGGCCTGGATAGAGAGGGGGTCGAAGGAGGGTACTAGGGCAGGTCATCTCCCAGCCGTCTCTCCAGGGTCCTGCTCACCCTCAGACAGGCTGCTTTGTCAGGCCCACCAGCCAGGGAGCTCCAGGCTTCCCTCCACCTGCCAGGGCCTCCTGAAGACAGCAGCTCATTTGTACTGCTGTGCTCAAGCCACAGTCCCAAGGCTGTGGCAAGAGCCCAAAGGGTCCTAGACTCGGGGCCTCTTGGCCCAGGTGTCAGATCCCCACAGCCCTGCTGGGTGTGAGGGTCCCCAACACCCATTCCCAATGCTCCTCTCCCTGTATCATGTCAGCACATAGTAGGTACTCAGTAAACAGCAGCAGTCATTAATAACTTGTTGCTAACTCCAAACTATGTCTTCACTCCATCCATCTCTTGGCCTCCTGTTATCATTGTCGCTTCATTTCTCCCTTTGCCAGCAGAATTCTGCTCCATTCATTTATACATTCATTCATGGTTTCATTCACCACTGACAGGTACTCAGTGCAGGCCACGTGCTGGGTGACAGTGGGACACAAATGCCGCCCGACTTGAGGAGATCACAGCTGGGGAGAAGGTGCAATAGCAAGGGCAGTGCCCAGGGCTGTGGGGCACAGCAGAGGCACCCTCACCCGCCTGCAGTGGGGAGCCCAGGGCTTCCCGGAGGAGGGACCAGGGTTCCTACTTCTCTGGCCAAGTTGTGTCTTGCTTGGAACCAGGAGAGGAGAGGGCAGATGGGGTGTGAGACGGCTCGTCAGGGGAACTAGCAGGAGGCGACAGCTCAGGATGGGAGGGCAGGCTCCCCCGTGGGATGTGTCCCTACGTCCTGAGTACAGAGGGTCCCTGCCTCGAAATCCTAATTACCCATTTTCTTAACTCACTGCCCCACCACAAGTTCAAGGAGAAGCCTGTCTCCCCAGGCCCCAGCCAGGCCTGGCACCTGGGAGAGGCTTGAAGGGGCCTGCTCAGCACCAGCCAAAGGAGCCAGTTAACGACTTTATTTTAACCCCAGGAATTTAGAGCCCTCGCTGCCTCCCAGGAGACCTGCGTGTCCCTGCCCTGGTGAGTTCCTCCCTAACTTCAGTTCCCACCGAAGGCACCTGAGAAACAGCTGTGGGCTGGGATCCCCCTCACGCAGCACCGAGTGGCTTGCTCAGGAGGGACGTGGGGAAGCAGGAGCCGAGGCAGCACTTACAAAACTGGCTCAGATCTTGTTGAAGTCACATGTCACAGTGCTTTGGTTTTTGCCACAACAGGGCAACCCCTGACCTCAACCCTCACCCCCCAGAAAGTGTTCCAGCTCAGTGCGCTGCATCTGTGATTCACGTCACAGTTGACAAAGGGAACCATGTACCGAGGCCCCTTTACAATGTGCAATTTAGAATGAAGCCCGGTCAGTGCCACCCACGGCCCCAAAGCTGGCTGACTTCTCTCCAGACACCATGGGCTTATGCTTCTGTGAGGAGGGTCTGGGTGCAGCAGCTGGGGCTGAGGCCACAGGCTGAGAGATGGGGTCCCCTGTCCCAGGAAGGACAGGGGCGTGAAGAGAATCTCAGCAGGGCTTCCACTAACTGTGACCCTGGGCAAGTCACTGCCCCCCTCCATATCCTCACCCCAAAAAGGACAACAGAACCTGTCTAGAATAGGATCAGAAGAATGGCTTTCCCTCAGGGGCAGCCTGGCGTGGGTGGAGCCCCCAGCGGCAGTGAAGACTCTCCTCCCCCAGCTGAGCCACCCCCACCCCATCCCTGCTCCCAAGCCTTGAAAGACCAGGGTAAGAGTCCCCTGGGAAAATACAATTTGCGAGGCAGAGGTGACAGCAGCACCCACATTGCCTCTGACTGTGTAGACCTGCCCCTTGGCTCTTAACAAGGATTAGAAGATTCTGAATCACATTTACGATTGGTTTGTGTCCCCTCTTCCTGGAACGCTGCTGGTACCGGCTTTGCGCAGACCCCTAACAGGCCTAACAAACAGGCGTGTCTCCTAAGCCTCTGCATCTGAGGGCGGGGAGGAGGCAGGCCCAGCTCACTGCAGGAGGTGGACAGCGGCTGCCTTTCGGATGAGCCGCTCAGTCAGGGGCGAGTTGGGCTTCAAGGCGTCCCGCTCCATCAGGAGGCTCCTGCAGAAACAGATACATACAGTCTGTGGTGGAACCTGCTGGAAAGATGTGGGGGCCGATAGTAGGACACAGGCAGCTTGGGCTGGGGGTGTGCAGGACGCACTCCTCTTCCCAGGTTGCTGGAGAGGGAAAAGCACCATGGCAGAGGGGACAGGGTGGATAGAGGCCGGGAGGCAGGAGGCCTGAACTGGCGGGGCCCAAAGACAAGGTGTGTGCTGGGCAAGGGGAGGTGTGAGGATCAGGGTTTTCACATTGTCCCCGTGACACGTCCAGTGACTCAAATTCCCGGGTAAGCACGTCCCTGTGGCCTTGTCTGCTCAGGAACTCATGGACAAGAGAGGAGAGCGCATCTGTGGGGGCGGGTGTGGGAACCACAGTGGAGACTGAGAAAAGTGAGTGGCAGAAGAAAAGGGGGCAGAAAACCCCCAATTTACAGAAAGCAAGCATCGGAACCGTTTAAGGGGAAGATGTCAACTGACAACAGTGATTCTGTGGGTGAGGGTGGGGTTGACGGGCTGGGCCTGGCACTCAGGGTGAGGGCGCCAGGACAGGGGCTGAGCGTTTCCCAACTTCGAGGGGATGGGAGCTGAGCTGACAGCCGGCCCCACAGGTGTTACGTGATGATGACCGGGGGCCCTTGGAGGGGGCGCATTTGTCACCCTGATACAGCGGGCTCCCCTTCCACGGTCAGCGTCTGCTCCAGGCTGCCCATGGGACCTGTTTGCCCCCAGCACTCCCAGGGGCAGAGGCCCTTCTGTGGGGTGCCCCCACCCCCTACCCCGCCCCAGCTCCCCTGCTGAGGCCCTCAGCCCTCCTCTCAGCCCTAACAGCTCCGCCTTCCCGCCCAGCTGCCACCAGAGGCACCAGTCTCACCCACGCCAGGGCCTGGAGCTCTCTAAGGGGCTCCACCACTAAAGAAATGCATGTGGCTTTTACATATGACCGTGGATGGGTGAAGAACGTGGGCATGTGTCCAAGACACTCTGAGTTGAACCAATTCCAGTGCGTCCACACCTGTTTCATCAGCGCCATGAACACCTGTGTGGCTGGGTTTGGAAATGCTGTCGGGGCAGCTGGGTCTCCCCTACCACGGGCCGCCCGAGCCTGCGCTTACACCCTGGCGCTTTGCACCTGAACTCAAGGCCCGGTCAAGGGCCTGCAGCTTCGCTGGGTCTCCTGACAGCTATCCTGCCCACCGTGTACCCAGCAGGTCCTCTCTTCCCTCTTCCCCATGGAGTTCCAGCAGGCACAGGGACTTGGGCAAGGAGCGGGCACAGGGCGGGTGCAGAAGCCAGCAAAGAATTCGGCCACCCCATGTGGGGCAAGGTGAGCCGGGTGTGGGAGCACCAAGGCTGCAGACAATGGCTGGGCTTCTCAGCGCTTTCTTCTTGGGGCGCCCCCACCCTGATACCCTCAACCCCCCAGCCATACCCCTCCAGCCCCTCCTGCTAAGCAGAACACCCCTGGCCTCGTTAAATTGGCTTGGTTTCAGGCCTCCCCTCAGCAGTTGCTTCCGTGGAGCACCTGCCTGCTCAGTGCCTCCCTGACAGCGTCTCGGAGCAATAAGCCCCGCCCTCACGGCAGTTTTACGGGTATTTGTCAGTTACCACGTAAGAGGTAAGCTCTGCAGCCAGGGCCTGGGTCTGCCTGCTCACCACCCCCCCAGCACCCAGCAGAGTCAGGCAGGGGAACGTGAGCTGAGGCCTGAAGGACCAGTAGACGTCAACCAAGCGAAAAAGGAGAGCGTATTCAAGGCAGAGGGCACAGCACGTGCACAGACCATGGGCCTGAGAGAGCAGGGCGTGTCTGGGTAACTAGCTCAGCATGGCGACAATGGGGAGTGGGCTGGGGAGGGGGCCTCGGGGTGGGGGGTGGCTGGTCTCCTTTGGCAGAGTTAAGCACGCCTGTAACCTTCATCTTCACAGCCTCAAAGGCGGGAACCACCTCTGGCCAAGGGAGGTAGGAGCGGAGCCTCTGGGCACGCGGGAAGCCCACGGGGAGACTCCCATGTGAGAGAGGCAGCTATGCCCGGAAAACGCCCCGAGCCCAGGTTTGAGACGTGCGCGAGGAACTCACCGGGCCACGTTCTTGTGGATGCCGGACGTGCAGTTTAAGGCCGCGTGAATCAGTAACTGGTTGAAGACGTCTCTCTGAAAGGTCAACTGGGCAAGTTAGGCTCCTGTGATGTGGGATGAGGGATGGGGACCCCCACCCCACTGCGGGCCAGCCTGTTCTCAGTGACACACTTACTGGGGGTGTGAAAGGCAAGGACACCCCCACGCTGGGGGCACAATACCGCGGCGAGGCTGGGGCTGCCGGGCAGGGGGACGCCTGGACGCAGCCCGCGTGCTCCGGCTCCAAGCACGGCTCGAGGCCAGAGGCTCACCTGGGCATTGCTGCCTCCGATCTGGACGACCCGGTAGCGGATGGGCAGGAGCAGTTCCACAACGCGGTCGGGGTTCCCATTCTCGGCCTCCACCAGGGCCTGGCACAGGGGCAGCCCCACGTCACGGGCCAGGAGGTGCTGACAGTTCTCCTCCGGGGACCTGCCAGCCCGAGAAGGTGCCCTCAGCAGCCTGCAGGGCGCCGGTGCTGCCCCATCACTGCACACCTGTCTCCCTGCCTGGCTCAGGCTGCTGAGGGAAGGGCTGTCACGTTCTCGGCCTGGCGTCTGGCACTGTGTGCAGCACACAGTAGGCACCTTGATCAGGTGAGCTGACAGAAGAGAAGCAGCCGGAGAGGGGGGAGAACAGGGCTGTAAACTCAGTTCAACTGGACAGATCTCAAGTTTACTGGGGACCTGGCCTTGCGCTGGACACCCACTTCTGGCCTCAGTTTGCTCATCTGTAAAGTGGGAGTGACAGTCGCAGGCTGTCAGGAGGATTACAGGCAAAATAGGTAACAGCCTGGCACTGGAGTTGGCACCAACACTGGGAGCGAATGGCTGTGGTAGCCCGTGTCTCCCCACTGGCCTCAGGTTCCGGCTGATGTGGGCCATGAGCACTGGAGGCCCAGAGGGAGCAGCCAACTCCAAGCCTATCTTAAAAGCAAGGATCAAATACTCAGTGCTTCTTGACTCCTTGGCCCTTCCCTATGGTGAAACGGTAGCTCTCTAACACTGCACACCTTGCCCGTGAGGAAGGGCAGGTCAAGCAGCAGTGGTGGTGCCCAGCTCGAGCTGTGGCAATGGTCACCAGACCCCAGGACCAACTGCAAGGGTCACGGCTCCCACAGCTCTAGCCCTTCAGGCAGAAGCAGGTGGCTGCCTCTCCGGTGGACATGGGCTGCGGAGGACCCCACCCCCGGGGTCCGTCTGGCCTCACTATGATAGGAAATGGCTCCCACCAGTGCCAGGAAGCACGCCAGGGAGGCGGGTCACCGCACGTCACTCTCCTCCCAGCTTGCCTCAGCAGGCAGTGCCCCCGATTTGCACACGAGGAAACTGAGCCTCAGAGCAGAGAAGTGCTTATCCAGGATCTGAGATGCTGTCAGCAGCAGGTCTCTCTGGTTTCAGGACCCCACTGTGTCTCCGTGGGAGCTGCCCACGTGACACTGAGGCTCTCACACCCACCTTGGGGATGGAGAGGTAGCTGTGTGTCCTGGGGGAAACCACGGCTTCCTTGCAGGGTACGCCCACCCAGGGAGCGCACACCTGGGGGCACACATCTGCGAGCAGCCCTCCGTGGCCGTTCCCCAGGCTGTGCCCCCCCACGGGGCCCCAACCCCAGCCGTGCGGGCACCAGGGGCTCCCAGGGGCCTGACCCCGCGGCATACTCGCTGGCCTCCTGCAGGGTGGTCAGCAGCTCCTGTGTGGTTCCGGAGTCCCGCGCTCCCAGGGAGGCCATCAGGAAGTGCACGTCGTTGAACAGCAGGATGTGGTCGCGGCTGTGCTTCTGGGTCACGGGCAGGACATCCAGCCACCGCTCACCTACAGACACCCCTAAGGACATGGGAAGGACACCACAGGCCTGGCGTGAGGCTCCTGAGTGCAGGGAGGCGCTGGTGATCCTTTCCAGGCAAGAAGGCCGGGCAGGTGAGCAGCGCTGGCAAGCAGTGTCTGGCTCCGGGCTGAGGCCTTTGGGCCAAGTTTATGTTAATTTTGTTTCCTTATAAAAGGAAGATGCATAAAGTAGAAAGCAAATTTAAAAAAACTTGAAGGGTATTAAGCGAAGTCTCTGGCCCCTTGACAAACCCCAAAACCACTTTTTAAATTCTTCCAGTGTCATTATTGGTACGGCACCTGATACATTAATAGGGGCTTGATAAAAATCTGCCAAATTAGTAAATGGCCTCCTTCTATCTTTGTGTCTAGATTTCTCAACTCTAGACAGTCCCCACTTTTGCTCCACTCTCCAACACCACCTCCCACCTCATCTTCCCAATTCCTGGAAGTGACTGGATTCTCCCTACTTCTCCCGTGGGCACCTCTATAACCACAGGTGTTGCCCTGGACCCTCATTTCTTAGCCAGTCAGCAATGGACATGGCTCTTGAGTCTCCAATCTGTATAGTGAGGGAGTGAGTGGCCTTTCTCTTTCCTCCACCTGCCCCTGGCACCCCCACCTCACTTCCCAGCCTCTGAGTTGCCCTCCCTCCAGCGCCTACCAGTTCAGGGCAGTTCGGGCTGGTCAACAGACAGGCCTACTGCCAGCCCAGGTTTCAGTGTCCCTGTCTTGCCACCTGGACGTCCAGGAGCCAGCCTAGAAAGTGCAGCAGCTTCCTCACGGACCCCCGCCTCCTCCCCGATCCCTTGGCCCCCTCCCGGGTCCCCAGGGCTCCTTCAGGGTACCTGACTTCCTTGCTCTTCTCTCAGCCTCCTTGCTGACCTCCGGCCCCCTCACCATCCCCTTGGCCTTACTGTTCCTCCAGCCTCAGCCGCCCTGGCTCAGGCCCCACGCTCAGAGGACCTTTCTCAGAGGCAGGTCCGAGCCTGCCCTTCCCTGCTCTCGCAGGCTCCTCGAGGACCCGGATAAAATCCAGACTCCTCAACCTGCTCTTCCCGTGGGCTCCTGGCTCCCCCCACCTTGCAGCCTCCTGTGCTCCGTCTGACCACACGGACTCTACCCTCCGGTCACCTGTCCCCATAACAGGGTCTCTGCACGCAACATTCTTTTCCAGCTCTGCCCAGCAAACCCCTGAGCACCTCCCATGGTTCACATGTCACTTCTACTAGGATGCCTTCCAGGAACCCTCTGGAAACGGCTCGCCCTGCCCAGGCCTCACCCCCACATTGTCCTGCTGACCCAGGGCCTAGAGTGGTACAGGTTTAGCTCTGCTGAGCCTGGGGGAGAACCAACCAGCACACCAGCAGTTGGCTGGAAGCCCTCCACAGCCCCCAGAGCTGGCTACCTGCAGAGCACGGCGTGACGATGTTGAGAAACCTCTCTGAAATCCCAGGGAGTTGAGAAACTCTCCCCCGCCTTGTTCTAGAAAAGGAGGCAGCATCCAGAGACAGGGGGCTAGGTGCCACCTGTGCCCCGCAGCCTGGTGGGCAGACTGTGGGAACGGCAAGTGCCACCATGGGCATGGAGACTGAGGCGTGCACACCAAGAGGTGGTGGGAACTGGAAGAAAGGGCAGTGGCAGCCTTCAGGCCGGCTGGAAGGCAGCCACAGAGCTGGCACTCAGGGCTGCAGCTGGGTACACCGTCCCACGTCCTGCAGCGGGACCCGGAGGGCCTCGCTAATGAGTTCCTGCCCAGCCCTAGGCCCAGGCCATGGTACCAACCCCTCATTGTGTGGGAGGGGACAGGGGACAGGAGCCAAGGGGACAGCAGAGGGCTGGCTACCTTCCATCTGCAGTCGGTAGAGCATGGAGCAACTGTCCACCACATCCAGCATGGCACCGCTGGCCCGCAAGCTGGGGAGAATCTGGAAAACAGGAAGGTGGGGCCTGAGGGGGCCTGTCTGGGTCACGCGTGGGGCCTGCACACAGCCGGCCTGCACATAGTGGGCCTGCACACAGCTGGCCTGCACATAGTGGGCCTGCACAAAGCCAGCCTGCACACAGCGGGCCTGCACATAGTGGGCCTGCACACAGCGGGCCTGCACACAGCCGGCCTGCCGCCAGCAAAAGTCACTACCATTGTCCCCTCCGCCTCAACTATTGGGGCCATAGGCTCAGACGACTCCGGGTGTAAACCTGAAGAAAGAGCTTACCTGGGGGAGTGTACATTTGGCCCTGGCACCTGTCACCTCCCACCCCCCAGGCTTGCAGCACACTCACAGGAGACCTGTCTCTCCTGTTCATGGTTCTAGATTGTTAGCTGGTCTACACCTCACACCTCAAAATCCTAACAGCTCAAAAGGACGACCGCAAGAAAACATCGCTGCGTGTCCTTTTCGGGTGTTTAGGTCTCCAAATCACAAACATTTTTGTGACCCCAGGCTTCTGTCATTAAGTCCACCCTGGGGTCCCCGGGAGCTCTGATTAAGCTTTTTTTTTTTCTCTTAAAAGCATATCTAGCGGGTGGGAGTGTTAGTATTTGGTGGGTACAGAGCTTTTGTTGGCGAAGCTGAAAAAGTTCTTAGATGGCTGGTGGGGATGGCTGCACAGCAACACGAGTGTGTGTAAGGCCACAGAAGTATACACCTAAAAATGGTCAATTTTTTGTTATGTATCTTTTACTACAATGAAAAGTTCCTATGGGAAGATGGATGATCTCCAGAAAATGGAGAAAAGTGTGAGATCTACAACGTGGACGCATAATTCCACCCACGCCCACGGGGTGAACAGAACCCTGAATGTCCTCACTCCATTCTGTGTACACCACCACTCTGGCAAACATTCACCCCACGAGGTCTTACACAAGCAGTGTGTTCCCCCTCCAGCTGATGTTTTTGGCTGGGACGACACTGATGGGCTCAGAGTTCTGTCCGAGACTAAAAGCCAAACCGCCCCAGGAAGCTGAGTTGAATGCAAACGTGGACTTACGTGCTCATCGTAAATGGTCAGGGCAGCCTCATAGTCACCCTGCAAAAATGAAGTGCCCACGATTAATACCTGGAGAAGGTGAGATCTAATACTGAGAAATGAACCAAAAATGGGGGCTCCGAGGCCCCCAGCACGTTACAGAGGGGAATGGGCAGTGCGGGGGTGCCGACCCAGAAATGGGAGCTGTGGAGCCCACTCTGCCCTGAGCACCTCCCCCGCCCCCCCCCCCCATGTACAAGACACGGAAGCAGCGTGTGCCACCACGGGGACAGCTTATCAAAGCTTCAAAGCTTTACTTCTCCTATGAAGTATTTGTCCAACGCTACGAGCTCTTTCCTGTGTTTCTTCTACTTCTAGTCTTTTCTTCTCTATTTCCCTTACTGTACATTCGGTTGGGTTCACTGCTTTCTTCTAGACATTGTATCAGTGTACAGTGGTACCTCAGTTTTCTAACGTAATCCGTTCCGGAAGACCATTCGAGTTCTGAAACGATTGAAAACTGAGGCACGTTTTCCCCATAAAAAGTAATGCAAAATGGATTAATCCATCCCAGACCTTTAGAATCAACCCCTAAAACTGCAAATTTAGCATGAATTTTACCATCAAATGATACCATAGATATATAAAATGTACAGTGTTCGTAAACCGAAATGTTCATCAACAGAGACGTTCGAAAACCGAGGTACCACTGTATTCTCATGTCATCACAGGGTCCTCCTCTTCCAAGCATTTCTCTTTGGACATTTAGGGAGCTTCTAGGTTTTCTGTATGATAACAGCACTGCCAGGAGCACCCTTATAAATGGGACCCAGTGGCTGAATCATTGGGGACCAGGGTATTCCCTATACCTTGCTCCCCTGGGAAAGAGCGTTCGGAGGGTCTCATGGCTTCTACAGGTAAAAATCTGTGAGGCGGGGGCTTAACAATTCACTCTGGCAGCAAAGACACACTGGGTCTCAATTGTCTCCACCAATCGCACACAATATACGTGATTTCCAAGTCCAGACAGTGGAAAATATGTAAAGTAGTTTAAGCCTGAAAAGCTAAGTGAAACACTAATGCTCTCTTGTATGAGGACACCATTTAAATGTGCAAACACAAAATACTACTCCACAGAATAGAAAGTAGAGCGAAGGGTAGAAAAGTATTTCTCTGGACATGTTTTTAGGATAAGACAGTGGTCATCTTACCTTTTCAATCAGATACAAAGCCCAGTGCCAATAATTATGACAAGCAAGCATATCAGAGTCCTGGGGAAAGAATGAGAGAATTAGAGAAAACTCTGACAGACTGCGGGGAAAAAAAGAACGGATGTTGTTTCGTGCCCATGCAGAACCTCACACCTGTCAGTGTGGGAAACATTTCCCTGCCCACTCTGAGGCTGGTCTGTGCCAGGTGTTTCCATGTCACCTCCTTCAGCTCTGAGGGACGGTGTGTACATGCCTGAATTTACTGAGGAAACTGAGGCTAGGGGAGGCTGGCAACTTGTCAGCCCCCGAGATAGACAGCGGGAGAACCAGAGTCCATGCAGAGGAGGTCATTCAGCTACTCAAGCCTGGCTCCCCTCTCGCTCACAAGCCATCATGGGCCTTGGTGCCTTTGCTCAAGTTGGTCCTTGGCTGGGGTACCTGCCATGTGTCCATCCTTCATCTGGCAAACTTCTACTCATCCTTCATTACTCAGCTCAGAGGTTGCCTTCTCCAGGAAGCCTTCCCTAACCACTTCCCTGACAGGCCCGATTGGGCTGGATGCCTCCTCTGGGTTTCTACCTGCCCGCCAGTGCTCTGTCGTGGTGTGGCTCGTGTGCTGCTGGGAGGTTGCTCATTCCACTTGACCAGGCCCTTTCAGGACGGGGACGTCTGGGTTGGACTTCCAGGGGGGTCCCCAGGGCAGGGCACAGCTTGGGGCAGACTGGAGCTTTGATAAAGCTCCATGCCGACAGCCAAACGCCTGGTGAAGGTGTAGGAGGAGGAAAGGGAGCCCCAGGTCACACCATCCACCCCAGGGCTGTCCTGCCTGACCAGAGGCTGTCAGAAGTCACAGTGGAGGACAGACGCAGGTAT
This sequence comes from Rhinolophus sinicus, assembly GCF_057876585.1. Lineage (NCBI taxonomy): Eukaryota > Metazoa > Chordata > Mammalia > Chiroptera > Rhinolophidae > Rhinolophus > Rhinolophus sinicus. The sequence goes on from NC_142501.1 coordinate 4,855,291, forward strand.
CAGGTGACAAGACCCATTGGGACTGATCCCAGCCAGGCTGCGCTGCCTCGTTTGACGTTGTTTGGGGCCAAGGGCTTCATAGTTGTCACAATAGCAGGTATACAGCTGGGGAAACCAAGACTCAGAGGCATCGCATTGTTGCCCCAGGGTAGAACCAGGCCTCCAACACCCAGGGTTAGCAAAATCAGAGTCTGGGGGAGGGATGCAAATGGAATGAGCTGGAAGATCCCGGCCAGGCCTCTCCTGCCTCCCTCGGCTCTGCCTGCACAAGGCCCTGGCCTCTGCTGGGAAGATGCGGCCACACGCTGCTCCCTCCGCCCAGACTCAGTGCTCCCACAGCAACTAGCAGTATCTGCTTGGGGGAGCCCAAGGCAGCGCCCCTCCCTGAGCTCCCCAGGCTCTCCCATCCGCAGGGCTTGGGGACCCTTGGGAAGGTCTGAGTGTAACTGCATGGGGCTGTCTCACACCTGTTTGCCTGCTCCACCTGACACCCCTCCTGAAGAAGCCAGGAATCTGCCTTCTTGTAACTGACAGATGCTCTTTCACTGACAATGGGGTTACACCCCAGTTGAAAATAGCGTACGTCGAAATGCATTTAAGACACCTAACCTACTGAAGAACCTCCTCGCCTAGTCCGCCGTAAACGTGCTCAGACACTTATGTTAGTCTGTAGTTGCGTAGAATCATCTAACACAAGCCTGTTTTATAATAAAATGTTGACTATCTTGTGTAATTTATTACGTGTATCACTTCGCCCCATCATAAGTTGAACCATCGTCAGTCAGGGACCATCTGCATTTCTCAGTGGCAGGTCCTAGGCCAGGGAGCTGCTGAGGGACAAGGTGACTAAGTCAGTCTCCTGCTCCTGCCCAGATCCTGGTCTCTCCTTGGTTTGCTCAGTTACTGACCATCCGCTGCTCAGTCCAGGCCCTGGCAGAGATTTGCTCTCCTGGGAAACCCACCACGGCACAGAGAAGGGCAGGGCAGCAGACCACACCTGGACAGGTGGCCAGGCTGTGTGCCAGAGGCAAGCCCAGGACAAGAGGAGCATGGGGGGCGGGGGCCACCACAGCTTGGGGCGCCAGGAGTGGGAGCAGTGAGGTCCAGCATCCCGGCCCCACGAGAGCCCCGACCCCCACATGGCAGCCTGCAGACACACACTGTCATCACCCCCATCGGCTCCCTGAACGCACTCTTTGGGTTCCATGCTGAGCCCACCGGCCAGTGGTGGCAGCAGGGGCAGCTCAGGGCCCTTATGGTTCTCACCCGAGCCATCCGCTAGTCTCCCTGGTAATTTTCTGATCTATCCCTTTTGCATCAAATGCTTCAGGCCAAGACCAACCCTAGAATCACCTGCAAAACACTGGCAGGTGTTGGGAGGTGTGTGGCCCCCTGGGGACACTGTGGCTTGACAGAAACACCTCCCAGAACAGGAGTTTCCCCAGAACGAAGCTGCACCCTATAACTTCTGTCCAGAAAGCCTCGGCTTAACTCGAGGGGATGGATGGAATTTTCCAGGCAGGTGACCCATGGACAAGAGCCATACCTTCCAGTGGGTTTCCGAGCGCTGCATGAATTCCAGGCCGTCCCTGATCTCCGCTTTCATCTCGTGAATGTGGGCAATGGTGTGCACTGACCACGCATCCGTCGGGTTAACCAATAAAGCCTGATGGGGTGGCGTGGAAACGAGTCCAGATAACGTGCATTAGTGAGGTTGCCAGGCAACAGGCGTCTCCAAGTTATGCACAAGGGGCCTGAGCTGGACGGCCGCGTGTCGGGGCTGGGCCAGCGTGACTGGGCTCTGCCTCAAAACAGTAGCGACCCCAAAGCCCAGCCCCTGACCACCTGCAGGATGCTGCCCACCAGGGTATCACTGCCCCTTTCACGGAGGAGGAAACCGAGTTGGAGGAGGGAGGGTCAGCGACTTGCCCAGGACCACACGACGGGGTCTTTCCAAAGCCAGGGCTCATGTCCTGGACCCACAGCCTCCTGCATACAGCTGAGTCACCTGCAAAACGCCAACCAGCCTCTCTGGGCCTGTTTTGCCCCTGGTGAGAAGTAACGCTGCCTTCCTCTCGGGCTGCCATGGAGATGAAGTGGACACTATGTGCCAACACTGTGGAGACTGCCAAGTGCTCCAGGGCTCTCAGCGGCCAACACACATGTGATGACCACAAAGATGGCTTCCTGGGCTTGTTCAGACGTTGTTACTATGAATAGCCACTCACATGACCGGTGAGCCTCACAATGACCAGCAGGGCAGGCAGGAAACAAGGGTTGTGACCTTCACCACACAGAGCCATTGTTCTTTCACTTGCGTGTTCAGCTTATGTTTACTGAGCGCCTACTAAGCGCCAGGCATGAAGCCGTAAGCTGAAGCTCAAAGTGGTCCTGTGGACGATCCACACGAGCCCAGGTCTCCTGCCCTGCTGCCTCAGTCCCCCACGCCTTTCACAGAGACGGAGTCACGAAGGCCCGGGCACCTGTGCCCTTGGCCTGGCACCTGTTGCCGGCTTTCCACTGACAGGTCATCCCCAGCAAGTCCTGCCGCCCTGCATCTATGCTCCTGTCCCCTGCTCGCATGGGCCCAGCCCAGCCCCTGTGGGGACACTATAAGGGCGGTGGCACGAGTGGCAGAGCCCAGCAGGACCAGGACACTTCCGCAGACAGCAGGAGCACAGCTGAGCAGACTGGGGTGCTGGAGCCCAGAGAAGGGACCCACGAGGTGTGCTCACCGCCCCGGGGGGGTTAAGGCCCCACCTGCTCTGAGGGGTTCCTGACCAGCTTCCTCCTAAGCTTTCCTGGGACAAAGTCCAAACTTCCTTCCGGGTCTACAAGGCACAGCAGATCGGGCCCTGCCTATGGCCCGGCCTTTGCTCCCAGCACCCGCCCCCACCACCTCCGCCCCAAGCCTCAGCGCCCTTTGCTCTTCCCGCCCCTGGGGCTCGGCTTGCAGACACATGGCTGAAGCGTCACCACCTTGGGCTCTCTCCAGACTCCTGTCTGGTGCAGCACACCCTGCTCTCTTAACATGCTGCTCGTCACTGTCACAGCCTGGCCTTGCCCAGGATCGCCTGTGGTGTGCTGGCATTGGGGTCAGAGTGTGGGCGCCTCCAGGTGGCCCGGTCAGGGGGCCTGGTGAGAATTGGCCTCCCCTGAGCTGTGTGGCTTTGTGTGAGCTCTGGCCTTGGCCTCTCTGAGCCTTGCCCCTCATCAGGCCGATGAGGAGATTAACACCTTGATGCAGATGGGTTGAGCAGACTAGAGTGGGTGTAGAGAAAAAACCAGCACTACGCCAGGCACAGGAGCCAGGGTGAGGAGCCTTGCCGGCATCACCCATGAGCAGTGGCCTAAGTGCTCTGCCCCACCTGATACCTCTCCCTGAGGGTTGGCACCTTGAAGGACCCACTCACCTCTTTGGCAAGTTTTTCCGCCTGATCGTAGAAATTGGTTTCCATCAATCCGAAAGAATAGATGCCTTTCACATAGCTAAAAACAGAGAGCAATAATCTTAAACAAAAAAGAAAAGTGGACTGGGATCATTCAACCCTCAAAACAACCAGTGCGGGCTACATTGCGTTCCCCCAAAATGATACGTTTGAACATATGTTCTAATTTAGACTGAGGGTAACTGCAGATGTAATCAAGTTCAGATGAGGTCATATTAGAACAGGGCGGACCCTACATCCGATGCCTTGTAAGAGAAAGGAGAGGGAAATTTGGACACAGGGACAGACAGCTCCATGAGGACAGAGGCAGAGACTGAAGCGGTGTAGCTGTGAGCCCAGGAAGCCAAGCTCCACTGGCCACTGCCCTGTCTCCAGAGCAGACCCCTCTGCAATTCACACCCCACCTCCTAAGACGTCAACATACCGTCACCACTGGGGATGACCAGGGTCTTCTCCCTCCTGCCTGTGGTGATGCCCATCCGGAGGAACGGCCCAGGGAGCTTCCCAGGAAGCCGTGGGGACCGTGGGCAATCAAGGGCCTCTCTGCTCGGCAGCACTGTGCCCCAGACTCCAGCTGCCGGAGGCTAGAACCCCGCCTGTCCGACTCACTCAGACCAGCCAAGGATAAGCTTTAAGACACTTTGCTGACTGAATACATACCTCCATTCCTCATCTGTGACCCCTGGCACCTGAGCACCCAGGGCCATCACATGTGAAAGAGGCGTTCTTTCCTGTGCTTTTGTGAGATTATGTGAAAACAAGATAGAGCGAGGGAGTTCCTATGTGAGACTCAGATGTCATCTTTACTATGGTGCACAGAAACAAACTCTCGCTTTTATTATTCATAGAACAAAGTTCTGGAGCACTGGCTTCCAGACTTCGCTTTGAAATATTTACCGAGCTCTTCCTGGGGTCACTGAAGCCTCAACATTTAAACATGTATTCAATGCGTGTGATATGCCAAGTACTGTCAGGCTCTTGTGACGGTTATTTTTGATGTGTCACCTTGGCTGGGCCATGGTACCCAGTTATTTGGTAAGACACTGTCTGAATGTTTCTGTGAAGATAGTTTTTAGATGTGATTGACATTTAAAACAGTAGACTTGGAGTAAAGCAGATTATTCTCCAGAAGGTGGGTGGGCCTCACCCAATCAGTTGGAGGTTTAAGAGAAAAGACTGACCTCCCCAGAAGAGGAAGGAAATCCGTCTACAGATGTGACACAGACACTCTCCCTGACTTTTCAGACTGTACCTGTCCTATGGATTTTGGACCTGCCAGTCCCCATAGTAGCCTGAGACACCTCTTTAAAATTAATCTCTCAGCTATATATCGATATATGAATATAAATATATAGACATTTACATATATATGTATGATATATATATATATACATACACACACACACATATAACATAAATGTAGGCATACACATCCTATGGGTTCTTTCCCTAGAGAACCCCCACTAATACAGCTCTCCAATCTATTAACCTGTTTGACCTTCACAACAATCCTATGATTGAGATGCAATGAAGGTGACCATGTGCAGTGGCCACTAGGGCTGTTCCAGGGGCCCCTCTCCCCCAAGCACACAGTACAAATGCACTTCCTGGCTTCCTGTGGCTGGGTGGTCAGCTCTGGCCAATGACTTGGGGATGACAGGGTATCCCTTTCACTCAGGGGTGACTGGTGAAGCCAGAGAGTGGTTGCTTCATCAGCTGGGATTCCAGAAGGAGACAACGGCATGGGCACAGAGCCTCAGCCGTCCTGTGATGGACATGTGGTATGTATGTGAAATAAGCCTTTGTTGTAATACACCTTGGAGAATCAGATCTACAGTATGCTTGTTACTCCCACGTGCTGACTGACACACAATGGTCCTACCTCATCCCAGGATGCGATGGAGATCAAATAACAAAATGAAGCCTTTCTACTTTAAACAGCTGGGAGAATAGCAACAGCAGTCTCACTCTTCCTAGGGCAAGGCCAGGAGTGTTGCCATGTTTTCAGGGCAGAGGAGAGAGACTAAGAATAGAAATGATGTGATTTCCAACTGGCACATACCTGCTAAGGGGGATGGCAGGTGTCCAGAAAGGGTAAATTCGAGCCACAGAATCTCGCATCTGCTCCTGGTAGCCCAGGTAAAAATAGGCATCGTGGGAAAATTTCAAGGCCAACATATCTGTCGGGTGGTCCCGGAGAATCTGTTCCCATAGTTCACAGGCTTTGGGAAAGTTCCTGGAAGCCCAAAGAAGTTCTTCAGCAACACTGAACACATAAGTCACACATACAGGGGGGAGAAAAGGCATTGTTTCTTGCCAGCATCACATTCTGCCCTGAATTGGTTAACACACACACACACACACACACACACACACACACATACGGTCCTCGAATAATGTCATTTCAGTCAACATCTTTTCGTTATAAAGTTGATGAGACGCTGCAGGAAGTTACCTCTTATTTATACCAATAGCCTGTAGTAAAACTGGTTTTGTTGCATGTAGTTTCGCTTCAAGTCACAGAACCTATCACTGACATTGAGGACTTAACTGTATTGTATAAAAGTGTCTGTTAGTTCATGACTCAGAAAACTGATAAATCAATGGGAAACTTTACTCTCAAATTCAATCAAAACCAAAAACAAACAAAAAGCCAAAAAACTGGTTTAACACACTGCTGAAGACAATTCTACCGAAGACCGTGAACGAGCTGCAGGAAGTCCCCAGGCCCCACACCACAGCTCAGGTTGCCTAGCTCTGCAGGGTGTCGCCCCAGCCTGAGCAGACACAGAAGCTGTCCCAGAGACAGCCTCCCGGATCGGAATGCCCAAGGGGGGGCAGTGGCAGGAACAGCAGAGGCTGGGGACAAGCTGGGGGGCTATGAGCAGAGGCTCACAAGGGCATGTCAGGACATGGAGCGTACGGGGGAGGGTTTTTTCTCCTATCTTTTATACATTTCTGTAATGTGGTCCTATTTTTTTATAACAAAAATAATAACCAATATATTTAATGAAAGAAAATACGTGGCTTTGAATGCTGTATTGAAAATTCTCGCCAACTGTGTCCTCATTTGGTCATCAGCTGAGGACACGGCAGCAGGCAGGATGTGATTTTCAATCAGATGGGCTCGGGAGGCAGGACACCCCAAGGACCCCTTTCCAGGAGCGCTGGGCAACCTGTGGCACCACCCAGCACAGCCTCGTGGCGCCAGCGCCCTGGCCCAGGGAGGCCCCTCACCCCTTGGCGAAGGTCTCTACGGCAGACACGTGCAGCCTCTCCCGCTGCGTCAGTGGCTGGGTTTTGGAAATCTCCACCATGTTCTTCACAGCCAGATCCAGTTCTTTGTCCAGCCTCACGGAGCTTCCAGTGCCAATCAGCACGAGGCCATTAGAAATGGCGTGGCCCATCGCTGGTGAGAGGTCGGAGAGCAGCTAGTGAGTCAGACGGCCCAGCCCAGCCCAGCCCAGCCCCGAGTGTGACATAAACACCCCACGTCCCAGGAGGGACAAGCCAGGCAGCGGGTAGGCTGTGCGCTATGTCCCCCACCAACAGTACAGAACTCCGCCTGGGCCCTTACCATGCACGTGGAGGAGCGGCAACCCTAAAAGCATCCTGCAACGTGACAAACATCTGTCTAACGAGGGCATCCTGGTGAAAGCCAATGTCTGGAGCACCTAATCACCGGCTACACTGCTTAGGGAACGCCTGCGGGCTCTCACGGCGTCCCCCTTGCTGCACTCATCAGCTGGTTTATCACTGCAACCAGCACAGGGCCTCCAGGGGACACGCAGTAGATGCTGTCAGCGGCTGGTCCCAGAAGCACGGAAGCCACGATTCCATCTTGGCTGCTCTCACGCACTGAGAGCGTGGGGGTGGGGGTGGGCCTTGAGGCCCTTGTAACAGGCTTGCTGGCAGGTATACAGGTCCCCAGGCCCTACCTGGGCTTCTAGGCCCCATCCTGACAGAGGCAGGATGTCCAGTAGCATTTGGAATTCAGCTGTTGGCCCAGGCTGGGGACCTGGGAACTAAGCAAAGCGCTGGGACTCTCTATGTGGCCCCTGCTTCTGACTGGGGCCCGGGTCTGCTCAGAGACCCTGGCTCCCCCCACAGGCTGGGTTCAGCTTCTTTCTTCCTCCCCGTTTTGTGCCCCTGCCCTCAGAGGGACCTGGCCACAATGGAGTGGGAAGGGGGAGGTCCCTGACGCCCTCCCTCCCCTCCTTAGCCCTTCTCCCAGGCCAGGGACCTCACCCCACACTGGGGCCATGCTCCTGCAGTTCTGGAATGCACTGGGCTGAACTCCCCATGTCTGCTGTATACGTGGGTCACTGCGGGGGCCCTCCCGGCCCCAGCGCGCTGGGTGAGGCTTCCCTAGCCCCCGGAAAGGCTGCAGGAGCCTCCTCCTGTATTCCAGGGGCGGGTCTGGCTCTGGATTCAGACAGCCTTGTCTGAACCCACCTCGTCTACTACCAGCTGGTGGCTTTGGATACCTTTCTGACTCTCTCTGAGCCTCACTGTCCGCATCTGAGAAGTGGGATCAGTGTCTTCCTTGCAGAATTGATGTACAATTAGGGAAAAAATTGGAAAGATGCCTTCTCTAGAACCTGGCATCTCCATGGGAGCAGTTGTTATTCCAAGCACAACACTGGCCATCATCTTCCCTTCCTCCCTCCATGGAAATGCCAGCCTGGTCACTGTCACCTGGCGTGTCCTCCCCAACCCAGCTGAGTCCCTCAGTCAGGGAACCAGAGTAGGGCTGACGGGTGACAAGGGGCCCCTCAACCAGGACAGCGTCACTCACCGAAGGTCGGGTCTGCTGCTTTCAGCTTGGACAGGCAGCCCTCAATGCCACCGAGACTCCTGTCATTGGTCCATTTCACATACTGCAATACAGAAGGTAAGACCAAGCTGTCCCAGGGAGGCTTTCGCCACGTTACTGAAGGCATGTATCTAAATCAGGATTTGTGTTTCTTTCTAGAATATTGAGTGTTTTCTGGACTCTAACTCAAAGAAACCATAACTGGGTTGATCTCAGATGAAAAGACTGAATTCACACAACTCAAAGCACATTTTCTAGGGCTGGTGAGGCTGCCATTTCCAAAAATGAAACATCTAAAGGATGGCTCTGCCTGACAGGTGGCCTGCCCACAACGTCAGCTGCTTCAGCCCTGAGAAGGGCCTTGACATTGGGCACTTCTTCTTCATTCCTTTGAAAAAGGACAGCAGTAAACATTCATTATCGAAAGTCAGGTGGAGCCTTGAAAGTTGTAAGATAAAAACTTACCCTTAAAGTCATCTCATCACCTTTTTAACAATTTGGTGTATTTGTTTCTAGTCCTTTTTTAAAAAACAAAACAAAACAAAAATGCCTATTTTTAAAAATCCTAAGACCATAATAATGCATTGGATTTGAGAACGTGTCCTGTCAGATGTCCAGCCTACATCTACACAGAATTAGCACATATATTTTAACAAGACCCTGGGGAATTGGTGCGGAGACTCAAAGAACCCATGCTCTAACACAGGATGGCACAGAGAGGCCGATACGCAAGACAGACTGTGCACAGGCAGGGGGTGGGTGGGCTGGTACCACACTGAGGAACATGCAGTATAACCAGTTAGGTGGTCCCAGAGGGCAAAAGATGTGGGAAGGGCACAAATAGAGCTCAAATGCACCCAGTGGAGCTCCTTGGCACGCTAACCGCACTTCACCAGTTGTGTCTTGTATGGCCCTCATGTTTCTAGAAGCTTCCTTGGTCTTTGTGCTGCATGGATGGAGTCAGTAGGCAGCGGTCTGTCTCACAGCTCCTGCTAAAGACCAGCTCTAGTTTCCTATCCGTGTATGTGACCCAGGCACATTCTACTCCACCTCTAGCTCACTGTGCACAAGTCAGCTCTCTGGGCCTCAGCTTCCCCATCTGTCACACAAAGTAGTTGGACCTTACTTCTGAGACCCTCTAGTCCTAAAACTGTCGGCTCCTTCATTGGTGTTAGAAATGACTGGCAATACGGTGGAAGGTCCTAGAACAGCCATAGCTGAGAGCAGTAGATTCACAGATTAGCCCCAGGACAGGGTCTCACACCCTGAAAGGAGTAGCCCCACATACAACCCTCAGCTGGCCACCTCCCCTCCCTGCCAACCCCCCCCTTCCCCCCCCTTCATGGCCCCCTGTGCAGGGCTCAGCACCCTCACAGACCATCCCTAACAAAGAGCCTGCTGCTGTCCTCCCACCTCCCGCCTCTACGGGGACCTCTCAGCCATGCCTGGCACTGGCAGAGATGTTTCTATGTGCCCAGTCCTGGGGTACAGAGGACACAGATTCCATCGCAGGAGACCGCTAAAGTCATCATGCAATTTAAAAAGTATCCTCCACCTTCTGAGCCACTGGCTGTGGGGCTTTGTTTGACCAAAGCATTATAAAGAATGTCTGGGGCAGTCGGATGGCTCAGTTGGTTAGAGCGCAAGCTCTCAACAAGATTGCCGGTTCAATTCCCGCATGGGACGGTGGGCTGCGCCCCCCGCAACTAAAGATTGAAAACGGCAACTGGACTTGGAGCTGAGCTGCTCCCTCTACAACTAGATTGAAGGACAATGACTTGGAGCTGATGGGCCCTGGAAAAACACACTATTCCCCAATATCCCCCCCCCAAAAAAAGAATGGTTCCCATGAAGCCTCACTCTACCTAAGTTTCCCAGGAGACTTGGTAGGAATGGGTCGATGGCCTTCATTATTTATGAAATCAGAAGTGCTGATAAAGATGTAAAGCTCTGAACACTTCGAGTCCTGCACTGCTCACAGCCATTGTTCCCAGCTTGACTCCCCATGAGAGCAGAGCAGATGAAACGTCAGTCGGGATGTCCATTTAAGCAATTGGTTAGGTGGGAGGACGGCATCCCTGTACACTTGTGTAAGTACCCTTCACTTCGTGAGATGCACCCAAAATTTAAAAATGAAAAACTAATTAAGAGCATTCACCAACTTAAGAAACCTCACCGCGGACCTTTACAGAAGGGGCCCGGCTTCCCTGTGCAGGCATACCTGGGTCAGGGTGGCATCAAACAGCTTGCAGGCCTCGTTGCTTGGGGTTGAGAGCGGGAGCCCAGCATCCTTCCACGCCTACACACAGTGAGAGGGCATATCAGTGCCTTACGCCACGTTGCCCTCCAAACATAAACACACATGAACCCCAACCCCCAAGCACAGAAGATCTCTGAATGCCGAGTATCAGCCATGTGGGGCGGCCCCGAACTCCCAGATTTCATAGATGGTGCTGAGCAAGAGAGAGCTGAGCGCAGGGGGACAGGTCCCCAAGCAGATCCCAGTGGCCTTTAGCTGTGTCCTCAGGCAAGGTCCTCCCTCAGACCCTTTGTGAATGAGGCTAGAGGATGCATCCGGGCCGACTGTGAAGTTTCCCCGGGGAGCAGACACTCAGTAAGTGGGAGTCCCTGATCGGGCTGAGGGGAAGTCTGCGAGGGCAGACCAGGGATCTAGTGCTCAAGTGCCAGGCTGGGGAGAGTGGTCTTTCCAACTGGTTGGCAAGGTGCATGTACACGGTCAACCCCTGAAGCAACTCCTTTCATCGCTCCACTTTATAGGACTATTCGGACCTTCAGGTCAGTGGAAACATCTCGAGACTGTCAGAACTGTTCACTATAACTGCTGCCTCCGCGTCCTGCGTGGGGTGCGCCGACTGACCGGCGACTCCCCAGGGCAGGGAAACGTCCTCCACTCCCCGCCAGCTCTGCGGCCGCCCCTCGGGTTGAGTGTCGCGTGGCTGTGGGCAAGTCCCCTGCCCCTCTGAACTGCACCTCCCTCATCTGCAAAATAAGCCAGGCTCCCGGCCCTGGCGGGGACCCTCACTAACGCCCAGCGTCCCTGCTGTGCCAGGCCGGGGTTCATGCCTTTTTGGAGGTCCCGGGGTCTCTGGGCACGGGCCGCTGGGCACAGGGCCTCCGCATACCTGGCAGTCGCGCAGCGGGACGGGAGCAGCCATAGTACGCGCTGGGTGTCGGGGTCCCAGTTCACCGCGCCGCCGCGGCCTTCCGGTTGGGGGCGGGGGCGGGGGCGGGGGCGGGGGCGGGGCGGGGGCGGGCGCGCCCTCCGGCTCGCTCACTGGTCGGCTTCGGGCCCACCCTCCCGAGAGGCCAGGTCACCTCGGCGGTCCCGGAGAACACCGGGCCCAGAGACAACGCCGCGCCGTGGCCAGTCCGCCCGCGGCGGTCCGCGGGCTCCGCCTCCGGGGCTCCGGCCACCCGGCCTCCTGGAGCGGGGCACGCTTTGCTGTGCGCCTGGGTGTACGCGCCTGCCTACCCCATCGCCTGGGGCGGGAGGGCCTAACGCGCGGCGGAGGGATGCGTTCAGCGTCCTCCAGCCCGGTTTTGCTCCCCAACTCCTCTCGTTCCCCACACACACCAGGAGCCTCCTCCCTACTGGGAACCCTTTTGGGCAGGAGCCTGCAGTGCCCCTTGGGAGGCAGGGGAGTCCTAGGACAGCGGTCGTTTTCAAACTCTTTGCAGTCCCACCTGGAACGCGCGCGCCTGCACGCACACATTCATAGAGGTCATTTTTGGCCAAATCCCATGCGACTGGCTCTGCTGTGTTATCCAACCGGTGTCCGCGTCCCATCCCCTCTCCCTCTCAAGGACTTGCGGCGGTAGTATCACCGCAGTATCAGCTTCTCCACCTGAGCTCTGCCAGCAGCTACAAACCTCTAGCCTCCACTGCTCTCTCCCAATTTAATCTAACCTCTTCCCACCTTCCCCAAGGATGCAGGAGCCAAGTAGTAGTTCAAGTGCAGGGTCAGATCCTGTCCTTATTTAAAATGGTGACATTTTGTTCATGAATTTTTTGCATTAATTTTGATTTTCAAAAATATTGCATTAAAATATTACTTGTCTTATGTAAGAGATGAAACTATAAAACTCTTAAAAAAAACCCTGGGTCTAAATCTTTGTGATATTGGATTGCGCAATAGTTATTTTTTTTAGCAATGACACCAAAAGGACAAGCAACCAAAGAAAAAGAAAAACTGGATTTCATAAAAATTAACAACTTTTCTGCATCAAAGGACATTATCAAGAAAGCGAAAAGACAAACTGGAATGGGAGAAATATTTGCAAATCATATATTGCATAAGAGTCTAGGATTCAGAATACATAAAGACTTCTTACAACTCAACAGCAAATGACAAACAGCCCAGTTCAAACTTGAGCAAAAGATGTGATTAGACATTTCTCTGACTAAAATATACAAATGGCCAATAGACACTTAAAAAGATGCTCAACATCATTAGTCATCAAGGAAATGCAAATCAAAACCACAAGGAAATGCCACTTCGCACCCAGGATAAAAAAATAAAACCCTATTAAATATTGCCTACAAAAGACCATTTTAAATATGAAGACATAAATAAGTTGAAGGTAAACTAATGAAAAAAAAGATATGACATAGAGACAGTAAGGAGAAGAAGGCTAGTGTGGCTATTTTATTTAATTGTCCCCCTAGTTTTATTGAGACATAATTGACATATAGTGTGGCTATTTTAATGTCAGGTAAAATAGACCTCAAAACAAAGATTATTATCAGAGATAAACAGAGACATTTCATAATGATAAAAGGAGCAATTCGTCAAGAAGACATAACCACAAATGTGTATGCACCTAACAAATAGAGCCCCAAAATACACAAAGCCAAAACTGACAGAATTATAAAATGAAAGATAATTCCACAGTCATTGTAGGAGAAATTAATACCCTCTCTCAGCAATTAGATAGAATAACTAGACAAAATTTCAGAAAAGATACAGAAGCTCTAAGAAAAACTACAGCCAGCTTGATCTAATTGACATTTATGGAACGCTACCCCCAAACAGTGGAATACACATTTCTAAGTGCACGTGGAACATACAGCCAGACAGACCAGACCATGGGCTTTCAAACAAGTCTCCATGAATTTAAAGGGATAGAAATCACACAGAATAAATATATCCTCTAACCACTACAGAATTAAATTAGAAATCAGTAACCATAAGATTTTCATGGAAACTCCAAATGTCTGGAAATTAAAGAACACACTTTTAATTCACAGGTCAAAACCCAAATAGGGGAAATTAAAAATACTTTTAATTGAATGATAAAAATACAACAAAGATGCTGGCTGCAGTTAAGTGGTGTTTGGCGGGAAAGTTACATTACTGTGTTTCCCTGAAAATAAGACCTAGCCGGACAATCAGCTCTAATGAGTCTTTAGGAGCAAAAATTAATATGAGACCCGGTCTTACATTATATTATATAAGACCTGGTCTTATATTACAGTAAAATAAGACGGGGTCTCCTATTAATTTTTGCTCCAAAAGACGCTTTAGAGCTGATTGTCCAGCTAGGTCTTATTTTTTGGGAAACACGGTAGATGCTTCTTTACAAAAGAAGAAAAATTTAAAATCCATGACTCAGGGTTTCACCTTAAGAAAGTAGAAAAAGAAAAGGAAAGTAAGAAACCCAAAGTCAGACCTCCCTGAGCACTCGGGGCACTTCCAGTCCCTCTTGATTGCCACCGTTTCCTATTTTTCCAGGGGAGTGGGATTCTTTCTAAGGGGCCTTCCCAGTGGGTCAGGAAACTGGGCCGAATTAATCCCACAAGCAGGCCCTGATGTGAAGTCAACACAGGCGTGGGAAGGGGTCCAGGCGCCCGCAGCCTGGGCCCAACTCACTGCTCGGGGAACCTCAGCAACCACGCCACCCCGTGACCCTGCGGCCCCGTGACCCCCGTGGCCCGCGCCCCCTCGGCCGTTGGCCCACCCCTGCGGACTCGGCGGCGCCTCCCAGCTTTCCCCAGGCAGGCTCCATGGGGCCAGGGCCCGCGCTCCTTCTCCTGGGCCTGGGCCTGGGCCTAGACTGGGGCTGCAGCCGCTTCCCTCCGCCCCTCGCTCCTCGCGAGGCCCCGGCCACCGTCCCGGTCCCGGGGGCGCCCGCCGCAACCCACGGACCCCCGTCCAAGGCCCGGGTCTGCGTCTCGGCGCCGGGCTTGGCGGCCACACCGCGCTCGGTAAGGGGCGCCCCGGGTCTGGGGCTGCTCCGCCGCTGCGTCCGCCTCAGCCTGTGGCCCCGCGCGTTCCCGGGAGGCGGCGTGGTGCTGAGCGGTGGCCGTGGCCTCTGCTCCTCCCGCGGGCCGCGCCAGCACTGCCTCCACGTGCGTGTACTGCTCGGCGCCCAACGCTCCCGCCGTGCCCGCCGCGCGGAGCCCAGCCACGTGGACCTGCACCTCTCAGCGCCGCGAGGCCAGCTCTCCCTACAGTGGTTCACCCCCCTGCAGCGCTCGCTTGGGCCTCTGGAATGGACCTTTCACCTCGGGCTGGCCAGGCCCCGGGAAGCCTCCTCCGCTGTCCACATGTTGCCCCGCTCCGTTGTGCCCAGCGGCCCTCAACCCCACTGGGGCTACGTGGCACAAACCAAGTGTCCTACAGATGGGCCCACGCCTGTTGTTTTAGAAGCTGTCAACGCGGACAGTTCCCAAGTCACGGCGTCTTCAGTGTCCTGTCAGTTATCAACACAGGATGTTTGTGTTATCACAAAGGTAAAGATCAACAGGGACAAAGACGGGTCTCCCCTGGTGTTGACCAGGAAGATGGAAGCTTCCCTCAATGCCACCGTCGAGTATGACTGCCCATTCCCCAAGACCTCTGTTCATCGTTGGAATGTCTTTTCTGTGCCTTCAGTATCTGATGTGCCAGACTGGACTAAACCTTTGAGTGTCACACAACTCCAGTTCCCGAGTGATCCAACAGTTGTGCACATCCCCAAGGAGTCTTTATCTTGGGGGGTGTATGTGTTCAGACTCTTAGTGGTGGTGGCCACGGCGACTCTAAAACCGAATGTGGTGAAAGCCTCCGATCACATCTATGTCGCTATTGTTAGAAGTCCCCTGAAGGCGGTTATTCTTGGGGATCCCAACATAACAATTAATTTCACAGATGGGCTGGTTCTGAATGGATCGATGTCCTCTGATCCAGATGCAGACAACCCTTTAGAGGGACTCCATTTTCTTTGGTACTGTACCACAAATCCAAGAAACTATGAGGGAGATAAAATAACAGTGATGAGCAAGGATGTTTGTCTTCCAGCACAGGCTGATCTCAAGTGGACATGGGCCTTGGGCCCGGGCCTCACACTTTTGCCAGAAACCCTTAAAGGCAACCATGAGTATTTTTTCAGAATGGTGATACAAAAGAGTGGCAGAACAGCATTTGCTGATAAAAGGGTACAAGTGCTCCAAGGACCAACACCTAGAGCACATATTTCGTGTATTGAAAATTGTGATACAATTCTGGTTATATCCGATAGATTTTCTTTGTTTCTTAATTGCACAAATTGTGCCATAAGCCATGATGTCTATAAGTGGTCGATTCTGTCGCCTTCGGGGAATGAGATGGGATTTGATTGGATGGGGCAAACTGCAACAGGGAGGAATAGCGATTACTTATCTATAAAAGCGTTTGCTTTTAGGCAATTTTTTGAAGCTAAGTTTTGGATTTCTGTAGCTCTAGCAACTTGGAGTGGAGTGAACTTGGTTCTCAGGCATCCCTTTATTGTTAACCATGTCCCTGAAATCGGAGAATGCAAAATTAATCCAGCTAACGGAATTGCATTTTTTACTAAGTTTGTTATCCAGTGCAGTAATTTTAAGGATCTGAACACCCCTCTTACATATAGAATGATAGTTTCTAATTTGCATGGTTTTGGTGAAATCAGTTCTTTAAAAGAGAACACATTGGGGTCCACCCTGTATATGGGCAATGGGCCCGTATCACCCCCTTCCTTTCTCCCTGTCGGTGCGCTGGTCAATCATTACGCTGTGAAGATCTATGTCCAGGTGTATGACTCTCTAGGAGCTTTCTCTCAGGTGACTTTGTACGCCACTGTACAAGCTCCTACTGACAAAAACTCATCAAAGACTGTGCTGCATCAGTTATTCAATTTCACCATAGGACCGAACTCAGAGATATCCACTTTGCTTCAAAAGCAGGATTTTTTACCTGCGGGCTACTTAATGTACATAGCAGCCTCCGTTTTGAATAGCATAAAACCCGAATCAGCTCTGCAAGAGGACAAATCCATGCTGCGCGAACACCTCGTCAATCAGTCTTTCATTCTCCCTGTAAGCAATTTGGTGGAAATTAGCCAGGTAGCCATGGCTATTGCTGAATTAACCCAGAGAGTCTCTGAATTCACTCGAGTTGCTCAGAATCTTGCCACCCTGAGGATTTGGCAAGCAAATCAAGCCCTACAACAGCATCGGCAAAAAGATAAACACTTGCGCTCTGAACAAATAGAAATCGTGAGCACTGGAATATTAACAAGTTTATCCAATATCTTTAAGATGATTGCTCGTCACGAAGTTGTTGATGCCCCTTTCTATGTATTAGAATCTCTAGCAGACCCTATATTGACTGGTAAAGTGCCGGGGAATGAAACCACTGTAATGAGGTCTTCGAGCTTTAACATGTATGTCAAGAAAACGGAAAAGTGGGTTGTTAACAGCATCTTAGGCAATGAGAAACACTGTCTAAATTGTTTTCATCCAGTACTAAATGTGAGCAGTGTCCCTGCTTTGTCTGAAAATGCTCCAATTTCTATGATGTTTTGTGAGTTTGCAGGTGACCCCTTTCCTTGGTTAAATTATCAGGAAAACATTTCAGCAGATGTGGTTGGATTCAGAATGACAGGAACCACAGCTAAAGGAGATGTGATAGAGATCACACCTGATGTAGCGGAAGTGTACCTCCGCAGAAAAAACCTGAGCTTTGCAGCTTTTAATCTCACAGTGGGGCCTGACAATGAACCTAATAATGTTGCTGAGTCCTTGAGAAAGACAACAGGGGCGTTTCGCTTTGAAGTGGACAGCGGAGCAGGGAAGGAGGTGTTGGTTCACATTGTGACGGAAGTGACCGTGCTGTTCACGGCCTTGGTGTACACTGGCAGTCAGATCAGCCCCAGTGCGTTGGTCGCCACCTTCCTCGTGCCCCATGACATCCCTCCAATTGCCAACCAGAGTGGCCTGTTTGATGCAGCCTGTACAGTTAAGGTGGCCCGCGTGCTGTGCCTTCCGCTGTCCCTCCTGCAAGTCATAGCTCAGCGAAGCCACTCATCTGAGTACGCCGTCACCGTGGTTCTGCAGGCTCCTCGTTTTGTCATGAAGCTCAGTGACAAGCTAGTGAGAATTGCTGTTTTCAGCGTTCAATGCTTGGAAATGTATGGGATCCAGAGTGACTGGAGAGAAGATACCTGTGTCCTTGGAGACAAGACCACCTGGGACAGAGTGCACTGTATCTGTAAGCACGCAGGGAGGGTCAGGCGGCAGCTGAATGCAATGGGATTAGCCAACATTCGCCTGCACGCCCGCTATTTGACGGCCAAGGTGATTGTGGCCCCTAATCCTGTAGATCTGCGGTTAGAGGTCATCAAGAACATTACCCAAAACCCTGTGACTGTCTTCACTGTCCTCTTCCTCATGCTCATGTACATAGTCCTAGCTTTCTGGGCCTTGCACAGGGATGAAACCGACCAGTACCTTCGGGAACATGTCATAGTTCTGCCTGATAACGATCCTTATGATAACATATGTTACCTAGTCACTATTTTTACAGGAAGCCGTTGTGGGGCTGGGACCAGGGCCAGTGTCTTTGTCCAACTTAGAGGGACAGAAAGCACTAGCGATGTACACTGTTTAAGCTACCCAGACTTTGTAACTCTCTACCGAGGAAGCATCCACACTTTCCTCCTAACAACAAAAGGTGACTTGGGGGACATTCATTCCATTCGCGTGTGGCACAACAACCAGGGCAGAGCCCCCAGCTGGTATCTAAGTAGAATCAAAGTGGAAAATCTGTTTAGCAGACACATCTGGCTGTTCATGTGTCGGAAGTGGCTTTCTATTGACACCTCTTTGGACAGGACGTTTCATGTGACTGACCCAGACAAGCCTCTCAAGAGAGAGGACTTCTTCCTTATACATATGACGGATGAGCTGGGGACAAAGCACATGTGGTTCTCTGTGTTTGCTGGCGTCGTTGACAAACCGTTCAATAGGCTCCAGAGACTGTCTTGTTGTTTAGCAATGTTGCTGTCCTCCCTCGTCTGTAATATTATGTTCTTTAATCTAAGTAAACAAAAAGAAACTGCGTCAGAAGGGAGCCGATATATCAGATCGATGACGATAGGATTGCAAAGTGTCTTAATCACGATTCCTGTGCAAGTAATGATCACTTCGTTGTTCATCTATTCCCAGAGGAAACCTCTGGCGACTCTAGAAGAGGTGTCCCCTCAGAAGCAGCCCTGGGTTTTGGCGGCAAGTGGACACTGGGAGGAACGCTTGGAGAAGTGGCATGCTCACGAGACTGAGGAGGCCCCCTCAGGAGAGGCTGAAGGGCTTCCTTCTAGGAAAAGTCCTGGACTCCATAAGTCTCCTGTTAAGGCGAACTTGAAGAAAGGGCGCCAGGATAAGAAAGCCAAAAGCAAGGTCTCACACACCCCCAGGACAAATATTAATACAAATGCCAACAATGAAAATGTGACAGACAACCAAGGTGTTTATTCTGCAGAGCCCCCTTCTGAGCCCCTCACCAAGCCCAGGGTTGTTCTGCCTTGGTGGTGTGTTTATGTAGCCTGGTTCTTGGTTTTTACCACTTCTGGTATATCCTCATTCTTTATTGTATTTTACGGACTAACTTATGGCTATGAAACGTCAGTAGAATGGCTCTTTGCATCGTTTTGTTCGTTCTGTCAGTCCGTTTTTCTGGTGCAGCCCTCTAAAATTATGCTTGTGTCAAGCATCAGGGCGGGAAAGCTCAAGTACTGTAAAAACCTCTCGTGGGGGAGCAGGCATCGTTACACCGAGGTCATGCTGCAGAACACACAGCTGCATCCAGAGGAGATGCTCAAGCGACATAAGTACATCACCTATATCCGAGGCACCAGGATGTACCAGCCCCTCACAGAAGACGAAATCAGAATATTCAAAAGAAAGAAGAGGATCAAGAGAAGAGCCGTCCTATTCCTGAGTTACATTCTAACTCACTTGATCTTTCTAGCCCTTCTGGTGACACTTGTCCCTCTGCTATGCCACACAGACAGCTTCCACTATAATCAGTTCATTCGCGATCAGTTCTCTGTGGATCTTGCTACGGTGACCAAGCTGGAGGACATCTACGGGTGGCTCAATGGCGTGCTGTTGCCTTTGCTCCACAACTCCCTGAATCCAACGTTTCTTCCCGACAGCTCGTCCAAAATCCTCGGCCTTCCTCTGATGAGGCAAGTAAGGGCAAAGCCTGGTGAGAAAGCATGTCTGCCTGCCAAAAGCTTTGCGCTAAATAGCATCAAAGGAGAAATTCACTGTCATCCCAAATATGACACCGACCGAGAAGACACAAAAAGCTACACTAGCTTTTGGAATAAAGTTGATAAGCAGGTGACCGACAAGAATACCAAAGGGTTTACTTATAAGCCTCCAGAAAAGAGATGGGTATATTATTCCCATGGACTTCTACACACCTATGGGTCAGGTGGGTATGCTTTCCATTTTTTTCCAGATCAGCAGGAATCTAATTCCACATGGAGGCTCAAAGAACTACAAAGCAGCAACTGGCTGGATGAGAAGACATGGGCTGTGATTCTGGATCTAACAACTTTTAATCCAGATGTAAATCTGTTCTGCAGCATTTCGGTCATGTTTGAGGTTTCGCAGTTAGGAGTCGTGCACACGAGCGTATCTGTGCACTCTTTCTCACTTGCTGATTTCAACAGGAAAACGTCAGCAGAAGTCTACCTGTACGTGGCCATCCTCATTTTTTTTTGGGCCTACATCGTCGATGAGGGCTACACCATCATGCAAGAGAGGGCCTCCTACGTGAGAAGCATGTACAATTTGCTCAACTTCGCTCTGAAGTGCACGTTTGCTGTGCTAATTGTGCTCTTTGTCAGGAAACACTTCTTGGCCACCGGCATAATTCGGTTTTACTCGTCTAACTCTGTGGATTTCATTCCCTTTCACACAGTTTCTGGAGTGGATCACAGCATGAGGATCATTTTGGGTTTCCTGCTCTTTCTGACACTTTTGAAGACCCTCTGGTATTCCAGATTCCTCTATGATGTGCGCCTGGCTCAGAGGGCCATCCAGACCGCCCTGCCTGCCATCTGCCACATGGCACTCGTTGTGTCCGTGTATTTCTTCATGTACATGGCTTTCGGCTACCTGGTATTCGGTCAGCACGAGTGGAACTACAGTAACTTGAGCCATGCCACTCAGACAATCTTCTCCTACTGCGTGTCAGCCTTTCAGAACACTGAATTTTTCCATAACAAGGTCATTGGGGTCCTGTTCCTGTCATCATTTATGCTGGTGATGATCTGCGTATTGATCAACTTGTTTCAGGCAGTGATTTTGTCGGCCTGTAAGGACATGAAGCAGCCCGTGTATGAGGACCCTTCAGACGAAGTGGAAGCAGTGGCCTATCTGTACGGCAAGCTCAGAACTGTGTTTGGCTTTCTGTCCTTCCAATCCAAGGCCAAAGACGAACCCGAGTTCTTTGTGGACATGCTGTACGGGCAGCCAGAGAAGAATAGCCGCCGCTATCTGGGGCTGAAGACCAGAAGCATTAACGGGAGGAAAATGGTTTATCTCGTTGTGTGATCCATGATGGTTTCCAGGGCCACAGACAAGGGTCTCCCTGAAATGCTCAGTTTGTGGAATTAAGAAATGTTTGGTGTCTCAGTCATGCTTTCTACCACATCATTCATAAGGCACACCCCTACATTTGGAAATATACCCTCTTGGCCTCTACACTTGGGCACGTGACCTGGGGAGAGAGGAGGTGACAGCAGGTGAGTTCTGGGACGAGCTCCTTTAGAGGGAGTTAGATGTCTTTGAAGCCCTCAGCAGTTTACAGGTTGGAGACCCAGGTTTGGGGGAGGGAGCTACAGAGCCCCCAGCACACCTCGCTGGGGCTTCCTTTCGCGGATCAGAGCTTCCTCGACCCCCTTCTCCACCCCCACATTCCAGCTGGGTCAGTGCCTGAGGGCCTGTGGGGAGTTCCAGGACTTGCCATAGAGTTTGGGACTATAGGGGTGGGAATGGGGCAGAAGTGTGACACTCCCCATCTATTCCCTAAGGCTCCTTCAAGTTAAGGATGTAAAATGTAGTAACATTTTCTGGCCATGAGACAAAATTGTTGTTAAAAAACAAAAAGGTATGTGTGCGTGTGGGTTCACACTGGAAGATAGTAAATGTTCTATATACTAGATCTGGAAATACATACATCCAGGACTTGGGCTTTTGATTATTTATAGCCTGGTGGATTGTTATTGAATAATAAAGAACATGTGGTTTATTGTTTAAGAGAAACATGGGCTGGCAGCTGTTGTATTTTTACTCAGAAGTGTCTTCATTCGTGAGGATGCTGTATCAGAATTAAATGTGAGTCGTGATTTCTGCAAGAGGGGCACCTACACGTGGGGCCCTGTCCTGAAAGTCAGGGCTGGAAAAGTGGGACAACACAGTCAGCCGCTGACCGCTTTGTACCAGGGGTTGGTTGCTCACCACCGTCCCTGTGACCCTGGCAGGCACACGTGCCAGCTTCCATCGGTTCTTCCTGGGGATGTCTGAGCACCGTCTTCTCTCCCCGGTGAGAACAAGAGGTTTAGTGACCCACGCAAGGCCCCTCAGTTAGGGTCACAAGGTCAGATCTGGATTTTCCAAGTGTCCTGCGCAGAGGTCACAGGTGTGGCCCTGTCCACATTGGCCCACTGGTCTGACTGGAGCGCACATTTGCAGTCAGCCCCTCTTTACAACCTGACTTCTGAACAGGTTGAGAGAGTAAACATGAGGTGGGGGCAGATGACTCCTCTTTGCCGACGGAGGCCAGCTGCCATCTGTCAGATGCACTTGCCCACTGAACCCCAGAGTGAGAGTTTATGCCTCAGCTGCAGGCAGCGGGGCAAGAGGTTTTGGAGACTGGTGGCAGGCGTGGCTGACTCATGGCTCTGTGGGTGGGTGTGCCCAGACTTCCTTCCCAAATGGACCAATCAGCTAAAGACTTGTCCCTCTCCTGGTGCCCGGAAGGCTCAGGGTCACCCTAGTTGGCCTCCCTTCCCAGGAAGACAGCTCCAGGGGCGAGAAGAGGCCCCCGCCCCACGTCAACATAGCATCTTATGATTGGGAGCTGTGCAGCTGGAGAGTGAGTTACAGGGTCATAAACGCAGGGCCCAAGTGGGCAGTCCCTGCCGGAGTGGCCTCAGGGGTCCAGGAAGGGGGGGCCCGTACCAGGACGGAGGCGGCCTGAGTGAGGACCAGGACGGCAGCTGCAGGTCCTGCAGAGAAGACAAGACTCTCAACTTGTGGTTACAACGAGAAGTTTAGCAATCACAGGACTTCTCCCACAGCCTGGGAAAGAAGAGCGCAGCAGGGGCCTTCTAACCTGGCACAGCAATGGCAAGGATTTATATAGTTTAGAGAAATGCGAATGATAACATTATCGGGAAAACAAAATAACAAGTGAGACAAATAAAAATTCAAATTTCTTTGAAGGATATTTTCACAGGATATGGCAATAATATCAGAGTCTTTTAACACTCCTTTTTTTCTCATCGTATTTCCAGGACTAGGGTAGGTATATTCCAGAACAAGTTGGCAGCAGTTATGAATACCTTCACGTCTGTATTGCACTGGAAAAAAGACGAATGTTCTCAGTTTAGCCCCTTATTAACTCAGATTAGATGAACAAGTTTTATATGCAAAGAGATGTCTCTGTAGCAATAGGAGAAATGTGTCCATCTACTCAAACTTTTAATTATGAAGACTTACATTTTTAAGGTCTGCTTCTATGTTATGCTATTATTTACTTAAAAAACAACACAACATTGAAGGCTTTTTGTCCACTGGAAACAAATACAGCAAGTCCTTGAATAACGTTGTTTTGTTCAATGTCATTTTGTTATGACATTGATGAGAAAAAAACTGATTCCCGGTGGGGCCACTGTCGGAGCGCACGTCCTCTCTATGTCTGCGTGGGTTTTCTCCAGGGACTCTGGTTTCCCCCCACGTCCCAAAGATGTGCATGAGAAATAAACTCTAAATTGTCCCAGTCAGAGTGTGGGTGTGTGATCGTGTCCTGCGATGGCTGTTCTGTCCAAGATGGGTGCCCACCTGGGCCCTGAGCTGCCGGAGGCTCCAGCCACCGGCAACCCTGAACTAGAAGCAGCGGGTTGGAAAATAACGATCTTTGTTTTTATTCGTCTTTCTTAAATGTATCTATAGCTCACATTTACTTTAGTGTTTCATATAAGCATTTTGGGTCTTTAGTTAGAAGTTTGGTGATATTCTTGTGATCAGAAATATGCCATAGGAGCTTAACTTCTGTTTATATTCATTAGCCTCTGGTCACATGGGTTCCTTATATATATTTTCCCTTACTCGCAGTTTCCAAGAACCCATGACTCCATTAAGTGAGGACTTACTTGCAAGCCTCTAAATGCAGCCTCCCCCCACCACTCCACGGAGGCCAACTTCCCTTGATCAGAAAAAACCTCCAGGGGCCTGTGTTCTGGAGGACGTTATCTGGGTGCTGGCCACACTGTGAAAATTCATCCTGCTGTACACTTAAGAAGTATGTACTTTTCTGTATGTATGTTATACTTTGAAGAGTTTACTTTAAAAAAGAAGGCCTTCTTCTGGAATTTCATTAGCACTGAAAGCAAAATGCAAGCCTCTGGACGTTCATTTTTCTGGCAGAAATGGAGAAAGGGATGAACAGGATGGCACTTACCTGTGAGATGAGGTGCATAAGGAATTAATCTTCCACTGTGCCCCCCTTTTGTTGCTATTAGCAATACTTTGCTTTAAATTCTAATCTGCACTCAATTCCTATTTCTCGATTTCCAGATTTCCTTTCTCAGTCTTCACTTAAATACACGATGTACAATACTCATTTAGTAATGCAATTTTTAAAAAGCTTATAAGCAATTCTCTTAAGACCCTATTTATGCAACATTTTGTTAAATATTGCCACAACATATAGGCAATTCTTTTCCCCAGCAAGTCCACCCCTAACATTGTGGGAGCCCAGTGCAGGATGAAAATATCTCTACGTGTAAATATTTAAAGGTTATAAAACAAGCTTACAAACTATACATAAAATCTTCTATCCACCTACTTGACAAATACACTTTCATAAGGACAAAATAAAAAAAATTATATGTAAAGCTACGGTTTTCACGTAGCTGGAAATTGGCAAAAACATAACTGAATTATGGTGTACCTCTGGGTATTCTGTTAATGGGCCACTGCTTGGGTGGGTAAAAAGATATATGTAACCCATGAACTATTATGTCTGTATTCCGTAAGATTTCCTTTTCTTGCCTTCATTTCAGAAGTCATCGTGTTGATAATAATGAAGACTTTCACATAATTGTGTGGTATTGACAACAGTGCCTGAGTTATTGTAGTTTGTAAATAGTTTTTAATTATTTCAGCTGGGGGAAACTTCACTCTGCTGAGGGAACGGCAACTGGAACTGTCAATAAAAGTCTCAAAGCTTTAGATTTAGAATTGAACCAGGAATACTGATATCATGTTTAAATATTGTAAGGAGGGTACACGTGACAAATTATCGTTATTGCACAAAATATTACAAGATATTTCCATGTCATGATATAAACGTTATTTCACTATTATCACCATTTCTTACAACATATTTAGATCCATACAGTATTAAGTTTTTCTCTTTTCACATTTTTTAGTGCTAGGATATTAGAAAAAAAAACCTGAAAACTGCAGTAGGTTGCTCACTTTGTTCCAATCTCTCTTTAGTAGAGACTATGCTTTGATCCACAAAGGCCAGAAAATAGTCTCTACAGAAATTAGTTTCAGGATTATTTGTACAAGAATCTTCAGACTCCAGCAAATGCTTCTGTTTCCTAGTTCTAAGTTCCCCACGTTGTATTTGACTGTCATTTCAGTTTTTTGTTGTTTTTTTTAAGAGCAGTTTTAGGTCCACATCAAAATTAAGGGGAAGATAAGATTTCCCATATCTCTCCTCCCCCCGCCCCCACAAACTCCCCCACCATCAACATCCCCAGCAGATTGGGACATTAGTTACAACTAATGAACCTACAGTGACATGTCAACATCGCTGAGTCCATAGTTTATACTAGGGTTCACTCTTGATCGCGTACATCCTACGGGTTTGGATAAATATATAATGACATCTATCCACCATTAGAGTATCATAGAGTATTTTCACTCCTCTATGCTTTGAATTGATCCAGAAAATGTCATTGCCATAAGCACAGCTGCGGGCGTATTCTCTAGTAACGAAACAAAGTGCTTGCTAATTTCTGGGCCCGGGCAGGGGCCCCTCTTGCTCAGGTCAGATCCAGGAGCAGTTTGTTCCTAGCATTACTAAAATGCCTTGTATAGTCCTTATTTCTCAATTCCCCAAGAAGGAAAAAGTCTGAGATGCCAGGCCTGCAGGCTCGAATAGGCCCCCCAGCCACACAGAACGGTGACTCAGGTACACACAGTGGAGGCCAGGAGCGAGGTGGGTGTGGCG
The DNA here is from genome assembly GCF_057876585.1 of Rhinolophus sinicus. Classification (NCBI taxonomy): domain Eukaryota; kingdom Metazoa; phylum Chordata; class Mammalia; order Chiroptera; family Rhinolophidae; genus Rhinolophus; species Rhinolophus sinicus. The sequence goes on from NC_142501.1 coordinate 4,881,336, forward strand.
GCCACTGCAGGTCGAGGGACAGCCTGTCAGAGACTCGGGGAGGGGGAGTTTGGGCGGCAGGAGAAACTGTGCCAGCCGTGTGCACCCGGGCAAGGCCTGGGAGGTCGAAGGACGGCGGGGCCCAGATCACGACGGCGTCGCAGCCCCACGTCAGGGCTTTGGCGGAGCACAGTGATACATCACCCCACGTGCACACAGCCTTATAAAGGTCCCAGGAAACCAAAGGGCTGCGCGGAACCCACCTTGTCTGATGCCTCAGGGGCACAGTCGCTCGTCTGCAGCCCAGATGCAGGGGGCTCCTGTCCTACTGGGCGGCAGGTACCAAGCGAGCGAACTAAACAAAACCTGAGTATTTCAGTCCGAAGAGCGTGAAGCGCGAGACCAAGAGTGACGACGATGGGTGTCAAGCTCCGTGCAGTCAGGTTATGTGCGGGCCGCGCGGCAGCAGCCGCGACTCTGCAGAGCCGGGTGGAAACCCCAGAAAGAAGCCGAGAACCTTGGAGCTGCCAGAAAGCAGGCCAAGTCGGCGAGCTCCGGTCGCACGGGCCTAGGTCCTCCCCAGGTGTTGCAGCCCCCAAACCCCCGGGAGCCGGCGGACACAGCGGAGGCGGAAGTCAGCCACAAAGCCCCGCCCCGCGCCTGCGCCTAGGGCAGCGGGGCGGGGGCAAGGGCCGCACACGCACCGGGCGCCGGGACCGTCGGGGGCGGGGCCGGGGCGGGGCTGCGCACGCGCGTTGGGCAGGGACGGCGCAGGCTGCGCGCGGAGAGCGGAGGTGAGTGGAGTGGCGTGGGGCTTGGGGCAGGTATGGGAGCCAGAGGCCGGTGCGGTCCCTACAGGCGCCCGCTGCTCGCATCCTGGCCTCGGCGCCTCTGTGGGGGTCTGCGGGGTTCCGAGCGCCAGTGGTCGGAACGGCTGCTTGAGGTGTTGGGAACGGGATGGAGGACGCGGGAGAGGCCGTCGGGTGACGGAGGGCTGCGCTGCCCGCGGGCTTCTGATCCCGGGGTCGGGCCTGCACGTGCAGGACTCGGGAGGGGCGTTTCAGGAAACTACGAGGAAGAGTCAGATGTAAAGGTTAGAGCTGAGAAGCAGCAGAGGTGACGCACGCCTTCAGGTGACTTGATGGAGCCAGGGAAACAATCAGGGAACTTGGTTGAAGACGGGTCAGTAGAAACTCCCCAAACTGCAACACAGACAGAAAAGAGCGTAAAAACAAACCCAGAACAGAAGGTCCAAGAACTGTGGGACACACCAAACAGCCTGACATATTTGCAGCTGCAATCTCAGCAGAGGAGAAAGACGGGCAATAATGGTTAAGAATTTTCCAAAAATAATGAGAGATCAAGCCACAGGTGAAAGCTTGCTTAAAGAAGCGCAAGCAGGATAAATAATATTTTTTAAAAAAAGTTAAATAGGTTTCAAACTGCTGAAAGCCAAAGATAAAGGGAAAATCTTAAAGGCAAGCCAGAGGGAAATTCTACAGCAGAGATGTGGGGGGAAGACTTGCAAGTGGGAGGAATAGCAAGGGCAGAGGGAAGGGGGTCAGAAAATACAGGGACTCTCTGAAGGTTAGTAAGTGACCCCGGGGTGTGTGTGTGTGTGTGTGTGTGTGTGTAACTGGGAAAGATAATACCCCCACCAAACAGGCGCCAAATGCCAAGGAAGGGAGTTTATTGTGCAGTCGGTCCGGGAGCCCCTTAGCTTTGAAGCTCCACTCAGGGCCGTGGATTCTGTAACATTCTGCTGATTTTGTTATGCTTGTTATGTACATTGAAATGATAATGTGGCTTTTTTCCTTTATTCTGTTACTGTCGTAAGTTGCTTTCATGGGTTTCCAAATGTTAAACCAACCTTGTATTCCTGGAATTGGATCCACTCAGCCGTGATGCATTAGGCTTCTTATATTCTTGTATTCAATTTGCTAATACAGTAGTAGCTTGGTTTTCGAACGTCTCGGTTGATGAACATTTTGGTTTACGAACGCCGTAAAGCCAGAATTAAACGCTTCGGTTTTCGAACACGCCTCAGAAGTCGAACATGTCACGTGGCTTCCGCTGAGTGCAAGATCCTGAGGCCCAGCTGTCGGCTGTTTTCCAACGTTTCAGAACTCCAACGGATTACGTTCGAAAACCGAGGTACCATTATATTTTGCTAAAGATTTTTGTAGCTGTGTTCATGAAGGATATTGGTCTGTAGTTTTCCTGTACTTGCTTTGTCTGGTTAACAGTATGAGGGCAATCCTGGCAGTTTTGGTGTCCCTGTAATACTGGCCTCATCAAATCACTGGGTACGTGTTTATATTCTGAAACGGTTTCTATATGTTGGTATTACTTCTTCCTTAAATGCTTGACAATTTGCTGGTAAAACCATGTAGGCATTTTTTTGTGTGTGTTGTTTTATTTCATTTTTTAGGAAAAATTTAAATTATTAGTCCAGTTTTCTTCATTGATATAGAGCTATTCAGGTTTTCTATTTCTTTTTGAGCCACTTTTGATAATTGGCTCATTTTATGGTCCAGCATAGAATCTCTCTTGGTGAATATCTCACATGCACTTGAAAATAATGTGTGACCTTGAGTAGGTCTTTTTGAGGTCTTGCGCTTGCCCTAAACTTGAGGTTCCTTGTCTGTAGGGGTGCCCTGCATCTTCTGGGTAAGACACATGCAGTGAGAGGCTTTGACACATGGGTAACTTTTGGTTCTGAAGGTGCAGTGCCTTGTATCTTGATCTTGCAGATGGCGTGTGAGGCAGAGCGCCATCCCCTGGGTGTATTTGAGTGCCAACTCTGTGCCTTGACAGCTCCGTACAGCTATGTGGGGCAGAAGCCCCCCGACAGCCAGTCTGTCATGTAAGTACCAGTGGCCAGTGGCCCAGGAAGCCCGGCCCAGAGCTGGTTGGCGTGACTCCGACACGTGGCTTGGGTGTTGGCTTCAGGCCCACCCTGCCCAGCTCTGGATGTTTCAGTTTGACCTGAGGAGGCACGGGCAAGGGCAGGGTCCATCCAGCTCTTTCTTCCAGAACCTGCAAGCCCCTTCCTCCTGGCTCAGCCCAGAGTCCAGCACCTCCTCCAGCTGGGGTTAGAAGCACTGACTCAGGCTGGAACAGCCCAGCAGCTGGGAGTGAAAGGAGCCAAGGAGGCCTCCTCATGGGGGGCTGGGCCTCGTGGCCATGCCTGCTGCTTCCCAGCGGAAAGCCTGCCTGCCTGTGGCTCTTGCACTAGTGGGAGTGAGTCCTAAGGGCCAGCTTCCTATAATCTGCCCAGAGAAGGCGTGAAGGAGAGCCAGGGGGTCCCCGGGCTTGACTCTTGACCTTCAACTTGTCCTTCATCAAATGCCTCATTATAGGAAAGTTGACCAACATGTTACTCACATGGGACAAGTGGCAGGGGATAAGGCTTCTTTCTTCTGGTCGGGTTCCTCTGCTGACCAGGAACTGGGGGTGTTGTCTCCGGACCCCGTGGGTCTCCTTTCTGATGTGCGGTGTAAGGCCAGCACCTTACACAGGTGTAATGTGCCCTGGTTGTCCCAGTGTGGCAGCAGGCAGTTCGGGAGTGGGTGTCACCATGCTTGGGGTGGGGTGGGGGAGGGCTTGGATGGAGGCCTCGTTCCTCCCACCCCCACCCCGGTGCAATCAGGCTGAGGTCTGGGGGCTCGAGCCGCAGCAGCCCTTCCTTCGGCTGAGTAATGCTTGTCTCCACCGGGGCCGTTTCAGAGCAGGGGGCCAGCTCCTCCCCCAATGAGCCGCACAGGGTGCCGGCCCCAGGGAGGCCCATGTTGCTGTTTCCAAGCTTCCATCAGCAGAAGTTCCAACACTGGCATCACTTCCTGCCCCGCAGCCTTCTGGAGGAGAGCTACGTCATGAAGGACCCCTTCACCTCGGACAAGGACAAGTTCCTGATCCTCGGCTCGAGGTGCAGCGTGTGCAGCAGGCTGGTGTGTGTGGGCCCGGTGGGTAAGCCACGTCGGCTGGGGCTGTCTCCCCCTCCCCCTCCGTGGCTGGCACCCCACACGCATGATTGTGGGAGAGGTGACATGCGAGGACAGTGTGAGCCTCAGCCCTTCCTTGCCATGGTGACCTAGCATCCCTCAGTCACTAGGTGAGGGGGCCGGGTGGTTCTTAGAGGCCAGCTAGTCCGCCTCATTGTGGATGGTCCCCGCAGCCAGCAGAGGGTAGGGGACAGGCCAAGGGGAAGAGTGGGGGCAGAAGGCCTCCTTGGGGGGTTGAGGAATGGAAATGGATTCTTGGAGGGTCTGCACCACCCCAGTGACCCCCAGTAGTTCTTCCCCCTCCCACCAACTATGCAGATGGCCGCTGTGCTGCTTCCCTCCATGGGGTGCTGACCTTTCTCATTGTTCTTGGGGGACCTTCCAGAGGAAGGACTCGTGCTCTCTTGAGCATTTGTTGTGTGCCAGGCCCTGTGCTTGGGACCTGCTTTACCAGTGAGGCTCCTTTCCATCCTGCCCCAAACCAGGCAAAGAGGTATCATACCCATTTCATAGGTAAGGAAACTGAGGTTTGGAAAGGCTGGCGGCCCGGTCACAGGCACAGCTGAGCCTATTGTTAGAAGACCCAAGGATGGATGGCGATGTGGTGGGTGGCCAAGGAGTGTGGCCCCTGTGATCTGAGGGACCCTCCGAGAGGTCCCCGAGCATTCTGCCTGAGGGTGAAGTGTGAAGAAGGGAGCTGTGTCATGGGCCGCGTTTAGAGTTGGCCTCTGTCCATCCCAGGCGGAAAGGAGGAAGGCTCAGTGTAGGCTCCGGAATGATGAATGACTCCCGCAGCCCAGAGCCCTCCGGGTCTGAGCCTGGCTCTTTGCCGCCACCCCTCCCGCACGTCTTTTCTCCATGGTGAAGACCGCATTCGTTGAGGTGGCCGGCCAGGCCCCGGGCCCTGGCCTCCCTCTTACTGTTCTGGCTCGGACTATACTCTTCCCACCTCCGCTCAGCTGCCGTGTATCCTGGGGACCCTGCCCAGCCCCCTGCCCAGCATGGGGTGAAGGGCTGGCCTCTGGGAGAGGCGGCACTTTGCTCCCTGGTGGTACTCAGCCCCCTCCCCTTCTTTCAGGACTGCAGCTTATTCTACTCCAAGAGATTTTGCCTCCCTTGTGTCCTGGAGCACATTGATGCCTTCCCTCAGGAAATTCGGCAAGATGTAGAGAAAAGGAAACTTCCATCAAAGAGGCCCGCCAGCCGGCCCACTGCTCGGACATGAGTGCAGCTGGCTGCCAGGCCCACAGCAGTGCCCTGCAGTCCTGCACGGGCTCCCAGGCCAGCTGGCCTCTGTGGCCTGGGGCTGGGACGGCGCTGAGCTGGAAGCCGCTGTCCGGGCCTTGTTTCTTGGCTCAGGGGAGTTAGAGCCTGGCCTGAAGCAGCAACAGGGCCGGGAGCCATGCAGAGGAGGCCCCCACAAGGCAGACCTCAGGCAGACAGCCTGTGCCCCGGCGCTGGGGTGGACCGCAGGGCAGGAGCAGAGGGACGCCGAGTCTGGGCCTGCTGGCCGTCTCTTTCTGCCGAGGCTGGGTGCTGGGCCCTCCTGCAGCGTCATCCCCTGGCTCGTGTCCTGCTCACCCCCAGTCGGGCTTGGAGGGGCCGATGTGCCCTTCGTACAACTGATCAGATCCAGGAGCTGTTCCCACGTTGCTCTGCCGGGCCCTGTGGACTTAGCAGCACAGGGACCAAATCCCGCTGTCTCAGGGTTGTGGGTCCAGCGTGGGGAGACCCTGTGTGGTCACGCCAGCGCTCCGGACTGTCAGTGAATCGGGTGGTTGAGGGTTGGTGCTTCCATCGTCTTCTGTTCCTTCCACGTCTGGCTCCAGGCCTAACTCTCTTCCCAGGTAGAGGGATACCCTCGGCTTCCTTCCCTCAGGGCCGCACCTCAGAGCCAGTCGGTTGCTTGCCTGCTGCTTCCCCATAGCGGGCTCAACTCTTCGTGCCCGTGAGGTCCACCCCTACAGTCTACCGATGTCCTGTGGTGCTTCTGTCATGGCACCCCTCTGCCATGGCACCCCTCCATCATGGCGCCCCTCCACCATAGTGCCCCTCCCCTGGCCCCCCTGCACCTGACACCCCTTCCCCCTGGTACCCCTCTGCCATGGCACCCCTCTCCTGGCACTCCTCTACCTGGAACCCCTCTACCATGGTGCCCCTCCTCTGGCACGCCTCCCGACACCCCTGTCCTCGTGGCTCCCCCGTAGCATGGTGACACACTGGATTATGAGCTCCCCTGTGTCTGCTGGTTCTTAGAAGGAAGGTGGGTGCTGCTCTCTTACTGTGTAATGGCTGCCAGGCCCCCTTACACTGCGTGGGTGGTGATAGAAACTGTTCGATGAGAGAATGAATAAAGAGCTTTTACGGACCGAGCCGCGGGCTGGGCTTTATTTTCAGATGTCCACACTTTTAAAAGCTCTCCGTGCCTCATGTTACTGCAGACAAATGGACATTGTGTTCCGGCCACACTGTCCCAGGCGCATTCTGTACAAATGAAGACCACGTCAGGTGAGTGGGGCGGGGGACGGCTCTGGCCGAGGGCAGACGTTCCTAAGGTCTGGGGATTGGTTTCATCCTCATAGCATCACTCAAAATTCACCAAGTAATCTTTAAAAATAGTTTATTTTTTAAAACCATTAAGGCAAAACTGTACCCTGAAATTAACTCTTTACATTCATCAGTCTTACAGTAGGACATTCCAAACATATAAGTTCCCATAAATTCAGGATATAAATCAATATGTATATTGATCAGTTCAATCTCCTAATGGCAAAATGAATAAGACCCAAGATTTTGTAAAAGTTATTTTACAGCCATTTTCTAATTGCCTGGAACCACGATCGGTTAGCGTGAGTGGGAAGATCCCAGCGCCGTTTGCCCATCTGCACACCCGCCTCCGGAGGCCCGGGGCCCCGCCCAAACTCAGAGAGGGCGTCTGAGTTGGAGAGGGTGCTGGAGCCTGCTCAAAAAATCTGCATTGCAACTGCTCCTGTTTAGGTAAAAACAAGGGGTCTGTCTTCCCCTAAATACTTTGAGTATAAGGCACCCATCAAGAGGAACGATACACATGCCGGGAAACCAAGGTCAGGCCTTGCTTTGGAAGTCTGCACCGTGCTGGTGTGTGTCGTCCCCTTGGGCCCTGTGGGTCCTGGGAGGCGGGACAGGTATACATCAAGAGGAAATTTTACCACGATACAGAAAACAACATATGGGAGACATATGTGGTTTCCGTTTTATGCTTCGGGTTGAGCCATCTGGAGGCTGCCAGAGAACCAGCCCATGTGAATATTCCATCAGAATATTTCAAATTGCAAAGTTCTTTGGTAATAATAACCCACAGGTAATAATTCCCGGCAGAGCAGACAGCGACTTACTACACAAGAGTAGTTCGTGGTCTTTAGCGAGACACTGCTGTGTGAGGTCAGTGACTTCTCACCTGGGTTTAAGGTGGCAAAAATGATAAAGACAGACTCGCTGTGCTTCCTGCACATGAAGTGTGGCAAAGAGAACAGATTTCCGCAGAGACAGTCTACGTGGCTCAGCAGACAGGAAAACGGCGGCGAGTGAGCGGCTGTATTTCAGTTGTGATGTTCCAGCTTCCTTGCTGTTTCCAAGAGCAGGCGATTAAGAGTATATGTCAGTTAACACTGATTTCCAAGAATCCAAATGCTTGTTATTAGGTACATGGTTGTAAGTTAGTAAAATATTTATATTAGGATTTTTTTTAAAAACTCAAATCACAGTATTTAAGATACAGCTATTAACATGGTTCTTTTTATACAATGTAGAAAAAAATAGTGATACTCAAACACAAATACTGTAATCTTACCAAAAAAGAGTACTGAGTGGCATTCATCTTTTGTGAGGTACATTTATTTTTTTAGGCCTGAAAAAAGGAACAGACCGACTGTGCTTTTGAAAAGAGAAGACATTTCCCCAAAGTGAATGATTTTACTTTGCAAAGCTTGGTCACTCACTTGTCTTCAGGGCCTGAAGCTTGACCGCCCTGCCTAGACTTGGTGGCACATGGCCCGCCCCCAGCTCACCCCTGTCCCAGGAGGCCCGGCTCCACGTGGGGGCTTGTCTGCACCAGCCTTCGGCCTGCATGGTACTGCAGCTCACCTTGTTAACAGACTTTAGATGCTGGTGGGCTGGTGGGGGCGGGGAGAGGGCAGGAGAGGAGGAGGCTGCTGTATTCCCTGCCTTGGAGAAAAATAGGGAAGTTTTTCACATTTGACCCAAATAGCAAACATTTTAAGTGAAAAAAAACAAAACAACAGACCTAGGTCTTAATTTGCTATCTATGATGTAAAAACTGGATGTTTGTTTGTTTATTTTGGCAACGAATGCATTTAACAGTGATGGGGCCACTGACGTCCTGGATGTTATCAGTTGCCTCAATCAGCATGTGACATTGCACACGGATGCAGTTGGGTCTGTCCCATTTGGCAAAGGGTTCCACAAGGGTGTGGCTGTACTTCAGCTGGACCACGTTACACGGCCTCCCCTTCTCGGGGAGCGGGAAGTAAATGGTTATATTTCTCGTGTCTCAAATTGAAATTTTGAGAAGCAAGTGGTCAGTCGATAGCCCCACGGCAGGTCTGAGAAGGCGCCTGGAGCTGGGAAAAGGCAGTGTGGACAGCAGCCTGGGCGGTGGCCCCACTTCTGCTCTAACAAGCAGGCCACACTGCAGCTTTCTGTTTTAGTAAGCCTGCAGCCCACTGCTGAAATAAAATTTGAGAATCTGCTGCATTCCACAAAAAGCAGCATAATGGAAAGCATTATGTAATTATTTAAACTAGAGCATAAAGACTCGTCTTTTTGTTACGAGACTTCCAATATCACATTTTCGTTTTTATATTGTAGCTCCCAGACAAGTACAATATGTTGGGTCTCCTACATTGTGAGTCAGTCCAGATGTACTGCCTTTATTCTTATTCTACTGTTTCACAGGCCGGGGGGGGGGGGGGGGGTCAATGACCATTTTCCTGAATTCTATTAAAATGGCACCTAAAAAATACGAAAATCTGAGCAAAAACTTAGACCTCAACCTTTGGAGCCTAATCTCAGATCTTTCTGGGTAGGTCCCTCAGAGGGGCCTGTGACCTGGGCAAAGTCCCTGGACTTAGCAAGAGGACAGCCACCTGGCAACTTTATGGCTTCAAAGAGCCCCTTGGTTGGGGTGGTGCTGTCACCACAGTGCAGGATGAGTCAGCATTTATTTGTCACAACCTTCATGTGCTCCTCCCACTAGGGCACACTGCGCTGTCCTCAGAGCCTTTCTGCTGTGGGTGTTCAGGGGCCCTTCACTTCCGCCTGTGCCGTCTGAAGGTCACTTGTCAGGAAGGCAAGAGGCCCCTGAACTGACAGCTCAATGCAAAGGCTTGCTGGGTAAGAATCATTAACCTGCGGGGAGCCCTGTAAGTCAGCTGGCCCAATAGTGAAGAGAAGCTGGGCCGTTTTAAACCGAGAACAAAGACAGAGCCAGGCTTTGGAACCGCCCAGTGCCTGGCAGTGCCAACGGTGTAAAAGTTGGGTGTGTGGTAAAGGTCTGCCGTGGACACATTTTAATAATCAGTAAGCCTTCAGCTGGTGGCATCGATCTGAGTTTTCAACTTCTATAGACAGTATAATTTCCTTGCCTCTCCCGAATTGAACGTTGAAGCAAGTAACCCTTGCAGGCCGAAGCCTAACCCACAGAGCACGGGCGGGTGGGGCGGCCGCACTGCCTGTTGTGAAGGCTGGCAGGAGCTCGAAAGGGCCACAGACCTGCCACGCCAGGCAGCCCGTCATTGGAGCAGGGCTGTTTCCACTTTGAGATGGGGGGTGATTCCATCCCCCACTGCAAACGGCTGAGCATCAGAGGAGACACGTCAAGTGCTCCTGCTTTGAAAGCAGTAAAGACCCATGGCGTAGGAGGGGAGCACCTGACATGCCTTCCTAGCGGGATCTGCGTTTTGAAAGGCCACATGGGTTGAAGAGGTACTGTGAAGGTGGCTGGCTTTCCCTGGGTCCCTGGAAGTCCCAAAGACCAGGCCAGTGGTCAAGTCAGTTTTAGCTGGAAATGTCATTGGTTGAAACAATGGACCCACATTTAGACGGGAGTTCCTAAGACATTCCAATGACAGGTGTGACCATTGGATCAAGACCAAAAAACCATCAGGCATCCAGGCACTAAGATCTAATGTGCTCAGTGTCACCATGGTTTGAAAAGGGAGCACGAGGCAGGAAACGTCTGGAGTCGAGCACAGAGGCACAGGTGCGACTAACGGGAAAGACCTTGGGAAGTCAAGGTCTGACCAAGGCTGGCAGGGAGGCACCTCTTTCCATCCTCCTCCGGCAGGATTTCCCCACAAAAAGGCTTATGCGCAGCCAGCAGGCATAGCTGAAGAGGGGAGGCCTCTGGCGGTGGGTCACTGCAGGCCTGCCCACCGCCACTTCTAAACCCGGTCACACTCAAACTGTCTCACTAAACAAGGCAGCAACTTTTGCACATGCGTATCTCTGAGGCTCCCTTTAAACAATAAAAGTTCCTTTAAAAAGTCAGCTAAGCTTCCACTTCTCAGTGCGGACAGGAGGTAAGCGTGCAGCCTCAGCTCTTATCACAGATGGTCTGACCAAAGATGCAGCAAACAGGCCGCGGTGGTTTCAGTACCTTAATTTTACCAGTGCCTTTTGATATCTCTATTGAGGTAGCTGTTATGCTGGGGAGGTTTGGGGAAACAGTACTTGCTAAGTTAATCGTTAACTTATCATCATATAACACAGGATCTGACTTAGGCCTCGAGCTTCTGCTCAGGTCTTCAGATGCTGTGCTGTCCCTGGGCCGGCCACACAAACCTTGAGGCCATCTGCTGCCCAAACGTTTTAGACAGCCCTGGGTAAGACACGCATCGGTACAAGCAGAAGGCTATGTTCTATGAAAAGCAAGAATCCCCTTAAAACAGGGACAGCTCTCGCAGGCATTCGCGAATGAATGTTCTGAGCACCGAGGTTGTCTGTCCTCCACTTCACCTTCATTATTTGTTGTCTGCATACATCCACCTTAGGAAGCGGCCCTGAATCCATCTCATCAGAGTTGTAGAAAGGTCTCAGGCAGCCGTCTGGTGCTCCAACAATATTCAAACTGCTCCTGAATCCCGCTCTCGCTGGGGCATGTGGGAGTATCCTGCTTTTGATGATACTGGACATCCCCGAAATAGCTTCCTGCAGTGCGGCCCTCAGGCTTCAGGGAAATGCCTGGATGCAGAAGGCAGGGACACGCCGTAGGAGCGGGTAGACAGGACCAGGCTGGATCTGAGCCCGCGGCTGGCCACACGGTGAGGAGGTGTGTCTCAGATGAGTCCCAGCTGCCCCTTCATTGTCACTGTCATCAGCACCTGAGACCAAGACCAAGGCTGCTTGGTATTTTGTGGTCTCAGAGGAGTTTGGCACTTTTTGCTATTTATAAGTCAAGAACATGAAGAAGCAGGTTTAAGCAGTGACTTGCTAAAGTGGAGTCAAGGTGGCATTCACGCCAGGTGACTCCACGCTCGCAGCTCGCAGCTGGAAGCTTCTAGAACCTGTTATGATGACGTTTCCATTGTACTCTGTGCCAATGTCTACTGAAACCTAGCAAGCAATACATGCACTCTCACTAGTCCCTGTTTGAAATCCTACACTGCACTGAACTGGTGATGAACTCGTCTATTTGACTATGGATGCGCTGAGAAATCTGATTAGATGACACAAAACATTCTGAGTGGCACTTACAGTGATTCTGTTATTTAAAATGAACGGGATCATGTGATTTTCTTCCTATAATAAGTGAACAATGCAAGTGACTTTCAAGCTGAGGTCACTTGCGGCCTCTTCTGTGGCTTCATCAGGGACATTGCCGTGTAGTCTGGCCAGGCCCCCAGAGATCCAACACTCACTAAAGCTACTAATATACAACCTGTGCCTTCAGTCGGCCTGACTGTTAAGGCTGAAAGTGTGAAATCTGTTTTAGATCGGTTTTAGGAAAATCTAAACAATGAAAGACTTTTCTGAAAGCTCGGGTCTCAAGGCATCTGAGTAAGAGGCCAGTGGTCGAAGGGGGCAGCACAGACCTGATGTTGGAATCCAGCCCCAGGACCTTGGACCCCAGGACCTGCATACTTATCAGTCCGGGGTTCTCATTCTAGGAACGAATGTTGAAATGGATGCTCCACGTGACTCAAAGCTTAGCTCCTTTCTGACTTAGGAAGACCTCTTGTTTGGTGCTGCTCGTATTTGGAAATACTTTTGCTTCCAACAGATCCTTTGATTAGATCTTAAGAAACCACTGATCATGGAATTTTTAAAAGGATGTTCTAATTGTAACTTTTGCTTTTTTAAAATTGTAGTCTCACGGTTTTATTGTTCTTCTACTGTTGCATTTTCTTAATGCTGATCTTGGGAACTTTATCAATATCAATCCTAATCCTTCCTTAACAGCAAATAATAATGATCTTATAGAGCCAGATTTTCTAAAGATGGGGGGTGGTTGTCAAGGATACAACCTCACAGATGCTGTGTGTGTGAGGTATCCAGTGACCCCCCCCCCCCCACTGTGCTGGCACTGACCAGCGCAGCCCAGTCTGGATGGGTGGGAGGGGCTGCTGAAAATCTCTGACTGAACAATGGATCTCCTCTGCTGCACAGAAAGAGAGAGCGCTTCCGGGTGCACAAGCTCTAGACGAAAACCATAATCAACATTGCTTTCACAGGCAGACTGAGGTTCAGAAGTTGATCTTCAAGGCTCGAACAAATATTGTAGCTATTGGAAAGACCACCTTACACATGTGGTTGGAAAAGGGCACTTAACTCTCTCAATCTTTGTAAAACCCACCAGCCTGGTGTGAATCCTGAGACTAAGTGAAACCACCTTTGCAGTCCTCTCCCCACTCCAGTGCTTTTCAAGCTGATCCCTCACCCCTACCCCCTCTAGAAAGTCACATTTGCCTGGTCTTCTCCACTCCAGGTAGCAGCTACTCCCACCAAGAGTCACAAGAACAAAACCGCATATTTTAAAAAGCAACACAGGGAAAGACCAAGGAGCTGCCTTGACACACAGGACCAGAGGCACATTTACAAATAATTTGTCAGTTGCCCCTGAAAACTACCATGGCCTGACTGGGTTGGTTCAAATTTGAGAGGAAACGGAGGTGAGAGGACTGGGATGCCAAGGTCCTTTCACAGTTCGTCATGATCCTGCTCACCACGGACGTCAGCTTCACACAGGCCTGTGATCCAGTCCAGAGTGGGTCCTGAGAAGCAGTTTTCTGGAACCTCCTACACAAACCTGGAAACAGGCTTTACCCCACATATTAGCCACAACCAAGAAAACTGTGAACTGAAAACAAAACAATGGCTGCATTTTGATAGCTTATCAAATATTATAATTCTTTGAAATTCTAAATCCTATGATTAAAAACAGCATGTTGTCTTTCTTCAAATTCAGGAAACAGAACTGAAGTTTTCCAAATAAATATTTTGCTGCTTTTTAAATACCTAACCTTTGGATACATCTAGGTTTATAGGATTATAAAAGTTAAAAAGTGCTGATTAGTTTTCAAAATTATAAAGGAGCACAACAGTCACCGGTGGCACCAAGGGAAGACAGACCACGTGTTCTGAGGTCACCAGTTTATTCAGTGGTGAATTACGTGATTTATAGAAATCTGCACTGATTAACCCCCGGGTAGGTTCAAATCAGGCCTCTGAATAGCGTTCTCTTTATTTTCCAAGTCCTGACTCTCAGCCTCGCATCGCCAGCATTTCCGTACTTTGCACGCTCTTAGAAGCACAGGTTACAAAGGAAGTACGTGTGGAACAGGGTTCCGGTTGCCACCTGGGGCTTACACTTACCATCTCGAAGGTTACAGCGGCGCGTCTGTGCAAAGCAGCCTGCTCGTGTGTAGTGCTGTCACTTTAAAACTCCTGAGATGTCCCTCCTCTCTTGCTCAGTTACCATCAATCAGTACATATCCCTGTAGATTTCTTGCAGCAGCGGGTGCAGGGCGGCGTCCGACTCGGTCTTTTTGATGATCTGCACCAGCTGCGCGTGCTCGGTGACGAGCTGCCGGAGGTCTGCCATTTTCTGAAGAAGCTTGGGGAAGAGAAAGGCGTCGTCCGGGTGGTTACTCTGCAGGTGAAGTTTGAGCACGTGCACGATCCCCTCCTGCATTTTTTCAATGTGTCCGACGTTCAGAAGGCCGGGACGATCTGTCCTCAAAAGAAAGAGGAGACGATTGAGTGTGACGATCACCATGGTAACGCCCAATATGTGATCACTTTGAGAAACCACATGTCCGTATTTTAACGTGGCCTTTCTTACCAAAAGCTTCACGGCCTTCAGATATTGTCAACTTGACTAGATTTTTTCCAAAGTCACTGGGCCTAATAGGGGCAGACAGGACAAATGCTCATTCCTACACTTGATCTCGGCCAAAAGGTCGAGAAGCGATACAAATGCTCATTTCTAAATATTTATATTCCCTTAAATCGACTAGACCTCACAGCATGGCCCTTTCATTTTGGATTTACCTGATTACCGCCTGTCGGGGAAACCCCAGAACGCGAGGAGTAACTATACCTTCTAATGATGATTACGACCAATTTTGTATTATATGGAATATGAAATTCTTCTTTAGTCAAAAGTAGATATTTGGTTTCAAGTTTTTGACCAATATTTAAGGAGTGTGATAATGCGCTACCTGGGTTTTGCAGTACAAAGCACTGTAACAGGTATCTTCTAATGTGAATCAGCTGAAAGAAAGTGGAGCGAGATCTGAATGGAGGATGGATACTGGCTGGAGAGGATGCCCAGGAGACCCGGGGCGGGAGGTCTGGTGCAGGAAGGGCCAATGGTCACAGCAGGTGACGACCCTGGAGGAGCTCAGCCCTGGGTACCAGACTTCCTGGGACACTGTCAGACCAGGAAGTCTGCCCTTGGTACAGAAAATAAGCCCCCAATCCATATTCAATAGGTAGCGCTCTCTTTAAAGCCCCACTCCTAGGATTTTCAAAAGTGTTGCCAATGATGTAGATTTTTCATTGTTGTTGTTGTTTTGGTTGTAAAACATATAGTTCACCCTGGAACAATGTGGAGGTTGGGGTGCTGACCCCCATGTGGTCAAAAATACACAAATAACTTCCCCAAAACTCATCTATAGTCATCCCTGGGTATCTGCAGGGGATTGGTTCAGGGAATCCTTGCAGACACCAAAATCCGTGAATGCTCAAGTCCCTTATATAAAATGGCGTAAGGACAATGCCCAGTTGGCCCTTCTCATCTGCAGATTCCCAACTGCGGATCTAAAATACTGCTTTCGATCCATAGTTGGCTGAATCCGTGGATGCAAAAACTGGGGACACAGAAGGGTGACTGTATATTGAAAAAAATCTGAGTATAAGTGGACCTGAGCAGATCAAACCCACGTTGTTCAAGGGACAACTGTAATTAAGTTTTTCAACAGAGATTAAAAAAAATAAAGTGACCCCCCCATAATTTTAATCCCATCACAGGTTCATGTATATCTCACCAGACATATTTCTATATGTAGGGTGAATATATGATTATAATTTCTTTCATACAACTGATCACACTACATATAAATAGTTCTGCTATTGCTCTTTACCCACCACACACATCTTGAGTGTACAAAGGACAGTGGCAGATCGTGTGCCAACTGCTTTGCCATTTTACACTTTTGCCAGAGCCTAAGGACTCCCTCCACCAGACTGGGCCCCGCTGCGTGCAACGGGGACACACCTCATGGGGTGGGGCTGGACTGCCCTCACCCCGCGCTCCTTACAGAGTCTGGGTGGTTGTGGCAGCCTCAATTCTGTAAGTGTCAATCCCGGGGGACAATATAGCTGCCAGTACTTTGTGGGAGCAGGCGCCCCGTCGGTGTCCCCCAAGGCCAGGTATGATAAACCAATTTTACAGTAGAGGAATGACCTTTGTAGACCCAGACAGTACTATTTAAAGGAACGTGACACTGAGCCAAAAATCTGGGGGCTGCAGAGCCAGCTCCCGCAGAGGCCTGCATTTCCCTTCACTGGGATCCATTTCCTCTAGCAAAGCAAACTGCAATTGCTGCTGGTTCACTCCTAATTATTTTCATTATGAAATAGCATAAATATACCAGTAGTGACCACGACTGTACCAACATCTGTATGGCACTTTATAAAGAACTGTCTGTAATACAGATATAACTTTATAATCATATAATATACAGTCACGCGCCGCTTAACAATGGGGATACGTTCTGAGAAATACGTCGTTAGGCGATTTCGTCATTGTGAGAACATTACGTAGTACACCTACACGCACCTAGGTGGCCCTGCCTGCCGCACGCCTAGTGCCCGGGCTAGCAGCCTGTACGGCTCGTTGCTGCACAAAACAACACAAGACGGGATCAAAAGGAAATGGTGCCCTCACGAGACACGTAAACATGAGATGGATGAGGCTGCTGCCGGATAACACGGCGACTGTGTTACAGCAAACTTGTTTATGAGGAGAAAGGGTGCACTCTACAGTAACCGTAAAAGTCTAGTGTAGTCAATACACAAACCAGTAACAGTCGTTTATGACCAAGTGTTATGTCCCGTACATAACTGATGAGCTATGCTTTTAAACGACCGGCAGTGCCAGGGGGTGTGTTGACACCAACGTCACACACGTGAGTCATGCGTTGTGCTACGTTACTGCGACCTCATTAGGCGACAGTTTTTCAGTTCCATTAAAATCTATGGGACCCAAGGTATGCGGTCCGCTGTTGACCAAAACGATGTTATGTGACATTTAATTGTATCATAATAATATTATACACCATAATATTACATTCTAATTATTAACCATACCTGATTTAGTTGATATTATGTTATAATTATAAATAGAATATATATTTATATATAATTATAAATAGAACATATATAAAAGGCATATGTATTTATACATAATATATGCTATAATATGATACGATATGGATATAATTCTCACTTAATTCTAGTCAGTGGTGATGTTGCGACTCAGACACCCTCCCACCCACCAGTGCTGACTCCACTGCAGCCCATCTCCAGCTCAGAGTGGATTTACCACTGTCAAATTCTTTAAGATAGGAATGTGTGACATGGCACCAGCAGATTAAACCCATAACTTACCTCCACAGCAAATTATAGCAGCCACAAAAAGGGAAATATCACTGTCGTCCAGTTCCAGGGCATTGAACTTCATTGCGAAATCAAATTTAGGCTCCATGATATCACAAAACGGTTTTCTCAGGCTTTTCAGGAATTCACGAGTTATAAAACCATTTCCATACGCCACCAGCATTCCGTCCTTGTTCATCACAGACGACAGCATTGCAAAGATGGCCTCATAAACGCCGTATTTCAGCAAAGTGACTTGATCATTCAAGTCCAAGTTTGCAAAGCCGGGGATGGACTTGGCGAATTCCGTGAGCTCTGTGACAGTCTCCACAGATGTGCACTGGCAGCAGTGGAAGATGCGTACTTCTGCCTCCTTGTTCTGAATGCCATTGGCCACTAACTTGGCCACTAGTGTCTTCTCAGCCATACACAATGTCTCCATGTCATGTATGACAAAAGGCTGCAAAGAAAGACACTGGAGTAAGTCAGGAAATTGGTGACAAGCTGTCGGCCTAATGATCAATACGCTGCATCCAAACCACCTGGCGAGAACCAGAATACGTGCAGCACACAGTCCTCGTACTTAAACCATCGCAAAATTAGTCGGGGACAAGCAGACCTTAACCGAGAACTAACAATCAAAACCGGTAATAATGGTCGGTGCCTGACAATGGGGGGGGCGGGGGGGTTTCACTGCTAAGAGAGGGAAGCACTGATTTTGGCAATAAAGTTAATGAGAGAACATTAGGAAAGCACTTTGAATATTTTGTAATATTCTCTGAACTCCTGCAGCAGCCGTAATTACGATAGTCCTTGACTTTACCATTCTACGAACTTTAGAGATAACCATCAGTATTTAACGCCGGCTGTTGAATGAATGAATTTGGCATGTAAATACATACAACTCAGAAAGTCGGCATTTGTGTAGAAATCAGCAGGCAGCATTGTTAAACCCCTGTTCTTTGGGAATAAACTGGAAAAGCCTCAGAGAAGGCTTGCTTCCCTGTGCATAAGACTGAAACCTTCAGAGCTCCACGTTCTGGAACAAGTCCCCAAATGCCCATGGCAGCAGCCCGCCTGTCGCCATGCCACTGGCTCCCAAACCCACTGGTCCTGCATTAGTGGAGGAAAGAAGAGACGGCTGGCTGTATAATTTACAGCCAACATGCCCAGGAAGGATTACGTATCTGGTAGGGCTCACGAGAATGGCACAAGCACCACTCTGGCCAACGTGTGCCCAGAGCAGCCGCGGAGTGGGCCAACACGGTTTGCTGGGGCACATGCACAGGGCACAAGCAGCCGGTGGCTTTAGGAGCCACTCCGCCTGTAAGGTCGGCCACGGCGACCGCGCCCGGACCTGTGGCATGACGTCTCCCTGTTTCTGGGCGCAGAAGCACATCTGGAGAAATCAGCACAGAACCCCTCAGGGCACCTGCGGGTGGTATCTGGCACAGAAGCAGGGTGCTGTGTTGGAACAATCCGATGGATTGCCTTCAAAATGTCCAAATAGAATTAGAATTTGCAATATAGTCTTGGACAAAAATAATCTGGTTCCACATCTGAGGAAAGGGATATTTTTAAAATTACTATGAATGAGTAACATTCTGAATACAAAATTCAGAGCCAAATTCCTGAATATCTCAAGTGTGACAAAGGAAGATGAACACTCTCTCTCTCCAAAGACCTTCAAAGCAGCAAGATTACCATGGTTTTTAAGAAAGTTTTGGGGCAGTTCTGCTTCACAGAAATTGGAGCTCAGATTTAAGGCATGTGTCTAGGATGGATTAGAGAAATGCTTTTAACGGATAGATGGCAGACTTCTCTTAATTCCAGAAAATATACCATTAGGCCACTCTGATTTTATTCAAATCACAGGCTTTTAAAAAGTACATTCAGCAGGGGGGAAAAAAGAGTTCCATCCATGGTCAAACAATTTGAGAAATGCTGAGTTAAAGGAAGCCACGGTCTCCCAGGGTCTGTCACGTAATGAGTGTGTGCTGTGACTTTTCCAGAACAGGGCAGGGCAAGCACGGTTCCAGAAGTGTTTGATTACAGATGTGTTTTTTGTCCACAGTGTAAGCCTAAGTAGGGGGCCCTGTGAAACAGGACACATGCACTGGACCGGCTCTATGTGCAACACACTCTCACAAATGGCGGCTTCAATGGTAACAAATACATTTTTTAAAAATCCTCACTTGGATTTTAGAAGGCAGGCTCCAGCAACAGGCAAAATTAGAAACCCTGTGAATCCTAATGAAAGCTAGAAACTGTAGACTCACACAGTTGAAAATCTGCCCAACTTTACTGATAGTCTTCCTCAGACTACTTATCACAGGCGTGCCACTGATAGTGACTTTGGAACGCGCCTTTTATAGCCCCGTTGGAATACGACGATATCTGACATCACAGGCGGTCGTTTCAGATGAGTAAAGCATGCTGTAAAGATTTTAAACAGCATGAGGCAGAAGTGGAGCTTCCCCTCAAATCACTGCACGCCATGACCAACAGCTCCCAACGGACAGTTCCCCCAGCCCACACCTGACGCTGTTATATGTGTGTCCTACTACTTACAAGAATTCATGTCCTCAAAATCAGCCTGTAAGTGTCTCGAGGTTACAAAATCAAAATGCGAAGGACAATAGATCACAAACAGCCAACTAGGCTTTAAGCTATAGCCAATCAAATAATTTCCTTTACTTGTGTCCACACTTTCTCTATAAAAGTCACTCCCCTCGCTCCTAACCCCTTCTGTTTTGGCACTGACAGATTGGAATCAATGTTTGCTCAAACAAACTTTTAAAACGTTAAAAAAAAAAAAATTCATGTCCAAAACACATTGAAACAGCATTTTCTATCAAACATTAGGCAGCATGATCCGTTAGGAAGCATTTGTGAATTACGGGTAGAATTGCTTTGGATGGAGTTACTTAATAAGCCTTTGGTTAGGTTTTGCATTTCTAGAAATGGTATAAAATATTAGGCATGTTTTCAATCTAAACACAACTTATGTAGAATGTATAATATTTCGACCTAACACGGGAGGAAAACCGCTTGACGTGGTGTCAGGCAGCATCTGCCGAAGGGACAGTGCTACTCCAGGAGCGCGTGGGAAGCCCCTGTCCCAGAGGTCCCGAAAGGTTGACAATAATGTTGGAATTCCTCTTTCGACACTAGTTTTAGAACCCATTCTCAGCCACATATCAAAAATTAGCTTTCTTGCTTCATTTATTTATTTATTTATTTATTTATTTATTTATTTATTTATTTTTCAAACAAGACACTTTATTCTATTTAATCCCAGTGTGCAAACCAGGCTGGCTGCAACTGACTCGTGGTTTTGTCTCAAATTCAATTATTTTCTCAGAGGGTAAAAATTTCCCATTACTAAAGATATTCAAAGACTCTAAAGACAATTCTTGACCATTTTGAGCAATACGGGAGTCTATGAAATAAACATACGCTGTCCCCTTCATTTGAACTGAATAAAGGTCTGAGGTGTTTGTCAGATTTAAAAAGTAGGACTACTTAATTGTCGCCTTACACTTTAAATTGCTTAAGTCCAAACAGTCAGTGCTAGACTGTTTGTTTTTTGTTGTTTTGTTTTGTTTTTAACTAGGCACCCGTACCCAGTTTTCAGAGGTGCAGCTAGCTTCCAAAACCAGAGGCCTGAAGTCTGAGTGTGCGTGAGTGTGCGTGAGTGTGCACGTGTGTGCGCATGAGTGCCTGTTTGCTGGGGCCCAAGTCCTTGGTTGCCGAGAAGCAAACATCACAGAAAAGGCGCTGACTTCAAAGCTCCTCACACTCATTTGCATGTTGCTCGCTTGAAAGTCATTCTGGAACATTCCTAACAGCTCACAGATAGACTCATTACCTTTTCAAGGTGCTGTTGAAAGCACCTCTTTTGGAAGCCATGTTCAGAGGGGACTACTATTCCCCCAGTTCCTCAGCTCTGCTTCTGTCCCTGTCACCCCCAAATCGAGGGGCAGCGAGTGTCCTGAAGAGCTCTGACCTCACAACAAAGGGCCCAGCTCATTTTCTGGCCCACCATTCTGAACTCTCAGGGCCTCAAACCAGCCTGTGTCCAGATGGAAACAGACGTTTGCTTTCCATCCATCACCTGACTCTCTCAACTGAAACCCATCTTTCCCCAAAGTGCCTGACCCTACGGGGCTTCTGCGCAGCTCCCCTCCTCCTCCAGAGGCCCTCTCCCCCTCCTGGTCCCCCGAGCATCCTGGTAGGTTCCAGGGCAGCTGGGGTCTTTGCTTCCTCTGCTCTGCAGGCCACAGAAGTGGTGGTCACAGAACAAAGGAATGGTCTGCAAGGATAAACCCAGCTCCTGACTCCTAGCAAACCAGAGCCCTGCTTTCAGACTGAACATCTGCCCATCGCCCATCTGTCTCCATCAGGCCTCACACATCTCAGGGCCAAATCTGGGTGACCGTTTGGGAGCTCGGTGCCCTTGCCTGTAAGGCCCTGCAGGGGACCTTCTCCTGGGCCGGTGAGGAAGCGAGCCCAGTCCTGGCTGATGGCAGGGGCTCCATCTTGCTCTGGGGTCAATGCCTGTCCCCGACACAAGTTCAGGTTTGTCATGGGTGCGTGACTAAATCTGTTTATGGCCTGGACAAATGAATGATCCCCCGCCCCCAACAACACACACCCTGGCAGCCTGGCGCCCCTGCATTCCTGTTAACATTACACACGTGCTCCCCACACCCCCAGCCCACAGATTCGGATGTTTGGGAGACAGACTTCGCCTCCCTGGTCCATCCCTTCCCTTGTCACGGAGCACTGATGAGGGCTGTGATATCACCCCAGGTTGGAACCTTCGTGAGAAGGTTACTGAGTACTGGGCCACTGAGCACAGGTCAAGGTAAGTAGGTCAAGGCCTAGGCTTGGTCTTCCCAATACATTTCCCACCAATAGACTGCAGTGCTTTGTAAACCTAGTGCAAGAGAGGCAGGCTGCAGTGTCCAATGTCCACTGTGGTGACAAAACCAGGGTTCTGGGCACATTCGGGCGGTGGCAGTGGGCGTCCCGCCCGTCGGCTCTGCCTCCAGACGGAGGGAGCACAGAGGCTGTGCCGCACTGGAGTCTCCCAGGTCTGAGGCGCATCGGGCAGGTGGGAGACTGGAGCTGGGCTATCCTCAGACAGACAGAGGCCATGGCGAGGGAAGTGAGCCTGGCTTGGAGCCAACAGTGCACTCGAATGCAGTGGGTGACCCCGGACATTTCCTTTCAAAGTGGAGCCTGGGGTGCTCTGGTTGGCAGTTCTCCTGGCTGGACACCAAATTCTGTGTTTCTGATACAGTGAAACCCAATCCTAGATGTTTGGGCTATTACTTATCTCCTTAAACCTAAAATACAGATTCTGTCAGAGAGGAAGCGTGTGTGAGAGAGTCTTTAGCTGCCCAGATTGCACGGGCTCTGGCCGAGGGGGGGGCCGGGTCCTTCTAAGATCTCAGTGGGATATGTAGAAGCAAATTCATGTTAAACAACAGTGTTTGGTAAGAGGAAAGATGACCTGTAAGTTTGCTTTAATTTCTGACAATGCAAGGGAGACACAGAAGATCTCAGAAAGATCTCAAAGAGGTCAAAATTTTTGGTTACTCTAATTTGGGGCTATACTAATCATTTCTAGGATACAAATTCAAAGTCAAAAGGTTACTCTGCTTTCACCTTTGTGATCCAGAAAGGGTTGGATCTGTATGAGCCTTGGGCTGTCCAAGGTGCGTATCTTCACTGATTTAAGAGCGTTTGCTTGAACCCTTCTAAATGGCTCAGCCTATGTAACTGGAGAAGTGACTGAAGAATTTAAAGACTTAGTAAAAAAGAGGTTTAGTTTGTTTGTGAAAGTAAACAGCTTGTGAAATACTTTATTTTCCTGTGACTAAAAATTCCAGCTTGTAATTCCCAATGAGGATTGCTTCAAGCTGTTCATTAGTACAAATGAAATCTGTGTCACCATGCTCAAAGGAACAGGCGAAATATCCTTATTTGCCAGCCTTGGGCAGAACCCCTCTCTGAGATTGGTTCTGTAATGGAGATAAAGACTAATTAACTGTGGGGGGAAGGTACGATGGCGCTCGGCTGGGCAGGTGATGAAGTGTCGCACTCACAGACGCTCCTGAAAAGGCCCAGAACTGTCCAAAAAGACAGTAAGGTTTTTGCAAACAAATGACCCTTTCCAAGCCCTGAGATGTCACTGCCTTGTCCTTGAAGGAAAGCAAGATGTGTGTGCGTGGGGGGCGGTCAGAGAGCAGGGAGCAGTTTTAGGAGAAAGGGTACAAGAACACATTTGGAATGAGATGTGAATGGTTTCATTTCCTGGCATTAAAATAGGTATTAAAAAAAATGTACTTCAGAAACAACCCTAGAATATGGCAAGCTATTCACTAGATTTTAAAATTTTTTTTTTTCTGTATTAATTACATAGTCATTATAATAACTTGGTTGCTAGGAGCTGTGGGGTGACTCTGACCCAGGAGACAGGAACTGTTGTTAAGCCACAGGTCAGAGTCTCTGAATGAAAATGTTCCGTTTCTGTTGCGTTGCCTTGGGGATCAATGTTTTTTTCCCAACATTTAATCCTCGTTTCCTCAATCCTGCTCTACAACGCTAGTGACAGGGTGCCGAGGGGACACTTCAGAATCAACAGCAAACACGGCAAAGACACCTACTGGATTGTTGTTGGCTTTTCCCGCCAGGATGACCCGAGCCTTGACCTTGTTCATGTTGAAATTCTTCAAGTAGGCCTCGTATATTCTTTTGGCGAGAGATTTGAGATCCGCGGTTTCAGAATCTTCCACGTCATGTTCACACGTAAGGATTTCTGCTTTCAGTTTTGCTTTTTCAGATCTTGGCATTCGTCCAAAACGAATTGCTGGGGGCAGGGGGAGAGACGGAATAACGTGGAACAGACAGACATGACAACGCAGCAGTGACAATGACAGCGGGTTGCATGGAAAGTTCACGCCAAGAATTAAAACTATGAGTGAGAATGCATAGGCAAGGTGAAATCCAGCTCTCAATACTACTCAACTTTCTACTTTGGAGAGGTGAAAATAAAACTCAAACTCCATAAATCCTGGACCTTTTTTAAAAGGTTAAAATAAAAAGCGACAGCATTCCTCATTGCATTAGAGGACGGGCTTAAGGTTGGTTACTGTCGCTCATCCATCGTTGGTCCTTTAGGCTAAGGAGATGGAAGTCAGCCTTTGAGTGAGTTCATGAGACCGTCTTCTTTTTTTTCAGAATGTAGACATGCAACTTGCATGAACTCATTATTTTAAATTTACCTTCTCATAATTGGCATGTTCTAAAATTAGAGTATGACTGAATATAATTAAATTCATAAAAGGGTAAAATGTTTGATGACACTTGCTTTATATGTATGCTATGAACATTAAGACTTTCCACTGATTTCCAATTGGTTGTAAGCTCTTGTATCAAAGGCTTATTGTTTGAAGTTTCTAACCGTAACTCCAAGTGCTCTGCTGAATCTCAGTTATCTAAGACTTTTATTTTCTTAGGTTATAATGGTTACAAAGTTATCCGGGTATTAAATGCTACGGCACATTCATTCCAAATACAGTCCCTTCCAACTGAACAAGGAAGGTAAACTGAGGCATGGACTGGGAAAACGCAATAGATAACCTTACCTACCGTTATGGGACATCCCAACAGAAAGGCACTTGTGAAAACGACAATATTGGCACTTATTTCGATTCTTTTTCTGAATCTTGCAGCTACGGTCACATTTGTCATAGACCAGCTTTAGTCGAATAGTTCTCCGGAAGAAACCCTGTGATATTAATATACAATTTATTAAGTAAATGTCATTGCTTTATTCACGTTTCTTGTTGTTTAATTACTGTCTCTTGAAAAATAAACTAAATTTAGAGAAATAGTTCTAAAAATAATTGGGACAAATGGAAAAATTTTAATTTCATTATATGTAGAACTAAACAACAACAAAATGAGGCAAAATTCTAAATAATTCCCAAATGTCCCTATCTGGTTTGTTAGTCTCCCAAAGAGTTATTTAATCCTGTTAAGATTTACACAAACGTAACTTTTTTCTGTCATGTGACATATCCATATTTGTGACTAAAAACTTTCTAGAAATTTTTTGAGAATATTAACTCCCTAAAAGACAAAAATTATAATACAATAAAAGGAAGTCAGCTCTATGCAAACAATTTTCTCGCTTTATAAAAGCACCTTAAACTTTACCCAGTAAGAAACATTATTATTCAGTTGATAAAAAACAAAACTCAAGTAACTTAACCATGCAGAAAAGGCTACTTTACAAGTTGGTTTTCGAAAGGTATGTGGTTAGAAAACTTGTGAAGGAGTTTATATGTGCACTAGGTTCTTTCCTCTTTGCTTTCCAGTCATTCTTCCACATCTTTGGGTGGTAGGCCTGACTGGCCCCCATGACAGGGAATGCCAATTTCTTGGGAAACGTAAGAGGAAGGTTGATATTTTTACTTGAGCAGTTATCTAGTTTGTAAAGTAGGATGGCCAAACAATGTATGAGATTATGAGGGAGGGTGAGGAGAGAGAATTTAAATGTCAGGAGGCAGAGATACCCTGGCTCACGTGGCCCATCCTACTTGTGCACCTCACCTGCTCGGGGCAGGATGTCGGTCTGTCAAGAAAGCAGACCATTAACGGCTGTGGCATTTTCCAGGAGTTAGTAAACATGTCCAGCGTGCGCAAGGAAAGGCGATTTCTGATGTTAACCAGACATTCAGAAGACTGGCTGTCCCATGTATCATGTACATGAAATGCCCAACCTGAGAATACACATATAGTTCTACGCGTATGCGACGGTGCAGGGAGGCTTCAGGGAACCACAGAACGTGGTCCTTCTGCCCTCAGGCTGGAAAGTCACAGGAGGGCCGGTGACCCGGCAGGCTGAACACTGAAGGACATGGCTGACCTCCTGTGCTGCTGGCCCTGGGTCATGTTATGCGTAGCGGTCTGGCTGAGCTAGCACGGGAATGAGGGCATGCACGAAGGTGCTCGTGAATTGGGTGCAGAGACGCCCCGGCGTGCAGGAAAGGCCTGCTGGGAGGTCAGGAGCAGCTGGGGAGCAAAGAGCACTGGGTGTGGCCATTGCCTGGCGTGTGCTGTGGGATGCTCAGCAAGACGCTGCACGTCTCTGATCGTCAGAACCACTGCCCTCCCGGACGTCCCGGTGAGGATCGAGAGAGTGAAAAAAAGCTCTCTGACCTCGTGTCCAAATGGAGGGATCACTCTCCATGTGGTTTGTTTTCCTTTAAAGAACACAAATCTCTACGTTATTTACAAAGTGCAGTCCAGCAACCTGTCAAAGCCTCTGAAGAGAGGAATGAATCTGTCACCTGGGTCAGATTCTTGTCTGTGGCTTTCTGCAGATCCATTTTTTTTTTTTTAATTGGGGAAGGGGAACAGGACTTTATTGGGGAACAGTGTGTACTTCCAGGACTTTTTTCCAAGTCAAGTTGTCGTCCTTTCAATCTTAGTTGTGGAGGGCGCAGCTCAGCTCCAGGTCCAGTTGCCATTGCTAGTTGCAGGGGGCACAGCCCACCATCCCTTGCGGGAGTCGAACTGGCAACCTTGTGGTTGGGAGGACGCATTCCAACCAACTGAGCCATCCGGGAGGCAGCTCAGCTCAAGGTGCCGTGTTCAATCTTAGTTGCAGGGGGCAGAACCCACCATCCCTTGCGGGTCTCAAGGAATTGAACTGGCAACCTTGTGGTTGGGAGGACGCGCTCCAACCAACTGAGCCATCCGGGAGGCAGCTCAGCTCAAGGTGCTGTGTTCAATCTTAGTTGCAGGGGGCAGAACCCACCATCCCTTGCGGGTCTCAAGGAATTGAACTGGCAACCTTGTGGTTGAGAGGACGCGTTCCAACCAACTGAGCCATCCGGGAGGCAGCTCAGCTCAAGGTGCCATGTTCATTCTTAGTTGCAGGGGGCGGAGCCCACCATCCCTTGCGGGAGACGAACCGGCAACCTTGTGGTTGAGAGCCCACTGGCCCATGTGGGAATCGAACCGGCAGGCTTCAGAGTTAAGAGCACGGAGCTCCAACCGCCTGAGCCACCGGGCCAGCCCCTGCAGATCCATTTTTGTTATGACAAACACTTATGTATAAAATATAAGGAACCACCTTTGTCTGCCTCCAGGGCCCTCCGTACCTTGCAGCCTTCACACGCGTGAACCCCGTAATGGTAGCCTGAGGCTTTGTCCCCACAGATCCTGCATTCAATGTTCAACGCTGCACTGGAAGACTCGTCGGCACTACCAGGAACCACAGGATAAGTGACCGATGAGGGACTTGAAGCGGGTGAAAGGGTGTCTGAGAACAGACAGGAAAGGCTGATTAATTTTCCAGGCATCCATGCCTAAATCAGGTTCATAAGGAGATGATTTCACATGTGACGTATCTGGTGGGCAGGCATCAGCGAGTCGGGAGGAGCTCCCATCCTGAGTCGGCCCGTCCTGAGCCGTCCTACCCTCTTCTGTGTTCCTGGGACTGCCATCATGCTGGCATCTCCAAAGTGCCTGCTGAGCTGTCCCTGCATCTGGACACGCAGATCCAGCTGCCTCACAGGTACCTCCCCGCCATGGGGCTCCCAAGGCCCCCACACTTGACATATCCTACAGAACTCATTAGTTTGTCTACTTCCTTCCAGATTTTCTGCAATTTTTAACTTAGTAAATTGCATCAGAATACAGTATAAAAATCCATGTGGGCCACACCAAAAGCATAACCCATGAAAGAAACAAAATAAGTTGCACTTTCTTAAAATTAAACTTTTTGCTCTGCAAAAGATACTGTTAAGAAAATGAAAAGACAAGCCACAGACTGGGAGAAAATATTTGCAAAACACACATCTGATAAAAGACTTGTAATCAAAACATACAAGGAAGTTTTAAAACTCAACAATAAAACAAACAACTCAATTAAAAAATGGGCAAAAGATCTGAATAGACACCTCAATTAAAGAAGATATACAGATTGCAAGTAAGCGTATGAAAAGATGGTCCACATCACTGGTCATTAGGAAATTGTGAATTAAAACAATAGTGAGGCATCACTATACACCTATTAGAATGGCTAAAATCCAAGAAACTGACAACACCAACTGCTGGCAAGGATGTGGAGCCACGGGAACTCGCATTCATTGATGGTGGGAAGGAAAAGTGGTGCAGCTACTTGGGAGGACAGTTTGGAGTTTGGAAGTTTCTTACGAAGAAAAATGTCTTACAGGAGTTACATTCCTAGATATTTACCCAAGTGATTTGAAAACTTATATCTACACAAAAATCTACACAGCTTTATTCATTTACAGCAGCTTTATTGATAATTGTCCAAATCAGAAGCAACCTAGATGCCCTTTAATAGGCAAGTGGATACACAAAAAGCCAGTCTGAAAAGGCTACATACTATGTGATTTCTGAATAATTGACATTCTAGGAAAGGTAGAACTACAGCAATGATAAAAAGATCAGCTACTGGGGTGGGGGTGCGGCAGGCAGGGTTGAAGAGGTGAAGCACAGGGGTTTTTGGGAGGTCGTGAAACTATTCATATGAAAATGTAATTGTGGATACACGATACTATGCATTTGTCAAAATCCACAGAACTTTACAGAATAGAGTGAACCTTAATGTTACAAATAAAACAAAAATAATTCAGGAGGTCGGGGAGACCAAGATGGAATGCTGAATGCAACACAAGAATGTGACTATATTACAAATGTATGAACCAAGTCCCCTAAAAAAGGTGGGGAGACGGTGTTGACCTAAGGAAACTTGGAAATGAGTGGAATCTGAGACTAAAGGCAAAAGGCACCGTACGTTAGCTGATAAAGTAGCTAACAGGGGTATGGGTTAACAATTCTGAAACTGCTAAACATGGACACTGAAAAATAACAATTAATTATATGAATAGTGGATGGTGGGAGCCAGGTTACTCACTATTGAAGTGGGAGGGTACAGATAAACAAAAGGAACAGGCTAGAATGATCCACGATGGATTAGAGCTGCAGACACCAGTATAAACTCATGTGTACCTTAATATAGATGCAGACGGCTACATATGGAAAATGTATAGATATGTGTATTAACATGATTTATTAGGTTGGTGCAAAAGCAATTGCAGTTTTTGCAATTATTTTTAACCTTTTAAACCGCAATTACTTTTGCACCAACCTAACAGTATATGCACATATGTCTTTGCTCTGTCAGCTGAGAGAGCCTAAAGCAAAGACACTGCAGCAGCAACCAGAAATCACTGGAGGGGACAATATCCAGGGCTCACACAGACCTAGAGATAGTCCTGGTCCCACCGGTCACAGTGGAGAGCCTCAGAATTCACAGGGCATTTGATAAAGTACTTGAAAGGGCTTTGCCTCAGTACTTAGGAAAAATTACCTCTAGAATCAACACTGCTATAGTCACATCTAACAAAGCTTATAAACAAGACCTGAAAGGATAAAACATAGTTTCTAAGTAACTTAACTACATCCTAGAACAAAGCTCAAGAATACTTATAGAAATACAAAAACATCCATCAACAACACAGTTCACAATGTATGATATCCAATAAAGAAATTACAAAACACACAAAGAAACAGAACTAACCCAGAAATGAAACAAACGATATAACTCGTGGACAAGACATTTTAAAAAGTTATTATGACTGTATTCTAAATGTTCAAGAAGCTAGATGAAAGACTGAAAATGTTAGGTGAAGGCAGGGGGTGAAAAAAGAACCAAATTATGCCTTCAGTGATGAAAACTATATCTGATGTGAAAAACACACTGAATAGAAATAGGAGTGGGTAAGACAATGCAGAAAAAAGATTTGTAAACTTGAAGACACAGCAAAATAAACTATCCAAAATGAAACACAGAGAAATAACCCCCCGCCCCCCAAAAAAAAACAACCCACATAGCTTCATCTGTGAAATTGACCAAGCATTTAAGGAAAAAATCCAATTCTACAGAAATACTTCCAGGAAATCAAAGAGGAGGAAATACTTCCTAACTCATCCAGCAGGCCACCATTAATCTGATACCAAAACCAGACAAAGACTTTACAAGAGAAGAAAACTAGAACCAATATACCTCATGGACATGGACATAAAAATTCTTAACAAAATGTTAGCAAGCTAAACCCAACACTACATAAAGAGGGTAACACATGATAACCAAGTAGGATTCATCCTGGGAATGCAAGGTGGTCTTAACCTTTTAAAATCAAACAATGTAATTCACTACGTTAACGAACTAAAAAAGAAAAACCATTCGATTAGTTTACTAGATGCAGGAAAAGTATCTGACAAAAATCCAACATCAATTTTTGATAAAAACGAGGATTAGAAGGAATCTTCCTCAACCTGACAAAGGACATCTATGAAAAACTATAGCTAACATCATCCTTAGTGGTGCAACACTGAATACTTTCCCCGGAAGATCAGGAACAAGGCAAGATGTTTCACCACGTCTATTCACTGTTGTACTGGAGGTTCTAACCAGTGTAATAAGGCAAGAAAAAGAAATAAGGGGCACCCAGCTTGAAAAGGAAGAAGTAAAACTGTCTTTATGTACAGATGACATCATTATCTGTGTAGAAAATCTTAAAGAATCTATAAAAACTACTAGAATTAATCAGTTTAGCAAAGATGCAGGATGCAAGATCAATATTCACAAATCAATTGTATTTTTCTAAATAGCAACAAATGATCAGAAGTTGAAATTTTAAAAATACCATTTATAATAGCATCAAAAATATGAAACACTTAACAGTAAATCTGATAAAAAATGTGAAAGCCTGTACACTAAAAGTTACAAAACATTGCTGAGAGAAATTAAAGAAGACCTAAAGTAAATGGAGAAATAAGTTCATGGTTCAAGACTCCATATTGTTAAGATGTCAGCTCTCCCCACATCGAGCTCTGGATTCAACACAGCCCCAACCCAAATCTCAGCAGGTTCCTTTGGTATAAATTGACGAACTGATTCTAATATTAATATGGAAATGAAAAGGACCAGGAATACTCAAAACGTCTTCAGAAAAGAAGAATAAAATTGGCAAGCCTGTGTTACTTGCCTTCAGGCCTTATTATAAAGCCATAGTAATCCGGGATCTGTGGTATTCGTGTCAAGTGAGACAAATACATCAACGGAACTAAGTAGAGAGTCCAGAAATAGACTCCTACATTTATGGTCAGTTGATTCTTGACAAAGGTACAAAGGCAATTTGTGGAGACAGCAGATTTTTAAATAAACTGTGCTAGAACAATTACAATGCAAAGAAAATGGAGAGAAAAGAAATGAATTTTGATCCATACATAAAAATTAACTCTATGAATTTTAGACATCAATGTAAAAGCTAAAATATAAAACTTCTAAAAGTGACTTGGGGTCAGGCAAAGATTTCTTAGGTGTTACACAGAAAAGCACACTCCGTGAAAGAAGAAAACACTGATATTAGACTTCATAAAAATTAAGGACTTATGCTTTTTGAAAGACACTGCTAAGGGGAAGAAAAGACAAACCACTAACTGGGAGAAAAAATTTATACATCTTGCAGGTAATAAAGTACTTAGATTCAGAATAAATAACTCAACAGTCAATAGTAAGAAAACAGCTCAATTTAAAAATGGGCCAAAGATTTGCACAGAGACGTCACCGAAGAAGGTATACTGCAAATAAGTGTACGAAAAGATGTTCCATGTCCCCCGTTCCCTGTTCTTTGCTACCACAAATATGGTTACACTCAGACTCTTGTACACACCTCCTATAAACAATGTCTGTCCCCAGTGAGCTTGCTGGGTTTCAGAGCACACGCACTTCCGGCTACTCTCTGCACACAGGTTACGTCCGTGTGCACCACTGCCAGTGGTGTAAATGCTCCCTGTCGTACAATCACCAGGGTCGGCTGGCGCACTGTCACAAAAACTGTCTTCCTGAAGGTGGGAATGCGCGAGAAGACAGTCGGGGGACATGTGCTCCAGGCCAAGAACTTGACACAAGGGGAACCGTGAGAGGAAAGAACCTGAGGCCTCTCACCAAATACTGCAGGAGAACCTTCTCTCCATTCCCCAAGAGCCCCTGTCGAAAACCACACACGCACCTCGTTCCCAACCACAGGTCTCAAACCCAACGTCTTTATCCCGACCCAAGCCCCACCTCTGCCAGAGGGCCCTGTGGGGTCAAGGCCACCACAGACGGAGCCTCCTTCAATTTCAGCTGCAGTTTATACCACATCCTCCTGGGTGGGCTTAAGTGCTGCCCAGAAGGATGAACTGTTTCACGATGTCTGATTTCCCAATGATGCCACAGGTTCCCTGAGTACACCCCATGCTTTATTTCTATCTGTCTCATCGTTCTTAATGCAAGAATTGGGGAGGTGGTTCACATACATTCCCAGATTTAAGAGGAGTCTCTGCTTTGAAGAAATATAAACTCACAGCATTTAAAAAAAATGCATCTGACTTCCTTAACTGAATTTCAAACATTAACTGATCTGTGGATAGGTTTTAAAAGAAGGCATACTATGAGATGCGAGACACACCTGAAAGCTTAAGGCCCCTGGCAGTGGATGTTATGCTTTAGCATATCTAAAGGTCTCATTGCAGGAAGATGGGACTCTTTTCCAGCTAAAGAGGACGTTTTTCTGTGCAGAAGAAAACATTTCCAAATGAAGCTTTCTAGGAAACAGCCCACTTACCTGTAATGACGGACCCATCAGATCCTGGGCCACTTCCTAAATACTGGTATTCTGTAAAACTAAAGCTTCCGGAACTGTCCTCACCAATGGACTGAGAGATCTCTTGGATGGTTCCCATTTCTTGTAGAAATTCGTCAGATAAAGGGCTTTCCAGATCATCAGCCTCGAGGGGGGAGAGGGGGCAAATCGGGCTTTCTGTGTCCACCATCTTGATTTAATGGTGTGGGTCCCAGGATGGAGCACCACCTACTGGGCGGAGAGAGAAGTAATCGCTGAAACTGACATACGTACAAGAACATTGGTTTTCCGTTAATGAAAACAGCACTTGTCAATGAAGACATATAAAAAGTAACACTGTTGACCATCTTTCCTAGGCTTGAGTCTTGATAAGCACACACAGAACGTTTAAGGTGTCAACCCTGACCAGGCCGGGGATCGGTCACTCGTCACTGAGCACACACTGTGTGCTGAGCTCAATCCATTGTTCCTGGGATGGACAAAACAGAGGTGATCTCCCGAAACGCCCTTCCGGTGGGGACACAGACCGTGAACAAATAGACAAGTACACAGATGGCATGTCTGATGGCGATTCGATAACACAGCAAGAGTATGTGGGAAACAGACACTGCTCTGTGCAGGCAGGGCAGGGAAGGCCTCGCTGATGAGGACAGTAAGAGCTGAAGGAACAAGGGAGTGAGCTGTGCAGATGTCGGGGGGGAGGGGGGAGAATGTTCCAGCAAATCAGACAGCAAGTGCAAAGGCCCCAGGATAGAGGCAGGCCAGTCGGTAACTTCTAGGAACGAGTGAGCCAGTGTGGCTCAGGCTGAGGGGCAGTCAGCACGTGCCCTGGGCACAATGTTCCACGTTCTCCGTGTACCCTTGGCTGGTGATAACTCATGGACGTAGTCCTAGAAAATGACTGCACAGTAACAAACATATCGTAGTTTTAAAAATTCTAAATAGGTGAGTCCGCATCAAAGCTAGACTGCTTCAACTCGCAAGTGAAAGAATACTCTCCATGTGGGTACTGTGACGGCTGAACCGTGACTCCTCCCCCCCGAGTTCATGTGCCGGAGTCCTAACCCCAGCACCTCAGAATGTGGCTGTATCTGGAGATAAAAAAGAGACGATCACAGCCAATGAGGCACTGGGGGGACCCTAATCCAGTCTGACCGGTGTCCTTATAATAAGAGGAAACTGGCACACAGAAAGAGACACCAGCGACGTGTGAGGACAGAGGGACCACCATGTGAGGACAGGAGGCGAAGACAGTGCCACCGCAAGCCAAGGAAAGAGGCCTCTGGAGAACCAGCCCCGCTGACACCTGGGTCTCGGACTTCCAGCCTCCAGGGCTGGGAGGACACAAATGTCTGCTGTTTAAGCCCCACTCTGTGGTGCTTTGTCATGGTGGCCGAGCAAACAGGCACAGGCGCAAAGTCAAACAGTAGCTCTTCCCAGGCTGGTCGGTGTCACGCTCTTAATCACATGCTGAAGCCACCTCCTGTGACCTGCAGACTAACGCCCAGTCTCCTCAGCACATCTGCGCCTGTGTGACTGTCTCCCACCTGACTGCACCTTCGTCACTGTCCCCCCGTCCCCCGTGCCCCCGGGAACAGAGGCACAGGCCTGGCCGGGTCCAGACCTCACCTGCACTGCTCCATCTCTGGGCCTTCACCACGTCCACCCCGAGCCCAGCGACCAGCGAGGCTGGCGGGTGACATAGCTTCCAGACTGGTTTCCATTTGAGACGCTCACATCACGGAGAGGACCAGACCGTGGGGCCAGCGGCTCCCATCACATCGCTGCCAGGGAACGTGGGGCCCCTCTGCCGAGTGAGGACACCCCCCAAAGCGAGCCCCTCACCGCGCCTATGTGGGCACAAGGTCATGGCTCAGGGTCACAGCTCAGCCTCCGGCAGAGCAAACAGCAGCCTCGAGTGCCAAGATGAAGGCTGCCTTTAGAAATGAAAACCGGGTGCAATTCACACATTTTTGTGAAATTCACACCCCATGCTTGGATTTCTGACATGAATGATCCCAGTTGACAGTACCATACAAGGAAAAATCAAAGAGAACCATTAGCCTCCCAAAGGATTTCGAAGTTTCCTTCTCTCCAATGTATGAGTGTAAATCAGGCTGTGAATCTGTGCGTTTTTTCTGTCATATTTCATTCTGCATTGTATCTGAAGGAAGGCAAGAAACACCATGGGTGAGCATGACTTAAACACCATGGGAGAGCATGACTTCAAGTATTTTCCACCACGAACACAAGGTTCCAAACCGCAGTCACTGACTGACTTCCAAGAAGTCCGGCCGAGTGACCAGCACACAGGCGGCTGACGCTGTGTTGTCGGGGGCTGTGGCCACCTCCTCGTCCACGCCAGTCTCCTCAGCGTAGCAGTGGGGGACGCACGGGAACAGCGCCTTCTGTCCTGCGAATGTTCTCTCGTCCAGCCAGGAGAAAGTGACCTTTGACTAATGGAACGAGTTAGTTTCCTTGCCATCGCATTCACAGTTACGATGCTTGGAGACCTTATCATTTCACTTTGCAGGTGGTTTTAAAGCACACCTTGGATTTCGTTAGAGGAACAGCGGTCCTCCTGGGAATAGAGAGCCAAACAAGATGACATCCCTCCACAGAGTGAGGCAATACCGGCCCGAACTCTGGCCCGAGGACCAGCTTTCCCACAGATCACTGAACACACTGGCCCCTTCTCGCTTCCAGCTGATGCAGATAAGAGACGTTCCCTTTGAACGAGTCCCCGAGGCAGAGAGCAGGGCACACGCCCACCGGCTTGGCCTGCGGCCCCAGGCATGCCCCAGCACCCAGCTCTCCCCCATCACTGTCACTTCTGCTCGGGGAGTAGAAGTATCACAGGAAGTCCCCACGTCTTATCTAATACCCACAGGACATGCCACTGCCCCCAGTTCAAGGAGAAAAGCAAACGAGGCACCAGTTACCATGTCCCATGCCCAAGTGCTTTGGAGGGACAAGAGGTGTGACAAACAATCTCTTTTCTCGGCAGCTCCTAGTCTGGCCCAAGAGGCAAGACCCGATGGCTTGAGAAATAACCAGAGAATGCAAAGGGAACTCAAATAGGTCCTCTGTTTCCTAGCACGCAGAGCAAAGGGAGCGCTGAGAAAAGGCAGAGCTTCCGTCCCTAGTTCCGGCCAGTGATGGTCTGTGCCGTCCTATCAGTCTTTCCCTAACCCCACACCCTCGGGTTTGTGATGCTTTTTTTTTGTTCCCATCCAACTTAAATGTTGGAGCTGCCTGCTGCATTTCAGAAACTCACATTTGAACTACTGAAATTCTATGTGTAGGTCTTAGTAATTGAACATTTATCTATCAAAATATCCCTTTGTGACCTATGAAGCAGGGTAGAGAACATTTTTTTTTTAAAGAAATACGAAAGGAAGGAAGGAAGAAGAAAGGAGAGTGGAGGGAGGAAGGAAGATAGGATTACATTACTGGTTTATGTTACCTAAACACAAGGCAGGTGAAAACCCTGCAAGAATTTTCACATCACTTGACAACCTCTAACACTAAGGCATTTTCCATTTCGGGAGAGCAGGCTAAAATGAGTTGTTATTGGTGTAATGAGCTCTTATTTGGGAAGCCAAGGACGGCTGGATGCACTCTCCCCTGGGTTCGCCCAGCACCCAGATTCTGGGCCCAATTCGGAGACAGCCCTAAGTGTATGCAGTTAGGCACTTTCTACTTCTCCCACTAGACCGTGTACTGTGTGTTTCTTGAAGGTAGGATTTGTGCCTTGCTCATCTTCCTATCCTGACTTCTAGTCCAGTCCCTACTGTACAGCAGATGATGGATTTCTATTTCTGACGCTCAGCTACGCCTGGCACTGAGGCGTGCTCAGGAAGGACGCGCTCCCCCAGAAAGTAACTAGGTGAAGGTCTATGAGAACTCACCTCGGCTCAGCGTTAGCACCTCGATTGCAAAATGGCATGCTGTCAGCGTTCCAAAGACAACAAAACATAAGGGTATCTGGAACAGAAGTCAGAGTGGTTCTACCTTGGGAAAGGGATCAGAAATTTGCAGCGTGAATTATAATCATCGTGGGGACTTAAAGCACGCAAGAGGGAAAATAATCTAAGCATAACAGCAAAGGAAGTCCCAAGTTGGCAGGGATATGGGAGCAGAGGTGACGCTGACCAACAACTTTCTGCCCAGGGAGAGGACTGTGCCCGCAGCCTGGGCACGGGCTGGCACACAGCAGGCACTCAGTACAGCCTGCTGGGGAGGGCCACGAGCTCCATCTGACTCTCTACCTTAGAAGCGGCAGGTAGAGAACTTGGGAAACATTCTGTGATGAATGAGTGAGGTGCTCTGTCCGACTGGAATAAAAGATGATGGAAGACAAATCCCTCTGTTGTTGGCTCCCAAGGGCGTCACTGCATCCAGCCATCTTTCCTCCTTGCATGATTAATGGAGTTCCGTGGACTCACAACGCTCATTGTAAATATTTTCTGAAATTAAATATTTAATAACTGCTAAACACTGTCCCAACTATCAAAATATTCTTCTAAAATTGGGATCAGATAATCAAGAAAAAGAACAAATGCAGCTGGACATGAGTTTTCACATGAGGA
Organism: Rhinolophus sinicus; assembly: GCF_057876585.1. Taxonomy (NCBI): domain Eukaryota; kingdom Metazoa; phylum Chordata; class Mammalia; order Chiroptera; family Rhinolophidae; genus Rhinolophus; species Rhinolophus sinicus. The sequence continues at coordinate 4,918,815 of NC_142501.1, forward strand.
ACTTATGTTTAACGCAAGAGGGTCCAGATAAATAGTTGCAAACATTAGACTTCCCTTTGCTACTAGTTATCTTTCTGTAACCAATCCTAATTTACTGTATTGTAAAACCCTCTCAGATTGTCACTTAATATGCCTAGTAATGCTATCTTATAGAAATCTATTTGCATTTTCTTTTGCTAAATTAAGCCTGATAAGACTTCACTGAGTGATTTAAAGATAAAAGACGGAATTTTTGTCAAAGGAGTACCTTTTATGTAGCAGACAAGACATCTCTTAAACAATGAATTTTTCTCCAATTCCAATTTCCCCCAATTCCAATACACTATCTAATCAGATTCTTTATACTTTTTCTGTATACTTTCTAGATATTAGATCTAATACTTAGAAGGCTTTGCGCTTGATTTGTTGGGCTAGGATTTAAGATAACATTTCAAAGTAAACAAAAGAGTGCTAACAAGCTCTCTGCACCTTCACCTGGCACCAGGAATTCACCAAAATAGATTCATCATTACCACTTGCATAATGACTAACACGCTAACAGAGTAAAGAAAAAGCCTACGAGACACGCTGAAAACAGAAGAGAGAAGAACCGGAGTACAGCAATGGTAAAGAAACGCGGGACTGCGTATTTTAGTGAAGTAAATCAAACACATTATGAGTACTTTGCACACCACGTAGGTTTCACCAGCAGTATCTAGATCTTTCCCAACAATGCCCAAGGCATCGGAATTTTGTAATCAAAAGAATCTAGCATGTGAAAATGGGTGACAAGCCCACGTAGCACAGAAGAGGGCTGAGGAGGGCCTCTGTCCATTTATCTAAATGTGTGAAAAGAGTGTTCTCCACCACTTCCACGGGCAACTGCCCATTTTACACAAGGTTCACGCTGTACGACAGTATGTATTACTTCCACTCCAAAGCCAACACTCGCCTTATTTTCTTAAAAATACAGTCATTGGTTTTCAATACAGTAATCTTACCTCTGTGGGTGGTGACACCAGAATAATTAAAGGAAACCTGCAACTCTGGACACCAACGTGCCCGCTGCAGTGAAATGTGAGCCGAGAAGCTTCTCACAAGAATAAAAAGTCAACAGAAATGAAATTCATATTTAACATGTGAAAACTCTGACCCAGTACAGACGGAATCAGCAGCGATGGGGCGACGCTCATGTATGTACCAGCCAGCCGACAGGAGCAACGGAGGGCCGGGGCCTGGCCAGTGACAAAACTGAATGACATTCCTGACAGGAAAGGCCTAAATGGCTTTGGCAGGAAGAGAGCAGACATGGGATAGGCTGAGCCTTCATTTTCAGATCACCTTTGGGACGGGCAACCGTGGTTATAAACTTCATGCAACAGACAGGCACACACCTGAGCAACGACCGTGCCTGACACCAGAGAACACACCTGACGAGGCACGTCAGCCTTGGAGGGGCCGACAGCCCTGGCGGTGGGTGTGAGCAACGGGAGGGAGGGCAGAGAGGGAGACGAGACACTGACAGCACCCGTGGGCCAGGCCCGCAAGAACAGTTCCGTGTACAGGGAACCTCGGTTTTCAAACGTAATCCTTCCGGAAGACGTTCGAGTTCTGAAACGTTGGAAAACAGCCGACAGCGAGGCCTCAGGACCTTGCACTCAGCGGAAGCCGCGTGACATGTTCGACTTCCGAGGGATGCTCGAAAACCGAAGCACTTACTTCCGGGTTTACGGCGTTCGTAAACCGAAATATTCATCAACGGAGATGTTCGAAAACCGAGGTGCTACTGTATTGTCTTTCATCTGCCCGACACCGGGGCAGGGTAGGCAGTACCGGGCCCATTTGCAGGGAGAAAACAGAGGATCAGAAAGGCAGGTAACTTGCCCAGCTCGTAGGTGGGGGACACGAGGAAACAGACCCTCGCAGAGGAAATGTGAGGAAGGCTGGAGCACGGGGAGTCCTGGAGGGACCGGGAGGGCTCCATAAAGGAGGGACACCCAAGCTGAATCCTAAATGGTGACTAGAAAGAAATGAGGCAGAAAAGAGGGTAAGGGGCGTTTCTACGAAAAGGGTAAGGCCACGTGCATATCTGACCCAAAACAGCATTGAATCAGTAGCTGAGAATGGCTGCACCACCCACGTTGAGAGCTCAGTTACGTGTTACTGTGTAACAAACCCCCCAACTTAGTGGCTTAACACCACTACTACCCCTTTATCTGCTCACAATTCCGTGTCAGCCATTTGGGCCGGGCTCGGCTTGGCGGGTCTTCGGGGGAAGAGAGAGTTGTGGGAGGTGGAAGATGACGAGTCCAGTGGTAAACTAGTGTGGGGGGCGTCTGAGGATCACACAGGCTGGCCTGTGGGCCTCAGCCCCTCAGGGAAGTTACGATGCAGCTACCAGTTCTCACCTCACAGGGTTCTTAGCAGCAGCAGCGTGTGGGGAGGACGCGCGGCTCATCCTCGGGAGGGCAGGGCTGTGTGTCACTGGAACGCTAGGCCCTCAGTGTCCATGGCTGTACATCGGTCAGCAGACCCGGGAGGGGAGGCAAGGTACCACAACGCAAGGGGGACTCAGCGAGTGGATGCGTTGGAATGCCCAGCCTGCGTCTCCTCTTCCTCTCTCCACCTGTCCCCCACCATCGTATCTGGGAATAGCTTCCACTTGAGAAGGAAGAGCTAGACACCAGCCGTCAGCTGTCAGGAGCCTCTCTCTCCCCTCCCAGCCTGATCCCCACAGGAAGCCAGAACGGTCACCCCCACCCTTCTGCCCGCGGCCTCACTCAGCTTTGTAGTTCCTCACTTGTACATACAAGTAGAAAACCAAAAAGTACCAGACTTCTGAGGAAGGCCTCTAACATGAAAGAGACACAGCCAACAGATACAGGAAAAAACCACTTGGAGGAAATAATACACAAGAGGAAGAAAACTACAAAACCAGAGGAAGCATTAATATCCTTGGAAAGATAAGATACTGCACTTGTGAGAAAACAGGAACCTTCAAAGAACAAAAACCTCTCCTGGGAATTAAACACATGACCACAAACTTAACAGAAGGGTCGGAGGAGAAAGGCCATAATCTTCCACAAAGAAAGGCGGAAAGACATGGAAAATGGGAGAAGAAAGAGAAGAAAGTGAGAGGACCCGTCCAGGAGGTGAACCCCACCCCCGTGAAGAGCTCCCAGAGCGAGGGCAGTGAGGTGACCATCAGCAAATGAATTCAACGACACTTCTCAGAAATGAAGGTCATGGGTTTCCAGCTTGGAAGAGGCCATAGGTTCCCAACAGAATGGATGAGTACAGACCCATCAAGGCAGATGACTGGGAAATTTCAGAGCACATGGGGCCAAAGAGAAGGTCCCACACGTTCCTACAAGCTTTTGGGGTGGGGGTGGGGGACATATCACATGCAAAAGATTAAATATCAGAACACTCTTAGATTTCTCACCAGGAGTCAAAAGACCACCTTTAACACGCAGAAGAAAAATTACTCCCAACTCTATAGTCAGATAAATCATCCGTCAGGTGGGAAGGTAGAGCCGTGCCTATTTATTTCTATAGTGTGGTGACTGTCTCTCTCTGAGACTCTAGAATCTCTCCCTCCTGTAATACTTGGTATTTCCCTCGTTCTGGGAGAAATGGTTGGTGAACACAGTTTTTTACGGAGTTATGGCATGTAACTCACAGCACCTTGTCTAGACATTGAACTTGCAGTGAAGTTTTCAAAGTTGCTTGTACTTCATTTGCATCATGTTATTACAATTTTATAGACCTCTGTGGGTCAATGTTAGGACCCTGTCATCATCAACCAGCATTCAAACACAGTGTGGGGACAGAGCCAGGAGTGCAGTTTCCAGGCTCTCGGCCTCACGTGCAAAGGTGCTGGCTCAGATAGTAAATGGCCATCAACTGTGATTGGATGGCCATCAGCTGTGGCTAGTTGGCCGTCAGCTGTAACCAGTGAGCCATTGGCCACTAATATAACTGCTGTAGCCACACTAGCAGCAAATGGGGGCTAGCAAGAAGATGGTGGCTGAGCTAGCAAGAGCAGATTGCAGTTAGCACGGCGGATTGCAGGTAGCAAGTGGGGTTGGTTGGCAGAGAGAAGTGGACAGCAGGTTGCAGATAGTGTGGCTCCTGCTTCCTGTGTATCCAACCCAGCCGCCAGTGAGACTACAGTGGTGTGACTCCCCTACGTATGGCTCCGTGGGTGTTCCTTTTTGGCCTCACCATGTCCTGCGTTTTTATGTGGGGAGTGGGACCAGAGACCCCGCATGGGACCCTGCATGACCCACAGTATTGCTATTACGTAAACTTCTGGTGACGATGGTGGCGGCCAACAGTCCTTATCATGTGCCGAGCATGTATTAACTCATTTCACCCTTACAACAACCCCGAGGGAGGCACTAGTAAGATGTTTCGTTTACATACAAGGAAACTGGAGGACAGACAGGTTACAGTAGGTGCTCAGGGTCTCAGAATCAGGGGCGCTGGGGTTTGAACCCAGCCAGCAAGCTTCGAGCTTCCGTTCCCATCTACCACGCTATAATCCTCTGGATAACCTACTGCGTAATGTTCTCCCAGGGTCAACATTTCACAGCTTTCAACCCAACAATCAACAATTTAGAGACTTGCCGATCTTGTTTCTGAATCACCTGCTAGTGGTTGTTCCTTCTGTTTCTTTACCGTTTTTCTGAAAATAAGACCTACCCGGACCATCAGCTCTAATGTGTCTTTTGGAGGAAAAATTAATATAAGACCCGGTTTTATTTTACTATAATATAGGACCGGGTCTTATATAATGTAAGACCCGGTCTTGTATTAATTTTTGCTCCAAAAGACGCATTAGAGCTGATGGTCCGGCTAGGTCTTATTTTCAGGGAAACACAGTACGTTAAAAGTAGATGCTCCGTTGCATGAATTTGATTCTTTGCCAGAATCTAAAGTTTAGAGATGAGAAAAAAACAACAGTCTTGTTCTAATTTGTTTTTCAAGTCAACACTGGAGGTTTAAAGTAATGGCAAGACGAAATGTGAAGGACTTACTGGAATTCCCAGTCCTCATGCCACTAAATGTTTGCATATTTAGTGAAGAATTGTCTACTCGTTCCGCCAATGGAGTCAATTTTGTAAGTGTCCTCACGTTGGGCCCTTGAGTCTTAGATGAAGACCTCAGAGCCAAGGTTACTGTCCCAGCACCGATGATGAGCCAATCGTTTTGTTTTATAAAGCTGACTTTATTGACATATGATTGGCATACAATAATCTCTACTTGTTTAAAGTATGCAATTTCGTAAGTTTTGACATGTGTACACTCGTGAAACCACCATCACAATCAAGATAGTCAACACAGCCATCACCCTAAAAGTTCCTCGTGCCCATCTGTAATCTCTCCTTGCCCCTCCATGTCCCCACCCCCCACCGACTTGCTTTCTGTCACTACACATCAGTTTGCACTTTCTAGAGTTCTATATTAGGAGAATCATCAGTAGACACTCATTTTGGCTGGCGTCTTTCACTTAGCATAAGTACAGTTGAACAACGCAAGGGTTAGGGGTGCCGGCCACCTGTGCAGTCAAAAATCCGCATGCAACTTAAAATTGTCCCTCCACCAGGTTGAACTTCCAACCACCAGGTTACCCTTGAATAATGTGGGTGGGAAGTGCATGGATCAATCAAACTGCATGGGTCAACTGAAAACAATCCACGTGTAAGTGGACTATGCAGTTCAAACATGCACTGTTCAGAGTCAACTGTATATTGAGATGCACCGTTGTCATGCGTATCAGGAATTCATTCCTTTTTACTGCAAAGTAATATTCCCACGTACAGATAATGGCAGTTTCATCCAGTTACCTGTTGCTGGAGCTATAAATTGCTCTCAAGTTTTTTTGTTTTCTGTTTAATTTTAAAACTGTTATTTAAGAAACAAACACAGTACCACCCCCCACCCCCACCCCAAATCCATCAGACGGTACACTAAAACTACCGTTTCAAAAACTGACTCATCAAACAAACATAGAACAACAACACTGTTAAAGTGTTTAAGAGTCTGGTTAAAGCACAAACCATATTACGTATTGGAAAACCAATCTCCAAGACCATCATTTCCTGGTAGTAAGAAGATCACAGCTTCGATAAGCATCAATAAAGCAAGTCCATGTCACTTGCTTTAATTTGTTTGGCCTACTAATCGCTCCAAGACTTCTCGTGAATGATCTGTTATCGGGGCCTCCATGGAACAGTAGCGTACGTGTCTGCTAGTAAGGACAGCCTCTACAGCCTCCTCAGTCAGATTTATACAATGTTCCATATGAATCTCATGTATGCTCACGGCAAGTGGCTCCCTCGAGTTTTGACTGGTACAAATAAAGTAGCTATAAACAGCAGGTATGTTCTAGTCTCTGTATGGACACATATGTTCTTTTCTCTTGTCTAAATACCTAAGCATGTGGTTGTTGAATCATAAGGCAGGTGTTCAACATTTTAAGAAATGTTAACCTGTTTTCCAAAGTGTTTGTATCACTTTACATTCCCACCAGCAGTGGTGAGCGTTCCAGTTCCACCACATCATGGCCAACATTTGGAATGGTCAGTTTTTTAAATTTCATTCTAATGGGTAAGTAGTGGTATCACACAACCATTGTGGAAGTTGTGAAACATTTGCATGGGGACTGTAGGTTGAATTTTCATTGCCCTGATGACTAATGATGGTGTGCATTTTTCACACGCTTATTGGCTATCCATATGTATCTACTTTGGTGAAGTATCTGTTCTAATCTCTTTCCTATTTTTAAAAACTGGGTTGTTTATTTTCTGATAAGTGAATTTTCAGAGTTTTTTCCTGTATTTTGAGTATATGAGGTCTGACAATTAAGTTCACGAACTTGTTGCAACGATGTTGCTAACTTTTTTTGGTATCACAAGGATTATTTATTATGAATTTGTACCAACTGGACAATTAACCAAGTTTACTATTTGGAAGTACTGAAAAGGCTGCATGAAAAAGTTAGACGACCTGAACTTTTCACCAACAATTCATGGCTCTTGCATCACGACAATGCACCAACTCACAGGGCTCTGTCTATGAGGGAGGTTTTAGCCAGTAAACAAATAAATGTATTGGAACACCCTCCCTACTCACCTGATCTGGACCCCAATGACTTCTTTCTTTACCTGAAGATAAAGGAAATATTGAAAGGAAGACATTTTGATGACATTCAGGACATCAAGGGTAATATGATGACAGCTCTGATTGCCATTCCAGAAAAAGAATTCCAAAATTACTTTGAGGGGTGAACTAGGTGCTGGTGTCAGTGCATAGCTTCTCAGGGAGAGAGTTTCAAAGGTGACTATAGTGATATTCAGCAATGAGGCATGTAGCACTTTTTCTAGGAAGAGTTTGTGAACTTAATTGTCCAACCTTGTAAGTTCTTTATCAGGTTTATGCTTTGCAAAGATTTCTTCTCAGTCTGTACTTTACGTTTTCATCCTCCTTAAACTGTCTTGTGAATAGCAAAAGTTTTCATTTTGATGAAGTCCAATTTATCATTTTTTTTTCTTTTATGGATTGTGCTTTTGGTGTCATAGCTATATAATCTTCCTAACCCAACGTCACAAAGATTTTTCTCCTAGAAAGGAGTTTCTAGAAGTTTTATAGTTTTAGATTGTACAATTGGATCTATGATCTATTTTGAGTTAATTTTTGTATGTGGCATGAGGTATGGATCAAAGTTCATTTGGGGCATATGATAGCCAACTGTGCAGGAACTGTTGAAAAGATTGTCCTTTCCCTACAGAATTGCCTTTGAACCTTTGTAAAAAAAAAAATCAGTGGTTTTTATTAATAACAAATACGGAATTTTTTCAAATGCTTTCTCCTTACCTATTAAAATAATCATATAGTTTTTCTTTTTCATTCTGTTAATATGGTGAATTACATTAATTTTCATTGTTAAACTACCCTTGCATTCCTGGGCTAACCCTCACTTGGCTATGATGTAATGTTCTTTTTATATATTGTTGAACTCAACGTCCTAAACTTTTGCTTAGAATCTTTGCATCTATGTTGGTAAAGGATATTGGCCTTTGTTTTTCTTTACTTGTAATGCATTTGTCTACTTTTGGTATCAGATAATGCTGGTCTCATTGAATGAATTGCGAAGTACTCTCACCTCTTCAATTTTTTGGAAGATTTTGTATAGAATTGGTATCATTTATTCAGATATTTGGTAGAACTTGCCAGTGAAGCCATCTGAACCTGGGGTTTCTTTATGGGAAGGTTTTTAACTACAAAGTCTATTTAATAGATGTACGGCTAGCCATGTGGTCTATTTCTTCTTGAATTCAATTTTGAAAGTCTGTGTATTTCAAGTAGTTTGTTCTTTTAATCTGAGTTGTCAAATTTGTTGGCATAAAGTTGTTTATAATAGTCTCTTGTTATCCCTTTGATAGCTTTAGAATCTGTAATTATAGTGTCTCTCTCATTCCAGATATTGGTAATTTGTATTTTTTCCTCTTTTTCTGGATCAGCCAGGCTAGAGGTTTATCAATTTTATTCATCTTCTCAAAGAACCAGCTTTGTGTTTCACTGATTTTCCTCCATTGTGTTTCAGTTTTCTATTCAGTGATTTCCACTCTGATCTTTATTAAGTTCATGTGTTTATCCATACATTGTTCTTTATTTTTGTTGTTGCTTACATTCAGTTTAATTTGCTATTCTTTTCCTAGTTTCCTAAGGTTACTGATTTGAGTCCTTTCTTTTCTAATGTAGGTGTTTAGTACCATAAATTTCCATTAAGTACTGCTATAGCAGCATCCCATAAATTTCAGTATGTTGTTTTTATTTTCACTCAGTCCAAAATACTTTCTAGTATCTGTTTTGATTTCTTTATTAACTTAAGGGTTATTTGGAAGTACATCATTAGTTTCCAAATATTTTGTAATTTTCAAATCGTGTTTATATTATTGATTTCTAATTTAATTCCATATGGTCACAGAATCTACTTTGTATGATTTGAATCTTTTTGAAAATTTATTGAGACTTGTTTTATGGCCCAGAATATGGTCTATCTTAGTAAATGTTCTGTATGCACTTACAAATGATGTATATTCTGTTGTTGGATGGAGGATTTTACATGTAAATGTCACTTAGATCAAGTTGGTTGGCAGTATTTTTAAAATCTTTTATATCCTTGCTCATAGTTTTCATATTTGTTTATGAATTATCTCTGACTATAATCATGTATTTGTCTGTTTCTCCTTGAAGTTCTATCAGTTTTTGCTTCATGCATTTTAAAGCCTTGTTATCAGATGCATAAATATTTAGACCTGTTAAATCTTCCCAATTAATTGATGCCATTGTTTCTTCAAATATTTTTTTCTGACCCCCCACTTTTTTCCCTAAGGTCTCCAATTATACATATATTAGGATGATTAAAGTTGTTCCACAGTTTACTAATGCTGTTTTCATTTTTAAAAATTCTTTTTCTCTGTGTGTTATTTTAGATAGTTTCTATTGCTATGCTTTCAACTTCACTAATCTTTTCTTTTGCAATGTCTAATCTGTTATTAATCCTATCCAGTGTATTTTTACTCTGATTATAATTGTCAGTGTATAAGTTCAATTTGTGTCTTTTGTTATATCTACTTAACTTTTTGAACTTCTGAAATACAGTCATAACAACTATTTTAATGCACTTCTCTGCTAAATCTAATATCTATGTCAGTTCTGGGTGGTTTCAATTCATTGATTTTTCTCCCCATTATGGGTCCTCTTTTCCTAGCATGCCCACTAATTTGATTAGATGCCAGATATTGTGATTCTACTTTGTTCAATTCTGAATAGTTTTGTATTCCTATAACTATTCTTGAACTTTGTTCTGGGATGTAGTTATATTGCTTGGAAAAAGCCCAATCTTTTTGTTTCCTTTTGTTAATATTTGTTAGGCAGTACCCTAGCAGTACGTAGTCTAGTGTAATTGTTCCTCACCACTGGGGCACAATCCTTCTGAGTACTCCATCCAATTCCCCCTGAAGTATGAGGTTTTCCAGACTGGCAGGTGAAGCAGGCACTCTTCCCAGCCCCATGTGAGCACCAGACACTATTTCTGGCCCAGTATGCGTGCTGGCCACTGTTCCCCTCTAATTCTCTCAGATGGTTCTTTTCCTGGCCTCAATTGGTTTTCCTTATATACGTGCATCAGAAAGTACTTCAGCAGACCTCCAGAGTTCTCTCTATGTACGGCTTTCTCGTCTGGTTCTCTGCATGGGAACACTAGGCACCATGGTCTCTCCAGACTCTCAGCTTCATCTCTTCAACCATGAGAGTCTGCCGAGCTCTGCCCGGATTCCCTACCCCCACCACGGCACCATCGCCTGGAAACTCTCATGTAACACCTCTCACATGATTTGTTTTTTCTTAACAACCATCAGTGCCATTCATTGCCTGATGTCCCGTTCTTGAAAAACACTGTTTCGTATATTTGTCTGAATTTTCGGTTGCTCATGCAGGAGGATCAATTGGCTCCTTGTTTACAAGGCCACATCCAGTATCTCTTAATCTTTTTAAACCCATGTCCCCTTTTGATAAATAAACATATCTCATATTCTCCTTTAACATTCAAAGTAAACGAACAATACTTTTTAAGTCCGCCCTCTCTTCAGAGAGCCTGCTCAGCCCCCTTGGACACACTCCTGAGACCCTGGCACAGCTCCTGTGTGTGCCCGACAGTCTGAGTATGTCCTGCTCCTCACACAAAGTCAAATACCTGCTTAAACTCAACACCTGAGGGCCATCCAAAAATCCATGTTTATCAAGAATGCAGAAAACTGTTCAGAGTCCATTTTAAATCTTGGAAGGCACGATAACTACCAATTTTTTACATAAAGTATCATTGTTAGTTCTGACATAATGTTAGAATTAAATGCTGAATAAAACAGGAAAATGAGAAAACACTAATAGGCTATTAACACATTACTTTTTAAAGTACTAAAGGGACCACAAATAACAAGAGGATCCGTCCGTTAGGAGGACATGATGACCCTAAACACGCAGCAAACAAAGTGCATGAAGCAAAAACTGACAGCGCTGAAAGAAGACACAGACCCACCCACCATCACAGCTGGGACTTCAACCTCCCTCATAACAACAAACAGAACCACTAGACAGAAAATCAGTAAGGTTACAGAGGCTTGAATGACATACTTAACCAATAGATTTAACTGACATAAAAAGAACACCCCATTCAACAACAGCAGAATGTACCTTTTTTGTCAAGCGCCCACAGAACATTCTCCAAGACAGATCATATCCTGGGCCACTGCACAGACTTCAACAAATTTAAAAGAACAGAAACCTTACAGTGTGGATTTTCTAATCACAATGAAATCAAACTAGAAACTAATAAAAGAACGACAACAGGAAAATACCTATAAATATTTGAAAATCAATCAACGTACATGTAAATTATCCATAAGCCAAGAGGAAAATTAAAAAATACATAGAACTCAATGAAAATAAAAATACAACATATCAAATATGTGGAATCAAGGAAAAGCAGTGCTTACAGGGAGTTATAGCATTAAATGTTTATAATAGAAAAGCTGAGAGATCTCAAATCAATAATCTACATTCCTGCCTCAAGAACCTGGCAAAATAATAGCAAAATAAACCCAACGCAAGCAGAAGGAAGGAAATAACATAGACAAGAGCAGCAATCAGTGAAATTGAAATCAGGAAAAAAGCAGAGAAAACCAGTGAAGCAAAAAACTGGTTCTTTGAAAAAAAATAATAAAATTGATACACTTCTAGAAAGATTGACAAAAACTAAGAAAACAAGACACAAATCACCAATATCAGGAATGAAATGGGCTATCACTACAGATCCTGCAACCACTAAAAGTTAGTAAGAATTGGCTACAGGGGTGGCTCAGTTGGTTAGAGCGCGAGCTCTCAACAACAAGGTTACCGGTTCAATTCCCGCATGGGATGGTGGGCTGTGCCCCCTGCAACTGAAGATGGAAAACAGCAACTGAACTTGGATCTGAGCTGCGCCCTCCACAACTAGACTGGAGGACAATAACTTGGAGCTGATGGGCCCTGGAGAAACACACCGTTCCCCAATATTCCCCAATAAAATTTAAAAAAAAGAAAAACAAATGGCTATAAACAATTTTAGGCTCATAAATTTGACAACTTTCAATGCCTTGAAAGCTATAAACTACCAAAAACTTAACCAAAATAGACAATCTCAATAGCTCTATAACCCCTTAAAAACTGAATTTGTGATTAAAAATCTCTAGATAAAGAAATTTCCAGGCCCAGCTGGCTTCACTAGAAAATTCTAACAAATACTTAAAGAAAAATTAACATCACATCAATTTTATACAAGTTCTTCCCAAAAAATGGAAGAGGAGGAAATACTTCCTAATTCATTTTCATGAAGCTAGTATTACTCTGATATCAAAACCAGACAAAGCCAGTACAAAGAAAGAAAGAAAGAAAGAAAGAAAGAAAGAAAGAAAGAAAGAAAGAAAGAAAGAAAGAGAAAACTGCAGACCAATATTGTTTGTGAGCTTAGACATCAAAATCCTCAATAAAATTTAGCAAATCAAATTTAAAAAATGTGCAAAAAGAATTACACACAATGACAAAGTGGGATTTATTCAATTTATGATTGATTTTCAAATGTTAAACCAGGTGTGCAAGACTCGTTTAACATTTGAAAATCAATCATTGGACTCCTCCATTTCAACAGACTGAAGAAAAATCGTATGGTCATATTAATTAATGCAGAAAAAAGCATTTTAGAAAATCTAATACCCACTCACAATAAAAACCATCAGTGAGTTCAGAACAGAGAAGATTTCTCTCAGCTTGACAAAGGACACCTACATCTTACTTACTGGTGGAGGACGGAATGCCTTCCCCTTAAGGCTAGCACAAGGCAAGGATGTCGATTTTCACCGTGCTTGTTCAACACGGTGCTGGAAGTTCCAGCCACTGTAATTAGCAAGACAATGAAAGGCACACAGAACAACAGGAAGACACAAAACAGTCCTTATTTGCAGATGACATAGTTGTCTAGGTAGAAAACCCCCAGGAATCTACGAAAAACCTCTTGGAACTAGTAAGTTCAGCAAAGTTGCAAGATCAACATATACAAATAAATTACATTTCTATTTACTAACAATAAACATGCAGGAATGAAAATTAAAAACAATGCGATTTACAGTCATTCCAACGAAAATGAAATACTTAGGCATAAGCTTAACAAAAAATATACAGGATCCGTGTACTGAAAATAACAAAATGCTGATTAAAAAAAATCAAAGACTTAAATAAAGAAACATAATTGTATGTCAACTATAATTTAAAAATAAAAAAAGAAGTAGAAACACACTGGGTCATGGATAGGAAGACTCTACACAATAAACATGATCATTCTCCCCAAATTACAGGTTTAATATAATTATATCAAAATCCGAAGCAGATATTTGTGGACATAAATAGGTTTGCTCTCAAATGTATATGGAAAGGCACATGCCTGAGAAGGGCTAAAACAGTTGTGAAAAGAAGTATCAGGTGGGAGGAATGACTACCTAACAAAGACTCATGCTGACATCAAGACCGTGTGTACTGGTGAGGGGATAGATACACAGATGAACGGAACAGACCAGGAAACCCTGAAACAGACCCACACAGATATGCCCCATTGATTTTCGACAAAAATGAAAAAGCAATGGAGCAAAGACAGCCTTTTCAACAAATGTTGCTCGAGCAAGCGGACATTCATAATACGGTGTTTCCCTGAAAATAAGACCTAGCCAGACAATCAGCTCTAATGCATCTTTTGGAGCAAAAATTAATATAAGACCGGCTATTATATTATATTAATTATATTATATTATATTATATTATATTATATTATATTATATTATATTATACTCGGTCTTACATTATATAAGACCCAGTCTTATATTATAGTAAAATAAGACCAAGTCTTATATTAATTTTTGCTCCAAAAGCCGCATCAGAGCTGACTGTCTAGCTCGGTCTTATTTTCGGGGAAACGCGGTAAAAGAAAAATGAACTTCAGCTTAGGTCTCACATCTTATACAAGAATTAACTCAAAATGGATCATGGACTAAAAGGTAGAATGTAAAACCATAAAACTTTTAGAAAAACATAGAAGAAACCCTTCAGGATCTACAGCTAAGTAAAAAGGTCTTAGACTTGCTACCAGAAAGGAGCATGATCCCTAAAAGGAACAATTGGTAAGTTGGACCTCATCAAAATTAAAAATGTCTGGTCTGCAAAAGACCCTATGAAGAGGATAAAAAGACAAGTACAGTTTGTTTGAAAATATTTGCAAAGCAAATATCTGACAAAGGACACATATCTTGAATATATAAGGAAATTTCAAAACCGAACAATGAAAAACCAAAATTCCAGTTAGAAAATAGGTAGAAAACATGAAGAGACATTTTACCGAAGAGAATGTATCGATGACAAAATAGGCACCTGAAAAGGTTTCCACATCATTTCCCACTGGGCCTCTGCAGACAAAAACCACAACAAAATATCACTGCACACCTATCAGAATGGCTAAAGTAAAAAAAATACCACCACCACCAAATGCTGGTGAGGATGTGGACAAACGGGATCATTCAGACATTGCTGGTGGGAATGTAAACTGGTGCGCCTACTCTGGAAAACAGTTGTGCAGTTTCTTATAAAACTAAACATACAACTACCATATGACCCACAATTGCATTCTTTAGCATTTATCCCAGTGAAATGAAAACTTACATTCACACAAAAATCTGTACACACACCGAAAGCACAAGTGACAAAAGAAAAAAAAGGAGACATCAAAATCTTAAAGTTTTGTGCTATAAACACTGCCATCAAGAAAGTCAACTAACTCATCAAGTGGGAGAAAATATTGGTTAATCATGTAACTGATAAGAGACTTGTATTCAGAACACATAAAGAACACTTCCAAGTCAACAACAAAAAGACAAATATCCCAATTAAAAAACAGGGAAAGGATTTAAACAGACATTTCTCCAAGGAAGATATACAAACGGCCAACAGGCACATGAAAACACGCTCTCCCTGATGTCATTAGTCATCAGGGAGCTGCTAATCAAAACCACAATGAGATGTCACTTCACACCCACTAGGATGCTAGAATCAAAAAGACAGACCATAACAAGTGCTGGCGAAGATGTGGGGAAAACGGAACTCTGATACGTTGCTAGTGAGGATGTAGCCATTTGGAAAAAAGTCTAGCAGTTCCTCAAAAAAGTTAATATACACTTACTATAGGACACAGCCATTCCAACTCCAGAGCAATGAAAATATACGTCTACACAAAACCTTATACGTGAATGTTCACAGCAGCCTTATTCATCATAGCAAAAAAGTAGAAACTACCTAAATGTCCACCAACTGATAAATGAGAAAATAAAATATACTATATTTATACGATATTTTTGATGATAAAGAGAAATGTACTGATTCATGCTACAACATGGATGACCCTGAGCGAAAGACCACATGTCGTGTGAATCCGTTTATATGAAATGTCTAAGATTGGCAAATCATAGAGACAGAATGGAGATTAGCAGTTGCCTAGGGCTGGGGCAGGAGGGTACAGGGAACGGGCATGAGGGTAGAGGGAACGGGCATGAGGTTTCTTTCAGGGGTGACCAAAATGTTCTAGAATTAGATTGTGGTAATGGCTGCACAGCCCTGTAAGTATAATAAAAACCATGGAACTGTGCCCTTTAAATGAGTACTGTATGTCAACCACATCGCAATGGAGCTACTTCAAACGAAACCAAAAAACCTGTACAAAAATGTCCACAGCAGCTTGATTCATAACCCTGAACTAGACACGACCTCGACGTCCTCTGACGGGTGAATGGTGGAGCAGATGTGGTACATCCATCTGGGGAGTACTACACAGCCACAAAGAGGAAGGCGTACTGACACACCCAACAACGTGGGTGTATCTTATAGCAATTACGCTGAGTGAAAAAAGCCAATCCCAACAGGTCCCACACTGCACGATTCATCACGCAACGTTCTTGAAAGTGACAAAATGATCGGAATGAAGAGCAGATTGCCAGGGATAGGGAAGGGTGGGGGTGTCAGGGATCCATGTGGCTGTGAAAGGCCGACATGAGGGGTCTCTGGGTGACAAAAGTGTTCTCTATCTTGACGGCACCGATGTCCATATCCCATTTGTGATGTTGTACTATTGTTCTCAGGATGTTACCATTGGGGGCATCTGGGGAAAGAGGACTGGGGTCTCCCCTTTTTATTTCTTACAACTGCATATGAATCTACAATTATCTCCAATTTTTTAAAAATTTAAGAAAAGTACTAAAAGGGAGGTAAGTTAGGAGTGATACTTTACGAATCGGTGACCTGTTACTCACTCATACTTTCCGATCTGCAGGTTTTAGAATCCAAACATAGCAATAAATGTGGCTAGGATACACCAGGTAGACACTGCCTTTTTCGCTTGCTTTTGAACTTTTTATTTGGATGTAATTTCACTCACAGAAAAGTTGTGCGCGTGCATACACACACACACACACAAACAGCACAAAGAATACCATAAACCCGTTACCCATATTCACTGATGATCAACATTCTACCCATTTGTTTTATCATTTGCTTTTTTTATAGGTAGGTAGCCATATGTGTGTGTGTGTGTGTGTGTGTGTGTGTGTGTGAGTGTGTGTGTGTGAAGCGTGGCCCTATCTCCCTCAGTATTTATTCAAGGACGTGTGTGCTCTGACAAAGGACATTCTCTTCCACACCACAGCACCCTTATCAGTTTCACTAAATTTAATACAAACAATGATCTATGATTCAAAGTCAAATTCTGTCAGTTGCCCCAACCACGTCCTTGATAGTACTTTTTTCCTCCAGTACAGGAGCCAGTGAAGGGTCAGGTCCTGCCTTTTGTTCTCATTTCTCTTAATCAGAACCAATGCCACAGCTTTTCTTTGTGTTTTACAATACAGAGAGTTTTAAGAACTACCATTTCCACCTCTCCTCCCATTTTAAACAGGATGTAGGAACGGCCTGAATTCCTACCTGTAGTAACCCGGATCTTAGCAGGTATCTGCAGGGAAGGATCAACACCTAGTAAGAACCCTAACTAGAAGTATCCTAGGTCCCGGGTTCTTCTGCAGGCTCCCAGGCTCTCCCAGAACTTTCACGCCCTCACTTTTGTCGGGGTGCCAGCTGGAAAGGCTTACGCAGCGCTCCTACTTGGCACTGGAGGTTCCCAGAGCCACACAGCTTCAATTCCTATTCACCAAGACAAATCAAAGAACACTGGAAACGGAGTTATTCTGTAAATTCCACAAAAAGAGAGTAAAAGCACAGAAACCAAACCTCCCTGGCACTGACTTAAGCAGCTCGACAGCACTCAGACACCCAGGGCACGTTCGGAACAGCGCCCCAAGTGCCTTCTGCAGTGGCTGTTCTGCTTGTGCCACAACTCCTCTTCCAAAGGAACAAGGGTGAATGTGACATAACACGAAGGGAACAGAAGCGCTGTGCTTATGAAAAAGAATTGGAATTTTCTGCTATAAAGCTCTGCATAAAAATAAGAAACGAGAAACCTACTAAGGGTTTATTCCTAAGACCCAGTGCTGGGGATTGAAGGAAGCAGTCATGTGTCTGGGATAATTACGTGCTTCCACTGGGCAAAACGTGGGAGCGCACGAGGAACCTGTCAAAGCCCCATGCTCTATATGCAGAAGGCCCCGCACAGCCACCCTGCTAGGAAGGGAGCACATCTGAGGCAGGAAACAGCTGTCAACATGCCTTGTATCCAACACGCCCTCATGTGACCTTGGTCTTTCACGTCTGCACGAAGTTACGGGATAGGGTCCTTTGGACAGTCTGGTTTGTTTGTTGTTTATTTTGAAAGACTGCTTTCTTCCTAAATCACTTGCGTCCATCCCGTCACCACCCCAGCGCCCGGCATCACTCCCTCCCACCTGGCTTCCTATAACAGCCTCCTAACTGCTGGCCCCCTCGCCAGCTCTCTCCATCCCCAAGGGTGTCACGGATTGCTGCAGGTGTACCCTGAAGTACAGCCCCGATCATACCACCCCTGTTTGGGGACTTCTGAAGAGCATCAGTTCCAAATTCCCAGATTTGCAGGAAGGGAAACAGACCAAGGATAAGCATCATCCAAGGCCACGTGGCTACTCAAACCCAGACCGGACCCCAAGTGAGTCCCCCGCCCTCCATGCAGTACAGTGTTCTCCCATCACACCCGCTGGCCTGCCCGAGCCACACACTTCTGGCTGTAAAAGCCCCACTGGCCTCGTGACCAGACTGCAGCTTCTGTCCCTGGCCCCTGACAACAGCCAGAGGGAGTCTTTCACATCTAAATCAAAGTGTGTCACATCCCCACTGAGAACCCTCCATCCCCAGGGCTGCTTTCACAGTACAACCAGAGCCCTTGCAATGTCCCCAAGGCCCTCCTCAGTGACCTGCTGCCGCCTCTGGGCCCTCATACCCTCCTCTTCTCCGGGACATTCCTCCACAGTCACACTTCCTCGTGTTCCTCCCATGAGCCTGGCCTGGCTGCCCGCTCTGCCAGGACGCTCTGCATCCTGTGTCTGCTTAGCCACTCTCACCTTCCAGTCCTTCCTCACCCGAGGCCATCCTTGCAGCTCCCTCACCCTCCCTGACCGGCTCATCGGCCCTACTACGCATGCCTTCCCCCTGCACCCAGCCTCTTCTAACACACCAAGCCACGTACTGGTCACTACACTTCTCATCCGTCTCTCCCTGCCAGAGCGCCAGCTCTGTGACAGAGGGATTTGGTGGGGGTTTTCCCCGCTTATGGACCCCCAAGGGCTTCGGGTGATGCCTGGCACTGAGAAGCTTAAATATTTGATGAAGTCTGATGGTGAATGAATCAATCTTCTCTTCATCTCCCCCTGTAAACCCTGTATTCTGGCCAAAGTCAATGAGTCAGTGTGTGCCAAACACACCTTTCCAGCCTCGGTACATTATCCTGTTCCTGTGCCTGGACTGTCTCTCATTCCTGCACATTTTAGGGGAAGCTCAAGTACCACTTCCTCCCAAAAGCCCTCACAGATCCACCCAAGTGGAAGGACCCTGTCCATCCTGTGCGTCCCCACTGCTCACATCACAGGTCTCCACAGATGCCTTTTCTGCCCTTAAAGAGAATTCACATTTGCCACCTTCCTCTCAAATACAAGGCAGGTGTTCAGTAAATATTGACTGAATGAACCCAACACCCTCCTACATTCTGGATATTGTTTCCTTCCTTACAAAAAAGGAAAAAAAAACTCGTAATATTTAAAGTAACAAACCTACGAAAAGAACCTATGCAGAAGTTACCACCAGTATTTAAAGGGCAAATGCTGGGTGTAGAACAAAGGCTTTTCTAAAGAAACAAGGATGAATGCAACTTAAAGTGACAAGAATGCTGAGGGAACAAACAATCTAAGACTAAAAGGAAATTGTTACTGTAAAGTTCCAGTACATCCTAAGACATCCTGGAAGTGGGTGCATTTAAGAGTTTTAGGGCCATTGACACTGAAATCGGTTCTGAGAGTCCACGCCATTCACTTAAACACATACTTGTGTTAGATGTCAGTGTCCCTCGAATGGCCTTTCTGAAGAGAGCCGACACCTGTCCAATATAGACTTGTCTCTTCCATGAACATGGTATAGACATCTATTTATTTGGGCCATATTTAATTTCTCTCAATAATGTAATCAGTTTTCTTCCCCCCTCCCTTTCTTTTGCCTCCCCCCAACTCCGGTTCAAGCCGTTGTTTCTCAGTCTAGTTGTGTAGGACACAGCTCCCTGGCCCATGCTGGTGTTATGAGCCTTGTGCTCCCCCGGCTGAGGCAGTCAGTCGCCAGTCATCAGTTGGCTGCTCAGAGCAGCTCATGGCAGCTCTCCCGGCTGCCAGCCACTCACAATGGCTACCAGCCACTCACGCTGGCCGCTGGCCACTCATGGTGGCACACGGTAGCCCACGGCAGTACACAGCAGCCTGCGGCAGCACACGGCAGCCCACGGCAGGTCACCGCGCTCATGCCAACCTCCGGCTGCTTACCAGCAGCCCAGCTCCAGGGAGAACTGTTGTTCACAATCTTAGCTGTAGAGGGCGCAGCTCACTGGCCCAAGTGGGAATCGAACCAGTGGCTTTCGGCATTAGGAGTGCGGCGCTCCAACTGCCTGATCCCCCGGGCCGGCCCCGTAATCAGTTTTTTCAGTAGAAGTCTTGCATACCTGTTTTAGATTTATTCTGAGGTACACAATATATATATTTAAAATTTATCTTCTAATTACTAGACTATTAGTTTTAGGTTTACATAAAAATTTAGTAGTAAATACAAAGAGTTCCTATGTACCCCCCCAACTTCCCCTCCATAGTTTCCTTATTGGTGACATCTTACATTAATTAGTATGATACATTTGTTACAACTGATGAGCCAGTACCAACATATTAATCAAAGTCCATAGTTTACATTAGTGCTCCCTCTTGGTGTTGGACATTCTGTGGGTTTGGACAAACGCATAATGATATGTATCCCTAGTACAGTGTCACACAGAGTATTGTCACTGCCCTAAAAACCCTCTGCGTTCTGCTTGTTCATCCCTCCCCCAACCCCTGACAGCCACTGATCTTTTTACTGTCTCTAAAGTTTTGTCTTTTCCAGAATGTGATAGAATTGGAATCATACAGTGAGTGTGTAGACTTTTCAGTTTGGTTTCTTTCAGGTACATGATACTTTTGATAATAATGTCAGTGATATCATTTACCAAAATGTTTTCCAAAGTTTTATGTTCCCGTCATTGGTGGGCGAGAGTTGCTCCTTTTCCACATCTTCAGCCTTTTAAGTTTTAAGTTGTAGCCATTCTGGTTGCTACGCAGCGATCTCTCCCAAACAGTGATATCTTCTACTACTCATTTGCATTTTCCTAATGACTAATGATGTTGAACATCTTTGCATGTGCTTACTTGCCTTCCAATGCCCTTTGTTGAAGAGTTTATTCAAATCTTTTGCCCATTTTTGCTTTAATTCTTAACTTGGTAGTCTCCTTATTGAATTGTAAGAGTTCTTTACATATTCCAGATACAAGTCCTTTGTCAGACATATGTTTGCAAATATTTCCTTCAAGCCTGTGGCCTGCCTTTTCACTTCTTAAGTGTCTTTTGATGAGCAAAAGTTTATAATTTGGATGAAGTCCAATTTATTTTCTTGTATAGTTTATGCCTTTTGAATCACTTATAAGAAATCTTTGCCAAACCCCAAATCACTGATTTCTTCTATGTTTTCTTCTGGAAGTTTTATAGTTTTTAACTCTTACCATTAGGTCTATGACCCATTTCAAGTTCTTTTATTATTTTCTTTTAATATGGTGTGAGAAGAGGGTTGCAGTTTGTTGTTTTGCATATGACTATACTATTTGTTGAAAAGATTATCTTTTCCCACTGAAATGACTTCTCACTTTGTTGAAAAGCAACTGACCATATACAGTGAGTCTACTTCTAGGCTTGCTCTTCTACCCCAGTCACCTGTGTGTTTTCATGCCAGAACTATACTATCTTGAGTACTGTACTTCTATAACAATTCTTGAAGTCAGGGAGTCCAAGCACTCTGACCGTGTTCTTTTTCAGAGTTGTTTAGCCACGCACGTTCCTCCGCAGTTCCATATAATTTTAGAGCCAGCTCGTCATATTCTACAAATAAGCATGCTCAGATTCGATCTTGACTGCTTGTTTTGTAAACCATTTTGTGAAGAATTTCCATCTTAATGATACCGAGTCTTCTGATTCAAGAGCATGGTAAACTTGCCATTTTTTTGGGTCTTTTAAATCGTCTCTCAGCAACGTTTCACAGATTTCACTGTACAGGTCTCATGCATTTTATCCCTAAGCATTTCTATTTTTTTGATGCTTCGTTACTTTTTAAAAGTTAAACTAACCTTGCATTCCCAGAAGAAACCCAACTTTCTGCACACTGACGATGTCCTGGCCTCGTCTTCTGTCTTCCATTGTTTCAGTTGAGAAATTCTCTCTGAATTGTTGCTCCTTTGCAAGTAATGGCTTTTTTTGTTTGGGTTTTCACCTTGAGCTTCTTTAAAGACTATCTCTTGGTCTTTGCTTTTTTCACCAGTTTTACTATAGTGTGTCCACATATAATTTTTTGTTTGTTTTTAATTCTGCTAGTAGTTCTTTAGGATTCTTGAATTAGTGATTTGATATATTTTGCCTGTGTTGGAAAAACTCCAGCCGCTGTCTCTTCATATATTGCTTCTGCCCGCCCCCCCGCCCCATCCTCCTAGGATTCCAATCACACGTAGAATTCTTCACTATATGCTCTGTATTTGCATTCCACTCCATTGTCTCTGTGCACCATTTTAGATATTATCTCCTGACCTGTTATAATTCATCAATTCACTCATGAGTTGTATCTACTCTGCAGTGATATCCATCTACAGAATATGTAATTTTGGTTCTTGTATTTTTCAGTTTTATCATTGCTACTGGAGTTTTCAAATCAATGTCCTTTTTAAAAATATAATTTCTAGTGCTCTACCACAATTCCCAATCTTATCTTTCATCTTCTTAAATATAGTAAGCAAGCTTATTTTAAAGTTTGTGTTTTACAAGTCTCATACTTAAGAGTCCTGGGGGTCTGTATCTATCATCTATTATTTCTACTGGTTCATGAGGTCTCCTCTTCTCGTATGGTTGGTTGGTTTTGTTGTGTGCCATTACTGTACAGTCTTGATGTGCATGGAAGTACCAAACCATAAAAAGTATCGTGCAAAGCAGAAATCATGCAAAATGATTTTACTAATCAATGGCTAAATCATAACTATTCATGACCTTTAAAAATTTTTGTCAAAACATTAAAAACTCATTGTTGTTGTAAATAAAAAGAAAATAATAAACAATAATAAAAAACTAGTATCTATTTAGTGAGCTGTAATTAAAACATTAGAAACACTGAAAATTAAAGTGCTTTCTTTTCTCCTAAGAAACTTTTCAAGAGCAGTTTGAACCGTCCTTGCCTTCTTCTCATCGAATAACTTACCATACAGAGTGAATCCCTTTTCTATGCGTTAGCAAACTGTCATACTCCTGTCTAAGTCAGGAGTATGCTGGATTAGCTTCCAGCATTTTGTCCTTTGCACTTTCACTGTCATGAAATACCTTAGCGCATTCCTTTACGTGAAGTGTTTCACTGAGATCACTTCCTCTAGGACACCTTCATCTTTTCCATCGCAATCACTTTCCTCGTTTTTGTTGATAAGTTGCCTTTACTCAGTTCCTCTGGCTGCCTGTCTTGAGTTTTCCAAATGGCAGCAATTTTTTCTATGACTCCATTTATGTTTGATTCGAATTTTACTTCCATCGTTATCATTTGTCACTTACTTGCCACACTTTCATCTGTTAGCCAATTCCTCTTTCACTTATCTATTCTTCTGAACTATCACATGGGTTTTTCAATGCGAGACAGAGGTAACACTGCACACTTTGCTGTGTGTGAAGTGAATGACATGCACAGGGACCAATCACAGACCAACTCTGAAAGGAGTGACAGGATTGGTCACTGGTACTTATACACATCTGTTATCTATGTAGTGATTTGTGGACTGGACTGTTGGCAGTGCAGACGGTACTTTCTGCAACCCCTCACAGTTAATGTGCCACAGTAACTAAAATGTGAGCCACGTTGTTGGGGACTGGTTTTATTATTTAACTCAAATTTGGTAATTCAAATTTGGTAATTCAAATTTGTGGATAATAGAATGGAGCAAAGTGAGGACTGCCTGTATCTGAAAAATTGTTCTTAGAAATAAAGTGATGCTCTGTTCCTCCAAAGAAATGCATTTGTTTCTGCCCGGCATTGGCAGTCCCAGCAATCTGGGATCACGTTATTCCAACCTCAAGGTCGGAGACGTTAGAAATGGGCTTCAATCCTTGAGCAACTGATCCATTCCTAGTCACCTATGTTCCTAGGGGGCAGCTTTTTGGGGCTCCAACCCAAAGTTTGAAATGTTTACCAGGGTGTTCCCTTTCTTAGAGGCTTTATATCCCAAATCTTGACTCCTAGACTCACAGAGTGCTACTTAGGTTCTTAACTACTTTGTCCATACATTGGCCAACACCCAGGGACAAAATGGCCCCAAATGTCGTATTTCCACTTCTGGAGACCTCAGCCTGGAGACTGTTCACTATATGGTGAGCTCTCCAGGGACTGGGCATACGTACGTTCGAAAATGCTTTCCAACCTTTTCAAGTTCACTTCCAAACTACTGAGCCGTTACCAGAAATGGGGCTCCCTATCTTAACGTGTTTAAAGCATGAATAGTCATGAATATTTATGAGCTCTGCAGTTTGAAATGGTTATGCTTCTCCTTATTTTTTACTCCCTCCAAAGAAGCATTTCTGCACTTTTCAATAGATCCACAGACTGAAATACAGGAAAGCAACTGCATTTTCTTAAGGTTTTCATGACTGTCCTTTAAGGTTCTCCTCATATCCGGGCAATACCTAATACTCAAATCACAACTTTCTAATACAACGCCAACAACAGTCAGAACAGAAAAACCGTCCTCTTTTCAACACGTGCAAAGACACAGATCAGTAAGTGGAAAGGAAGGCTCGTCCATTCGACAGATTTTCTAAGCTAGGCTAGGTTGTGGCCACTTTGGGTCCAGGAGTGAAGAAAACACAAATACCCTTCTCTCCCAACCCCTGGATCTGCCGTCCTAGGGAGGGAGACAGAAAAGAACCAACAATTGTAGCACACACTGTGTTAGCTGGAGACAGGGATGGGGGAGGGCTGCCGTTATAAGGGGGCAGAGAAGGCCTCCGCATGGAGGGAATGAGCACTTATGATATCCTTCCTCCGTATAAGTGGAGACTTGAAGCTGGGAGGATCCCACGGGGCCCCACGACCTCCCTGTACCCCAGCCCTCTCCATGGCTCGCACCCTCACCAGCCACAACGCGAGTGTTTCTCCTTGGCACCGACCAGCCTCATGGAGGGGAGGAAGGTGCTGCCAGGCTCTGCTCTTACTGGGCTGTTTCGCATGTCACTCCCCTAAAATTCTCCCCGCCCGTGCGAGGTTTTGGTTAGCAGCCGTCCCTTAGCTGCCCAATGCACCAGGCAACTCTGGTCACAGCTCTTAGCTCTGATACTACAGATGTGCCCTAACAGGTCACCCACACTCCAGTACAGACACGACATACTGTGGCCTCAGTGCCCCCAACTTCTGGAGCAGGTGTTAGCTGCCAGGGGACTGTGAGTTCCATGAGGGCAGGACCATGGGGTGGGGCCAAATAATGGTCCACGCTCCTCTCCAGGAGCCCATGGACATGTGACCTGGCACGGCAAAGGGGCTCTGCAGGTGTGGTTAGGGTCCCCTCCCGCCCCCGGAAGATACATCCACGTCCTACCCTCCAAGAGTTTGGAATGGGATCTATTGAAATAGAATCTTTGCAGATGTAATTAGTGAGGAGGAGGTCATACTGGAGTAGGGGGGGTCCAAATCCAATATGACTGGTGTCCTTATAAGAAGGGGAAATTCGGACACGGACACACACACAGACACGCACGGAGAACCACGTGATGACAGAGGCAGGGGACTGGAGTGATGCTTCTACAAGCCAAAGCATGCCAAGGGTTGACAGCCACCAGCAGAAGTTAAGAGGAGGTAGGCAAGGGTCCCACCCAGACTCAGAGGGAGTGCGGCCCTGCCGACACCTTGACTTCAGACTCCGGCCTCCAGAAGGCCAAAGGATACATTTCTATTGTTTAAAGCCCAGGTTGTGGGGCATTGTTACAGCTGCCCCAGGAGACTGACACGGGTGAAGACCCTGGAAGGGGAGACTAGCCTGGATTAGCCAGGTGGGCCCAATCGAATCAATTGAGCCCTTAAAAGCGAGAACTTTCTCTGGCTGCAATGAGGCAGAGGTCGGTCAGGGAGATTCAGAGCGAGGGAACGACTCTGCCCACATTGCTGGTTTGACGACCAAGAGGCCACGAGCAAAGGGACGTGGCACCTCCGGCTGACAACCGGCAAGGAAACAGGGACCACAGATGGTGTTCAAAACTCACAGAATTGTACATCTAAAAAAGGATGACTTTTACTGTATGTAAATTATCCCTCAATAAACTTGACTTAAATAAACAACTCAAACCCATCCCCATTGCCTGCTTTTTAGGCAGACTAATGGAGGGAGGCGAGTCCGGCGTTGGAAGGCGGCCCAACACATCACCACGCCCACAGAGGGGGGCAGCGGGGGACTGGCTCGAGGGCCCCGTGGGACACAGCTGCCTCCCTCCCCACAGCCCGGCCACAAAGCAAGCCTGCCCTGAGGGCCCTGACACCACTCGCTGTCTATTACCTTAGGAAAGGGGCTTGCCTTTGGCCGGGTTAGAATTTACCTTTCACTTGTATCAAAGCAAAGTGTCAAGCCAGGGGCGCACAGGAGCAGCTCCTGTCCCTTCAAGCTGGCCTTTCCGGCAGCAATTGTCGTGCTTCCATGACCAGGGCAGACTCACTACTTGGAGGGCCTATCTGCTTTCAATGCTGGAACCACCACACAAAGAGAAGGCACACGCGCTCACTTCTCATACGTGGACCCTGCTTCCCGAAGGCAGCTCACTGGATACGTGATTACAGTTCACCTTCACCTATGACTCAATGCTGCTGACCTAAGTGGGTCAAAAGGATTTCACTTGAGCATTTAATGCCCTTAAGATAATCATCAGAACTAAACTGGGTTCTGAAATTTCCTGGATCACTTGTATTCATTCTTTCCCGTCTACCAACTTAGTCCTTTTAGTGAAGGGAAATTCTGAATTTAAAGACAAGTATGAATTGAGCCACGCACTCAGATCACTGTTAGAACGCTGCTCAGTCCTCCGTGCCGCTCGGTGCTGCAGGGAGAAGAGCCCCCTGACCTCTGCCCACCTGCCTCCCCGGCCCCCACCCCCCTGCTCTCTAAGTTGGCTCCTGCCCCACATGGCGACACTATTATCTTTCCTCAGGTCAGAGCCACACACCTTGTGTAGTACAGAGCTTTCCCCAAGCAGGTGACTGCACCTGCTGCTTTCCGCAGCACCCAGAACACTGCCTGGCACACAGTAGGTACTCAGTAAAGATCTGTTGACTAATGAATGAGCTCCAGAAGAAATGACTGAAATATTCAATGACAACTGCCACAGTAAAGGCAGACTGTGTCCAATCAGAGAGAGTCAAACTGCCAGAGGGTTCTCTGAAGGACAAAATTCCTGCGTCTAGTTTGGGGGAGAATCAAGGAAGGCTTCACGAAGGAGGTGGCATTTGATTAAGCCTCGAAGGAATCTCAGAGGGGGGCCAGGGGGAGCCACAGGCTCACGAAGCCACTCCTGTAGCTCCTGCTGGCTGCACAGTCACAGACAATGGTGAATATGGCAGCTATGGCTTCCAACCTCTGATCTCCGACCCCCAGGGGTCTGCGACTCATGGAGAGAGGGACCTTCATCCAGCTGCCATGCAAATGAACACATCATACATGCGTATTTTGGAGGAAAAGCACCGAGGGTTGTAAGTGTTCGCATCAGAGGTCGGCCTGGGCAGGAAGGTCAGGAAGATTTCCCTGAGAAAGTAATTTTAGGCTGCGATCTCAAAGGTAGAGATCTCATGGGGGTGGGGAGGTGGCTGAGGGTCAGGGAGTGTCCTAGGTGTGCGACAGGAACTGGAAATGGCCAGTGTAGAAAGGATGGCGGCCCCCAAGAGTCAGGGCCGTGCCTTCCCACGCACCACAGATGCCGGCCAGTGAGGGTGGATGAGTCTGTGTTAAAGCTGAGTGTGAACAATAAGCAAAGGAACAGCTATAGAGTCCTGTGTGCCAGGCACAACCACCCATGGAAAGCACTAGCATGCTTCCCACTTGCAGATGAGGAAACTGAGGCACAGGCCAGATGAGCGGCCCATCCCAAGCTGAGCTGCTAAGCAGCGGGCAGGACCCGGCACTTGTCCTGTTTCTGTGGCCCCAGCGGAGGCCACTTCCTGGACAGGGAGGAAGACAGGGCGACTCAAAACCAAACCTTCTGAGTCTGAGTGTCCGAGAGGGTTGGGGTGACATCAGAAAGACTGGTGGATAGAGGGCCTGAGGTCATGACAACAGTGACCAAGGGCAGGGGCCTCTAGGGAGGGGGCAAGGGTGGCAGGGTCCAGGCCACCATAGAGATTTCAGGCAGGCACAGGGAGAGGGAAAGCCCGCCGGGCCCTGGGGAAGGTACACGCACCATCAGAAAGCGGTCCCTGGGCAATTTCACTTCACGTGTGTGGACATGACGATGGCAGCTGACTTAGAATGTGAGATGGATGGGTGTGTTCGTGCCTTAGACTGGAATTTCATCCTTTCAGCTCATAAAATGAATTGCTTTTCTGAGTTCTCCGTTTAATTGCTTGCTCTCCTCTTGCAGAGGTTTCATCCTCAGAGACTGTGCCAGTTGTAATTGGGCATGTATCTTTCTGAAACGCCTATCAAGGAAATGGTTTATCCTACTCAGGAAGCCTACATTTAAATCCATTCGTTCCAAACAGAGTAACTAAGTGCTTCCTAGGTATTGTGCGCCTTTGTCAGTCCATGGACATAGCTGCTTTTATTTCCCTTCTAGATTCTTCTTTCTCTTAAGTCTTGTGCTTCTATTCGTATTAAAGATTACCGGCCGTCCTTGAATGTGGTTAAATATTCACCTTCACTTAGACTTCTGACCTACACACTAAACGCTAACTTTGTTAGATTCATCTAAGTAAAGAGAATAGAGCAGGACAAAAGTCAATAATTTTCAGTTTCCAGAGTGAAAGAAAAATACCATGTTTTTCTCATCTTATATTGATATCCTGCACTCTAAATTCCCACAAAAAGCCCAGGACTTTGAAAGAATTACTCCCGCTTTCCACCTACCGCTTGGTCACCATCTTCTGTCATCCTCAGCCAGGGGTGCTAACCTTCCTCTTTTGCTTCAACACAGCAGACATGGTTGGCAGGGACAGTCTCGGGTGTTCCAGCTGCTCCAGCGATGGATGGACAGCCCTTGACCCACCACCCATGGACTCTCCGTCTCTTTCAGAACTCCTGCCCCCACTGGTGAGTGTGCATACCTTCGCCCTACCTTCTTGCCAGTTCTAGAACCTTCTTTCTCCACTCTAGGCATAAACATTTCCACCCCCACTTCTCTTGTTATCACTTGTCACACAAGTTCTTTTAACCTGTTTGTGCTGGTCTTTTCTCTCAAGGAAAAGCAGCTTTGAATGCTTCTAAAGCCTCTGAGAGCTTTCTCTTCTTCACGCCTCTTCCTTGTCACAACCTTCCTCTTAGGCTCTCACTCCCACTAAGCTTTCACTGTCAACATAGTCGCACAACTGAACTAAAAAAAAAAAAAATCTGCTGTCTCTTCCAGGACTCCTTGCTGAATATAATGGACTAGGTTTATTTTTATGATTTGAGAACTACAGCAACAGACTATCTTCCTTTCTGGAAAATGCTCTCCACGAGCGAGTTTTTCCAAGGAACAGAGCAAACGGAGGTAGCTTTCTGAACTTCTCTGTACCCTGGCCTGCCTGCTGTGGCCCAACTTCTCTGCAGGGACAGGGTGGGATCCGAAACTCCCCTGCCTCGACCTGGCGACAGACTCTCATGTTTGTCAAAGTGGAAAGAAAGGCGATCAGAATACTCAAGCAAACCCTCCCCTCGCAATCCTAAAATCCTAGGATGTAAACACATCAAATACTGCCGTTTGTTTCTACTGTAAATAACTTCCACACACCGAGGGATGATTCAATTTAAAACAGATTTCAAATTTCTCAGAACAATTTCCCTTTTAAACATCATTGACATGAATCCCATGTCCAATGCAAAGACAGAAAAACAGAAATAGAAAGTGAGTGGACACTTCCTAAGACACTAACCCAGTTAATAAGCTGTCCCATAAAATGAACTTAAATGAGATTGCAGTCTCCAATTGATCAAATTTACTCATAAACTTAGATAGAGGGAAATATGCTCATTGTGTTGGCAGCCTACTAAATGTCAACTTTTCCAAAAAAGAAAGCTGCCTGAAAATGCTTCTAAAAATTCTGGTAAAAAATACACCATCCCATTTAACATATAGGTAATAAAAAAAAACTTGCTCTCAGATAATCAAGATTTGACTGTCACTTGATTCTGCAACTCTGTTTTTATAAGCCTATTGCTTAACTGCAAATATGCATTTCAATACTCATGCAAGGCTGACAACTACTTGGAGTATTTCAGAGAGGGACAGACATATCCACATGTCAACCTCTAAATAACCTGGTCTCTTTCACTAGAGCTTGGCAACTTGTCACCTCGGTGTGGTTATCACATAACCACAGAAGTATTCAGTTACAAATGGCTGCAATGGGTGACACTCACTCTTAAAAATGGAAAAAAAAAAAAAAAGGGAACTACGAGATACCGTTTACTTAACTATAATTTCAAATCATTCATTGGAAGCTTCATATCCTTTGAGACAAGTAGTCACTCTGAATTTGCCTTCCTAACTTTTTCAAAGTGATGCTTTTTCAGAGGTTTACTTGTGGTCTCAGCAAAAAGTGTAAAACAATTGGAATAGAAACCGCCATATACTCTATTTGCAAATCTCTTAAAACAGAGTAAAATAAAAGCAGTCAGATGAGTGACTAGAACACAGAGCGATTTAATCAATGCGTTTTAATTTCTCTGTGTATATCTTATCTCCACAGCTGGACTGTCAGCAGGACCCTCGGTCTGTTAAATAGAAGCACTTCCCAACTCACAGAGGCTAAAATATACCCCTTTCCTACTGAGTCCGGTGTTGGCAATTTGAATCTGTGAGTTTGCAGAAAGAAAGAACATTTTATTTCATTAGATTCTCAAGCCATCTCATCAAATGTCTATTTAATGCAGTATTAGTGATAATTACGAATGGAATCGTGTCACTGCAACCACCACCTGTACACCACCGATGCACTGGGGACTGCATAGGGACGGCTGGCATAGCGCCCCCTGATGGAGGAACGCACTCTCGCTATCTGAGGGATGAGGAAACTACAAAAGGCCAAGGGGGCATCCTATTGCGTCTGTATTTCTAGGTACCCCCCAACCACCTGCTGCCACCCCCCATTTGAGAGCTGTAGAAAACGGAGGCCTATCAACAAATACTGGTTGAATTGAGTTCTGTTCCTCACTTATTTGTTCAATGAACATTTCTAAGTACCTACTCAGCCTGTAGGCCAGCGGGGCAGAAAGGAATAAGATGTGCTCTGCTCTCAGCGAGTTTGACTCGGTGGAGACAATTCGACCAACAAGGGACCGTGATGCCGGCGGCACCTGGGATGGGCCCAACGAAGTCGTGTCCAAGTCCAGACGACCTGACCGCGCCTGTGTCTGCAGACCCTCCAAGGATGATGAACAATCCTCTGCAGGCCCAGCGATACGAGAGACACCCAAGGAAGGACTCATGCCAAATGTATCACCACCAAAACACACACCACTCATGACCGTTTTGTTCTTCCTGCTATAGCTTTCTTGTTTACCGAGCCAAAAATGAAAAAAAAAGTTGTGTGTCTGGGTCAAGGTGTGTTCCTTTCTGAAAGCCTTTGAGAAGTTATAAAGTGATCAGGGCAAAAGTAACAAAGGTGTCTTATGGGGCTGAGAGAGGCAGACACTTAGGGTGTGGCTTCTTCGTCTTTAAGACACCTCCTGGGCTGACCCAGGTTCTGCACATTGTACAAGGAATGTTCACGTAAATGTACAAAGAATGTTCACATAAAGCATGACTTTTGAGCCTCCCAACCCTTCAGAGAGGGTTTTCTGATGAGAACAGCAGTTTAGAGAGGCAGACAAAGGTCCCCCCCTACCTCCCAGCCTAGCAGGCAGCAGCTACGGGATGGGAATCCCAGTCTCATGGTGAATGACCTATACCCCCTGTCTACCATACCAAGCTACCTCTCTGATACAAACCAAAATTTCCAAACACTTTTTCTCGTAGTGTATGCTGACCTCAAACCAGATGCGGCTCAACCACAAAAATAACTATACAAGGTCTGACAGAGTAAGGAGTAAATTCTTTACTTTTTGAAGTGCATAAACTCTTCCAGACACCACGAAATCACTCCTACACAACGCTAAGTAATTAAGTACTCTAGAAGTAAAGAACGAACACACCTCCAGAGCAAATCGGATTATGTCTGTTATCCATAGAACAGGCTGGAAAATTCACATGCAAGTTGTTCTTTCCATAAGACTCACAGTGCCTGCAAGGGACAGAAATACTTGGAAGAAGAAACAAGTTCTTTTAAATACAGTCCACTGGACATCTAGGGCTTTTCCTGTTAAGTTCTTACCTTAAAACTATCTTAACACCAAGTTGGAAATAAAAATTATTTGCCTAATTTTCCGTGACCACATGGCCTTAGAGGCGAACTAGCTTGTTCTGTGTAATTAATAAGGCAGAAATAACAGACAGCAAATGTCTCGCCTACAGACAGAAACTGCCTTTATTTGAAATATCTATGAAACATTTAAAAGCCTGACTCTACACCAAGCTGCCAAAAACAAAAATATAAACAGCGGCCCTCAAATTCCAAGAAAGCAGGAATTATCCAGGTCACATCCTCAAACTACAAGACAACAAATCAGTGCAAACGTCCAACACGAAGACGATGGCCACCTGCAAGTTAAGACCCCTGTTCCATTTGCCACTAAGAATATATCCTCACATGCAGAGGCTGTGAGAGAGGGAAAAAAGAGAGAAGAGGATTTGGCGTGTTTAAAATCTGTGTACACTCAGCAAAGAAACATTTTCATTAAAATTTTTCAAAAAGATTAAAGAATATTTATTATCAAAACATAGATGCTCACAGACAGCATGCCAGAAAAAGAATATTTAAATAGTAAGATGTTATGGCAAAAGCAATTTCCCCCTCGACACCCCAGTTTTATCTTTTAAGACGGTAAGGACAATCTATAAGTGTCTTTTTTATATTCTGGTATTAAAATCAGCTTCACGAGCGATCCATGGTTGTCGTATTCAGTCAATACTGAACACAACAGCCCAAAGCAGCTACTCCATAAATATTTACAGAGTGAATGAATTAAATACAGACCGCATTTTGCCATGCATAATGCATATTTTTTTGCCCAAATTTGTAAGGGAAAAATAAGGATGTGTATTATACATGGGTAGTACTAATTCCCTATCTATACATTTTTAATTCTTTCATTTATGCTTATAAGCTGAAAGTGTAATTCTAGAAATAAATTACGATATCCATATGCAAAATAATACCCTGGAATACGATTTTGTTGAACTTATGACGAACTTGCAACAACGAAGAGTTCTTGGCCTTCTGTGATGCATAAATATCGTAAATTTGTTACCTGTACATAAAATTTCTTGTACGTTATATCTGTTCTTGTGTTTTGTAATTATTTGTTACATAAAATTTCTTGTACCACAGTATGTTAAAAAATAAATGCTAAAATTCCTTTATAATACAAAAAACAAGTACCTAAATGTAAACAAATAAAAATTTGAATTAAAAAATTAAAACGATTTTTTCCCTAAAAGTTTGGGCCAAAAACGTGAGTGCGCATTATACACAGCAAAATATGGTATATATTTCTATATCCATATATATTTATATATGGATTGGCTAGATAACTTATGGTATCTAAACACAGTGGAATATTATATCGACACAAAATAATCAAACACAAATTTACACACAGGAAAAGATTTGTCATAACCTAATAGTTAATAAAGCAGATTACAA
Source organism: Rhinolophus sinicus (assembly GCF_057876585.1). Classification (NCBI taxonomy): domain Eukaryota; kingdom Metazoa; phylum Chordata; class Mammalia; order Chiroptera; family Rhinolophidae; genus Rhinolophus; species Rhinolophus sinicus. The sequence continues at coordinate 4,952,673 of NC_142501.1, forward strand.
AACAGCTTATATAGAAAAAACACGTTTTTTCTCTCTTCTGTCATTCTCACCCACACATACCATGTTTAAAAAGCAGTTTACAAGTTTGACAAACATGAGCTAGTAAAAACAACTATTTTATGATTATGGAATGATTCTTATATGTCTAAGATATAAACAAAGAGAGAAAGTCATTTTTCCTACCATCAATTAATTTGCTTTTGCTTCAAAGTAGTACAGAATTTTGTCAGGCTCTCTGTCTGGCCCCTCATGCGCAGTGACCACGAAATCTGTACCATCCGCCACTTCTCCAGGCATCCCTGTCCTAGCTGATGGCAGGTCTAGACCTGAGCTACCACTATCTCAGCAAGCCATCTGCTTGATATTCAAATTCGAATAAAAGCAGCTAAAGCTGGCATGCTGCTCCTGGCCGTGTCTGTGACTTCAGTGTCTGTTAAGTACTAACATTTCTCAGTTGTATTATCTAGTTTTCAACTACGTGGAACCAGCCTGCCATAAAGAAATGAAGTTCCTAGAGAAACTGACAGGAGCAAGTTTTCAGAACTTAAAAGGGAATCTACCCACATTTATCTTACTTTCAAAGCACCAAAAATATATCCAACGTTGCATCACAAAGTAATAATTAACCCTCAAATGGCTAGTCTGTAGGGCAACGGAAGTCAACACTTAACCATTTCGGTCTGGAAACACGAGTAAATCAAACCTTCTATTTACCTGTAATGACAGCGTCTTGGTTCTGAGCTTGTCTTGCCACAAACTGTTACTTCACGGAGGAGGCAGGGCCTTTAACTGCGGCCTTGGCAGTGAGAAGGTAAAGGAGGAAATGATTACGATGTGTCCTCTGGATTCTCCCCAGCTCTCCACCACCTTGGAAGAGGAAAGTCACCGTGACCCCACTTCTTCAAAGGGAATGGTGTGGCAGGGTCGCTACCAGGAAATCCCTGGGCCCCTCCTAGTACCCTCTGGTTTGGGGGGGAGTGGCTGGGGTTGGGGTGGGCGCGCAGCCCCGAAGGTCCCAGAGCGCCCCGCGAAACCCAAGACATTATACAACCATGGGCTTTTCTCAGCAAGAACCTTGACATTTGGGGCACGCCGTCACTCCTTTCAACTCAAAGAGGCGAGGTGAACACGGGCGTGTAGCTGTCCCCTGTTAGTCTTGGGTGGGCGTGGGGCAGAACCGACCCTCCGGACTTTCGCCAGCACCACCTCGCACCCCTGGGGCCGCGCGGCCGGGACCCCGGGGAGACCTGGGCGCCGACACCCCGTGCCTGACCCGCGGGGCCCAGGACTCGGGTGGGCGTCGCGCGGCGGAGCCGGCCCTTTGCTCGCCTCGCCCGGCCCATTTGGGTCTCCAGCCCGCGTTCGGGCGCAAAGTGAGGCAGTTCCTCAAAGGTGTCCCACGGCTGTCAACTAACCCGCCAGTGAGCTTCTCCCGCCGGACCGCAGCCGCCGGGCGCGCGGCCCTGAGGGTCAGTCTGTTGGGGCCTCGGGATACCTAGCCTCGGGGAACCCCGGGAATCTCGAGAAACGCTCCCGGTCGGTGACGCCCCAACTCGACCGCGCTGTGGGGAGGGCGCGCCCCACGTCCCGCCTGGGGGGGCCTTCCCTCCCGCGAAACAACCAGAGGACCAGTGTCTCTGAGGTCCCGGCCTCGACCTCCACACAGCCCCCAGCGACAGCCGCGAAGGCCGGGGCTCCGGGCAGGCCCCCGTGCTAGGAGGGAGGCGGAGCAGGGGGCGGCCCCTGGGCCCGAGGTTCCTCCGCACCAGCCACAGCGAGCGCCCTCGGCCCGCGCCCCCGGTCCCGCGCATGCGCCGCCGGCCCTGGCCCCTCCCCCCGTCCGCGGCCGCTCTGGGTCCCTGGGTGCGGAGGCCCGGACCGTAGAACCTCGCGCGCGCCCACCCGCACCCGGGCACCTGGGGCCGGGTCCGCCGCCTGCCGGTCCGTCGGGCGAACGCGCCGAGGGAGGCGGCACCCGGCCGGGCGCTAGCGGCCGCCTCCGCCCCCGCCGCTCGCTGCCCCCGCCGTGGGGCCACCGCGTCCCCTGCCCATTCCCGGCGCCGCCTGCCTCGCCCGTGCCAGCCGCACCCCCGCGGCACGCGCCGCCCCTCGGTCTCCCAGCCTGGCCGGGCAGCGCCGGCGGCTGGCGCGGGTGGCCCGCCCGGAAGCCCCGCCCCGGGGCCCCCACTTCGACCCCGACTCCGCCCCTACTCCAAACCTCTGGACCCGCCCCCGAGCCCCCAGCCGCGGCCCCGGGCGGACACACCCCCGAGTGGCGGCATCCCATTGGCTGCCCATGGGCCGGGGGCGGGGCCGCTCTCGGCTCCTCCCTCCTTGTGGCCCGCGGCCGCTGCACTGTTGGGGAAACTGAGGCTGGGGAGGCGGAGGGACTGCCAAGGTCACCGGATGGGCGGGTACGGCGTCGCGACGGGACACCGTATGCGGCTGGGCATCGGCGCGCGTCCAGCCCCGCGCACTCTGAGGGGCTGAAGTCCAGGCGGGGTTGGGCGCCGGGCTGAGGGACGGGTGGCGGTTCCCGCTGGGCGCCCAGGCTACGCTGGCTATGCCCCTCGTCGGGGAGCTGGGCTCTGCCGGTCTGTACGATAAACTGATCTAGACCCCGCAGAGGCGCTGTGCCCTGGAGTTCCGGGGTGCGCGGGGTGCGGGGCGGATCGGGGCGGTGTGGTCCCTAGCACCTCAGGATGCAAAAGTACGAGAAAGGGAACGCGAGCTGGGAGGACGCGTAAACAGCTTGTGATAGTTCCCGGGCGAGGGCGGCGGGCGGGGGACCGAGATGGGTGAAGGGCAACCCGGACACGCGCTGGGACGCACTGTCAACTCCCACCACCAGCCCCCACCCCAGCAGAGGATGCCGGAGAGCCGCGCAGGCTCCCGCGGTGCGTCGGGGTGAGGGGCTGACTGTGCTGGGCCAAGGGTCTGGGCCTCTGCCAGCGGAGGGGGAGGTCGCGGCCGGGCCGCCTCTGGTGAGAAGAGGGGAGAGCTGCAAAGCGGCTTTGTTTGCGCGACGACGCCCGAGCTCCCTGCGGGGAATGCACAAAGCCCCCGGTGCCAGCGCATCAGGACACCCCTTCTTTGGGAACAAAATGTGTGCTATGCCAGCCCTCCTCCCTGCCCCCGCCCCTGCTCCAGCGCTGTTCTATTTGTAGCGGAGCGCCCAGGAGGACCTACTCAGGGCAGGAAACCAGCTCCAAACAAATCCTGCATTAGGAAGAGACCCTGGAGAGCAGGCCCACCTGGCCCTTTCCCAGGTGTGTTTTAAACTCACCTTTGTTGATTAGCTCCATACCTGTGGGGAACTTTGCCCCACCCTGCAGACACTCACATAACTGACAAACTCAACTTTTATTGCACTTGCCAGTATTTGTATTATGTTTCAGGGTTTACAGTGATCTGTATCCATTATATCCTGGATATCTCGCAGGCAACAGTATTATTTACTCATGCATCTAGAGGCCACACTGTGCTGGGCGTTGTGAATATAGCAGCGAAGGAAGCTGGCCATGAGGACATCCAGTTCAAAGACATCACCTGACATCCTGACATACTCCAGATCCCAAGCTGTTAAGGACCAAGAGTCCAAATGCAGGGGTGTTGGCATCTTTTCCCAGATGCACCATGATTGTCTGTCTTAAACCCAGTGCAACTAGGCATTTGGACAGACCTGGTAAAAATTGTTTTGAATGAGGACCAAGGAAGCAGTATGCAGTTCAACAGAATAGTGTATGCACCCAGCAGACAGAAAGAAATGATATTCTTGGGTTCTTGGGGCTCCCAAGGTATTAGGGAGACAAAACTTGTTTTTCATGCTTGTGTCGAAATTTGTCACTGTTGAGCAAATTCTCTCAGCCAGCCCCCCACCTGCCTGGAGAAAGTGGAAGCAAGTGCAGGACTTTCTCCTGGGAGAATTCTGACCAAAAATGGCTCCATACATGCTACCCTTGAGGGACTGTGAGTTCCTGTTTGCCATGAAGACCTTGTCACACAGCCTTCATAGGAGAAACTGGCACAAAGGACACCCCCTGCCCCACCCCCAGGTCCTGGAAGTTTCTCCCTCCCTTCCTCCCTCTTTACCTCCTTCACCGTTGATGGAGTGTAGGCAACACAACAGAACAGAGATGGACTCCAGTGCAAAGACTGAGCAGAATGTTCCCTGTAACTTTAGGGACAAACAGTGCTTTTGAAAATGTCTGAGCACCACCTAAGTTCCTCTTTGGAGGCTCCCTAAGTACTGGGAGCGTTTAGGGCACATGTACCTTAGTCCTAAAGCTGTTTGAGGTCACATTTCATGTTTTCTAATCTTGAAGATCAGGCAGATAATTATTATTATGCCCACATGATAATAGGGAGACTGAGGTACAGAGAGACCCCCTGCTGCAGCAGGTCACAAGGCCACAGTTGCAGGGCCCAGGAGAGGAGGCGGGTCTGTGGAGACCCTGCCCGCTGTGAGCCACCCCTGGACATACTGACCTGCCCAATGCCACCAGAGCAGCCGAGGCTCTCCCTTGCCCCCTCCCTCAGGGGAGAATCAGGAAGCTGAGACATTCAGAGGAGGGGAAGGGGGTAGCTGGGGAGGTGACCAGAAGTGGTAGAAGGCTGCCACTCGAGACCAGGCAGCAGGTTAGACCCTGAACCTGTAAGCAGGTAATGTCAGCCTTCTGTGTTCAGAGAGAATGTGAGAGCTGACTGCTGACCCTGACCCCTGGTGCTGTTGGGGGTCGGGGGAGGGAAGCGTATCCCATGGGTCTGGAGTCAGGTGGATGGCTGTCTGTTTGCTCTGCACTTAGGTAAGCCCTTTCCAGGAAACATCCAAGGCCTCCGATGGTCACTGTTTGCCCTTTGCTGATCTGCAAAGCCTCCATGTGCTTCCAGGGTGTCATCAGCCAGGGCAGTGGCCTCTGATCTCCTGGAAGTGTACCCCCAGGTCAGGTGGTAGAAGTCAGCAAGGTCAAGGGACACAGACTGAGAAAGGGAGAGTTCACTGTCGGTGAGTACAGAGCTGCTCCCTCGCCCACGGCTGGGCCTCTGCCCACCATGAGCATGTGCACGGCTGCCATCCTAGTAATGGTGGCAAAACCTCACGGTACTGAAGTCTTGTTACTTTACATGGAACTTAAAAATAATCCCACAAAGCAGCTGGGTTCATCCTTATTTTACAGATGAGGAAACTGCGGGCCAGGAACGACATCACTTGGTCGAGGTCTCCAAGAGGGAGCAAGAACTGGACTCCTAGAGTCCAACCCCACACTGCCATCCCCACCTGCCCCAGGCACGCCCAGGGGTAGTTGTCTGGTCCAGAAGCACATGCTCTCCTGGCCTGGTACCCTAGTCATCTCTGGCAGACCCAGGAACAGGGTGTTAAGGATCAGCCTTGGTCAGAGAGAGGCCCATGCGCAAGGGGTAAGAGAATGGAAGTGGCACAAGGTGCGTAGAGGTCGGCAGGGCCCCCGCCAGGCAGCAGCAACTTGCGCCCTGGTGGGGAGTATAGCTTGATTCCATCAGATTAGTAACAGATAGTAAGTGACACACATTAAGCATTCCTTACTACTGAAGCAGAGGTGGTGAGAAAAGCTATGCACTAACTCCAGGTCTGCAAGACCTGGAACCTACAGGCTGGGACTGTTGCTGTGATGGACACTCAACCCCTTCGGTAGTTAACCTGTCCCTGGCCAGAGTTTATAGACTGGGTTTGCTGTAGGCTTCACCTTGACATGGACCTCTGGCTCTGACAGCTGTCTCTGTCACTCTTGAGATACCCAAGGGAAGCCACACGCAGCCATACCGCCCCCTGTCCCCTGTCCCTCTCAAGAGTCAGACCCTCCTCGTCAGCACACGCTATCCCATCCTCAGTTGGCTTAAGGACAGGCGGACAGGGGCTGGGTCAGCTTGTATTTTGTCCAGTTCAGAGCACAGGCTTGGACCATTAGGAGCTGTGCGACCTGGTAGGTGACAGTCCCACTGTAAAGTGTTGGATAGTGAGTTTGGTCAATAAGGGACATTCAGCTCTGCGCGGAGGTGTGGTTCACAATGACATGACACAGTCCAGGGTCCCCACCATGAACGGCCCTGTGTGGGTGGGCAAGGTCTTGGGGAGGATGCAGAGATACAACATGGTGTATTGACCCACAAATGCATAGTAAATGCAGGTGTACACACATATTACTGCCTCTGCCTCGGACACCCTCCCCCCAATTCCTTCCTGAAATTAGTGACAGCCTGGGGTTTAAAATCAAACAGATCTGGCTTGAAAACCTTGCCTTCCCTCTTATTCATGCTATGACCTTGGACAAATGAGTTGACCTCCTACCTCAATTTCCTCATCTGTCAAATGGGGCAGCAATGCTACTTACCTCCATAGGGGCGAGAAATAGGGAGGAGCATAGAAGAAGTGCAGGAACAGGATCTGATAGGTGGGTCATGTTTGAGACATGACCAAGGGCTCTGCCATGGGTCACCTCCTCCAGGAAGCCTGCTTGGCCTCCATTCCACCGCAAAGCCACCGTCTTGCCACCACCTCCATTTCAGCGTTTGTCTAGTTCAGCACTGTCTTTACACTGGCCATTCCCCTGCCTGGCTCGCCTCTGGTTGAGCTCTGGAACCGCCTGGACACCAGGCTAGGTGCCTGTTTTGTACTTCCTCACAGGGGCCTCAGGTTGACTCTGGTATCTGCCTTTTACAGAAGAGTCCCGCCAGCCAGTCGAGAGAGCCGAACTTAAGCCTGAGCAGCCTGCAGGCCCCGGCCCGGCTGGCAGCTCTGTGACAGTGGGGCAGCTTCATCCAGCTCTGTCCCCGCACCTGGAATACGCTCCGTCAACGTGCAAGTGAATGGACGAGGTGTTCTCTCACCATCTCCAGGCCTTGACTTTCACTAAAATGAGGGCTTTGACTGTGCTCCCCAGTCCCTCGAAAGGACAGGCCATGTTTAACAAAATGTCCCTGGTCTGTGGCAAAACAAGGGAAAGAAGCAGGGACTTTGTGGCAAGGTTTCTGCGAAGCTTCCTCTCGTCCATGTAAAGAAATGCCCTCTTTCTCCCTGAGAGTGTGTCCTTCTCATTCTTTTGCTGTTGAACATGCCCTTTCTTAATAAAAATGCCTTAGATGAAGTGTTAATCATAGTTGATAGGGGTCGGCAGCCCCCATGTTGGTCCCCAAAGCTGTTTAAAATGTTTGTTTCTACAGCTCAAAGTCCAGGACCCGCTGGCCCAGATGAGCTGTTGGCTGAGGAGCACAGAGCACGTTGCAAAGGCCTCCTGACAGTTTCCCAATCTTTCCATTTCAGCTGTCCTCCAGATTTACTTACGATATTGACTTTCAAGTCAACACTTCAGCTCTTGTTGGGACCTGCAGCATGACATAGAAAGTCCTGCGTGACTGGGGACCTAATCTTGATCTTTGACAAGCGAGGGAGCAGGGTGTGGGCGGCTGCCTCGGGAGCTGGCAGGGGTGCTGCCCACTCGGGGTCCTGGCTCCCTGGAGGCGACAGGCTGCCTCCTGGCACACAGGCCGGCCAGGGGAAGAGGTTCCCTCTGCCTGGGAGCCCGAGGTGTGCAGGGGAGGGAGCTGGCTAGAGGCAGGAACAAAACTGAATTCCGCGGAGTGGGAAGGCAGTTGACATTGGAACAGGACACTGGAACATTCTCTAGAAGGTGAAGGTGGCATGGGGCAGATGGACAAGGAGCCGGCACCCTGGAAAACACGGTTCTTGGATGGCTTGTGGGAAAGACAGACTGGGGACTGTAAACACGTCACTTCATTTTCTCCAGGTGGAAGCACGAAATTAAATCAACACATCTTGGCAAGTCCTAGGGCTGAATTTAATTTTAAAACAACCCCCCGCCAAAAAAAAAAAAATCAAGTGATGGCTAAGTAGGTGCCAAGGACTGAGCTGGCACTTTCCAAGAGTGACTCCCGTTTCACCACCCAGCCACCCCAGCGCCAACTCCCTCCAGGACGGCAAGCTTGAGCTCTGGGCTTCTGCACAGTCACACCCCCTTTTCCCAGCTCCCTGGGGTGGCCTTTTGGGCCTCTGACCTAATCTGAGGGAAGTCTCCTTTCAGACGCCTCATACCTTGACTTCTGTCCTCACATCCCCTCCCCTCCAAGGTCAAGGCTCAACCTCTCCAGATTGACAAGGACCCTCAGGGCAAACATGGCTGCAGTGCCAACTCCAGATTCCTGCTCTCCCCAAACGAACCAGGCCCATAGGTTCTCCACTCTTCTGGCTACTCTTTGCGGCTTTTAATATGATTTTTTAAAGTGATTTTTTAATTCAAAATTTTTACTTGTTTCCAAAGAGAGTCGGTCCAAATAACCTAGCCTGCCATGACTGGGCATAGAAGCTTAATTCAATACTTCAGTCATCGATGATATTTATGTTCCACTTGCTTTCTTATAGTCAGGTTCAGATGCTAAGCAGCTCAAAGACTTGGCCTGTCCCTTATGTTCTGAGTGTCCCCACCTCGCCTGGCATGGGGTGGGGGGTGGGGGGCGGAAGGTGGTCACTACTCAGGGATGTTTTCCATCCCTTAAGGGAGAGGAAAGTGGGTCACTGCTCCTTTTCCTGGAACTCCTCCTGGCCTGGCTGCCCACTGTGCACCGGGCACTTGGTACTCAGCGCCACTCAGCCTGGAGCAGCCCTGCAGGCAGCTGGTCCTCCCTCTGCTCCCAGTTGTGGAAACTGAGGCTAGAGGCTGGCCATCGCTCTGAGTTGCATATTATTGCTGCAGGCCTGGGCCGGCCTGGTGCCTGACGGCCTAACTCACGTGTCCTCACTTTTTCCACTGTGCCCACCACTCCCCTCCCGGGCTCAGTGACCTTGGACAGTCACGACCGCCCTGCGTCCTTTCCGACTGTAAACTGAGAGTCTGGGCTGGCTGATCTCAAATGTCCCCTGCCAGCTTGGTTTCTGAGTTGTGCTTGGGGGTGTGACTGTGACATGCCCCAGAAGCCAGCTGCCAGTGCCCACGAGGGAAGCATTTTGTTTTCCTTCCTCGCTGGGGGAAGCAGACACATGACTATCCCAGCTGAGCACTTGTAGTGAATTACGATCAGTGTCTCGTGCTCTGTGCTTTGGAAATTCATTCAGGCCTGGGATCGGCCTCCAAACTCCTGGCCCTGTGGAATTCAGCTCCCTTTCTCTGCCGGGACCTCCCAGGCCAAGGCAGGTCAGCTGAAAGTCACCCACCTCTGCATTCGGAAAAAACAGTAGACGGACCACTCGGTGTCCCATCCCAACACCACCTGGGGGAGGGGACACTCTGTGCCTTCCCACCCACTGCTTGCTCTCCCAGTGACTCTCCTAGTCCCCCCTGCTGCTTTGGGCTAAAAATGTTCTCTGGCTTCCTGCTGGAAACCAGCAGAGGTGATAGATCATCGGATAAGAGGAAGACGTACAAGGTGGAAATGCTTTGGTAAATTCACAGGACAGAGGGAAGCCAGGGCCGGCTGCCCTAGGCGTCCTCCACACATTCACCAGGATGCTAGGGAAACAGACGGCCAGTTCCCAGCGGGCCCTGGGCCTCCTGGCATAGTTGCTTCTGCCCCCTTTGGAAGGGAGCCCGAGACATTGGCTGGGGAGGGGCCTCTCGGTGGGACCTGAGGTCCAACTGGAAATTTCTGGACTGGGAGGTTTCTTAAGGGCAAGACCCAATGGAATCCTCGCTGGGTCCCTGGAGCCAGGCACAGGCCCTGAAATGAAGACTCAGGAAGATGTGGGTGACACACAGGGCTCACCCCTGAGAGAGGCTCCCTGTCCCCGTTCAGAGCAAAGTCAAGCTGAGTCAGCTCTAATCCTGCTCTGCTGGGTGAAGTTGGCTAATCATCTCACCTCTCAGCTTCTCAGCTTCCTCCTCGGGAGAACTAAAGCCACCCTTGGAGGCTCACTGTCAGGGTCAGAGGTAACAAAAGTCAACGTGGCCCAGTCAAGAGGCTACAGGCCCTGACTCTGCCCCCACTCCACCCACCACACCCCTTTGGCTGGGCCCTCATGTCTCACTTCCCTTATCCACCAGCCACCAGGGTCTGGCCCACCTGCACAGCCTACCCTCTCGCCACATCTCTGCACTGCTAGATTTGGGCAGAGCCCCTGGACCTGATAGCTGGGGTGGCCAGGGTTACAGCTCCACCTCTCTCTCCAGCCTCTCCACTTGTAATCCACTGTATCACACTTGGTTTTCCTTCTGCAAAGCATCTCACTTCTGTTTTTCCTTTAAGGACTACTGCAGGCACCACCTCCTCCAGGAAGACCTCCCTGATCTCTTCTCTCCAGGCTGTGTTCCTCTTTCGTGCTCCCGCAGCCCCGGTGCCTCTGCTGATTCCCTTGGGTTATGTTTGTCTGTTTACTAGCCCATCTCCCTCACTAGACCAGAAGCTTCTTGAGGATGAGGATCTTATCTGAGATAATAACAATAACAACCACAGAAATGATGAATTTTTTTTTTTAATTACAATTTTTTTTGCTTTTTTACCTCCTACACGTTCAGGTTTAATAATGCCCAGCTATTTTGTGTGGAAGACTTTCTCTAGTGATTGCTTTGTTTATACTGCAATATTATTTTATAATGAAATATATTACATATGCACCCTGTAATTTTGCTTGTTTTTATTATGATACATACGTTATTCACTATGTTTAATTAAACTTTATTTTTTAACCTAGTAATGTTTTACAGGGGTAAAATATACTTAACATCACTTTACCATTTTCAGTATACGTTTCAGTGGCATAACGTACACTCACATTGTTGTGTCACCGTCACTGCCGTCCGTCGACAGAATCTCTTTCATCTTTTCAGAGTGAAATGCAGTCCTCGCTAAACACTAACTTTTCCACTTCACCTTCAGGATTTTAAGTTGCTAGAAAAGAGATTTGGGGAAAATTTGGTGAAATCAGAACGCAATCTGTAGTTTACTGTTTACTGTCACGTCTCTGTTAACGCCCTGATTTTAACCATTATGCTATGGTTGTGGAAAACAGTGATGCTCCAACACTCCGGTTTCGTGACTCCTTTATGCTCTTAAAAGCTAGTGAGAACCCCAAAATGTTTTACGTGGGCTACACCTGTCAACATTTCCAGTATTAGAAATTAAAACTTAAAACAAAAACTTTGGTTATGAATTCATGTAAAAATAACAATAGCAAGTCCTTCACATGTTAACATATTTAACACATTTGTGAAAATGATTATAGGATTCAAAGCCCCCCCCCCCCCAATCTTTAAAAACTTTTTTGTAAATCTCTACAGTGTCTGGTTTAAAAGATCGTCCCTGGATTCTCATGTCTGCTTCTGGGATCACTCGGCTGCAAAATGTCGTTTTTGCCGACATCTGTGAAGAAAACCTAGCCTCCCACAAACAGTAAGTGGGAGAGGGAAGGAGCATTTAATGGTGGTTTCGGGTAGTTGTGGATATTCTTTGATACTGAACCAACATTCAACAGGTGGGTGTTTCTTTTCCTTTTTAATATAACAGCTTTACTGCAGTATATTCACATGTGATAAAATTCACGCTCTTAAAGGGCACTTTGGCCTTTGCAGCCGTCTTGACAGGTCACCGGGCAGCGTCCTCAACACCCTGCCTGGGGCTGATCTGAACGGTTAACGTGCAGCTGGGTCGGGACGGCCAGCCTGTGCCCCAAGCCCGTGAACCTGGCCACCCCCTCCTACCTTGACCCGAGGAGCTTCCGGAGGACCTGGGAAGGCTCCGGGGTGGCAGGGCAGCAGCAAGCCCCAGGGAGATGCCCACTGTGGGCACGAGATGGAGGCCCAGAGAAGGACAGCCCGCCAGGGTGGTCCAGCTGCTGCCAGGCTGCTGCCTCCTGGTTCACTGCTGTTTCCACACCTCTGGCCACAGCCAAGTGATGTGGGCAAGAGCAATGTTTCTGGAACCTCCCCTGACCACGGCCCATGTAGCTGAGGGGGGGCTGACCACTTAGATCAGTGGGCAGGACACCCACCCATCGGTCTGTCACACCTTCCTGAGTGCAGTGTGCGTTACATCCACACTCAGAGAGTGCTGGGCACAGCCTGGGAGGGGGTGATGGGAAGGCATGGAGGTGACCTAGGCCGCTGTGGCCACAAAAGGCTTTTCCTTGGATTTAACTGGTTTACAAGCAGGGAGACTTGCGTTTCCTTCAGTGTTGTCTCCTCCCACGTCACTGGGGAGTCACAGATGCTGAATGTACCCTTGTTGGATAATGAGTCATCCCCCAACTGGGAGTGGTGGGTGGGGGGTGGAGAAGAGACAGCATCAGAATTTCTCTTCTCTGGCTGCCTCAAAGCCTCCATTTTTCTCTGTTCACATATACGATGTAAGGGTTATTTCAAAACAAAAAAAGCAAAACAAAAGAACATTGGCCTCAGCAGGCTGTGACCTTGAGCAAATTATTCCCATTTGTGCAGGGGGCACAGCCAACCCCCAGGGTGGGAGGTGGCCACTGCCAGGGCTCAACCTGCGCCCCTCCCCGGGAGCTGCCCTTGGGACTGCACCAGAGCCAGCTAGTCCCTCGGCTGCGTGCCTGGCCTTCGACTGAGCGTTTGCTGCCCACGGGAGAGAGCCAGGAGCCCTCCAAGACTACGGCTCTATTTCCGCATCCAGCAGAAGGCAAAGATGAGGTTGGGAGAGCCCCGGACTCCACACAGGCCAGTCACATGGGGAGTGGAGGCGATGTTCCCCAACTCTCAGCTCAGGGCTGGTATATGTGTGCGAGAATGTGTACGTATGTATATGCTTGTGTATGCATATGTGCACGAGCAGGTATGCATGTGTGTGCACGTGCACGCATGTGACTGTGTACGCACATGTGTGCATTTGTGTGTCACCAAGTGAGTATGTGGACGCACGCCTGTGTGCTAATACCTGTGCATGTGTGTGCACATGTGCATCTGTGTGCACAGCTGTGGTCGCACGCCTCCATGCATGTGTGCATGCATGTACACACGTGTGTGCGTGCATATGCATTTGTGTGTGTGCACATGCCTGTATACAGTGGACATGCACATCTGTGTGTGTGAGCCTGTGTGTGTGTGTTCTTGTCTGTGTGTACGCACACACATGTGAGTTTTTTGTTTACTCCCTCGGTCAATCCAGAGGGCCGTGGAGATTCGAGGTGGCAGGAGAGGTGGATGCAAAGACAGGCCTAGTGAAAGCTGCCGGCCTGGGCCTGGGCCTGCCCTCTACCCACCCAGTCTGCTCAGACCCGGGAAGCTTTGGCTCCTTGCACTCAGCAAAGTCAAGGTCAGCAGGGTAGGACACTTCCCAGGACACTGCTGCCAGCACTTTTGACTGACTCCATTGCTCATTTCCCAACCTTTCTCACTTGAGGGCATCTTGCCGTGTGTTTGGTTCCAAGCCTGACCTAAAGCCAGAGGCAGCACTGTCCTTGGGGGAGTGCCATCCTCCCGCTGTACGTGGACATGTCCCCACACTGAGGGTGCCGGCCAGCCTGCTCCAGGCCAGCCTGTGTGTGTGTGTGTGTGTGTGTGTGTGTGTGTGTGTGTCGGGGGGGCTGTCCTGCTGATTTGCCTCCATCACCACTGAGCTTGCTGCCTGGCACCCTCCCCGGGGCTCTGGGACTTCTTTTTGAGGCTTGACCGTAATTCGAATAGCATCGGTTCCTCTACCATTTGCTTTACCAGGAACAAAGGTAGAATTGTTACAAGTTGTGGGAAAGGGGCAGCAGTGTGTGGGACACAGAGAATTGATCTTTTTCCTTCCCTGGTCTGAGCCCTGTCACCAGGCCCATGGGCTGCCTGGGAATTTGGAAGCAGCTTCTGGGAGAAGGCTGGGGCAGGCGGTGTGGGTGGCCTGCCGGCCAGAGCCCGCCTGGGCTCCTGCTGTCTCAGAAGTGCCTCAGGGGGTGTCCGTTCTGTCCCATGATACTGCGATTGTCCCACATGCATGTTTGGGATGCACTTGGCCTCTCCCTCCTCACTCTGGACACTGGCCTCTCTGGCCTCCTCCTCCAGACTTGTCACTAGGTGTCTTGGTCTCTGCTCAGGCCCTAAGTGCTGTCCCCTGTTGCTCCCAGTTCTGCCTGGGTGGCCCTTTTCCTTCTGGTAACCCCCAGCCCCTGTCTGGCTCCAGGAACCCCCAGGAGGCAGTGCCTCCTGCTCTGTCTGCAGCCCAGGTCTGTCTCCTACCCGAGCTGCCATCAGAGGTACCTCACAGGAGCCCCCCAAATTGCCCTGAAGCTGATGCTTTCCAGTGCTCCCCAGCTTGGCCAACGGTGCCATCTGCCAGCCAGTTCTGTCTAAGCCAGATGGACATTGGGAGGTGGCCTTGACACCCCACACCCCTCTGTCCCTCCACACCCATCACCAGCTCCAGCATCTCTCACCACCTCCACCTCTCTCGCCCTCAGCACAGAGCCACCACCTGCTCTCCAAACAGCCCCCAGCTGCGCTCCCCTGCCCCTCAAACCCCTCCTCTAAAAGCACCTCTGATCCTATTGCTGTGCTGTCAAAAAGTCCCTGAGTCTTCCTGTTGCTGTAGGAGCGTCTCCTATTCTAAGGTGTCTCCGAGGCCTCCTGGCAGGGGCATTGTAGGGGCACCGAGCATGCAGGGAGGAGTGGGGGAGGGAGGACACAGGGAGGAGGGGGGAGGAGGGAGGTGAGCCCGACCTTGGCCCTGACCCCATGAGTGAGTGCACTGAGGCCTTGCCTGGGCGGTCAGGGGCTGGGGCGTAGAAGAGGTCATTCCGTGGGCCACAGGAGCAGAGGCCTGGGGGCCTGGGGGGGGCGGGGACAGCTGTGAAGGGAGTTGGCATGCCATGCCAACTTTTGGTTTTATGGGACCTAGGTGAAGACTGTAGGGGAGTGGGGGCACCGAGAAGCCGGGGACAAGGGGTGCTCTAGGCAGAGTACAACCAGCAAAGGCCTGGGGGATGGAGGGGGAGGGTCTGAGGAGAGCCCCAAGCAGGCTTTATAAGAACCAACTCATTCAATCCTTACCTGGCCCTACAGATGGTACCAGTGATCCCCACTCTCCAGGTGAGGAAACTGAGGCAGAGAGATGCCACAGAATTAGCATGGGTTGAGCTGGGATTTGAACCAGGGATGCAGGTACCAAGTCCAGGCGCCCAAGCACTGTGCAGCCCTGCCCCTCAGGAGGTGGGAGGGAGGCAGGGGCAGGGGCTCAGGGACCAGTCTCAGCCTATACACCACGCAGGGCTGGGCTGGGAGGAGGCACTGGTGGCTCTGAGAGGGGTGTTAGAAGGACAGGGCCATGGGGCGAGGGCAACATGACATCTAGAGGGTGCCAGGCCCTTTGCCCTGGAAGGAGGGGGGAGGAGCAAGTCAAGGGTGAAGAGTGGGAGGTGGGAGGGAGGAGCTGAGCTGTTGCTGGGGGGTCTCACCTCTGTGAGCTCACCTGAAACCTCCCTGGGAGTAGTGGGGCCCCAGGGATGGGTTGACATCAGCCCTCAGGGCCCATTGAGACCTATGACCCAGAAGCCAGGCTGGGGGTGCTGCCCAGTGGACTGAGGTGGCAGTACTCTCTGTGGGGCAGGAGGCCCATGAGGGTGAGCTAAAGTCACACCTTCCCCTGGGGACCGGTGCTCAGACACCCCAATCTGCCAGGAGCCACCCTGCCAGGCAGCTGCCTCTCAGGGGAGCCAGAGCTCATGGTCTGTCTGCGAGACGGAGGTGGGGGAGCCCTCAGCACACACTGGCCACCTGCCCCTCCATCTGCCCAACACCCCCCCTCCCCCCCCGGGGAGCTGCTTTTACTGAACCACAGAGAAGCAGCCTCAGGCCGACCTGGTCCTGGACACCCAGCCTGCTGCAGGGGAGAGGGCTCAGTGTGGGAATAAAGAGCGGCTTCCGGTCCTGGCTGCTCCGGACTGTGGTGTGACCTTAGCCTGGCCTTCGGACTCTCGGGGCCACGTCACACAGCCACTGAGTGAGGCCCTCTGACCTGGAAGCTCCAGGGGATGGCAGTGACCGTGACGACCTGCCCCCATCACCTCCCCAGCTCGCTGTTCCTCTGACCCTGAGTGTCTCCAGGAGCCCATCCCAGTTGTGGTCAGATAAACGACTACTGCCCGTGGCACTGGCCAGTAGTGCAGACAGTTGCACTGCCAGATGAGATTCCAGGTTGGGGCTGAGCCCCCTCTGAGCCGTGCGGAGCCCTGGGTCTCTGTAAGCAGCTTCACAGGTGACCGCGGCTGAGGCCAGAGCTGAGGACGTGCAAATCTCGCTGTCCAGTGGGGGTAGCTATGGACCACCCAGCTGCCCAGGGGTCTGGATCCTGGGGTCTCAAGTGCCAGACACCCCTGTCATGCAGGGTGTCATGCGGGGTCTCAGCTCCCGCTCCCCGCACGAGATTGCAGGATATGGTGAGGCCAAAAAGGAACACCCACAGAGCCATAGATAGGGGAGTCATACCACTATATTCTCGCTGGCGGCTGGGTTGGAGACACAGGAAGCAGGAGCCACACGATCCGCAACCCGCTGTCTGCTTCTCTGCCAACCAACCAACCAACATAGCCACGGCAGTTTTATCAGTGCCTAATGGCTAACTGGTTACAGCTAATGGCCAATTAGTCACAGCTGATGGCCATCTACTACCCAAGCGAGCACCTTTCTGTGTGAGGCTGAGAGCCTGGAAACTGCTCTCTGGGACTCTGTCCCCACACCCCCTGTCCAGATGCTGGCGGAGCCCCCGACTCACCTTCCCAGCCTGTTGTGAACCAGGGCCACCCCAGCCACCCGGCTACTTCACACCTTCAGCTCCTGCCACAGTGCCTCCCAAATCTCGGCCTGGCCCCAAAAACCGCACTCCTGTGGCTCCCTACTTCTAGAAGCCTCTGGGCCCTCAAACCACGTGCCCCTGACTCCCTCTCATCTGCTTTTCCATGAGCTTAGGGACTTCCCTGCCATGCCTTCTGGTGTCACCCAGCACTGTGTACCTAGCTCCTGAAATAGGCCTGGGGGCCGCAGGGCGGGCTCAGGGGATGTCCCGTGATGGCAGGTGTGGTTCTGGGTTACTCCTCCCCACACGACCCCCTCACCTCCGTGGCCTGCAGGTGTCTCCATCCTGTTCCCTCAGCCGCTCCCACAGCCTCCAGCCTCTCCTGAGCCGCAGCACCACCTCCCAGGCCGCCCTGCCTGACACTTGCCCTCCTTCCATGGTCCACACTGAGCACAGCACCCAGTGCTCTGGAACCTCAAACACGCCCGCTCACTCCCCTGCCTGCTGTACCCACCTCTCTCCGCCCAAGCTTCCGAGAAGCCTGCCCTCGGGACTGTGTTCCATGCCCAGCAGAAGTGACCCTGTCCTGTGCCCTCCCAGTGAAATGTCGGTCCCTGAAAGCTGCCAGCACCCTCAGGAGCGGGACGCTGCTGGCTGCTCTTGTGTCTGGTCGTCTGGGGTGTGGGCTGGGAGAGCCCACTCCCTCACAGTCAAGTCTGCCCCCAGCTCTAATGCCCTGTGGGGTTGGACCCAGGAGAGCAGTGGGAATGGGGGTGGGCCCGGAGGCCCCCACATTACCAGCCCTGGGATTGAGGACGAGGGAGGGATGGTGGGTGCAGGATATGGCTGAGTGCAGCCCTGCCCCCGCCTTCTTCCTGGGCACCTAGCAGGTGAAAACCCCACCCCCACCCCACTCCAGCTCTGACACCCTCCAATCCAGAACCCACACGAAAGCCAGAATAAACTTTCATAACCTGATCTTGTCACTCACCCACTAAACCCTCCAATGGCTCCCTGTGGCCTTCAAGGACCCAAGGGTGCCCAAGGCCCTTCGTGGCCTACCTACCCATCTCTTGCTTCCAGGCCCTGCTCCCTCCAGGTGCTCCATCTCTTGTGGACTCCACACACTTCCCTCCCCATGCCTCGCCTCGTCCCTTGACCCTGAGGACCTGTGTTAGTGGTCACATCACCTCTCCCAGGAAGCTTTCCCGACCCCCTATCAGGTAAGGCGCACAATCCACAGCTCTCGTGTGCTCTATGAACTGCTACCATCCCATGATGTTGTCGATTTGGGTTCCTGTCTCCCCTACAAGACTGTATGCTCCTGACTCACGCCAGATAGACAAACCGGACACCGAGGATGGGGTGTGCGGGCGGGGAGTGCTGACTCTGAGTCCACAGATTGAGTCCTCTTCCCGATCAGTGTGTGACCTTCGGGACCTCTTCTCCTCCTAGGCCTCAGTTTCCTCATCTGTGAAATGGGAGCTGTCCCCACGGCGCAGCTGTCGGGTGTGGTGGGTGAGCATATAGGTAGGGTCTGGCAGACACTTCCAATCCCAGCTCTGTCACTCACCACTCTGTGACCTTGGGTTGACCTTGCCTGGCATCTATCTCCTGGTTATGAAATGGGGACAGCAGAAGTACCTAGAACCTGAGATTAAGCAGGATGATATGGGGCAGGTGCCATTTGAGCCAGGCCTACAGGAGGGGCCCAGGGAGCTGAGCTCCCAGGGAGCCCCGAGCTTGTGAGACAAGAGGCTGGCCCAAGGAGGGGACCTGGGGGAGGAAGGGGAGGACAGGGCAGCAGACAGTCTGGCAGTCTGCCCTTGGGAAGGTCACCAACTTCCTGAGCTGACCACTCCTCCAAGGCCCCACAACAGGACCAGGTCCCACCTGCATTCCTAGGCCCTGGGGCATGGCAGGGCAGCTCGGCTGTGCCTGGGAGCTGGCCCAGGCTGAACGCGGCACTCGGCCAAGCCATGTTTCTGCATTTAGCACCAGAACTGCAGCTGTATAAACGTGGAGGGGGCACCTCCTCCCCTCTTCCTGTAACAATGGAGGAACCCAGTCCAGCCCCTGTGCAGCCTCCAGCCTGAAGGGGCTCTGCATCTTGCTCTCAGAGTTGCCTCAGGTTTGGGGCAGGGGACCCCAACTTGACCCACTCCCAAAGGAGGTGTCACTTTGGGTCACCCTGGCACCCTCCCTGGTCGCGGTGTCCTCATCTGTCCAGTGGGTGCTGTCAAGTCTGTAGTGGGGGTCACATGGGCTGGCCAGGGTGGGGCGTGGGGGGGCAGGATGGCAGCATAGGCAGGAAACCCCAACAGCCAGTACTTGGGGTGGACAGAAGCGGGGACGCCTCCTTGAGGAGGGGACTGGTGCTGGGAAAGAAGGGGAGATGTGAGGTGTGGATGTCGGGGACTGAGGGAGGCTCAGGGTCTGTGCCACAGCTCCAGCCAGAGCGCTAGAAGCACCAGCAAGGCCATGGGCAGGGAGCAGTGGACACTGGCTCCTGGTGGACCAGGACCCCAGTTCTTGCTTCTCACGGAGGGGCCTCAACATTTTCCGCAGCAGCAGAACACAGAGAGGTTTAGCCCGCCTCTGGGACTTTGCTCATGCTGTGTCCTCCACTTGGGATGTGTCTCTCTTCTTCCCCTTGATGAACTCCTATTCATCCTTCAAAGCCCAACTCAAACGTTACCTCATTTGTCTATCTGTCTGATAGATGCTCACTGAGTACCAACTCTGTGCTGGGCACAGGGAACAAAGGAACAGGGTTCCAGCCTAGGTGCCACAGCTGGCACCTCCTACCTGCAGCATGGAGCTCACGTTGTTGCCGTGGCGATTCTCATCTGTGTACATGTGGGTCTCACTGTCTGGAAGGAACTCTTCTGAGACTCACTGGTTATGTCGCTCAGCATGGCGGCACTGAGGTGTCACATTTGAAGGTAGGGGGAGGAGCCATGGGGTGTGGGGAGGAGCACCTGAGCAGGGAGGGAGCCCTGTGCCAGGCTCTGGGCACCTCGTGACCTTTCTCCTGGGGTGGTGGCCCAGGGTGTTCTGAACCCTTGAGGCACAGACTTCCTCTTGTCACCTGTTGGGCTGGGTGGGGCGCCACGTTTGACTCAGACCCCTGCACTGTGACCCCTGCCAGTTGGGGGCTCAGAGCAGAGAATATGGGTGACACCACACCCTGAGCTGACTCAGGGAGAGCGGCCCCCCATGCAGGATGGATGCTGGGGCAGCAGAGAGAGCCTCGCTGGGAGGTGTCTGGGTTGACACTGTGGGGCCTCTGCCCCCGCCTGCTGTGAGTGTCAACAAGGTTGAACATTCTGTTGGCTCCTCCTGGGCTTGAGCCAGCTGCCACCTGCCCTGGCCCTTCCCAGACAGGGCACTCAGCCTGGGTGGGGTGGGCCGCGCTGTCTGCTTCCAGACACAGACGGCATAGGGAGGAAGGTGGCTGTGCCATGCTGCCATTTGGCTCCTGGGGGTGGGCTCTTGGCGAAGGTGTCCATCTACAGTAGGCTGCTAGCCCTGTTCAGGAGGGGCTGAGGCGAGGGGCAGGGACAGGAATGAGCACAGGGCCTGGTCCCAGCTCAGACCCCGGCAGCTTAGTCCTGCTGGCCAGTCCAAGCTCACTGCCCCCAAGCTCCCTGTGGCTGGGTCACAGAACTCCCTGTGCGCTGGCTTCTGGTTTACAGAATGGGGCAAACGCTAACCATGCCACCCCGGTGGCTGCTGGAAGCTCTCCTGGGGGGGGGGGGCACGCGGAGCCACACATGGCCGGAATGTAGCAGGATGGCCAGTGCTAATGCCCTCTCCCTGTCTGCCCCGAGGTCACTGCCAGGTCCACATTGGCTTGGCCTAGAAGGGTGCTGCTCCCCTTCCAGTCATCTGGCCAGGGTGGACACAGGGAGCCACACAGAGCTGAGCACTCAGACTGGCTCAGGGGGACAGACGGGAAGAAGTCCCAGCAGACTCAGCCATGGGCCACCTCAGTCCTCCACAGCTCAAGGTGGCTGCCAAGAGCCTGTGCACCTGGGCTCAACCCCACTGCTCTCAGTGCTGGTCAGGAGCGGCAGCTGGCTCTGCCGGGGGAACCGCTGCCTCTTCCATCTGCCCCCCTCTCCCGACAGCAGCCCCACCCAGCCCCAGCCGGGCCAGGGAGCACCCACAGACAGAGGTTCAGGACAGCATTTGTCCCAACTACAGCCAATCACAGGTAACTCGACAACTTCTTTCAGGACTCATGGGGAAGGGGAGAGCTTTCTGCGGGACGTGGGGTGAGAGGAGGCATGCCCATTTCTGCCAGGTCAGGGGGAGGGTCACAAGGAGGGCAACAGTCAGCAGAAATGGGGAGGCAGAGTCCCAAGGACACCCTTCGATCCAACCATGCCTGATGCAAGTCTAATTCCTGGATTTCTTGTTTTGTTTTGCTTTGTGTGTTACATAAGCCAATAAATTCCCTTCTGGGCCTAAGGTGGTTGGGCTTGGGTTTCTGTCACCTGTAACTAAAGCTCCCTTATTAATTCTGAGACTGACTCTAGAACTGAGCTGCCTTTTTGGGCATGAATGGTCCATGGTGCCCCCCATACAGAGTCCCTCGCCCTCCCACCCCTTCAGTAGCAACCCCACTACCCCCACAACACACACATGTATAGTCACAGAATGTTAGTGTGGGAGCTTCATTCCTTTTCCTACTCTGCATCTGGCAAACTCCTACTCATCCTACAAAACCCAGCTCAGGACTTAACTGTTTCAGGAAGCTTTCCATGAACTCTTCCCCACCCGGCTCCCATCCTGCTCTCCCCACGCCCACCGTCTTCCCTTGGAGCCAGCCTGGCAGCTGCCCCAACCCACTGCCAATGGGGCAATCTCAACTGCCCGCTGCTTGCTTCTCACTGGGGCAAGGGTCAGCCAGGTGGGAAGAAACTGTGGCTCCCACATCTGAGTGTGCCTGGCTCCCATCGCCTGCCAGAGATGGCACCTGTCCACCTGCCCACGCCATTTCTATGCTCCCTGCCCATCCTGCCACTAGTCTGTCCTTGTAAGCCCAGAGCTTTGTGGGGGGAAACTCCTTGTTGCTGAGTGATACCCCCAGGACTCCCTTGGGGGTGGGGCTCCCTGAGGCTGAAGGACAGTGGTGACCACCAAGGGCCACTGAGCAGTGACCATGCTGGTAACAACCATTAGTGTTTACTGCCACCACTCCCATGGTCTGGCTCAAAGGACATAGAGGGGAGTGAAGGAGGTCGCTGTCCCGAGGGACACCACTGTGTGACCCTGGACACAGCCTGACCTCACTGGGCCTGTGTCACTATCTGGAGCACGGGGATGGGAAATCTGTTCTGGGATCAAATAAGACCACTGGGGGGCCCCCACCCAGACCTCCTGCCCCCTGGCAAGCGGTGGACACTGGGGCTTTCATCCTGGGCCTTCTGCCCTTCTCCTGCCATCTCAGCCTCTGCTGGTGTGACCTCAGGCTACACAGCCTTCCGCAATCTGGTTTAGGCAGCACTCTCCACTTTGCAAGGTGACCCTGCTAGGGATACCCCCGCCCCACTGGCTGCAGGAGTTGACACACAATGGGGTTGGCTGGGGGCAGAGGGGGACAGTGCTGCATGCAGGGGGTGGCCAGCCTCACCCAGCCAGGGAATGGGCAGGGTTATTTTCTGTTTTACAGATGGGGAAACTGAGGCTGAGAGGCAGAGGTAATGTGACCCAATGACACAGTGGGGGTGAGGGCAGATAAACTGGCGCTGGACCCCAGCCCAGTAGTCAGACCCCTGTCCAGTACATGGGAGAGGAAAGGGCTGTGGTCCTCCTGTGGAATGTGTGATGTCCCACGTCCCCCTATGCCCCTCCTCCACGGCCACTAGAGCCACCCAGGGGACATCGTGAGGGAGAAGGGGCCCTGCATCCCGCGGTGGTGCACACTTGCATACCCCCATCTCAGTGCTCTGGAGCCAGCAGGCTGCTGGGAAGCAGGACAGAGCCCACATGGCCACCCTCCCCCAGCCCTCGCTGCTTGTTTCCTTGAGCTCCCGGCGCCACCTGGTGGTCATCCTGGGCCTCGCAGCAGAGTCTGGACCTAAGGGGGTTCATCCTGAGCAAGCCGCTGAAGGTGGTCCCTCAAGTTTGGACCCCTCATTGTACACATAGAGAAACTGAGGCCCACAGAGAGGTCAGGAACTCTCCGGGTCCCTCAGAGAGGCAAGGCCTAGACCAGGGACAGAGGCCAGGGATCCTGAGGCCAGGCCAGTGCCCATTTTCTCTCTTGTGCTCGGGCCCTGGCCGGGTAGCCCAGCTGAAATGGCTTAGGGTATTTGGGGACCCCCGTACAGCCATGCAGGGACTCAAGTCACAGATGGACTTGAGCAGTCCCCTGCCACTGGGGCTGTGTACCCCGTCAAAGCCGAAGCCCTGCCCTGCTGTCCCTAGCACACTTTGCAGAGTCTGCTGCGGGCTAAGACCCTATCGGGAGACAACCCCTCACTCCCGACCGTGAGTACATGGGACCAGGTCTGGGCTTCACACCAGACCCAGGCTCTGCCCAGTCCTGAGGCCCCGCTTGCTTGACCACCTGCCCTGCACCTGAGGGACAGAAAAGTGGCCGCCGGGCTACCACCAGGACAAGAGCCGTGCCTGGGAACAGAAACACCAGGAACTGCGTATCGTCCCTGAGCCTGCCTCGGGGCCTTCTCCGAGCACATGGCTCACTGCCCAGCTCTACGCCCTGTCCTGGGACCCCGCCGGGCCTGGGCCCTTGGGTACCCTGCTGTTGTTCCCGCTGCTGTTGCTCCCGCTGCTGCTCTCCAGCTAGGCCTGGCTCCCACAGGGGCAGGATGTGAGGAGAGACCTTGGGCAAATGCTGAGCTGCCAGGCCAGGCTGGGCTACAGGCCGCTGTGACAGTCCCAGTTCTGTGGGCAGTTGGTGGGCAGCAGCTGGCTGGGGTTTCGTCTCCCCAGTCTTCCACCTCTGCCTGCTCTGCCCACCCTGGCCAGAGTTTGCCAAGCCTGTGCCTGCTGTCCACGGGCCCACAGTCCCTCTGAGGGCCAGTCTTGTCCTCTGCCTGGGTGAGGAGACGGGCTCACCTCAGAGAGGGTCAGGGGCCTGCCCTCGGTCACACAGCCGGTATGTGGCTGAGCTGGGCCCTTTCTGTCAGGTGGTCTCCTGATCCTGTGCTCCTTCTGCCACACCCCAGGCCCCTGCATGGCATTCCAGGGGCTGCTAGGGTGAATATCTATGGGCCAGAGGGCCTAGCTGATGGCTGGCCTCCCTGGTGTCACATGGGCCCCTGGGGGGGCGGTGCCTCCATCTGGGGGTGACCACAGGCCACCTGCAGGATGCCTCCCCCACTCCCCTGCCTCACTGGAGGCCTGCAGGGCGCTACCCAAAGCCTCAGCCCCCTCTGGCTAGGCAGGGTGGTGGGCCCTATGGCTGGACCCTTGATGACCTCTATACAAGGGCTTCCTCACTCCTGGGACTGGCGCCCCCACCTGCTTTGCTCCCCACACCACTCTGAGCACAGCTAAGTGGCTGGGCAGGGGGCTCCATCAGCTGTCTACCTCATCCCGAGGGCTGCGCCACAGGGCACCCTCCTGCGGGGGCCTCCTCCTCCCATGAGAACCCCCACCTGACCAGCACCAGCAGCAGCGCCATGGGCCTTCCTTCCCCTCCCTGCACCTCTTGGAGGAAGTGTCTCCACTGGCTCCCCCTGCCCTCTCCCTCTCCATTTTCTCACCTTCTAGAAAGGGCCCCCTCACTGCAGTGGCTTTCCCTGCTCCTCCCCTCTCCTCCCAGGTTCTCCTTCCCTCCTCTCTCCTCCTTGCCCACCTCCCCACCCCAGGCCCTCACTGCCTGCAGGCCAGTTGCTGCCTGGGCCCTGAGCTCACAGCCCCAGGCCAGCTGCTCCAGCCTCCCTGTCGCATGCCCTGGGACAGGTCAGGTTTACTCGGGTGCCAGGTGCCCTGGACTTCTTCGGGTTGACCCAGGAAATAGAAGGACAGGGGAGACTGAAGGGGAGGTCCAGTGCGGCCCCATGCTGTGGGGGAGCGGAGGGCCAGAAGGGCCTTCTCCAGCACAGGGCCTCTCCTGTTTGAGGCCCGAGAGGACAGGGGGTCAGCCCCTCCGGACGGCACTGCCTGGCTGCTGGGACTTGAGAAGGGTGAAGGTGTAGGATTCACCAGGCTCCTCCACCTTTGAGCCCAGGTCAAGTCACTGCGTCTGGGTGGCAGATATGTGGTGTGCAAGCAGCAGCTTTTCTCCTGCTAAGGTGGACCCTCTGGTGCAAAGCAGGCGGCCAGGGCACCTGGGAGGGCCCTGGGCCTGGCCCACGTCCTCAGCCACAGGGAAGGAATCCGAGTTCCACCCGTCCCTCAGCACGACCATCCCCCTCCCCTACCCCGGACAGCCAGGGGAGGCAGGGCAGCTAAAGGCCCTGGGGTGGACAGACCCGGATGCCAGCCCAGCGCTGCCCCGGCCTGCTGTGTGGCCTTGGGAAAGTCATTGCATCTCTTTGAGCCCTGGTGTCCACATCCATCAAATGGGCTCAGAACAGCAGTCCCTCTGGGATTGTGCTGAGGGCAGGAGACCCCGTTCTGGCAGATGGTATCACCAGTGGGGGCTGACTCACCACTGTTTACACCAAGGCTTCCAGCGCAGGAGGGGTCATCCCCTTCCACAGCCTCCCCTGCCCTGGCCAGTGGAGAGGTGTGGGCAGGGCTGGGTGCCACCACCTCCTGCTGCCACATGGTGTCGCTGTCGAGAAATGCACAGTCCGATGGCAGGGCACCCAGAAGGCTATGGCCCAGGCCTCCCTCTAGCTGGCAGGAAAGTGGGGACTGTGGGGGACGACCGCAGAGCCGGGCCCAAACTGAGGAGGGGCACACCTTCT
Source organism: Rhinolophus sinicus (assembly GCF_057876585.1). Taxonomy (NCBI): domain Eukaryota; kingdom Metazoa; phylum Chordata; class Mammalia; order Chiroptera; family Rhinolophidae; genus Rhinolophus; species Rhinolophus sinicus. The sequence goes on from NC_142501.1 coordinate 4,978,274, forward strand.
GGGGCAGCCGGAAGGTGGCCGTACTTGCAGGTGGGGCCCAAGCCGACCCCTTGGGTCCTTCCATAAAACAGATTACACAACGTATTTTAGGCTTGGGTGTGAAAAAGACAAATATAATCCAGGCTGGGTTCATTATTACAGATGTCATGTATTCCAGACTATGTGTTACTATATAATTCACTGTATGTAGTATATTACATATATATTCATTACTATGTATATTCAATATTACATTCATCTGGATTTTCAAAGGAATTGAAAGTGCTTCATGGGCCCCTGACAATATGTGGGCCCCAGCTTTGTGCCCACCGTGCTAATGGACAGGCCAGCCCTGTCACATGCCCCGACAGTGAGGGCCCCGAGATACTGGCCTTTGCCACCTCACCCTAGCCCTGGTTCTGGGTGACAGCCCTGTCCCTTGGTGCCACGTGGCCCTGGCTCAGCTCTTGGGCTGTGGAGTCTAAAGGCTGGACTGGCTTGGCCATCCCTCCTGAGGGTTCCAAGGTCAGAGGTGGCCCCGTGGACCTTAGGGCCCTTGGGCCTCTCAAAGGGCCCACCCTGGACACCCGAGAAGCCTTTTGAGTTTCTAATGAGTCACCTCCCAGGAGAGACAGGGACATGTAGGCCTCTCTCCCGCAGATAGTGCACGTTGGCTGGGAGGTGTCCTTGAAGGCCCGGATCCTGCATGCCTGGGGACACAGGGGCCACCTCCATGGTCCTGGTCCCTCCCTGACTCTCCCTCACGGAGGTGAGCTGAGGTGTTACTCACCCGCATCTCTGACAGTAGTCTCCTGCGCGGGAGCTCGGTCTGGAGGAGCTGACTCCTGGGGGTGGGGCCCAGCCTGCGCTCCTCCCAGCCTCCCCAGCCCGCGCCAGGAGCCAGTCCCCGTACCCGGCAGCAGGTGGCGCCAGGCGCCCAGCTGTGGATCAGGGCTCAGGTCCGGCCCACCGGCTGTCCAGCCATTCTCAGGTTTCCATCCTGCGCCCCACCCTGAGCTAAGCTCTCTACCATCTCCTGACAGCCTCACGGGCACCCTACCAAACAGGGAAATTGAGGTTTTTGACCTAGAAGCTGGGGCCCTTCCCACTACCCTCTGGGGCCTCCCAGCGCTGAGTGAGGGGCAAAAACAAACTAGCTGCTTTGCCTATATTGACATCTCCGTCCAGTTTCTTTTAGGACTCAACTGCTTCCACAGGTTGCTGATGACCAGACAGTGGGTGGCCCCTGCCCCACCCCACACCTCTCAGGCCCACCTCTTGAGTGGATTTCAACACCCCCATCTCTAGAGGTGGCCAGTCGGCAGAGGAGAGGCTGGAAGTTGATTGGCTGGAAGGTAGTGAGACACAGGGTTGACCAGATGTCACCTCCTCCCGGAAGCTGCCCCTGACTGCAGGGCTGGGCCCAGGGCTCTTCAAAGGCTCTCCCAGCCCCTGGGCTGTCCGTGCCATGGTGCTAACCACACAGGTGGCTGCTGTGTGTCTCCGGCTGCTCTCCACCCGGCCATGAGCTCTGCAGCTCAGGGCCTGCTCTGACTGCAAGGCCGGGCACAGCGGAGGTGCCAGGAGGAAAGGCTGGACCAACTCCTCAGGTCACAGTTGGCTGTGGGCATTCAGAGGACGGGGCTGTGTGTCAGAGCCATGACAAGTGGGAAGGGGCAGGGAGGGGTCCAGGTGAGGGTGTGCACTGGTGTGATGGCAGGGCTGCCTGTACAGGGGGGCCGAGTGCCCAGCAGGGCAGAGGGGCTACTCCGAGAGGCCCTGAGGCCTGGTGGTGGGAGCTGGGATGGAGAGAGGGAACGGAATGAAGTGTACAGGAGACAGAAGTGGACAGACTGCCACTGACCACAGGGTGAGGAAGGGGAGGTGGCTAGGGCCCAAGCTTGTCCCCACCCTAGCCCCAGAGGACAATGGGTGAGGTGACGATGGGTGCTCCACTGGGAAGGCCTTTCCTCTGTGTCTCCAGCTGCAAACTCCTGTACAGCCATCAAGATCCAGCTCAGATGGCCCTTGATAGGGAAGCCGTTCCTGCCTCTGGGGGCCCTGTTCTGGGCTCCCACAACCCTTGAGCACCAGCGTAGTAGCTACACCCCAAAGGCAGGAAGGCCAGTGCTGAGAACAGGTACGGATGTGTAGGGAGCTGTGGGCGTGAGGCCAGGAGGCTCGGGATGGGGCTTGGGGACATTCACCACGGTGGGAGGGGCCAGGGCAATGGGAGGAGGGCTCAGCCAAGGCCTCAGGCTCCTGTGCACGTGGCCGAGGTGCCCAGCTCAGCGGGCCCCGCCTCATGGGGCCCCTCCAGACCCCTCGCTGGGTGAAGGCTGTCCTTTGGTGTCCTGTCCCAGATCCGTCAGAGGGCTGTCCGTGTCTCCTGTTCTCCTGTCAGGCTGGGAGCACTTGGGGACTGTGGTGGTGTCCAGTTCTGTGTGCCCATGAGTGTGTCAAGAGCCAGCCTCCAGTCGTCTTTCACAGGGGATGGCCCCGCTGGAGAAGGTGGTGCCTTATCAGGGTCTGTGCAAGGCCCCACAGGTACCGGGGCAGGGGATGGACGCGAGGGGTGCTCCTGGGTACAGGCTCAGGCATGGATGGGTTAACACCAGGCTAAGGTCATGGGGCCAGGCCTGCCGCAGTCACCAGCATGAGCGCCCAAGGCCTCCAGGAGAAACGTGGGTGAACATCTGGATGGCAGTCAGCCCAAGGATGGACAGCCCAAATAAGGGCTACCCGAAACTAAGGGGACAAGGCACGAGAAGATGGCGACTGCTGGTCTCCGGGATGGCCTCAGGGCTGAGGTGGCCTCAGGGGCCAGGCCCCGGATGGTGCTCGCTGCTGCTGACTGGGGCCCACGTCACCTGCTAGGGGGCTGCCCTGTGGGGGCCTCTCCACTAGGCTGGGGGCTGAGGGATGCCTCTGGGACCTGGGGCCGCCAGCCCTGTGCTCAAAGGGGGCGTGAGTGGGGTAGACGATAGGCTGGGGTCCAAGACTGAACCCCCTGAAGGTCTTGGAGGCTGCTGGGGTGGGTGGGCCAGGAGCAGAGACAGGCAAGCTCGGTGACCCCAAGAGCCTGACACAGCTCCCTGGTCAGGCCACACACATGCTCCCCCACAGCAGATGTGCCCCAAGCACTGAGAACAAGTGCAAGCCCTCCACCCCAGCCCCTGGGCTTCTAGAATGAACAGGGCCAATTCCAGATTTACGTCAGAACAGCTTTTATTGAAGTCAAGGGGTGCACACTGCAACCTCCCACCTGCCGAGCGTGGGGCGGGCCCTCCGTGGGGACGTGTCGCTGGGCTCCTCAGGGAAGGCAGTAGGTTGTATAGTTATCTTCTGAGGGGGCAACATCACTGCCCTGAAACCACACAACCTACTACCTCACCCCGTCGGCACCCTGGGTATGGAAGGGCCTGCCGTCCACGCCACTGCCCCACGCCAGCCCTGGCCTCTGCCCAGTAGCCCGTGGCCACCAGAGCCGAGCTGGAGGGCTGGGCAGGCGCAGGGCAGGACGGACATGCAGGCAGAACCTCAGTTTCTCCATGTACAGTGCAGCCCACACCATCATCTACCTGCAGTTGATGGGGGGGGGGGGTGCGAGCTTGTGCCCGAGGAGCCAGGCTGTGCTCAGAGGATGCCCCTGTCGTCCTGTTTGGGAAAGGCCAGCAACCAGGAATGAAGCCTTGGCTTCCCTCCCTCCGAGGTGGGCAGAGGTACTGCCGCTGACCAGACGCCTGATGCTGGGCTGGGCATGCGGGGCAAATGTTGGGGGTTGTGCTGACCGATGCAGGCCCCGTGGGTCTCCCTGGGGTGCGCCCTGCAACCCCAGCCAAGTCTCAGCTGCCCCCATCCTCCTCAGGCCCACGGCTCCTCCTCCTGGTGCCCAGTGCCAGCCACAGCGATGCAGCTGAGGGCGTACTAGACTTGGGGCCAGCCCCTCCCTGGGCCTGACACAGGGGGCACGGAGGGGGGGCAGGCTGCACAAACTGTCCCACGGTCCATCGGCTCTCACTGCAGTGTGGGGAGAGGGAAGGTCAACTCTGAGCCTTAGCCTGCTCTGGACACTTCCCCCAGTATCTCCAATCCTCATTTGGCCCCATTTTACAGGTGAGGAAACTGAAGCCCAGAGAGGTCCAGGGATCACACAGCAAGTGGAACCTAGGCCTTTCAGACTTATTACATGGCAGCCACTCTGCCCCACCCCACCAAGGCTGCTCCCCGCGCCCCTTCCGGGCCAGGGTCCTGGACGCTGTCCACCGTCGCTATTACAGCCACTTCAGGAAAGACAGTAGATTGTATAGTTATCCCATAGCAGGGCAGAGCCCCAAACTATACAACCTACTACCTCACCCCAAAGGGCCGTCAGTCTTGGCACCAAGATGCACTCGTAGCCTCGGGAGGTACCTCCTGGAGGGGGAGGAGGAGAGCTGCAGGGGCACGGGGGCGGGGGAAGGCCCACGGGTGCTGAGGGCACCAGGATTCTGGCAGGTGGGTCAGCCCCCCAGAGTGGCCCCACAGTAAAGGAGACCCCAGGAGAAAACCACCAACCAGAGGGAGAAAGAAAGGAGGGCGGAGGGAAGGGGAGGAGGACGGGGGCGTGCAGTGTGGCTTCTGGGAAACTGATTCAGGTGACTGGATCACCCCCCTCTGGACAGGAGTGGCCATAATGTCCCCTTCTGCACTGGTGACACTGGGAGGAAGGCTGTCACTCGTTGGAGGCCAGTATGTCAGAAAGACGACATACTGAGTGTGCGCCTGGCCGCCTGGCTCCCTGCTGCCCCAAGACGAGATGCACCTGTGAACTCAGGCCTGCTCCCTCCACCCACAGGACAGGCGGCCTCCTTCCCCAAGAGCTCTGGTTGGTCTGCGCCTGCCATCCATGGTGACCTGAGCTGTCCCCACTTTGGGAGGGGCCACAGGATGTTGTTTTGCTGCCCAAAGGGAACCTGGCTCCCCAGGGGAGGGCAGCTGGGCCAGAACTATAGACCCTCGAGGGACACAGGGCCCAGTGCCTGTCCTTGGGGCAGTCTCACACCTCCGAGGGCCCTGCACTCAGCGCCTGAGTGCACGGTCACCACCATGGCCACTACCTTCCTGGGGAACCCTGAGAAAAGCTGGGGAGGCAAGTGCTACTGCAAACTACCTTAAAGATAAGAAAACTAAGGCCCAGGGTAACACAACCTTCACGAGGGCACACAGCTGATGGGTGGCCGAGCAGAGACTAGAACATTCCGCTTTCTTCCTAGTGAAATGATGCGAGCTCTGAGCTCTCTGAAACCCTAAGCCTCTTCCATATCCCTTCCTAGCAGGCCACCTCCTCCAGGCAGGCACCAGGCTTGACTGTCATTTAATCCTTACAAGCCCGATGAAGCTCCGATCACTGATCCCATTTTGCAGTGAGAAAACAGGCTCAGATAGGTGGGGTCCCTGGTCTCATGTAGGGATGGGGGCAGGAGTGACTCTTGGGCTCCCCCAGGATTGGCCTTGCCCACTGCCGCAGAGAGAGGTCTCGTGCCCAGTCCCAATAAGCAGGGCCGCTGCTGCTCCCTGAATGACCCCTGGGTGCCAGGCGCTGTGCCCTCCTTCCCTTGAGAGGACAAAGTAAGTCCTGGAACCCTCAGGCAGCAATGACAGCATCAGGGCCCCCGCCTGCACTGTCAGCTCAGAGCAGTAAACTCAGGTGCTCTGAGTCACCTGGGGTGGGGGGAGGAATGCCCCAAAGCAGCCCAGCCCCCTGCCCAGGATCTGCCTGGCCTGTGCTCAAGGGCACTCCATGTCACCTCCAGGCCTCAGAAGGAAATCTGCACGAGAGGGTCCTGGGGTTCCTGTCTGCCTCCCTCCACCTGGACTCCTTGGCTGGCCAACGGGACTCTCCAGGCAAAGCCTGCCAGCATCCAGGGTGGGGGCGGAAGGGAGAGTGGCCAGGGCTCTTCCTTTGACCCCCCACAATGGTGTGAGCGGTCCAGGCAGGAAGATTCTGGCTCGTTTGTTGAGGGGCGTCCAGCACTGCCCAGCGGCCCTGGGGGTGACTGGCTACTGTTAGAAACTGAGGCCAAGGAGCCGCCCGGGGCTCACCTGAGTGTCTCAGGGACTCCAGGGGGCCACCGTGAATGCACCCTCTGGGCTCCTGACTTAGCTCCCGAGATCCCAAGGCCCTCACACTGCACGGAGCACCTGGTCTGAACGCTGGCCCCAGCAGGCTGAGTGGCATGGGACAGGCCAGCCAGCAGGTGGAGCTGGCTGTGACACCAGCTCTCTCCTCACTGTGCTTCTCTGGGCCAATCTCATTTCCTCACGGGCCTTGATTTCTTCACTGAGATGTGGGGTGGATGCAGCCCCCCCAGGGGATCGGAGCAGCGGTCAGGCCACCCCGCGGACTCCAACAACCCCCCCTCCCCCGGCCTGCACCACCAGCCCTCCCCTGGGCCCTGCTTCAACCCCAGGAGGGCCCAGGCCCCAGCTGGGAGCCACTGACTGCACAACAGGCCACTCCCTGGGCTGGGCTCCATAGGGTGAAGCGAAAGGGGGAGACAGAGACACACCCCGCTGGTCCACCCTGGCCACCTCCACAAGCCCCCTCCCCAGGCTCCCAGACCAGCTCAGGAGAAACAGATGCGACACAGTTTCTCTCATTTGGCTTTTCTTCTTGTTCCAGGCCAGACTCACCCGTGTGGCATCTCACTCAGGTTGGTGGCAAGCAGCCTGGGTGTATCATGGTGGCACTCGAGGTCTGGCTCATGGCTGGGTGGAGAGAGGGGACAACCTCAGGCGCACCTGGCTGAGCTCTGGGGTGGCGGGGGGGGGCTGTGCGCTCCTCTTCCATCCACTCTGTAAGGAACCAGGACTCCTTCAAGCCACGTCCAGTCTGATGGGGGAGGCCACAGAGAACCTTCAGAGACCAGCAGGTCAAAGATTACAAAATCACCAGTGCATCATGGGTAGATGAGGTGTGTCAGCTGGGGTCAGGTGCTAAAGAGTGGCAGGAGGACGAGGAAAGACAGCTTTATCTGGAGAACGCAGCTTGGGCAAAGGTTTGGCCGTGGGACTGTTAGGTCCCATCGATGGACTTCCATGCCTGACGGCAGGGCCTGGAGCTGGCGGGACACAGCTCTGACCACACCCCTCCCCATCATAAGATCTTCCGTGGCTCCCTACTTCCCAGAGCAAGGCTGGTGGGAGGGGTGTGCAGTGGTGCCAGACGTCACACGTGCCATCCTGTGAGTCACCTGGGCATTCAGTGGGAGTGGGTGTGCACCCACAGAGACCAGGGGCAGGGGACTGGCCAGCCTGTCTCCTGCAGAGTGACCGAGGGCATGGATTCCTGCAGGGTGGGGACTGCCTCAGCCCAGGGGCCCACCCTGACGCCCAGCTCACCGTGAGGAAGGCCACTTCAGACAGGACCTCCCATCTCAGCGCAGCTTCCTGATCTGTTTGGGTTTCAGAAAAAAGTAACAAACATCAGGTTTGGAAGAAAGCAGCCACGCCTGAGCTCTCTGCTCTGTGCCCCCTCCCTGTACCCACCCCGCCACCTGCCACGGATCCTGCATTTCAGCCCAGCCTCTTATCAAGGCCTTGTGCCTGGGGACACACCCCATCCAAGGGCCTGGAAGGAATGGCCTCTGTGGCCACCCTGTGCTGGAGATGCCAGGTCAGAGGTGACCAAGACCCAGGCCTTGCCCTTGAATGCGCAGGGCCCCTGGCATGTCCATGCTGGTGCCAGCACCGTGTCAGGTTCGTACCAATGCTCTGGGGCCTGGAGAATCCAGGGGAGGAGGGACAGGTGCTGCCCTCCTGTGCACCTGGCAGTTAGCATGACCTGGAGGGCGGCGCTGAAGACCCACTTCACAGAGGGGGCTCCAGAGGGAGCCTGGGACCGTCGTGACTGAGGCCTGTGTCCTCCCAAGGACAGAAACGCAGGAAGGGGCTCGCTCCGGGACTGGCCAAGGCCTCGGTCAGGCTGGCTCCATCGACTGCAATCCCATCAGCTCTGGCCCATTCCTCCTGGGATGACATGAGGGAAAGCCAGCAGGGCCAGTCCCCAAGGGAAGGGATGCAGGTGTAAGCCAAGGACACAGCCGGACTGCTGACCAGCTGGAGGGCCACTGAGGCTAAGCCCCAGATGTTACGACTTGGAGCCAGACCACTCAGGTCTGTCCAGCCCTGCCTTGTGCCAACCCCTGTGCCCCCACTGGCCCTGGCTCCCCGCTCCAGCCTCCCAGAGCAGAAAAACACCCCAGACAGGCCTCCCTGACTTTCCGGCGCCTCGCCAGGTGTGCCAGCCCTCCCTGCCACCAGGCCTCTGTCCTGCCTGTCCTGTCAGGGGCACCTGCCCACTGGTTCTGGCTCCTTACCCACGAGGGCCCTGCATCCCCGCAGGTGCACCTCTCTGCTGTCCATTGGGGGGCCCCAAGGTGAACACTTGCCCGGCTTGGGGACCAGCCTTGCCCTCCTGGGGACCAGGCCTCATGTCTGGAACTCCCAGGCCTGCAGCAAGCGGTGTGGCTGGTCTGAGCGGTGCCCACGACAGTGGCAGCATTCCTCTCTCCACCACACACTCACAGCCCACTTCCGGTCTCTCCAGGTGACCAGGAACAGACATCGTGACCCCCCAGCAGGGTCCCTACTCGGACTTTGCTCCCACCAAGGGAGGGCTCGCATAGAACCTGGTGCTCTCTTTAGCCAACAACCTGGGATTTGGGGGTTGGGGGGGTAGGATTGACATTTCTGTGTCTGTGACCAATTCATGGGAGAAAGGGCCCCAATTCTGTCGGGGTGGATTATCTGCTGGGCCCACCTGCCCTATAGTCCTAGGAGTGACCAAGGGCCTCAGGCCTTGGGAGGGCCAGCAAAGACCTCCCCTCTTCTGGAAGAATGGCAGGGGTCCTGAGACAGATAAAAGGGACACCCCCCCCCCCAATCCCTGCCAGCCTGGAGGCGAGCTGGTGGCAAGATCGGGCATGCAGCATGAAGGGGGCTCCCAGCAGTGCTGCCAGGAGTGAGCAGTCAGCAGTCGCCCTGCCATCTGCCAGCTGCCACTGCCGGTCCTGCCCCAGTCCTACAGTGTCTGCCCGTGGGCAGGACACTGGGCAGGCCAGGGTAGGAGGAGCCAGTCCCAAGGGGACAGGTGTGTGGGAGGCCTTAGTGGGCAGGAGGCCCTTTCAGAGCCAGGCGGATGTCTGGAGCGAACAAGGCAGACAGACGGTGTCACCCCGAAGTCACCTCAGGCTTGGCTTGGGGCCACCGGGAGCTGGGTCCCCCCCACAGCTGCCCCCCCATCGCTCCGATTAGGTTTCTCCCCATAAAGCAGCCAGTGTTTCTGCTCAGCAAGCCGTGCCAACAATGGAGTCTGGGAAAAAGACGTGGGGGTGGCATCCGGGGGGGCGGGTCTCCCCACAAACACAGCTATGAAGTTAACAAGATGTGCACACTGGGCAGTGTGCGACCCATGGGTCAGGACAGGGCTGTGCTCCCACTGAGCGCAGGGCAGGGCCAGTATGCAGGGAGGCCAGACAGGCACTCAATTTATGGGGTGCCAAAACTCAGCATCAAGACAGGTCTTTTAGTGTGTGAGATTAAGAAAATAAACCAACGTGAAAGGTTCCTGATATAAAAACATCAAACTTCAAGACAGGATGGATCAGGGCTCCTGATTTTTCTTTTCAGCTCCAACAGTCGGCGGAGAGCAGGACCCAGCGGCCTCACCGCCCCCCAAGACCACAACTTAGGAACACAGGAGCAAAGCCAGAACTAGAATCTGGATTTCTCTGACCCCAGGTTCTTCGCAGGGCCCTGCACACCTCCAGGCCACAAAGGTGAGGAAGTATTATAGTTAGAGCCTCCAGACAGGAGCCCCCAGCCCCTTCCCAGGGCCCAACCCTGTGGGTCAGGAACAGACCCAGGCCCTCCTTCCTTCTCAGGGCCCCAAGGTGATCTCTGGTTGGCACCTGCCTGTGTAGCTTCCCCGAGACGGACACCCACGTACTCCAAGTTGGGGTCTCCCGTTGTTGGGAGTCTGTGCCTCATCCTGGCTCCCTGCTTTCCCATTCTCAGAGACCTCCAAGCTCTTGGGTGGAAGGTGGCAGGAGTGGGGAATGTCTGCTCCCCACGGGAGAGGCCTGGCCTGTCGTGCTTCGGCCAGATGCCGCTCCGCCAGAGCAGGGCCAGGTACCCAGCGGAAGCTGGCATCACTGCCCTCAGGGGCGAGACTCTGGAAGCTCCCAAGAGTAGCATCTGAGAGAAGCTGCGGGCCCTGGCAGTCCATGGCCGTGAGATCCGCCCTGCTCTGAAGACACAACTTCATCCGTGGGGAACATGGACATGGGAGGGGAGCGAAAGGGGGGTACTGGCTCTGGGGGCTGCCAGGCCATGCTTCTGATCCCTGCTCTGGCCAACCAGCAATAATGGGCCTTGGGCAAGTTATTCAGCCCCTTGGCCTCAGCTGCCTGCTCTGCAAAGTCGGGCCAGGGCTGTCAGGGAGGACGTGAGAAGTGCCGTCTGTGCCCAGGGAGGAGCATCGGCCGGGGGAGCGCTTCTTCACACCCCAGGGCTAAGTTCACGGTTTGCTTGGAGTCCAGAGGAAAAAGCAAGAATGCAGAGCCCTTTCTGATCCTGTGGGCATCTCCGGCTGGCCTTTACCCGTTAGGCAATAGTTTTAACCTCAAAGGCGTGTATTTAGCCGAAAATATTCTCAATTCAAGCTGCAGTCTCGGTCACAAGGCAAGGGGGGAAGGGGACATTATCATTAAAAGTGCTGCGTGAAACCCCGTCCCACAGCTCCACCCAGGCACAGCTCCCTCTGGGGACGGACTTTCTGCCCTGAAAGCCGGGTGCTCCTTGCCCCCAGGAGGCTCTGGGCTTGGCCTGGCATGTGGGACACCAGGCACTGGTCTGTACATTCCATGGTCTTTAGAGGGAGAGGAGAGCCTGAGCAAACCTCACTTCATAGCCACGGAATGTTCTCTCCAGGAACCACAAGATGGAGGGGGCTGGGGCCACAACCAGCAACCTTCCCAGTCTGGAGGGCTTGGCTGGGCCACAGGTGTCTGGGGAAGGCAGCCCGGCTCCCGCAGCCCTACTGTGCGCCCTGCCACATGTGAGCTTTCTACCCATGGCCTCTCCCAGGCACACAGAGAGCAGGGTGCAGCTGCTCCCGTCAGCCTGGCGCCAACCCACACTGCCAGGGACATGGTGTCATTCCTTTCAAATGCACCCACTTTTCTCCAGCGCCAGTCCCTACTTCTTCATGTGGAGGTTGCTGTGAACTTCTTCCAGAAGCTGCCCTTTGAGGACCTTCCAGCAGGGTGCTGCCGGCAGGCACGCCACACCCGTCTACCCAGCTGAGGCTGGCAGAGGTCACTGTCCTGCAGTGAACACCACTGTGTCCCCTGAGCACGCTTTCCAGGCCCCAGCTGCCAAGACATCAGGGACGTCCAGGTGCAGCCTGCTTCTAGCATGGCCACTGCCTCTCCACAAGGCCGACCCTGGCTGCGGAGGCTGCCCCGGAAGCCGAGCAGGAGCAGGACCTCAGCTGGCCCCGGGGCAGCCCACCTCCTCCAGGAAGCCCCCTGCCCCTGCTTCCTGAAGACACGTGGTACCCGCGCCCACACCAGGAGCCGGGAGCTCCTCGGGCAGGTCCAGGGCAGCTGAGGGGCCGAGTGGAGGGCGGAGGCTGCTGCCTTGTGCCCAGGGCGGCCCGAGACCGACCTGGCCCTGCGACCGGAGTCCAGCAGCCCACCCCCGGTCGGGCTAGCGTCTTTTCTAGCACTGTCCGCGCTGGCCCGAGGCTGCCAAGGAGCATGGCTTTAATTACCGCTCCTCTGGGCTCTGGTCTGCAGCGTCCCCGGCCGCCTGGCGCGGGAGCCGGGCGGGGCTGGGCGAGGGGCCGGCCGCCCTGCCAGGATGTCGGCTGGTGCCAAGGCCGGGCGCGGGCGGGGCGGCGCTGGGCTCCGGCCAGGCCACGCCGGGCAGGCGGGCGCAGGGGTCCCCGCCGGCCTCCCTCCCCCACGGCCCCCGCCCGCCTCCGGCACAAAATGGCGGAGGGCTGTGGCGGCCATTTTGTGCAGCCCTCGTGGACAAAGGCAGATGGTGGACAAAGGCAGGCGGCAGGCGGAGCGGGGATGCGTCCCTAAGCGGCAGCACGGAACTGCCCTGGGGAAGCGCGGGCTCCTGCCCTGCGCTGAGTTCTGGGAGGCGCTGGCCGGAGAGCGGGGGCCAGCAGGGCGTTTTCTGGAACCTTCCTCCGGCCCAAGCTCCCAGTGCCCTGGGTGCCAAAGGCCCCCGTCACCCCCTTCGAGGGGCTCTGGGTGGTACTGGCACCGACGCTTTCCCACCTCACGTGGGCGGTGGCCCAACTCTGGGCATTGACTGCGGTGGGGGGCGGGGGAGCCTCGGTTCCTTCTGGATGCAAGTCCCGCTCTGCCCCAGACCCACAGAAGGCGGCCCTCATTGGCCTGAGGTTGGGGCAGCCTCCAGCCAGGTGGCCTGAGAGGCTGACCTTCATTCCAGATATGGCCCAGCACAGGCTACCGCCGTGGTCCAAGTTGGTCGGGACCAGGTAGCTCCTTCCTGCCCGATGCCAGCGGGCACGGGGTGGCTGCCAAGGGGATACGAGGACCCACTGCAGGATGCTCAGCCACACCCTCTTGACCTCCTGTGGCTCCAGCCCCACAGGCTGGCCACACCAGCACCAGCCATTTCTTGAAACTCGTGGCTCCTATCCTATTTGGTGACCATCCACCCTTTGCTCGTGTTCCCTCTGGGGAGCCCTCTCCCACCTCCTTTGGACAAGAGGCACAGCCCCTGCTGCCCCAGAAAACACCCACTGGACCGGAAGCCTCTGCGGAGCGGAGCCTGGCAGACAGAGGGCATACAGTGAGAGCCTGGGTCTTCCTGACTGTGCCCTGCCTGCCATCTCCACACGTCTAACAAATCTTATTGACAAAGTAATGTAAGGCCGGGACGAGCAGGACTGCTCTGGGGGCTGTGGGTCACCGCCAGCCACCCGTCCTAACTGGTGCCGAGCCCAAACCCACTTTACAGACAGGTAGGCTGAGGCCCAGGGGTCACCGTGCACCAGCCCTGGTTGTGGCACTGGGTCACCTGGGGTACCACCTGGGCCTTGTGCTCTGACAGGGACAAGTCCATCCAGGGCCTGTGTCAAGAACCAAGAGTGGAAATAGGAGGGAAGCCTCATGCTTTTTCGGCAGGTGGGGGCTGCCATGGTGACAGCATGGCATGGAAAGCAGGTGCCACTGTCTCCGTCACTTGTGTCACCACAGTTGTCCTGACAACTCCCCAGGCGTGAACAAACAGTCCTCACCAAGGACCCCTCCTAGAAGCAGCTTCTCCTTGGGAGCCTCCCATAGGGGGCTCACTGGAGAAGAGCAAGCCTCCCAGCTGCAGGGCCCTGGGTTCGAATCCCCGTTTACTCAATAGTGCTGTGAGCATGCGTACCACACCCTGGGCACGCGATTCCCGTCAGAAATGGCATGTGCAGACACCCTGCGCCTGTGATCTGCCAGGCCCTGACCTGAGCCCATCTCACCAGGTGGCTCAGTCGGTCCCTATTACAACCTGATCTAGAGGGAAGGAGCAAGCACAGACAGGCTAAGTTACTTCCCTACAGTCACACAGCTAGGGTAGGCATCCTCATTCTCCCTAGTGTTTGGGGGATGAGGGTACAGAAACTGAGAGATGTCTTGGTTTATCCGTGAGGTCACACAGCCACTAGGAAGGGCCAGACCCCTCTGTACTGGGAGACCTCAGCAAACCCCACACCTGAGATACTCTCTTTCCCTTCCCAGTGAGCAGCAAGGGCCTTCTGTCTCCCCAATTCCCTAGGGCTGGCCAGGCTGGGTGGGCACAGTGTTCTTGGAGCAGGGCAGCTCAGACCTGAGCCTGCTGGAGCAGGGACGTCAGGCCACTGGGCAGAGCGGGAGCCGCTCTCTCTCTGCCCAGAGCTGGACATGGCTGAGCTTTCAGCTCAGTAATATCTGGGAAATAAGACCTCCAACTGGGGAAATGTCAGAGGCCAAGTGTCCGGCTGAGCCCAAGGCAGGGAACCCTTGGCAGCAGAGGCAGAAGCCCCAGGCACCCCAGAGACACTGGGTCTGGGGGCCTCTTGGCTTTAGTCCAGCAGGAAGACTCCTTACCAACCCTCCAGCCCACCCTGGACACAATTCTAAAGAAGGCCTGAGCTGCAGGCCCTGTCCCCACCCCTTCACAGACCCCGCTCCCACCTGCCTCCCAGGAAGTCTTCTTGTGGAGATCCTGGCACCTCGGGGAGACCATATGCTCCTGGAACCGAGGTGTTTCTACTTCTGGGCAGGTTGGGGCCAGGCCCCTGCTCTACTGCTGGCCAGCTTGGTGGCCTGAGGCTGGCCCCTTGGCCTCTCTGAGCCTCAGCCCCTGTAGGGGTGCAGCACTGAAAGACACCCACCCAGCAGGGCTGCCATGAAGAGCAATGGCATCCAGCTCAGGGCCTGGCACAGTAACAGGAAGTGCTTAACAAGAGTGAACTGAACGGAAAAGTCACTTCCTCCGGGTGACGCTTGCAGGGTAGGCCATCCTCGCACCCTGTCCTCAAAGGATCTGCTTGTCACATCCCTTTTCACGTTTCAGAGTTAATCTCTCCCCGCCACGGCGCTACTCAGAGCCAACAGCTAAGCGCTGGATGAAACCCGTGGTTCTGTAGTTTGTCAGTATTTTTACTGGGACCAAAAGATCCAAAACAAAGTAGTTTTAAGGCCTTAACTTTTTTTCTGTCTGGGTAAACAGAGGGTATCTGGATATTTGGTATTAGAACAAATTTCTGCCCCTCCTTGGCTGTGGGCACCAGATACGGGTCAGCTTTGGAGCTGGCAGACGTGGCTTCTCAATGTGGCTCAGCTGTGGGGTGCCAGTCCCAATGCCCCAAGCCTCGGTTTCCTGTGACCCCACATCTGTGCCAACTCCTGCGGAATGGGGCTGCCGCTCCACACAGGAACCCAAGGTGCCGGGGAGGACGGGATGATGCCCCTAGAGACCAGCTGGCACTGGGTCTTGAGAGGGGCCATGGGGTTCCTGTCTGCCCCGAGTAAGGCTGAGGCCCCAGGGACTGGGAGGAGGCCAGCTGATGGAGCCGCCCAGGGCGAGACCTCCACCATCCTGGGCCGAGTCTGAAGACAGCACAGACTTCAAGGAAAGCAATTTCAATCAAAAACAAACCCCACCGATCAAGTCACTGTGCCCCCTAAATCTTCGACGTGCCCCCAGACCAAGCTGGCACCCTGAAGAGCCTCCAACTGACGCAATGACCCTCCCGGGCCAGACGCGAGGCTGGAACTGGGCTACTCCCGCTCCAGCCTCCATTTCTGGATGAACAGAGTGAGATGACAGCCCCACCTTGCTGGTGGTCCTGGGGCTGCATGAGGCTGTGACACACGAAGAAGGGGTGGCCCTCCCTGCAAATCCTGCCCATCCTCAGCCACTGTGCATGGCCCCCATCACTGTGGCCAGGGAGCCTGCCTCCCCTGGGTCCTCCTCCGCCTGGGGACACGCCTTGGTGGCCTCCGGCATGTCTGTCAGGGTTTGCAGATCAGGACTCACGTATACATTCTGGTGACAGCCTGTGTGAGGGACACATCTTTCAGGGCCTGGGTTTCATTTGGACCTTGGAGGCTGCCCTTGCTATAATGGGGGGATTTCAGTGGGTGTCCAGGAAAGCAGCTGGACTAGCTGGCCTTGGGCAGAGCCCAGCAGGCCCCGTGGGACGCCTGGGACAGCGGCACGCGCAGGCTCTGTCTCCTCAGCCACAGCCCAGGCAGTTTCCTGGTGGCCCTGCTGGACTCTCTCCCCGGGGCCCCGCCTCACTTTTGCTCAGCCTCCACTCTGCTCTTCCCCTTTCTCCATTATCGCTGCCCCCTTCAACATCCCCATTTCCCCGTCCCTGATGTCCCCAGTGGCCTCTCCTCCCCACCGGGGTCCCACCCCACCCTCAGGCACCGGCTGGTGCAGGCCCTGTGTCAGACACAAAAGCCCCATGGCAGTGTTTGCCGAGTCTGGCCCACAAGCTGGACCTCTGAACACGCCAGGCCCAGATGGCAGAGGGATCCTGGGCCCAGACGCAGCAGCCTGGGGGCCTGTCCACAGACCTGGGAGGCAGGCCTGCCCCTGGCCATGGCAACACGGGCGATGGGGCTGACGTCTGTCTGGCCCCAGACTCCCCAGGAGGCTTGAATCAGTCAAGTGGGCCCGACAGCCTGCTTGGGGGGCTGGCTCCTGGCAGGGGCAGACAGCGAGGTGTGGGGAGGGGGCTCTGAGAACCGCAAGGCAGCCATGACAGGGACTGGCAGGCCAGGACCTTCTCACCTGCTGAGCCGCTCCTTTCTGCTCAAGTCCACAGACGCCGTGAAGGGCCAGAGCTTACCCACATCAGCACTTGGCCCAGGCCCTCCCCCGACGGACATGCCGCGGTGGCTGGCTCCTTGCAAAGGGAGCTTCACTCAACTTACGTGCAGAAAGGAGCCGGAAAGATTCTAGCTTCCTGGGGTGAGACCTGGCCAAGCCCCTGACTGCATGCGGACCCTGGTCCCTGGGCTACAGAAAGAGGTGGGCAGGAGGCCAGAGTGGACCTGCTGAGCCCATGCAAATGTGCGAGAAGGGCCTGCCTGCTCCTCGGTCCTCCAGAGGCCGTGGGGGTATGTGCATGTGTGTGCACAGTGAGTGTTACCCATGTGTACATACCCCATTTCAGCCGTGCCCAGCCCGGGGTGGTAGCTGGAGGGAGGGGGTGGGAAATCCCGACTTTCAACATTCAAAACACTGCACTGACCTGAGGGTGGCATAGTCACCTAAACTTCAGGCTTCACCTGTGGAACGAGGTGGCTGGGAAGAAGGGTTGACACCTGAAAGGAAAGACAGATGCTGGTTAAGTCTTCGGAAGGAGCCCCGGGTGTGTGTGGGGTGCACGTCCCACAGGTGTATTGTCAGCTCTGGCCCACCCTGCCTGTGAGGCTGGGCACAGCTCAGGGGCCACCCAGGGACTCTCAGGAGACCCCAGGGGCCAGAAAGCCACTGGGTCTATGCGACTGTGTGCCCAAAACACTGGGGCTGAAACAGCCCTATTTTCTGGGGTCACCCCTCTCAAAGGGGCAGCAGCTGGCAGCAGGTGTGGCTGCAAGGATGTGGATTTGGGGGTCAGTGGGATGCAAGTTCAGAATCAGGCTCAGCAAGGCCTGATGGTTGCCTGGGGGTCCTCACTGCCCCTTTCTCAGCCTAGGT
Organism: Rhinolophus sinicus; assembly: GCF_057876585.1. Taxonomy (NCBI): domain Eukaryota; kingdom Metazoa; phylum Chordata; class Mammalia; order Chiroptera; family Rhinolophidae; genus Rhinolophus; species Rhinolophus sinicus. The sequence continues at coordinate 4,995,521 of NC_142501.1, forward strand.
TTTTAGGGTTGGGAGCACCAAATGAAACAATGTGTGAGTTGTTCAGGATGATAAGAGGAACGCAGCTGTGCTGAGGGAGCTCCCTCCGTCTCCTTCTCCCTGGCCTCATCAGGGGCTTTGACACATCCTGGCGTGTCAGGCAGCTCTCTCAGCATCAGTGCTGAAGGCAGGACTCCCTAAACATCACTTCCTGTAAGGGATAGTCTTTCCCTCTTTGCTTTGGCTGCTAGGAAGCTCAGAGCTGAATTTACAAGTCCCCATCAGCAACTGGGAGGCTTCTACATGACACTGCTTTTTCTAGGCCTCCCTTGGATTTTCCCTATGCCCCAATTTTTTCAGCTGCTTATTTTTCTCCTTCTGCATCACCCATATTGCTCTAAACTGCTACATATATACATATGGATACATATATACATACATACATATGTATATACACGTACATGTGTTTTTCTTAACATGTGTTTTTCTTAACGTGGCAGGACATAAACAAACAATACATAACACCCAGGTTCCCCTTCTGCCCCGTGATCAGTGAAAGCCATGTATACAGACTTCAACTTTGCAAGGGGTGGGTGACCGATCCCAGGCCAGGCCCCCACTTCTTGGCCAGTTTAGGCTCCCTCTTCTACTCCTATTGGTGCTTGGGAGGGAGGCAGGAGGAGGTTCAGATGCCCCTTTTGCAAATGAGAAAACAGAATCCCAGGGAGGGGCTGTGGCTTCCCCAAGGCTACAGAGTGATGGCCCGAGGAGCCCGGAGCTGGGAGCCGGGGTTCGATCCATGTGCTGTGGTGTGGCCACTGCCATGAGCCCTCAGGGCTGGCAGTGGCGGCCCCCAGGCCGAGCCTGGGTATCAAGGCTCTGTGCCAGAGGAAGACAACCTCAAGCTTCTAGAATATGCCAGGCCAGGCCTCTGGCAGGCCCCACACAGCACCTACCGTGGGCAGGTGAGCCCCCTGTCCCATTGATGTGCAAACAGACCCAGGACCACCGTGGGGAGCTGCTCAGACCTGGAGGCCTCAGATATCACCTCTCGCCTCTCGGCCGCCTCCAGCACTGTCCTTGCTGGCCAGGCCATGTCCCCCCCTGCCCTGCCATCAACACCACCAAGGCCGTGAGGTTGATCTGAAGCCACATGGCCAAAGCAGGCCTAGGCTCCTGGGGCACTGAGACCCTCCTGGCTGCTTCAGAGACGCCGCCAACAAACGGCCTGGCCGCTCGGAGCTGAGGCTGCCCACAAGCCCCCAAGCTGCATGGGCAGGACCAGCTCTGTCTCCACCCACCATCTCGTCTCGCTCAGCACCCAGCACACATACGGACAGACGGAACTGGACCTGCTGAGCTCCAGCCAAGCGAGAGGAAGCCAGGAGAATGCCAGAGTGGGACACACACCAGGCCAGTTTTCTATCTTCTGGTGAATTATAAACCTCTGCCCCTTCTTGGGTGCCTACTGTGTCCTGCCCACTGGGCCCTCTCACTGAAGCCACAGGCATTCTGGGGTTCACTGTGCTTCCCCAAAACTCCATGGGGAGGAATTCCCACTCTAATCCTATGGACAGGTAAACTGAGGCTCAGGGTACCAAAGGAGCTCGTTGAGTGGGATGGCTCATAGAAGGTGGGCTGGGGGCTGTGCGTGCCCATCGCCTGGCATGGCTGCAGGTGGCAATGGCTCAGAGCTTGCTCAGGAGGGTCTCCAAGCCAACGACCCAGCCATCCCGACCCTCCGTGCTTCCAGGAGGCAAGTGAGCATAATCGGGCCATAGAACGGGCAGGGGGACCCGGGAGGAACGGGAGGGGGCACACAGCAGGCCAGGGCATCCTCCGCTCTTTGTCCTGGCTCATAGTCCTGGAGTGGGGTCTCTGCCACTGCCAGGGGTCAGGCTGGGTCCCTGGGGACTCTGGGCAGACTGGGGCTCGAGAGAGTGGGGCTGGTGCTGGGGTCTCCACATTCCCCTCCCGGCCCGGCCACCCAACTCCCAGGCTGCCTCTGTGCCTCGGCCCAGGCCAAAGACCATCATACCTGGTCCGTGCAGTCCTGGAGCCTCTTCCAAAGGACACGGTGGGTCCCATTTTCTCAGGGGTGCTATGGGAGGAGCCGCATTCTGCAAAACACAAGGTGACCACGAAGTCAGCTGAGCAGGCCTGGTGGCACACAGCCCCAGGAATGGTGAAGGGGCTCAATGGGGTCCCTCCCCCAGCCTCTCATTTACCCGACAACCACCTATATGTGGGCCCAGCCCACCGCTGCCTGGAGGCACCGAAGTGCCCAGAGGTTAAGAACTTTACGTGGAGGTGAAGGGGTCAGGAAAGCCTCGTCTGACTGCCCCACTCCCACGCCTGGTGCTAGACTCTCACACCCCCAAACAAACCCCAACTGCTGGCTCCCTCATACTCCAGCTGTGCACAGCTCTAGTGTCCGCAGAGGAAGGGGGCTGACAGGGCTCATGGCGCCTGCTCCTGGCAGAGTGAGGTTACCCCTTCACAGTGCCCCTATACCTTTCGCTCAGACCTGCCTTGGCACCCGGACTGAAATGTTCTCCTGCCACCAAAGGCCTATTTCGGGCCCATCTTTTAGGTTACCTCCTTCAGGGAGGCCTCCTGGGTCAGGGATCTCCCCAGCTTTAGCAGCAGGCTGGCAGGGGCGGGGGTCCCTTGAAATCAGCTCACAGATGACTGCACTGCCCATGGCCCCCAAGGCTGGCAGCTCTGTGGCAGGGGCCATCTCTTATGTAACTATGTGTCCCTCAGCCTGGCAGGGTACCCGGCATCCAGGATAACAGGAAGTGCCCCCCTACTCACTCTTGGAACAAAGCCACTATCTGGGATGTAGAAGGCGCAGACATGACTTTGGGTCTTCCCCAAATAAGCCAGAGAGGAGATACCCCAGGACCAACTGAGCAAAGGCTCAGGAGCCAGCATTCGGCCCAGGGTAACTCCTAGGCTAGGCTTCCCCACTACCGCTGAGTTCGGGCTCAGGCTGGCCCCCAGGTTGTACAGACGCCCAGAGCAGTAACGCTTCATTGTGACAACACGCTGCAAGTCCCAACCAAGGTCCAACTCACCACAGCTAGGAATTCTGCTGGGCTGTGGCCAGAATCTCAGGTGGGATGTGGAATCCAGGCCCAGTCCTTAATCGAACCTCTGCCCAGGCTGAGTGAGTAGGGTGACCAGGAGGGAGGCAGGCGCCGGGCACCATGTGCCCAGGTCCTGGTCCCTTCCATGCCCTCCTACCCACGCCCTACGTGCCCACCCACATTCCCAAGCATGCCCAGATAAAGGCGTATGTCTCCCACAGACCCTCCGAAGCAAGAGCTCAGCTGTCCCCGTCCTCTCAGAAGTGCAACCATCCCTAGTCCCTGTCACCTAGGACCAAGGGTCATGCTCCCCTTAGATGGACAGGCCGAGACCTGTTAGCGCCACCCACCAGAGCACGGAGTCACCCAGTCACCACATTAGCCCACAACTCCTCTCCTCACTGTCTCCGACCCTGATACTGAGCTTCCTGGGACTCGTATGGCCCAGAGGCCGGAGGGGGCCTGCCGGTGGCTCCCCAAGGATGTGCAGGTCGAGCCTGCAGCAATCCCCTTGAAGATGGAGCCGGGAACCTGGGAGCCCAAGGTGCCCTGTCTGCACGCAGCGTGGGCTCAGGACCCCTCGTCGTGCAGCTCTGGGCTCTATTCCTACCTCTCCGCTCACTCGCTGCCGGGCAGCTCTCGAAGCCTCTGTTTCCCCAGTTGTTGTACAGGGCCTTGAGCATGTCACTGTCCTGTTTATTAGAAGGGAGCACCCCAAGGAGGGACTGCCCTGAGCCGCACAGCTCTCGCCTGGACTGCCAGGACACCCTCCCCGCCTCTCCTACCTGTGAGATTGTCCAAATACTTCCTCCTTGGGGCCCAGGGGTGCACTGGTGCTAGATGAACACGCCTGGGCCCACCTGCCTAAAGGCCACAAGATGCCCCCACCCTGTGGCCTGGTTAGGAAATCCCGCCTGCTTGCTACACCCTCACCAGCCACACCTGGGCTGAGATTCTCCAATGCCCTCACCTGGGGTTGACCCAAGAAAGGACCACAGACTGGGGCACCCGGAAACAGCATGGGGAGCCAACGGAGCACACACCCAGTCTTCCCTGTGGACCACAAGCACGGCTCGGCTCAGGCACAGAGGGCACTGCCATGGGCAGCACATCACCGTGCCCACCGGCTCAGTAGCTAAGCTTTCTGCGAATGGCCCAATTCAATGTAACTCTCGCTGATGTTAGTGTGACAGTACGGGCTTCCAGGCTACGGGAGCTGGGGGAGCTGGGACAGGACATGGCCACGCACGTGTCAGCAGTGAAAAAACAGGAGACACCGAGCAGCTCCGCAGGCCATCCCACGCCCGTTCTGGACACACAAGGGATGTGGAATTTCTATCCTGACAGGTGACTGGAGCTCCAGCTGCAGGGGCAGGCGTGGCTCTGGGGCCTTGGCTCAATCCCCAAGAGACACGGGAGACACACGTGGCCACAGCTGGAAAACTCACTAGGACAGCCGTTCTGGGGCCAGGCACCCCTCCAACTTCACAGCAGCGTGTGCAGAATGTCCTCCCTTCAGGACACTCAGTTGCTCCCACATCCTTTCACCTACTCTCCCAGTGATGCCCACGGAGAAACAAGGTCAAGTGACTGCGGGGTCTCGCAGGGGAGGCCCTGACTGGGACGTAGCGCACAGAGGCGTCCAGGCAACCCCAGCTCCCGCGGCCTGCCGTCCTCACTGCCTCATTCCCGTCGGTGTTCTGAGTGTGACAAACATTGTGTCACTTGCCCTGGGGACCCCTCCAGGCTGCCGGAGCCTCCTGAAGCTGTCCTCCTTCCTGAACGGCGTGGGGGGGGGGGTGGCCAGGGCCCCTGGGGTCTCAGGGTCACTAGTGAACTCCAAACTGGCGTCCCTCAGGGGCACTAGCACCCCCAAGTTCCAGAAGCCACAAGGCAGGTTTGGGGGAGGGGGCTGCCAGACCGCCTCGCTCCTGCCCACAAGTATCCCTGCATTCTAGGACATTGCTGTGTCCACCTGCACGGTGGCCCAGGGCTGCTGGGTTCCCATGTCAGCTCTGCCCCTGTGACCACTGACAAGCCCCCTCACCTGTCTGGGCCTCAGTCTCCACACCTGTGACATAGAAACAGTGATGCCACCTCCTCAGATTTACATGAAGATTAGGACGATGCACACCCGTGCCTGTGGGGCTCAGTGGACGGCAGCACCCACCACAGACACCCCCAGAGCACTCTGAGGACATGTGAGAACGTACTCTGGGCCCTGATACGTGGAGGAACTCCGTCCCAGCCTCTCGTCTTACAACTGACCAACTCGCCCGGGCCTGGGGCCTGGGTGGACACAGCTGAGAGCAGGCTGCGGGGCAGGAGACTCTGAGCCCCCGCAGGAACCCGGATGTGGACCAAGCTGCAGGACACACAGACCCCAGAAGGCTCAGCCCCGCCTTGGCCACACTTGTCTTCAGCATCAGACGTGGCCCCTTTCCAAGGTCATCTGTAGGAGAAACATCCTCCCAGCAGGAGCCAGTGCTGATGAGCCGTGCACCGAGTACACCCCCGAGTCGTGTGGGGAAATGGCGTGGGAAGGACTGAGACCTGGCCCTGGGTCGTGCCAGGCCGGACACCCAAGGTCAGGAGGGCTCAGGAGTCCGCCGGTGGGCGTGTGGGCGGCCACATCCTCTGGCCTGAGTTTGCCAGACACACAAACCAGGGGTGTGTCCCCATCTCTGCCACTTCACTTGGGCCAAAATGGCTCCAGGAGGGACTTGGGGAAGCGACAGCTGCCACGGGGGTCGGTGTGGTCAGGTGCAGGTGAGCTCAAGTCCCCAAGGACATGGTATCTAGTGGCAGAGCTTCCAGACCCAGGGAGGAGCCTGGGTTCCAGAGCCAAGCAGGTCACATAGACTCCGCCAGCCTGCATGGCCTTCAGGAACCTGGTCTCTAGGAGCCCGTTTTGTATCTTTAAAAGGAGCCATTTACACCCACTGTACAAAGCTGACGTCGGAGATAATGAACGAACGTGAGATTCCCAGCGGCTTGGCCAGAACACACAGTAGGTTCACACAAGGCAGCCGCCAGCCCCACACTAATTACCGAGGCGGTTCCAGAAAAGCAAGCCACTGCCAGACGCACGTCTGTCTGCACACCCACCTTGGGCTCAGCTAAGTCGGGTTTGTCACAAACAATGTCAGCAAAACAACGGGTCCTGGTTCTACCGCGACAACAAAACTGAGTCCTGTTTTCTTTACAGGTGTCATTACCAGACATCAGACTTAACGTGCATGGAGGCTTCAGGAAGGGCTCTGCCCCAAAGCCATGCTGCCACCATCACGGGCTGTGCCAGCCTCTCCCTGCGACTCAATGCCAGAGTGTCCCCCGCCTCCCTGAAGGTTACCCATGCTCCTTTTAAATAACCAAAATGTACCCTGTTGATGGTACGGCCCCGCCCCACCATGACCTCCTGCACCCCTCGTAAACGTCTGTGTTTAGGGGGAGAACACACAGTGATAATTTGGGTGAGTCAGTTTCCCTCTGGCCACACGGTTGGTTTTGTGATTTAAACAATTTTCCCCCCGTTGCAAAAGGAACAGATCCTCATTAAACAAGGTTTTGGAAAACAGAGAAAAGGAGAAAGGCGGCACTCACTTTTAATCTCCTGAGCTGAGCCAGCATGCAGCCGACTGCCCTCCCAGGCACCACCTCAGTCTGTCCTGCAAGCTGCCCGTGCGGTCATAAACCTGTGTCACCCCAAGGGGTAACTGTCACAACTGCTTGGCCCCAGAAGGGTTGGCTGCTCCCAGTTCGTCATGTTTGTAACAGGCGTCATTAGGATAAACATCTCTATCTTTATTTATACACGAATCTTTCCCCCACAAGACCCCCAGAATGGGGTCCCAGGAGTGCCTTCACATCGTGAGGCGGCCACTCCAAGCCTGCCCCTCAGAACTTTCCAGAGACCCACCACATGTCAGCGGTGGAGGTCAAAGAGATTATGGGACAGGTGGGGAAACTGAGGCTCAGAGCAGGACAGAGGCTGGCCCTAGATCTCGCAGCAGGCCGATGACAGAGTGGGGGCCCTGCCCGCTCGTCAGGGGTGACCTCCCCAAGACACACTGTTTCAAAGGCCTAATGGAAGCTGCCCAGACCCAGCTCAGCAGGACAAATATGTCTGGCCCTCAGAAGGGTGCTGCGCACCGCCGACCTTGTTCATCACAGACCCGCGAAGGTGGACGATGGGCAGACGAGGGGTGTAATGAGTCCCAAGGAGGGGCTGGGCAGGCGAAGACCACTGCCAGGGAAGGGGACGAGGGCCCTGCAGTCGGGGCGGACTCCCACAAGCCACGATGTATGGGAAATTTGTGAATTGGAAATACCTGACCTAAATTAACAGGATGGGCCAGTGGGTCCCCATGCCTTCCTTTCACACCCAGCGACCTGAGAAGAAAAGGCCCCACAGCCTTCGACGGTCACCTCTAACAGCTGGTCTTCCTGACTGAAATCCCAGTGTGGCTTTCCCAAGCCCGGCGTTACCCCGCTGCCGATGGATGTCCTCCCTCCATGGCCGCAGGTGGTCAGGGCTCGGGTCGTCCACTGGGCGCCATCACACCGTATGTGATGAAGTGTGCTCTCACAGCCACTCAGATTAGTTCTAACAGGGACTGTATTTGGTGGAGGCGGGAAAATAAACTGTCCGCTTGTTTCCCGGAGTGTCTTGATTCACGGTGATGTGGCGACTTTGGCGGCTTCTGCCACCGCACTGAGCGCAGGGAGGCCCTTCTCAGCCTTATCGTCTCCTGTTTCAGTTGCTGGATTCTGTTTCGTTCATTCATGAAACGTTCCCCCAAGAGCCTGCCCTGTGCCAGGCTGGCGACTTTGGCCTGTTCTGCCTGAGGCGCTCAGTCTCCCGGGCCAGATACCTGCGTGAACTCATTGCCACAGCTCAGGGGCTGCAGGCCTGCAGGACACGGGTTGGGTGAAGAGTAGGGAGGGCTTCCAGGAGGAGGTGAAGCTGCTCCATAGCCTGAAGAGCTGGGGGACGGTGCGTGGAGGGGGCAGGACAGGTTGTCGGGGGCCTTGCGAGTCCCAGGAAGGGGAGACGACTTTAGCCGGAGCTGGATAGCTCCTGCAGGTTGGGAGACGGGGCAGGGGCTTGCATTGCAGCCACACATCCCTGGGTGGGAATGAGCCAGGGCAGGGCAGAGGGCAGAGATGTTGGGACGTGCTAACAGGCAGCAGAGCGGGCAGGACATGGGGACGGTCTGGGTGTGGCCAGCCTCCCTGCCTTCCCCTACCAGCGGGTCTCCAGGGTGCAGGGGACTGGGACGGGAGGGGCGGTGGAGCTGGCCAGAGGAGCCCGCCTGCCTGCCATAAATCACCGCGCCAGGCTGTATAATTATCTGGGCACTTAAGCTCCTCTTTCTTCTCTTCCCCCTTTCCCTGGGGAAATTTCCTTCATTTCCTACATTATCCCAGTCTCCCCGCGTGTCTAAATCAACCTCTGCTGCTGCTGCCCGCTCCTCAGAGCTAACTCCCTCCGCTGACTTCACTGGGGAGGGCGGGCTGGGGTGTGGGGAGGAGGTGGCTACCAGGATGTGATTGTTCAAACCCAAGTTTCACTCCTGCCCAGGACGCAAAACTGAAAATGCCATCTCACCCATCCTTTGAAATGCAGTGACGCTGTCCCCAGATTGTTCAGCTGCTTCTTTAGCCCCTGGGATCTGTCAGCAAACCCAGGGGGCCTGGAGCAGGGTGGCAGGCTCAACATTGAGTGGGGGATGGACTTGGTCCCTTGGCCCAGACAATGAAGAAGGAACACCGCCAAGGAAAAGGGGAACCACCGTGCTGGCTACCCAGGGCCTTCCAGCAGCAGTTCCAGGTAACCTTGAGAAACGTCAAGCTACCCCCAATTCCCCTGGGGTCTGCTGGGATGAGTGTCAGCCCCACCGTGGGTCTTTGGCAATCTTGGGGGTGCAGCTTGCTCCATTCATGATGAGGGAAGTGGGGTCAGCGCAGCTCTGATGCCACCACCTACCACTTATCCAGCCCTGCCCCCACCTCTCATCTAGTTCCCACACTCATTTCAGTTACTAAGCCCACTTTTTAGATGAGGCTACTGAGTCCCCAGAAGGAAAGGTACCTGCACAAACCACCATGTGAGCCACCCCCAGCTGCTGTGAACGCCGGCTACCTCCGACATTGTGCTCTTTGTAAGCTGAAGTGTCCCCCGTACACTGGCAGGAGCCCAGGAGAGGCCAGCATCATGATATCTGTGACATTTCACAATAAGCAAGTGGGAGCTGAGTTTTCATGGGAGGAGTCAAACCATCCATTTGGCAGGTTGGGCAAAAAGTCCCCAAGGACCAGCGTTGTCACCCATCACTCCTGTGAAGCTTGCTCACCACCTCCCAAGAGGAGGAAGGAGAGCTGACACCTCCCCAGGACGTCAGGCAGGGTCTGGGGGCTGCCTTGCTGCCACGGACCAGCCCTGTGTGAGCTTTTCAAAGTTAGCAGGGCAGCGCTGCTCTCCCAGGCCTCTCACCAGCCCCCGTCTCCCCGGGGGATGCGCCAGCTGGGTTTTTTAAAAGCTAGATCTCATTTTCTGCCCACATGTCTGACCTCCGGAAACCTCTCGGGTAGTTTTCCAGAGCCCTCTGGATTCCTTCACGGGCACGTTTCATGCCTCTGCTCACCACATTCACAGCCAGGTCACTGGGCACCTAACAGATGCCAAGCGGAGCCTGGCAGGCACAGCTGCCCAGGCTTCTGGCTGCCCAAAGCCGAGCCGGCCCTTCCCATGCCGGGTGGGTCTGTGGACTCCAACTGGTTCTCGGCCTCACAAACAACCATCTCCGGTCAAATTCCATGACTCGTTCCCTTACCAAAAAAACCCAAGCCAAAACAAAACAAAAAAAACCAACAAAAAAAAATCCTCTTTGAAAATGAGGAAAAATCCCAAAACTGAGAATCCAGAAGAGCTGGCGTCGCTGCAGCTTCATTTTCCCTGTCTTTCTCTTTCTGTCATTGCAAGGAAGTGGAGAAACAGTTCAATCGTCTCATTTTACAGATGGATAAACTGAGGCCCAGAGAGAGGAAGGGGCTTACTCAGTGCCCTCCATGACTCTAAGGCCCAGCCAGTACGGCAAACCGGGGCCCCTGACTCGGGTCCAGCGTTCCATCCTCAGCAGCTGCTGGTCCTGTGTGGGAAAGGACGGGGTCTGAGCCTGTGGCCCGCCAAGGCCCAGAGTAGTCACAGGCCTGGGGGACCTGAGCAGGGGACTGCAAGCCCCTCAGGCACTTTCACTAAGGAATGTCAACCAGGGTGGGAGGGCCCAAGGGTGGGAGGGCCCAGACCACTGGATCCCCTGGCATAGAAGGCTGGTGCTCAGTAAACTCGGGAAGAAACCCCTGGGGGAACCTTACACTCCAGGGAATGGGCTCAAGGAAAGCAGGCTGGCTCTAATGGAAACCAGTCAGCGGCCAAATGCAGCAGGAGGGACCCCCCCCCATGGTTTCCATGGGGACGGAGCTGGGAGGCGGTGCTATGGCGTGGCTGCAGCAGCAGATGTGGCCTGTGCAGGGCTGGCGAGGGGGACGGCGGTGCGCCTGGCAGCGGGGCCCTGCCTGGGACGTGGCAGGCCTGAGGCTGGAACAAGCCTGTGGCTCGGGGGGTCCACCACCTCCAGGAAGTTCCCTGGATTCCCAGGGCCCTAGGGCTAGCACTGGGTGCACCAGGCTACCATTTTGCCCTCCATCCAGCTGGGCCCAGCCCCAGGCCCAGCAGGATCTCAGCCGGATCTGGGCCTCCTTGAGGGCGCCTGTGTTTGCTGAGTGAGGCCCCCGGCCTGTGAGCACGGGACAGACCCAGCAGTAACAGCTCTGGCCCTCCAGCTGAAGACCCAGCCTCAAGAAGGTCAGCTTGGACAAGGTCACTGGACAGAGCAGCCAGTCTCCTCCTGTGCCCCAGCCAGGGCCTGCCGAGTGCAGGCTCCCAATCTCTCCAACAGGAGCCCTGGAGAATCTAGTGAGCACTGAATGGACCTGACACAACGGAACCTGTGGGATCAGGGATGTGAGTGCCAGTGAGGTCTCACGGGTGACCGACACGACCCTGAGGAGAGCTGGTTTCACATGAGCTTATCCTGGCCGGACACGGCACCTCCGTTTTGCCCTGATCTGAGGGAGCTCCCTCACCGAGGCCCCCGCCTTGGAGCAGCTGTCCGCAGGCATTGAGGACCCCGGCTCCCGGCCCATCCACAGGTCCCTGAGATAAGTGTCTCCACGGGACAGGGGTCAGTGTCCATCAGATGCTGAATGGTGTCTGCAATGAGCAAAGACGTGAAGACCCTGCAAAAGCCCAGGCTCCTCGTCCACACCGCAGGCTCCCAGCCCAAAGGGAGGGTCTGGATTTGGCCCAGCGCAGAAGGGCCGCCTTGAGAACACTAAGGATTGCAAAATCATCTTGCCTGTTTCGGGTTGGTTTTTACAGCATCTCCCAAAGGTTTTTATTCCGAGTGTGTGTGAATGACAAACTGTCCCCAGAGCTCTGAGATCACTTGGGCCTGCCACCTCAGATAGTTCCCGCTTTGGCCATGGGAACACTGAGCGCAAGGACGACCCTCGGGCTCTCTCCTTCCCATGGCCTGCTTCACACTGCATGCTCTCCATGGCCCAGCCAGCACTCAGAGCCACAAAGCCTGGCGCCCTCACCCCGGCAGGGCTCCTGCAGCCATCCTGTTTGCACCCTCATCCAGCACCAAAACAGACTGGGACATGCTGGCCCTGATTGGATATTGAAATAAAATGGAATTGGCAGATTAAATTAAAAAATGGATGTTTAAAAAAATGGATTAAAATATCTGGCCCTGGCACATAGTAGGTCAACAAAGGTCAGCTTCCCCTCAACCCAAAGGAGCTGAGTCCTGTTTGCAACATATGGCATGTACTGGCCATCCCTTGGGGAAGCCAAGGTGGCCCCAACTCTGGGCCAAGGCAGGGGATTTCTGCCTCTCTGGGTCCCCCACTGGTCCTGCCCCAGCCAGTCTCACTCACCGCTCCCCTGGAAGCTGGACTCTGACTGTGACGGCCACACCTTTCCCCCACGGTGTGGGCCATGGCGGTCTGCCATGCTGCCTGGCCCAGGAGTGCCCAGCTGGAGGCTGCCTCCGCGGGACACCCTCCAGCGTTGGTCCCACAAGCCGGGGGACCCACAGATTAGCCATTTGCGCATGACTCCATCTCAGGGGCAGAACTCACCTTTGGTGCGGGAGCACCCAGGACTGAGGCCTGAGACCCTTGCGGCCCACCCGTCAGGGCCTGGGAGCCTCCACCGGTGTTGGCATCGGACAACTTACTATTTGTGAACAACAGGCTCAAGCTGGAGGGCAGCTCTCCGCACCGTTGAGGCCTCCACTGCCACATCACGTGTGCCTGTGCCCAGCCAGTGGGCAGGGGCCGCTCGCCTGGACCTCGCATGGGGCTCAGGTAGGACTCCTCGTCCCATAGAGTTGAATGGAGCAGCACAGGCTGGAGGCCCCCGTGGGTGGGGAGGGCGGGAACTTCTCTCCTGCCTCCAGGAGCCCTCCACCCACGCCTGGGCCGGAAGTGTGGGCACACCCACTGCAGGAATCCTGGGGCAGGGCTGGGCTCCCAGGAAACTGGGCCAGAGGTTCCTGATCACAGGCTGCAGCCAGCCCTGACTCCCCCCACCCTGCAAGCCTCCTGGAGATTTGCAGGCCCGGCCTCCCCCCGCATCCAGACCCCACACTGAGAGGCCCGAGTCCCAGGGACCAGAGGCTGGGACCCTTCTCCAGGGCCCACCCACCACTGTCCCATCAAGGGCCACCCGAGCCCCTGGCTGAGTGCCAGGCACTATCACCACATTTAATTCCACGAGAAACCTGTGGGAAGATTTATCCCTCCCTTTACAGGTGGGGAATTGAGGCTGGGATGGACAGGTAGCTCACCTGAGAGCCTAGGCCTCTGGTCTCTTCCTAGGAGGCCACAGTGAGGGAAAAACCAACCAACCACGGGCTTCCCAGATAGGCTCTCACTTCACACATCTGACCCTTTCCCGAAGCCAATTCTGTCACCCCCATTTTAATTCAAGAGAACGGAGGCCTTGTAGTGAGAATCATTCTTATCAAGGCCTTTTTTCCAAAGGTGTACTGAGTGTTCACGCCATCTCATCAACTCCCCCCCCAGCTCTGCCACGTGCCTGATGGGAAACGGGGACTGCTTACCCTCCCCGTGGCCCGAGCCCCAGCACGCAGGTACACATGTGCACACACGCAGACCTACCCGGGAGGCCAGCCCTGCCGGCCGCTTCTTGGAGGAGGGCCGCCAGCACGCTGGCCAGCCCACCCCGGGGCCTTCCGGCCGCTCCTTCCTCCGGCCCGCCTGCCCGGATCCTGCTCTGGGCCTGCCCAAGCCGCCATTTCCTCTCCTGGGCCTGGAGGCTCACTTCTATTCCTCTCAGTCTGCAAATGGCCGGCGCCTGGAACTGCCGGTCCCCTGAGGAGACAGGGCCATGCCTGGCCAGGGCCCAGAGTGCAGCCAGCCAGACAAGGAGCCTTCCTTCCCCTACCAGGAGCCTGGCACCATTGCCTGCTTTGGTGGCCCTGGGCTGGGGAGAACGACGCATCACACTGGGGCAGTGGAGTGCCCAGTCTAGGAGTCCCCAAGGTGGCCCTCAGGCTGCAGGGCCCACTGGGAAACAATGAAGGGGGCCAGCCCCTGGCAGACATGTCACCTCCAAACACCAGTCCACCTCTGGAAGCCACCGACGCACCAGGGGAGTACAGGGCACCTGTGTATGTATGCAGTGCACAGGCACGCCACTCACATCCAGCTGCCGCGTGGACACGCATGTCTGCACTCAGTTTAACACATAATGAATGCTGGGCTTTGGAAGACGGCAGACCCAGGTTCAAATCCCATCCCAACCCTCATCAGCTGGCAGAAGATGGGGAGGTCACTCGGCCTCTGAGCTCAGTGCCTCCCCTGGCGGGGTGTCCATGAGGACAGCCCCTCGTCCTGACATTTCTGAGACTCAGCAGTAAATCAGGGAGTAACAGCATTTGTGTGGTGTGTTCTATGAACTAAGCGTATGCTAAGAGCTCGCTTGACATGTGTTACCACAAGGCAGGGACACTTACGTCCCCACTGTATAGATGAGGAAACAGGCACAAAGAGGTAAAAACACCCTGATCAGCATGGCCAGGAAACAGAAATGACTCCACGTGAACCCTGGCCTCAGTACTCTCCTCCACTCTGCTTTCCCAAATGTGAAAGGCGCCGGGCGTGGTGAGGACTCCCGGGACAGTGCGGTTATCTGTATGATCGCCACCATCACTGCGATGACCGCCATCACTCTGAGACCGATTCAGAGATGCTGGGCTGCTACCTTTGGCCCCCAGACCAGGGCCACCTTCGTGGCACTGACAGTAAATTCATTTCAGATGCTGAGACGGGAGTCAACAGGCGAAAAGACCAAAATTGGAGAGGCTGAAATGGTTAAAAAATCTGAAAGCAGAGCCGCTTGTGAAATCAGCTCCCAAACGGCTCTGGCAAATTTCATCAACTTTTCACTTTCCCAATTATTCCCCAACATCTCTGCCAACAGGTACGTTCCTTAAAATAAACAAGCCACAGCCAGACACTTGCGTTAACCACTGGCCAGGGCGGCAGCAGCTTGCAGGGTACGGCAGAGACAAGCGCCCTCCCCTTACTCAGCTCGACAAATTCCGAATCCAGAATTTAGAAATGCAGAAGAAAACACTTAAAAATAAGGAGGGGGGAGAAAACAACCCTCAGACCGATTATTACATCATCATGTGAGCAAATTCACAAAATAAACAGTTATCCTCATTTGCAAATTATTGTGGCTGTAAAAGTGCTCTGCCCTCCCGCGTGGTGGTGATAGGAAACAATAAATTGTGCACTTTGTTATCTTGGTAAGATAATTTTTTTTAAAGTTTATGGCTACTCTTTGTAGTTTACCTGTTGAACTATTATTTTTTTTTAAGTTTGGATTTAAATGTACCTTTTAGACCACGCAAAATATTTATCATCTAATTTTTCATAAAAGTCTCAAGATAATTTTACATACAACACCTAGAGATTTAATGTTTGTCCTACAGAGATTATGAAGATATTAAAATCAAACATCCCAAACACCACAATTTTGGATTTAAATCTAGTGTTATGTGGTTGGTGCTGCAAAACAAGGTAAAAATTGGTAATTAATTAATACATTTAAGGTCCTTTGACCTGGGGCATTTGGAGTCTTAAAAGGCAAAGATAGAGACCAAAATTTAAACTAAAATTTAATGAAGATGATGGGTGTTCCTCTACCAAATTTTTCAGGGAATGAGATCATCTAATAAGACTGTTTTGATACAAAAATGCCACTTGTTTATTTTGACCTCAGTTCTTTGAAATTGTCGACTCCACAATTGAAATATGCTGTGTGTTCCAACAAGGGCCCGGCAGTCGTAATGACAGACCAGCCCATCTGTGCTGCGAGAATGTATAATTTCAGCCTATAGTGGAATTTATATAGAAGCGATGATGTGAAAACTGCTATGCGTGGTACTTCTTAAAAAAAAAAAAAAACCCTGCTGAAAAGTACTGGGTGCCATGGAGAATGCTGATATTTTGCTTGATTTTTTTTTTTTTTTTAAAAAGATTCTATGGAATTTTACTGATTTGGGGAAAAGGTAGTGTCATTATCCGAGCTAAAAAACTAAGATGATAATTGATCCCATATAAGCATCCAGCTATGCAAGGCGTACACTGGAAAATGTGTTATCCATATACATTAAAACCTTTAGAGGAACATAATCTCAGTGGAAAATATTAATTTAGAATGAGAAGCTCATTTATGGAACTTAATTGATTTTATGCTACTTGCCCCTACCTTGTCCAAAAAGAAGACGAATTAATGCTCAGGAAATCTGACTATCTATCATTCCAGGATTTAAGATTAAAAGGCTACTTCACTTACATTAATTATACCAAAAAATAAAATACAATAAAATAAAATATGAGGAGCAGACAACTATTAAAAGTATAAATTCTTTAAATAAAATGATTAGCCACCCCACCCACCCCGATGCTTATCTCTATACTCTTGGCTCTTTTACCTTTAAAATTTATTACACTCTGTTTTTTTCTAGTCCTTTTTATTTTCTCACCAGTGTTTTATTTGGTGCTTGTTAAATATTTGGGTGGAAAGATCCTGCAGCTTGCAGCAGCAGAATGTGGCTGTCATAATCATGGAAATGTTTTAATTATCTCTGCTATATACACCTGTCTCTGCAGCCCCACGTCCTCCAGTATCAACTGCTGTCTAATCTCAGAACAAAAGCTGCCGATATTCCTCGTGTGGGCTGAGCTGTTTTAATATTTGGTGGTATCGGCTCGGGCCGGCTGCTCAGATCTGCACCAACAGGGCCCAAACACCTCTGAATTAGGAAAACAAAGATGTATTTACATGGGACTTTTCCTTTTAGTTGCAACATACAACTTTCTGGGCCTGATTTTCCATTTTCCATAAATCAAGACTCTGGCTACCCTGAAACATGGGGAAGCCAGGCGGCGTCTGCAGGCCGCGCTTTTGTCAGCCTGCCAGAGAGAGGGTGGAGGTGATCTTGGAGCTGAACTCTGTAAAGCCCACTTTTTTAAGTGAAAAGGTTCAGCAGTTCTGAAGGGTCAGGCACTAACAGAGAAAACTCAGGGAGCCCCGGAGTCCAGCTCCTGGATGCCCGCAGCGTGGCCTGGGGACACAAAGGTCTGTAAGGAACTCCCACGCCCAGTGGCCAAAATTCAGACCCTGGGCAGCCGGGTTTCTCGGCCCACGGCTCTGCAGAGGGAAACTAGGATGGGATCGGGCCACAGGCAGGCCCAGGCAGGCCCCAACAGGCCCGGGACCGCTCACGGCCCCCCAGGGTCTGTCCAGTGGACCGGCCCATGTGCACCCCACGAGCCGTTTGTGGGCAGGGAGGTTATGAGTTGGGCATAGCACCATTAGCACTTAAAAAGCTTAGAAAACAAAGCCCAAAACAACCTAACAGATTTCCCCCACACTGAGCTGAGAGTCAAAAACAGCTCTCTTTCTTGTTTTTCAAAAAATAAAACGAAAGGGGAAAAAGAACTAGATCCTTAAACTGTGGACATGGCAGGATTGAAGATGCCGGACAAAATAAAAGGGCCTCTGTTCCTTGATGCAGAGTCCACCCTCCGTGTGCCAGCCTGGCTCTGCCTGCCGAAGACTTTGCTGGAAGTAGTGTGGACGATTCTGATTTTTCCCTTAGCTACTCCTGGCGCTGCTAATAATTGATAGTAATAGTAATAGTAATAATAATGAGACCCCACAACAAACGGACACGAAAGAGTAGGCCATGCCTATTAATACCTCCTGAAACATTCGTTCAAATAATTGAACATGTAGCTACTGTGAAATAACAAACATTCATTTTTACTGTGATTTCTAAAGCCTGTAGCTTTGGATCTTAAAAATAAATGGGCTTGGCTTCTGCATTTTCCCTGCAGTTTTTGCAAGGGCTGACTTCACTGAAGATATGTGTGTGTGTGTGTGTGTGTCTCTGTGTGTGTGTGTGTGTGTGTGTGTGTGTTCGCGCGCGCGCGCATGGGCGGGGGGTGGGGGGGTCGGTTTGGAATAGAATTTTGAATTTCGGATAACCAATTAGAGGAAGGAAACGTAACAGGCACCGAGCACAAGATGGCAGAGCCCTCGGCTTGTCTCCAGCAAAAGAGAAGGGAAAAGGTGACTTACCCAAGGTGCGGGAGGTCGAGGAGCTTTCTCAAAAGCAAGGAGGTGAAATGGTGTCCCCTTGCCGGGCTGGTCACAGTGGCAGGCGGTGGAGAGCAGGTCCTGCTGGCCAGCAGGCCATCCCCAGGTGCCAGCCCGTCTCTAGCTACCGTCATCCATCGGTCCCTTGGTCCGGGCCAGCGTAGCCTGGGCCTCGGCCACCCCAGCACCCGGAGGCAGGGCTGCCAGGAGCCAAGTGGCGCTGGGGGAGGCCCGGCTGCCAGCCCAGGAGGACGAGGAAAATGCTACTTTTGTCTCCTGCTCTCATCTGGCACTGGCTGCCCGGGGAGGGGGGGCCAGAGGCGGCCGCTGCGGCTCAGCCCCGCCCACCGGGAATTTTTGAAAGATGCTCATGGGTGCCGGCAGGATGGCAGACGTGGCAGAGGCGGGTGGGCTGGACCCCCAAACCCACTACCAGACGGGGGTGGGGCTGGCTGAGGGGGAGCAGGAGGAGGAGACAGGAGCGTCTGGCCACTCAGCGGCCGGCCGAGGAGGACGCCGGGAGCCCGGCCTGGCCCAGGCCCGGCCAGGCGCCAGCCCTCCCCGTGGCCAGGCGGCGCGGCCCGGGCGCCATGTTGGGGCAGCCGGTTGGGCCGGGCTGCTCTGGGAGTCCAGGCGCCGGCTGCTCGGGGATAGAGGCCACATTGTTCCCATGCTTGGCCCCGCAGAGGAGCTGGCAGTGGCCAGCACCCCAGTTGTGCTCCATGGGGGTGAAGCCCAGAGCCCCACCCCAACAGCCCCGGGCCCTCTGAGGGAGCCCATCCTAACCGATACCCCAAAGGCTGTGCCGTCGCTGCGGAGAGCTCTGACCACAGGTTTGAATCTGGCCTTGTGAGTGACCGGCCGCCTAATCCTGGGCAAGCCATGCCACCTCTCTCAGCCTCAGTTTCCCCATCTGTACAAAGACCAGGGAGAATGGCTCCGACCGCGAGGGCTGCTGTGATGACAGAATGAAAAATAAACGCCGAGTGCTGAGCACAGAGCCTGGCACCCCACTGGCACTCAGCAGACGGTTGCCATGCCCAGCGGGGCCGCAAGGTGGCCAGGCAGAGTCCGGGGTCCACGCATGTCACCACAGCCTCTCAGACCATCGCAAATCCCTGTTTCACCAAAGCGAATCCCCGCCGCCTCAGGGGAAAGGTGACCGTGCTGTGCTCCGGCCCTCAGACCCGCGTCAGTGAACTTGAGTTCTAACATGGGCACTCTTATTTTTATCAGACTTCCCTGCCCTTTGTTGCAGGCATCTGGGCCGCGTCCGCGTGGCCAACCTGCTTGCCCAGGTCTCTCCTGTGCTCCTTATGTGGCCAGGAGTTGAGGTGATGACTGCCGGCTGGCCCTGTGCAGGGTGAGCCACTGGCTGCCAGTGAAGGACGGTGCTCCTGGGGCAGGCAGGGCCAACTCTTGCCTCGGTGGAGGGGACAGTGTGGAGTGACCATGGCTGGGCCTGACTCGCCGGCCCACGGGCCTTCCTGTCAGGACGACTGGAGGGAGGTAGGGGTGGCCGGGACACCTCAGCCTGCCAGCAGGATGTTTTAATACAGCTTTATGGCTGCTCAGAGCCAGTCGTGCCCAACGTGAAAGTGGGGGAAGCGAGTGAGCCAGGAGGAAGTGCCCAGGAGGAGCCCTCTGGTCCTCGCTCTGGTGTCACGCACACGGCCACGTGACCAGCTTGCCAGCTGATGCCAGAGACAAAGCAGGTAGGATTCCAATGCCACACGCCCAACCAGGAACGCTGGGAATTCCATTCCAGCAACGGCTTGGCACAGCTGCCAACATCCTGGACCCGGGAGGAGAGGGTCTCTCCCATGCTCCATGGGGAAGCCACTGAAAACCAGGTGGCCATTTTGGGGCCAGCCCAGCAGGGAGAGGAGGCAGAGCCTGGATTCCGGCTGTAGGAGGAGGTGGGCACTCCCACCCTGACACACACACATCACCACAGCCAGAAGTCGCTGCCTGGGAGATAATGGCCTCCGCCCCAAGGCCTACAGGCCAGCGTGGGGCTCAGAACCCAACACAGCCGCCAGGTCCAAATCAGGTCCTTCTCAGATGAGACTGCAAGCCGAGAGCTTTGGCAGCAGCACTCCAGTGCCGGGGCCAGAATCCCCACCAACAAGCCCTTCTCCTGGCAGGGCGGGGAGGGCTCCACAGGTGACATGCATGGACGCTGACATGCTCGGGACACACATTTACCTGCAGGCCAGAACCTGCAGGTCCGGTGCCGGCTCGCAGCCCAGGCAGGTCTGGGTGATGTGATGAGCAACTCACATGCGATTTACGGCAGCTTCTCTCACTGTTAAAACTGAAGACTGAAACCCAGGCACCATCAGTTTATTATAATTTAAAATGTAATTATAAAAGGCTGATTTAAATGTAAATATCGGCCTTAAACACATAGATTTAAGAGCCCCAAATCAGCAGGTAAATATGTCAGCTAAATGCTCTTCCTGCCATCTGAAATCCCAGGAATAAATAAGGAAGGGCGGTTCACAGAGAAACCCAGCCCCAGCACTGGAAGCCAACGGCATCAGGAACATTCTTTTTTTAATCTTAACGGAAAATCTATTACTCCTTTAAAAAAAAAAAAAAAAAATTGGCCTTTTTACTTTGTCCCTGCCATGCACACATTTTTTAGCTGCAACTACCAGTCTCATTTGACAATCATAACCATTGCCTCTGCGGGTCACATCTCTGCTCAGAAAACCTCTGAGCCACTCAACAGCGGGCCCGCAGTCTGCTGCTCGATTCATCATCCATCCATGCGGGTCTCTGAGCTGACAGTTTTGAAAGGCAAGGCAAGTTTCCCATCCAAAATTTCTCAAGACGACTATACAGCATTTTACTTTTGAATCCCCCCCCCCAAAAAGTGAACAAAAGCTTGTGTTGTAGGGTTTTTCTGCCCCGTGTCACGAGATTTCAGTCTTTTCCATTTCAATTTTACCAATTCTACCCCTGGTCTCAGAGGCTGTTTTGGCCACTCCCAAAAGAGAGTTGTCTTCATAGTATGGGGAAGGGAGGGGGGCAGGTCAATGCAGAAGGTGAAACAAACCACAGCTAAGAGATTCCAGGATTAAAAAAATAAAAATAAAAAATGCACCAGCAGTTTTAAAAAAAACAAAACCTCGTTTTTGAAGCCAAATATCATTTGCCAGCAAAGTCTTTTGGGTGAAAGGGAAGGTTGGCAGGGCAGGGAGTCTCATCCCCCATCGTCTCGGGGCCACTCCACCTTCCGTCCTCTCTGCCCACCTCACAGGGGCCTCCAGGCTGAGGACCTCCTAAGCTGGCGAGGGTTCAGGGCCCGGTATCCCCTGCAGCCTTCCTAACAAGAACCCCCGCCCCAGCTCCCCACTCCCCCGAAAATGCTCTCATTACAAGCCCCATCAGGATCAATTCCTGCCAGAGTCCCAGAGTCCCTAACGTGAGCCTGGGGTCCCAGCCTCCTTTCCCAGGGCGCCTTCCTGGCTGGGCTGAGGCTGTAAATTTAGCAGGAACCGGGTAGAGCTGCCCCGGCACCATCCCCAGCAGGCGAGAAAGGAAGAGGAGGTAGGCCTCAGAGGGGCTTCTGCCCATTCTATTCACTTAGAAAACTTCCACCCAGAGCTAACTCCGGGCCGGGTGTGTCAGGGGTTACAAGCACACCCTCCCCAGCTGGGCCTGTGTGTGGCTTCACCTAGTCAGGCCAGGCCAGACTCTCTGGTAACCTGCAGGCCGCTCCCACGTTTATCAGGTTTGGGGAGAAATAAAGGAGACCAGAGAATCACAAATATTGTCCAAAATCTTTCTCAATGGTCTCCTCCCAATGCCCCCCCACCCCCCCAAGGATGGACCATTCCTCTTCCAGTCCCTGTGTCTCTCACTTCCATTCTGCAACCCACCCCCAGCAGACAAAGGCCGACCCGGGCCTGGGTGGAGGGAGGCCCCATCTAGCCCACGATCCGAAACATGGCTACCTTTCCAGTGCTCACGAACGTGCCCCTGCAGCCTTTCAGAAGAAAAGAAACCACAGAAGAAAACAAAATAAACTTGTGAAAGTTTAAACTCCACTCAACAAAGAAAGCCAGACATTCCCACTGAAACTTCCCAAGGACCACGGGTCGGGGACCTTTTTTCTTCCTTTTCTATAAATCTCCGTCCCTGACTGAGTTCTCAAGGCCTGTGATACCCAGACACTACAGCTCCTCCTCCACTGTCCCAGCCAACGGGACACTGGTCGCCCCGAAAATAAATATTTCATATAAAAGGTCCATTGTCTTCCCTCGGAGACAATTGTTTCTTTTTCTTTCCCCGGCTCCATAACATCAGAAAGCATGGCCGAGGCCTTTCAGGGTTCTCTCTTGTTCCCACAAGATGGTCTGAGGAAGGGCAATCTCGCTGGGTCTTCCTGAACGATCAGCTAAGAGGTAAAATCCTCCCGAAGCAAGCACTTTGGTGAGCGTTCGCTCGGATCGGGCCAAAGAACAATGAGCTCGTCCGAGTGGTGAAACCCTCCCACCAGACTGCCACCCGCCTTGCCAGCAAGGACGTTGGTGGCCGGTGTGGCCACCCTGTACCTTTTTCTTTCCCCGTACCCCAAAGAGGTGGAGGGGCACATATCAGGCCCTGGGGCCAGCACCCCGGTGAGTCCTCCAAGGAAATAGTACCTGTCCTGCAAGCACATCCTGGGACCCCAAGGAGACGTGGTCCCCTCTAGTATACTCAGTGCCTCTAGGCTACGTCCCCGTGACCAGGAAAGCCTGGGCTTTGCAAGCTATGACAGTGTGCCTTAAAAAGATCCTTAAGGTTCATGACCACTGGTGGGGTAGGGGGAGGGCACTCGTAGGTGTCCTTTCTAGTGAAACCAAAACTGTGCTCTGTTTCTTAGAAACTCAAAAAATATAATAACTAGCAATAAAATTGGAAACTGCCATTTACAATAACAATTACAAGAGCAGCAGCCATTTATGGCGTCCCTGCCACGTGCCAAGAACTGTGTTTTGTGGGAAAATGTCTCGTCTGAACCCTCTGAAGGACCCCCTCTGAGGTCAATATTATTATTCCTGCTCCAAACCTCAGGGTACAGGCCCAGGGAGGTGCTGGGACTTGTCCAGGGTCACACAATGAGCCAGGGTATGGGCCAGATTGGAGCTGCCTGGATGTGAACTAGGACACCCCCATCTAAAGGGATTTCTGCAAGAGTATTCTCCCTTCACCCCAAGTGTGATAACATACCCGCCAAGCCCAGTAACAACCGAACATAGTGATTTTCAGATGTTTTCCCACCTGGTTTTGAAGGGCTTCCCTCCCTTCCCGAATTCTGTTCCTTACTGGGAAAACATCGCTGCCTTGCATGAGATTTCCCTGGACACTGTGGAATGCCTGTGCAGGCAGGGAGCCCGCCAGGGTGGCTAAAGCCCTGTGGCCCCTCCCTTGGCCCCACAGGCTACCTTTGAATCAGGCCTAGTCCAGGCCAGGATGCAACAGGCCCCAGAGCCCTTCTGAGGTGCAATTGAGACGGATTCACAGAGTCGGACCCGGTCAGGTGCAAACAACACGGACCCAAAAGTAAGCCCGCTGCAAAGCTCCCCACTGTTCCCGCTGAGCAAAGCAAATGCTGTCTGCACCTGTTCACAAGGCATGCTTGACACCCGGCCACGGTGGACACCTCATCACCACACACTGCCAGTGAGCAGAGCCAGCACCCCGGAGACCCCTCACCCAGGATCTGGGGCCTCAGGTGGCTAGAGGCTGGGCATAGCAAGGTCCCAGTGGAGGCAAGGGGCCGACGTGGTTTAAAACAAAAACAAGAATGCCAGGGCCATCCTCCCACCAGCCCACTACAGTCCATGAGACCCTGTCCCTGCTTGGCACAGTCTTTCTATCAAATCCCGAAGTAATAAAAAAAAAAAAAAAAAAAAAAAAAAAGAAAAAGACAGGCACCAGTTTCATTTTCAGAACCTCGTCTTTTGTGTGTGTGTCATCATAAATAAATTTTGCCTGGATGGGATGTCCCAACCCGGTAAGAAGCCCCTGGTAGGACCTGAGCATCCACTGCAACTGGGCTGGCTCTAAGGAACAAGGACAAAGGCAGGGCAGGATAGCACTAGTGCCGAGGCAGGGCCTTGGGTCGTGGGCGGCCCCTCCATTTGCTAAAGGCTCTCTACCCCATCACATTCCGTGTGCCAGAAGCACACTTTGGGGCAGGAGATGGGCTTCTGGAGGTTTGTCGAATAACAACCCCCTGCTAAGTGGCCCTGGGGGTGCATCCTTGGATGCTCAGGCCTTTCCCTGCTCCCCACGTCTGGCCCACGGAGAAGGAGCAACAGATTGCCCCACGTTTTGGTGTCTTAAGCCTGGGGGATGCCCAACAGCCTCAGCAGAATGCTATACCATTCCCACCCATCTAACAATACATTATAGGTCATCTGTGGACTCGGAGAAAACATTTTCCACATTTTGCAGGCGAGGCCCCGATGGAACTTGAGCTTCTTATAATTACTAACCTCGTCACCGCCAACGCCATGCCAAACACAGCTCCCGGCTGGAGCGGTACGCCTTCAGCAGCTGTGCCCCCATTTCAGAGATCAGTCCTGAGCATCCCACCCCAGGTTTCACATCTGCTAAGCACCTCTGATAAAGTCATAAATAAAAATTCAAAACGAGGGGTGGGGTATGGGAGAGGGGTGTAATGGCCTAGCAAAACAGCTGGCCAGGTTAGTCTGCAATCCCCAAGCAAACTTTCAGCCTCCAGGCCAGCGTGGACCAGACCTTACTGAAATGCTCTTCTTTTTCCTCCGGGTTCTTCCCTGGGATCTGGGGAACGAGGCGGCCTGGGGAAGAGGGAGGCGTGAGGCCGGTTTGGGCTACTCAGGCCTCTGTCCACGTTCCCGGAAACACGGCCACCAAGTGCCAGCTCACAACTCCGGGGTGTTATGGAAACAGGCCCTCCCGCCCCAGTATATTGTGGTCAAAGCACCCAGCAAGGTTATCCAAACCACATCATAAGGTGGGGGAGAGTGGAGGGGAAATCACACCTGTGATGGGACCATATTAAAAAGCGGGCTTAATCCCCCACAGGTATGGGTTTCATTTTATCAGGATAAGTACACACAAGTACAAACACGCATTTTAAAACCCCAAATAGCTAGAATCAATGAACTAAAATAAAGTGAAAATAGCGCTGGCCTGCAGAGACTGCCTTGGCTTCTGAAACCCAACTTTAAAGAAATTAATTTCAGCATTACCTTAAAACCCTGTAATTACGACAATCGCGCATTCCTTCACCCCTTTCTTGCTCCCCACAAACTGCCCAGGGCCTCGGCTGGGCCTGTGTGTGAGCCACCTATAAAGGGGGATTTATTACGCAAAGTTATGAGTTGTTTTTCGTTTTATGCCACCATAAACAACAGCTTCCACACAAGGGCCTTTCACTCAACCAGCCCCATGGCTGCCAATGCTTGACGAGGGCCCCCTAAATCAACTCTCCATAAATGCTGGACCAACAGAAAAAAATAAGCGGTGCTGGTTTAGGACGTGAATAAAAGATTTCAATTTTTCAAGAAAGGACTGTAGCTCCCAAATAACCTTTCCAAACACATCTAACCTGAAAACACATTTTCTCTTTCCCTTCTATTCTGTTTAAGATGCCTGCTAACGTTATTTTATGTGTTCAGCAAAATTCTCTCTGGCAAAAGGCCGGCACACCTGAGATTAGAAGCTGTATTTCACAAATTCCAAGTTCCAGAATGTTAATGACGGCCGTGGAGTTGTTGCATGCTGGTGCGGCTTCATGTTCAAGAGCAATCTCCTTCTCGCCCCTCGACTGTGGAAGGCCTGCCCTACAGAAGGGCTCTTCTGAGAGATCTCTTCATTAATATTTAAATATTCACTAAGTAGTGAAAGTGAGAAATGCACTTACCGTACTCAGGAGTCGCCTTTAACCCGATGGTGACCCGTGGCGCGCAGGTCGGCGGCCGTGCCCTTGCCAGAGGAACGCGCCGGGACGCAGCCAACGCTGCGATATCGTGCCTGCGGCCGCCCAGGCCCTTGGCCATCGGTCTGAGTCCTGGACTCCAAACGGTTCCCTCCCTATGCGCCGAAACGGCAGAGAGCAAATTGGTGCCTTCTCCCGCAACTCTTCTCAGGGCGGCTCGGCTCCGGGACGATACAGACGAAGTGCACGGCCAGGCCCCACTTCCCCGGTCCCGCACCGCGCCGCGGACCGCGCCGCTCCTCTTCTCCCGGCTCCGGCTTCCCTGTAGTGAGCCACTGGACCTCGCCGAAGAGTGGCCCGCAGGACCAGGTCGGCGCGTCCGCGACCAGCGACGCGAGGGACCTTTGTCCTGGACGAAAACGAAAGTGCGCCGGGCCGGGGGCGCCCACGCCCTGCCGCGGAGGTCCCGGCCGGCGCGCCCACGACTTTCTCCAAGTTCACGTGCATCCCGGGGCGGTTGGGCGAGTGCCACGGGCCCGAACTTGCAGCGCCCGGCCGTCGGGCGCGCTATGGGTTGCGAACAGGGTGGGGGCGGCTCGGTGGCGCGGCCCGGGGCACAATGGGAGCCAACGGGCCGGCACGGGGACAGCGCGGGCTCGGCCTCCGCGCTGCCGCTCGTCTGGCGCGGCCCGGGCGCCGAATGCGGCGGCAGCGGCGGCTTGGCACAGACGCGCCGCGCGCCCGGTGCATGCTAATGGCCGGCGGCCGCGCCATGAATTATTCAGCAGCGGCGCGGAGAGGGTGAGCGCGGCGCGGAGGGCGGCCCGGCCTGCGCGTCCCCCGCCGCTGCGAAGGCGCTGCGGCGACTTCCCAAACTTTCGCCGGTCGGCACCGAGGATGCTGCCCCCGCGGCTCCTCCGTCCCCGCCCGAGCGCGCCGGCCGCGCTTCCCCCGTTGCCGCCTATTTTATGTCTTTTGTCTCGGAGTTGGCACCTGTCCCAGAGAGCGCGTTTCCCTGCCCACCCCTTCGCCGCCGGATCGGGGCGGGGGAGGGGGTACGGGGGACCCGGAGAGGAGGGGACGGATGATGGGGGAAGCAAGGCCCCTACGGGCCCCGCAGTCCAGCGAGACCGCCCGGGGGTGACGGTCGTGCCCGCGTGCCGGGCGCCTCTGTTCCGCGGGGAGGGCAGGGTTTCGGCTGTGCCCGGAATACCAACGAGGCCTCCCAGGGCCCCCGGCCGTGCCCGCAGTGGGCGAGGACAGGGCGCGGCCCCTCCCCGACTCCCCCATTCGCCGCGCACCCTCCTCCCGGGGCCGGCGCGCGCGGGCGGGGCGGGCGGCGCGAGCAGCGGATTCGCCGCCCGGGCCCCGCGCCTCGCCCCGCAGCCCCGCGTGCGCGCCCCCGCAGGCACGCCGCCCCGGGCGCTCCCCGTCCGCGCGCCCCCGCCCCGCGGCCTCGCCCGCCTACCCGCGCCGGGCAGGGGCACGGCGCTGCGGGTACCCAGTCGCTTTTTGCTTCGCGCCCTGGGACCCGCGCGCTTGAGGGGGGCGGCAGGCACGAGCCCCAGCCCGGCCCACTCCGGCCGCTCTGGCACCGGGGCTGCTGCCGGAGCGTGTTCGGCGGCTGCGCTCCAAGGCTCCGGCTGCCATGATTGCGGGCAGCGGGGCGCGCGCGCGCACGCTCGGCCCGGGCTTGGGGACTCCGGGCAGATCGACGGTCTTTGGCCTGACCGTAGCCTCGGGTGCGCCGCGGACGGCGGTCAGGGTCGCCGGGCTCGTCCCTGTGGGGGGCCAGTGCGCGCTGTGGAGCTGTAGACAAGGCTCCGGCACAGAGCTTGGGGGTCGTCGGTGGCAGGGAGGTTCCCCAGGGGCAGAGTGCGTGCCAAGGCGACCCCGCGGCGGCTTCCCGGACACCGCGGGCCGGGCGGAGCAAAGGGCGCAGTGCCCCGTGGGGTAGGGGGCGGGGTGCATGGGATCCGGTGAAGTGGAGGGGCAGCGCACTGTGCCCAGAGATAGAGTGTGCAAGGTGCTTTGTGGAGGGGGTCCTCCCGGTGCCCTGGGAGGCGTGGGATGGGCGGGAGTACAGTGCCCAGAGCCGCTGCCCAGTTCTGAGCTCGCTCTCTTCCTTCCCCGCAGAAACAACTTCCTGCTCTCTGGGCCCAGGGCACAGGCGCTGCGGGGAGACGGTCTAGGCCGCAGCTTTGCCATCTCGGAGCCTGACGACTACACTGCTGTCCCCGGGGCCCCGCGGTTCCTTTCCGCACCCAACCCGGGGGTCGCAATAGGCCAGGCTCCAGGGTCCGGACACCGGTTAGAATGCCAAGGAGGCTGCAGCAGCTTTTCCTGCCGGCTCCGCAGGGGCGCCTGAGTGGTTTCCCCGCAGAGGAGCCTGCCTGGGCCTCTGGCTGTAGAGGACACTGACACGGGGTCACTATGCCCAGACCCCATCGCCCTGCTGGGGCATGCCCTCGCTCACAACCAGATGGGCCTGGTGTCCCCAGACGCCCGCGACGGGTGCCCGAGTGAAAGGAGGCCTCCTGGGCCCCATCCCAATGTCTCTCTGTGCCTGTCTCCCCCCACCCCCCCAGCTGGCCTTGGCATTCTAACCAGTGTCCCTTGACGTCATATCTCGCCATTTCTGTCAACCAATTGAAATTTGCCCGTTGTCATAAAAATATATATACTTTTTATGCCATTGGTAAATTCAAAAGTTCCTCGTGTGCCCTGCTTCCCAGGAAACTCCATTCCACATTGATTGGGCTGCCCAGGAATGGGGGGCTGGCCACATGGGGCAAAGCTGGGCTGGGGCAGCTGGAGCAGCTCTGCCAGGGCATCTGCTGCCTAGACCCTCGTGACCTTGGCCTTGAATTGTGTTGGACACACACACACCAGTGCTACCACTCTATGATATACACAGTTTTGGGGGGAGGGAGAGAAAAAACCCAGGCTATATTAAGAAATCTTCCAAAATTGCTTCCCTGGGTGTTAGAATCTCACTGTAGCTTCTTCTTTCTAGGGATATCATTTTTTTCCTAAGAAAATTCAGCTTTAGAAAATGAAATAGAAATGTTTTCGAGTTAATCTCTTGAAATCCCCACCAACTTTCACTTTGCATAGCTCCTGACAAACAGTAGAGACACCCCAAGCAGGGTTAATTTTGCAATGAGCTGGGTTTCCCTCTCCCTGAGGAAGGTCCAGGGTGGCTCTCTCAGCTTCAAGGACTAGGGGTCCAGAGCTGACAGCCCAGGAATTCTGTGATCCTTCCTCAGAAAAGGACGGCTCTCAGCAGCCTGAGACTTGAGAATGCCATATCTACGTTCTACTCACAACAGTGGGGAAAGACAGTCTCTCTTGTCTAGCCCAGTTCTTTATCATTTTCTTCACTATTCCATTCCCTGGCCCCGATTAGGACACGTGGAGTAAGAACACATTCCTGTGAGATGAGTATGTCAGAGCGGTCCGAAAGCCACATATCCCTCTATCACCCGCTCCTGCTCCAGCCATACCAAGGAAGAACCCAGCCACTAACTGCCGTTATAAAGTCCCCCTGTCCCCTAACTTGACTGTATGGTTCAACTACTTTAAAAAATAGATTAAAGATATTTTGTGGTTTAGCAACTTTGAGGACTTCTGAACAACGAAAATGCTTTAGAGACTGGGCTGAATGCAGAGATCTAAACATTGTAGGTACCTGGCCCTTTTAATAGCAAATCTTGTTTTTCCAAAATAATGAGCAAGCTGGGTAATGACCGAACGGAGAGTTTGACAATAAATATATGGTTCCTATTCTCACATAAAACCGTTTCCAAGTGCAGACTAGAGATGCTGCATCCCTTAGCGATCATGTTCTCACACACACATTCTGCATCCAACAACCACACTGTAATCTATGTATAATCACTTTCCTCAACACTAGAAATATTATAACTCGTGATATATGTTTTGTGATTAAATGGGTGGATTAAAACATTGAATTTAAAAAGCCACAAAGCAAAAGAGATTACCTCCCATTATGCTACTTACAACTTTTGTTCCATTGGTACAAATACAAATTTGACAACTGTATCATTACTGAAGTCTACGACTAAGTGCCAGGATATTAGCTTTCTAATTTTCACCTGAAATCATTGTATAATCATACCGTTTGCTAACCTTTTTATTAGCTGATTTTTTTTTCTTGCTCTCACACACAGTCATAAGTTAATTTAATGCCCTTTTCCTCCTCCCAATTTTTATTTGGTAAAACAAGAAATTGGGTGAGTCAGAGCAATAGTTGAGAACACATACTCTTTTTTTTTCAAAATCCCCTCTCGACTTGGCAGGGATTTACATATAATTTGGTTGCAAATTCAGAAATCAAATTCTGCTTTATTCAAGGAAAATAATAGCACTCAGGTAATGCCATTGGATGTTATTCAGGTTGGTTTTTTAAAAGTCTTTTCCTAATTCGCGATCATATTATTCAAAGTAAATGATATAAAAAGGTGTGCTCAGATTATTAAAATGGAAACCGGGAAAATGTACTTTGCTGAGCGCTGTGATGGATATGTTTCCTGGAGAAAGACTTGGTCTGTGCCTGTGGGCCACATGGAGCTTGAGGTCAGATGTTTGAAAAATAAGTCACACGAAGGCTCTCGCTATACCAGGATGTTTATAGTATCAGCCTCATACAGTTATTTTTTCCTGATTTCTCCCAAGATCTGCCTAATGGGAATGCAGCCGGCGACTTCCTGCTCTGCCGCTGGGCCGTGTGTCCCGGCTCAGCCTTTGGCCATCCAGCCTCAGAAGGCCCGGGGCACTTCAGTTTAGTTTCCCTTTTCTCAACATATCAACATTCAATAGTTTAAAATTTTCTGTGCCCAAGGCATTCCTAGGACTTAGTAAACAGATGCATTTACTCTAATTCAAGCAAGTAGGATGAGTGTGATTGAAAACTTACATTTTCACTTGGCTTTTGGACGTTCAACTTGTACACCCAAGATTAATGCTGTTTGTAAAGCTGGCCCAATAAACTTGAGGCTGGGAGTTTGCCGCGGCCTCTGGGGAAGGTGCCATTTCTTCAGTCATCCCCATATATCGTTTTGAGGAGCAGCTAAGCAGCTCTGGGTACTGTGTATTAAAGGCAAACCAGGCTTATG
The DNA here is from genome assembly GCF_057876585.1 of Rhinolophus sinicus. Lineage (NCBI taxonomy): Eukaryota > Metazoa > Chordata > Mammalia > Chiroptera > Rhinolophidae > Rhinolophus > Rhinolophus sinicus. The sequence goes on from NC_142501.1 coordinate 5,026,424, forward strand.
AATTTTTGTGCTTTCGCCTGGTGTCTCCAAGTAGTTTGCAGGTCTGGATTCCACTTTGATAGGCCTATTTTGTAATAACTTGTACTACTTTATGAAGTGTTTATTTTTACTATTATTTACGCCCAAGCCTTGTTAGCATCTATTTACCTTGGGTAAGCCTTTTTTTTTTTTTTTCTCCTTGTGGAGATACTTGATGAAGAGGCGAGGGGAAAGAAGCCTGCGAGTTCGATGGAAGTAAAACAGTGAACAGAGTAAAACAGAGTTTACGGGGTCTCAGGAAACGTGAGCAAGCGTCCTTAGAAAGGATTCTTTCCTTCCAAGCATAATGAAGCATTTTTCAAGATTTTTTTGCTTTAGTTCACTCAGTTTTATGTCAAACTTGGCATTAGTTAACTAGCAACAGAAACGAAACCCTGGCCGTGCGACAAACATGTTTGAGGAATAAAAAGCACAGGGCAGGACATTGCATGAGCAGCTCCCCCACACACACCCCAATAAAATCCAGCATGCTGGCAGACCATTTCTACATCTTCTTTTTTAAAAAACATGAAGAGTAGGTTCAGTGTGCCTGCAGCTGTCAGTGACCAGCAGTATGCTGGGCTCTCTCCTGACTGACGGGTGGCCGTCCCACACCCATGCCATCACTGTCTGTGTAGAAACCTTCGGGGAGCGGCTGTTTTATCATCTTGAACACACCTGGGAAGTCCACACATTCACTTTTCAAGATGTGTTAGCTGGATATGTGGATTTAAAAAAGTCTAACAACCCTGAAAGCACTCTTAAGGAGTTACTGTTTTTCAAATAAAAGAACATAAAACAACTAGGAGTTGACAATAAATATGTGTCGAATCATCTAGATAAATGTGTGAATATACTGTATATGATATATATATATACCAGTATGAAATTTTTTCCCTTACAGATGAGGAATGACAATTAATATTTTGCATTCCAAAGTAGTAACATCACAAATCAGAAAATATGAATTAAGGACGACAGGCTAATATCCTCGGTTATATATGTATATATCAAATGCCAGAGTTATATTCTTAGCTTCATATAAGGAATGACAAAAAGCCCAATGCAGGGCAAATTTTTTTTTAAATCAAAATTACATTTCAAAGAGAAGGGGTACTGAATTTATTTTCATCTCTCAATTGTGCAATTTCTAAAATAGTCATCATAAATTGAGAAATTAAAATTTTTCTAAAAAATTTATTGTGCTACTTATAGCAAAATTTTATGAGCAATTAAAGATATATTAGAGTTTAGAGTTTAACAGTTTCTGGTAGAAGGAGGTATACCGATTTCCACGAAAATGAAAGGACGTCAGAAAATTTGAAAAGAATTTCACTCCCCAAATGTCCAAGGAATGCCTTCCTTGCACAGTTGAAAAGCCTCAATTTATTTGAAGTATTTTTGCATCTTATTAATCCTTTACAGTGGTCTGAAATAGTCATTATTTTAATGATCACATATGTTTTTTGAATCACACCTAAGGAGAATTTAACTATTAAAAATTTAAAGCAATTTTAAACTTTAAAAACTGTCAAATGTTTGTTTTCTTTAATTTTAAATAATGCCGAAATGCTCATGAAAGTCAGCTGAATTTTTTTTCTGCCCCACACAGATGAAATGAGAATTTTAGTACCATTTCTTAGCCATATAGTTCTTCAGTGAGCTAGGTAAATTATGAGCCCTCTAGAATAAAGAAAGGAAATAAACCCTAATTTAGAACTCAATGCTTCATTGTTAAATTGCAAGGGACAAGAACTTTTTTAGAAATCAAGGCTTCACGGATCACTTCTTTGAAATGAACAACAACTAACATAATATTGTATGTCAACTGTAACTGAAAAATAAAAAAATAAAATGATTGCAACAAAACCTAAACTGCCTACAAGTGGACACATGAAGAATGAGGGATGGGGGGGGTGTCAATTACAATAAGTTGTTTGAAATTTGACCACACTGGTCTTATTTACTGAAATACTCTCATGTTATTTTTTTTTTAAATCTAATATGATTTCACACAACACAGGTGAGTAATTTGCTTTATATATAATGAAAGTTTTGTTTTCCTGACTCTGTCTAAATATCGCAGCTTTTCCAGTTAACAGAAAGACAAGGTTAAGGTCAGATTTTTCATAAATGCCCTTCCTACAATTGGTGAGGAAATGTCTTAACTAAATTTTTCACCGCAAGACCAGGTATTATTGAATGGCTGCAAAGAAAAATACTGAAAAAAGAAAGCCAATGCTTTTGTTCTGTTTTGTTTCTTGCTATTTATAGAACAACTTTTGGTGTAATTTCTAATTTTTAAAGTTCTTTTTTTTTTTAACCAAAATAAGGTGGTAATGTAAACAAACAATCTGATAAGGGGGTATAATATTAACTTTCAAAAGAAGAGTCTATATAATTTTTACATGATGAACACAAATTTTAAAAATGTATTTCAAAAATGACAAGAGACACGAACATGCTTTTTCTCTCCTGTGCTTGATTTTCGAGAATGCTCACAGGCAGGAATTTTAGCTATCATTAAGGGTTTCTGCTTCTGCTAATATCTATTAACCAGTTTTTCAACTCTGTATTCTAAATATGCTACAAAACCCTGCTTCCAGAGTGGGCCTTTCCCGGTCTCCTTGTCTAGAAGGCCGCGGACACAAGCAGTGCCGCCTCTTTCCCTCACTCTCACAAATTCTCCGCAATTGGCAGTCTCTCACACGTAGGACGCCGGAAATTTCTAGGAGGACTCCAAGGCTCACTGGGAAACTTCTCGCGCTGGGGAAAAAAAACTCAGCGCACACCTGGATCTACAGATTCGGAAAAATTAACCAGCTGTAGCCAAAAACCAAAACACTCAACCTCCCAAACACAGTCTGCAAGAAACACAGAGTTCTTTGACGTGACAAGAAGACTTATAAATAAAATAGCTCCAAGGCAGACAGGCTGAATGAGCCTTTTAAGACAGCCTGTTGGTGCCTCAAACTTTAGTATTAGAACATTACATGTTAACAACACAATAATATCCTGGGATGTGCGTGCGTGTGCGCACGTGTGCATGCACACACATATGTATGTGTGTGCATATGTGCATATGTATGTGTGTACGTGTGTGTGCATGTGTGTGTGTGTAGAAATATACGTTTTGCTGCCCTTCCAGCGTAAGGCTAACTTAAGGTCCTGGTGGAGAGCCCTGAGTCCAGGTAAAGGGCAGGGCCTACCTGTGTTCTCCTTGGGTCACAACCTTTTTCATTACACACATGCAAACACTCAAAGCCAGTGAAAACATAAGCTGCTGAAGATAACAAGGACTGATCTCAGACAGAGAAAACTTTTCCCTACAATACAAAATTGTTTTGCGAGTGGCCAACCAAGCTGACTGACCTCATTCACTATCATTAGGACAAAAGCAGCCAGGCTGGCGTTGGTGAGTGAGGCGAGGGGTTGGGGGTGAGGGTGGCTGAGGGTGGATCCCTTGGGAGGGGAGATCAAATTGTATGGACTGGGCTGGGGTTTGGGTCCCACAGACCCTGACCCAAGCCAAGCTGGGCCCGCTGTGGACAGTCCGGCCTTGGACCCTGCACTCTCAGGCAGGTGTACATGCAGGAGGAGGAAGATTTCTAAACCATGAAATCCAATCCCTCAAATTGGAGGTTATCTTGTCAATTTCCAAGGCCTTGATGGAATGGGGATGCCCTTTATCTTGCCCAATTTCTCACCAGGCTAGCCCACACCTTTCTTACAGCCACTGCAGAGGGTTTCGATACAGTCCAAGCCAACAAAATCCCTCACGTTTAGTAAGTGCCAGGTACCACGTGAGCTGCTAACTTCTTAGTCATAAAACAGCCTCATAGTGGAGAGTTTTTCCAAAAGTAATAAGGATAGCAAGTGGTTCTCCCTGCCCCCACCTCACGTGATCCTGAGAGGAAGACTGAACGAGGACTGTCATACCTTCTTAACGACCAGGGAAACTGAGGCCCAAGTGGGTGGAGCAGTGACTTGGTCGCTATCACACAGACCTGGGACCCCCAAACACTCCATGTACACGTGCCTCTTTATTTTTGCTTTGTTCTTTTTTGAAGGAAAACATCACTACAGACTTCTTCACACTCATGCACACATAAGCTTATTTGATAGGTAAGAACAGTTCCCAGGAAAAACAGAGCCCCATTGAAATCTGGGTCCCAGAACGGGCTGAAGCTGGCCAGCTCTGGTGACACCCCCCCCGCCCCTGCAGCTGGCTTCGGTCATCTGAGGCGGCCACCCTCCCCTGCCAGGTGCATCCTGATCACCCCCTCAAAACTGGGCTGGAAAGAATTGACCTCCGGTGTGAAATCGCAGACACGAGCTCCCCGCTGGGCCTGCCAGAGTCCTCCTAACAAAGCTGCCTGGCCTGAGCGGAGGGGTCACACGCCCTCTGTCCGCTGCTCTTTCTGCAGGGGTGCCAACACCCTGCAACCAGGGGCTCCCTGGCCAAGCAGCCAGGGTGGCTCGGGGCCCCACCTGCTTGTGGCCCTATGTGAACCTGGCAGGCCCCTACCCTTGGTCTCAATGTGAAAGACCAAGCAGGTGACCAGAATGGCCTGGGAAAATCTCAGTCTCTCATTAGCATGCTCCCTGAGGAGAGGCACACTGTGGCAGTTCTCTCCTGGAAGGGTGGCCAGGGTTCCGGGCCTGGACATCAGCATTCTGCAGGGACAAATGTATGCCAAACAGATGGAGTTATTGCTTCTCAGAAAAAGGAAGAGCAGGTGGGTGCTGCGGCTGTGGGGGGAAGGATATGAGGCAGGGAAAGAGAAAGAGGGGACTGGGTTATTTGGGCAATAGTTCTACAGAAGGTGATAACAGCAGGGCATGGACCCACGGGCCTGCCTTTCCAGCAGAGGTCTGCACCACACCTAGAAATCTACCAAGAAGCACCTGCCTCCCTCCATGGTATGCACAGGACCCCCACCCCAGCTCCATCCTCACAACAGCAAGGCATGGCCCCCCAACTCCAGAACACGATGTCTTCCCAAAGACAAATTCCACATCAAAATACTCCACCCCACAAACATGAGCTCAGAAACAAAATTAACATTTTAAAAGTCTCCCTGGCAAAGCCAGGTGAACAAAACTATGAAATCAACGAAGAGCGGGCCAGAGGCCTTGCCTGCCTTGGCCAAAAACGAGAAGCCACTCTGTTCATCCTCCAAGGCCAAGGTTTCCTGGACTCCTTTCTCTTGCTTCCATTTTGAAGCTAGTTACAAGAGAAAGTGCTTTTTATTTTTTAAAAAATTTTTTATTGGGGAACAGTGTGTTTTTTCAGGGTCCATCAGCTCCATGTCAAGTTGTTGTTTTCAATCTAGTTGTGGGGGGTGCAGCTCAGCTCCAAGTTAAGTCATTGTTTTTCAATCTGGTTGTGGAAGGCGCAGCTCATTGGCCCATGTGGGAATTGAACTGGCGACCTTGATGTTGTGCGCACTGTGCTCTAACCACTGACCCAACTGGCAGCCCCCAAGAAAGTGCTTTTTAAAAAATAAACAAAAACCCTTAAAAAAAATGTCACAAGGAGCTGTCTCGAAAGCTTATTGTAATAAAAATTATAACCTTGTCTAGCATTTGAGGAAATAACAAAGAACACAAGACACGGAATGGCCAACGTCTGAATTTAGTGTCAATTGCCCTCATCACACCTGGCATCGGGTGGCACCTAGAACTACCCTAGATTCTGGAAAGGCTGTGATTTGGAGGAAAGAGAAGAACAGAGGGAGAGAGCCCACTGCAGGAGAAGGGTCTGAGGGCTCCTGCTTTCTGTCACAGGGCGCCCTGGATTCTGCCCTCCCGGATCAGCTTTGTTTTCCCATCTGCAGTATTCCCTGCAGAAATAAAGAGCAGAGAAAGAAAAACAAGGCACAGTAAACCTCTTCTCTGCACCTCAGCGGGCTGGCTGAGGTCCTGAATGGCCCTGCAGAGAGGCGCCTCAAGCCGCACCCCTTGCCTAGGTCCTAGGTCAGCAGGCCAGGCGGGAGGCGGCCTGCTCTCCACACTTGGTAACAGGCACCCACGTGGCCACGGTGGCTTCCAGCGGTGTGTGGACCAGGAGCATCTACCACCAGGGTGCGAGGCTGCTGGGTAGGAGTTAGTCTCTTGCAGCCAGCCTGGGCGGGGCGGGGACACGACGGGGGTTCTGCAACAGCTCTGGAGGCAAGAGGCCTCACTGCGCCTCCTCCAGGCAGCCCCCAGGTTCATGGTGCAGCGCAGCGGTGGATGTCCTCAGGGCTGGGGCTGAGACAGGAGCCAGGGCGGTCCTGGTGGGCATCAGGCCTGGGATGTGCGTGGAGCCGGGACTGAAGTCTGAGTCTGCAGCCGGGTCCACGTGGGGCAGGGATCGGGTATGCATCGGGGTAGGGCGGGGGCGGTCCGGGGTCCAAACCGAGGTCTGGAGTCCGAGTCTGGGGCGGGGGCTGCCTGGGAAGGTCTGAGACGGAAGCCGGGATCTGGTCTGCGTCAGGCAGAAATAGGGGTCCAAGCGGGGGGCCGAAGTCCGAATTCGAGTCCTGAGCTGAGCGGGGGTCCAGAGTTGGGATCTGAGTTCGTGTCCACGTCAGGGTCCCAGCCGCAGTCTGGGGTTGGGGCCCGACTCCAGGGTAAACCCTGGTTCTAGGTCCCGGTCCGGGGTCCTGGTCCATGTCCGGGGTCTGAGGTCCGGATCCAGAGTTCAAGTCTACGTCTGGGGACAAGCTAGGGTCCGGGGTTGGGGTCCGTGTCCAGGTCCGTGTCTGGGTCCGAACGCGGTTCCGGGTCCCGCTCCGACTCGGTGGCTGGGGCCGAACCGGGGTCCAGCGTCTGAGCCCGAGTCGGGTCCAGGGTCCGAGCCCGAGTCGGGTCCAGCGTCCGAGCCCGAGTCGGGTCCAGCGTCCGAGCCCGACTCGGGTCCAGCGTCCGAGCCCGAGTCGGGTCCAGCGTCCGAGCCCGAGTCGGGTCCAGCGTCTGAGCCCGAGTCCGGGTTCAGAATCCAGTCCGTGTCTGGGGTCGGGGCCCGAGTCCATGTCCAGGTCCGAGCCTCGGTTCGGGTTTGGGGTCCGGGTCCGAGCCCACGTCCGCGCGGAGGTTCAGGTCCAGGGTCTGCGTCCAAGTCTGCGCTGCCGTCCGCGCTTGGGGTCCGAGTCCAAGTCCGAGGCCAGGGCCAGGGCCAAGGCCGGGTCCGAGTCAGCATTGGCGGCGGCACGTGCCCCAATTAGCCGCGGGCGGCGGCGGCGGGGCGGCCCCATTGAGGGCGAACAAAGGGCGCGACCCTGGGGTCAGGGAGTCGCGGGCGCGGCGGCAGCGGCTTTGTTCGCCCGCCCTGTTTACTTTGCCTGAGAGAAGTGCACAATATATTGACTAAAGCGGATTAGAGGGTCGCGCCCCCGGAGGCCGCGGGACCTCCCAGCCGGGTGCCTCCCGGGCCTGCCAGGCCTGACGCGTGCAGACCCCTTCCCACCAGGTCCCCGCGGTCCCGGGCAGACCCTTACCGCGGGGCAGCCGGGGAAACTGAGGCTGCCCCAGCCAGGCCTGCCAGGGATCCGCAGCGCGCAGTCAGCCTGGGTCCTGGAGTCAAGTCTGCAGGCGGCAGGCGGGTGCCAGCGGCTGGGGTCACCTGAGCCACTTGGTGGCCCGAGCGGGGGTCATTCGGCCTTTTAAGCAAATAAGGACATTGTATTATTCCCCCCCCCCCCCTCATTTTAAAGACTGTACCCTTCCCAACATTGCTGGTCCTGGGAACTCATTTTACAGGGAAGCAAAAGGAACTTGCATGAAGGCTCAGATATTTTAGACGGAAACAAGGACAGATTTTTCCACATCACAAAATCCTGTAGCATTATGGTTAAAAAATAAAATTCCCGCCTCTTTCTTTGACAAGCAACGCACTCTTGGCTGTGAAGCAGCAGGTGACCTAGGAACGCTAAATAATATTTTGAGATACAGAAGTCCTGGGAAGTACAGTTGGAAAACAATTATGTTTTCTTTCTTTTTTTTAAAGAAGGTAAATGATGCGTATAAATAAACCACTAAGATTTCCACCCAAAGACCACAGTTTATCATCTGGCATTATGAATCCAAGATCTATATAGTTCTCTGATAGAAACTTGCAGAATCTTTTAAATTGCCCTTAAAAACTAAGCAGCAGACGCAGAAAGCATGAACTCAAAATCAAGCAGAGTCTAACCAAGACTGGTCACCTGACCAAGTATCCAAGAGGGATGCTCTTTTTTTCCTTCTCAATGCTATTGTTTAGAGGACAAAAAAATACTTCTCCTTCAGTTCACACAAAATCTTGAGATTTTTATGTCCTGGTTGGGCAAGTATGTATGTGCGGTTAGGGAACCCATGTAGTGTTTGATTAATAAGCTAAAAATGTACGAATCTTTTACAAGAGAACAAATAACATTAACTTACTATATATACATACTTGTTGGCCTAACGAATATTTTTGCTACATGCCATCTATCCACAACTATGGAAGGAAAATATGCCATTTGTCTATATTTCTACTCACAAGCCTTTAAGAAGGATTGTTTTGTTGTTGTTTATAAAAATGCCATATGTTTAGAGAAGGCACAGCAAAGTCTAAAGTATAAGAGTAAAATATAAAGACAGGTATTTAAGATAGTGATCATTTAAGTAGTAAGTATAAAATATAAATAATTCAAGTATAAAATACCTGGAAAAAGGAAATAATATTCTATTTAAAATATCCTTCCCAACAGTCAACATAAGCATAAAATTACATAATTTACATGCACATTTACTGTTCGTGAAATGTTGTATCCCCATGTCATTACAGATGCTTTGTCAACATTTTAACAGTGACACAATATTCCATTCTTTTGTAACATGATAATCTACCCCATCATTCCCTATTATTCCAAATTTCATTCTTGCAAATATTTCTCTGTTGTAACTAACACACAATCAATGGTGTTGCCCGTGAAGGTTGTCTGCGATGTGACCTGTTGTTAAGATGTTGAAGCCATCTCCTAAGGGGGTTAAGGCAGACCCCATAGATTCCATTTGGAAGTCCTATCAGAAATGCATTTAGAAATTCTAAAATTCCCTTCGGGTAACACTCCAGAAAGCAATACAGAAGTCAGTTTGCTTCTCCCTCCAGAGGCCTGGTGATGTGAACTTCTGCCTGACGGATTTGTGGGACCAGCGAGACACACGCCTGATTGCAACACAGCATGTGGGAATTGAGCCTTTGCACTAAAGTGCTGGCCCATGTTTGCCTCCAAATCACTTGGCACTGACCCCCAACCACTTGGTGGGTTTAAGTCAGGACCATAAAGCTGAACACCTTGGAAACATTGATTGCAACAGTTCTGATGAAACTTTGCCCAGCTAAGAAGTGGAACTTTTGATTTGACCCAAGCGTCTTTCTTTGCCGAGACTTCAAAGCTCATGCCCGCTTTTCACCATCCTGTAGGATCTCTGCTATCCTCCCACCTCCCTGCCCTCTCCTGTACAGAGAAGGCCTACCCATGCTCATTTCCATCTCCACGGCTTAGGCCCTGCCACATGCCCCTCTCCTCCACGCCCGAGTCAGCCTGCAGGTTGGGCTCTGCCATGGGGCTGTGTTGGCAGTTTGTCTAGCCTGCCCTGACATGGATCCCAGAACGGCGGGGGAAGGAGGCTGGTGCCCCAAACAGTAGGGCCTGCTCCTGCCTGCCTGAAGGAGGTGGCCTGTGGGTCAGAGAGGGGGAATTGCCACTGGAACAGAACTGCAAGGACGGGAGGATCCAACCAAAAGCGTCATGGAGTTACCTGAAAATACCGTAGATGCTACAAGAATCGACAAGGCAGAGAGGAAAGCCTGGAAGTGTGACCAGAGCTTGAGTGGGGAGGTTGATGAACAGTGTTCCCCTTACATGCATTTTCCAAATTTTCTGCAATAAGCATATACTGCTTTTATACTTAGAAGACGATCATAATACTGATACAACTATATTTATAAGTCAAATAGAATTCATTAGAAGAATAAGATGTATTACTATTAACATTTATGAGTTTACATAAATAATTATAATCATATATTGTCAGGAAATTTATAAAGATGATAACGGTAGTTCATGTGTCTCTAGCACTTTACCCTTTAGAGAAACACTTTCAAATAGAAAATGAAACTGGGCAGCTTTGCTATGCAAATATTGGCTGCCGCTGTAACATCCATACAACAACCCTTGTTGTTGGGCTGGGACGGGCACTTTTCTTCTCATTTTAAATCTGGGAAACTGAGGCTTGGAGGATTGAAGTTAAGAGCCCCAGGACTTAAAGGGAGGCTTTGAGTCTCCCATGTCCCCACAGCAGCTTCCAGACCTCCGATCCTGGCACCATCCTGCAGGGGAGACATTTTCCCCAGGGATCTAGTGTTTTTCCTGGCACTGCAATTTTTTTTTCCATTACTGGAGGTGGTTCCTGCGGCCAGGGCGGAATAGCAATTATGAAGATTCTGTTGGGTTTGCTTTAAAATAATGCTATTTGCATAGGGTCCGGGTTATCACTGGAGAGGTGTGCTCCAGAGAGGATGTGGCACTGGGAGTGCATGTAGCACGGCTGAGGTGTGACAAAGCCTCAGTCAGGCAGGGACTATCTTTTTTACACGATGACATTAGAGCCAAATGCCACCCTCCTCGTGGGAGGGAAGTGAGATGCACTGGAGGTGATACACATACATGTCTGAGGCTTGAGTCCACTCTAGAAGAAGCCATTTCCCTGGGTGGGAACACGCCTCTTCTGGTTGTTTTTTTTAAGTGGGTCATTTCCAGGGCTTTGATAACAACAAATGGAAACAAATCTACAAATCCAACTTATTTGATCTTACGTCTCTTTCTTTAAAAGAGAATTAAAAGGCGAACCAGCGTGCTATTTTCTACTCTAAAAGGTAATTTCTTAATTTGGATCGTGAAAAAAAATTGTCCTCCAGTTTGAAAATCCAATGGCTCTCAGAATGCAAGTAAGATACGCCACTCTTTGTGCTAAAACCATCGTAACTGGTTTAAAATAAATCAGAACAAATTGATGTGAGCTGAACATATGTCTCCCATCACTTGTTTTCTGCAGGCAGAATTGGGATGAGCTGCTGCAGACAGACCACATTCCGTGTCCCGGGAGTGAGGCAACTGGGTCCCGGATCTGCATTTGGGGATTTTTAACAGGGAGGCACCAAGGTCTCATGGAGCCAACAGATCTAGGCTTTTCATATGGCAAAGACATCCTCAGTTTTAAACAAGGATTAAATTATAAAATAAATAATTATACAACGTAATCAACAGGTAAGATGAATAAATTGAAGACATTTATTTCCTCAAAGAAAAATGTCTGGCACTTGGAATTTTTCAGCTGCCAGTAGATGGGCACATTTTTAAAAGACCCTTTATTTTACTTCCCCTCCCTCATACAGGGCACAGCAAACCATCTCTGCCTTCTAAAATAAAAACAGATGCCGCTTTAATTTAGCAAAGAAAAGCCAAAGTGCAGAATCTCTGCACAGATAATTTTTAAATTAAAGAGGGAGAGAGACTGTTAACTGTTTTATACCTTTTGGGGTGGGGGGAGGCAGTTACCTTCTCCACGTGTTAATAATTTAACTGTCAAATCACAATAAACAGCTAATTCCGTCTCTGAGACACTAGGATTGTAACCTAGAATGGGAGGTTTTAATTGTAACTGCTAAACAGCAAACGCCGACAGAAGTCCTGCTTTCAAAGTGTCTCCAGACAGGGCTGGGACAGACTGATTTATTTTATCTTCTCCATCTATCTAGGTACAGCATTAAAATACATCATCTGTTCACTTTAAAACACACAGCGCAGGCACCAGCTTCAGGGCCACTCCTTAATTTTCACAGTATTGGCTTTTCATTGTTTCCAGAAATACACAGCCCTTGCATGCTAAATACTCTCAAAAGATTAGATCTTTAAGTAGGGAGCCCAGCACACATGGCAGCTCTCTAACTCACACGAAAATCCTTCCTCAAGCTGAACAAATGTTCCAGCGTCCCTTTCCTTAGAGATGCCAGTGAAATCATGCAGGCCCGAGCCCGGCTCTCAGAAGGAGTTTGCCTCTGGCCAGCATGGCTGATGGAAAGCAGAGCCTACAAGGGTGGCTCAGCTGGGCAGCCAGGTAGGCAGTGGGCAGCAGGGGGTTAATCGGGCAGTGAGGAGGGGTCCAGACAAAAGGCCACAGGCAGGGATGGGAAGCCGGCAGGGGAATTGGGGCTGCAAGGCCCAGCCTGACCAGGCCCAGACACAGGGGGCTCTGTCTGCCTGCCTGCTGCCTGCACTGTGACTAACCGCCCCACTATTGTACCCTGAAGCCAGCCCTTTGTACCGTCCCCCCTGGCATCTGGAAGCACAGGGAAGAACCTTTTGCAGCAGTCCCCCCTCATCCTGGAAACTTACAGCCTCAACACCACTTCTTTCAGCCCCCAAGGCTGCTAGGGGCCTGACTCGCCATGCAAGCACACTTTACCTTGACCAAGAAGGGCCATCAGCAAAAAAGAAGCAAAAATAGAGGCCTCCCCAGCTCTGTGGGGCCAAGAGGACCGGCTAAACCTGCACTGCTCAATACAGTCGTCCCTCTCCACATACTACGCAAGGCCACTGAGCCTTTGAAATGCAGAGTCGGTGCAGAACTGAGATGTATGTGTAAAATACACACTGGAGTTCAAAGACAGGGTAAGAAAAAAGTATAAACTATCTCACCAATAACTTCCTATTAATTACACATTGAAATACACTATTTTGGATATATATTAGATTAAGTAAATTATATTATTATAGTGAATTTTGCCTGTGTATTTTTACTTTTTAAAAAATGTGGCTGCTAGCACCTGTTAAATTACAGACGTGGCTATGTTTGTGGCTCACGTTATGATTCTATTGGACAGAGCTGTGCTAGGCTGTGGGTATGGGGGGCTGTGAACGGGCCACGCAGCCTGCTTTCTATCAGGGAGACAATGGCTGGAAGATGTCACCATGTCTCCCAGCCCAGTGACACCCTTTACCCAAGGGCCAGGAATACTAGGCCCTTACGGCCATATATGACCCCAGCCTTGTGTTTACCTGTCTCGAGAATTGGGTCTTGCATACTCACATGTCTGGGAATCCTTTGGAAAACATATATGTATGCACAAGAATGTGCACATAAACACAGAAGGGTCCTGGCTGGCCTTTGGAGAAGTCAGATTCACAGGGCACCCAGAGGGTCTCCAAAGGACCTTTGGAGCCAGATCTGACCCCTTGTCCTAGGACAGACCCGACCAGCCCAGGGCCCCAGCATGACATTTGTGGACCCAAGAAGCACTTTTACATTCATGGCACCTCCCTCCATAAACATTAAAGATAGTTTATGACTGCACAGAAAGATAAATATAATCCAGGCCAAATTCATCATTACGATATGTATACGTCCATTATTATTGTTATGGTCATTTTTTCTTCTGATTTGAAAAGACATTAAAAGTTAAACATATTCATGGGCCCATCCCTCTGAGTACCCATGCCTGCTGCCCACTCTGCATCCTCACCCAGAGAAGTGAGGCCTCCCCTCTGCATCTGGGGCTCGCCTGGCATTCCTCCAGTGGCAGATGCCCTTCTTCCCTGTAGAATTTATTCCTGAAGTCCTGCCTTGAATATATAGCCTCCACCAGATGCCAGAAAACTTTCCATATTATTATTTTTTAAACTTTTATTTACTTAAGTGTGTTTTTCCAGGACCCAGGACCCATCAGCCCCAAGTCACATAGTTGTTTCAATCTAGTTGTGGAGGGCGCAGCTCACAGTGACCCATGTGGGGATCGAACTGGCAACCTTGTTGTTAAGAGCATCGGGCTCAAACCAACTGAGCCAACCGCCCCTCCATATTATTTTTAAAACACCAAAATCAGTCATGAGAAAGGCCCAGGATCCCAGCATAGCTGAAGGCTCCAAGTCAAAAAGAACCAAGACCCTTCAAGCACAGTGCTGGGGTCCCCAACCGCGTGCCCAGGTGCCATACTCAACACCAAGAGACAAGCCCACCAATCATGCATGAACATGACACTAGAGGTGACTGTTATGGTGCCCAGTGGACCACCATATGCCAGCTCTGTGTGGGCCCTGAGTACCCCTGACCTCTGGTCCTCGCACCCCTGCCTCTGGCCCAGCTTCTGGATGATGATGCCGAGAAGGCCTGGCTCTCCAGTGTGTCCCAGAAAGAGGCCTCAGGCACTCTGGCCAGTCCCTTCCCGTCACACCACCGTGCCAGGCCGGGGCCCAGACCCCACCGGGGAAACCCCTAGTGCAGGAGATGGTTAAAATTCTGCATCCTTTTTGCATCCGCCTCCAGAGGAAACGCTGTTTTTTTTTTTTTTTTTCTCTCCCAAGCAAGAGGAGTGAAAAAAAGCTGAGAGCAGCAATTTGCAGGCCTTGGGATGTTTTTCTCCTTGACAGACCTGGGCCCCGCCTGGCTGGGCCTTCCTCTGCCCCATGGCCACAGCTCCGAGTCTGCACTCCTGCCCGGGCCCCATGCACGCATGGCCTCCCCACCGATGGGCCAGAGGGAGGAAAGGAGGGAGGCCGGCTGAGAGGTAGCAGCCAGGCCTGGCACTGCCCTGCTTTGTGCCTGCTCCTCACAGCCGCCTCTCTCCCCTGCAGGCCTGCCCAGGCCGCCACAACGTCTGCTGCCCGCCAAGCACCCACCCTGCGCCTACCGGGGTGCCCTCACCTTCTGGGTTCCAGCCTCCTGGCTGGGGTGCTGCTCACACTCAGGGAGCCTGGCCACGTCCTCGGCAGCGCCGCTGCTCACCCCACCCCGCTGCCCATGCGGCGGCGAGCCTGGCACTGTGCCAGGCTGCCTGGGAGCCCAGCCTGGGCGGCGGGGGGTGGGGGGGCGGCGGGGAGGGGTGCGTCGGTGCCAGGGGAGGGAGAGGCCCAGATACCCAGCCCGCCCGAGGGGCCTCCCCCTGCCTCCCGTCTCCTGAGTCCCATAAAGGCACAGACAACACGGGCGGTTTAGTCAAAACAGTCATGTGCAGGAGCCGGCACACCAACAAAAGCCCTTATTTATTTATTTAGTTCACACACTCAGATAAGGAGACGCCTTTGTGCACATAATTTCACACACACCAGAAAGGAGGCAATGCCACGATGCTCCCACCACCGGAGCCCCGGACAGCCGCCTGGCCTCAGCAGTGACTGCGTCGCTGGCCTGGGCATTTCCATATTTAAATTGGGCAACAGCTTATGATTAATTAAGAAGGAAAAAGGCAAAAAAGGAAGAAAAGCAGTGGGGGTGGGGAGCTGGACAGTCTGGGCAGCGCGCCGTGCCAAGGTGCCCGCGGCAGCTTAACTCCTCCCATGCCAGGCCCAGGCGGGAGTGGGGGGCAGCAGCAGGCAGCTTGGAGGAGCACTAACTGTGCCCTCTGCTGAGCCCAGCCTCGGGGTGCACCCCCTCACCTGCCTTCATGTATCGAGTGCCACCCCAGCTTCAAATGCGGCCCCAGGAACGTTGTTCCTTGTTTTCTTATTCAGAGCAGCTCAGCATCGCACAGGTCAATGTGCTGGGCTGATGCTGGGAAAGAGATGCCCCACAGACCCATTCCCGCTGGGACATACTCGTCCTTTGCACCCTCACCTTCACAAACACCCTCAACATGCAAGTTGCAAGGAGGCCCTGCCTCGGTGAGGCTCTCAGACCCCTCCACACTCACACAAGGCCCCGCCAAGGGCTGCCCTATGGCCTTTCTGTCTTTGAGACCACCCAGCCTGTTCTGGGAACAGGGCAGGAAGGCCTACCACCCTTCTGGAAAGTCAAGAGCTACGGCCAACTTACAGCGGGGGAAAGAGTATTGCTAGAGGCAGGTGGTGGGCCTCATGGAGCCCTGGATTTAGGGTCCAGCCATCACCAAGGCTCAGCCCTGCCCCTTGCCAGCTGTGTGGCCTTGAGCACGTTATCTGGCCTTTCTAGGCCTCAGTTTGCCCACCTGTATAATGGGGCAAAGTGCCCACTGCACCTGCCTGTGGGGTTGAAGTGAGGAAGAGCAGCTCCTGCTTGAGCAGAGAAGCTGAGTTCTCAGAACCTCTGCCCTTAAGGAGGGCAAAGGGCGTGGCCAGTGGGGCCACTGGCAGGAAGTTCCTCAGAACAGGCCAAGTTCACTTCGCAGGTGGATGAAATTAAGGGCTTGGAGGTGGGGGAGTATCCTGGATGCATCCAGGTGGGGCCGATCTAATCACATGAATCCTTAAAAGTGGAGAACCTTTCCCAGCTGTGGTCAGAGAAAAAGAGATGCAGGCCTCTCTTTGAAGATGGAGGAAGGGGCCGTGAGCCAAGGAATGTGGGCACGTCCAGAAGCTGGAAGAGGCCAGGAAACGGATTCTTCCCTGGAGCCTCCAGAAGGAACCAGCCCTGCCCACACCTTGATTTTAGCGATGAGAGATTTCAGAGTTCCAACCTCCATGACTGTACGATAATAAACTTGCATTGTTTGAGCCACTAAATCAGTGAACTTTGTTATGGCAGCAATAGGAAACCACACATCGCCTCCCCTCCCCCACAACATGCCAGATGCCTCTAGAGGAGACTGTAGGACACAGCCTGCGACATAGTCACTCCATGTATGTCACTCGTCTGCTGTGGGAGGTGCTGAGCGGGCGTCGCAGCCCTCATGCCTGCCCTCAGGAGCCTTCGGTTAGGTGGCCCGATGCCCCACAGAGCCCTCCTCTCCCGAAGGGGCTCTAACCTCACCCCTGACTGCTGCTCTCCTCCTCCTCCTCCTCGTCACCACTATTAAGTGTTGTCCCCTGAGCAACACTCGGTAACGGTTAGCATTATCGCATTCCATCCCAGTCTGACAGGCTCAGCGGTCGAGGCAGCCAGACCCCCAAATCCTGTCCATAGTTTGGCAGGATGAGGAGCCGTTATCTGCTTCATAATCATTAATGTGTCCTTCTCACAACAGGACAGGCAGGAAGTGGAATTCGGAACAACCCAAGAAACTTCTGGAACCTAAACGTCTCCCTAACAGCCTTTGCTCCCTTAGGAAAGAAGCTGAAACATGCACACAGACGTTTCTCAAAGTGTTTGTCACAGGGAAAATTAGAAATCATTGGAAACAACCTGTGTCCAATAGTAAGGTGTTAGTTAAGGAAATTCATCCAGTGGAATGTTAGTCATTAAAAATCGACTTGTAGAATAGTATCCTCTGACTTAGGGCACCAATTATAAAATATTTAATGAAACAAGCACAAGATAAAATGATACATATAATCAGATGCTAAGATGCTCATTTTGTTTCAAATTATGTTTTCCATAGAAGCTGGGTGAAGTGTTCCCACTGGCCGTTCCTGAGGACGGTTACACAGGTGAAAACATCTTTCCTTCCTTTGTGAAGATTCAAAATGTTCTAACATTAGCGTGTAACATCAGTAATGGGAAAAAAAATCATTGCAGTCATGCTCCCTCAGAGGAGTCCCCGGCGGGTGCTTCTGGGCTTGGGCACGCGGCATGAACACGGGCAAGGAATAGGGCCAGCATATTGCAACACAGGGCCCCATGCTCAGGAAGGCCCTGCCCTCAGAAGGGCCCAAGCTTGGTTTCATGCTCTGTAAACAGCATCTTAAAATTCGGAATCATTTTGAACCAGGGCCCTGCCAATTATGTAGCTGGTTCCAGCGTGGAGCCCCAGGCTCTGGATACCTCAACTTTGCTTTCCAGTTTCCCAACCACAACAGCCGGCATTTGGTACAAGGTTTGTTTTATTTCCCACTCAGAAATATCTTCTCTTCCTCTCCTTGCTACATGGGCTGTTGGCAAAAATGGGAAATGGGATGCTGTTTTGTAAAAACATGCATCGGTCACTTGCAGTGCTTTTCCTTGAGACTGAAATCAGAATCTCACTAAGTTTTTAGGACCTTCTTACCAGCTGTGTGTTTTCCCTGGTAAAACCACACACCTCAGACCCAGAGCTACTGCTGAGGATCTGTCCCACATCTGTTCCGATTAGTGAAAATTCAGGCACATGTAGGAGGCTTCCTCCTACAGCTTCTGTAGTAACACCACCAGACAGGTGGTGAGCTACTCGTCTCTGGGAGTATGCAACAAAGACTGCACGGGCAACAGCAGGAGCACTGTGCAGGAAACACTGTCTCTAGATGGGAAGTTAGCTCAGAGAAACTTATCCTGGAGTTATAATCGCATGGGGCATCCAGCAGCTTCTCAAGGTAGGGCCCATGTCAGACTTACCTCTCCACCCCCAGCGCTCAGCACATGGCTACAGGCACAGGGAAGGGGCTCGGTGACTGTTTCTTTTAGGGTAAGGAAAGGAACACAAAAAGTGGAGAGAAGCAAGCAATTGGAAGTTGACATGAGATGCGAGAGAGAAATCCCTGAACTGCCGCAAAGCAGGTGATGTGTTAAAGGAGCCAGGAGCCAGAGTCCACCTCGACTACAGCAAAATAATGGCAGTTCACATTTATTGAGTACCTACTGTGTGTTAGTGCCACGCTAAGGGTTCACACAGGCACCACAATTCTCCCGACAGTTCAACTGAGAACTATTATTAAGTCTATTTAATGAGTGAGGCAGTTGAGAGCTCAGAAAGGTGAGGTTACTCACCCAGGTTCACCCAGCTAGCAGGGGCCAGTGCAGGGATTTGAGCACAGGCCTGGCTCACTGCAGAACCCACCCTTCAGTGCAACAATAGGCCCAGGCTATCGTAACTTATGGCAGCTCTACTTCCTGGGAGGTGAAGAAAGTTCAAGTTCAGGTTCACCTTCTGCATCCTCTCTCTCTTTTGTTACACACTGAGCACCACTGGCACAGCCTGAGTGGGCAGGGAGGCTTCCCAAGGGATGTTGAATACCTCATTTTAGGGAGATTTTAACTTCAGATCAGCTCAGTTCAGCAGATCTGGCCCAAGAGAGACAAGCCCCCTTCAGCCACCTGCAGGTCTGAGTGTGTGGAAGCTGACACTTCCCTGTGATGTGGGTACACGAGGTGCAAACTCCCCTCGCTCCCTGTGCCCCAGATATATGGGGCTTCCTTCTCTGAGCTTAGGCTAGGGCCAGTGTCACTCCAAAGCCTGCCTCTCTTTTGCCACTAACCAGCTAATGTGTACAAGGGGTTGCAAACTGGGGGCCACCGGCTGGGTTCAACTCAAGGACGTGTTTCCTCTGTCCTGCAGTGTTTTCAATTTTTGGACATTCCATGCACAAATCTGGATTTCCTTCTCCTGAAGAGTCAGAAACTGCGGAACCCTAGGCCTTTACCCTTGTGGCAGCAACTGGCAGGAGCTGACTGTGGCCTCCCCTGAGGGCCCAGGCTCTCTGTTCCCACAGTCCTGCAAACTCTCCACTGCGCCCCACCTGACCAGCCCGGCCCCTTTAGGCTGCCCATTCGAGGCCCCTGCTGGCGGTGTCCAAGTAACAGAGAGAGTGGTGACCTGCCCAGGCCCTGGCTGGCCCAGGCCTTCTCACTCTTGTGTGGTGCTCTATCCACTGCCCCTGCAGCTTCTCACTGAGCAGGACTTTGAGTCCAGGTGCCCTGGGGATGGAAGATTGGGGACCCAGCCACTGCAGAGAACAAGGCCAGCCAGGCAGTCCCAGCTGTGGTTGGGGGCCATCCAGTTAGACTCAGATCCTGGGGCCCAGGCCCAGGGCAGAGCTCTGGGAGCTTCCGAGGCTCTGCCACCACCATGGTGGGGTAGCTTCTCTACCCTGTGGGTGTCCCCCAGGGATCAGGTTATGCACAGGGGCAGAAGCCTTGTCTCAGGCAAAGAGAGGGAGGTGGGTGTTGAGAAACTGACTGGAGGAGGGAAGGGGAGGCACCGGTGTTCCCGTCACTGCTCCCCAGGAACAAAGCCCCACAGTGCTGGGCTCCCTCTCCTCCCCAGGCCCTGATCACAGCTGCTGGGTTGTGTCCCCAGTGCCAATCGTGGGGTCTTAGCATGGCGGTTGCCCCGGCACGGCTGCGCCAGGTAGAATGACAGGGTGGTGGTGGCTGGGAGTCCTGTTCAGGAGGGTCACTCAACATGGCCTCAGGGAAGCTGCTCAGGCAAGTGAGGCAGGTCAGAAGCAATGTCTACCTGAGCGCCCAGGATCCGCTCCCCTGGCAGCGGTGAGGGTGCAGCTGGGTCCCTCTCCCTGGCAGGCCCTGACCCACCTGTGCAGCCCCCAGGCCTCGGAGGGTTACCACCTAAGAGCCGGAGTGGCACCGGTGCCCTCTCCTTCCTCACTGCCAAGGGGGGAGGAGGGCATACAAGAAAGAAGAGAGAAAAAAGCCAGTGTGAGCTTCTTTCCCCCTTTAAGAGCCCTGATGGCCGCCGCCCAGACCCAGCAGCCCGAGGGAGGGAAAATGTGGGACAGACTCCCTTCCGAACTTCCCGAGTCTTTGTTCGGAGGAGGCCAGGGAGGGCTGTCTTCGCCAGGCGGAGGCCGCGGGCTCAGCGCTGCGCTCTATGGCGGCCACAGCGCTGGCAGCCTCCGCGCTCGCCCCGGGCGCCCCCTCCCGGCCTGAGTCCCGGACCCTGGCCCTGGCCCCGGCCCCGGCCCCAGCCGGCCGCGGAGGGTGCCCAGGGTGAGGGCGGGAGAGCGGGCGCTGCTTACCAGGTCGTCCCGGAGCGCCCCCGCGGTCCGGGCGGGCGGCAGCAGAGTCAAGTTCACGTCCGGCCCGCGGACTGTCCGAGGTCCGGGGCGCGGGCCCGGCAGAGCGAGGCCGCGAGAGGCCGCGTCCCCGGGTCACAGCCGCGCCTGGCCGGCGGCGCCGCTGTCACCCTGGCCTCACGACCCCAACTTTCCTCACAATCACGGAGCTGGAAGTTTCCGGGCTTCGCGGGCGCTGGGCTGGGTTTCAGCTAGGACGTCTGAGCTTGGCAACAAAGAGGGAGCGCGGGCCGGGAGAGGGGAGCAAAGAAAGAAATACGGTGGAAACGGGGCCGGCCACTCAGACATCCAGAGAACTTGAAATTCCACCAGAAGCTTTTGACTTGTTTTTTTCTTAAGGGGTAAACAACCACCCGCACTCGGGACATGCTCTTTCCCCGTGCACTGTCCCATGGCTGAGGCACCCTCCTCCCGTACCTGCCTGTTTTATAACCCACGCCAAAGCTCTTTTGGCAAAGTTTTTAGGGGGAAAGTAAGCACAAGCTGCTCCCCGAAAGGTGGTTGAAACTCAGGCCACGTCCCCAGTGCTGCAGCAGCCTAGGGGCCCCCTTTAGTCTATCCTCTTAGCACATGGGCATGGGTTAGCCATTGGGAGCGGCTACTCTGTGTTCCCATCTCAGAGCAAGGGCCAGCTAGGACCCCTGGTGCCCAGGGAAGGACCTGGGCTCCATTTCCATACAGGGTCCTGGGCCAGGCCCACCTGTTCCCAGCATGCACCTGCGGGGAATGTGGGACTCTGTTCTAGCCCCTCAGAAAGATGGATGTTCCATGTGTGAGGTAGGAGGATTCACCAGCCTGGCCCTGACCGGGAAGCTCTGGCCTCTCCCTCCTGGGAGCTCCCTGGCTGTTGCCCGCCATTTACTGCCCCCTTAGCTCTGCCTGGCTTGGAACCCTCCTAGGGCAGGATCCTGGGGACACTTCTGGGGAAGGCAGCCAAATGAATCTGCATGCACCATGGCCAAACCCAGTCCGGAGACTGTGAGGGCCCTTCGAGCACTGGAACCGAAGCTGAGAGGCACAGGGCATCCAGCTGCCCACTGGCCTTGGGAGACTCCTGCACTGCCTTGTGCGTCCATTTGTCTGCCCATCCTTACCTGCAAAACATGTTTAAGGAGAAAACACTCGACCCCAGGCCTGACTCCAAAGACTGTTTCAAGATGGGAGAGTGGCATTGTTTGTCTTTTAAAGAAAAATGAGTGAGGGGGCTGTGGAGGCCAGGGTAGGGATTGCGGGTGGGGGGGAATATGTTGCTTCTTTTCTTGTCCCAAAAAAGTGGGTAGAGCCACAAACCACTAGAGAAGCTCTCCCTGAAGTGGATACGAATTTTTCCTTCAAATGACTTCTCAAACAGGATCCCTTCTGGAGTCAGTCCTGGACTTCCACACTGGTTCATGGAAGAGGCTGCAACCATGAGGATGCCTGATGGTGCCACCCATCCACCTGGAAATTTCCAAACCTTGCCATGGGTCTGAGGACACAGGTGGTGGAGGTGGGCAGGTAGTACCTAGGGTTGGTGGGGGCAGCGTGTGGTGTCATTTTTCAGAGTCACAGATACTGGTCAGCTTATATACGGAGGCTGACAGCTCCCGGTGTCCACAGTGAACTTCATCTGGGGGAAAATCCACCTGCCAGATCCTTTCCCAGAAGGGGTGGAACGAAGTTTCTTATTTTGTTTTCACAGGAACAAGCATGGGCGTCAACTTTTCTCATTTCTCCCAAGACCTGGGCTGGTCAGCCATGCTGCTCCAGTAAAGCAACTGAAATTCCCTGTAGGCTGGGTGCCAGGGGTGACATTTCAGGAGACCATTCGGTACGTATCCCTCATTCTACACACAAGCTCCTTGCACAGAGGCCTGGCCCTTTCCCAGGAAGGGAAGCCTGCCTGCTCCCTCCTGAGGCCTTCTCGCCCAGGGGCTCCATCCCTGAACTACAACCGCTTTCTTTTCTGGGACTGGAAAATGCATTGGGAACTGTTATTCTTCCTGAGGCTCGAACCCATTTCTTTTCTGATTGTTGGTCACTGGCATTCAGTTTGTCCCAAAGGGGAACGTTGCACTGGCTCTATGAAAAACCATCAAGACCCTGTCTGGGCTGGCTTCATGGACCTATGCAATCAACCCTCATGCTCAATGCTCTGCTATTGTGGTCTTAAAACTCCTAATCCTTTTGAACATGGGGCCCTGGACCCCCAAATTATGTAGCTGATCCCTACTTTGGCTGTTGGTTAACGAGGTATTAAAGGTAAAAAAAAATTGTATTTTTTTTACTAAATTCTGTTTACAGAAATAATTCCAGATTCCATGTAAACAAGATAAAAATATTTTAATCAAAGATCATTGTATTTAGGAAAAACGTTCACCTTGAAAGGCAGGAAGTTGTTATGGAAATGGTACAGTCTGAGTGTCAGAATTGCCCATGCTCAGTCCCTGCGTGAGCATATGTGTCATCTCAGGGCCTTAGTTCCCAGGTACGGTGGGGGGACAGCTCCCACCTGTGGGGTGCTCCGGGAGCTGCATGGTAGGAGAGTGTAGCAGATCTGGCACATACCACCTACTCAATACAAAGCACCCTGACTGCCACGGTTATCATTTAATGCGAAGTCTCGGGTGCCGATTGCCTACTTTTAATATAAGTGCATTTTATCTCTTCTCATTATAAAAGTGATATGCACTGTTATAGAAAATTTGGAGAATACAGAGGAAGGAAGGAAGGAAGGCTTTCCCTCTTAGTCCCTTTACTCCAAAGCCTTTGGTCATTCACATTACAGTGTTTCTTTACAGTTATATAAATAGACATACAAGTACATTACATTTTTAAAATTTCTTTACTTTTACCTCATCGATTTATTTTTAAATGGAAACCCTGGTTTCACCCTGCAGGACAATCTGAGCAGGATTAATGACCTCAGGTTGTGAACTAATTCCAAGCAGACCACACCTGGACTGCAGCGTCACACGCAGGTATGAACCTACAGTCTCCGCCGCCACCAGGACCATAGGTTTATGATATTTACAGTTACAGAAGGGCCGGGTGATAAAAACTCTACATCACAAAGTGTCCTTAACCTGCTGCTGCCTCATCTTTCCCATTTGTAACTTGGTTAAAAATATATATTTTAATAGCTTCAGGCTCTTATTTTTAATTTCTACAGTCTGTTGTAGAATCTGCTCAGTCAGAATGAAAGAAACCACATCCATCAGGGCTTCTCCTCGGCACCTTTGTGAGGCCAGCTGGCTGGAAGCAAGGGGCCTGATGGGGCGGGGGGATGGGGTGCGACGCTGGGATGCCAGCAGCTCCAAGTGCAGGCAGAGCCCTGTTCTGAGACGCTCACTTAGTTTAAGCGCTAAGCCCAGCTGACAGGTCCACTGAATGTGCAGTAGATTCTAAATTGCACAAGAGCGCAGAGCAGACGGCAGGCAGAGGAAAAACACAGCCCCTGGACCCCATGTCCACACTGCATTAATGAGCTATTTGGGGCCCAGAAGCTCCTGGGAACTGAAGCTTGAAGGCAGGGAGAATCCAGGTGGGGTCAATTCTGAGCTTCACCTGCTACTGGTTGACTCTGGGCAAGTCACTCCTTTCAGTTTCCCCAAATTTGGAGAGTCTGGTGGTGGTAAACAGAAGCCCCAACCTCACAGGGCCAAAGTACTATATACTAGCTCAGGAGATGTGCTACATACTGGCTCAGTAGTGCACAGGGTCTGCCCACCCCCGCCAGCCCCTGCGAGTCTCACCCAGGAGGGCCTCCTCCAGACATGAAAGGGATACAGGAACAGCGAGACCAGAACCCCCATCCCACCCCTCGCCCAGGGTAGCACAGGAGACTGGCACATTCAGGAGAGGTGCATGGCGCCCCAGGACTCAGCACTCCCAACCAGAGGGTCTGGCTTCCAGGCTATTGGAGTGGGCCCCGGGGTAGGGATCCTCCTGCATCGGTAGTGCCCAGTTGGCACTGCAGCCCTGGAGACAAACCCAGCACAGAAACTGGGCCAAAGGACCAGGGAAGGGAGCCCCACCCCTCACACCCCCATGGACCGCTACCTGCCTTCTAAGCAGTTCCCTTTCGCTGGACCGGGGCATCCTCGTCATCCTGTCCCAGAGTCCGGCCCCGAGCCCCTGGCCTGCTACAGCTGGAAGAAAAGAAAAGAGGTATGTTTGTTTTTATTTAATTTGTTTATAAGAAGAAAAGTGTTTGTTATAGAAAATTTGGAAATTCACAAAGGCACAAAAAAGAAAACAAAAATTACCCATGAGATAATTACCTGGCACATTTTGTTGAAAGTCCTTCTGGTTGGTATATTTTCCAAATCACATATGTATACGAGTAGGTACTGTGTGTATGTGTGTGATCATACTATAGGTTATTTCGGAATTTTTTTTGTTTAATATGTTGTAAGCATTTTATATCATGAAATATTCTCTATAGGATGTGAAAAATAAAATTGAAATACCAATTAATTTTTAAAATCTACTTTATTCGAGTATAATTTCTATGCAGCAAGGTCCCTTTCGCTTGTACTGTTTGATGAGTTTTGCCTGTGTAACCACCACTACAATCAAGAAAGAAAACATCCATCACCACAAAATCCCCCTGGTCCTGCGGCAGGCAGACCCCACCTCAGGCCCCAGGCAACCACTGATATGAATCCTTTACCTTTATTTCATTTACTATACATGGGATCACAGAATGTGAACTCCTGCTCAGCAGAACTGACATTCATCTATGCAGCTAAGTCTATCAATTGTTCGTTCCTTCGTATTGATTTATAGTATCCCGTCCTATGTCTATCACAATTTACCTGTTCGTCATTGGTGGATAATTGGGTTGTTTCTGATATTTTGGCTATTGTGAATAGAGGTTTGTGAATGCTAATTTTTTTTTTTAAATTTTAACCAGCAATGTCAGTGGCACAGGTTGAGGTGTACCCACCCAGCGGGAATGGCCTGTGTATTTCCTGCCTGGAGCACGCCTGAGAGCTGTGGAGCACTCTATCCTACGGATGGATTAAAACTTTTGTCACTATTGTCGAATATGTAACCTCTTAGGGGTTTTGCTATTTTAAGTAATGCTGCTCGGAACAGCTTCATACTGATATTTTTCTGTATGGCTGTGCTGCTTTCCTGACGATGAATTCCCAGAAGCAGAAGTGTCAGGTCAAAGGGGATCTGAGTTTGGAAGGCCCTTGCTACACGAAGTCAGGGCTCTTCAGATTCAGTTTTCCGCATTTGCTTCTCATATGAAGGACAGGCATCATGATTCCCATTGTTCAGATGGGAAAACCTGGGGCTGAAGTGACCAGCCAGCGGCCACACAGCTGGTAAGGGGCGGTTAGGAGGAACCCGACCTCTAAGACCCATACGTTTCCAGGACAGCTTCCGGCCTCACTCTCACTCATTTGCCTATATCAGACATGCTCACAATTTTCCCACAAAGATTTCCATGAAAATCAAATTCTGGGCTGAGAGATGAAAGGCAGCCTCGTGTTAATTAGTCTGGCTTTGGTTTGGTTCATCCACCGAGTTTGGATGCGTGTGACTATCTCTGTGTTTTCATACACACGCACGCTGGCACTCTCACACCCACCAACACCAGTGGTGGCCAGTCCAGACGATCCGGTCCACATTGTCCTTCCAAACCCCCTTCGGAGCCGAGCCAGGAGCCACAGGGGGCCCTGGCTTGGCTTCCACACATCTACTCAGCAGACTTGGCCCAAAGGACGTCTTGTTATTTCCCCAAATCAAATCTCCCCCTGAGGACAAAGATCAGGCTGCTGGAGTGATACAAAAGCATGATCCGTTCCTGAGACGGCTGCTCCCAAAGACGTGTTGCAGCTGGTCTGGGGTTGGCTGAGCCCTGGCGCTCATCCAGTGCCCAGCAGAGGA
Source organism: Rhinolophus sinicus (assembly GCF_057876585.1). Classification (NCBI taxonomy): domain Eukaryota; kingdom Metazoa; phylum Chordata; class Mammalia; order Chiroptera; family Rhinolophidae; genus Rhinolophus; species Rhinolophus sinicus. The sequence continues at coordinate 5,052,973 of NC_142501.1, forward strand.
TGGGGGAAGTGGAGGTGCTCCTTGGAGCATGGGAGGCCTAGGTATCTGTAGAGGTCTCTCAGGCCACTCTGGGGCTATGCAAACAGCTTAGCATTGAAACTGAGACAAAGTTTGATTTCGTTCACTTATTTATCAGCTCCTATGTGTCTGAGAGGGCGGTACTCATTACCTTATTTAATTAACAAATATTGTTATCCCCATTTTATTGATGAGAAACCTAAGGCTCAGAGAGTTTAAGAAACTTGCCTGAGGTCACACAGCAGTGGGTACTCAGTCTCGGCATGCCTGCTCCTTGCAGACATCAGGCCCCAGCTTCTCTTCTGAGTTAGAGAGGTCTCTGCTGTGGTGGCTAGCAGCCCTAAGGAACACGCCTCCATTTGGAGCTAGCGTGGTAGAACCCAAGACGATTCTCAAGTGCTTGGAGGATACAAGTGGTCCAGACTCTCCTTCCCCGGTGCCCAAATCCTGCCAGGTCCCTGAGGAGCTTCCTTCCTGAGACTACTACAGGCGCACCCCACTGCTGAGGGGAGTCCCTAACTTCCTCTATTTAAGAAAGTGGTGGTGTTCCCTGAGTTGTAGCAAGAATCACCTCCTCTCAGGCCTGTGTCTGAGGCCTCCCTGCTCTTAAAGCCAGGAGGTCTAAAGAGGCCTTTGTCCACTGCAGAAGAAACCAGGAAAGGAAGAGCCCATTCTCTCAGAAAACATGTGTTTTCTGTTTACAGAGAGGCCTGTCCAGTTCCCATGCTTTGTTCTTTAATATGGAGCCAAGAAAAAAAAAAATCAAATGTGCAGCTTCCTCTCTGAGGTACATTTGGAGGCTGGAAAATCTGGATTGTTGTGGGCATACTGCGCTGGGCCTTGAGCTAGCTGGGCCAGGGCCTCGAGTCCTGTCTGCTGCAAATGTCCAGCATCACGTGGCCTTACTATACCAACCTGAAAGCCAGGTGCAAAGCTATAATGCTCTGTAGGTGCCTCCCAGGGAGGCTGTGGGTGGAGGTGAGGCAGGCAGCCTCAGTGTAGCTGGGGTTTGGTTTCTTCAATACCGAGTCTGTCTATGTGTGAAAGATATCCTGGGATGCTCTCATGCACACTTCCTGGCCTGTGTCACTGGCATGGCCGACGAGGTCGAACAAACCAGTCATCCTAGAATTACCCACCTTTTCACTCGTCAGATGCTTCACAGGGGGTGTCTTTTCCCATCACTTGAGCAAAGGGACACTGGTAACAAACAGGTGGATGCTAACTTGGCACAGATCTCTAGGCTCCTTACTGGGCACCTTCAGTGAGCAGAGGGGCTTAGCTCTGGGTAGGAGGGTCTTCCTGCTGCGGATGAGGCAGCAGTGAGCTAAGGTAAGCAAGAGAGTCGGCAGCCAGCTGTGCCTACTGAAGGGAAACTATTATCATGCAGCCAGGTTAGCACAGAGTGTAAAAGCTGAGACGCTGAATTGGGGATCTGGGTCCCAATGCAGGCTGTGCCCCTTCTCCTGCGAAGCCTTGGACAAGTTGCCTCTATGATCTCAGCGCCCTCATCTGTGAAAGGGGGTGACTGATGTTACCAGCACGTAATGGAACTGCTCTAAGGAGCAATGAGAGGACACGAAGGCATACGTCCCAAGCCCGCCTGGCACTGGTTTTCAATAAATGGCAGCTGCTATTATGATTTCGGGGCGTCACACGTCTTTGAAGTGGGACTCGGACTCCAGCATCAGTTCTCACAGCTCACATACGCCCCAGTTCACAGCCAGCAGAAAAAGGGGGCTCTGGCCTGCGCAGGGCCTGGCTCTCTGGGACTAGCTTCCTCCCAGCAGAGAGGGTGACAGCAGACAGCGAGGCTTAAAGGGAGCCTCGCGTCCCGCCCAAGGGCGCTGCGTCCTGGGCTGCCACTGGGACGGGTCGCACCCCGCACCGCGGGCTTTGATCCGCCCGCTTTCCCGCTGGCAGGGACGGCCAGCAGCTCGCGTCCGAGGGGGGGGGCGGGGAGGGTCCGCCCAGCCCGCCCCACTTTGATCTCTGGACCCCGGCTGTGAGGTCCCAGCTCTGGCCTCAGGGTCCAACGCACCTGGGGGCGGGCGAGGACAGGAATGAGGAGCACAGCAGGAAGTGCGCGCAGGACCTCCTCCCGGAGCCGCGCCCTTCCGCCACGGCGCTCAGCGGCCTTGACCTTCCAGGCCGCACGCCCTTCCGTCCCGTTCCGGAAGCCAAGACCAGCGCGACGGGCGGTGCGGACGCAGCGTGGCGGCGAGGGGGTGGGGGCGAGCGGGGTTTTACGTGACCGGGGGCGGGGTCTCTGCGCGACCGGCTCCGGAAGCCCGGGCGAGGGCGCCGCGGGCCTGCAGCGCGAACTTAGCGGCGCAGCCGAGGCGGACGAGGCGGGGCTCGGGGCGTGGCCTCCACGCGCTGGGGGCGGGACCTCTGCCTGTCGTCTCCAACTGCCGGGGCGGTGAAAGATTCGGAAGTAGAGTCCAGAGGGCGGGGCCTGCGCGGAGCCCTGCGCGGCTGGCTCAGAAGCTCTGGGGAAGGCGAGGCAGGGCGGTGCTAGGGGCGGGGCCTGGGCGGGGCCTCTGTGCGGCTGCCGGGCGGTGGTGATTTCAGTTTCCGCGTCCAGCCCTGCCCACCTGGATCTTGCTGGGCGTTTCCCTGGTACCGAGATATTTGAACTAGATTTCATCTAATTCAGATTTTCATTACTTTAGATTTTCAGTTTTTAAAGTTTGATAATTTTCTTTTTTCCTCCTCTACAACCAGACAGTAGAGACTTTGGAAAACCTAGGAATGAACAAATTAAAGTGAGAAATCTATCAAATCTCACAGCACAAGTAAGGAACAGGAGCTGAGTGTGGACTCTGGTCTTGAGTTTTTATATATTTTTTGAAAATGTATAGATTTTTAGCACCGTACATGCATTTGAGGATGCCTTAAAAAGAACTGATTTTTTTCCTGAGTGCAAAGGCATGCATTTTTCCTTCATTTTTGTATCTTTGAAACAAAAATGGGATAGTACTATACATATTGTTTTGCAACTTTCTCCTTTCGTGCATGGCTATGTTATAAATGCTCATATAAATACTGAATGCTCATTTACAGTGTTATTTGTAATCACAGCCCTGTGTTGGGTGGTCCATATTTTATTTAACCTATTTGCTATGATTGGACATTGATGTTCATAGCTTCCATCTTTTCCTTCTTTTATGATGAACATGCTTGCAGTTAAATCTGCATGTTCATGAAAATTCCTTGTCATAAATCCCTAGCTATGGTGTGGGGACAGAGTCCCAGAGAGCAGTTTCCAGGCTCTCGGCCTCAGGTGGAAAGGGGCTGGCTCGGGTAGTAGATGGCCATCAGCTGTAACCAGTTAGCCAATTAGCCACTGATGTAAGTGCCGCGGCTGCATTGGTTGGAGAGTCTGTTGGTTGGAGAGTCGGTCGGTTGGCAGGCAGAGAAGCGGACAGCAGGTTGCAGATCGTGTGGATCCAGCCGCCAGTGAGAATATAGTGGTATGACTCCCCTATCTATGGCTCCGTGGGTGTTCCTTTTTGGCCTCACCATATCCTGCATTCTTATGTGGGGAACGGGAGCAGAGACCCCGCAGGCCAGGCCGCCTCGCACAAATGGCGCAGCGAGCAGGGTCCCCTGCACCACATATGGAATTGCTGAGTCAAAGAATATAATCACTAATGCTTCATGTACCCCTCCATTTTATGTTCTCCAAATTTAAAAAGTAATAAATGACGTTTTAACAAATGATACGACTCAAGAATACTGTATATACAAAAAATGATCTCTCATGCAAAATATACGAAGAACGCCTACAACTTAACAAACCCAATTAAAAAGTGGGCGAGGGACTTGAACAGACGTTTCTCCGAAGATGATGTACAAATAATTGATAAACACATGAAAAGATGCTCATCATTACTAATCACTAGGGAAATGCAAATCAAAACCACAATGAAATACCACCTCACACCTATTAAGGCTAATAAAAAAACTATGCATTGGTGAGGATGTGACGAAGTTGGAACCCTCATGCATTGCTGGTAGGAATGTAAAATGGTGCAGCTATGTGGAAAACAGTGTGGCAGCAGTTCCTTGAAAAATTAAACATAGAATTACCATAGGACCCAACAATTCCGCTCCTAGCTATATACCCAAAAGAATTGAAAGCAAGGACTTTAACAGATAATTACACATCCATGTTCATAGTAGAATTATTCTCAACAGACAAAAGGTGGAAACTAAAATGTCCATCAGCAGACGAGTAGATGTGGTATATGTGGTCTATACATACAATGGAATATTATTCAGCTTTAAAAAAGAATAAAATTCCAACATATGCTACAACATGGCTGAATTCTGGAAACATGCTAAGAGAAATAAGCTAGACACAAAAGGACAAATACATGATTCCACTTACATGACGTTATCTAGATTAGTCAAACTCAAATTGAGAGATAGAAAGTAGAATAATGGTAGTTACCAGGGTCTGGGGGGAGAAAAGAATGGGGAGTTGTTACTTAATGGGTACAGAGTTTCCGTTTGAGATGAAGAAATTGGGGAGATGGAGAGTGGTGATGAATGTACAACATACGTGAATGTATTTCATGCGGCTGAAATAGTAAATGGTAAATTTCATGTTATGTAGAAAAAAGATCTTTCCTAGATTCCCGTTCTAAGAATGCCTGGGTAGGACAAGGCCTGCACACAGCTCCTTGGGGGTGTCCCTGCCCAGGTGGTCGGGGACAGCCCTTCTGAGAATCCCTGCTCTGAGGAAACAAGGGCCAAGTCAGACCTTACAGATCCAGCATTTTCCGTATTTTCCAAGCTGGGAGAGAGAAACCTGCTTTGGGGGAAGCAGTGTGTCACTATAGATCTTTATCTGAATTTGGTCTTTTCTTTCTGGGCCATTGAAACACACACACACACACACACACACACACACACATACACACACACAGCCTCTCTTTGTCTTGATTGCAAAGTTAATACACACTCATTGTCAACCATGCTGCTAACACAGAAAGGCACCCATGAGAAAATAAATGCATAGACTCCTAACTCAGAGCAACCACAGTTGACATTCCGGTGTGTATTTGTCCAGCCTTTCTTCTCCACTCATAATACGTACTTACATCGTTGCGGTCATAGACCGTGTTTTGTAATCTGCATTTTCATTGATACAATGAAAAATTCACTTCATCTTTAAATATGTTCCTATAACCCACTTTTGAATAATTGAAGAAGAATCCATCCCTCAGATGTCCCCGATATAACATCTTTACCTAATTCTTCGTTGTTGGCTGTCTAGATGATTTCCAAATGTGCTGCCATGAACACCCTCCGTGCCCATCTCTAGTAATTCCCTTAAAGAACCCCGAGGACAGTAATTGTAACTTCACAGAGGATTTGTTTTCAAAGGCTCTTGAATATATTACCAACTGGCCCTCCTGGAAGGGAGGATGGATTATTCTAGCACCAGCAGCTCATGAGTATGTATGGGTGTGGTTTTTACATAGAAATGTCTTAGTTCTACCTGGCAGGAGGCCTGTCATAGCAGGAACACCACCGTTCCGGGTGGGCCCACTGTGGACCCGTTTTCACCTTCGCTCAACAATCCCCAGGAGAGTTGGGCAGGGGGACCTGGCTCTGAGTTCAGCTGGGTCAATGGCCCTGGCCCCATGGTCCCTGACCCTGGGGAAGGCTGATCTCTACTTGCCCCTGGAGGCCACTGAGTGCTTTGCACTGCTTGTTTGCTGGTGCTGTCAGGACTGCATGGAACATTTCCCAGGCGCAGGGTGTGGGAAGCCCTCCAACTTTCTACCAGGCCCACCTGGCTCTTCACTGTGGTTTGGAGTGCGGTATCCACCATTGTAGGGTCAACAGTCTTGGACACATTTCTGCTATGAAGCAGGACTCCTGTATCAAGCAGTCACAACCATCACACACACACACACACACACACACACACACACACACACACACACACACTGCCTCCCTCCATCAGGTCCCCCTTCACGACAGCACAGGGTGTCTTGTATGATCCTCTAGTGGCCACTGCTCTTGGCCCAGTCACACAGGGGCTCAGCTCAAAACATGGGGCTGGCTTGGGGAACCCTCCTCACATCTGTCTATCTTGATTATGAGCAAGGCCTCCAGGGACACTAGAGACACAAAGTCCTGGCCATCCTTCCTCCGAGGCCCCTGTAATCAGCCCATCCTCCTCTCTCCTGGGCCATAACCTTCCCTTATCTGGACAGTCACCTCCCTAACTGCTGCCAGTCCTTGCCCTTCTTAAAACCTTTCGATGCTGCACCACTCCAGGGTGGTCCTCTGCTTTTCTCTCCAGCCTCACCTCCCACCCTTTCTCCGTCACTGCCTCCCAACTTCTCCAGCCGCCGAGATCTGCTTGTCTTGACTCAAATGCTGTTCCTTCTGAAGGGGATGCTCTTCCTACCACATTGCCTTCCCAGCTTCTCCTCCCTTACTCCTACTGTACATAACAGCAGCAGCTAATGTTATTGAGCATGTTCCTGAGCAAGGCTCAGCTCAGCTACCACTGCCTCCAGGAAGCTTTCCAGGATGGATCCTGTGGCTATTACAAGCCACTCCTGCAATGCCTGGCCCTTCTGGCCTTGGTAACAAGCCTTGGAGCCCCATTGGGCTATGAGTTTCCAGACAGCAAGGACTTGAGTCTTCAGTGTCCTCAGAACCTAGCCCAGGGCCTGTTGACAGTGTCAAGTCACATCTTGATTGGGAGAGCAAGTGCAAGACAGCATAGCCTGGTTAAAGCGAGCAGCCAAGCACTGATATGAAGAGGAACACTGGTCGGAAATTAATTCAGACCATCCAGTTTTAAACATGCAATCATTGGAAACAGAAAAGCTTGAAATTTGTTCTTGACGGAGAGGAATTAAAAAGCGAAGGAAAACTAGAAACAATATTCACCTTCATGTTACCTAAGAGAGCAATTGTATTTCCAGTGTAACCCTGCTGTGTGACCTTGGGCAAGAGTTCGCCTTCTCTGGGCCTCTTCGATGCCAGGCTGTCCTCAGGGATCACCCTGGGCTTTCCAGCTCTGAGGCTGGGTGCAGGATTTCAATGCTAATTACTGATGGTGCCTACCCTCCAATTAGTAAAATGTCACTGCCCTTGGAAGTGTTGATATCTCCTTCTGGAACACTCCGAAAGGTTCAGTGCAGACGCTTCACTCTTGATGGCCCTGTCCTGCCCTCCCCCTCCACGCTCACATCTGCATATTCTTTGACTCACACACCCGGACAAATAGAGAGACATCTGTGCTTTGTCCCCATTTCTCTGTCCTCATAAACATTCTTACATCTTAATGGTCTGAGAGATCTGTGTCACATCTGCAGACCACCCCATGTACCCTCTGTATGGTTCAGTCCTCATTATACTGACCACCAGGTGTCCTGGGTCGGCCACCAGGTTAGAGGGCCCCAGTGGAGCCAGGAGACCCTGCAGGAGACCCACATGGTCCAGTGGGATCAGCGACACAGTGTCGCAGAGAAGAAGGGATGCCATGAAGAGAACACATCCTGGTGAGGGCCTGGCCATGACCTCATTTGCAACTGTTTGGGTGAAATGACAAATACAAGGATGCAGCAAGTTGTTCATAAAGCCACATTTATTCAGCATGAAGAAATGGCCTTAATCTTGAGATTGTCTTCCTACTGAAAAAGTAGGTTTATAAATATTCTTTCAAAAAAAGGAAATCATAATTAATTATTTTTCTAAAGGCTCCAACATGGAAAACTAGAAAGTTGGCAATCTTCAGGAGGTCTGCAATATTTCCTTTGAAATTTGACCGGTCTGTGAATTCCAGATGTCAGAGAACCCCTTCCAGCATGCTCCCTGCTGAGGCCCAGGGAGAGGCCCGTGCTCAGGCCCTACTCTGCTACTCAGTGCGTAAAGCCTGTAGTGTCTCCCTGTTGACCTGGGATTAGAACCAAATACCTTAGTGAGGCAGGTGGGAGGAGGGAGGAGGGAACAAGGAAGGGTCAGGGCTGCTTCCTGGAGGAGGTGGGGTCTGAACCAAGCCTTACAGGTGGCACGCTAGTTCGCACGCGCGGGTGGAGGGAGAAGAGAGGGCCCGTCAAGGGTGTCCTGTCAGAGCAGGGGCAGGGACCTAGGCCTTGGCCCCCTGGCCGACCACTCCCGCATTATGGCCCTAACTTTCTTGCAGGGGCGGGGGACTCCTGGCAGGAGGGCTGGACACTCCTGGTAGGTGGGTGGAGGGCACCTGGCAGGGAGAGGGGAGTGGGGGAGCCCTGGCAGGGGACTTGGGGCCTCGCGGCAGCAGGGGGAAGCTAAGGGGCTCCTGGCAGGGAACGTGGGGGGCTCACAGTCGGGCCTCCCGCCCAGACACGCTGCCAGGCTGATTAGCATGAGCGAGCGGCGCTGGCGCGGGGGCGCCGCCGGCAGAGCTGGCACGTCCCTCGCGGGCCCAGCTGGCCGGGCCGAGACACAAAGCGCCTCAGACGGCGGCGGCGCTCGGCCATTCACGCGCAGGGGCGGCCCGGGCTCGGGCGGCGAGGAATTCCCGCCGCCGGGGCGAATAGCGCCTGGGCCGGGCGGGGCTCGGCGGCCCCGCGCTCCTGACCTTGAACCTTTGTGACTGGAGCGCATGCAAATCGCGGCGGGACCGCGCCAAGCCCCGAGGGCGCTGCGCCGCCCGGGGTGTCCTGACAAACAATGCGCCACTGTCCCCGCGCGGCGCCGCGGGCTGGGAACGGCGCGGGCACGCACCCGGCGGCGCGGCGCGGAATGCCAATGCGGGCTCCCCCGGCACGGCAGGGGGCGCGGGCCCACGGTGGGGGGCGACCCTCGGCGCCCGGAGGAGGCCCTGCCTGGCCGGTGTAGCTAAGTCCCAAGGACCTTAGGCTCTTTTCGGTGCTTGTCTCTCCCTCCTGCCTTCCTTTCTCTTACAGGTTTCATTTTTTAATCCTTTACATGATCGGTAACAAAATTAAGGTCGCCCTAATAACCGCCTCACCCAGAGATAACATGTGCTACCTGGGGCGGGGCGTTCCGGCCCCCTTCGCCCTCCGTGGTCTATACTCCTCTCTGCAAGTCAGCATCTTGCCTTTGTCACACTGGTCGTAAGCATTTCCTTTTGTCATCGACACCCTACACCAATGTTCCTTTTCAAGGCTGAAAGGAATTCTTCTCCTTGGCTGAGCCTAGTCCACGCTACCTGTGTGTCCCCATCACAGGGACAACAGCTTGTCAACAGGGTCATATCAGTCCCATAAGTGGCCATACAAGGAAGAAAGACAGGGAGGGACCTCTCCATGAGTCGTTACTTACAAGTTGCTGAATTGAGCCCAGAAGGATTGGGCCAGGCCAAAACGTGGGGACCAGGGCATCTGTGCTCACTGTAGTGTTGTGTCATGTAACTAAGTAGGCCAGAAGCAGCACCTCAGAAAGCTTACGGTTTTTATGCACATGTGCATGACCAGGCAATTCTAGCACCTTCTATTAATTTGAACTGGACACGTTTGAGATAGGAGACGGAAACCCAGTGCAGAGTCAGATGTCCCAGCCCTGAAGCAGGCTGCTGACTGGTCATTTGTCCTCCCGGGACTCAGTGTCCTCATCTGATAAGGGGTCTGGCGCCTGCTTGTCCATCTCACAGGGGCAGTGAACTTGAGGGTTGGTCTCTGGGTCCATGCGGCTGCCCAGGTGTGAGGGAGGCACCTGTGTGTGTGTGCACGTGTGAGGGGAATGTGCACACTAGTCCATTCCCACCAAGGCTCTGGGGGGGCTCAGCTCTGCCATGGAGAGGGCCCAGGACAGGAGTGAGAGGTTCAGAGGAGGTGACCCTGAACAAGAGACTCCCTCTCTGGGCATCAGTTTCTCCAGGTGTTAAGTGAGGGGGTTGTACAGAGGGTCTCCAAGGATTCTTCCAGCTCTCTTAAATAATAAATGAATCGACTGAGTCACTTTTTAAAAGATGGGACTGGAGCACAGGGCTACATCCATCCCAGCCAGGGGTCCCCAACATGCTAGCTTCATTGGTTTCCAGCGTCCGCCTCACCCCGAGGCCTCCTTTGGGCTGGATGCAGGATGTGAGACCCTATCCCTGTCATTGAGGGGCTCAGGGCCTGGCTGGAGGCAGGAGAGGTGGGCAGGGAAGGATAAGGAAGCAGGTGGTGAGTGTGGTGAAGGAGGACCCGTGGGTGGTGGGCGTAGCATACTGTCATGGAGAACAGAGCAGGCAATGGAGGGGCCCAGGAAGGCTCCTGAGGGGGTGCTACTTGAGCTGAGCCTTACAGAGAAGAGAGAGTGGGGAGAACTTCAGGCAGAAGGAAAACTGTGAGGGTGGAGGGAGCTCTCAGGAGGCGGGATGGGGGGTGGGGGGCAAACTCTAGGTAGAGGGAGTATTCTAGTAAAAGCCAAAGGACACAGAGAATGAACGCACTCTGGGGAAATCCCTTCCTCAGGCAAACTTTCCTACTTCTTTGAATTTATACACGCTGCCTCATAGGGGGTCAGCTGGACTAGAAACACCAAAGCAAACATAAAACAGAGCAGCCCATCTGGCGAAAGGAAATGTCAAGGTAGGAGAATGGGATGGGGGAGGGGGAAGGTAAGTAAAAGACTGTCTGCCCTGAACTCCTGAGGAGGGGCAGGTTGGGGCCACTCTTGTCCTCAGAGCAAAAGCAGACTTCTTAGCCCCAAGATTTTTGGGTGCTCCTTAACAAAGGAGCAGCTGCATGCACAGGAGAGGTGGGTGCCTTTCGTGTCCTTGTGTCATCTGACAATCGGGGCTACGGACATCATGTGGTGTGGTGCTAGGTGAAGGTTTCCTGGAGGAAGTGATGGCAAAGGGTTGATCTGATTCTGGCAGGTAGAATGGCTGCAAATGGCAATGACGATGGGATAAAGCTTCCTGGGCGGGTGAGGATGAACCGGGCTAGTGCACAGTGAGCCCAGGGGCCAAAGCCGCATCCTCCCTGCCCTCAGCTTACTGAACATCTGTTGGCTCTAGGGACCAAGCTGAGCCACCCAGAGGGTGGCTGGGGGAGGGGCGGGGGGCACGTTTGAATTCTCAAGTCCTCTGTACTCCTAATAGTAGAATACGATTTCTGAAGTGAAATTGATAAGTCATGGTTGACTGACCTCCACTCCCAAAGGCACATTTTGAAAACAAACAAAACCCAGAAAGGCTGCAAGCCCCAGATGTCCGCTGCTGTCCTTAAAACTTCTCGGCCTCACAGACACCGGGGTATCTTGGTGAGTCAGACAGGACAGGTCCTGGACATCACGCATGGCCCCTGGTTGCTGACTGATGGAAGGGAAAACTGAGGCCTAGCGGCCCTCGTCTAAAGCCAAGACAGCCAGGGAGAGAACCAGGTCTCCGCATTCTAGGTCTTTCCACTACGTCACCAGATTCCTCGGGAATTAGCAATGGAAAATCGATCCCACTCTGGGGGAAGAAGCGAGTCATATTTTCCGTCCTGGCTCCTTGCAAGCACCTGGGACGTGGTGGGTCCCTCACAGATCCCATGCAGAGGAGCTGGGTTATGTCACCCAGGGGGCAGTTAAGGAAGAAGCTTTGGCTGTACTGACACCATGGGTGGGGCTCTGGTGTGAAATCAGCCCCAGAGGCCTCCAGCTGGCGGCAATAAGACCTTCTCCTTTGGCTGCCACTGCCCTGGGGAAGAGGGGATGGGGGCACTGGTTGGGCCTGCCCAGGGTAATGGCAAGGTCTCAGAGGCTCTTAGGCCCAGAAGAGGAGGAAGGAAGAGCCAACACTCAGCTCTACTCCCACAACGCGTCCTGCTCTAGTCCTGCATGGACATCATGGAGGCTAAGAAGCCAGCGCTGGAGCCGGCCTGCCTGGGCTTGACCCTGGCTCGCGACTCACTGGTTCTGTGCCCTTAGACAGGCTGCTTCACCTCCCTGGGCCTCAGTTTCCTCCTCTGTGAAATCAGATAGCAACCCTAGCCTGGTCCCTGACACATAGTAAGTGCTCAGTAAATGCCAGCATGTATTTGATATTCGTTCTGGACTTACTGTCTCCCTCAGTCTTACACCATCATGGAACCCTGTCAGTTTTGTCCTTTCTTCCCCATTCCTTCTGGTTCCCAGGTCTGAGGTCCCAAACTTTTCCATGTGGAATGAGCTGGGACCCATCAGCGGATCCAGGCCAGGCTTGCTGGGCAGGGTTGTTTTGCACCACCCCATTAGGAGTGGGGGTTCAGGACCTTGGGGACAAACTGACTCAGAACTGAAGCCCACAGCTTCACTGAGTGGCATGAGGGCTACAAGGGAGGTGGCAAAGGAAGGTTTTGGTCCCCGTTCAGCTAGTAGGAAATTACCCTCTCTGCTCATGACTAAGCTGGTCTACCTCCCTCCCTGCTTGCTTGCTTGCTTCCTTCCTTCCTTCCTTCCTTCCTTCCTTCCTTCCTTCCTTCCCTCCTTCCCTCCCTCCTCCCTCCCTCCCTCCCTTCCTCCCTTCCTTCCTTCTTCTTTCTCTAAACTCTGTTAGTATCTGCTTCTGTTCTCATCCCTGGACTAGTTGCTGGAAATAGAGAGCAAAACAAACAGATATTAACTCTGTCATTTTCATGCTTACGACCCACTGCAAAATGGCAGCTGGTAAGCAAATAATGCAGAGTAACACTGTCCAATAGAACTTTCTGTGATGGTCAAAATGTTCTCTAGCTCAATTGGCTACACATGTGACTATTGAGCTCTTGAACGGTGGTTAGTGCTACTGAGGAGATTAATTTTCAATTTTATTTAATTTGAATTAATTCAAATTTAAATGTAAATGGTCACATGTGGCTAGTGGTTACCATACTGGACCTCATAGAGCTAGAGTTAAAACCCCATCGAATCACTCTGTGTTAATAAGTGACTACAGTGTTTAGTACATGAATTCAAATTCATGAGCTTAGTTTTGGTAATCTGCCTCAATGACACCACAATGATACATGCCTAGTCTGGTTTCCTGGAAAGCAGAGCCCAAGACAAAGGCTTGGCTGCAGGCAGCTCAGGAAGGAATGAGATCCTTGGGGAAACCAATAAAAGATGCTTTATCAGGTTGATCACAGCTACTGGGGAATCGTACTTGATCCTATGGGAACTTCTGGGGTACCTATGAAATACATCTCAGAACTGTTTACCCAGGGGACAAAAGGGGGAAGCATTTTTCAGGCCACTCCTCACCTTTGGTCAAGGATGGCTCCATGGATGTCAGCTTCCTGGAACTTCTGGGTTGGGTGAATGTGAGTGCAGAGTGGGTCTCCCCAGGTGTCCTAAGTCACATTCTCAGAGAAGCACCAGGGCAGGAAGCACGAGATATCTGGCATGGGCCTAAGGTAATGTGCTGTCTGGTTACACCTGTCTAAAGCTGGCCGAGGCCATTGTGAAATCAGCTGCAGTGGCAGCGGCTGGGGTAGGAGGTGGGGTTGTGGGGTAAGAGGACTCTGAACTGATGCATAAGAGGTGTCCAGCACAGCCCACCTCCTGCATCACCCATACTGGCTCCCGTTTCTGATGAAGTTTAGTCTGCCAGAGTTTCCTTCAAGTTGCTGACCAGCAGCAGGCTCTGTGCATTTTAAAAACAAGATTTTTAGTGAGGCAAGCGACAGTCTTCACCATGGCAACTGGTACGAGGCCATAATTGTTACCAGTTGTCTCCATCTTCCATCACACATTCCACGTAAGCTTCTCACCTGGTCAAGGTTGCCCAGCTGGTGAGGGGACCTAGATCTTAGCCACGGAGGACACCTTGGTGGCATTGCCTTTGCTGGGCTGTGGTCACTGCTGTTGCCAACTCATATAATCAGAATCGTGGAAGAAACAAGAGGCATCCAGTGAATTTCCTGGTTCTGAGAAATACTCCTGCCTTTCCCCCAAGCCTGGCTCCTCTTGAAGTTCAAGGTCAATTACCCTGCCAGTATGCTGACTAACTTTTTGCCTGTTGGTACCCTAGCATGAGGAGGCGAAAATAACCAATAGTTAGCTGAGACCTCAAGATCAGTGGCATCTTTAGTTTGTCCCCTGGTGGAAGGATCCCACTGTGGGAACCAGGACCTGGAATTTAACAAAGCCTAAGGTTGTAGGGAAGAGAGGAGCCAACCCTACTTTCTGGACCTATATGTTCCCCTTGGTTCCTGGACCAGTGTGTTCAAACACTGGGGACACAATACTGTACGTCTGAGTTTACCTCCTACCCTCTGCCTTGGACTGAAAGCACTTGCCACTTACCGTTCACCAGATTTTTGAAGGGATGAACAATGGATGTCTCAACAGAATGTAAGTTCCATGAAAACAGAATTCTTGTCTGCATTGGTCATTGCAGTAGCTCCAGCACTTGGAATAGTGTCAAAAATAGGAACTCAATAGCTATTAGCAGAATAAATAAAGTAAGTAATTTCAAATCAGTCAAATTTAATATCAGTCAAATGTGTTAGAAAGCAAACCCTTTTAAAAAAGCATAAGACTGTCACTAAAATGGGTGGATCAGTAAACAGAATAGAAAATCTAGGAAGAGATGAAAGTGTGGGGTACAAGTTTCTCTGTTTAGGTATATTTTGGGGAAAAAAAATCAGGGAAGGAGAAATTTCATTCCGAAAATGACATGATATTCGACCTATGTCTCTCTCCTTGCACCAGAATAAACTTGAGATGGATTAAGAGTCTTAAGGTTAAAAAATAAAAAATGAAACCATAAATACACTGGGAGAAAATATGATGATTTGCATAATTCTGAGGTGGATAAAAGTCTTCCTAAGTAATAGCACCTACATCAGGGGCCATGAAGGAAATAATGAAGACTTTTGCTCTATAAAAATAAAAAATTTTACATAGGGGAGAAAAACAGTATAAGCAGAGTTGAAAAGCAAAAAACAAACTGGGAAAAAAATATGTATTAGACAAAATAAAGTTGACTCTTGAACAACGTGAGTTTCAACAGCATGGATCCACTATGTAGATTTTCCCCCCAATAAATACCTGTACTGTTTTGATCCACAGTGGAGAGTCCACAGATGCAAAGGGCCAACTGCACGCATTGATCTCCACTGTATTATATAGGGAACTTCAACATACACAGATTTTTTATATCCTCAGGGGGTCCTAGAGCCAATCCCCATGGATACCAATGGACAACTAAGTTTTTTGAGAGTCAAACGTTATATGTGGATTTTTGACTGTTCAAGTACCCCTAATCCCTGCATTGTTCAAGAGTCAACTGTATTTCTAACTCAATGCACAAAAATCCCCTTGCAAATCAACAAGACAAAATATTTGCAAAGGATATAGGATGGTAACTTACAGAAGAGAAAGTTCAAATTTCCAATATGACTATGAAAAGGTTTCATTTCAAAGGATGCAAATTAATCAAATATAAAAAAAATTAGCTATTAGATTGGAAGAGCTTATAAAAAGATTAAAGAAAATACTAATAAAGATTATAAGTACCAGTGAGAGTTCAGAGAATGAACACTTATGTGTTGCTGGTGAGACAACAGATTGGGGAAAATGTCCTGGAGGCAAAGTGGGCAACGTTCATTTATTAAACAAATATTTGTGGCGCTCCTCTGTGTGCCAGGCACGTCGTAATAACACACTGCTCATCCTTGCTTTCATTTTCCTTCCAGTGTAGTCGGGGAGATAGACATGAAAGAAGAAAGTACACCAACGAGTTTGTAATTACTGCAGTTGTACAAAGTACTTATAAATGTGTTCAACAAAGGGTCCTAACTGGTTAGGATTATTGGGGAGACTTCTGAAGCCAAGTCTAGTCTAACATGATAAGAAGGATTTAGTGAGGAGAATAGTGAGGGGAATTGTTCTGGGCAGAGGGAATGGCAATGTGAAAGTTCTGATGAACTCTGGGACTGTCCCCTATCTTTCCACACCTGTGATTCCGGGGATGCTCTGGCCCCTGCTAATCTTCATTGACTCAGCTCCTGATTTCAGAGCTACTACAATGTATTCTCCAATAGCCAGCTTTCAAACAAGAAGTGTTAGACCATCGAAGAAACAAGAAAGTGTGCCTCACAAAGGAAGTCAACAGACAGAACTCTGAGTAGGTCCAGATTTCAGATTGAGCAGTTACATATTTCTACTCTAGCAGTTACTATAAATATTAATATTAAGTTCAAAGAATTAATGAAAAATAGGTGCAGAGGAAAATACGTTCAAGAAATTAAATGAAAATATGGCATCAACGAGTGAACAGATAGGGACTCTACAGACAAATGGAAATTCTAAAGCTGAAAAGGACCATAACTAAAATTTTAAAAATTCACTAGATGGGCTCCAATTCTGGATGTCATAATTGGATCAATAAATTGAAGATAAATCAACAGAAAGCATTCAACCCAAAGGAAAAAAGAGAAATGACTGGAGGAAAAAAGGAATAGAATTTCAGAGACCTGAAGGACAATATAAGGTGGTCCAAATTTCATGTAATTGGAGTCCCAGAGGGGAGGAGAAAGACATTGGGGTAGAAAAATTTTGAGGAAATGGTTGAAAACTTCTCAGTATTAATGGAAAACATTAACTTACAGATCCAAGAAGCTCAATAAATCCCAAGGATAAACACAAGTAAAACCACTTCTAGATAAATCATAGTTAAACTTCTGAAAGCCAGAGGAAAAGAGAAAATCTTGAAAGATTTGAAGAAAAAAAAAAAAAGACTTATTCTGCGAAGGGGGGTTATGACGTGATCAACATCTGGCTTCTCATCAAGAAACAAGGAGAACAAATCCAGAAGTTGCTTGTTTATCTAATAAAAGTTCCATGAGTAGATATTAATGAAAAGAGAAGGGAATTAATGTTTTGTCATATACTAACAGGAATTTTCTAGAACAAGGAAGTTGTGAGTGTTCAGATTGGAAATGCCCATGTGCCAAGCAGGATAAAGGAAAGAACAAAAAGAAAAATTTCAACACTCCACACCAAGGTATATCATATGGAGTTTCAAGACATCTAGGAGAGAGAGAAAAAAAAATCTAAAATTATAAAAAATTATAAACTAGGGCCGACCTGGTGGCTCAGGCAGTTAGAGCTCCATGCTCCTAACTCCGAAGGCTGCTGGTTCGATTCCCACATGGGCCAGTGGGCTCTCAACCACAAGGTTGCCAGTTCAATTCCTGGAGTCCCGCAAGGGATGGTGGGCTCCGCCCCCGGCAACTAAGATTGAACACGGCACCTTGACCTGAGCTGCAGCTGAGCTCCCGGATGGCTCAGTTGGTTGGAGCGCATCCTCTCAACCACCAGGTTGCCGGTTCGACTCCGCAAGGGATGGTGGGCTGTGCCCCCTGCAACTAGCAACGGCAACTGGACCTGGAGCTGAGCTGTGCCCTCCACAACTAAGACTGAAAGAACAACAACTTGAAGCTGAACAGCACCCTCCACAACTGAGATTGAAAGGACAACAACTTGACTTGGAAAAAAAGGCCTGGAAGTACACAGTGTTCCCCAATAAAGTCCTGTTCCCCTTCCCCAATAAAATCTTGAAAAAAAATTATAAACTATATCCTACTAGTTTTTTTACAAGTATAAAAAGATGACAAAAGTAGTGTATATTACAAAAATACTAATAAAAGTTTTTAAGTTACAGCTCTGTCAGAGTAGAAGTTAAGCTGTAGAAAATTTATTGTAAGGCAAATGCCTCTTGTCCATAGCAATGCAAATGAACTTTGTATAATAATCATATAATTAGAGTCTGACTTATAGTAAAGATAATCCCAAACAGTACACTTTGTTGCCCTATAGGATATTAACCAGTTTTGTAGCTATTAGCAAGTTCATTTTCACCTTTCTGGTTGCCTACACATGTCTGTCCTTCAAATTCTCCTTTGAACTGATTTTCACATCTTATTGGTTCCCTTATTAATTATTGAGTTAAGTAAAATTTCAGATGTGTTCGTTTTCTATTGGAATGAGAATTATGATTTAACATCTTTAAAAATCATTCTTTGTCTACAAGAATTTGAATTCATAATATATGAGATATACATAAGTACAAAAGGAGTTCCTTTAAATAAAAAAGAAAACGACAAAAATCCAATTAAAAATGAGCAAAGTTTTCAAACAGAGAAGTAACCTCATTAGTAATAAGAGAAAGTAAAATTAAAAAACACAATTTATCATTTTTCACTCACAGTAGGTTTCTACTGGCCTGAAATCACGGTCATTGTTGGGGAGAGGAGCCTGGGACTGGGGAGGGGCTGGCCAGGCGCAGATTTATCTGTGAGAGCTGAATATCTTAAGAAGGTTCTCTAGCTTCTGGGGTGGGCAGAATGGACTGTAGGGGACATCGGCAGTGGCCCAGGTGAGGGGTGACAGTGGCTCAGATCTAGGTGGTAGCAGAGATAATGCACGAAGAAATCCAGATGACTTGAAACATCTGGTTGAGGTCTGGGAGTGACACCCCTGGGAGCTGACATCTGTCTCCTCCCTGTGAGCTGAAGGAAAAGTTCAGTCATGTCAAAGAGTGAGTCAGAAGTCACGGG
This sequence comes from Rhinolophus sinicus, assembly GCF_057876585.1. Taxonomy (NCBI): domain Eukaryota; kingdom Metazoa; phylum Chordata; class Mammalia; order Chiroptera; family Rhinolophidae; genus Rhinolophus; species Rhinolophus sinicus. The sequence continues at coordinate 5,071,470 of NC_142501.1, forward strand.
GGTGGCTCCTGGTCCAAAAGTGGCTGCTACCCTGGCCCCCAGCTCCAAGAAACCCTGATGGGGCAGGTTAGAACACCTAAGGAAGCATTCAAAATTCCAGTATGGTGCCCAGGTTTCCACTCATGGAGATGGAACCACGGGAGGCTGGAGGCAGGGAGGCCTGCCCGTGAGCTGATACGTGCCAGACAGAGCCGCCCGTGTGTGGAACATGGTCCAGGCCTTGCTACAGCTTATTCAGTCCTATCCCTCTCCATAAGCCCTCAGCCCCTCCTCCTCTCTTTGCAGCTGGCATTTCAGAAACGTTGGGGGCGGGGGCTAGAGACTTGGGTTTTGGGGCTAGGGCAGGGCTGAAGATGTGGACATGGGAAACCTCAGTTTGCTTTGGTCTTTGAAGTCTGGATGTTTAAGGTCAACAAGGCGGCCAGCCAGCCACAGCAGAGGAGCGGCCAGCGAGGTCAGGGAGCACGCAGACCCAAGGACGAGGAGCGTCCAGAGGAGGTGTGTTGGCCACATCCCACGCTGTGATAGAGTCAGAAGCGACCTTGGCTTTGGCAAGACGGAACTCATCCTTGACCCTGATAAGAGCCATTTCAGTGGAGGGTGGTAACAGCACCCTACTGAAGTGGGTTGAGAAGCGTGCTGGGGGACGGGCAGTGTTGGTCTTGTGTCAAGAGGCTTGGCGGTGGGAGGGAGGAAAGGTGGCAGTGGCTGGAGGTGGGTGTGGTGTCAAAGGTGTTTCTCCCTGAAGAGGGAGACTTGAATGCACTGGGAGCTGGAGGGAAGGGAGTGGTGGAAGATGCCGTAGAAATAGAAGGAGGTTGCCAAGGAGGTGGCAGGGACGGGTTGGGGCCTGGATGAGCAGGTGGGGACATGGAGGGGAGGGTGTGGACTCATGAGCAGCCAGGTTTGGTGGTAGCAGGTGGGTGAGGCAGTGACTTGCCCTGAAGTCAAGGGACCGCCTTTTAGCACCCCCCACCCAGCACCTGGAGGGACGACTTATCCCTGTGACAATCTGATGGGCTGTGGCAGCACCGTGGGAAGGCGGCTGGAAGGACATCTGAGTTCAGAAATGTACAAGTTCCAACACAGAACTCTGCTAAGCAGCGGCAAGGGCTGCCGGGCGCTCAGGGCTGCAGGTCCTGGCCAGCGCTGGGGCACCCAGACTCAGGTCTCCCTGAAGAAGGCAGGTGGGAGGCGGAAGCTGACTCAGGCCCTGACTCAGCAGCAAGTGCTGCCAGTGGGGAGATGAAAGGGGTCCTATGGGATCTGCTGGCATCAGGAAGCCACTCAGCCCTGCCCCTGAGAATGTTCCAGAATGCCTCTTAGTCCTGAGTGAAGGGTTGTTTCTTTCCTCCTCCCAGAGTTCAAAGACACTTTCTGAATTGCTCCTATGGCCTCTGAGCTCAGGACTCACCCCTCATGGGGCACTAAAATAAATCCTTCACCATCTTCAATGTACTAAAGCTTGTTCACAGTCACCCTGATGTCATTGATTCACTCACTTACTCATCATTCCCCTTTCTTTTTCCTTCTTTCCTTCCTTCTTTCCTCCCTCCCTCCCTCCTCCCTTCCTTCCTTCTCCACTCTCTCTCTCTCTCTCTCCACCTCCTCCATGTGTTCACTGATGGCCTGCTGGGCCCAGGGACGGACTTGGCCCCTGCCCCGAGTCCACGTGGGTTATGCTGCTGTAGAAGTGGGTTAAAGGCTGAGAACCCTGAGATAGCCGAGGGCCAGGGAAGGCCTCCTAAGACCTCAGCTGAGAGTGAAGGGCTAAGTCAAGGGGAAGGGCAGGGAAGGGTTTAGGTGGCAAATGTGGAGTTGAGTGGAATGCACGGTCCAGGGGTACATGGGTAGCCAGATTGGGGTGTGAAGGAGGTGACTGGGGTCAGGGACTATGTTTGGAAAGGTCGCTCTGGCAGAAGTTAGAGGCTAGGGGCCTGTGAGGGTGGAGTGGTGGGAGGGGTGGGGATGGCCAGCCTGGCACTGCAAGTGCAGCTTCACCCAGGCCCGAAGCAGGAGGCAGGGGGAGCCTGGGGGAGCTGATGAGCTCAGTGTGGGAGGCTGAGCGTGAGGCGCCCGTAGGACATCCAAGGGCAGCTGGACAAGACAGAGGGCCCAAGGCAGCGCCTACCTGCGAGTGCTCTGAGCCTCCCCTTCCTCCCAGTGGGGCTCCCTCTAGCACACACAGCCCTTGGCTTGAGCCCCTTCAGGGCTGGTTTCAAGCTGCAGAGACTGGCCTGGCCCAAGGTCATGGCCTCCCTGGGTGGGCCATATCCAGTGATGGATGCAGATGAGAGTGTAAGGCCTCGCTGTTCCACCCAGCTCAGGCCAGCTGTGGTGGTCCTCCTCGTCCCAATGCTCCCACAGGGTCAGGCTTCTGCCTGCATCCTCCCCTCCCCGCCACAGCGGTGGCCACAGCGGTGACCACAGACGGTCCCTGACATCCTGCTCCCTGAAGCCTGACCCACACTGGCTTCCTGGGAGCCCACACTGCCACACAGGGTGAGCGGAGTACGCTGCCCCTTCTCAGCTGTGGGGGCCGAAACCCGGGCAGGCAGGTGGTCCAGGGCAGGCAAGGGGTGCAGGGAGTTCTACCACCCCCTGATGGAGGCACAGATGAGAGGGTAAGAGACTTCTGTAGGCCTGAGACCTATCTGGGCAGACCCCTCTCTCTGACCCCTTTCCTCCTTTCCTTGAACCCAAACTCCCCTTCCCTATAGGCAAAATACCCTTCCCTGGTCACAGCTTCTGGGATGACACAGTGCCCCACTTCCTCAGTCTCTGAGCTCAGGATGGCAGAGGCCCTGTGAACCCTCTGTGAGCTTGTGGCCTGCTCTGGGTCTCCCCAGAAGGCAGCCATGAAGTACGGATTCACATAAACATGCCTGTTTGGGAGGGGATCCCACAAGGCACAAGGCGAGAGTGAAGTGTGGCAGGGAGGGGGTGCATCCGATGCAGCATGTGTCATCAAGCAAGTCACCTCTGAGGGTGGCCAGGCATGGTCCCCGGGGGGAGTGCAGCTCTGAGATATGGGCTGAGGGGCATTCGTCCCCCAGCTCCCTGCGTCCTCGGGGGAAGCTGCTTCCAGGCCCTGACACCCTGGCACTTTGAGTTTGCCTGGCTCAGGGCCTGAGCAGCACCTGTCCACAGAGGCAGCAAAAACAAACTTTACATGTAGACCTGTGTTTGGTCATTGTTTCGGGGTTCCCCTCGGAAGGGGAGGCCCGCCTGCTGGTGTTATGTCACCCAGAAATGGAGAGAGAAGCCCTACTCCTTATGCAAGGAGGGCCTCCTGTCTACAGTCTCCTAGAGGCTCGGCAAGGGACCTGCCTGCTCCCGAGGGCGCTGGGCTGCCCGGACCTTCCCCGCCCCAGCCCCTAGCCTCAGCTCATTTCCCAGGGGCCCCAGGGACAGGCTGCAGGCCTAGTCTAAACCGATGTTCCACCAGGCAGGCCCAGTTGGCTGCCATAAGCGTCTGAACAGCCCAGCCTTTGTCCCGGGCGGTCACAGGCACCGCTTGCTCAGTGCCCAGCTCGTTTTTCCCAGGCCAGGCTGGGCAGGCAGGAGCATGAAGCCATGGAAACGACACAGACCACCTGCCCCAGCCCAGCTCTTCCCTCTGTCCTGTTGCTTTCTTCGTCTCTGCAGACCTCCTGGTGTGCTGGCCCTGCCCCAGCTGGGCCCTGGGCAGGACAGCACTCACGGCTCTTGCCCCCACCTACCCTGGGACCTCAGCTGAGCCAGTGCAGAGACAGCCAGCGGGTTTCGGGCACTCTGGGGTCCCCTCGCCTGCTCCCGGAACTCATGAGATGCAGGCTCTGAGGACCATGGGTACCGAGAGCCCCCTCTACTGCCACGTGCCCCCTCCCTCCTTCTCCAGCCACTCACTCCTGGGCCCAGGAAGAAGGCCAGCTCAGGGAACTGCTCTCTGACCAGTGCTGCCCCAATAGGAAATAGGCTATCTTGAAAGGTGGTGAGCTCCCCATCACATGAGCCATGCAAGAGTTCCCAATTAGAGTTGCTGGAAGAGAATCCTTGTTGTATGTGTGGAAAATTAATTGATTGAATGAATGAGCACAGGAAGAGTTCATTCATTCATTCATTCATTGACTCATTCATTCACTCAATAGGCACCAGTGGTGTCCATCCTTTGGGCAGATCAGTGACAGGTGCTGAGCATGGGATGGTGAGATTACAGTAATGATGCCCACCTTCCTGGGAGGTGGAGTCATGTGGATTAGAGGACGTGGGCGGAGACACAGTTGTGAGTGAATAGCTGCCCCAGTGAGGCAGGTTAGGAGCCAGACGGACCACCGAGAGTATGAGTTCAGCACCCTATTCTACGGGTGGGGAAACTGAGGAACAAACATGACACCCAGAACCTAGATAACTCCCCAGAGCTGGGTCCACAATTATTCAAGCTGCAAAGACTCATTGGAGTTCTGAGGAGGGGAGACCCCCTTTCAGGTTTGGGGAGTGTCATGCGGGGTCTCTGCTCCCGCCCCCTGCATAAGAACGCAGGATATGGTGAGGCCAAAAAGTAACACCCACGGAGCCATAGATAGGGGAGTCATACCACTATATTCTCGATGGTGGCTGGTTGAGACACAAAAGCAAACATCCACCAGTATCCCAACGCGGGGTCTTCCTGCACCCCCGTCTCGCTGGCAGCCGGGCGAGACACAGGAAGTAGGAGCAACACGATCCACAATCCGCCATCGACGCTTGCTAACCACACTTGCTAGCTGCAATCCGCCTGCTCACCGCACTTGCTAGCCGCAATCTGCGCTTGCTAGTGTAGCCACAGCCGTTATATCAGTGGCTAATGGCTCACTGGTTACAGCTGATGGCCAACTAGTCACAGCTGATGACCATCTACTATCCGAGCCAGCACTTTTCCACGTGAGGTCGAGACCCTGGAAACTGCTCTCTGGGACTCTGTCCCCACAGTGACTCAGGAACAGCTCTGCGGTGAGGCTGGACATCATTCATCCATTCAATGACCCTTCCCCAAGCACTGGTTACAGACCAGGCTGCAGAACACCAACAACATTTGGGGAGAGCCTGTTCCTGGGAATTGCCTTGCACCACGGGGCCCCGTGGTTAGCTTGAAGGACCAAGAACTTCTGAGCTTCTCAGCTCCGCTGTTCTAGGTAGCTCATGCTGTAACAAACCACCCCCACCTACAGCCATTTTGTTCTGCCCACGAATTCTGTGGGTCAGCTATTCTGAAAGTTGCAGTGGGGACAACTCTGTCCTGTGATGCTTGGGCCTCACCTGGGACACGTCAAACGGATGGGGCTGGGAGCTCTGAGGCTGGTGGAGCTGCTTCTGAGGTGGCTTCTGCTTTCCGATGTCTGCAGCCTGGGCTGGGATGACTCAAAGATCGGAACTGTCAACCAGCATGCCTCCATGTGGCCTCTCATGCAGCCTGGCCATCCTCACAGCAGGGAGGTCCCAGGGAACTTGAACTTCCGTCTCATAAGGCTACTCAGGACTCCAGGGTAGAAGCTGTGTGGCCTTTCACAGCTCTGCTTTGGAAGGTACCCTGCAGCACTGCTGTCCCACTCACGTGGTTGTAGTCACAAGCCTGCCCAGATTCAAGAGGAGAGACACAGACCCCACCTCTCAATGGGACGAGGACCAAAGAACTTGAAGCCACATTTAAAACTGCTGCACTACTGCCTATTCCTAGCCTCCAGTTTCTTCCTCTCCTTTTTGAAAATTCGACCACATGCCAAAGTTGGGCTTAAATCTTGAGCCAGACAGCCTTCCTGCTCACCTGTGTGCCCTTGGTTATGACCGCTTTCTAATTAATAACTAGGATAGCCGTGAGCACATGCCCATGTGTTCACACATGTATGTTCTTTTTTGGTTCTCAGAGCAACCCTGTGAGACATGTCAGAAGACGGGGCATCTTGCCTGGAGTTTTGCGGAATGAGTAGGAGTTCTCCAGACAGACGGAGTTTGAAAAAAGGCATGGTGAGCCTGGACACATGTGCGATCAGGTGTGGTAGGAGGGCAGAGCTTCCCTTACGCTGGGTCAAGGGGGGTTTAGTGGGAAAGTGCACCAAACAGACCTGTGTCATAGGAGGACTTCACACGCCTGGCAGTGAGAAGGCTGTCCCTGGATGCTGGCCCAGGGGGAGCTGGTACTGGTGCCTGCCCACAGGCCCCCCACAAGAGCCTGTTGCCTGTGCCTCCTATTCTCTCTTTTACATGATTTCAGAAGTCCTTTCAACCATTCTCTGGGGTGGGGGGGTGGGCACTCTGAGCCCCATTTGACAGATGAGGAAACTGAGGCTCTGAGATGTTGCTCTGGAATCAAGGCTGGGTGGGAGGACTGAGGCCAGGGCCAGAAGCTCCTCTTGTCTGTCCCATCTCCTCATCCCTCAGGACTCACCTCAGGCAGGGCGGGAAGCTCCTCCTCTCTCCCCAGCACCCCAGCTGCCCCCGCAGCTCCCCACCCCTCTCAGCCCAGACCACATGGCCCAGAAAGACCCATTCAGAGCCAGCTGCAGACAGTCGGGCCTCTGGTTTACATCAGCAGGCAGCAGGGAGCATGGTCACGTGCTCGCTTATGTCCAGTGCTCCGTGTGGCCACAGGAGGGGGAGGGCGAGAATGAAGGGGGGAGGGGGGATTGGATTGAAGGGAAACTGAGGCCCAGAAGGGGGGAGGGCTTGGCTTCTGCTATTGGCTTGCACCTGGCTTCCCTTCCTATCCAGCTATTCGGTTCCAGCTCCTGAAATAAATCCTCCGCCTGCCTGGCAGCCAGCCGGCCGAGGGCAGTGCCATGGTGCCGGCCTGCTTCAGCCCAGCCCGGTCACCCCGAAAAGCTGACAAAAGCCAGCTGCCCTCCCAGCGGTCGCTCAGCAGGCAGACACCCGGAGGCGTGACGCCTGCCCTCGTCTGGCACTGGCGGCTGCCAGGAGGGCCCTTGGAAAGCTCCTCTCCCCTCCACTCCCAGGGGCTCTGCAGCTCCTTTCCGGAATGGCTTCCCGATGAGGTAATGCGGCTCGGAGCACGGGAGGAGGCCTCTGGGAAGCACTGCTGGCCAGGCCCCAGCCCGGCTGGAACATGGCTACCCAGCTTCCTTGTCTTGCCTGCCCTGATGCTGCCAAAATGGAGGCCGGAAAGGCCAGGCGGGGAGCAGGACTCTGGGCCGAACACTTGGCAGCCTCACGCTGGGGCAGCTGGGGGACCCCAGACATTTACTCATCTCCTTTCCTCGTACTGGCTCAGCCCCCAGACTCTGGCCTCGGCCTGCAGCCTTACACTGACCTTTAGGGCCCCCGTCCTGTGACCGTGTCACCGCCTCCCAGGGAAGCAGAGGCCCAGACAGGGCACACTGTGCCCAGCATCAACGCAGGACTTAACGCACCCCTGGGGGTGAGGAGGCCCCACAGCACGCACTGGGTCGGGCGTCTCACCACGTGCTCACTCCGACCTGCCAAGCTGCATATGCCTGGAACACCAGTCTTTTCCGGCCACAGAGCAGAGAGCTCGAGGCACCCGCCTTCCTGTGCCCGAGCCAGGAGGAAACGCCTGCGGGGGCTGTCCACCCTGGTCCCCCTCAGGGCCTCTCCTGGCCCCATGAGAAGCAGGCCCCCCTTCCCTGTAAAGCCCCACACCTCTCCCTTCCCAGGCTCCTCTGCAGGTGGGACCTGCGCTGGGGAAGCTGGTGAGAGACAGGAACTCAGCGGGAAGTGTCCCAAGGGGTGACTCACCTCCCTGCCCCCCCATACCTCCCCACTCCCTGCCAGGTCCTGTGCTGGGCGGCTGGGGCCACAGGAACCGGCATGACCCAGCAGCCCCTGACCGACCAGATGGACAGAGGGACTCAAACCAGTCTGGAACATCAGCCCCACGGGGGCGGGGGGTTGGGGGTGCTGAGTCCACAGATGCTTCACTGGGCAGCACGAGGAGCCCGAGGAGGGTCACTTCCCCCAGGGTGTGCCCAGCAGGTCCCCTGCTCTTGGAATTTGGGATGCTGGCGGTGTGCAGGGGGAACAGGACAGGCCTCGGTCTGCAAGCACAGCCCATCCTGCCTCTGCCTCGGATTTGCTGTGGGACGTAGGCCAAGCCCCTGCTCCTGGCTGAGCCTCAATTTCCCCATCTGCAGACCGGAGGCGCAGGGGTGTGGGTGGGCCTCAACTGGACGCCAGGAGTCCCCCCACGTCTGCCGTCCGGGACTGCAGCTGTGTGGGGGGAAGCCTCTCAGCCTCGCCTCAGTTCCGTGTTGGAAGAGACCCAGGCCCCATGCACAGGGGAACTGGAGGCCTGAGTCGTGCAAGAGTTAGTGCAGGGCCAGGATCCCAGCCCAGACTCCTGGGCCGGCCTGGAGCAACCCGGGCTGGGCCTCCTCTACCCCCTCCTGCTTCCCACCCCCGCCACAAAAGCACAGGCTCCCCTTTGGAACTGCTCCCCTTTGCTGCCCCCTGGTGGCTACAGTGACACATGGCGGCCCAATAGAAAACCCTGGGAACCCACAAGGCTGGGGCACCCACAAATACCGGCACCCACAGGGCCATCGGCACCTTTACTAGGAGCCCTGGTTGAGAACATCACCTGCATTATTTCACTGTGTCTTCCTGTCCTCCCATAGGCAGGTGTCATCATGATTGCCCGGTTACAGGCGGTCAGGGGTCAGTCCTGCCGAGAGATGACTGTCAGATGGCTCTGCAGTCAGATACCTCGAGTGAAAAAGTGCCCCCCACCCAATCAGCAGCCTCCTAGGGCTTGAGGCTGTGGGAGGGGAGGAGGGGGTGGGGAGGCCAGGGCTCGCTGTTCTATGGGGGTGGAGTGGTCACCCAACTGAGGGAAGCTGAGGAGGAGAAGGGCTAGTTCACAGGAACAGTGTGTGTTTGGGACGCCCTCCCAGGGCCCTGGGTGCAGGGGCAGGAGAGCCCTGGGCAGAGGGGAGTCAGGGCAGCTCACTCAGCCTGTCCTTTCTGTGTTGCAAGGACAGTAGCAGTGCCCAGTTCCCAGAGCGCGGTGAGCTAGCACAACGAAAACGCCATGGTGTCTGGTCACAGGGAACGCTGACCAGGTCATGTTGTTGCTGACACGATGGGCTGAGGCTAAGGATTTAGAGAGGACAGGATGTGACCCTGCTCTTGGGGTCTCCCAGTCTGATATCAACCCTCCCGGGCAGCCTGGGGCAGCAGGAGAGCATGACTCATTCCTGGGGACACAGGCTGGGCCCTGAAGAGGTACGTGACAGCTCAGGTAAAGGGTGCCGCCATGAAGCCTGTCTCTATCCTCAGAGCACACGGGGGACGTGGGTAGGGGGTAGGAGGCTGGGGGTGCATGGAGAGGTCAGTGCTGGCAGGCAGGCTCTGGAAGGTCTGAACTTGTGCTGTGAGTAGCCTTCCGGCCAATGGCTGGAAAGGCCATTCATGTGTCCCCTCGGCAGATGGCCACGATGCCTCCGTGAGCGGGCGAGAGCACTTGGCCCCCATGAGGCCTGGTACAGACGGGCATCTGGCTCCTGTCACTTCTTTGTCTCAGAGTCTCTCTTCCTGGGTCCAAGCCAGGGGTATTGAGGTGGGAAGGGGTGTGGCCATGAGGCCTGGAGGCCCTGCACAGCTGGATGCAATTAGGAAAGTTGACAAGTTATTATTTTGGGGTTAAATCAAAATTAATCTCCTCAAGGCGATGGCCAGGTCTCCTCAAGGGCACATTCTTATGATGTAGCCCCTTGGGCCCTGGGAAGTGGAGTCCCGAGTGCCAAGAGGACGGTGAGAGTGACACCGTCCACCAGGTCTGGACTAGCAGACACTGCACCCTGCCGGGGCTCTGCCCACCCACCCTACCCTCCAACCCCAGTTTTGTCTACCTCCCACCAGCCCTGGCTCAGGCTGCACGGCCTCCACGCGAGTCTCCCCCCCTCCCTTTCCTCCTCTATTTGTCTACCAGCGGCCACCTGAGCCGTTTTCATAAAACTCCAAGTGGGCCCTGCTCTGGCCCAGCCGTGGCTCCCCGCCCTTGGGGACAATCCAGGGCTTCACCTTAGGGCTCCAGGCTTCCCAGCTTGGTCCCGCCCTCGCCTCTCTAATCCCATCACCTTTGACATCCACTACCTTGTTTGCCATATGACACTTGGGGTGTTTCTGTCCTTTCCACAGTTGGAGCTATGGAGGCCAGGGAGAGGCAGACATGCTCAGAAGGTCCTGGGCAAAAGTGGCAGAGCTGGGCCTGGGACACCAGGTCTGAATGTCCCATCTGGGGCAGCCAAGCCCCTCTCTCCTCCCTCCTGCTGTCCACCAGACCGAGGCGCCTGCTGTGCGACCCTGGAGATGGGAAGGGGGGCTGCCACCATCCTTATGGAGGGCTGCAGCCCTACTCCTGGCCTTGAGTGGCCTCCAGCGTGGGGAGGCCAGGCTGCAGGGGGCCTGGAAACGTGACCGTGGCTGTTTATTCAGCTGTCTAAGTTGGCGCCGGCCCCCCTACTGGGGCCTGGTCTTTCTGGAGTTAAAACACACAGCTCTGTCCCCACACCGGGCAGTGACCTTCTCAAAGCAGGATTTCTCTGTGGGAGGCTTAAGGGGCAAGCCACCAAGTGGAAGGCAGCAGGCCAGCCCCTTGGCCCGAGCCCCGTGGAGACACAGGCCCTGGACAGCTACCCTCTCAGAGCACGTATCTCTTGTCTGCCTGTGGTTCTGTGTCAGGCAAGGCCCCTGTGTGCTGGAGGCAGACAGCAGCACCATCAGTTTGGGTCATTTGAGGAGGAGCATTTTAGAAAGCAATCCAGGCATGGGCAGCACTGAGGAGCCATTTGCTGGGGCTGGTGGCTGAGGGGCAAGGGAGCGAGAGGGTCTCAAGCTTGGAGAGAGGGCCATCCATCCACCTGGTGCCCGGGTCTCCTCCAGAGCAGCCCACTGGCTGAGCCCAAGATGGTCAGAGCATAGGGAGCCTGCAGGTGCTTCTGTCCAGGTCAGCCTCCAGGGAGGCCGCAGCCCGTGGAGAGTGGCCTGGAGAGGCAAGGGGAAAGAGGCCTCAAAGAAACAAGACTGCAACTGTAGAAAGTTCCTCGTCAGGCGTCAGGGTGGGGAGAAACCGGCCAGAGCAGCCACGGTATCTTCCTGTTACAGAAGCATAGACAATACCGCTTGAAGCCCAACAAAGGGTTCCTTCTAGAATCTTGCCATGCCCCCATTAAGGGGCATTGTCTAATTTAGGTGGGCCTCTGACTGCCTCCCCGAGTAGAAGGTGGTGGAAGCCACCATGTGGTCCAAGGGCTGGGCTGTGACCACCCTATGCTTCTGCCTCGCTCCTGGAAGCCAGTTGGTAAGGGACAGCCACGTGGAGGGGTCTCTGTGAGGACACCTGTAGGTGATTCCAGCCCAGACACTGAGCCACCTCCAGGAGGCCCCCCCAACTTGGTGGAGCAGAGATGAGGTATTCCTGCTGTGCCCATCCTAATTCTGGACCCATGGAGTCCATGAACCTAGTAAAAGGGCCATGTAAGTCTCTACGATTTGGGGTAATTTGTTGGTGGCAAACACAGCAACTGGAACACAGATGTACACACAGGCCTGCGCCCAGTCTCTCTGCTCAGTCTCTCTGTGCAGTCTTAACCGCCTTCTTAAGACCTTCTCTCTTCACTCCTACTGCGCCACTTTCCAGCCTTCATGGGCTGGACACGTGCCGTTCTGCAGGGAAGCAGGCAGTGGACCCTGGACTGGGCAGTGGCTAGGGGGACAGAGGTGGCCGTGTCCAGAGGCCAAGTCCTCTAGTGCAGGCCCAGAGCCCGGAGGCACTTGGTTGGGATAATGGGGTGACAAGGACATGCTGAGGATTCAGTGTTCCCATCACTGGGCCATGAGTCAGCCAAAGAGGAGACAGCACACCCAGGCTGTGGAGTGAAATCGCTGCGCAAAGCTGAGAAGACACAAGCAGCCATGCCTATAGCACAGCCTGCCTCTTTCATCCCCTTTCCTTATTTGGAGAAGTGACAGATACTGGGCCAGGCTGTTTGAGGACAAAGCGAGGTACAGTGACGGGCATATGCTAAGGGCCTGGCAAATGGGGCCCATTATGCCCCAGAAACCTGATTTGGGGTTTCACCTGGCAGCCCCAGAGCCCAGCCCACGTCTGGCCCAAGCCATTGCTCAGAAAGTGAATGGGGTGGAAGGAGAGTCCACACTGACCTGCAATCCCCATGTCACCTCCAGGAGGAAAGCTTCAGGATTAAGACCTGACGCCTTCTAACTCTGCTTTCCCTTTTTGCCTTGGCTGCTGGGGAGCTTTGAACCAAAGCTGTGAGTTCATTTCTTGCTCTACTTAGACCTCCTCTTGCCCTCGTTTTCCTTTCATCCGTTACCTCTGCTTTTAATGACATGTCCTGTGGCATCTTTGTTGCACTCCCAAATCCTTTCTGGGCAAGGTGACCCCTGCCTCCTTTTAGATGCCCCATCCCTGAGTGATGTGGAATTCCACCCTAGGGAATGTATGCCAGCAGGGGCCTGGGATACTCACACCCTGACCTTGGGCTCAGATCCCTGCTCCCCTAACTCACCTTGATGTCAAGTCTGCCCCTCCACCCGCACACTTGCTCCCTCAGAGGTCACTGCCTTTTCAAAGCTGCGAGGATGGAAGGACCCACACATGACAGATATCAAGTGGTAGCTGTCAGGCTGAGCACCCCTGGCGGTGATGCTGTGGCAGTCAGATGCCACTGGAGAAGAACTCTGAGCTGACTCAGTTTACCCTGTTGACCAGGATCTAGCATCTGCTACAGCCAGAGCTCTACATACAGACTCAGCCATGAACAAATGTGATCTACTTCATCTGGCCGGATGCAGCCATCTTTCCTCAAGGATGCTCTGTGAGGAAGAACTCTGTGCTGCCCAGGCTGGGGGGGCAGGGGTAGAGTCAGGCTGGGGTGTCCCAGCCACTGCAGCACCCAGCCCAAGGTGCGTGCCATGGGGACCAGGGGACCTCTGCACATCCCTTCCCCCATCCCTGCACCTGGAGTCTAGGGTCTGAACTCCCATGAGGCCAGGGACTGAGGCCTGTGTGGTCACACTGCCTTGGTGGGAACCTCAGCCTGGGTTATTTGCCCTTAGGGAGGCGGAAACACCGTCCAGGCGTCATTTCACTTGGAAACTAGGTCTTGGCTTTTCTCTTCTCTGTCCTCCCCTGCTGTCTTGGCTGAAAGGTGGCTGTGTCTGCAGCAGGGGTAATGGTGGGTAGGTCACCCCCCCAGTCCCACCCCACCCCTTCCGTGCTGGGTGACTGGGTGGTCCTGAGGGGTGTTGAGTGGACAGAGGGACAGGGATGGGGTCCTAGCCTGGATGGCTGTACTGGGAGGCAGGGGCTGGCCCGCCATGTCCAGCCTCCTTCCTCAAGATTCTGGGCAGGCCTGGGGGCCAGGGCAGTCGCCCTCCCCTAGCCCGGCTCTCCAGGCCAGCGGTGGGCTGAGCTCCGAAGGCGGCCTGACCCTGGCGGCCTCCGCGCAGCCGTGGAGCTGTGGGGTTCAAGGTCTCCACAGCCCGCCAGCCCTGGGCAGGAGTCGCTTCCGGCCGCAGGGCAGACAATGCGCCACGGGGGAGGGGTGGCTCTGGGCCAGACCCCCCACCCCCATCCCAGCCACACAGGAAGACGGAACTCAGAAGACAGCGTGTCCTGGAGTGAACCCGCCACCAGCGCTGTGATTTAAGGGGCCAGATTCTCCTCCAGTGGAATCAAACTGATTAACCAACTTTCAGCCTTAAAATGATGAGGGGGTCCTAGGACCCTGCCTGGAGGGGGTGGGGGACTTTAGAAAATCTCAACCTCCGCATCTTTGTCTCTCCTGCAGAGCTTGCCCTTGGCTATGCTGAGCTTCTTCCGACCTCGGAGTCATCGCACTGGCGGTACCCTCCGCCAGCCACTCTCCAGATCCCCACTGCAGTGGCCTCCCACGGCCCCCCCATCCTTGCATTAGAGGCCGTCCTGTCTGGTGCTCCTGTCCAAGTGCTGTCTGCCTCCATCCACCCCCCTATCCCCAGCCCCCCCACACCAAGCCGGCATGGGACCTGCCAGTCTTGGTACCTGCTGTAACCAGTGGGATTGTAAATTCTCCCCATCACCCCTACCCCACCTCCCCTGCTCACCCGCCTCCCAGCAATCCCCTCCCCTCCGCACCCTGCAGAACTCAGCTCTCAGGGCCCCGCCCTGGGGCCTTGCCTGCCTCAGCCTCCTGGCAGCCTGCCGGGCATGCGCACCTCCATTAGGGCACACAGGGCACCCAAACTGCCGTCTGCAGGTCAGTCTCCTGCCCTGGGAAGCCCCAGAAGGGTAGGGCCACTGCAGGAGGCCCATCCATATCCTTGTCTGGGCGGAGCCAGTGGATAAGCTCTGGCAGGCCTGCGACCTGGGCCTCTGCTTCCTCAGCACAGACCACCCTCCCTCTCGGTGCAGCTGGGATCCCAGTGGGGGGTGGGGGGGGGTGGCTGGGTACTGCACTGACAGCCCCTCCCTCTGTGACCCCAGATGAGGCGGGCCCAGTGAGCCTGCTGGGAGGAGCCAGGCCTACAAGTCCAGCACAGGGAGCAGACGTGTACAGAGTGGGGCTGCCCTGAGCCCTGAAATCCAATCACCAACCCTGGGCCCGCTGCAGTGGGCAGACTTCCCTGCTGCCTGCAAGGACACAGCTCCTTCCGAGGCCACTGCCCCCTCAGTCCACAGCACTCCCCCGGGTCCCCCTGCCCAGCCACATGGCCTCCTTTCTGCATCACACCCAGTGTCTTGCATGTCCCATTCCTATGCCAGCTGTGCTCCCTGCCCAGTTCGTTACCCCTCACACTCAGCCAGGAGGTGCTGCCTCAGGGAAGCCCTCCGGGATCTGCCTGCTGCACTCCCTATGGCATCTGAGACCTTCCCAGCACTGTCAAGGGTGGTTTGTGCAACTCAGACTGGGACTGTCTCTCCTGCTACACTTGGCTCTGCTTTTTTTTTTTCTTTTTTTTTTCCTGAGGGGAAGGTTTAAAATTTTTTTCCTTATTTTGGTATCTCTAAAACCTCTTAGCACAAAACCTGGCACATAGTAGGCTTAAAAAAAATCCTTGTTGGTTGACATATTGCTGAGTGAGCCGTGATGACGGCACAGTCCCTGGTCTTCAGAGACTGTGTGTGTGTGTGTGTGTGTGTGTGTGTGTGTGTGTAGTTCACATACCTTCCTCCCCCACTCCACAGTAAGGGAGGGCCATTCCGCACACCCACCATTGCCCGGGTGTCCCCCCAGCCTTGAGCATGTTAGACTCTACACCTGCTCTGATGGCCGACTTATGACATCCCTCACTTCCGGAAGCTTCCTGGAAGTGCTGATTTCTCCCCAGCTCCACTTCCTCCATCGCTGCTCCTGTCACTTGGGCTTTAGGTTGACTTTAGGGTCTCTCTCCCTTCTGACCGTGAAATCATGGTATTATTCAGCCGTAAAAAGGAACGAAACACACCTGTTTAGAGGCTAAAATAAAATAGTAACAACAACAATAAAACACCAGGGAAAATAACACGCGAGGAGTGGAGAAACAAACCCTGGTGCATCCCTGGTAGGAATGTCAGTGGTGCAGGCCCTGTGAACAATTCGGCGTTTCCTCAGAAAGCTAAATACAGACTATGCCCTGGCAATTCCACTCCTGGGTATACAGAGGATGCAAAAAAGAAAAAAAGAAAAAAAAAGTATATACATTTTAAGAAAGGAAAAAACGATTAAAATTGTACTACTCAATATATACTGATAACAAAAGATGAATACAAGTCAGGTTTGACTTCTGCAATTACAAGAGGTGCTCAGAGTGGTTATCATCAGCATCCAGACACTTCTGATTACGGCGAACTACTGCTTGAGCAACGCTGACCAAAGTGTCTACTTGTATACATTTTTTTGGCACCCCAGTATGTGTCCCACGAGAGTTGAAAGCTGGGACTCCAGAGCCCTGCACACTCATGTCCACAGCAGCATTATTCACGATGGCAAGAGGCGAAACACCCCAAGTGGCCACCAACAGATGGAGGGATGCACAAAATGTGGTCCATCCATGCAACCCTTACTCAGCCCATGGGGACCCTGTATTCAAATACTTCCCCCCGCTCCTCATGCCTGCCTGGGCCTATCTCCCCATGTGGTGTGCAGGTGTGGCCAGGCGCTTCCCCCATCCTCACCATGTCCTTGCAGCCCCCCCAGACATGCATCACTATGGAGAGATGAGGGGACCAGAGTCCCACACAGCCCTCCCTGTGTCTGTCCCTCCAGCACCCTTCCTGACACACAGCCTGGTCCTATGACCACATCCTTTCTCGGCTGCAGAGCGCCCTCTGGTGCTCATATTGGGAATGTCAAAGACACAGGAACTGGGTGGATCCCAAGGTCAAGGGCCAGAGACCTGGGGATGCGTGAGGACAAACACCCGCCCACGCCCACGTGATTCCTGTGGGGATGGGGCCAGGAAGCACATTGAGCAGGGTGGGTGGGAGGTCGCAAAGACCTCTGATTTGTCAGGAGTGAGTAGTGTTACTGTCCACATATGCAGCTGGGACTGTAAGGCCAGGAAGGGAGGTGTTACCAGTACTCTCACCCCAGAACCGCCTCTGCATCTTTGTCCCACAGGGACCTACTTCCTTCCACTCTCTTCGGCCTCCCAGGCAGGGGCCATCCTGTGCAATTCTACAGCCAGGGCACCTTGTGACACGCAGGCTCGGGCAGTCTCAGGGCACAGGTGTGCCAGCCCTCCCCCACCCTCCAAGGCCCAACCCTGACCCTGACCCCACCCACTGAGGAGAGGATGACCCTCCCCTCCACCACACTGAACAGAGGCTCTGGGAGCCTGGACTGAGGGGTGGGGCTGGGAGGCTGTGATATTGTGATTTATCACAAGAAACATATTTGGGTTTTGTCCCAGTTTCTAGCACCAAGCTCTTAAAACTCTTGGAATTTCCTAAGTGTTGAGAGTGGTCAAGGTATCTTTTGTTATGTTAATGAGGTGACCTGGAAAGCACAGAAGGATGGGGGCTAGTCACCAGGAAAACCAACCTCAGGATTAGAGGCTGGAATGTTTAACCCTCCCCCACCAGTGCCCAAATAATGCAGCCTCCAGCAAAGCCCAAAAGATGAGGTTCGGGAACTTCCGGGTTGGTGAACACAGAGAATTGAGGAGAGGCTCTGGACAGGGCACGGAAGCTCCTCCCCCATACTGTCTCTTCCATCTGGCTGTTCCTGAGTTATAGCCTTTTATAATAAACTGGTTATCCAGTAAGTAAAATATTTCTCTGAGTTCTGTGAGCCTCTCTAGCAAAGGAATCAAACCTAAGGAAAGGGCTATGGAAAACTCCACTTTATAGCTGGTCAGTCAGAAGTGACAACCTGGGCTTGCTACTGGCGTCTGGGCAGTCTGGGACTGGGCCCATAACCTGTGGAATCTGACGTTATCTCTGGATAGACAATGTCAGAACTGAGTTGAATGGTAGGACACCTAACTGGTGTCTGAGAATTGCTTGGTCGGGGAAAGGCCCCCCACATCAGAATTGGGTGCAGAATCTTTTAGAAGATGAATGGGGTCACCCTAACATCTCCCACCGTTACTTACATGGAAAACTGAGTCTGAAGGCAGCAGCTCTTGTCTGGGGATTGTAACATGTGAGGGTAAATCCAGTTCAAAACTGGATCCAAGGGGGGGGCGGGATAAGGGGAAGGTGAGAGGTTTAGAAAATAGTCGGTAACCACAAGATGGCCACGGGGTTTTGAAAATTAATTTGGGGAACGTACAGAGGGATAGTGGATGGGGGAGGGGGGTCCACACAGTGTGAGGGATATAAATGATAAACGTCTAAGTTTTGCTTTGTCTTGTGCACCTGAAACTAATTAAAAAAAAAAAAAAAAAAAAAACTGGATCCAGTGGATGGAGAAGAGACTTTCCTTCTTTTTATTCTCTGAAATACCACCAGCACCACCACCACCCCTCAGGGGTCATCACTGAGCAGCCCACAGTAGCCCTGCCCATGCGGTCACGCCCCTGTCTCTCACACATACCACACGCACCACGTGGACTCAGGGGAGCCGGGGGTAACATGGGGTGTAGACGGCCATCAGTCCCAGATCTGCCCAGTCTTCTCTTGGAGGAACAGAGACAGACATGGCATAGTAAGATCTGGGCTGAGATAGGAGGGCAAAGGGGCATGGGGCCAGGGGGAGGGAGTGTCTAAGGCTATGTGGGACAACCAGGAGGGCTCCCTGGAGGAGGCTAGCTACTTCAGTGGGCCAAAGAGGAGTTTCAGGAGTCTCCTGATGGAGAAGGGTTGGGGAAGGCACTCTAGGCAGTGTGCCCAAAATAGAACATGAGGGGTCACTAGGAATGGTCTATGTGGCTGGAGGGGGTGGTGGGAGTTGGGGCTGAGGGCCAAGTGCATGTGGGTTTGACGAGGGTGCAGTGCAGGGACTGTGCTCCTGGGAGCCACAGGGAGATGCCTGCGGGGGCCCGGGGAGCAGGCGGGCACTGTCACCCCATTTCACAGATCAAAACCCTGAAACTTCTGGAAGGAAGCAGCTCAGCCAGCACCATGTTCAGCAGAGCAGGCCTTGTCGCACACCTCCGTGCTTTTGCTCATGTGGGTCCCTCCACCCTGAAGATGGTTTCTTGGACTGTCTGCCTGGCTCACCCTTCAGGGCTCAGCCATGGCTGCCCTTCTCCAGGAAGCCTTCCCTGAACACTCTGTCTGGTGCAGGCCTCCATGGAGCTCCCACAGGCTTAGGCTCTTGTTTGTTTCTGTGGCATCTCCCCCGGAGGGCAGACACTTCTGATTTCTCCCTGGACCCCTGGGCCCTGGACAGCATGGGCCACCCATCACAGTTGGTGGTCCTCTCTCCTCCTGCTGCCACCAGTGCTGGTGAAGGAGGCCCTCTGTCTTAAAAGAGTGAGGATGCTGTGCCTGGAGAGGCCCATAGTCTCCCTGATGGCATGGGACAGCAGGTCCCTCGGCTTGTCCCCCATCTCTGGTGTCCTCCACACTCCCACGGCCTGGGCTACAGGACCCAGGGGGAATGGTGGACGTCTCAGGGCCTCAAAAAGTCTGCACCCATTTCTCTGGGCTCATAAAAGTTTGACCAGAAAAGGCCCATCCCTGGACAAAGATGCATCTGCCAGGTGGGCTCCCTCCAAACCATCACAGTCACACATTTGCCTTGATAACCCAGCAGCCCCAAACGCCCCACACCTGGCTGCAGCCCAGCGCCCTCGTGGGCAGGACTGAAGAACCAGTACAATTCAATGACATGCCTAGCGCCCGGCCAGCATTCAGTCCCACTCCTGTTCTTTGATCTCCTGGGTCAGGCTCCATCCGTTTCCTGCAGGCCCGGTGCCGAGGGGACCAGGTTCAGACTCCACCCAGCCAGGACAGCAGTTAGGTGTGCATGTTTGAGGCAAGTGCCTCTGCACCGTTTTGGTTCCCACCTCCCGAAATCTTTCCCACGTTGTCTCCAGGGTCTGGGGAGAATGTTGTGAAAGCCCCAGTTCCAGGCCCAGGGAAGGAAGAGGGAGGGCCTGCCACACCTGGCACCTTCGCATCCTGTTTCTATCCATCACCGAGCAGGCAGGGAGGGCAGGGGGCACCAAGCACCTAGGGTGCTCAAGAGGCATGAAAAACGCACGAAGTGAAACACAGTGGGGCATTCGGGAGCTGCCATTCGTCCCTGTGGTCTCGGCGCCAGGGAATGGGGTACGTCAGCTTGACCCACTTTCTCAAAGTTGGAGCTTTGTTCTCAGGAGCCACCCTGTCCCTCCACAGGGGTCCCAGCTGCTCACCTGGAGGAGGATGCAGGTCAGGCTGCCATCCCCATGTGCCACCTGCTCCCTCCATTGGGCACAGTTCCTCTGAAGAAGAGAAGGGGTCACCATGCAGAGCACTTTCCATGTTACAGGCACTCTGGAAATGCCCTAGTGTTTGCCATTATTGTCATTCGCAGGCAAGAAACCTCTGATTTCCTGGGGCACTTAGTGGATGCCAGGCCCCAGCTAAGGGTGTCATGCTCCTGACAAAACAGGAGGTTGCCGATGTTTCACCTATGGGGAAACTGAGGTCGACAGTCCCTGCCCCCAGATTCTGCCCCTCTCCCCACTTTCTGCTTGATCACCTTGAACCCAGAAGCCAGCTGTGATGACCCCCGAACAGCTGCCTACCCCAGCACCATGATGGGTGCTGCAGACCATGTCTTCTCCTTAAGCCACTCAGTAGCCTCCCAGCTGAGGCTCCTAGGGGAGGAAAGGCTCCCCCTAGTGCCTCAAGGAGAGTGAGGAGAGGCAGGTTCTAGCAAGCTCTTAACGCCAAGAGCCCCGAAGTTCCCTCAGGCACCAGCTCTTATCTGCCTGCATTTCCCTCTCTTAAACCTGGAGTGGAGGTGGGACTGGGCAGCAGGAGAGTGCCCCAGGGGCCAAGGAGGGAAGCAGGGTTTGATGGGCCAAGGCGGGTCCATCACTTCATTCATTCATTCATTCATTCGCTCATTAGTTCACTTGTTCATTTATTCTCTTGTTCATTCACTCACTCATCCATTTGTCCACCATTATGGAGACGCTGCCTAGATGAGCGGTCACAGGGCACCAGCGCTGGCCAAGGCCTCAGCATAGGCGACAGCCTCCCATTTCACAGCTGAACAAACTGAGGCCCAGAGCTTGTGAGATACAAAGGCATTTTCTGGGCCAGGACTGGAGCCTGCCATGACACCCTGGGCACTGCCCTCTTGTGGCCTGTGTGTGTTTTGGGAGATGAGGGGTCCCCATGGAGGTGGGGCTGAGGAGATGTCCCACCTCTCTGGGGCCCTGCACTGGGCGATGGGTGCAGGCAAGGAAGTCCATGTGGACTGACCACGGACCCCAGGCCATGCATCTGATGCTGGATTGGCTGCTGTAGCTACTGGAGGGGTTGTGGGGCAAGAACCTAGGGGGACTCCCCCCTTTGGAAGCTGGGACCAGCACGCTTGGCTTGGAATCCTTCCTTGGCCACTGGGTGGCCCCAGAGTTCTTCTGCTCCCTGAGCTGCAAATCTTCCCAATTTTAAAGCAAGGGATGCCCACCAAGTACTTTGACCACGAGTCGGTCTTTGCTGTTCATGAGTTATGTGGCTGTGGGTCAGAATGCAGCTTCCCAGGCAGGGCTGAGGTCAGTGTCAGCCCTGGGGCTGTGGCTCTGGATGTCCCAGACAAAGAACAAATACCCCATTACTTTTAGGAGATCAATCTGGTAAATAGGATTATGGCTACAGATGCAATTACATTTCAGTCAAGCCAGCTTCTTAAGGCCAAGTTCCTGGTTCAGCAATGAGCTTTCCCCTCCTCCAACTGACTGGCCAGTCATTCTCTGAGAGGCTGGGAAAGTGACTCAGCCCTGTTTTCTAAAGAATACACTTGGCTTAAGAGTCATGAAAAATGCATGAAGTTAAATGCAGTGGCAGAGTGATGATGAGGAGAAAATGAATGAGCTTGCATTAGACAATGACCTTCTCTCCTGAACCTCCCCGGCCCTGTGTCGGCGGCTTTGACCAGATCAGCCCAGAGCGGGTCTTACTCAACCCTCTTATTATGAACAGAGCTGGCTGGGGGTGGGGAGGTGGGGTGTCCACCAGCTCCTTTATTCCTTCAGCACAGGCTGGCCACAGGCTGGGGCCCAGCTCAGCCCCCAAGGAGGAGATCTGAATGATCAGTTGCCCACAGGCTGGGTGAATTCAGGATGGAGAAATCTGAGCAGATCATGGGGAATGGAGAAGTCGGTGATTGTGTGGCCCAATCCGCCTCTTTAACAGTGCTCCAATTTTAGCTGGACTTAGCGCTGCTTACCTAACAGATTACATTTCCCAGCCTCCCTTGCAGCTAGGTACGGCCATGTGACCAAGTTCTGGCCAGTGAGAATTAAGTGGGAGTGTCTAAGAATGGGGAGATGCATGCCCTTATTTGGTCCCTTTTCCACCCAGCAGCCTTAGAAAGCAGCAGGTGTGATGGCAGACCTCTTGGACTAGCAGCCATCTTGGACTCTGAGGTGAAGGGACACATGCTCTGGAAGGCAGAGCAATGAGCTGGCAGAAGCCTGCATCCCTGATGACATGTGTAGCCTTTATACCAGACCTGGTTTATCTACCTCTAGACATCTATTATGGGAACAGAAAATATACATTTATCTTATTTAACCACTGCTGTTTTGACGTTTGCTATAATATGCAGTCAAGCTTAATCAGAACTGGTGTATCAGGAAAAACATTTAAGGAAGAGAGAACAACATGTGTGGAAGCCAGAGGCATGATCAGTTTGGGGGCCTGCATACAGTTGGAGTGGGTCACATGGTGCAGTGGAGTGGCTGGGCAGGTCAGTGCAGGAGCTGACCCTGGGTGCAAGGTCTCCTGGACTAAGCTAAGGAGCTGTGGAATCAAAGGCCTAGAGGCCCATAGGAATACAATGAGTAGTGAGGGAGGGTGTCAAGCGATGGGTGTGGGACTGCTGTGGTGGGGACCGGAGTCTAACAGGGTGTGAGGAGCTGCCAGTTTTCCTCCAAAATCCATTGTCCCCTTCTGCCCTGGTAGGGGTCTGTGTGCCCACCTGTCCTGCAAAGTGGAAGCTGGTCCTGGCTCGCAGCCCAGCCTATGACTAGGGTTCCCAGCCCCCTTGCAGCTAGGCGTGGCCATAGACCAGCCATCATCAGTGGAATGTGGGCAGAGGCAGCGTCAGTGGGGTTCAGGCAGAGTGATATGGGCACCGCATCACCGGCTTAAAAGGAAATTGCTTGTTCAGACTTTTCTGCTTCCCCTACGTGTGTGCTCAGATATGCCTGGAACCCCACTAGAGTCTGGCTGACCAGGCCATGTTCTGGGCATGTCCAAGCAACAGGATGGACAGAACTTGCATCCATCACACCCAAAAGTCCAAACCTCACAGCTTAGTCCTGTGGTTCTCAAGCCGGGCCAATTCTGCCCCCAGGAGACATTGGGCAATGTCTGGAGACACTTTGGGTTGTCACTACTGGGGGGAGGGGTGTGTTACAAGCATCTAGTGGGCGGAAGCCGGAATGCTGCTACACACCCTACAGTGTGCAACACAGCCCTGACCATAGAGAAGGATCCAACCGCAAATGTGCCTGGTGTTTCTGGTGAGGAACCCCAGCTTAGACAGGCAGTCAAGTGCACAGGGTTCATCCCTTGCTAGAAAGACAAGTTCCAAGACCTTGGCCTAGCCTTTGGCAACCTTTATGGCCTGACCCAGCCTAAGGTCTCAGGAGGTCAGCAGTCAGAGTCAAGCTTAAGTGGTATTGGCAAGGAGAGGGAAAGGCACTCCAGATGGAGAGCAACATGGAAAAGGCACCGAGGTAAGACCAAACTGCGGACTACAGACGACGGATTCTACTTCCCTTTTGGGCAGGGTAGATGCCTCTGACTAATCAGAGGAAAATCACCTATGAGGCTGAAGGGAAGGTGACAGATGCATATTTCACAAGGGTACTTTTCTCTTCGTAAGGCTTTTTCTTTATTCCAGCAGGTGTATTCGCAGGCAGCAGGAGACGCTCATCAGAAACCACTGTAAGCTAGAAGTCTGAGCAAGGGCTGTGAGGCCGTGTCCCCCGACCCTGAGCCTCAACTGTTGCTTCTCTGGCTTTGGGTGTCATAACTGTGGGAGCGAGCCCACCCTTCCACACAGATGAGGTCTGTATCAGTCAGGGGAAGTCACACGAGGGGCTGTGACAACCCCTCATCTCTGTGGATTGACACACATAGGTAGATTTCTCTCTCACATGACAACTCAACATAGTTGTGGGTTCTCTCTGCTCCTTTGTCTGCTCAGCAACTATAAATGGAAGTGATGCCACCCACCTGCGAGTTTGAGACAAGACAGGCAGGGAAGCCCAGTCACCTTCTCTCTGCAGGGGCCGCCGCAGCCCCTGGCACCTCTGAGCCAAAGAGCGAGTTCATTAACAAGGCAAGCCTGAGCCCCCATCAAGGGCCTCACCGCCTGCATTCATACCCCCATGGAGGACAGAGGTCTGAGGGCAGCCTGCACATTTCATTCTTGGTGCACCAATGCCGGCTTCAGGTGCTCACGCCTTCTGGTTCTCTGGGCTCCCGCATGCCCTGTGGAATCTTGTCAAGCTCCCAGACTTGCCCTGTGGGGCTTCTCCTTCTCGCCCAGCAAGGCTGAATTCTGTCTACCCTTTTCTCGGGGAGTCCTCAGCAGCACAGGGTGGTCAGGAGGGCACCCAGAAGCCTCTCCAGGGCTCCTTCTGGAACACCTCTGTCTCTCGCGACCTCCTCTCCCAGGCTTACCAGAGGGTGCTCTGCCCTTCCCACAATGAGCCTCGCCTTCCTACAGGGTGGAGGGCGGGGGGCACCCCACTGCCCTTAACAGGGCTGGGAACCGCAAGGGGGGCACCGGAAAACCTTGTACACACAGATGATCTGGGATGTGGACTCAGAACTTTCAACCGTGCACCCATGTGTTCAAAGGAGCATTTCCCAAATACGCAGACCTCTAGAGCCAGCCGCGTGTTCACTGAGCACATTCACAGGCCCCTTCCCCAGGACACTTTGGAGAAGTTGGTCTGGGGAGATCGTAGGAGTTGGCGGGTCAGGCAAGCTTGAGATACTCCATTCAGGGCCCACATCTGGTGGCCCCTCTCTCCCTCAAAAGTCTTCAATAGCTCTCCAGCCCATCAAATCAAGTCCATGCTCCTCAGCCTGACATTTGGGTCTCTTTCCGGCCTCATCTTTCACTCTGCTCCCGACCTCTTGGCACCCAGCAGCCATTGCTCACACCATGCCATCATTTGGATTTCTGCTCCCTAAGTCTGCATATCCAAATTGTCCTATATTTGTTTTATATTGCTGTAGGGTAGTAGATTGGCACAGACTTAGCAGCTTAAAGCCACATCCATTTGCTGTCTCACAGCTCGGTGGGCCAGAAGTCCAGCAAGTCCTGTAGCTGAGTTCTCTGCTCGGCGTCTCCCAGGTGGAAACCCAGAGGTGGGCATGGCTGGATCTCACTCGGAGGCTCATTGGCGCTGGGGGAAACTACTGGACTGAGGTCCCCATTTCCTTGCTGGCTGTCAGCCAGGAGCCACTCTCATTTCCTTGATGTTGTTTGAATTCCTCAACACAAGGTCTCCTCCATCTTTGAAGCCCGCAGAGCACCTCAAATCCTTCCTGTGCTTCAGGTCTCTCTGACTGCCCCCCTGCCACAAGCAAAATTCTCTGCTTTTGAAGGGCTCATGTGATTAGGCCAGGCCAGTTGGGTACTCCCTGTTTGAGGAATTCTAAGTCTATTGATCAGTCACTTTATCACATCCTTTGCCATGTAACAGAACATAGCATGGGCATTCTATCACCACATTCACAGTCCCTGACATTAGGGCAGGACATCTCGGGCGTGCGTTTCCCACTGCACCTGCCTTCCTTTCCAGGCCTCTGTTAGGTACCTCACTGCCCCTGGGGTTTGCCCAGTGCATCAGCATCTTCCTCACGGCTTCCTCTCCTCTGGCTTCTCACCACACTCAGTGTCCCCCAATTGAACTGGGGGCTCCCAGCAGCAAAATGTGGTGTATCCTCCACTTCATGAGGCACAGGCCCTGCCTCCCTGGAGGCTGAGACTACAGCGAAAGAAATCCAAGCTCTGGGCCTGATGGGCCTGGGTTTGAATCCCAGCTCCACCAACTGTGTGACCTCGGCCAAGCACGTCCTTTCCTGCCTCAGTTTCCTCATCTATGCACTGACTTCAGCAGCATCATTTCACAAGGCTGTGTGAGGTCCAACAGACCAGCACATGCTCCTTTTCCAGAAGGGGCCCAATAGATGTTCAGTGTAACCGAGTATGAATTGTTGGGGCACAGGAAATACTTGTCTGCAGAGCCAGTGACAAGATGTAAGAGTGAGGCAGGAGGAAGGCAGCACGAATGGGGTATAGTTGACGCTGGAGATGGTGGTTGAGGTCAGAATCAAGGTCAAAGGAGCCAGGTCTCTGCTCTCCACAGCTTGCAACATTGCAGGTCATGGATGCCAGCTGCCTCCTGGAAAACCATTCACTCAACCGCTTATTGAACACTTACTATATGCCAGGTTCAATCTTATGCCTTGAGGATAGGGAAGGAACCAAAGCAGATGTGGAGCTGGTCCTAATGGAGCTTATAGGCTGGTGATAGACAGGAAATAAATAGTGATATATTGTCCTCAGTATCACAAAAGGAACAGCAGAGTTTTATAATAGAGAATATCAGTGAGTATTTTGGGGAGAGGAACGTGAGGGCCCCTCCGATGTGGGACATTTAAGCTGGGGCAATACAGAACCAGGGATAGAGCACTGCATTAGAAGGGACAGCACGAACAAATGTCCTGGGGCAGGAACTAGCTTGGTGTGCTCAAGTGACAGAAGAAAAGACAAGGGGGATAGAGAGGAGAGAACAAGGGGCTTATGAATGTGATGACGCTAAGGGACAGGCAGGGGTCACAGATGCCAGGTGAACCTGTACTGACTGAATGCCCCCGCCCTGTGCCAGTCACTGTCCAGCACTTTCACATGGGTTAACTCATTCAACTGTCAGAACCCCATGGGGAGTGTAGGTGCTACTGTTACCCCCACATGGAGAGGAGGACACCCAGGCTGCAGACGTTGAGAGACGGTGAAGTCACACAGGTAAGAAGTAGCTGAGCCCAGCTGAGCCCCATCGAGCCCCAAAGGTGGCCTAAGGTGCATCTGTGGTCCCCAGGGTGCCCTGACTCTGGAGACTTCTGCCCTCTGGGCTTTGGCAGGTCTCCATATTGAAGGGGATCCTGAGCCCCATCCGTGGCAGAAGGGCCCCCTCTACTTCCTCCCACACAATCTTTCCTTCTAAACAGATGCAGGACCCTTGGAGCCCCCATCCTGTTCAGGATGACTGGAGCTGTAATCCCATTTTGGAGGAGGAACATGGGGGGGGGGGGCAGGAACCTGCTTGTGGTCACACAGGTCTTTGAGCCCTGGAATCAGCCCAGGCTGGGTGGGAACCTCAGGCACAACAGCCCTTCTGCCCCAGGCAGCTGCTTCTGTTCCAAGCGTGTGTGTGTGTGTGTGTGTGTGTGTGTGTGTGTGTGTGTGTGTGAGAGAGAGAGTGTGTGTGTGTGTGTGAGAGAGACAGACAGAGAGAGAAAGAGAGAGAGAGAGAGACAGACAGAGACAGAGACAGAGACAGAGAGAGAAGGGAGAGGGGAGAACGTGCGCCAACGGAAACCCAACCCAGTGCGGGTGAGCTACTTGGCCAGAGTTCAGGCGAGCAGTCCTTGAACCTGACCTTGCTATCTATACCTGCCCCTTCCACCTTTCTCCCCAGCGCTGCTTCCCTCCCGCAGCCGGCAGGGGGCAATACGACGCTGAGCCGCTGTCCCTCCGGGTCCCCAGAGGCAAGGCTCTACTTCCGGTTCTCTCGGGGAAACCGAGGCACAGAGTGGCAGGCTGAGTCAATGAACCAATTCAAGCGTCCCACCCGCCGGCTGTAACCCTCTCATCTCCCGGCCCCACCCCTCCCTCCTGGTCCAGAGTCAACCTGACCTCGGGCCGGGAGCGGATGGGGGTCGGTGCACCCAGGGTCTGGGGCCAACAAGGTGCCAAGATAGAAGGAGGCCGCCACTGCGGTGATTGTTTAAGACCTACCATAGCCCCACAGCTCCTGAGGATTCGCCCCATTAACGGACGCAATAACTGTGGATGGTGGAGGTGGGGGGATGGGATAACTCCCGGACGCTGTGCCAAGGTGAGGAGACTGCCTGACTTGCAGCCCGGGGTCCCAGAGTGGCACAGCGGCCAGCGATTCCCCAGCTCCGGCGCGCTCCCGGCCCCGCTTCTGAGCGTCCACAGTGTCACCGCGGGGTGGCAGCATCGGCCCGCATGCCCGAGGTCTTCCCGCAGCTCCCCACTACGAGCCCGCCCGGCTCCAGATACCAGCTACGAGGGCTCGGCCCTGACCCTCCTGTTTCCAGAGCTCAGCTTCCCGTTCCGCGAAATGGGGAGACATTCGGGGCGCTGGGGACACTCAGAAGTGAGGCTGTTATTGTCATTTCACTTCTTTCTGTGCCTCAATTTCCCTGCCTGTGATTATCTCCAACGTCCCTTTCATCGGGGAACGCTCCCCATCTGCCCCACTCCGCACAGCTGCACACCTTCCCCCCCATCCCTCCCCATCTAGGAGCGGAGGAATGGCCCGCGTTGGGGTCGTGGCAAAGGTTCAGGGGATTTGGAAGGATTAAGAGAGGATCGGGGCAGGGGTCGAGCGGGACTGCAGGGGGCGGGGGAAGTAGGTTCTGAGCTCAAGGTCCCCGACCCGGCTAGGCTAGGTGGGACCAAGGGTGGCTGGCAGCAACACCCTCCCCCACCTCCACACTCCCACCATAGCAAGTCTTGGGTTTCAGCAGGTCCTGGGGACCAAGCGCTACCCAGTTCCATCCACTCTTCTAGGAGCCGAACGCTGGAACCCACAGAGGGCTGTGCACCCACGGAGCAGGAGAGCAGTTAGGGGGCAGGGCGCCGTCCAGCCCCCTCGGAACAGATAGGGCTTGGACGCAGCAGGATCTGCCGGGCCCCGGTGCCCATTTGCTCAGGACTGAGCCAAGCCAGACCACTCTGGGTGTGCGAGGCGCCGCGGCCATTCTGACCCTGCGCTCTGGGCGCTGAACATGAACACCGAGCCTGGCCCTGCACAGGAGACGGCGCAGACTGCGGGGGCCAGGAGCGGCGGGGGAGGGGAGGCAGGGAACCCCCTGAGGGCCGGGAGCCTTCCCCAAAGCCTGGAAATCTCCCTCAACACCCTCCTAACCGTCTCCATCATGGTGCTTAGCCGAACGGCTTCTGCAGGTCATCCGAGCCATCCCCCTGTATCTGGCCAGGCCTGTCCCTTCCCTGTCCCTACTGAGTTAGCAGTGCTGACAGCGGGGTGGGGGTGGGGGGGGCGACCCTGGGTGCTGGAGGGAGGGCTCTGATCGAGGTCTGCAGGGAAGGCTTTGCTGCCTGGGCTAAGGGTGTGGCCCAGGAGGACCCCCTGTGGATAATTGCTGGGGGGAGGGGAAGCGCGCCAGAACGGCGATATGGCTGGGTGGTCTCTCTCTTCCCCACTAGAAACTGGAGGCCTAGTGGCCACCACGACCTGTACCATCCATTCCCCGCCCCCCCCCACCTCCATCCCCGCAGGCGCAGAGGAGCTGCCGGCCCCTCCACAGGTGTCTCTTCCAAGCCGCACCCTCCCCCGCGGCCTACACCCCCCCCCCGGCACCCAACCCCCCTCCCCCCACCCAGTCAGGGTAGGACGAGCGGAAGGGAGCCGGTCTGGGGAGGGGGGTCCGGGGGGTGGATGCGTCTGTGTGTCACGGGGGAGGGAGGAGAAAAGGGAGGGGAGAGCCGGGGAGCGAGGGAGAGAGAGCGCGCGGCGAGCGAGGAGGGCGGGCGGGAGGCGGATCCTCCTACCTGGGGCGCGCTCGCTCGCTCGCTGCTCGCTTGCCGGGGCCGCGAGTCACCTGGGGAGGCCGACAAGTGCGGACACATTGGCCGCCGCGGCGCTCGGCGAGGCGCGCACGGCCCCAGGCGGCTGCGCCCAGTGGAGGCAGCGCCCGCCCGGCCGCCGCGCTTGGGCCCGGGCTCCTGCCGGCGCTCCTGGGGCCCCACGGTCTCTCAGCCTTGCTTCGAGGTTGCGGCCCCCAGTCCAGGTCACTCCCCCAGGCGCACGCGGCGTCGTCGGCGCCCGGGGCTCACCATGGTGGCAACGCGCGCCGAGTGCCCGCGCGTCGCCAGCCGCCCGAGCCGCAGCGCGGGCTGAGAGCAGTCCGCTGAAGCCCCCCGCCCCTGCCTGTTCCCCGCTCGGCCCGCGCGTCCCCTCCGGCCGCCGCTGTCTATGGCGCAGCCCCCCTCCCTGGATCATGCACAGAAACTTTCGCAAGTGGATTTTTTACGTGTTTCTCTGCTTTGGCGTCCTCTACGTGAAGCTCGGGTGAGTATCCCCATGGGCACGGGCCGCCGCCGGGGGTCGGGGCAGCCAGCAGAAGCCGCCTCCAGGGTGTCTCCGCGGGGGCAGGGGACCGGAGGAGGCCATGGGCAGCTTTAGGAGATCCGGGGCTGGCCTGTGTGTTGGATACCTCGCCTAAACAGGGCAAAGATGCAGCCGCGGGTTCTCCCGAGGGGCGTCCAGCCCAGGGCTAGAGGAAGGAGAGTCGGGTGCGCAGGCGGCCGCAGGCAGGCTCTCGGGTAGCGGTGAGCGTGCCCGGCGCGTACTTTCACCTGTTTGGGCTCCAGGCCCCGGGGGTGGGACGCGCCTTCCCTCCCCCGGGCTGCGCTGGGCGCTGAGCCCGGCCTGAGCGCTAGCCGCCTGGAGGGCGCGCCGGGGCGGGGGACGGGGGGCGTCCGGCGGCCAAGGAGGCCCGGGCGGGCGG
Organism: Rhinolophus sinicus; assembly: GCF_057876585.1. Classification (NCBI taxonomy): domain Eukaryota; kingdom Metazoa; phylum Chordata; class Mammalia; order Chiroptera; family Rhinolophidae; genus Rhinolophus; species Rhinolophus sinicus. The sequence continues at coordinate 5,101,861 of NC_142501.1, forward strand.
GGGGCGCGCACCCCGACCGCGAGCGCGCAGGCCGGGGCTCCCGCCACGGCCCTTCGTCTCTATCCATCACCCGGACGTGTTGAAATTACCTTGACAACTCGTCCGGCTGGCTCGGGATGGGCTGCGCGGCCGGCCCGGCCGCCTCGGGCTCGGTCCGGGCCTCGCGCCCCCACCCTCCCGGGGCCCTCGGCCCGGCCCCCTATCGCCGCGCTCCCCCTGGCGCGGCCCGGCGGGCGGGCGCCCGGCGGGCCGCGCTCGCAGCAGTAGCTGCTCCGAGTCGTATTTCCACATTCCTGAACCCAGCCGAGTCCTTACCTGTTGAGCTGCGATCTCCTTTAGACAGAATCTGTCTCGGCCTCGCTCGAAGTGGGGGGGGGGGGGCGGGGGCGGGCCGCGGTGTGACCGTGAAGGGGTGCGGTGCGCCTCGTCGGGGGCGCCCACGGTCCCCGACCTCACCGCACTCTGCGCGCCTACTGTGCGCTGCCAGCGCGGGAGGCAGGCGAGTCCCTGCCGGGGGCAAAGCCTGCGAGAACAGCCCAGAGGGATTGCCCGGCCAGGTGCCGCCTGGGGAGACGCGGCTTTCCCGGGAGGAAAGGTAGAAGCTCTACCTGAGAATCATTTCGTCCATTCCCCCTCCGCCATTTTACAGATGGAGAAACTGAGGCCGGTGGCTGCAGAGGCAGGGCTGGAAGGCCCCTGTCCCAGTCTCAGTTCTGCAGGCCGGGCTGGTTGTCTGCGGTTGCTGGTGGCTCTGTTTATTGTGGGTCTGTGTGTAGGCTGTGTCCCTGGGTGTTTGTTTATGGGAGAGGATGCGTGCATCCAGTCTGCTGGGGGTGGGGTGGGGAGGGAGGCAACTGCTTTCTGAACTCTCCAGCAGCCCCTGCAATTACTCCTACTGTGCCCCCAAAGTAATGGGCACCCCCTAATGAGGCTTTCTCTGTTGTCTGGTTCTCAGCACTGAGGCCTTGTCCCCTCCTGGCCACCCTGGAGTTCAGTGCCCTTACTCTTCCCGTTTTAAGCATTAGGATACCCAGCAAGGGAGGCCAAGTCACTTGTCCTCAGAAGTAAGTGGCGGAGCTGGGACTGGAGTTGGCTCTGACCTCCACCAGTGACCACTCTTCCTAGCACCACCTGAAAGCAGCCACCCTCCCCCACCCCCAGCTTGTAGGAAGAGCTCTATGAACCACCCCCACCACCCCACCACCACGCAGCACAAGGACCTGAAGCTGGTGCCTAACCCAGACTCCTAGGGCTGATTCCAGGGCTTGGAGGTCGATGTGACTGTGGGCAGTACCCCCACCCCACCCCGTGGGCCTCCCGTTCCCCTCTGTAAATGGGACTGCTGCTCTGGCCATCCTGAAAAGGATGGTAGCCAGTGCCTGAGTAGGAAGAGCCCAGGGAGTGAGACAGTCTGTGCGCCTATGCACCTGTGCCAGCCTCTCGGAATGCATAAGAGAGCCAGGCAGTGCCTTGGCTCTGCCCTCTGCCTCCACCAAGGAGCCCTGGAGGGGGTACTCCTCCCCCGGTGTACCCCATAAAGTGCATACTCTCTCACTCCTGGGGAGAGAGGAGAAAACGAGGTCTCCACAAACACCCCTGTGGAACCACATCCAGGAAACCTGAGAACCACTATGGGATCTGCTAAGGGGAGGGGGCTCAGCCCCTGCCCACCCCTGTGGGAGTGAAAGTGCCTGCTTTCTTTGCAAGCCATCTTGGCTGTCCAAGGTGGGGAGGAGAGGGCAGCTGGGCCCAGATGTGACCCAAGGGGTTAAATGACCTGGGAGTCCAGTGCATTGAGGAGGTACGGGTGGTCATGCCACCCCTCCTCACTAGGTAGCCTCGGGTGAACTCTTTGACCTCCAAGCCCACTGTCCTTCATGGGAAAAATGGGGTGACAGTAGCACCTCTTTCACTGGGTACTGTGAAGGTTAGTCCTGGAGGCCTTTGCTCTGGGGTTGGGGGGGGGGCTCCCAATAAACACCTGTGCACACCAGTCAAGCCTTTCTTGTTAATGCCCATGATACAGAGGCTGCAGGCACCCTGGGGATGCCTTCAGACAGTGTATTCTGGGGCCTCAGAATTGGAGGAGCTGGGATTTCAGGGTCACCAAATCCCAGCCAAATATCAGAAATTGTGTGTTTCATGATCACAGCCTGCCAGCCCACACCCGGGCACATGCAGTCCCCCACACATGTGCCCCTCAGCCAGTGCAGATGTGCAGCCCCTGGGAGACCTCCCAGACCAGCAGGAATGGAGAACTCGGCTCTCCACAATGCTTATAGTGATTGGGGCCCCAACCCAGATGTGTCTTGGATTTTGAGCAATTTTTAAAACAAATGGCTTTGGGGAAGCACAACGCCTCACTTGGGGACTGAGCAACCTCTAGGAGCTCCAGCTCTGGAGGAGGCTGAGCCAGGCCCTGGAGGAACCGTCTGGAGTCTGGGCACACTTTGCCCCCTGGAACAGGGGTCATGAAGTCCCAGGACCAGCCCTGCTCCATGCCTGCCTCCTGCTCTTGGAGCCAGGAGAGGTAGAGGGGCCTGAGAGCCCTGGTCCCCAAGGAATGAAGGGGTGAGGCAGCCCCTCCTCCTGGAGCTAGCCCTTCACACCAGGTCTAGAAGCCAGGAAATCCACTCCCCCTGCGTCCACTAGTCATACTGCATGGACCTCTCTCTTTTCTTGTCATCTTTCCTGCTTTGTGCCTTTGCCCCAGATTAACGGGTCTACATTGCATCTACAGGGACATTCATGTGTAGCCGGGCTTGGCAGACAAAAGGAGGTGGGACTTAAAACCTGTGTTTCTGGGCTTAAAAAAAAAAAAGTCACTGGAAGAAGGATTGTTCAGAAAAGTGTGTCCTTGTGGATCAGCTCCTCCCCATACTTATCCCAACCAAGCCCTCAAAGGAGAGCAAAAGTAGTGAGGCGGGGACGCCAGAGTTGGGGGCCTCTGTGCACCTGTTAGGGGTACGTTCCCTCGTCAGCCGCTCCAAAGAGACTCAGGCAAGACCCTGCAGAGACACCAGTGCGCATGTGCACAGGTGAGCCCTGCCAGGCTGGGGCCTGGTTGGCCATAGTAGTGAGTGCATGCGACCCACAGCCAGCCTCACCAAACCAGAGACACACGCAAGTAGAGGTGCAGCACACACAGTGCATCTGTGCGCACACACCTGCGCCCTCACAGACGCGCCCACGCTCCCGCAGGCACACACAGGCACATGCAGGCACATGCATGCACACAAGAGCACACATTGCCGAGCACAGCCCCCAAGAGGAGCGCACGCCCCCGCATGGTTATCCCGTGGTGCTCCCCCCAGGTGCACCCTCCAGAGCAGGCCGGAGCTGTGTGACTCGCTGAAGTTGCGGGAAAGGGTCCGAGCCAAGACAGTTTGGGCAAGCCCTGGGGGCGGCTCCCGCAGCGCGCTCGGGTCAGCCTCCCCTTTAAAAAACCCGCCCGCGGAGGAGGCGGATGTAGGGGCGGCCCGGCCAATGGCAGCTGCGCGCCTGGGGAGACTTGGAGATGTGAGCCAGAGCGAGTGACAGAGCCGGTTCCGACGGACGAAGGGCCAGACGGCAGTTGAGGCGTACCCGCTGCCCCCTGCCCACCCTCCTACCCCCCCCCCCGCCCCGCACTTCAGCCCCAGCGAGATGCGCGGCCCTGGCGGCGGGGCACCGGCGACCGCAGCGCCGGGACCCGCGCGACCAGGTTCCTAGCATCGGGTGCCGCCGCCCTACCTCAGGGAGGGCCGCGGAGACCCCGGCTTCGCTGGCTCAGGCACCCTGCCCGCTGGGCCTGTTCAGCCCCGCCAGGAGCGCGGGCCCACCATGCTCCTGCTGTCGCCGCGCAGCGCGCTCCTCTCCGTCTATTGCCCGCAGATCTTTCTCATCTTGTCCAGCGGCAGCTACCTGTGAGTGCCGCGGGCCGCACGCGGGGTGGGCGGGCGGGGGGCTACCTCCCCAGCCTTCAGTGCAGGAGCCAGGCGGGCTGGGAACTCGGCTGGTGAGGTCTCTGGGCGGGGCGCCGGGTGCCTGGCGCGCGCGCGGGAGTCGGGGTACTTTGGGTCGCCTCGCCGGCCTAAGCCGCCGAAGTGGAGGATCTGGGAGCGGGGGAGTTTCGGCAGTGATAAGTTCCGGCTTTGGGGTCAGTGAAAAGGTGGCTCGCAAGAGGCCTTACAGCCCCCTGAAGACAAGGCTGCGCGCACCGAGCGCAAAGGCCGGAGGGCGCGCGGGCTGCGCGGAGATTCCCTGCGCGTCCCAGCCGAGTGCTGGACCAGCGGGATCCCCCTTCCTACATAAATCCACACGGCCCGCACGGCCGTACCACATTCGAGAGAGCTGCACGCACGTATCAACTGCCCCGCATACACACTGGCATACACGTGCATGCTGCGCCCCACCAGACAGCGGCCAAGCTACCCTGCGAGGTCGCTGCGGCTTCTAGCGCTTTCCCGCCGCGCTGGGCCGCCTGACTCGTACCGGGGCCGACTCCTCACCTGGGGCCAAGGGGGAGCGTAGTGCGCGCGGGCTGCCAGCAGAGGTGCGCCTGGGTGTTATGGCCAAGGCAGCGCGCGGAGCGTGGGCGCGCGAGTGCGTCCGGCCCAGCAGTGCCCGCGAGGCTCCGGGCAGCTCCAGGCAGGGCCCGGCCGGGCCCAGTGAGCTGAGGGGGTGCTTCGGCGCAGTGGTGGCTTCGCCGGATTCCTAATGGGACGCATATGCTCTGGCCTCTGATTTAAAAAGAAGTTTGATTTATGGAACCGCCGTTTGGGGGAATTTAAGCTGGATGCTACTGATTAAACCTCAGAGCTAGCTCTCCCTCCCCTTTTTTCCTCCCCTCCCCCTCCCCCTCCTTTACACGCGGGCCACGTCCGGGGTCGCCTAACGCGGCCAGAGGGGGCAGCCGCTGCCTTCCCGCTCCCTGCGCCACCTCCTCCCCCTGCGCGGCCGTAGTCCTAATAAATCGCCGCTCCCCCACCCCCATTTAATAGAGACGCAGCCAATTTCTTCTCCAGCTCCTAGGAAATTACTATCCTACCAGTTTTCCTTCTATAAATAGTCGCGCATCTTGAAACAAAAGTTCGCAACCACAGCCAGATGCTGCGAGGCCCGCGGTTTCCCGGGCTGTGGGACATAATTACAAGGTCCGGGCGCAGAGAACGCTCCAGGCCCGGCGGGCAGCCCCGGCTGCGGAGGCATCGCCTGGGGTGGGGTGGGGGGGAGGCAGGCTGCCCCGGGCAGGGAGCGAGCGGGGCGGGTGGGGACCGCCTGATCATTGGGGACTCAGGCTAGGAAAGAGTCCTGTTTATGGCGTCCTTCCCGGGAAATGGATCAGCCCAGGATTCCTTGGAGTCCCAGCTTCAGGTTCTCAGAGGTCGGAGGTGTAGGTCTGGAGCCTCCCCCTGTCCAGAATCTCAGTCTTAAGCCTTGCTAGAGAATCCGCAGCTACTCTGCTTAAGAAATCATTTTTGGAGCCAGCTGGCTGAGGTTTGGAGTTAATGGGGAGGTGTCCAGGGGTGGGAAACCTGGAGTCCTGGGGGTGGTGGCTTGGAGTGAGAATCTGTGGGAAGGAGGTGGGCAAGGGGCTCAGGAGCTGATGAGAACCGGGAGCCAAGGCAGCAGCTGAGGGGTTCTGGGGCAGGTGGTGGCCAGTATACCTCTGTAGACCCCAAGTTTTCCTTTTGGGTTGGTCCCCCAAATCTGGGCCTGCAGTGACTACCATCTGTGCCCACACAGGCTCACTCTCCGCAAGTGTGCACTGCCAGCTTTGTTGGCAGAATTCTCCCAAGGCAAGTTTTCCCAAAGTCCCTGGGCCAGTACTGGGGTCCAGAGTGGGTGGTGGGGGCATAAGTCAGACTCTGCCTCCTGCCCTGCCTTCAGCAACCCCACTCTCCAGGCAGCCCAGCCTAACCTGCAGCCCCAGGGGGAAGAAAGTGCTGATGCCAGCCTTTCCCGAACAGAGATGAACTCAGACGTTCCCAAGGGCAAGAGAGGGAGGCCCCAGGCATCTCTGGGTCTTCCCTGCCCTGTTTGGGTGGGCCTAAGCCGGATGTGTAAGATGCCATGGGTGGGAGTGGGGCCCAGGTGATGCGAAAGAAAGCATGCATGGTGAGAAGACCCTCTCTGTCAGCGGAGCTGAATGAAGCCTGAAGGCAGGTGAGGCTGCCAAGGCAAAAGGTCTTTGAGAACTGGGGGGGGGGGGGGGTGTCAATGGTAAGCCCACCTCAGTACTGCAGGAATGCTTAAGAAGGTCTGCCCTGCGGGCTCTGAGGATGCCTGGGGCAGGAGGGGCCCTGGGTGGAGGCTTATTTCTGCTCCAGAGAACTTTCCAGAAGGCATCCCGTTGCTGGGATCACAGACACTGGCGGGCAGTTGATCCTGCCCCTTTCATCTGGGCTGCTCTCCCAGCTCGCTGTCCTGGGCTGTGGTCCGTGCACAGCGAATCCCAGATGCATGCCTGCCTGGGCCCCTGCCACTGATTGGGTCCGACGGGTGTGCTGGCCTGGAAGGGCCCTGAGCCCCTGTCTGATGCTGAGCTTGGCCAGCTGAGCTTGTGCGAGGCAGCTCTGGCCAGCCATACCCTCCTCTGTGCCTCTGTTGTCAAAGCAGAAGCTCCCAGGGCCAGTGGGGGTCAGTGAAGGCCCAAGGGAGGGCAGGTGGGGGGCTGTAGGCCAAGAGGAGGGCCTGCAGTGCCAGGTCAGCTGGTATGGGGGCCTGGCCGAGGCCTTGTGCCAGGACCAGGCTGGCCTCCTGTCCTGGGCAGGTCCCTTCCGGTCTTGGCCTCCCTCTCCCAGATGTGGGGGTTGGCTTCAATGATCCCCCCAGGTCTTCCGGTACGAGCCTCTCATGGTGACCGCTCGCGCTGGGGAGCTGAGTGAGTCATGGGTGACAGGGCGGTTACTCACCCACCACCTGGCTGTGGGGGGTGGGGGGCACTCACCACTGCCCAGCCCAGGCTGGGCCTCTTCCCGGCTTCACCGCTGTGGCTTTATTGGTGGTGTGCACCGCAGCCCCATAAGCTCTGTGGGCATGACTCGGGAGGTTGGGGGGGGGGGACGCTGAATCAGGCCTACTCCTGTGGCATCAGAGCCCGGTGGGGGCAGAATGGGGCCACCGGATCAGTCATGGACAGGTTGCCCTTGGGAGGAGCAGTTCCCAGCCTGGAGGGCTGTGTCTGTCAGGGTGTGGAAGGAGCTCTGCTGTGTGGCCTCGAGCAGGTCCACGGGCCTCTCTGGGCCTCAGTCTCCTCTTCCATCACTTGGGATGGAGAGCCTTCCTTTGTAGGCTCAGGTCAGGCCCATATGCCCTCAGGATCTGAAAGCATGTGCAGCTCTGGAGATGGGTAGAGGTACACATGGTGGGTTTAGATTCAGGGAACCTGACAAAATCCTAGCACCCAAAGGACCCCCAGCTCAGGATGTACAAATCACAGAGAACTCCAAGAAATCACTGATGCGTGGGTGAGGCTCGTAAACCACTAGTTAAAGGGGGAACTGGTGCATTCTGGAAAGGACTCCTTTTGACACTGTGTGTGGGGAGGGAGGGCTGGGATGGGAAGGGGGACTCCTCAAAGGCTTCCTCTGGGGCCATAGTGGGCACTGCAGCTGTGTGTTGATGCCTGCAGGAGAATGGCCCATTTTCTAAGCAGGTTTTTCTTGAGTCCTCATGAGGCCCCAGATCCAGGGTTCCCATCCCCACTCCTCCTTTTACTGCTTGGGTGTATCCTGTAACCTCAGCAGTGTCCTCTGTACAGAGGGGGCCAGCGGAATTCAAATCTCCTAGAGTGAGTGTGAGAATTCAACAATCAAGTGCAGAGACGTGCTCGGCTGGGTTCCTGGTAAGTGTTCAGGAGATGCGGTCATTCTCAGCTATTAGGAGCAGGGAGGCTGGCCACCAGCGACACGGAGGGAGGCCCGCTGGCTGGGTTTGTTCAGGGGAGAGTGATAAACTCTCTAGGGGTTTCACAGGGCTTCTCAGTGGAGGTGATACCTAGATGGGGTTTTGAATGATGGATAGGAGTGGCCCAGACTAAACAGGAGCACGTGAGAGAATCCTAGAAGGAACAAGACTCATTGTCAAACCCATTCATCCAGGGCTCCAGTGGAGGGAGCCTCACAGCATCTTGCTGAGGTGGGCAGACCGAACGCCGGAGTCCAGCAGAGAGGGCCTCTGCTGAGGTCACCCAGAGCCCAGGGTAAGAGCCCTCTGGCTCTGGAGCCAGCTCCACCACCACCTCCGAGAGGAAGTGCTCCCTGTGATGGTCCCATGGGGAGAGGAGTTCCAGGGTGGTGCAGGCAGCAGGTGGAGGTGCCCTGAGGGAGGAGATTGCCACTGAGGGAGGTGGTTTTTGAAGCCCTGACTGCACATGGTTTTTGCATTTGGCTCCCCTAGGGACATGGTGACATAGGCCTAGCAAGTCACACTCCCTGCCCCTGTCCCCCTCCACCCCCAACATGTCCCCCAGAGCCTCATACAGCCCGTGGGAGCCCAGACCCCCGCTGGGGATCTGGACCAATGCTCTGAGTAGATGCTGAGGGTGATGATGGGAGGGGATAAGATGGGATAGAGATCTTGAGTGGGACCCCAGACCCTCTGTCAGCTCAAGATTGAAGTGTACCCAGACACGGCCACTCCGTGCGGCCTGTGGCCAGACCCCTAATCTCTCAGGACCTCTCCCCTGGGGCAGTGAGAGGGGCTTCAGCTGGCTCCCCTGAAGCCTCCATTTTTCATGGCCCTGGGTCCAGCTTAGATAGGGCTCAGCCCCCCTCCCCACTACCCCAGCAAGGGGATAGGAGGCTGGGCGTCCTCCCTTGTCAGATGAAACCCCGGCCCAGGGCTCCCTCAGCCTGATGAAAGGGTCATTGTGTGGCGCAGGCCGCCCGCTGGCCAAGGACAAAACCACCGTTTGTCCTCTTTTCCTGGCGCGGGGATGGGGCCTCCCCTCAGGCTGGCCGAAGGGGTGGGGGTGGGCACAGGTGCGCTCCCTCCCCCCTTTCTCCATCTTCCCCGTTTCCATCCCAGAACTGCTTCACTTGCCTAGAACCCCTCTCAGTCCTGCCCCCCACCCAGGGTGACCTCACCCTCTCAGTGAGAGCCTGAGGCTTGGGCCAGCCCTGATGTTGGCAGGAAGGCAGTGAGCTCTCCAGCCCTGGAGGCATGCAAGCAGATGCAGGAGTGAGGGCCAGGGATGCTGGGGCAGGGCCTTGCCTGGAAAGAAGCCAGCACTCATGGGTGCTCTGTGCCAGCAGCCATGTGGTGTGGTTGGCCCACTCCATGGACGAGATGCGGACGCTGAGGCCCTGAGAAGGTCGTCCCACGGCCTCAGCAGCACAGTGCAGCCTGGAATCCTGCCCACCAACGCCTCTCCCAGCCTCAGGCTGGAGCAGGTGGCCTCTGAGGCCCTGGGGATACCACAAAGGGCTTGGTCTGAGGCTGTGAGTGGAAGGCAGGATAGTTCTGCAGTCCCCAAGTAGCCATTGCTGCACAGACCCTAAAGCCTGCCAGCTGCCCAGAATGGCACCAGGGGGACGCCACCCTGCAGCTTTCTGGGTATCAGCCATGGTCTGGAAGCGCCCGTGTCAGCATCCCCTGGCTCCCATCCCGTTGACACCTGTAGGCCTCCATCCCTTTCCAGATGCCCCCCCGCCCCCTGGCTGTCCTGCTCCCGACCCTACTCCAAGTGCCTCCCAGACCCGAGGTATTCCTTGTGCTGAAAAGTACAGCCACTGTCCCCAGCTGGAGCTGCAAATGGGCCAAGCCCCCCGGTGGGAAAGAGCCCAGGGACACGCGTGGTGGGCCTAAGTCTCGGCTCACCCTCCCTGTAGCAGGCGTTGGCGCTGCCAGGGTCCAGAGGGGTCCAGAGCTGAGACAGGCCCTCGCTGTCACAAGTGGCAAAACAGATTTAAAAAGGTTTTTGAATGGGACTTCCTCCAGAACATAACTACCTGCGCCCCGGAACCCCAATTGGGGGGCACAGGGCTTTGCATTCCCCTTCTGGAGGACTCCGGGCCCCCTGGAAAGGCTTTTTCTTGTAGGACTGACATGTGCACACCAGTTGGGGTCCGATTTGACTGTTTGCTCTCTGGCTGTCAGGACAGGGGGACTAAACAAGGGCCACCCACATGGGAGGTGGCAAAGTAGGGTGCATGAGGGTCAGTGATGCTCTATATTATGATCAAGGGGGCTGAGCCCAGATGAAAACCCGTGTCTGTGTGGCTCTCGGGTCCTCTCAGGGCGTCCTTCTGCTGTGGGTTTCCGACCTCCTGAAAACTCCTTCGCCCTCTAGCTCACTGCCTGTCATCTCACATGGGTCTAGAAGCCATATCTTTCAGGTGGTTAGAATTGTCTGTTGACCAGGAATCAGAGGAGGTAGCCCCAGCTGGCTAGCTTGTGGCCTCCATGGGGTCAGCATGTTTGGTGCCACGTGCCGTGGACTTGGGGGCCACCTGCCCCTTTTCTGGACCTTGGTTTCCCCATCTGGGTGATGAGCCAAGATGTTCTCAGGCGCCCTGCTCCCCTCCACCCCTGCCCGCCAGCCCTCCCTACTGCTCTGAGCCTGCCCCTCACACCGCAGCATCTAGGACAGTCCCTGGGCCAGGTGAACATGATGGGCGGTACGTGCAGGTGTAACTGGGCAGCCCCTTCCCCATCATTTACACAGCGCCTGGTGCCACCCACAGCTGGAGCCCCTAACCCACCTGCAGTGAGGGTGGACCAGGGAAGACCTCTCATGGAAGGTGATCTCTGACTTAGTCCTAAAGAATGTGCTGGAGAGAAGAATGGCATTCCTGATGGAGGGACCACTGACTGTGGGCATGGGCTGGGGGAACAGGGAATGGCTAGGAGCTGGTTAGAGTGGGGTGGGTGGTGGGACGTGCGGTGAGAGAGGTGGCAGGCGCTGCCTCAGGCCTGGGAGCCTTGGTGGGAAGGTTTGAAGCAGAGCAGGATATGCAGCTTCACCCTGAGCTGAGAAAAGGCGCTGGATATGGAGTGGGTGGTGGGTGGTGGGTGGTGGGTGACGGGAGACGGGAGGGCGCTGCTTCTGTGGTCGTCTGAGATGGAGGGGGCCTGCGGGCAGGGGATGATTTCTCCCAGGCAGGATCTATAGGGCTGACGGGGCACAGAGCAGGAGGGGCGTGTTGTCAGCACGTAGGCTCTGCAAGGCCAGGCCTGGGGTCTTGAGAGTGACTGCTGTCCCTGCCCCCCGCACCCAGCACAGCACCGGCACTTAGTGGGGGCCCAGTTAACATGTGTGGGAGGGTCAGAGGACCTCTCATCTGTTTGGGCCTGGTCAGGTCCCACTGCTCAGTGGTGCAGAGGCCTGCAGGCCCTGGTGTGCTAGTGCCCGGCAGGTGTCGGTGGGCACAGGGGTGAACTGGGGGGGCTGGATGACTTCCCCAGGTGACTTCACTGTTGGCGACAAGCGCTGGGAATTTCCAGGTGCTATTGACACGCCCCCTCCAGAAGGAGTGAGATCCGTCACCTTGCTGTCCCCATCTTCCTGGTGCCTGTCCTGTGTGCCCATCTGCCCACCTCAGGCCCTACCGTGGGCTGAACTGGTGGCTTGGCTGCACCTGTGGACCAGGCCTTCGTCACTGCCCAGCAGGGTCACCACTCCCCTTCGGGGCGCTGTCTTGGGCATGGAGCATGGTGTTTGGCATGCCTAGATTCCCAGGGTGACTTTCCTGAGCCTTGGGCCCATGAAATAGGTTGGGGTGCTGGGCAGCCAGTTCGGGGAAGGTGCCCAAAGAATGTGCCTTGGGTGGGAGGTGGCAGGGGCAGAGCCCAGGGCTGGCTGGGCAGGAACGGGAGCACTGCACAGGGAATCAGCAGCCCTGGGCTCTGGTCGGTCATCCTGTCCCCAGCAGGTCAGAGCACACAGGGCCTCTGGGCTCATCACACAGGGTATGGGGACCCCACGGACACTGGCTCTGGAAATGCCAGATGGGGGCTGCAGTCGGCTGGTCTCTTGGGGTGAGTGCTGGGCTGAGCACTGAGCTGTCTAAGAGCTCCCACCTGTCTTCTCTCAGACCCCACCTGCCAGCTGCGTGACCGGACAGGGTTTTACTGTAGGCCGTGGCCCCTAGAGGTATGTGGGGGGGGTAGATATGCCAGCCCCATGCTCCCTTGTTTCCTTTCCAGGAGCGAGGCAGGGTGTGAGGTGTGATGACTCCATCTGCTAGGGAAGCCCTCCTCTTGGTCTAGCTCCCGCCCCAGGAGTGGGCATTGCAGGGGGACTCCGGCGACCCCCAGGGGCCAGCCACCACATGCTTGTTTGCCAGCCCCTCCCAGAGAGGTGCGAAGAGCCAGGGTTTGCAGCCAAGTCTGAGTGTGAGCCCAGAGCGACCCCTGGCTCTCCCTGGCTGCCTCCCTTCCAGCGTGGAGATTCCTTCAGGGGGAGGAGGAGAGAGGAGGGCAGCTGGCAGTGGAAGAATGCTGAGGAAACAGACAGGGCCTGGGCAGAGCTCGGAAGTGGGGAGAAAGACCCAGGGCCTGGTCCTGCTCTTGGCTCTGCCACTGAGCCCTTGTCACGTGGTTGCGTGGCCTTGGATGAAATACTACTCCTCTCCTCCTACTGGGGTCTGACACGGAAGTCAGGGGCCATGCCAGGCAGGTGTTCTGAAGATGCTGGGCCCAGCAAGCACTCACCGCTCAGCTCACTGCATCGTCAAGGTCACTGCCGCTAGGATGCCTGCTGAGGGGCAGAGCGGGCTGCCCCTGGGGTAGTGAACACCCTGTCTTTCAAGGCATCTGAGCTGAGGCACTTGTCTGGGAGGTCCTGGTGGCCCAGAAATTCTCAGAAGAAGAAGCTCAGGGTGGGGAGGGAGCGGCGCCCCGAGGAGGTTCCCACCTTTGGTGAGAGCAGAGGGCAGGACCAGACAACTGGGGGGAAGCCAAGATGGGGCTAGGCCTTGGCTTGGGCTCATACTCAGATGCTGCGTGGCCCAGGCAGGCCCACCTCATCTAGTCCTGGAAGTGGAACCCTCCAGGTCACTGGTCTGAGTTTCAGTCCCGGGGCCGGAGTTTGGCCCCACCCTGCACTCTGCACAGAGAAGACCGCTCACAGTCCATTGCCCACAGGGGTTGGCCCCGAACCTGCTCAAACTATATCCAAAGGAGCCAGGAAGGCCGACGCCTGGCCGATGCATAAGGTGCCCAGACTCCCAGCCTGGCCATGGGCCAGCAGGTCCTGCCAGCTTCCTCCCACCTGTTCCGCCCGCCTGTTCGTCCATTCATCTGTCCTGAGGTTTCAGGTTGACATCCTGGTTACCCAGGCCTGCAAGGCGCCCACCCCCGTGTCTGACAGATCTGGGGCATCAGGGTTAAGGCCAAGGCCAGGGCTGGGGTCTCATTCCTGATTGGGCTTCAGCTTGTTGTGCTGCCTCAGGTACTGTGGCACCTCTGGGCCACATCTGGGTCCCCATCTGTACCATGGGAAGTCAAGAGATAAGATAAGGCCTGGGGAAGGTCCAGGGCACAGCAAGAGGTTCAGGAAGTGTGGCCATGGCCTGGCTAGACAGGCGTTGCTGAATCTCAGCCCCCAATGACCTCCTCAGGAGACTGGCATAGATGTGGCTTATGCCAGGAGGGAGGGAGGACAGAGGAGAAACTCAGGCAGGCTTCTTAGAGGAAGAGGTACCAAGCGATCTTGCCTGGCTGGTGGAGAGGGCAGGGTGCCAGGGGAGGGAGAATTACTGGTCCAGTGTGGCTTGAACCCAGGTGTGTCTTGATGGGGCCTGGATGACCAGCAGAGGTCTGGAAGTTTCTGAGGTCAGAGGTGAATGTCTTGGGGTCACAGTGACTGGTGAGGTTCTGATTTCACAGATTTAGCAGATATGGGGACTGGAGGGTCCCCTTAGCCATGACCTCCCTGTGGCCCCTTAGCTGTGAGCTCCCTGTGCCAGCTCATGGGAGCGGAGGGCCCCCTCTGTGCTTACCCACCTCCAGTCATCTGGGTCTCGCCCAAGACCCCCTGCTCACTGCCTGCTTTCTCCCAGGCTGCCTGGTTTCTCTCCAGGGTGGGGTCCCAGGATGCCAGGCTAGGAATGCCAGCTATGTGGGGAGGGCGGGCTGGCAGCTGCCCGCCGGGGGCGCGAGGGAGCAGGCGGACGCTCCGCTCTCTTCCCCGAGAACATTGCGGGCAGCAAGCTGAGCCAAGCAGTGGCCTGGAAAAACTGCAGCAGGCAGGCCCCACAGTGCAGGAAGCCAGCCTGCAAGAGACCCCGCCTGCAAGCAGGGGCTGTTCTCCCCATTGGACAGATGGGCAAACTGAGGCTCAGAGGGGCCAGGGAGAGTCAGCAGCAGAGTAGAAATCAAACACAGGACCCCAAATCCAGAGAACTCTCTTTAGGACACAGTTCCAGGTAGCTAGATTGTGGCATCAGCCTCTCACTACGCAGATGGGAAAATGAGGCATGGGCGGGGCAGGGAGGGGCAAGGGGGGCCTCATTGCCCATCAGGGCCCTTCCCACTCCCAGGCCTCTCTATTCCTCCTCTTGGGACACCCTCATCCCTACCCACCCGTTATGGAGCCCCCCTTCTGGGTGCTCTCTTAAAGCCTCAGTTTCCTCACCTGTGAAGTGGGGTTGCTGAGGCGCGCAGCCTGAAGGGCCACTATGGGGAAGAGGTAGGACAGGGTGGGGCTGCTGCTCAGGAAGGTGGTCTTTCTGGCCTGTCTCTTCCCCCAAAGTGCAGATCCTGTGTCTGGGCAGGTGAGGGGATAGGTCAAATGGTCTTTGGGATGCGATCGTGCCTGCCCTCTGCACGCTGCCCTTCCACCATCACCCTGTAGGGTCCAGGCTCTTCCCGCCCAGGCCAGTAGAGGGAGAAGCCATTTACCCAAAGAGGCCTGATTGTACCCTATTTTCAGATGAGAAAACTGAGGTAGACTTGTGGTGACCTTTCTGGTCTGGGGATGTCCCCAAGACCCATACTCCCCACTGAGTTGGGCCCAGAACTCCAGCAGGGGAAAGTGATGAACAGATTCATGGAAGACCAGAGGAAGGACAGGTGGCCTGACCTGAGTGTCACCGGGCCCTTGCACCAGCTGCGTCCAGCTCTGTTCCCATCTATCCTGTTCCATTCCACAGAGGAGGCTTTCGGGGACCCATCTGACGCTAAGCTCTGGCACTGTGACATTGGTTCGGGGGCTCTGCAGAGTGAGCCCAGACCTAGAAGACATTCTTATCCTTACTTGACAAGCAGGAATATTGAGGCAGTCATTAGCCCCCACTTCACATGCTGCCCCACGGGATCCTGCTGGGCTGCAGAGACACCCCTGCTCACCTGAGGGAGAGGCTGGCGGGACGTGGCCTTGGGTGGGCGTGAGGGCCAGGTGCCTCCCTCTCAGGTATTTGCCAAGTTACTTCCTGGACAAGTGGACCCAGGCTCGCCTCCCAGGCTGATCGCAGATAATTAGAACATTCTTCAAATATTTTGCCGGAGGATGCCCAAGAAGGAAGAATTACAAAGCGCCCCGGGCCAGCAGTGTGGGCTGGAGAAGCACTGGACTGCTGGGCAGCCAGGGCTGGGGCCAGAGATGGGCGGACGGAGGCTGGGGATGGCCCAGCTTGGCTAGCTTGGCCCCACCTCCCAGGTAGCTGGGGTGGGGGTTCATAGCCAAGGCTAGCTCAGGGCCCAGTGGGGTGCTGGGCAGTGCTGGGGATCCCCATCCTGGGGAACCAGTAGCAGGTGGGGTGCACAGGTCCTGCCACAAATGGCATTAGGAAAAGCTTGAGGGGTTCCAGCACAGAGTTCTGGCTCTCTGGGGCCTCCAGAGGGAGGGTCTGTGCAGTGAGGAGAGGAGTGGTTGGGGAGGAGAGCACGTCTCTGGGAGGTGGACCCTGGGGCAAAAGTGTGGAGACAGAACCCAGAGTGCTATGGGGTAGGAGGGAGCCATAAGGAATGTGCCTGCGGCCATCACGACTGACACGGCCCTGACCGCTCAGGGCTGGGAGGCCTGGCTCAGGCCCTGAGGCCACCGTCCTGCTGGTGTTGGGAGGAGCAGGCGGGGTTGGGTGGGCAGGGTGGCCTCAGAGGGCTGCCTTCTCAAGAGTGGTAGTGCCACCTGCAGAGTGGGAAGGCGGGCAGGGGCCAGATTTCTCCCCTGAGTGCTGCCCTGGTCCTGGCCTGGGAAACACTTCCGGGATCCTGTGGTTGGTTTGGGGCAGGGGCTGCACGATGCAGAAACCTGATGGTGGGGGATGGGTTGCGTTAGATTTGGTGCTCAGTCCAGGGAAAGGACTCAGAGCGGGAGCTGGGGCCAGGTGGGTGGGGGTCCCTGGCATGGTGGGGCCATGTGCCGCGCACTGGGGCATCTCTCTCCTGGGCTATGGTTTGTGGGGCAGCTGTTGGGGAATCCATAGGAAAAAGGAGGTCCTGCAGCCTCCTTGGCATACACAGCCAGCCACATCTATGGCAGTAGTTTGAAGGCCCTACGGACAGATCAGAGGGTGTGAGGCTTCCCTTGGGTCTGACAGGCTGTTTTGTCACATGGTCCTGGGCTGGCAATGACACCACTTCTCTCTGGCTTTTTAAACAGAAAGACAACTTGTCCTGTCACTGGCAATGCTGGGGATCGATGCCCTATGGAGGGCCCTTTGGGGTGGCTTTGTCTCTACAATGCCGTCACCTGCCCACCTCGCGTGACTTGAAGTGCTGGGCCTTCGTAGGGAAGGCTGACATTTTCTTAACCATGTGTAAAGTGGGAATAAAGCTGTTTTTTATCGACCAGTAGCAGTCTAAGTGAAAATGAGGTGTGCTATGAGCACCCCCAGCTGCCTGCCCAGCCCCCCAGCCCCACTGAGGATGTCCCAGGTTCATGGTCCTGCTCTCTGCACGAGCTGGGGTCCCTGTCCCTGGAAGGGCTCCCCACAGATGTGTCTGAGCTGTGTCCACCCTTTCCACTCATTGGCTCATCTGTCCGTCATTCATTCAGTTCCACAACGACCCCACGTCAGGCACAGTGCAGAACAGGACAGGGCCCCTGTCATCCTGGAGCCAGCAGAGGTCCCTAGGGGGTCCTGTCTGGGGAGAGGCCATAACTCAGCTCCTGGTCTGAGAGACTCCTTCCAGCCTGGCTCAAGTTGGGGCTTCTTTCCTTCAGGAGCCCCCACCCCCGGGGTGGGGCAATGCAGCTTGGCTCCAATGTAGCCACCTGCCCCTAGGGACCAACGGGGGAGGATGGCTCTCCAGGTGGACAAGTGACCACTCTCCCAACTGTCTTTGAGGGTCACAGATAGGGGAGATGAGGCACTCACCAGTCTGGGGGCAGGAAGTGTGGGTCCCAGACCCTGCGCCCCTCCCTCCCTCCCTGAGCTACTTGGCAGGTGGCTGGACCTCTCTGAACCTCTGGTTTCTATTCTGAGGGAATAATAATAATTATTATAACACTTGCCTCCCCACTGAGGGGACATCTTAGCCCAGAATCCAGCGCACAGTAGGTATTCAGTCTGCCTTGAGCCGCCTAGCATTTAACAGCATGAGGCGTTTAGGTTAGACTCCTGGCTGCTGGGACAGGCTTTGGAGGGTAGTTACCTTCTGAATGAAACGGGTGTGCCCCACAGAGACCGGGGGTGGGGGGTGGGGGGTGGTGACAGGATGGCTCTCATCCTGGGTGTAGGTGGACTCTGGCTCCCCTATCCGACCCCTCTCTGGGCCTCAGGATCCCTGACTGTGAAGTGACTCAGATGTTGCTCCCCAAGGATGTCAAAGTGGGGGGCTGCTCTGAGGAGACATGCACGCTGGGCCCTGGTGGGGTCGGGCTTGGCCTAGATGGAGGTCTTAGCTAGACTGGCCACTGCACAGAGCTCCGCCCCTCCAGGCCTCAGGCAGCCCTCAGAGGACCAGGGATGCCTTTTGATCCTGGGGTGTCTGAGAGCCTGGGTTTGGGCTGTATTCCTGCCTGGTCCAGATCTGCCTGGAGGTGGCGGCTGGTCTAGCCCACAGCGCATCCCCTAAGGCTGGGCACACACACAAGGCACACAGCAATGATTTTGAATGTTCACATTTTATCTCTTAAGTGTATTTTAGTTCAATTTTTGTAAGAAAGCTTAGGATTTTCATTCTTGCCTTATTTTGCCAGCCCTGTAAATTTGTGTATTTCAATATTTTACTTTTTTATTGAGGTGTAACTTATATAAAGTAAGTGCAGAAATCTCAAGAAGACAGTTGAATGCATTTTTACATACATGGGCACCGGTGTAACCACCACCCAGCTCGGGATAGAGAACAGTCCAGAACCCAGCAGGCTCCTAGGGTACCTCCCACCGACAGTGACTCTGTTCTGACTTCTGTCTTGAAGGGGAGTTTTGCTCCGTCTAGAGCAGGGGTGTCCAAACTTTTTTCAACGTTTTTCACCAAGGGCCATATGCGGTAAAATACACAAACAGCCGGGCCACTCACTCGAGGTGAAGTATGTATTGCCTCACCTAGTTTATTTAAGTAAATTAAATATATTTTTGGAATTTGCTGCGGGCCAATAAAAAATGGATCGCGGGCCACAGTTGGCCCGCGGGCCGCAGTTTGGACACCCCTGCTCTAGAGCGTGTGTTCTGTCTGGTTTCGCTCAGTGGTGTCTGGGAGAATGATCCACGTGGACATGTGTCAGCTCCTGGCCCTTTCTCTTGCTGTAGCACCCTGTAGGTCACTGTGTGAACATACCACAATTTATTTGTCATTCTCCTGGGATGGACGCCTGGGTGATTGTTCCCAGTTTGTGCTGGACACAGGAGTGCATGTCCTTGGTGACGATAAATGCTCGTTTGTCTTGAGTGTATAGATTCCAGAGTGAAATGCTTTAATCATCAGTCCCCCTGACTGACAAAGCCGGTCCCTATTCCCTACCAGGGAGCTGGGTCCTGGGGGCTCAACGAATGAGGGTCAGGAATGGTCCCCCAATCTCAGGCCACGAGGGCTAATGAAGGCCACCACTGATGACCTGTCACCAGAGGCCAGCTACAGAGTGCTATGTACTTTGCATTATGCAGCAATATGACGTGTCAGGACTGTTCTTACTCCCATTTCACAGATGTGGAAACCGAGGCACAGAAAGGTTAAGCAACTTGCCTGAGGTCTCATAGCTAAGAAGAGGCAGAGCCAGGGTTCCAGCCAAGCCGGCCGGCACTGGCGCCCATGTTCCTTATCCCTGCCCCACGGGGCTGCCAGGTGGGTAGGCTGGTACCTGGCTAGTGCCACAGCAGAGGTCCTACCCTTTTGGCCACTCCTGCACCCATCTATCGCCTGGCAGTGGTCACCTCGCCACTCACCCAACTGGAACCCCTTGTCCCCTTGGGATGGCTCTAGCAGAAGATCGTTCGATCTTGTTGTTGTCCAGCGGCAGCCCCCGCCTCGCCCGATGCCCGGTTCAACCCCCGTGCCAGGCCCTCTGCTGGCCTCCCCACCCTCTGGCCCGAGATCAGAGGCCCTGTCCACAGCCCCGGAGGACGAGGCGGGAGCTGCTTGTCTGCAGGGCCCGAAACCCCTTCTCCTCTGAGCTCCCTCCTTGGGATTGGCCCAGACCAGGGGTGAGGAAAGTTTCCAGACTTTCAGCTTTGCCCATTCCTCCTGGCATCTTGCCTGTGTCCTGAGGCCCCTGAACAGCACAGGGGATGAGCCTGGAGCAGAATTTTCCATGGAAAAAGTCAGTGACTGAAACACGAGTGCCCCGCCCAGCTTCTCTGTGTGCGCAGGCCACTCAGAAGCTCCCTGCCAGCCTCTCCCCGGACACCTGGGCGGGCAGCTGCAGGCCGGGAAGCTGCCCAGAGGGTTCTTCCCACTTTGGGGTGAGAGCCGGGCCCCCTCCACCCGTGGGGCGGCTTGATGAGAGTGCCATAGCATGCCCTCACCCCCAAACTGCCAATTATCCCAGGATGCTGCCTGCGTCCACCCACCTCTCCTTCTCCAGAGCACCAGTTATTTAGTTATTATATATTTTTATCCCTTTTCCCACTCCGACGGTTTCCTAATGAGGGCCAAGCTGCTCGTCCCTATCAGCAGCCCCCTCCCCTCCAGGCGGAAGGAAGAGCGTGGGCAAGACCTGGGGTGTGGCATGGCCAGGCCTGCTCTGGGAGGGCAGTGGTCAGACTGGCCAGGCATGTGCAGTCTGTGGGGGAGGGGATGACAGGGCCGCTGACACCCGCCACCTGACCTCAAATGCCAGCAACGGATGTGTCCGTAAACCTGGATAAATTAATGAGTGACCTGGAGGATTTTAAGCAAGGGAAGGATGTAAGCTGTGTTTTGAAAATGAAAAGTGGGCATGGTTTCCTACTCTAGGCTGTCTTCTAGCATTTGTTATGCATCTACTATGTGCAGTGCTCTGAGCCACAGTGCTGCCTCCACCTAACTTTTGGAAGCATAGACTGGGCTCTGAGCCTGGCTGTGTGGCCTTGGGCAGGTTCCCTAGCATCTCTGAGCTCTGGTCTGCATACCTGTAAATGGTGAGAGCAAGGCTCACCTTGCCAGCAAAGGACCGAGATAGCACAGAGGCCAGCTGTCCAAGGTTGGTGCTCACAGCAAGAGCATTTAATATTGTTAGGGGGAAAATCCCCACATTTGAAGGAAGACAATTTTTAAATTATTTCTGAATTATCAACCATATTTGATTATTTACGCTCCTGGCACAAAATACACTATAACTCTCTTCCCTGATGTCTACAGTTCACCTTTAATCCATGCACTGTTATGCTGGGGCTCCCCTCCATCTACTCCATCAGCCCCCCGACACCTGGGGAAGCACACTGCGAGTATAAGTGGGGTGTGAGGTGGGTCTCCTTCCCCCAATTCCTCTATGGCCGGGGCGTAGAAGCCCTGTGCGTAGATAGAATTTTTTTAAATTGCGGTGAAAATACGCATAACATAAAATTTGTCACTATAAACATTTTAAAGTGTGCAAGTCAGTGGCTTTTAGTACATTCATAGCGTTGTGTAACCACCACCTCTATCCAATAGTTCTAGAACTTTTTCATCACCCCAGATGAAAATTTCAGACCTATTAAGCAGACACTCCCCACCCCACATCTCCCCAGCCCCTGGAAACCACTAATCTACCTTCTGTCTCTGTGGATTTACCTTCACTGGGCTTTTCAGATAAATGGAATCAGTATGTGGTCTGCTGTGTCTGGCTTCTTTCACTTACCACGTTTTTGAGGTTCATCCATATGACATGTGTCTGTACTTCATTCCTTTTTATGGCTGCATAGTATTCATTTATTCACTGATGGGCATTTGGGTTGTTTCCTCCTTTTGGTTATCGTGCTGCTGTGAACACTTGTGTACACGTTTTTGTTTGAACACCTGTCCTCAATTCTTTTGGATATATTACCAAGGAGTAGAATTGCTGGGTCCTATGGTCATTCGATGTTTAACTATTTGAAGAGCTTCCCAGCTCTTCCACAGCGGCTGCACCGTGGTACATTCCCACCAGCAGTGTGTCACCAACGCGCCATTTTCTGTTGTTTTCAGCAGAGCCATCCCTGCAGGTGTGAGGTGGCCCCTCACTGTGGTTCTGAGTTGCATTTTCCTAAATGAGTGATGGTTAGAATTTTTTCACCTGCTGTTGGCCATTTGCATTTCTTCTTTGGAGAAATGTCTGTTCAGGTCCACTGCCCGTTTGCAAATTGGATTACCTTTTTGTATTGAGTTGTAGGACTCTTTTAGAAGTGACCCTTGAGTACGTACTCATTTGTTCACCCATCCCTCCATCCCACAAACACCCATGGACAGCTGCGGGGCAGTCCCCAGGCCCCAAATTCAGCTGAGTCTGGATATTGCCCTCGAGGTGCTTGCAGTCTGGTGGGAAAGCTGGGCATGGAAACTGTGACACCAGGGGTAAGGTCGGTACTTGAGAGACAAGTGCCCCACTGAATGCGTCCTCCGTGCCTGGGATCCTGTGGTGTAAGCCCAGTGGGGCTTGCACTTGGGCCTGGAGGGGGAATAGCATTTGCAGACAGAACACAGGAGGGAGAGCGGCGTCCTAGGCAGAGGGGTCAGCACAAGCAAAGGCGGCAGGTCGTCAGGAGCCGGATCCCAGGAGGCCTCCGGTTCTAGGCAAAGGAGCCTGGGGGATTACGGATGGGCTTGGAGCAGGGGAGTGACACAGTCAGATCTGGGTGCTGGTATCGGGACTGGGCTGGCCGCCTGGAGGCAGACACCAGGGCTACAATGATCTGTTTCCTCCCCCAGCATCCACCCCAAGTCCCATTGGGGTCACCCCAGTCAGACCCCATTTGTCCAAACTCCTGCCCCAGCCAGAGTTCTTGCACCAGGCGGTGGGGCTTTGCAGCCCGAGCCTGCTAGAAGTTGGGAATGGACAGCATGCTCTTAGTGTCCGGGACCCGAAGCGGGCTCTGACCTGTGGCTTGGAGGCTGTTCCCATACATCTCATTTCCCTGGTCGGTTTTCTGAGGGTCTGCAATTACTCTGGGCTGAATTCCCCCAGGTTCCAGCCCGCTCCCAGCCCCACCCACCTAGATGCCCTTCCTCCATGCCAGCCTCCACGTTTCTGCCCATTGTGCCTGTGGGAGACCCAGGGGGGTCTTGGCCAGATTAGCGGGTGAGGCGGGCGGGCTGTGGGGATTGAGTGTCGGTTGGGCGTCCTGGTCACAGCACGTGCTGTGGGCTCACACCACACGGGGACTTTCCCGGCTGGCTGTGGGTGCTTGGCCACCCTGGAGAAACACAGATTCGTTTCTCTCAAGAAGGGCTGGCAGGCAATGAGTAGGAGGCAAGTGACCATGCAGGAGGCCAGGGCGGTGGGCATTGGCTTTGGGGAGCCCCTCCTGATCTCCCCCACTTCCACCTTTTGCCGCTCTCTAAGCCATCCGGTCTGTTGTTGGAAGCCAGGTGCTGTTGTGAAGCTTAGCCATTGCTGAAACTTCCCCACCTCCTCCCAAGTTGCTGTCCCTTCTCTAGGTGCTTGAAACCAACTGAGGCAGCTGCTGTGGAAAACAGTTTGGTGGTTTCTCAAAAAGCTACACAAACCGTCCTGTGACCCAGCCACCCCACTCCTAGGTATATATGCCCCAAAGAACTGAAAATGGACTCAGACAAAAACTTGTCCACACATGTTCATAGCAGGGCTATTCACAGCAGCCAAAGGTGGAAACAACCCAGTGTCCATCAGGGACAAATGGAGAAACAGACTGTGGTCTCTCCAGACAGTGGGACAGCCTTAGAAAGGAACGAAGTACTGGTACGCGCTACAACATTGATGAACCTTGAAAGCATTGTGGTAAGTCAAAGATGCCGGTCACAAAAGGCCACATGTGACATGATTCCATTGATATGAGAAGTCCAGCGCAGGCAAATCCAGAGGAACAGAAAGCCTGTTAGTGGTTGAGGGGGGCTGGGGAAAAGAGAATGGGGAGTGACTGCTAAGGGGCACGAGGTTTCTTTTCAGGATGGTGACAATGTCTTGGAACTTGGTAGGCGTGGTGGTTGCACAATGTTGTGAATGTACCAAATGCCACGGAACTGTGCATTTCAACATATTTGACTTTATATTATGTGAATTTCACCCCATCAAACAAACAATCACACTGATAACAGCTCAAGACAAGGGAGACGGAGCCTGGCAGGTTCCCTCCTGTCTCAGGCCTCATTTCCTGGAGGACAATTACTAGGCGCCCTCAGCGGACTGCTCTGAGGGTGATGCTGTGGTGAAGTGCCCTGTGAGCCCAGCGCACAGTAGGTGCTCAGTCGTGTCAACTCCTTTTTCCTCCTCTGAGCTCATCTCATCATCCAGAAATGAATGAATAATAACAACAGTTGTCCCTCATGGGTATGGCCTTTCTCCCTGGTCTGAGCCTGTATAGTGCTGGTGATGACTGATTGACCGGTTTTGTACCCCCATTTCATGGATGTGAAAACTGAGGCTCAAAGAAGCAGAGTGCCTTCCCGAGGTCATGCATGGGCTATAAGTGGAACCGGGACCCAGTTGGCATGGCTCCCAGCCCAGCCGCCCGCTCAGTGGGCTAGATGGCCCAGGCACCCTCTGGGGAGCCAGGTTTACAATGATGGGGGAGCCCCAGTTCTGGGAGTTGGGGTTTGCTACTGGGGGAAACTGAGTACTGTCTGGAGCTGATGGTTGTCACATCCCCAAAGGGTCTGTGTATCTGATTCAGAGGCACAGGGGACCATGGTTCTTGCCTTCTGTAGGACTCTCAGTTCCGTGGGACTCTTGATTCATGGGACTTGTCCTGTGATCTTGTGCGTCTTGCGATTTCAAGGTTGTGTGTGTGCCTTTTCAAGTGAGGATCACGTGTGAATATCAATGGAAAGTGGCCCCTGGAGGGCAGAGCTTGGCTTGTGGTGGGCGTCTGGGACACACTCACTGCCGCTCACCTCCGTGTCCTCTCCCTCTCTGTCCGCAGAGCGCTGTCATCCGTCGTGGCCCTGGGAGCCAACATCATCTGCAACAAGATTCCTGGTTTGGCGCCGCGGCAGCGTGCCATCTGCCAGAGCCGGCCCGATGCTATCATTGTGATTGGGGAGGGGGCGCAGATGGGCATCAACGAGTGCCAGTACCAGTTCCGCTTTGGGCGCTGGAACTGCTCCGCCCTCGGTGAGAAGACCGTCTTCGGGCAAGAGCTCCGAGTAGGTAAGGGCACCTCCGGGCTCGCGGGAACACCCCCATCCGGCCTTCAGGTGTCTGGGGACCAGGCCACCCGCCAAAAGCCAGGCCACCCACGCTTGCTGTTTTGTGCTGTCCTGTTCTGACCAGTGTCTTTGCCCAGCATTTCCCTGGCCTGGGTGGGGGCCTGGGATTCCAGGGAGACTCAGACCTGGCCTGGCCCTCTGGGACACTGCCGCATCTGGGACAAGGACAGCGTCGATGGCAGCCAGCCTATCTGAGTGGACGAGGGTCCTTGCTCTGGGCTTTGGGGCTGGGGGATGTCGTCCTGGCATGGACATGAGCTGGGCAGGTTGGTGGTGTCCAGTCGGGTACAGGGTTGGAGGCGTGCCCTCCTGCTGCTGCCCAGCTGCTGTGTGCACCCAGGGCCTTCATCCATCTATGTCTCCACTGCTGTACCTGGAAATGGGATGACAGTAGTAGTTTCTGCATGGGGCTGTTTGGGGGCTTGATGCGAATGATTCCCGGCCCGTGGGCAGTGCTGTTGTCATGATCCCGAGAGTGGCAGGGATGCCAGAACGCGGGAACAGTGTGAGCAGATGTGTGAGGGATGCTGCAGTGTGACTCACGTGGGAGCATGGAGCAGTGCGACCGGTCGGAGAGCGGTGGGTGGGCCTCCAATTCCAAGGACAGTGGCAGCCACCGCAGCACATCAGGCAGGGGTGGCAGAGCTCTGCTGGCTGTGCCCCGCTGCACTGTGTACAGACCCCTCACAGCCCTGGGGAGGCTCCATTGTGCTCATTTTACACGCAAGGAGACTGAAGCCCAGAGAGGTGCTCAAAGGGAAAAGCGAGTCTTCTGGAGTCTGACCTGGATTTGAGTCTGGCTGTGTGACCTTGGGCATGGCACTCAGGGCTGCTCAGTTTCCTCATTTGTAACATGAGCTTTGAGTGAGCAGGCCCTGAGCCAGGTCCCCAGTGCCTTTGTCAGTGCCTGCACGCAGTAGGTGCTCAATAAACTGCTATTGAATCAGTGAGGGTGGGAATAGTCACACCGTTGTAAGGTATGAGGAACTGTTCAGACGACTGTGAGGGTTGGATTGGGAGAGTAGTAATTAGGGGTGCAGCACCGGGCATGTGGGGTGTGCCCTGTTTCAGACCCCAGCCTGCGGGCACAGGTGAGCCTCTGAACGTGTGGGCACAACATGTCCTTCCGGTCCCAGAGAGCCAAGGAACCACAGCTGCTGGAACCCAGGCCAGAGGCAGAGCTCTACAGGGCTTGGAACGCCTGGCATGGGGCTGGGGGTGGCGTGGGGAGAGCCCCGGGGGCCCCTTTGTGGTGAGCAGCCTGTGGGTGGCACCTGGCACAGCTAGGGAGGTGGCCCCACCCCTCCCTGGGGCCCCACCACCCAAGCGCAGTTCCTCCCTGCAGGTGCCAACTGGGGAGGTGGAGCTGCCCACTCATCCAGTGTAGTTGGGAGGGCATTGACACCAGGCCCGCTTGGTGCCAGGTGCCCACTTGTCTGCCTGGCCCCTCACCCCTGAGACTTGGGGATCTGAAGCAGCTGTGAGTACCCCCACGGCACAGCTGAGGAAACTGAGGCCCAGGGGAATGATAAGGTTTCCTGCAGCCACACAGTTTGCACGTGGCAGAGCTGAGTTCAGATCCAGGTCTCCTTCCTGCAAATCCTTGCCGCCTCGCTGTGCAGAGAGAGACAGGCAGTGGACATGGCCTGACAGGGGGTGGCAGCTTGGACTTTATTTGAGATCATGAGACTCAGGTGGTGAGGGAGATGTGGTCACTCCGAGCTTCTCCTTGGGTTCAGGCCCTAGGCAGGGGGACTCACCATCAGTACCCCAGTAAATGCCGGACTCCAATGACCGTCCAAAGCCCAGAGTGGTGTTGGCCCTGCCAGTGACCTGCCCCCCAGTGGGCACTGTCAATGCCCATCCAGGTTACCTTAATTAACTGAGTGTCACGCAGCCCCTGGGGCTGTGGGGATCGTGGCTATCAGCTCAGCTGTTCCTCTTTGGAAACTGGCCCTCAGCCCCACGGGGACCTGGGAGGGTCCGCAGCTCGGCCCACAGGGTGGGGCAGCCGCAGCCAAGGATGGACTGAGGCGGGGAGTATTCAGGCCGCCCCCCTGCCTCGAGGTAGGGCTGCTCTGGGTGCGCCTCGTGCCCTGAGCACCCTCGGCACCTGGAGTCTGGAGCTCTGTTTTTGGGGAGCCCACCTAAGACACCCCCCTCACTTTCATGAGCATTTCATAGGCAAGCGTCCTGGCAGAGCTGTCCACACCCACTGTCCCCGTCTCTCACCTTCTCTTGCTCCCACCAGTGGTGCCCAGGCCTTCGTGACCTTCGTGTGGCTGAGAGACCCCTTCCTTGGTTGGGCCCCGCTCGCCTGGGCTTCCTCTTACGTCACCGCTGCTCCTCTCAGCCCACTCCAGTTGGCTCTCCCTGGGGGCCAAGACTAGCATGGCCACTCCCTGTGGACCTCACAGTGAGGCCGACCCACGGGAACCTCTGGCTCGACACGCTCAGCTTCTTGCTGCTTAAATCTCCCGTGTCCAGCCTTCGCCTGACCAACCAGACGTCTCAGCAGAAGCCAGGTGTTACTCCCCTGGCCACCCCTCTACGCTGTCCCATGGCCACTGCAGGGCCTGCCTCTCCAGCCCTCCCCTGGCAGCTGTCAGTGCCTCTTCCTGCCTCCCACCCCGTCCTGGCCATGCCATGTTACTCCCGTCCTCTAAAACCTGCAATAACTCCCTATTGCCCAGGATAAAGTTAACTCCTCAGCTTGAAGTCTCAGCAGCCCTGCCATACGAGCCCTCTGCCTCCCTCTGTTCCTTCTCAGAACCAGGGCTTCAGCAATAGCTGACTCCCTCCTCTTCCCCGAGCATGCCAGGCCCCTTGCCTCCTCTGGGACTTTGTTCCTGCTGCTTCCTGCCCTGGGAGGCCCTTCCCCTCTGCTCTGCTGATTCACATCTGACTTCCCTCCGGGAGAAGCTTTTTCACCCCTGCCTGGCTTTCCCTTGACCACAGCCAGGCCCAGTCACACCCTAGTACCTCATCCTCCTGCATCTCTCAGCCCAGGCCTGCTCAGCACCTGCCTCGGGCCCTCCCTGTATACTGCCCTGCTGGGTGGGCTCTCCGCCACCCAGGCCGAGGTCTTCCACTGGCCATCCGTACCTAGGAGGGCTCTGGGCTTCGTCCTGTAGGCAGACGGAGTCCCCCTGGGTGCTGTGATGGTGGTCTGAGCGGGCTCCTTGTTCCTCCCAGGGCTTGCTGCTGGGAGTCACGAGCAGGGAGTGGGCTCGGGCAGCATGGCCAGCCCCTGTCAGAGGCATGCGGTGGCCTGGGCACCGGATGGGAGCCGGGCCATGAGCTGGCAGGAAGCCGGGGGGCACTCGTGGGAGCAGCCACTCAAGCGATGCCAATTAATGATTGGCCTCGAGAGGGGGAATGGCCCAGGTGGGTGGGACGGCCCCCTTTAGGCCTTGCCTGTGACCTTGGGCTATGCCTAAATCTTGAGAGCTGAAGGAAACCTCTTACAGGGGCAAATCAAGCCCTATGTTTTCCAGCACCTGGTGCTCTTGCTTCTATGCCTCCAGGGGTGGGGAGCTCACTACTCCATATAAGCTAGACCTTCTTGTGATGACCCTGCACTGGCTTTGCCCTGGGGCTCTCCAGGTACCAGTTGCTCTGTGCCCTTCAGGGCGTCCAGACCCACACTAGGCCTCCCCCCACCGACATGGTCTTCCCTCATGCCTGCTGGCCTCCACCCTCTGGCCGCTCAAGCCTGCCCCAGGCCTATTTCATCATCTATTGAATGACACTTGTGGCTCAGGCCCCTCCTGACCTGCCTCTTCTGTTAACTGGAAATGAGCTTGGGGGTGGTTCTGAATGTGTCCTCAATGCAGCTGTCTTCTGCCAGGGGTTGGGGGAGGGGGAACACAATAGTTAGGGGTGAACCTTGTATTCCAGGAATGCCTATTAGAAACTCAGGGCCCCCAGGGGCCGCGAGCAGGACAGGGTGTTTCCAACGGGCCCCGTATTCGGTCAGGACTGTTGGCGAGGGCTTCCTTGGCAGGGTGACAGGTCAGTTGAGACCCGAGGGAGGATCAGAGTGACCCAGACCAGCCTGGAGTTGAATGCAGGGAAGGGGCCCCAGGTGGAGGGAACAGCATGCACCAAGGCCCAGAGGCCAGAAAGCAGATGGTATTTTCCAGAACCTGTGGGAACATCGAAGGCAAATTGGACTGAGAGGAGACCTGAGGCCAGAGGAGGGGCCAGGGCTGGAGCCGTGACCCCAGCATGTGAGTGCTGTGGTGGCCTGGAAAGCCTGGAAGGTTCTGAGCAGGAGAGGGACTGCCCTCCAGCCACTGCCCCACCCCCACCTGGGCCCTTGGGCTCCACCTGCACTGGGCTCCGACCCCCACCCCAAGCGGCCATGGAACACTGAGTCCCGCCCATCATGTGCCGCTCAGACATGACCAGGCATAGGGGCCGCCCCTAATCCTGGCTCACGTGGCCGCCCTGGACCGCTGTCAGTGCACTGGTTTGCTTTATGGGTGACATTTGTGTTGGGAGTGAGCCCTGAGCCCACCAGCCACACGCAGTAGGGGCTCAGCAAAGGCCATCAATTTGTGGACAATCTGAGGCAGCAGAGTGACTCACATCCAGGTGTCTGAGAGGGGAGGTCTGGAGGCTTCCAAGTTGGCCACTGGCAGGGGCCTTGGAGGAGAGAGGGCGACTCCAGGTCCTATGCGCTACTGGACACCGGGCCCCTGTCCGAGGCCTTGCAGACCAGGCTCAGGAAGGCCTGGCATTAGTCCTGAGGAGGGATAAGGGCTCGAGGGCCGCACGATCCACTCCGGAGGCCACAGGTCCTGGCTGGCAGGGGAGCACGTGAATGAAACATGGCGTGTGCAAACTGAGATGCGCCGTGACTAAGGTACACAATAGATTTCAGACTTTGAAAGGAAAAAGGAAGTAAACATTTCTTTAATAATCTTTACATTGACTACATGTTACAATGGTAATATTTAGATAGATTGGCTAAATAAAATTGGTTACTAAAATTAAGTTCACATGGTTATTTTCACTTTTCTTTATGTGTCTGCTAGAAAATTTGAAATGACCTATGTGGCTTGTGTGAGTCTTCTGTTGGGTGGCACAGCAGTCACCAGGGTCAGGAGTTGCCCAGAGTCACCCTGGTCAGGGGCAGAGTGGACATTTGAACCCAGATCTGACTGTCTCCTCCCAAAACACTGTCCTCCAGCCCAGCTGAGGGGGAGCTGAGGTCGCTGACCTGCTGCTGCCTGGGGCTGCACGGGGCGGTGAGGGCCGATCCCCTTGGCAGTCAGTTATTGTTCAGCCTGCATGCATTGAGTGCCTGCTGAATGTCAAGTTTGCGACAGGGCCCTGGGAGACAGAGTGAGACAGAGTGAAAGCCACCAGCCCTGCTCTGGGAGCCTTTCACCCAGGATGGCCTGAGGGAGCCGATGGCTCTGGGCTGTGCACACAAGCCCTTATCTGAGGGAAGCACATATTTGCCCCGTCGGTTCTGTCACTGCCTGCCCCATGCCGGGGGCTCAGCCTGAGGTAGCACAACAGACGTTTCCAAGGCTCTGGGTCTTCGGCATCCAGGACACTATGGATGGTTGAGGCGTTGAATGTCAGAGTCAGAAAGACCTTCCAGGAGGTGAAGCCACTCAAGCCCTCTCCTGGCTCAGGACGTGATGAGGCTGTGGTCACTCCAAATGGGCCGAGGCTCTGTCCCCTGCCCTGGAAGCCAGCTTGCACTTGAGTGGGGCGGTTCCCGAGGTGACCTGCAAGTGACCAGGCTCTAGGTCTTCCAGTGGGTGGCATGGAAGCCCGATCAGTGGGCCCTTTACCAGCTGGGGCTGTGGGCTGAGCGGTGGTTGATCCTTTCACACGGGCCCTCACAGGCTGCCTGGAACTCGGCCAGTGTGGGAATTTTCCAGCTTCCCTGGCAGGGCCCCCACAGACAGGACAGGCCGTGGGATGGGGATGGGGCTCAGGGGCAGAGAGGGCACTGTCAGGGATGCAGACCCACCTGTGCCAGCTGCTCAGGTCTCACTGTGTGACGTTGGGCCCAGCCTTGCTCTCTCTGGGCCTCAGTCTAACCATCTCTACCAGGGGCTGAGCCTGGGGCCCAGACTCAGCCAGGACTTGGAGTTTTCTCCTCAGAAAGGGGGGCAGGAAGACCCTCTGCCTCCTCAGAGCCTACATCAGGGTTCTGCCAAAGGGTTCCAAAGGGGTCCAGGGCTCTGGGCTGTTGTATACTGAGGCAGGACACAGAGTACGGGGTGGCCAGGCTTCCACCCTCAGCCTCCCAGGGGCGAGGCCCCGTGCGGACCTAAGCCTGTCTCCGTGCCCCACTTCTCCTGCCACCATTTTTGGGAGGATCATTTCTTTTATGACTGCAGCCATCTCCCAACGCCCACTCTCACAAATGTCACCCATCCTGGCTTCTACTGTCTACACGTCGTAGGTGGGGAGACTGAGGCTCATGCCTCACCCCAAATCACACGCTGGTAAGAGGTAGAGATTTGAACCTGGCAGTTCAGCTCTGCACCCTGGTGGGGGTCCAGGTGCTGACCCTGGGGAGGAAGGGACTCTAGTGCCATCGTGTCCCCACACAGACGCAGTTGCTAATTTTGCTGCAAGCCTGGACCAGGGAGCGTTCACAAGGGCAGGCTGCCCAGAGCTGACCTCCCTAACAAGAGAGGTTGCCGGAAGTCGGGGCTGCAGGAGAGGCCTTCCCAGCCTCCCCCAGAGCTATGGGGCAGGGGTGGAAGCTCCTGGAAAGCCCGCCCAGCTCAGGACACAGACCCTGCCCCTTGCCGTGTGGCCCTGGGCCAGGCTCTGCCCACGCTGGGCCTGGTGTTCCCCATGCCCGGCTGGAGCACGACCCACCTGGAGGGCTGTACGCAGCGTGTGAGGGCCTCGCTGGGTCAGAACAAAAGCCTGGGGTGCGGGCGTGTCGGCGTGTTTGGACCTGGCGTGACTTTTTCCAATGCTTTGTTTATGACAACAGCAAGGAAGAGCTTAGCGTGGAGACACTGACTCAGCTGGAGCCGAGCCGGGTGGGGGCTGGGGCGGGGCTACAGAAAGACAGCGACGCAGAGGGGCTGAGGGACAGAGAGACAGAAACTGAGAGTGAAGGACAGACACACACAGAGACATGTGCACGCACGCGTGTGCACACACACACAGAACCAGCATGGGACTTCGCCCCTCCCCCCTCACTCGCCCGCCCCAGGCCCAGGGTCTAAACCCGCTCGGAGATGGATAATAAAAGCAGCCACGTGTGTCCTGCGCTTCCCTTGTCTGGCGTCCTAAGCCCTGAATGGCACTAATGTGCTCACACTGCCGAGCCCCTGCGAGGCGGGTGCTGTTATGGCCTCCCTTTGGCAGGTGCAGAAATGGGGCCGGAGGAGCGTGCCCAGCCGTCACTGGGCAGAGCCCGACTGGACCCAAGTGGTCCAGGGCTCTGGGCTTCCGATTCTTCAAGTGCACGAATCAGGATTTGTGGCCTAGCTGGGCCTGGAGGCATCTCTTGGCTTGCCTGACCCCCACTGCTGCTGCCAACACCCTGCTTCACCCGGGACACTCTCCCCCAACCTGAGTCCTGTGTGTGCTGGGAGGCAGCTTAGGCAAGGAGTTGTACCCCCAGCCCTGGGATTGAACCCAGGCTGAGGCCCGGGGGCCAGGCAGGGACATGGGCAGTCAAAAGGGGCTCGCTGGCCCCCCTGGGGCCCCTGGGCTTCTCTCCCCAGCTCCTTATGCCCCCCAAAACCTGGACATGGGCACTGTACCTGCTCAGTTGGGTGACACTAGGAGCTGCCTGTGTGGCCTAGGGTTGTCTCCTGGCCTCCTTGCCCTCACTCTTTCCAGCCTTAAGCTGTGTGTGTGGGAGCAGTACTCTCTCACCCACTTCTAGGCTTGTGGGAGCCTGGAGCCAGATGGGGTGGGGGTGGGTGCTGAGATGAGCAGGGAGCTCACCAGCCAGCAGTGGCCCGGAGGACTCAGGGACCCCCCTGTCTCGTGTCTCTACCCCGTGTCAGCCCCAGCAGTCCCAGCAGCCCCATTGTGACCTGTTGCTTTGGAACCCACTACACTGAGCCTCATCCGCATGCAATCTGGGAATGAATGACGGCCAGGGTCACCACAGAGCCCCAGTTCCATCTGGCATTGGCTCTCGGTGATGGTGATGGACTTGAGGGCCCAGCTGCCCCGCCTGTCTTCTCCTGTCCCCCTGGTACCCCAAACTGCCTGGCCAAGGCAGCTCCTTGATTTCTTTACCCCAAAGCTGATCCTTTCCACCCGTCTCTCAGCGGCAGCCGCACCAGCCACCCAGGCCCCACATCAGAAGTCCATTGGGGCTCATCTTTTTCTAAACCCCTCACCCAGTCTACTTGCTAGTCCACTGGCTTCACCCGCAGACTGTGTCCCAAGGCTGGCCACGCCTTACCTCCACCTGGTAGGCCACCAGCATTTCTCACCTTGACCCTCGCGACAGCCTCCGAGTGGGTCTCCCTGCTTCTGCCGTGCCCCTCCTGTCAGCCAGAGGGTCCTTTTCAATGACAGTCACAGCAGCACCCTCCAGGGGCTCTTCATCTTAGCATAAAGTCTAAAATCCTCCCCCTGGGCTCCCAAAGTCCCTGTAGTATGGCCCACTCCATCTCCCACTCGCTCTGCTGGGTCAGACCACACACACTCAGCTCATGCCTTCCTCTGGGCCTTTGCATTGCTGTTCCCTCTGCCTGAACACTCTTCCCTATGCCTGCGCATGGCTCACTTCTCTTATCATTCAGGACCCGCCTTCAGCATCCCTTCCTGAGCAGGGCCCTCACTGCTCGCTCTCTGCCCCAGTCCCTCCAGCTACCCTGTGCTGCTGACCTCTCCATGATTCTTATGGTGGCCCTGTCTGCACTTTCTGTGAACCTCCTCCCACCCCATCACTCTGGGCTGCAATGTGTCAGTCTTGCGCTGCTCTATGCGTGGCCTTGGGCTTGGGGATGGGTGGGGCTGAGGGCCTCACCCCCGGGACTCTGGGGTTTGGTCGGAAGGGTGGGTTGTGCTTGGTGCTAGGGAGACACTTGGGTGCTGACAGAGTGAGTGAGGACAGGAAGGGGTGAGACAGTGACTAGAGTGCCAGGGGCTGACACAGGCAACCCCGGGACCAGGCCTGGTCAGTGAGGTGGGAGGCAGGACCATTCCATGTCCCTGTCCTGGCAGGTTGGGCGTGGTCTGAGTACAGGTCCTTGTGTCCCGGGCTAGAGCCCAGCTCTGTGGCTGACCTCGTGTGACCTCAGGCCAGTCACTTTTCTCCTCTGAGCAGAGCATCCTAACCGAGGTGGGGCCCCCGTGAGGATTTAAATCAAGTAGGACAAGTTGTATGCAATCCCTTAAAAACCATCAAATGCTGTATGTTTTTGTAACAGCTTTATTGAGATGTAATTCTCATACCGTACAATTCATCCACTTGAAGCGTGTGCTTCAGTGGTTTTTAGTGTTTTCACCGAGTTGTGCAACCATCACCACAGCCAATTTTAGAAAATTTTCAT
Source organism: Rhinolophus sinicus (assembly GCF_057876585.1). Taxonomy (NCBI): domain Eukaryota; kingdom Metazoa; phylum Chordata; class Mammalia; order Chiroptera; family Rhinolophidae; genus Rhinolophus; species Rhinolophus sinicus. The sequence continues at coordinate 5,136,021 of NC_142501.1, forward strand.
CACCCCCAGGAGAAACCCCGTACCACTTAGCTGTCATCCTCCAGTCCCTCCAGCCCTTGGCGACAGTCATCTGCTCTCGCCATCGACTTACCTATTCTGGACATTTCATATCAATGGAATCACACGGCGAGTGACCTTTTGTGTCTGGCATCTTTCTCTGAGCACAGTGTTTTCCAGGTCCGTCCATGCCGTAATGTGTGTCAGTTCGGTGCTTCACTCCTTTTTATGGCTTAATATCCCAACGTACGCACATACTACATTTTCTTTATCCATTCTTCCATTGATGGACATTTGGGATGTTTCCACCTTTTGGCTACTGTGAATAACGCTGCCTTGACTATTCAGGTACAAGTCATGTGGAAACGTGTGTTCATTTCTCTTGGGTATATGCCTAGGAGGGGGATTGCTGGGTCATACAGTAACTATATTTAACATTTTGAGGACCCACCGAACTGTTCCATAGCAGGTGCACCATTTGACCTCCCCCAGCAGTGTAGGAAGTTCTGATTTTTCCACATCCCCACCAACACTTGTTACTGTCTGTCTTTTTATACTAGCCATCCTAGTGGGAGTGAAGTACTATCTCTGGGTGGTTCTGATTTGCATTTCCCTGATGGCTAGTGACGTTGATGTGCGTATTGGCCATTTTCATATCTTTGGAGAAATATCTATTTGGATCCTTTGCCCAATTTTAATTGGGTTGTTTGCTTTTTTTATTATTGAATTGTAGAAAATGCTGTGTGTTTGTTTGCTTTTCAAGAAAGGGGCAAGTACAGATTGGCAGAGAGGCAGGATGAATGGAACTGTGTTGGCACGGGCACAGACTCAGGTGTGCATACTCTCTCACATTCATAGCAACCACATTCGTGCGCGAGCCCAGGTATATGCCCAGGGTCACACACATGAGAACACACACACAGGGCCACACAGACAGAAGCCCAAACGTGTGTACACCCATGGAGAGCCCGTGTGTTGTGTGTGTCACATGTGTGGGCATGAGGGTCATTTCAGCCACCCTCTGTGCAGGGGCCAGGCCTGCCCCCTTGGGACCACACGTGGGCCCATCTGGCACAGTGACTTGGCCATATCGGCACTATTATCCTCATTTTGCAGGTGGAGAAACTGAGAATGAAATGCCCCTTGATTGGTCCGAGGTCACCCAACTGGCCAACTTCAGGGTCTGGACTTAAACTTGAGGTGTCAGACTCTGAGCCCCTCTCTGGGACCATGTGTGTCCCAGATCTCAGTCATATCAGAATGTCAGGAGCTCCCCCACTTTCTGAGCCGCTGTGTGACCTCGGGTAGTGTGTACCCCTCTCTGGGCCTCAGGGTCCCTGTGGGGTAGTACTGGATGGTGCCTGAGGCCCTCCCCAGCACTGAGGTTCCTGGCTCCCCTTTTAAGAGGGAACCAAGTGCCTTTCCTACCTCCCTCCCAGGCCTGCTGCTAATCGGGTCATTTTTGCGCTCAGTTATGGCTTTTTGTGGCTTTCTAAAAATAGTGTGCCAGCCCCCTGTGGATGCTAGGAAGGGGCAAGTCGTGTTGAGTGGACAGTGAGAGGAGCCCCTGGCATGAGGGGTGGGCACAGCCCCAGCTCTGCCCTAGGACAAGGGGGGCTCCATTCTGCCCAGGCCCCGATTTGCTCAGGAGGCATCCTGGCCCCTCCAGGTCCTGTTCACACAGATCTGCCTGGTCCCCAGAATCTTGCTTGGGGTCGGGGTGAGGGGATGATGGGTAGACTAGGCCCCCTTTCCCTGGGTGGTGGGTCTGGCTGGCATTGCCGAGGGCATGGAGCAGAGCGGGGGCTGCTTCTGCTTCCTCTGAGCCTGGAGCCCGGCAGGGTCAGTGAGGGCTTGAGTTTGAATAACCCATAGGAAAGAGAGAGCAGAGCCGGATGGGCCCAGAATGGCCCAGAGCCTCAGTTTACCCACGTGGCAGTGGTTTCTGAGGGCTCTGCTGTTCTGTGTTCTGGATTTACCCAGAATATGCATGGAGGGTGGTTGGGGAGGTTTGACTGGGTCGGCCCGAGGGAGGAGGCTCTGGACCAGCACAGAGAGATGCTCGGTCGTCCCTGGCCTGCTGGCCACTCGGGGAGGGGAGGCCGATGTCCATTTGTCCTGTTTGCTCTCAGGGCTGCTCCTGGGGCCACGCAGTGTGGTGAGTATTTGGAGCCCCACTTGACAAATAGGGACAGAGGCTCAGAGAGGGCTTGTGACTTGTCTGGGGCCACACAGCAGGTGTGAGACTCCAGGTCCTGTGCTCTTCTGCTTGCCCCAGCCTTTGGCACACCCCTCCCCATCCCCTCTTTCTTGAACCCTTGGTTCAGGGGCACTTCAGAGCTAACGGTCTTTACCTTGACCTGCCAGGTACCAGAGACAAACGGTCCCTGAAACACTGGGCCCTGCGTCAGGGCCGGTGTGCTCAGGGACCCACCCAGGGCTCCTGAGGGCCGAGGGGTCGGGGGTGACCAATGTGTGACCTGCCTGCCTGCCTGTCTTTGGCATTTTCCAGGGGTACAGCCAATGCTGCTGCTGACTGCAGTGTGCAGGGCTGCAAGTCTGTGCTGGGCAGGGCTCTGATTCCACCACAGACACCAAGGCCTCCTGAGACCAACATGTGCCCCCAAGATAGCGTTAGCCCCAAACAGACCATCCATGCTGCCTTTACCCAACTCCCCACCCCCATCACCAGGCACCTCGGAAACAGCTGCTGAGCTCAGGTGGCTGCTGCCACTACCACCTGGAGCAAATGACTTCCCGCCTTCAAGTCTCAGTTTCCCATCTGTGAGATGGTCTCCTCATGAGGGGCTATCTTATGGGTCGTCATGGGGATAAAAGGCGGCAATGGGACTAAAGCCCCAGCCCCAGGTCTGCTTGGACTCAGGAAATGTTAGGTGGGGGTACACACAAGAAGAAGACGTGGATCCTGCCCACCACCTCTGCAGCCCACAGGGTACCTGGTAAGAGCCCAGAGGAGAGCGCCTCACCCTGACCAGGCTGCTGGGAGCAGGGGATTGTCCCAGCAGTGTCAGGAGCGTGGGTGAGCTGCAGACATGTGGGAATGTGGGTGGGTGCTCCAGACAGAGGGAGGGCTGGCGTCCACCAGGGCAGGTGGAGACCCAGGCTGTTCCTCTATTCAAGGAGTGGTGTGCTCTGGGGGCAGCTGCTCCTGCACACAGGTGGGCCATGTGTTCATCCAGCCCAACGAGGCTGCAGGGAGTGGTGGGTGCTGACAGGTGGGGTCAGGCCTTGAGGTCATCTCTGAGACCTGGGAGCCAGTGATGGTTGCTGAGCAAGGCCCACGGGCTGGAGGGTGGTCTTTCTCAGCCCTCGCTCATGCTTGCCCCAGAGGAGGACATGCAGGCAGCTCTCCGCAGACTGGCCAAACGGCCCTTGAGTGATTTTGGGAGGGGACCCTGTCCGTCACGCCACGCCCAGGCATACTGTGACCTGGGCAGATTATGAAGCCCTCTGAGCCAGCATCCAGGTCTGGACACTGGGGTGTGGTCACCCCCACTGCATGGGGCTGTTGTGAGAATTAAACAAGATGCGTATGCAGAGTGGGTGCATGGGAACCCCTCAATCCAGGACCTAACATCACCTTCCTGGATTCTCCCCAAACTACGCCTCTCTTGCAGTAGCCCCCACCTTGTCTCCATGGCGAGACAAGAGGGTTTGGCTCATTAAAACCAAATAAAAAAGGAATTAGCGGGAGTGGCAGCCCGGTGAGTAACTGATGAGTAACTGAGAGTCTGAGCCGGGTATGGGCACAGCCAGGTGGGAGCAGGAACTCACACAAAGACGGGAGGGAGGTTTCCATGAAATGCCCTCCAAATGCACAGGCCCAGCTCCGTAGCCTGCTTCCTGCTTGGGGGCGTCAGGACAGCAAGACATGGGAGTCCCCCAGCTGGCTCCTGTTGGGAAGACTGGTATTTGGGGAAGAAGAGGGTCACGGGCAGGTTCCAGGCCTCTGAGGGAACGCCCACATCATCCTTGCTCAGGCAGGGCTTGGTTGTGGGGACTCTTCACTCCACTGGCCTGGCCTCTTGGCAGGATTTCACAATCGTCTGACATTTCTCCGCCCACCCTCCTCTGCTGGGTGCCCAGCTTGTAACATGCTCCCTGTCTGAGACCGGTTGGGTCTCCCGCAACTCCCATCCAGCATTCACCTGCTGACTAACCACCATCCCCCTGGGCCCAAGGCCCACAGACGGCCCAAATGTAGCATCTCCTCCCCAAGGGGGCTGCGTGCGTGTGCCTCTTCTCCTGTCTCCTCCTGCCCAGGTCACTTAGTAGTAAAGAGACCAAGTTGGGGGCAGGATGGCCTCCAATGACCTGAGCCCCAGGCTTCAAGTCCCTCCCCCTGCCTCTTTGGGCTTTGATTCCACCGCCTGGGTTCAAATCCTGCTTTAGCCACTAACACCTCATCTCCGTGCCTCATTATCCTCATCTGTGAGACGGTAACAATAATGAAACCTCGTACGACTGTTGTGACAGTTTGATGAGAATGAACGTGAAGGGTTAGACGAGTGCTGGTGAGCCATGAGAGCTGGTGAGTGATAGTGGTGATGACCACAGCTCTGCTGACGTGCTTTCTAAACAGTCCCAGAACCCCCGTCCCCTGTGTAGCCAGGGAGCTCTCAAATTCGAACCCCACAGCATCTGGCCCAGCACCTGCACAGAGTGCCATCTGCTTCACAGGACATCTCTGGCCTGCCACAGTCTGGCTCCCTCAGACCTTAATCACCTCTTTTTTTTTTTATTTTTTTATTCTTGACCTCATATTTCCAGTGCTAGCAGCACCAAATTGTTTCACATCTAGGCGTGGCCAGGACTGCCTACACCATACACCATAGACACACCATACATGCACACACTACACACACACACACACACACACACTGACACCACACACACTCAACAGGGAGTTAACTCATACTTCTAACCCAGACTTTAAGACGTCACTTCCTCCAGGAAGCCTTCCTATACTACCCACCACAGAAGCAGGTTAGGGCATCCTTTGGGGTTCCATGAGTCCCTGTGCCCCTCTGTAGTCACCTCCTTTCCGGGAATCCCCCTCCTAGTTTATTGCTGCAGCCTCGGTGTGTGAGCTTGTCGGCAGGCCCTGCTGGACTTGGGCAATACAAACAAGGAGTTCAATAACCCACTTCACACCCTATGGACTTCCCCTTCTGATCATCTTGACCTACTTTAGAGCCAAGGAGGTCGATTCCCATATTCTCCCTGTCCTTGTCCCTTTGTCTGTCTGGGAGTCCCTGGCCAGCCGGCCTCATTGGCTCCTCAAATAGCCATTTACTGTCTGTGCTGAGAGATGGCTTCTTACAGAGCGGTGCAGGTCCCTTGGGGCAGAGCCTGTGCGGTCGGCAGGTCCCCAGGTGGCCATGCACTGACCCCTAGCAGGGAGGGTAGGGACCAAAGGGTTTGACTTCATCTTTCAGCTCTGGGGTTGCGATGCAGCAGGTGGTTATTATTGTCAAATGAACAAGTGAATGAAGGAACGAGTGACACAGTCTTTGCCTCCAAGGAGCTCACAGACAGTATGGAGACACCATTCTCTGGGCACAGGCAGATAGAGACCTATGCCTGGGAGGGCAGAGGGAGGCGAGATTCACTTACCTGGAGGTACTGGGAGGGCTGCCTGCAAGAGGAAGCTTAGCTGAGCCCTCAATGGAACCACTGCCCCTGGAGCCTCTGTAGTGGCTTGGGTCCTGAGCCGGGGGCTTTGCCACACCCCTGGGAGAAAGGTCTCACTGTCTCCTCTGGGATGGTGGCTGGACGCGGGGGTTGGGAGGGTGAAGGGGGTGGGGGGTGGGGGGGCGGTTTGGGAGCGAGGGAGAAAGGGAGGACTGGCGTGTAGGTCTGGGCAGTTCAGGGGCCCCTGAGGTAGGCTGGGGTGTTGGAGGAGACGGGAGACTCAGGAGGCCAGGGCCTGGTGATGGGGTGATGGTGGGTGGTCAGAGAGGGAGGTGGCAACAAAGAGGCCAGTGGGCTCCAAACTGTATGGATTCTGCCTGGTTCCTGGCTGATGGGGTAGGATGCCCCCACTGGGGTCAGCAGAACTGGCTGGTTCATGAGGAAGCTGGCAGAAGGAAGGGGGCAGAGGTGTGGACCCCACTTTCCTGAGTCAGAAGCTCAGAGAGGGCAAGTGCAAAGCCCAAGGTCACACAGCCGGCCAGCAGCAGAACCCTGGCCAGGCTCTGGGTCCCTGAGCCCACCAGGCTGAGACCTGCGGGGCCTCACCGTCTGCATCGTTCCCTCCCCGCAGGGAGCCGTGAGGCCGCATTCACGTATGCTATCACCGCAGCCGGTGTGGCCCATGCCGTCACCGCCGCCTGCAGCCAGGGCAACCTGAGCAACTGCGGGTGCGACCGCGAGAAGCAGGGCTACTACAACCAGGCGGAGGGCTGGAAGTGGGGCGGCTGCTCCGCCGACGTGCGCTACGGCATTGACTTCTCCCGGCGCTTCGTGGACGCCCGCGAGATCAAGAAGAACGCACGGCGCCTCATGAACCTTCACAACAACGAGGCCGGCAGGAAGGTAGGGCCGGCAAGAAGGTAGGGCCGGCAAGGGGCGGGGCAGGGCGTAGCTGGGCGTGGCTGGGAGGGCACGGGGCGGGGCGTGGTAGGGGCGGGGCGTAGCGGGGCAGGTGTCAATCGTGGACGCTGGTTCCCGGTGTCTCCACCTCCCTGAACTTTGCGAGCCTCTCCTAGCAGAGAGAATTGGGAACCCAAACCCGGAAGGTACGGGGTGAGTGGTGCTGAGCACGGCTGTCACCAGTGACCCTCCCAGCAGGCGGGCCTTACTGTTCCCATTCCATAGGTATGAAAACTGAGGCTAGGAATGGTGTGTGCCGGTGTCCCCCCAGCTGGTGGGAGGCAGGGATGAGACAGGGGCCCTGTTTTCCCGCAGGGTGGGACCAGGACTGGCTCGGGCTCAAGGGCAGGGGGGGAACTTTCGGGCCACAGTCCAATGTGTGTCCTGGTCCCAGAAGGATCATGCCAACATATCCAGAAAGGCTTCCTGGAGGAGATGGCCTTTGGCTGAGATTGCCATGAGAGGCTCATGGAAAGGAGGTTCCCAGGAGGGAGGCGCAGCCTAGGGAAGGGTGGAAACTGAGCTGGGGGTCTTGAGGAGTAGCTGTTTCATGTGTGGGGTGGGATGCAGTGTGGTGCGTGATAATGGAGGACATTCAGGCAGGGACACACTGGAGAGGAAGTCAGGGCGGCCGGCCCTGCCTCAGGGAGATGAGGGCCCCAGATACTGGGCTGGGAGGAGCAGCCGCCATGGCGGCAAGATGGCCCGAGATAGGGCGGGCAGCAGAGCAGAACGCTTCTCTGGGTCTGATTCCCCAGCCCTGGGGGCTGCACCCAGGGCACCGGGGCCTGTGGGGTTCTGCAGGCATGGGACAGACTTGCCTTTCCAGGCAAAGAGGAGTTGGATTTGCCCTCTGTCCCAGCGACCATAGCTGAGGCGACTGATTACTTATTCATTCACTCAACAAACGCTCCCTGCCCCTTCTCTGTACGAGGTGCTGGGTTGGGCATAGGGGACAGAAAGGACTAAGACAAGACCCTGGCCGTGGGAGCTCCTCCAGCACCAACTGAGTCCCCATGGCGGGTGCAGGGCCCCTTGGACCGACGGGAAGGGGAGCAGAGGCTTCGTGGAGGAGGTGATATCCAAGTGGGGCCTTGAAGGACATGGCAGAGCCGAGACAAGGAGCTGGCACTTGGATGGGGGTCAGGGCTACAGATGGTTCAGGCTGCGGGGAGCAGGAGGGGTGGGCGAGACAGGGCTCGAGACGTAAGCAGGGACTAGCCCCAAACAGGCCTTGAACATCAGGCCAAGGGTTTGACTTCATCTTGTAGCTCTGGGGTTGCGATGCAGCAGGTGGTTATTATTGTCAAATGAACAAGTGAATGACGGAACGAGTGACATAGTCTTTGCCTCCAAGGAGCTCACAGATAGTATGGAGACACCATTCTCTGGGCACAGGCAGATCGAGACCTATGTCTGGGAGGGCAGAGGGAGGTGAGATTCACTTACCTGGAGGCCCTGGGAGGGCTGCCTGCAAGAGGAAGCTTAGCTGAGCCCTCAATGGAACCACTGCCCCTGGAGCCTCTGTAGTGGCTTAGGTCCCGAGTGGGGGCTTTCCCACACCCCTAGGAGGAAGGTCTCACTGTCCCCATTTTACACAGGAGGACAGTGGGGCCCAAAGTGAGCTGCAGAGCCATGGTGGCCCCGAGGCCTGAGCTCTGGTCACTGCTCCATGGGGATGTGTCTGCATGAGCAGCAGAGATGTGAAGGATGAGGGGACCATCAAAAGACAAAGACACAGCGGGGGCTCAGGTCACGTGTGCAGTGCGCTGAGGTCATCAGCCCAGCTCAGGGTGGCTGGAGTGGGCGAGGAGGCTGGCATGGTTGGATGGGCCTTGTGGTGGAGGATTGTGACAGTCAGGCTGGATTTGGGCCTCTTGGGCACAGGTGCCATTGCAGGCCCCTGAGGGAGAGTGGGGCTGAGCAGCCTGAGGCCCAGGGTTGTGTCTGATCCAGCTCTGAGGTCCTGTGTGAACCCCAAGGCTGGCCTGGCATGGGAGTCGGGGGTGCTTGGATACTGACAAGTAGTAAAAAGGCATCCGGAAATGGAGAGAGGCAGGATTGGGCCCCGAGGGAGATGGCGAAGGAGAACAGGGAGGCTGGGGATGGGGTCCAGGACAGAGGACAGTCAGCACTTGGGGGAGGGGCGAGACAGGGGTGAAGCCCTGAACAGAGATTCTGTGAACCGAGGAGAAGCAGGTCATCGGGGGCGAGCGGATCAACAGTTTGAGGGCCCGTTGGGGACAGGGCAGCTGTAGGAAAGGGCTATAAAGTGGTCAGCCGCCAGTGCTGTCCCTGACGGTCTGTGAGGACCTGAATCTCAGTCTCCTCATCTGCACAGTGGGTGCAATGCACCTTGTCTCCCGCTCCCCACTGCCTCTCCGCAGGGAGCTGATAGCACCCAAGGTGGTCTGAGCTCTTGGACCAGGCCAAAGGCACTGGCAGCACCGTGACCCTGGGGGGCGGGGTCCTTCTCCTCCCAGTAGCACGGAGATTATCAGGGCGGTGGGATGGGGCATGGCTTTCAACGTTTCCATAAGAACTGAGTCCAGACCTTCATGGGTCACCCCAGTGCTGGGGCCCCCTGGCCCCCATTACGGAGCGAACAGGCCTGCCTCTGCCCCTCCCACTTCCTCAGAGCCATGAAATTCAATAAGACAGAAGGAAAGCAAGTTGACTGATGCCACACGAAGTCCCACAACTGGGTGGCGTAAAGCAACAGAAATTTCTTCTCCCAGTCTGGAGGCCAGAAGCCCTAAATCCAGGAGTAGGCAGGGCCGTGCTCCCTCTCCCAGTCCCTGGGGGCTCCGGGTGTCCCTTGGCTTGTGGCCGTGTCATCCAGTCTCTGCTTTGTCTTCACATGGCCTCTGCTCTGTGTGTGCTTCCTCCTCCTCTGTCCCTTATAAGCACATGTGTCCTCGGATTCAGGATCCAGCCTGGTCCAGGATGATGTCATCTCAGGTCTTACCTTCATCACATCTGCAAAGTCCTTATTTCCGAATAAGGCCACACACATTCTGAGGTTCTGAATGGACACGTATTTTAGGGGGACACTATGCAGCCCACCCAAGGCTGGCACATGGCTCTGGATCTGTCCAGGGTCAGAGAGGCTGAGCGTGGAGACCTGCCCACTATCTGCTTCCGCCAGACCCCAGGCTCCCTCGGGACTTCAGTGCAGCCACTCTCCAAACCTGGCTATAACTAAACACTGTTCCCAGAGTGTGGGGCACGCCTATTCCAGAAAGAACCCCAAGGCAGCCCTTTCCTGGAGCCCCCATGCACCCCCACACCACCTAGGGCAGCAGGAGTGGGAGACCGAGGGTGAGGCAGGACCCTGCTCAGCCCCCAGCTCCTCAGGGCAGGGCCGGTCACCCTGCACCCTCCCAGGTGGTTTTCTGGGGCAGTGGGGCTGGCGCCACCTTCGCTGTCGCTCTTATCTTGAGGGCACTGGAGACAGAAACGGCACATTCTTGAATCCTGTGATCACTTCCCAGGAGCGGCTCAGGCCCGGGGGACCCAGCCAAGCGAGGATGCGGCCCCTGGCTCTGCAAACAGATGCCCAATCAGCTCCATCTGCTGACTGTCACTGGCCTCGCTACACAGGGTCCCCCGGCAGGCTGTCTGGCTTACGGGACGGGAAGATGGGGCAGAGGGAAGGGGTTCGGGGCAGGTGGCACAGCGAGGTGGGAGGCAGCTGCTGTTCACCAGGCCAAGTGAACACCCTGCTGGCAATTAAGCCTGGACCACCTGGCCTGCACAACCTCTAGCCTGGACACCCCTGCCCAGTCTCTGGCCATCACGACCCATCTAAGGAGGCATCTTCCTGGGCCAACAGCCTGGGGTGGGGTGAACTGCTCCCCGGCTAGAGGTTCTGAGAGGGGCGTTCATCTGGTCACCTCCTGGTCTGAGGGGCATATTCGGTGGGCAGTGTGGCCAGGGCAGGGGAAGTTTCCAGGCCTTGAAGGGCAGGTTAGTGGAGGGAATGGCTTTCAGGGGAGGGGAGAGTCCAAGCAAAGATGAATATGGGGTGGGGGTGAGGGAGGAAAGGCGTGTCTGACTGTGATGGACAGGAGTGCGGAGGGGCAGGAAGCAGGGAGGAGGCCCAGATATGCTTTCCCCGGAAGGGGGTGTCCCCCTCCCCCCAGACCGCAGACCAGACTCCTGTGCCCTCAAGCCAGACACCCCACGGCCCTGCAATTCCACTTCTGAATATTCCCCAAACCTGCCCCCTTTCCCTCTTCCGGGCCCCTGGGCCTCCCCTCCTTGGCCCTCTCCTAATACAGCGTCAGCCTGTCCCTCTCCACCTCTGCCTGCTCACCTTCCTTCCCCCTCTCCCTCCTCCTTCCTCTCCCCTCCTCCTCCCTCTCCATTCTCCACGCCAGGATGTCATCCATGCAGGAGCAGAGAACCCCACCCTCCAAACTCCAGGCCACCAGCCTCAGGGCCCACCCTGCACCCATGTGATGCTCATTTAGTCCAAATCTTCCTTTGTGGTGATGGTGACAGCTCTCCAGGCCTTGCTCTGCTGCACTCCTTCTGGAACACCCCTCCTCTTTGTCTGATGAATTCCTGCTCCTCCATGGACACCCAGTGCATGTACCCCCTCCTCCAGGCAGCCCTCCACCCCAGACACCCTCCCCCTGGGCAGGGTTCGATTCTCACAGCCCCTGCACGTTGCCGTTTTGTGTGTCGGTTTCCCTGTTTCCCACACTAGACTGTGAGCCCCCGACGTCCTCACCAAAGTCCAGGGTCCCATGAGACTGGGGCAGGAAGAGAGACCGGGACAGCCACCGGCCTGTGTGATGTTCCTCTTGCTCTTTTTCATTCATTCATTCGCTATGGGTCTCCTCCTCTGGGCCAGGGCTGGGTTCTGGCCCCGGGGCAGAGAGTAGCCAAGTTCCTTCAGGGCTGGGCTGCGGAAGTGAGGCCAGGGGGAGCTAGGACAGCTGACAAATGGCCCTTCGGCAGCCGTGGGCCGCAGCTAATGATTCCCCATCTTTAATCAGGCCCCGCTGGCAGGGCCCTTTCGATCCGGGTAAATGAGTACCTGGGGTCAGGGCTGGCTCTGGGAATCGGCCTTCCGGGGCCAGGGAGGGAGGCCCAAGGAAAACACAGGGCTGCACCCATCTCGCTTGGAGCTGGGGAGAAAGAACAACACGGGTTGGCGACGGCGTCCCAGCAGACAGCACGCCTGGGCCTCACTGACCCATGTGTTCACCTCCCGCTCGTCCTCCCCCTCCGTCCTTCAGCAAACGTGGGGCATACAGCTCCGTGTGCACGCTGGTCTTTCACTGAACAGCCATTTATTAAGTGCCGATTACATGCCAGGCCCTACACCAGGCATGAGGGCAGGGAGTGGGAGTGACGGGTGAGAGATCCGCACCTATTAAGCACCCACTGTTGTGGGGCCTGGTACCACAATGACGCACCTGCTCCCCAGCCTGGCAGGTGTAAGCACCAGCTTCACCACCTGCTGCCCTGGGGCCTGCAACCAGCCCCACGGTGCCCCGAGCCTCAGTTTCCTCCCAGTGCATTGACCTCCAGCTCCCTGAAGGGTTGTTATGAGAATTTAATGAAACACATTTGATCAACATATGCCCAGCTCCACCAAGTTCTGGGTGTTCTCTCTGGACCCTCACGAGGCCCTGTGCAGTAGGGACCTATGCCAGCAGCCCCCTTTAACGGATGAGGAGACTGTGGTCACACAACGGGAAGAGTGGGGTCAGGCTGGAGGTGGGAGCAGGGGTGCAGCCAGGCCCCGGCTACGCCCATTCTCAGCCCCCTTCTGCTCTGTCTCCGGCAGGTCCTGGAGGAGCGCATGAAGCTGGAGTGCAAGTGCCACGGCGTGTCGGGCTCCTGCACCACCAAGACGTGCTGGACCACGCTGCCCAAGTTCCGGGAGGTAGGCCACCTGCTCAAGGAGAAGTACAACGCGGCCGTGCAGGTGGAGGTCGTGCGGGCCAGCCGCCTGCGGCAGCCCACCTTCCTGCGCATCAAGCAGCTGCGCAGCTACCAGAAGCCCATGGAGACGGACCTGGTGTACATCGAGAAGTCGCCCAACTACTGCGAGGAGGACGCCGCCACGGGCAGCGTGGGCACCCAGGGCCGCCTGTGCAACCGCACCTCCCCCGGGGCCGACGGCTGCGACACCATGTGCTGCGGCCGCGGCTATAACACCCACCAGTACACCAAGGTCTGGCAGTGCAACTGCAAGTTCCACTGGTGCTGCTTCGTCAAATGCAACACCTGCAGCGAGCGCACGGAGGTCTTCACCTGCAAGTGAGCAGCCGGCGGCCACCCCGGCGGCAGCCCCACCCGGCGGCATTTGCACACGGGCTCCTTGCCTTCCCTGCTGCACATGGCCTGCTGGGGGCAGAGGTGGCTGGAGAAGGTGGGGGCGCCGGACGCAGAATGGCTCCCACTGGGCCCGTCACCCTCTCCCTGTCCCCAGGGTCTCCTTCCTGCCACTCCTGTGACTCCCTATGGCAGAACAGTGCCCATAAACCAGCCAAGAAGGCAAGGCCAATGGCACTGGTGTCCTTGACGAGGCCCAGTGAATTCCTTTTCTTTTCTCTGGGAAAGTGAATCTCAAGGACACATGTACCACCGGAAAGCAAAGTGATAAGACTCTGAGTGTCCTCCTCCCCCGCCTGGTGGCTCAGACTTGGAAATGCCATGATGGCCAGGCCCATGTGAGACTGTTTCCCAGGCCACATCAGCCACTGGGGCCCTGGGCAGATGTTGACAAAAATTATTTATGTTTTCTTAGTACCAGAAGAGGATTCTTAGCACTAAGGCCTAGCCAGTCCTAACTCCGTACTCTGTGTTAACACATTGCCTCTCGGCCCTCCGCTTTTTCTCCGCGACCTGCGGGAGCGTCCCTGTGCACGGCACCTTCCTAGCTCTGCTCTGGGGGAGGTGGCCGTGTGAGTGTTGTCCCCAGGTGAGCTGGGCAGGAGCTTGGCAGCTAACACGTTTCCAAGAGGGCCTCTTGGAGAGCCCGGACAGGGACCTCCGGCCTCCTTTGTTTCTTTTAGAAAATCATATCAAACAAATGAAAATGCCACCCGTGTCAGGTTCCAGGAGTGCTTCGTCCCCTCCCTAAAGCTGTTGCCCTCCCAGCCCCTTGCCAGCCTGGCACCTTCCAGTTTACAGAGGCCCCTTCCCACCCTGGAGCCAGCCCGGATCCCCAGGATAGTGCTGTGCCAGGGGTGGGCTGGTGGGGCAGGGATAGTTTAGGGTGTTTGCCTCATTTGACAGATGGGGACCCTGGGGCCTAGAATGGAACACTAGCCAGGGACCTCAAGGCCACGAGAGGAGGTTCCTGCCTTGGCTTGGGCAGCCTGAGCCCCAGTCCAGGACTCCTAACCCTGCTGCCAGCCTCGCTGGGGTCTGCACCACCCCCCAGGGTGCCTTTGAGGATTTCTTGGTGGCCTCCTTGCCCAGTCCTGGTCCTTTCACTCTGACCCCAATGCTGAGAAAACTTGGATCCAGGGTTTCACTCTGCCAGGGCCCCACTGCTGTCCTAGCAGATGTCTGCCCTCCAGACACCGCCCCTAGGGTGCCACACCATGCAGACCCTCCCTGGAAGTCCGACTCACCCTGAAACCTGGGAGACAGGAACAGGAAGGGGTCCAGCTCGGTTCTAAATCATGTGTGGGATGGAAAGAAGTCAGAAACCTGGATCTCAGGGCTGGGGGTGTCCTCTGAGAACGCTCCCACCCTTCCCTGGGGAGACTGAGGCACAGAGGAAGTCACTTGCCAGCAAGCATGGTGTGCATTCTGGTGCACCCTCCACTGACCATGTGCCCCCCACCCTGAATTTAGGGTATTTTCTCCCAGAAACTCGTGGAAGTGTGTCCTTGGGTGACTGTCCAGCCAAGTGGGCTGGACATTAGCCTGGGGTGAGTGACACTGTCTGGCCCCTGGTGCCTACCCCGTGTGCCTCCCATGATGCCAGGATACTCCATTAGCTGCTGTCCTGGGAACTTCCAGGCCAACGTGAATGCCCCCCTGCGTCCCTACCCCCTGGGTCCCAGGACAACCCCGAGTCCACAGGCCCGGTGTCCTCTGCCAAGGAACCTGGTTAACTTATATTGTTATATAGTGTCAAAATGTCTATAGTGTCTTTTAAATTATTGTGACCTACACTGGGTACTGGGAGGGGGGAATGGCCACGTGCTGTCCCCTGAGACAGGCTCCTCCTTCTGCTTGAAACAGACTCTCGGGGCCCCTGATGCCACCGAGTCATACGCACTGTCCCTCGGCCGCCGAGCGCTCCGCCGAGACCCCCCCCCCCGCCCTCCCTTACAGTCTGTCAGCAACAGCCCTTCCCTTGGGTGAGGGGGTCAGTGTGGCCCGAGCGGGGCAGTAGTGGCTGAGGTGCTGCGTGTCCCTGCAATGCCTCCACTTCAGGAGAGCCAGTGGGTTTCTGACGGGCTGTGTCTGGCCTCCCTGAAGGGGAGCAACAGCTCCAATAAAGCTGGAATCAAAGACATGAGTGTGTGTGGAGCCCATGCGACGCCCCTGGGGGTAGAGACACCGAAATGTCAACCGAAAATGAGCCCCAAGTCCCCTCGGTCCTCACATGCCCCCCTACCTTTCTGACTTCCTCTCCCCTCTCTGCTGGCACTGTGCTGACGTCCCCCACCTAGCAAGGGCCACTGGTGGGGGCTAGACACAGACCCTGAGGCCTCCCTGGACAGCCTGGGCTCAGGCTGCAGGAAGAGGGGGCTAGGGCCTGGTGCTAGGACCGACTTATGGGGCTGGGTAGGGGCTGCTCTCAGGGGAATGGGGAGCCTGGGATTGGGGTCCCACAACCAAGAGACCCTGGCCCCATCTGTCTCCCCCAGTGTCTCCCTTCCCCTCGGACCCCAGCTGGCCTCAGGTCCCTGTGAGTCTGTCCAGCTGTGTCTGGGTGGGTTTTGGCTCAAGCACCCCTTGGGGCGCTCCCTGCCCTCTCTGGCCGTGGGAAGGCAGCCCGAGGCCCCTCGGCAGCCACCAGGCTTGCTGCTCCCCAGAGGCCCGGCCTCCGTGCCTGCGGTAACCATGCACGAGGAGGATGAATGGCATTCCTGCCGAGGGCCGGAAGGCATGCGGTGGGGCCGGTTTGGCCACTGCCCGCTGTCCCAGCAGCCTGGCATCGGGTGGAATCACTGATCAAACAGCCCCTGTCTGCACTGTGCCCGCCTGGGCACCCACAAAGCCTGGCCCCAGACCCGATGGAGGGGCCACCATGTGGGCTTTCCCAGGGGGCATACCCCTCCAGGGTGTGGAAAAGGGGAGACAGGCGGGAAACACTCTTCCTGACACCCAGGTTCAGGCAGCCTCTGGGGTGGTCCTGCCTGATATATGGCCTCAGTTTCCTCATCTGAGAGCAGGAGGTGGCCCAGGCCAGGACTCGGTGGTCAGCAGGGACCATGGGGCCCAGGCCTGGGCCGGGCTGTTTGGCAGGAGGCCCTGGTTCCCCATGAGACGGTAAGCAAATCTGAGGTGGTGGCTACAGTGGAACGCCGGGGTCCGACTACTCCCACAGGGCCAGGAATGAGGAAAGAGCCGCGAGAATGCCACGGCCCCGGTGCCCAGACTCTACTTATTTTTTGGCCCCAGTTCAACCCCAGTCCCAGCCTCCCAGGGCTGCCAGCACATCCTCCAAGGGGCCCTGCCCCAGGCGTCGAGCCCACACTGCCGGCCAAGACTGGGGGCCCTTGTGACCCCCCAGCCCCAGGCTCCGCCTCTGAGGCTAATATTTCAGAAGCATTTCCCCGGGCAGTCCTGCGCCCTGCACACCCTGGCTCATTACCCCCAGAGAGACTCCCTGGGCTCTGGCCCACTCTGCTCTTAGCTGGCCCTTAGCCATGCTGAGGTCTTTATGCTTCTGCATTTGCCAAGGGTGTTTCTTCTCCAGGCTTGCCCTCCGTGCTCCTCCTAGAGAGCATAGAACAACTGAGGCAGGAGCAGGTCACGTGGGCTCTTCTGGGTAGGATTTGGGGACACTGGCGAGAGAGCTTGGATTTCCGGGACACGTCCCTACCACCCGTTCATCCATTCATTTACTTGCTCGTTGGCTTGTTCAGATGTGCTGGAGGCCAGGCCCGAGGCTGGTCCCTGGGGACAGGGGTGGTCATCCCTGGCCCTCACCTCAGGGGCTCCAGCTCTACACCCCACTCCTGCCTTGAATGGCAGCCCCTCTGAGGGTGCAATTGCTGACTGAGGCAGCCTAGGAGACAGAAAAGGACTTAGACTGCCTCAGTTTCCCCCTCTGTAGAATGGCCATAGGGAGCGAGCTGTACCCTACCAGGCCCAGCTCCCCTTTCTCTGTCTAGAGGATTCCCCTGCCTACACGGGCTGGGCTTCAGCATCGGGGTCTCCCACGCTGCTCCCGCCTAGGGCTCCCCAGGCTTTCCACTCAGCTTCTGTCTGGTGACCAGAGCTCACAGGGTTCTTGTGGCCCTGGTGGGAAAGGCTTTCTCCTTGGTGTGGCCTGGCAGTTCTTCCTGACCCTCTGCCTCGTCTCCTGCAGCCCCCCTCCACCCCACCCTGACACAGAGCCCCTGTGCTGCCAGGAAGCCACCCCGCTCCAGAACTGCCCAACGTGGCCTTGACTCCAGCTGTGCCCTGTGCCTGGGGTGTCCTTCCTTCCACCATCGCTGCTCACACCCGCCTTTCCAGCAAGCTCACAGGGCTCCCGTGGCTTCCTCACCCTCCGCACTGGCTCTCACCCTGATGGGCAGGGGTCTCACTGCCGTGACTGCCCCTGCCCACCAAGCAGGCCTCGGGCCTCAGGAGTGAGCAGGTCTGTGGAGCACTGAACACCCCCCACCATGCCAGTCACCGGCTCTGGTCCACAGGTACCTGCAAGCTTCACAACACCCCTTCCCCAAATAGGTTAGTGCTAGCTCTGTTTTACAGATGGGAAACCCAGGCCGGGGATAAAGTGTTCTCTCCTAGACCACACAGCCAGTTAGAGGCAGAACTAGAATTTGAACTCAGGTCCTCTGGGGTCTTCCTTCTACCCAACTCATGTGCCTCCTCCCATGAGGAGAACTGAGGCCCCAGGATCTGTCCAAGGCTCAGAGAGATGAGTGGGAAGGGAATGGCTAAGGCAAGCCTCAAAGAGGAGGTGACAGCAGCCCTCTGTCTTCACCAAGGACAGAACAGGACAGACTGGGTTCAAAAGCAGCAGGCAGGATCTGAGGTAGACATCTGGGTGAACCAGAGCTGGGAGGTGGGGAGGGGGTCAGGAGGGCAGGGGTGGGGTGAGGGAGGTCACCTGGGATGCGTGGGGCTATGGTCTGGGGGCCCAGGGGCACGAGAAGGGGAAGAGAGGTGAGTGGAGGCTGGAGCTCCTCACGCTCAGGCAAGAAGGGAAAGTGTGAGGTCCCTGGGCAGAGTGGCCCAAGCTGCTCCTGGAGGGCGCTGGACGGGGAACAGAGCCGTCCGGAGCCAGGAAGTCACCTGGATCTTGCCTGCTGCAGTCCTGGTCCATTTCCTTCCTCTGGGTCTGAGAACGTACCCACCTTCCTTCTCTGGGATGCCACCTGCCTGCTCATCAGGTGTCAGGTCCTTGGTCTTGCAGAACCTGGGGACTCAGAACCACCTGGCCTGGGCATCCCAGGACCCTTGGGAATTACAACTTGTGAGTCTTGGCGGGCCCAGGGAGTTGCGGGCCTGGCACCTACAGTGGTGCCCAGCAGAGGCCTGGAGGATGGACAGATGGTCAGCCAAATGCACTGATGAGGGAGGCCCAGGGCCCAGAGCTCACCTATAGCCTGCCCCTAGTGGGCACTGCTCCCAGAGCCCCAGCGACGAGCAGTATCCAGGCCGGAACTGCCTGGCCAGCTCCCTGGCTGGTCTGGGCTCTGTGCCTCTCTGAGCACAGCTGGAGTCCTGCGGCCACCTGGGATGCTATCAGAATGGGAAGCCCTTCTGGCCCTTGCAAAGAAGCAGCCCAGACACATGCAATGCAGACCCGGGAAGAGGAGCCCTCTTACTCCACCTGCAGGCTGAGGCCAGTGGCCAGCAGGGCAGGGCTGGGACACCCTCCAGGCACTGGACACAGGTGTCCTTCCTGGGGCCTTGTTGGTCTCCCCCAGGTGGCCAGCCCATCCACCCGGAGACCAGGGGGTGGCCTTCAGGACTCCAGTCCTTCCAGGACTAGTCCAGTGGGGGGATCTTGGCTGGCAGCTCTGGGCAAGACCCCAGATACCTGGGGCAACCTCTCCAGGTAATCTGCAGTTCTAGAAGGGCCCTGCCTGAGCTGCCAGGGCTGGGCTGCAGCTGGGGCTGTTCTGCTGGCTCTGCCTGCATATCCCACCTCACTGCCTCAGAGCGGGCCGGAAGGTTTTGCTCAAGGTCCCTCCCCTAGTTTCTGGCTCACCTCTGGCTTCTGAGCTCCTGCTTTCCCACAAGCAGGACGGGATTTCACATCCATTCACACGTTCCTTTGCTCACCCTTCCATCATTGCTGAAGTGCTCCGTGCCCAGAGCTTGGCTGGGCATTGAAGGGTCCCAGAGCAGAATTTGAAGTGAGGTCTTCCCTTAATTAGCCCCAGGTTGGGATGGGGATGGAATGATGGACAAGCTGACTCTTGCCACCCACCCCCCAATACCTGAGGCTGCAATGGAGGGACAAGGGGCTGGGAATGCGGAGGAGCATGGAACTTGGCCATGGGGGACGTGGCGTAGTGGTACAGGTTTCCTGGAAGAGTGGACATCTCGGCTGAGGCCTAGAAGCAAAGGACAGGAAGGGAGGAGTAGGGAGGGAGGCAGGAGGGAAAGACACGCTTCAGGTACAGGGATGGAGGTGAGTAACAGTCTGGGGTGGGACCTGAGGCTAATTGAAGGGATAAGGGGGCATGGAGGTTGGGGGCTGGGCAGTGGGGAGAGAGGAGCTTGGAGAGCTGCCCCACAGCTGACAAGGTTCCGGAAAGTTCCAAAAAGACAGAGGGGAACCTGGCACTTGAGTCTCAGGGTTCCCAGCATTTGGCAGGATCTCTCACTAACCCCCGCCCCCGCTATACACACCAGGGCCAACACAGTCCCATGCCTTCTGGGCACAGGGCCTGCATGCCACTGGCTTTCCTGACACTAGGTTGCTGTCTAGAGGCCCCATTTTCCAGTAGAAAAATCTCTCAAGTAAGAGTCATGGGCTGTGAGGGGTTTGGGGAGCGAGGGCTGGGCACTGGGGCTCCTCCTGAGGATGCTGGCCCTTCCTGATCCCTCTGCTGGGCCTGGGGGCAGGGGCTGTCAGTTACCCAAGGGTTTGCCAAGCCTTGGGCTGTTTCATGAGGTCCCACCAGCTCAATGAAAACATTTGTGGAGCAACCTCCATGGGCCTCCTCTGGTCTCCCTGGCCCTATTTGGACTGGCTGCTCCCAGAATCCTCAGCAGACTCAGGATGGGCCTAGCCTAGGTGGGCATTGAGCAGGCTGTCCTGGGCTCCCGATGCCGGCCCCCTTTGAGCTAACCAGGCCAATGCCGGGACTTTGAGCTTCTCCTTGTTAGCCAGTGGAGGAGGGGCGCTGCCTGCTGAGAGAATGGGGATGGCCTTGTGGATGGGTCCTGACACGGGTGGAGGCCTAATGCCTGCTTCCCCTCCTGGATTCCCAAGAAAGAAGGATCGATCAAATCTCAATGACAAACTCTCTGGGGGAGGGAGGACAGCCCAGGTGGCAGCAGATCTGAGTCACCAAGAATGTCTCCAGCAACTGGAGGAGTGCCCACTGCAGGGAGGGGTACTCCCTTATCTCAAGACCCAGCTCTAGTGGAAAGAGCCTGCAGGCCATCAGGGACTGCCACTGCCTCACGTCACAGCAGGGAGACTTTGGGGCAGCCCTAGGAGGCCCAGCAGGGGGCAGGCCTCAGATCACATTAGGAGGGCTT
Source organism: Rhinolophus sinicus (assembly GCF_057876585.1). NCBI lineage: Eukaryota > Metazoa > Chordata > Mammalia > Chiroptera > Rhinolophidae > Rhinolophus > Rhinolophus sinicus. Next base: position 5,156,517 of record NC_142501.1, read on the forward strand.
TCTCGGGGCCAGAGCTGCTGGAGGAAGGCAGTTTCCGTCTCCCTAGAGGATTTCAAGCATGGTTTGATCTCTGTGTGATGGAGAGGGAGGTTGCAGCCCCCCGGCATTCTGATTCTGTGAATCCAGGTGCTAAGAGTCTGTGCTTTTATATTTATGGTCCGGGAGTGTTGGTTCTGTAGTTGGAGGGGGCCACAATTCTGGATGGGGGTGGGGGTGTGGGCAGTGTCAGGTTCTGAAAGGGCTGCCCCAGCCAGGCCCTCTCTTCCTATGACTGACACCAAGTCCTCTCTGGAGGTGAGAAGCTTTGCTTCGCCCTTACTCATTCAATCCACAAATATTGTGCACATCTTGTATGTTGCGTGCTGAGGGTGCAGCAAAAGTCCTGCCCCTGGGGAGCTGAGGGGCTATAAGACAACAAGCATCTGTTAAAAATGGAATAAACATCATAAACCAGAAGATGCTGGGCCCAGAAGTAGGTAATCGGGGCTAAGGAAAGCCAAGGCGGATTTTGTCGGGTGGGAGGGGTCAGAGTGGTTCACAGTGAGATGCACGAGCTGATGCTTGAAGAAGACAAAGGAGGTCACGGAGGGTGTTCTAAGCAGAGGGACAAGCCAGGCCAGAGGCCTGGGGGAGAGAGCATGGCCGGTGAGTTGGGGGAGCTGCAGGAGGCTGGTGTGGCTGGAACAGAGTGAGGGAAGGTAGAGCAGAGACGTAGCTGGACAGGCAGCAGGCGCCAGCTCACGTGAGGACTTGGGCTTTCCCTCCCGGTGACTGAACAGGTCCTGCAGGGTTTTCCACAGATGGCTATGGTCTACCTTCATCTCGAATAGCATCTCTCTGCTGCTGTGCAGGGAAAAGGAAGGGGCGGGCGTGGAAGCAGTGAGATGGGTGAGGCCTCTATTGCAACAGTCCCAGCAATGTGCCTATGGGAGACGCAGTAGATGCTGGATGTTTTTGGCAGACAGAGCAGCAGCATTCACTGAGGGGAGATCAGGCCCTGAACAAGAATCACCGGGGAGGGAAAAGCTAAAGACCAAGGTATGGCCCTGGCTGAGCCTCCAGCTGTCCCTCAGGTGCAATGGGGAGGGACTTCCTCCCTCAGGTGGCAGGAGGAACCAGGGCTGCCTCCTGCTGGAGTTGATGGAGCACCTGCTCTCCTTGGACCCCCTGGACTCCTGTGGCCTGTGGATGGAGGGAGTGGCCTGCTGGGCCCAGGAGCAGGCTGGGAGCAGGGCTCTCAGGCTGACTTCCTGCCTGTGTGGCTTTGACCCATTCTGCTTTGGGCTTCCCGCTGTGGGATAGGATGAGAGAGCCTGTCTAGGGGCTGTGAGGAGATCCAATGAGATGGGCTGTGACGCGCGCTCAGCAGAGTCATCAGCTTGTCCTCATCCCCCCGTCTCCTCCCTCCTCCATCCAGGCCAACTGTCCCCCAAGCCGGCAGCCGAGCAATGACCCTGGGAAGCCCCTCTTCCACCTGCGCTGCTCAGTCCCTCCTTGTGCTGTAGGGGCGTGCAGGCCCCCATCCTCCCCTCTCAGGAAAGCAGGACTGTCTCCCTGGGAAATTCTGCCTGTGGACAGACCCCTTGCCTGGTTCCAGACAGTCCTGGCCAGAGCAGGCCCCACATGCATGGGGCTGCTGGGAAATCCTGTGCTCTGGGAAGATGCCAAGAGCCTCGCCCTCATGTGCCCACAGCATTTTACAGTTTACAAATTTCCCTGTGACCATCATCTGGCTCAGCCTCTGTGCCGGGAGCCCCATATCCTGGTCTCACCCTCGTCCTCAGGGAGCCTCCTCAGCTGGTGCCCCTTCCCCTTTCAGATTCCTTTGGAGGGAAGGGTTCCTTGCCCTTGCTGGCCCTTGACCAAGGCTGGGCCTCAATGCCCCGAGTCCCCTCCCGTCCCCTCACAGGGCTCTCATGGCCACGAAGCTATCTGTGAGCCCGAATCTGTCTCTCTGGAGGCATGGTCAGTGACATGTGGTGTCACCCAGCACGTTTCCCTCACTGCCCCTGCCCCTCTGGGGACTCCCTGGGAACACTCGCCCTGGACTCCTGCCTGCAGCCTGGAAGATCTCCCTGAGGACCCCAGGTTCACGCCCAACTGCACTCCTGGAACCCTGTCCTGTACAGCCGGGGCATTTGGGCCTTAAGTGTGACCAGGCCACCTGGCGGCCTCCACACTGCTCAGACCCCTTGAATTAGTCTATCACATGCCTTCCTTCACCCTGCACGGCAGCCTGCAGGCTTTGCCTCCCACCTGCCCTCCTGCCCCTCTCTCACTACCAGCCCTGCTCCCCCTGGCTGACACTCCCCCCTTACCAGATAGTTCCTGGTCACCTTCAGCTGGGACATGGCTTCTTCCAGGACACCTGGTCGATGCCACCTCGATCAGTCGGTGTTATTGTTGTCTGTTTACTCTTCAGTGGGGCTTATTATTATCACTACCAGATGAGAGGGGGGCGGGCCGGTGTCCAAGCCCCTTCCTGGTACCCCTGGCCCTGAGGCCTACCCGCCTGGGTGTGGCCTGCCCCGGCACTGACGTGCCTTAATGGGCACCTTAATCCCATAATCATTTTCTGATACCTTCATGCTCCTGTCACCGGCAGTTAACTCAAAACTTGGCACGAGACCCGGAACGCGGACTGGGACTTGCATAGCAGAGGGCGGGGGTGGGGTGGGGGGAGGAAATCCCGCAGGGACGCTGAGATGCACCTATTTTTAGCCTCGAGAAGAAAGCTAAACCCCAACACACACAACATGCAACACAAATATTTGTTTTTATTCTTAAAAGGGCTCGGGTGGCGGGCTTGGAGCCCGAAGCACACACTCGGTTGAGCCATGCTGGCTCAGAGGGGGCCTCGCCTGTCCCCACATGCCCCACCCAGCTCTCCTTCCTGGCGGCCCCCACCCTGCCACTCCGGGAGCCTCCCAGGGTCCCCACCCACCAAGCCAGCGCAATCCTTTACCCGGAACTAGCCAGGCAAGTCCCCACCTCCCTCCTAGCTCAGGCCTCGGCCCCTTCTGCTCAGACCAGACACCGTGCCCCTCTCTGCACGGGCAGCCATGGAAATCCTGGCCTCCTCAGCATTCTGCCTCCGTGGAAGCCTTCCTTCCTTACAGGACCCCTGTGCCCTTGGACTGGCTCGCCATTAGCGATATGGAGGCAGACGTCCCCTATTTGGGGGTGCCATTCTGATTGCTCTGTGTCATCTCCTGAGCTGCATCCTGCAGAAGCTGACATGGGAAAGGCATTCCCCAAATGCTCACGGCTTCCCTGGGAGCTGGGGGAGGAGGCCAAGGGCTCACTTGTTCTTCTATGGCTCCTGGAGCCAGTGACTGACCACAAACATGGCAGCTTTGAAGAGCAGACATTTATTCTGTCACAGTTCTGAGGCCAGAGTCCCAAACCAAGGTGTGGGCAGGGCTGCCTGCCTTGGAGGCTCAAGGCGACCACACTCCCTTGCGTCTTCCAGCTCCTGGGGCTGCCGCATCCTCGGCTTGTGGCCACATCACTCCACCTTCAAGGCCAGTATCTTCCAATCTCTGTCTGTCCCGTCTTCATGGGGCCTGCTCCTGTGTGTGCAGTGGCCCCACAGAGGACACCTGTGGTTGCATTGAGGGCCCCAGATAATCCAAGACAATCCCCCGTTCTCAAAGTCCTTGACTTACCCACATTCACATACAAGGAAAGGTTTACTGGCTTTAGGGTCAGAACCTGGATATCTCTGGGGCCATTATTCAACCTACGACAGACAGCCTGGGCCGATAGATGCTATGAAGCCCCCAGAGCAGCTCCTTCTGACAAGAAGGCAAAGGGGGAGGGGTCCATCAAGGCAGAGGGCCGACTGGTGCTGCAGCATCCAAACTTTGGTTTTGGGAAGAAATGCAGAGCCCCCCAGGCCTGATCACTGGCTGGTTGTGAGGGCCACTGTGGGTGGCGTGGGCCTGGGTTAGCCTCGGCTCAAGTTCATGGGTCGTCTGTGCCCGCAAAGAAGCACTTTCCCAAGGCTGGTCGGGGTCACCACCATCCATGCCTCTGAGGGCTCTTCCTCTGAGTGTCAGCAGACATTGGCGAGGACAGAACGTCCGATAAGCGGTGGCTCCTAACATTCTAGTGACTCTGCTCTGGCCCTGCCCAGCCCCTCCCGTCCAGGACTGTCTGAACCGCCTCCAAGTGGTCAGGGTCTGCCCAGGACCCTGGAGTCCCTCCTGTCCCCTGATCTGCTCACGGGGCAGGTGAGGCGCTCTCTGCCTGGGATGCTCTCCTCGCAGATCCCCACATGGCCACTCTCCTGCTCCTTAGGTCGCAGATCGGTGGTCACCAACTCAGAGACTCTCCCGGGCTCCAAACTGAAGTGGGCACTGAGCCACTGGAGCTGGCTCTCCCTGAGCTTCTGCCCCAGGCTTCTGGTGGATCCCACTGGCGTGTGGGCCCCATGGAGGGGACCGGCCTGTGATAGGGACGGGACATACCAGGAATCCAGCATGTTTTGTCGCCCCAGTGGATGGACAGTTTCCAGACATTGGTTCAATGGTGAGAAAATGCCACAAATACCAGAAAACAATATACCTGGAGGCAAAATGAAAGCAGCGGGGGCGGAATATAGGAGCCACCCAGGCTGCTCCAGGAGCCCGAGGACCGTCATTCATGTCCCTACGCCAGGCCCCTGTGCGTTTGGAACCTGAGCCTCCGGCCGGGTTCAGGTTACTACAAGATTAGGAATCCCAGTGCCACCTTCATCCACTGGGCACATTTGCTAAGTGCCAAGACCACCCTGTGAACAGTGTACTAAGTGCCAGATCCAGGGACACTGCCGGCTGGGGACCCAGACGAGGCCCTAAGCCCTTCCTCAGAGTCCAAGAGGTCTTTCTGGAGAAGAATGGCATCCTGGACACCTTTCCAGAGTTGTGTCCTGGGGCCAGGCACCTGGTAGGGCTCAGTAAATACTTCTGAACCAAATCAAACAGATGAATGAGACGAGGTCCCTACATCGTCCTGCACACAGCCAGGCGGAACCTTGGGGAGTGTTCTTGGTGGTGTCAATCCCAAACCCCTGTCACCTCACAGTAAGGGTGTTTGGAAGGAGAGGGGTTTGGGGCCTGAACCAGCGGCACAGCTGACCTGGGACAGCCCCAGAACTAACAGATCATTCTGGATGGGGTGGACGGTGGGGGGTGTCCCTGAGGCCATTCTCATGCAATGCTCCCAGGAGCCCTGGGCCCAGGGCAGGTATCCAAGGTCTCCAGCCTTGAGACCCACCTCCACAGAGCAGCTCTGCTTTGGCCGGTTTTACAAGTTGGGTTCCACAGAAGCGTTGGTTTGACAAAATGTTTGAAAACCACAAAGGGAGTTTGATCCTATAGCTTCACGAGGCTCAGAGAGGGACCCGGTCTGCCCTGGGTCACACAGGCTGCACAGGTCCCCTTGCCCCCGTGCCCCTCCCCGCAGGGGCCCCACCCCAAACACACAGGCTCCTGGAAGCTGGGTTCTCAGCTCTTGCAAGATCATTGGGGTGGCCTGGGGACAGAGTGGCCCAGCACTGTTCCTCTCCCTGCACTCAGCCAGGATCCTGAAGGAAAGTCTGGGCAGAAAGCTGAAGCCAGGAGATGATGTGCTAGAATGTTCTTAAGAGAAACTGTCACATGAAAGGCAAGTTTCAGAAATGCTTCTAGAGCCTTTAGGCATGCTAATTAGTCACTGTGGCCGAGGGTCAGGGCAGCCGGGACAAGGAAGCCTTGTTACCGGGGTGCTGATTGGCTTACCTGGGGTTACAGTGTGTGACTCACCTGCCGTTTCCCAGGAGGGCCAGCTGCTGCTGTCCACTGCTGGGTGTCACCCCATGGAGTTCGGAGGTCTGGAGAGCAAGTGTGGGGACAGAGCCCCAGAGAGCAGTTTCCAGGCTCTCGGCCTCACGTGGAAAGGTGCTGGCTCAAGTAGTAGACGGCTGTCAGCTGTGACCAGGTGTCCATCAGCTGTAATCAGTTAGCCATTAGCCACATGGGAAAGGGGTGGCTAAGCTAGCAAACGTAGATTGTAGGTAGCAAGTGGGGTTGTTGGTTGGCAGAGAAGTGGACGGCGGATTGCGGATCATGTGGGTCCTACTTCCTGTGTCTCGCCCGGCCGCCAGCGAGGCAGGGGTGCAGGAAGACCCCGCGTTGGTGGGTGTTTGCTTTTGCGTCTCGACCAGCCGCCAGCGAGAATATAGTGGTATGACTCCCCTATCTATGGCTTCGATGCTGTTCCTTTTTCGCCTCACCATATCCTGCGTTCTTGTGCAGGGAGCGCGAGCTGAGACCCTACATGACAGCAAGGCAAGTTGGCAACGTCCACCTGTGCCCCAAGGGTGGGTGGGGGCTCAGGGCTGATGGAGGCCATGAGGCAATAGCCCATTGCCTCCTGGTTGGACCCTGTGGGGCGAGAAAGGCTTGGCCCTGCTGGAAGGAGCTGCCCGGCAAGGAGACCGGACAAGGACCCGGGACTCAGAGAGAAGCGCCTGGGGGCGGGAGGGCTGGGGCTCAGAGGAGCTGGGACCAACCCCAGCTTTCTATGGCACAATTCAACTTTTGATGTGACTGGAGGTGATGAGGGCGGAACCTCCAGAGCCAAGGCCCATGGCAGGAAAACCAGTGGAGCTCCTGGGCCAGACGGGAGGGTCTGGGTCCAGGGAGTAAGGGCAGCTGGGAGGACCCTGGTCCTAGGACCAGGGTATGCAGGGCCCTGACTCTGCTTCCACTCCAAGAGCCACTGAGACCACCTGGCCTCGGGCAGGTGACAGCTGGGGTCAAATCTTGTGGCTGCTCTCAGGCCTCTCGCCCTGGGCCCCCATGAGCACCTGCCACTGCTGATTGCCAGTTTTGTAGGCCCTATACAGACACAGCACCTGCCCCCAGGCCTCTCGCAGGTGACAAGTGAAAGAATGAATGACTGAAAGGACGAACAAAACTGAAAGGACGAAATGAGTGAATGAATGAATGAAGGAAAGTGAGGGGATCAGTGAGTGAAGGATTGAATGAATTGGCGAGGAATGAAGGAATGAATGAACAAGGGAGCATCCCTGAGCACTGCTGTTTCTCAGCCCCAGAAGCGTCCCCCTCATCGGCAGGGCCCCCAGCTCCTGGGGGTGGGCAGGGTCCTGGGCAGGCTGGCTGTATGTACACGCCCAACCCCTGGTGACAGAGACAACAGACCTGACCCACAGGGCCCCGTTTCTTCCTCTGTGAATGGGGCCTATGCTGGCCTTGCAGGGTGATGTCAGGGTCACATGAGGTCCTACGTGCCCCACACTAGTGGCTGCCGTTGGAATGGTGTTGATGGGAAGCGACTTGATCTCTGCAGTCTCCTGTCATTCCCCTTGAGTCAGGGAACATTCTCTCACGGTCTGGGTGCCCGGGAGGGCTGGGGTGGGACCCGACTCTGTCCCACACCCTGCGGGTCTGGTGGGGCCCAGGAAATGGCCCTGCTGTCGTGGGCCTGGGAGAGGCCCTGGGTCCTCTCCCTGAGACCTCCAGCTGTCGTAGCCGCAGCTCGCTTTACCCAGGTGCCGGGAGCTGGGAGGGACAGGCAGACCGTGGGCAGCCAGGCCAGACAGCCGTCCAGGGTGGGCCTCTGGTCTCAGGGCAGAAGCTCCCTTGGGGGCCTCAGCTTTCTTGTCTGCAGGCAGATAACCCCCACCTGCTCTCTGGGAGCGAGGCCCTGGGAAGAAGCCCCAACCCCTCTACTTGGGCCTGGAGGGAGACCCCCAGGGTTTTCACTGGTTGCCCCATCCTTGGGGTAATTGAGAAAGCGGCTTCCTTTTAATTAAAGATCTGCAAAGGGCCAGTGCTCCCCAGGAGAGGAAAAGTGTAGATGCAGAATAATTAGCCAGACAAAAGACAAATCCTCTTAGCATCCCCCTGGGTGATTGCAGGTTAATTGGTTGGTGCTCCTGCCGGCTACTTGGACCAGACACCCCAGCTTTCCCCAGCCTCCCACAGCTCATTGACCCCGAGGCCACACCTGCCCCTGCTGTCCGGCGTGGGAACACAGCAGGGGCTCCAGTTGTCCTCTGATCTGCCCCTGCCCTGCCAGGCCCTCTGCTCAGCCTCCCGTCCCGCCCTCCTCACCCCTCAGATCCAGGGTGAGCAGCCCTGGCCTGTCTCCCTGGAGCTCCTGTGCCCCTGGGCAAGTGTTCTGGCACTGCCCCAAAGGCACACTTTCCTGTGGCCACGTTCCAGCCACAGCACACCTCTGAACCTTTGCCCTGGCTGACCCCTCTGCCTGGCGTGTCCCTCTCCCTGCCAAACACCCTTGACCCTGGAATAACTCCTCCAGGGGCAGGACAGGCCCAGAGTCTCCTGAGACATGGCTCTTCTGCGAGGTGCCTGCCCACGTGACTCTGAGCAGGTCGCTTAACTGGCTACAAACCTATCTCTTCAGCTTGTCCTGTCCTTATCTGTCCCTAGGCAGAGTTAGAGTGATCTCCAGGGATGAAGGGCCCAGCCCAGGCCCAGCACATAGTAGGCACCCAACCAAGTTTTTATGCGCATTGTAACTAAGGAGGTGGGGAGGGCCGGTAGCCTGTCTCACCAGCCCAACCACGGGCCAGGGAGAAAAGGCTGCCTTCCTGCCCACAGTCTCCGTGAACCTAGAAGGTTATCTCGGTAGAAAAGAAAGGAGGGAGGGAGCGAGGGAGGGAGGAACCCTGATGACCTGACTATGGCAGCTCCAAGGTCATCAGACACCGACTGGGCAAAGCTCACCCAGAGGCCCATTTCATGTCCATCTTTGTTAACAATCATTTTGAAATGTCTGTTTTCCTGCCCTGCTACGTGAGGTCTTCCACTGGCTGTGAGTCCTGGGTGGACCCCTGAGCCACAGCCACCATCACCGTCCTCAGCTGTGGACAGTAGCGGGAGGCACTGGGCCTGCATCTGTTTGGGGCCCTGAGGCTGCTAAGGCCCGGAGAGGTCAGGGCCTGTGGGCACACACCGAGATGCAGGACAGCAGGGGTTCTGCAGGATGGGCGAGTGCCCTGTCCTCCTGGCCCAGTGAAGAATGTAGGGCCCAGACGGGTGGGCCTGGCCTGAGGTCACCACGGGGCTCCTGGGGCAGCCCTGGGCCCCTTGTCACTGCCCCTGCCCCACGGCTGGTGAGTCAGCCCCACAGCTCGGCCCAAGGCCCGGGCTGCGGTGGGGTTTCCAGTCCCAGAGAGAGGAGGACAGCTGTTTATTTTTCTTGCAGTTAAGGGTGGCGGGGGAAGGGGGGGCGGGGACAGATGGAGCTGACCCTGCTGATTCTCACACTGGCACAGGCTCCCCGGGAGCCCCCAAGGGGAAGGGGGGGCCTCAGGGACAGGCTGCTGGGAGGGGGGGTGTGGGGCCCGGGCCTCCCCGCCACACTCCTGGGGCAGCCGGCCAAAGCCAATTCCACAGGCCAGTTCCTGGAGCGGGATGTTGGGGTTTCCGAGGTCGGGAAGGAACTGGCAACACTCAATTCATGATGTCACCGGCCTAGCCCCAGCGCTGGCCCAGGCCTGGTGTGCCACTGCCTCTCAAGGAGAGGGGCACCGTGGGGTCTGCTCAGAGCTGCCGGGAAGGGGTGCCCAGGGACTCAGGTGCCCGTTCCAGAGTGGCCCTGGACACCCCAGCCCCTTCATGCCCAGATCCCCACCACCAGGGATACCAACCTGGGAGCCCCTTGGAGGCAGAGGAGTCTCCCGCCTTCTGGGCCTGGCCTCAGTGGCACGGAGGGAGCATTTCCCGAACCAAGAGGACATCTTTCCAGCATTTAGTGATTCACCGATCCTGGGAGGTATCCTGAGGGCCACTGACCTGTCCGGCCCAGGGCCCGAGGACAGACACCCCTGTAGGGTTGGGGAGACCTGTCATCTGCAGCCCAGATGCCCCATTCCCCACCCTCTCACGTTGAGGACCTTCCCAGTGGAGAGAATATGGACAGGAAGAGCCACCTTCTTTCTCCTTTTCTGGGACTTGCAGTTTTCTGCCGCAAACACTATTTTTGCTGGAACTTTTTAATGAAGTATAACCCACAGGAAAGTGGACACAGAAGTGTACAGCTCGACAAATTTTCACAAACCAAACCCTGCACGTAACCGGCACCAGATCAGAAACAGAAAGTGGCGAGCTCCCAGAAGCCCCCTGAGCCCCTCCTGGCCGCTGTCCCCGCCCTGGGGGCCACGCTCCTGCCACCACTGTGGATCTGTTTCTCCTGTTTTATACACTGCACAGTCACACAGCCTGTCCTCTCGGCTGTCTGGCTTCTTTGTTCAACATCGTGTTTGTAAAAAACAAAAACAAAAACAAAAATCTATGTGAAGTGAGGAATATGGTAATTAGCTTGATTGTGGTACTCACTTCACAATGTTAGCGACATTTCACGTTGTCCACCTTAAATACACACCTTTTATGCGTCAGTTATACCTCAGTAAAACTGGGGAAAGGATTCATAAACAAACAAACAATAATTGTGTTGGTGAGATTCACCCCTAGTGTTGTGTGTGGTTATAATTCATGTAATACTCTTTAAAAAAAATAGGCTTTTTAAGAGCAGTTTGGGTTTCTAAAAAATTGTGGGAGAAGTACAGAATTCCCATATACCCCCCTTTACCACCCCTGCAGCTGCCCTATCATTAACTTCTCCCAGACAATATTGATACATTATTTTTCATAAAGCCCATAGTTTACATTAGGGGGGTCACACTCCGTGTCGGACATTCTATGGGTTTGGACAAATGTCTAATGACACGTATCCGTCATTACAGTATCATACAGAGTATTTTCACTGCCCTAAAAATCTTCTGAGCTCTGCTGAGTCATACCCGCCTCCCCCCAACCCTGATAACCACTGGCCTTTTTACTATCTTCACAGTTTTGTCTTTTCCAGAATGTCACAGAGTTGGAATCATACAGTGTGCAGCCTTTCCAGACTGGCTTCTTTCACTTAGTCATATGCATTTAAGGTTCCTGCACATGTTTGCATATGACATGATGTGACATGGCTTGATAGCTCATTTCTTTTTAGTGCTGAATACTATTCCATCGTTTGAATGGACCGCAGTTTATTTATCCATCACCTGCTGAGGGACGTCTTGGTGGCTTCCAAGTCTTGGCAATTACGAGTAAAGCTCCTGTAAACATCTGTGTGCTGGTTTTTGTGTGGAAATAAGTTTCAACTCCCTTGAACAAATATCAAGAGCATGACTGCTGGAGCGTATGCCAAGAGTACATTTAGTTTTGTAAGGGGGGATGGTCAAAAAGGGTAAAGGGATCAAATATATGGTGATGGAAGGAGAGCTGACACTGGGTGGTGAGCACACAATGGGATTTATAGGTGATGTGTTACAGAATTGTACACCTGAAATCTATGTAACTTTACTAACCACTGTCACCCCAATAAATTTAATTAAAAACAAACACTGAAATATCTTCTAACGTGGCTGCACCATTTGCGTCCCCATCAGCAGAGAGTGACAGTTCCTGCTGCCCACGTCCTCACTGGCATCTGGTGTTTTCAGTGCTCTGGGTTTTGGGGCACTCTATAGGTATGAAGTGGGATCTCACTGTTGTTTTTTGGGGGGAGGGGAACAGGACTTTATTGGGGAACAGTGTGTACTTCCAGGACATTTTTCCAAGTCAAGTTGTTCTTTCAATCTTAGTTGTGGAGGGTGCAGCTCAGCTCCAGGTCCAGTTGCTAGTTGCAGGGGGCACAGCCCACCACCCCTTGTGGGAGTCGAGGAGTCAAACTAGCAACCTTGTGGTTGAGAGCCTGTGCTCCAACCAACTGAGCCATCTGGCACTGGCCCATGGGGGAATTGAACTGGCAGCATGGAGTTCCAACCACCTGAGCCACCGGGCCGGCCCCTCACTGTTGTTTTAATTTGCATTTCACTGATGACATATGAAGTGGAGCATCTTTCCACGTGCTTATCTGCCATAAATGAGTTAGAAAATAAGACACTGCATATGCTTATTTATCATCTTTGGTGAGATATCTTGTCAGGTCTTTTGCCCATTTTTTAATTAGGTTGTTTTCTTGTTGTTGAGTTTTAAGAGCTCTTTATATATTGTTGTCACCAGCCCTTCCTCAGATGCGTTTTGCAAAGATTTTCTCCCCAGCTGTGGCTTGTCTTCTCATTCTCTTAACATCGCCTTTCACAGAGCAGAAGTTTTAATTTTAGTGAAGTCCAGCTTATTAATGATTTCTTTCATGGGTCATGTCTCTGGTGTTGTGTCTAAAAGGTTCCCGTTCTCAACGTCATCTAGATTGTCTCCTATGTTATTTTCTAGGAGTTTTAGGTTTTGTGTTTTACAGTGAGGTCTGTGATCCACTTTGAGTTACTTTTGGTGACAGGTGTGAGTTCTGTGTCTAGGTTCATTTCTTTGCACGTGGATGTCCCCTTGTCCCAGCACCATCTGTTGGAAAGACTATCTTTGCTCCATTGTGTGGCCTCTGCTCCTTTGTCCTAGGTCAGTTGATTATATATATGGGGGTCTATTTCTGGGCTCTCAATTCTGTTCCATTGATCGATTTGTCTGTTCTTTCACCAACACCACACTGTCTTGATTAGGTAGTTTTACAATCTTGTGTATTGTGTATCACTGCAGCTTTGTAGTAAGTTTGTATAATACTCTGTTTAATTAAGAAAAATGACCGATGCTAGTTTTAGGAGACGCCATGGTAGGAAGGGCTCTGCCTACAGCTGTGCCGCAGCTTGGGTCCCCTCTACTGGCTCTGTGGTCCCTGGCAGACTTCTGGGTCCTAGCAGACCTCCGCATGGCAGGAAGGGCAGGGAAGGGGGGAACCTGTCTTCATCTCCATGTCTGTGAGCTTGTTTCTGTTTTTCAGGCGATGGTGAGTGTGTGGGGGTGGGGTGGGGAGGTGGGACTTCCTTGCTGTCATTTGAACATTAACCATTTCATCAGCCAGACCAGGCTGATGGCAGTGGGAACGGATATTTCCCACTTTGGCTTCCCACAGCCATTCTAGAGAGAAGTCCCCTCAATGCTATTGCCGGCCCTCATGGAGAGGAGGGGAGCCGAGTCCCTGTGGGACCTTGGGCAGGTCACTTTCCTCTCGAAGCCCCTGGCTCCTCACCTGCATCTTGGGCCCCAGCCCTGCCCAGGGAGGAAGGGAGGCCAGGTAAGGCAATGGGCAGACAGCCCTTTGCAAACTCATGTACCAGGCAGACCAGTGGATATTAAGGTCAGCTGGATCACAAGCATGGGCCAGGCTGGCTGGGGGTCTTAGGGCAGCTGAGGAGGCAGCTGAGGAGGCAGCAGAGAACGGCCTGTGGGGCGCTTCTCAGGCACCTTTGTCTTGTCCTGAGTTTATAGGTAAAGGGAGCAGGGCTCCCGAGAGATGTAACTTGCCAAGCACGCAGGGTGGGGAGGCAGAGGGGCACCAGACCCAGTTCCTCCCACCCTCCTCCAGGCCCCAGGGCACCAGCTTGCTCCCAGGCCCTCCACATGGTGAAGACGTCGTTGATCAGATGGAAACCACAGCCAGGCCACGGCACAGAGAGCTCGGTGCAGGCGCCAACTGTCAGACCACCTGCCCCCACTCCCTCTCCCAGCCCGGCCGGCCTCCACTAGGAGCATCAAGCAGCTGATGACGAAGAACCTCACTGCCTTGTGTGGGCCGTGTGGGAAGCACCTCATGGCTTCACTCACCAGGTCCTCTCCATGGGGTGGACGCCATTGGAACCTCTGCTGCAGAGGAGGAAACTGAGTCCCGGAGAGGCTGGGAGTAAGTGGGGAAGTGACCTCGTCCAGGCTGCCTGACCCAGAGCCCAGCTCCTCATCCTCCTACCCCCTGCCCCCCAACCTTTGGCTCCTGAGGCTGACCTCCTGACCCCGTAGCCTTGTGCCACACCAAAGGAACATGTTGCCCAGACAGCCCCTAGGCAGCTTGGTCGCCAGATAGATGGAAAACTACTCTGTCTGCCTTCCACCGATGTTTTTGTTCATTTATTTGTGTCATTTAAGAACATTCAATTGGTCCTGTGGGGAGTGAGTGGGGCTGTGTTGTCCCATGTCTGGATGAGGAATGGAGGCTCAGAGCTTTATACTGGTCTGGCCTGGGTGACTAGGCCGGAAAGGGATGGTGTCGGTGGACTCAGAGCCCGGGACTCCAGGGCCTGGCTCTGTCTGAGGATGCTGACCTGGGGGGGGGGGGGGGGTCTGACAGTGCCCTGCCCGGCCCCTCCTCCTCTTGGGCCTGCAGTCCCCTCCCTGGCCAGATTGTCTCTTCAGCCTCCGCCAATTTCTAGACAGTCATTCACTCTCAGTAGATGCACCCTGGCCTGAGCACCCCTGAGTCAAATGTTCCCAGAGTGGGAGCCCAGGCAGCCTAGATCCTGGAGCTCCATTAAGGACATTTTAGGGAATAAGATCAGAGAAGGAGGATCGGGTGTATACTGACAGCCCTGGACGTCTAGTCCTGGGAGCTTGATCTGTTCTCTGCACAATGGGGAGCCATGGAAGGTTCCAGAGCTGGGAGAGGATGGTGGTTGGAGGAAGAACACCCTGGTGGGTCGTCTGGTTCTCTATAAGGACATCCTCTCAGGACACCTGCTCCCTTTACTAAGAAAGTTAGCCCATCAGCAGCAGCGTGAAGCTTAACCAAACCAAAGGACATGAGACCTGGTTGGTGCTGGACACGCAGTAGGTGAGGAGCCAACGTGGCTCTGTCTCCAGGACTTGGTGCCAGGCTGTGTCCCTAGACGGTAGGACGGGGGGGGGGGCTCTCAGTGTCTGTGGACAGCTCCCCATTTTACAGACCCAGAGATGAAGCCCAGACTAGCATCCCAGCCCCAACCATGAAGCCCCCTCCCTAACAGGCGGGACAGCGCACAGTAGGCCTGGCAGATTCACTTGTCATGTTTAATGAGCCAACCCAGGTTCCAAAGGAGGACATTCAAAACTGGTCAAACCGGTTGCAGATAGGAGTTCACCCATCCGGCAGCTGTCCCTTCAGTTTTTATAAGACACTGAGCCCTCCCTCCCTGCTTCCTCGTCCTCTGAGGCCAGGCGGCCAGGCCCAGCTCAGCCCGCGGGCAGCAGTCCCGCAGTGGTCTGGTCAGACGGGGCCTCCCTCTGCGGGAGACCTGGCCTCACCTCTCCCATCTCCGCCCCCTACTGCTATGAGAAAGGGCCACCAGCAGGTCTCCTTTAGTGAGCCCCAACTCCAGCACGGAGGGGCCTGGGTGCCACCTGGTTAAGCAGCTGCCTGCCTGTGGTCTCTGACAAGCCTGTTGCTTCTCGCTGGACCTCAGTTTCCCTCTTTGTAAAGTGGAGTTGGGAAGAACCAGATGGCCAGACCCCTGTGGTCCTACCCTGGCCAGTCATGCGCTAGCATAACCCAAAGGGCAGCAGAGCTGATGGGCTAAGGAGACAGCCCCAGGGTCAAGGGCAGAGCCCCAGAGTACAGGGGTCTTAGGAGCCCCGCTCAATGGTCCTTCCTCCAACTTGTGGCCCCCAGGGGCTCCATGGGCCCTGCTCTGTGGCGCCTCTGAGAGACCAGGGCACCTGAACCAGCCTTCACTCTGCTTGGCCTGCCGGACTCCTGTGCGCCAAGGGCCCTGCACCCCAGGCAGGGCTCATGAGCCTCGTCCAGAACCTTGTCGCAGCCCCTCCTGCAGCTAGATCTACAGTGTTAGAAACCTCCCCCAGACCGTGGGGCTGAGCTCAGCGTCCTGGGAAAGAAGGTGCAGGCGTGACCAAGGCCAGTGGGATGGCCGGGGTTCTCTGGTACCTGGCAGCTTCTCCCCTGGGGTCTTCAGAGGCCTCCCCCTCCCAGGTGTGCTCCTCCCGGCCCCACTGTAGGCAGAGGGCCTGCTGAGCTCAGTGCTGCACAGACCACAGCCCCCCATCCCCACCAAAGCCCTGGCCCTCCAGCTGACCTGCCTGACTCAGACACCACCTGGGTCCTCACCTCCCTTCTCTGCCAGGCTGACTGCTGTTCACCTTCCGAGACAAAGCTCCATGCCCCCTTCTCTCTGGTCAGGGCCCTGACGAGGGAGACCCAGGGGCCACGGTAGCCCTGCCTTGGAGCAGGGGACGGTGAAGCAGAGGAGACAGGAATTGAAGAAGGAGGACCCTTGCCATCCTGCTGGAGTTGACTAGTTTATCTGGTTGCCCCGCTTCTGGGCTGGGGGCCCTGAGAATAGGGGCGGGGCTGAATCCTCCCTAAGGGGTGCGCCTGGGAGGTGCCTGACCCGGCTGGCTACATGGGTGAAGAGTGGCTCAGTTGCCCTGGGAGCCCCTTGCTGGAGGCCTACGTCTGTGGGAGGGACCTGTGGGGCATAGGGGTGTGTCATGTGTGCCATGGAAGTGAGACTGCCACTGCCACTCACATCTCTATGGTAACAGGCCGGTTAACATAGTGGTCAGGAAAGTGAGTACTGGAGCCTCTGCTGGTTCAAATCCCAGCTCCACCCTTTCCTCCCTGTGTGACCTCAGAGGGGTCACTCAGCCTTTCTGTGCTCTGCAGTAGGAGGTAGTTAGCTAGGGGCCCGGTCTGCAGGGCTGAAGGAGTCAACCTGCGAAAACGCTGGGATCAGAGCTGGCACAGTAAATGCTGGTAATGTTGAGCCAGGCAAACAGGGCCGTTTGGTAATCACATCATAGGGGACTCGCACAGTGAGGTCACTGGGCTTCACTACACTGCTGCCCGGGGGAATTCAGACTCCGATGCCCATTCTGGGGCGATGCCAGGAGCAGATCCAGACAGAGGCAGTGCTGCATCCAGCCAAGATGCAGGCTCCCAACCCCTCAGTCCCGGGCACAGCCCCAGGGAAGGACGGGGACCCCAAGGGTGAGATGGGGACCCCAGGCATTCCATGGAACAAGCAGGAGAGGGGACTGTCCAAGCCCAGGGAGGGGCAGAGGGGCCAGTGATGGCAGAGAGGGGAGTGGGGCTGGGCCCCTGGGCATGCGGGTCAAAGCAGGGGTAGAAATGATTTATCATCCAAACAAGGACACTTTTTGAAAGGATGGGGGTAGGGACTAAATATCATTTAAATGATTAGTTGTTTAAATATTTATTTATTGACCAACAAATTAATTTTATTATATTGGTGAACCTATAAAATAGCTATAGTCAAAACCTTTTTTAAAAACGATGCAACTATTTCTGAAATAATTGCAATAAATTGTGTCAGTGCATATCAAAATAAGCCTGTCCCATGGATTGATTACTTGAACATTGAAAATAACATATGTAGAATGTCGATTCTTGGTCTTACCCACATCTTGGGCCTTATCTGTCTCTATTTGTCCCTGGTATTTCTCTGCCCAATGCATTTTTAAAATACGACCTTATTATTTTTAATTGATAGAAAGTTTATTTCCATCAATTTTCCTGTGATCTTCAAAGTTGCTTAAAATGCCCTCAAAATGTGAATGTGTTTGTACCTTCAGCTGATGCTTCTCTATAGATTACAACATTTTATTTTATCTTATTTTTTAAAGATTTTTTTTTATTGGGGAAGGGGAACAGGACTTTATTGGGGAACAGTGTGTACTTCCAGGACTTTTTCCAAGTCAATTTGTTGTCCTTTCAATCTTGGTTGTGGAGGGTGCAGTTCAGCTCCAGGTCCAGTTGCCGTTGTTAGTTGCAGGGGGTACAGCCCACCATCCCTTGCGGGAGTTGAGGAATCGAACCGGCAACTTTGTGGTTAAGAGCCCACTGGCCCATGTGGGAATCGAACCGGCAGTCTTTGGAGTTAGGAGCACGGAGCTCCAACCGCCTGAGCCACCGGCCCGGCCCGAGATTACAACATTTTAATTGGGAAGCTCCGCTCTCTGCAGGGCTGGGCTACCTGGTGAGCTCAGCACAAATTCTGTAAACGCGGGTTCTCAATTTTAACATTTTGTATTAAAATGTGTAAATATTTCAGCCCAAATGTTCTTATAGGCACTGTCTTTTGGCCTTCATTCAGGGTGCAAATATTCAACAATAAAAGACAAACAGTAAAAGACAAATCTCAAATAAGTGATGGGGAGTTATGATTCTTTCTAATGAATCTTCAAGTTCAGATGCTGTAAAACTGGGGGCCTTCTCGATTCCATCCCATTTTAATCCAGAATATAAATTTACCCAATTAACCATTGAAACTCCATCAACAGATGCTTCCCACTTGTCAAGCGACTCCGAGGGCAACTGCACACTTTCAAAATGAAACCTCGTCAGTTTTTGCTCCCTCACCAGTCGCAGCAATCAGCTACTCCCTCGCTTTTGTGGGCATGAATGTTAATGTGCTCTGCTTTGCGATCCTGGCAATTCTGTAAAGGCTTCCAACGCTGAAGATTTCTGATGCTCTATTTGTTGAAATGTTTGATTAAGGATTTCCAAAAGAATTGCATGCTAAATTTAAAGAACTCATTTCCTAAACACTTGCGAACATTGGAGGTCTCGGGTTGACCATGGAGTGGCACTGCAGAGGCTTTGGGGATGAGGGGACAGCGGGCAACACGTGCTCTGTGGCCAGGGCACCTCTTTGCACGCAACACCTTGTCACCGCAGAAATGTGGCCGTTCAGCCCCTGAGCTGGGTGCACACAAAGGCAGTCTGCAATCTTGAATTCTGCGTGCATCACCGCCCAGCCCATCTCGATGCCATCGGTTTGTGAATGTGAGAGGAATATTGGTTTTACCACCAGAATCTGTATCGATGTCACCCCTGCAAAGATAGGTCACTTTGTCTTCGTGCTGAACTTATAGCTGAATTTACAACAGCGTTCACAATCATGTCACCCGAGTCACCTGGATGGAACCAACTTCTGGAAGCATTACCTGATTGCTTAAATGGGGCGGAAATGGCTGCTGTTGGACTTAGTGACTCACTGGCCATGTCCCACAGCGGGATGGTTGGCCCGAGACATCTGAATCAGGGCAGCTGTGGCCCCTACCCCAGGATTCCCCCAGCTGCCCCACCATGTCCAGCTTCCGGAAGCGCAGGCTGCATCGGCTCAGGGCCCCATGCCCTGCTTAGGCACCATCGGTTCTGGGGGACCAGAGGCTGAGAGGTGGGCCTCGTGCAGACTCCTGGGCTTCTTTCACCGGCTCATAGTCACCCACAGGCTGGAGCGTGGCGGTGGGACTTGGAGAGAGGTAGGGAAACTGAGGCTCTGAGCCAGTGGGTGCCTCACCCAAGTCGAGTCGGGTAGAGTAGGGACAGGGAGCACAATCTGACCACGCCTGCTTTGGGGGCAGGAGACCAAGGATGTAACCAGGACACTGCCCATGGTGAAGAGCCAGCAGGGCCCTGACAGGAGGTGATGTCCCAGCTCCTAAGCCACTTCTCTCACAGCCTGACATGCCAGCACTGGGGCTCCACACCCTTCAGTCCATGTTCCATGTGGTGTTTCCTAAACCTATAAGCACTGAGCCCTTTTGGGGTTCAGCTCTCATGCCGTGGGGCTCCATGGAACACAGTTCAGGAATCACTTAGCAATACCCGCATGAAACACCGTTGCAGTGAGAGCGCTTGGAAAAGCTGCTGTGGCCTGGCTCAGCGGACAGAGCCTGGCCCACGGGGGAGCTACTGGTCCCCACCTTCTGCCTCAGTTTCCCCACTTGCACAATGAGATGAGGAGCTAATTCCCGGTGACTTGGGCACGCAGGTCAGGAGGGGACAGATGACGTTCCGGACAGGGTCCTGGTCGGCTCAGCTAAACCCCCAGGCTGCTCACCCCACTTCAGACTCTCCCTCCCCCAGCAGAGCTCAAATCCTATTCTCTGCAGCCCCCAAACTACAGCTGCCCAGGGCCAGGCCCAGATGGGGAGGCCCAGGAGCCTGCAGGAGAACCAGCCACTGGCACAGGCAGTCCTAGGAAGCCATTGCCTAGAGGCAGAGGCCACCCAGAGGGCCAGCCAGGGCTTTCCTGGGAGGCTGGCTGAGGGGTCCCCGGAGTGTTCAGGTCTTGGGGCCCCGGCACAGCCCTTCCCTTCTCTGGGCCTCAGTCTTTCCATCCAGAAGCAGCTGTTAGCACAGCTCAAGGGTGGACAGCCATACCCAGTGTGTAGTGATAGGGCTTCAAAGTGCCCAGGGTCCAGGGAGTAGCTGAGGAGGTGGAGGTGTCAGTGCCCCCTTCACAGATGGGGAATCTGCCGTCAAGAGAGAAGGGAGGGGCCGGAGCAGGCCTGGGGGCTCTCAGGGTCCTGAGTGTCTGCTGGAGGAGGCACTCACCACTCCCACCCCACCCCACCACTCCACAGTGGGGGGGGGGGTGCAGCAGCCAGCCAGACCAGTGAGCAGGCGCCTCCCAGAGCTGCGGCCCCAGAGCAGGGATGGAAAGTAAACTGAAGAAGAAGGGACACCCTGAGGAGCCGTGATCAGGGGTCTGTAGGGCAGATGAGGCCAGAGGGAAGATCCTCCAGGCTGGTGCGAGGGCACCCATGCAGGCCTGTGAGCGCTGCCTGTGAGCGGAGGCTTGGGGACTGGGAAGAAGCGAGAGATGGCGGCTGCTGCTGCCATCAGGAGAGGGAGGGCTGTGGCTGGAACCAGGCGATGGGGGTTGGGTGAGAGTGTCTGATTCCAGACACCTCTCGAAGGCAGAGCCAACAGGATTTGCTGATGGATGGACTGTGGGGTCCAGAGAAAAAGGAGGTAAGGGAGGGCCAGGGTTTTGGCCTGAGGCTTGGAAGGAAGGGGGGGCTGTTTACCGAGCCAAGCAGGGCCATGGGTCAGAGCAGGGGGCGTGGTGAGTTCAGGGCCGAGGTCACCGCTGGAGAAACACACATGGTCATGGTACAACAGTTGGTCTTAAGCCTGATGAGATCATGAAGGAGGGAGTGTAGGATCTAACCCTCTGGGGTCAAGTATTGTCTCCCTGCCTCTATGTGGCAGCCTGATTACTGCATACGTCCCAACAATCTCCTCCACTCTCACTTACACATGCCTGGCAGCCTCCAGTTGTCTGCTGGGCGCAGATAGCCCCATGGGCAGGGGAGGAAGGACTCACTCCAAGCCCTCAGGGTGTTTTGAATGCTAGGTTCTGTGATCTGACCCAGTCCTTGAGACCTCCTGGGATGCAAATACGATTTAGCCCCCATTTTCACAGGTTAGAAAGTAAGTGCAGGCCAGAGGGAGGGAGTGACTTGCCCAGAGTCCCACACTGGTTAACAGGGCGAACCCCCATCACTGCCCCTGGCGTGGGGTCCTCAGCCATTGGAGCTGGGAATGGCAATAAGCTGCCCAGGCCTCAGCGCAGGATCTGGACAGCAGGTGTGGAGGCCAGGCTGCGGTTTGTCCAGGACTCATGCCTGCTTCTGGGACCTGTGGGAATTTTCTCCCCGGAGGGTCCTGAAAGGCCACAGAGGGCGGGGGTGCTGAGTCCAGCTGATGGAGGCGAAAGGGCCACATGCTTTTTGTGGTCGAATTATCCAAACACTGAATCGCCCCCTCCACCCAGGCGGCTGTGAACGGGCCGCCTTTGTCCAGTCCTGAGAACGGGCGGCGGCGTGCGGATCCAGACAAAGGCGGCGCTGACGAGGCCTTTTCCATGGTCCGGCAGAGAGAGAAAGGCCCAGCAGACAAAGCCCCGAGTCAGTGGGGCGGGGCGGGGGCTCAGCTTTAGTCACGGCAGGGCTGGCGGGAGGGATGCTCCCCCCCGCCCCAGAGCGCCGGGCCAGCCCGCCCCAGAGCGGTCAGGATGGGAACAAAATGGCAGGAGCGACTTGCCAATGGCCCTCTCTGTCCTGGGACAGTTCTCTGGGCTGTGATGCCCACCCATCCTCACGCTTGACCCCCAAGAAGAGGCCCGGCAGGGGCACCAAGAGACCACCCAGCTTCCTACCACTGGCAGCACCCACCTAGTCTGTCCACAAGGCAAGGCTGATATGGGGGACAGTGC
Source organism: Rhinolophus sinicus (assembly GCF_057876585.1). Classification (NCBI taxonomy): domain Eukaryota; kingdom Metazoa; phylum Chordata; class Mammalia; order Chiroptera; family Rhinolophidae; genus Rhinolophus; species Rhinolophus sinicus. The sequence goes on from NC_142501.1 coordinate 5,178,370, forward strand.
ACAGCTAGTGTCACCGTGCTTGGGTGGGCACGGCCTCCCCAGTGTGTGTGGTGGGAGTGGGGTGGGGTAAGGGGAGGGAGTTGGCAGTCTTTAGGGGCTGCAGCTAGTGGGGGCAGGGTGACAGGAGTGCCGGGGCAGGAACTGAGAGTCCCCTTGTCCTCACGGCCCTGCCCCAGGCACGGAGTGACCACAGACCGAATGCCAGGCCTGCAGGGGCTCAAAGTGAGGCCTGAGACGCGGAGAAGGGTGGGGTGGGGAGTGCCCAGAAGAGGAGGAGACCCTAGTGGACAGCAAGGGCAGAGCCAGGCCTCTCTGGCTGGGCTGCAGTGGAGCTGGAGCACAGGAGGCCGCCTCTGAGCATGGGAGGCTGCGGCCTGGGCCGGGAGCAGGCAGCGCCCAGGCCTGTGCTGGTGGCCCCGGCGGCTGCAGGGAGCCTCAGCGCAAGCGCAGGAAGCAGGCCAGGCAAGGGAGGCAGTTCCTCCTCAGGCTTCAAGGGGAGGAGGAGGCGACCGGGTGGACGGAAGGAGGGGTCCTTGGGGGCAGCTCTGCATGGACATGGGCATGGGGTGGGGGTGCCCCACATGCACGAGGTCACAGAAGGGGCAGGTGGCATTGTGACCAGAAAAGAGCCCATAGAGACGGATTCATTCTTGCATTTTAGAAAACTTTCTCGAGCTACCTTGAGAATGAGCTGGAATGGGGAGGCCAAGCCCTACTCAGGGCGGCCAGTGGGGGGCTGCTGTGGAAGGTTCAAACCTGAAGGATGGCGATGGCAACAGCAGGCAGACAGGGTCCCCTGGGTGAGCTGGAAGCAGAGTCAGGTAGGGTGCCTGTGCTGGGAGTCCCGAGGCCTGAAGAGCAGGCCCTGGAAACGAGGGCCTGACCCGCCAGGCCTGGGACAGTCTTTCCAGATACCAAAACTGCCGGGTGGGTATTACCGCATCTATACCCAGGGAAACTGAGGCCCAAAGGGACCGGGAGTACGAGAGCCAAGCCCAGGACCGGGTGGGCTCCACCCACCATGCCTCGTGGTGCCGACAGCCGACCCTGTGCCATGCCGAGGGACTACTTGCCCTGTCCTCACAGGTCACCTGGGGACCCACAGAGCACACCCTGCCACTGGGGGCCTTGGCCAGGGTCAGCGTCATTCTCCCTCAGGCAAAGCAGGGCCCCTGGACCAGGAGGTGGAACCCCGCCTCCTGCCCCCCAGCCTGCCCCAGCCCCCATCTGGGTCCCATCAGCTGCGCCCTGGGCCAGGAGCGTGTGGCCTTTGTGGGAGTATGAAAAAACAGCCGCAGGGGCCCGGCCTGCTGCCGACAGGCCTGGCTTCGCCCCAGCGGGGAGGGTGCATTTCTGATGAGGAAGCAGCTCGGCTGATCCATCCCCATCAGGTGGTGTCCGGGGAGGCTGCCCAGGCCCCCACCTATCCTGGCCACCGGGCTCTGGCCACGATCTTCCGCCAGGATGTGACTAAAGGCCTGGGAAGGTCTGTGGGTCGCCTGGAGGGCAGCGGTGGGGCACTGAGAGGGTCAGGAGTGAAAGTGTGTGTGTGTGTGTGTGTGTGTGTGTGTGTGTGTGTGTGTGTGTACATGAGTATGCATGTGGCTCCCACTCAGGCCCCGCCACCGGTTGGAGAAGGGGGCCAGCCTGCCGCCTCCACTGCAGGACGGGTCCCGTGAGACCTGCCTAGATTCTAGCCCCACCCTGACCCTGGCGGGAGACATCAGACAGCCATGGGTGGTTCAGGTCTGCGCCTGCCGTTCCCACCTCACTTGGCAGCAGCTGAGCCTCTGTTTCCCCAACTAGAAAGCGGTGAAGCTGATACTCAGTGCACAGGCCTGTGTCAACAGCAGGAAACAAAGTCATTCACACAAGTCCCCTAGCACAGTCCTTGGCCTGTAGCAAGTGCTCAGTGAACGATAACTCACCCTTGGAGGAGTCCAGAACCTTCAGGAACCTGGGTGAGAGGCCTTCTCTGAGGAGGCAGGAGGAACCTCAGCATACATCAGGGCCTCCTTCTAGGCCCTGGATGTCCCACAGGATGCAGCAAACATTTCCCAAGGTCCTACAACACGTCCGGCCCAGGGTCCAGGGCTAAGCATCCTAAGATGACCAGAACATGGTCCCTGTGGGGAAAATGGAACCTGTCCCCATATGGTGGTTGTGAGATCCCAGCCTTAAAGCCACACTGGCCCCCAGCACCTGCCTTGCTGGACTGGGGTGCAGTCAGAGAAGGCTTCATGGAGGAGGGGGCATTTGCGCTAAACATGTAGAATGAGCACGCGTCGACCTGGCTGACCGAGAAGGAGGAGCATGCTGGGAGCAGGACCAGCATGGGCAAAGGCCTGGAGGAGGGACTGTCATTGTGTCCGCATGTGGGATGGAGTGACATGCAGGGAGGTCGCAGGAGCAAGGGTGGAGGTGTGGTGGACGGGGCGAGGGGGTGCACCTGAGCAGGGAACAGATTACCCCAGGCCCTTGGGGAAGTTGGGTTCTGGAACCCTCTGTGCCCACTTCTTACCTTCCAACTCCTGGCACCCAAGGTGGAGGGGCTGACAGGAAACCCCAGGCCTGACATGGGGTCAGGGGTCCCCATCCGTGAGTGGTATGGGCAAATGCGGGGGTGCAGGTGGGGAGCTGAGCCACCCTGAGCCAAGAGAGGCTGTGCCACTCGCCTCTCAGCATATTGGGTCCTCTCTGCCCCCTTTGGGATGGGGGCATCTAGGACCCCTCCCAGGCGGCTGGGACCCATCCCAGCAGGCACTGAGCTAAGCCTGCCTGCCTGGCTGAAGCTGCCTGGGAATGGCATTTGTGTCGTGGATAATGAGAGTGGAGGGGGCATAAATCTCCCCAAAGCCCTCTAATGTGTTTGGAGAGAGCAAGCGAGCAGCCCTGAATGCTCGGTCACCACTGGTCACCACTGGGCCTGGCCTTTGTTCCCCTGGCCTCTGGGGACCATGGGCCTCATCACAGTCAGCAGAATCAGGCAGGTCCTGTTCGGATTTGGGGTTACCAACTGGCTCCCCCTCTCCCACCCCCCGCAGGCCTCCCTCTGCACAGGGAGAGGGCACCCTCCCTGGCCCCCTAAGTTCATGCCTGGAGCAGGCAGGCAGGCAGTGGGAACAGTGAGTCATGGCCGTGGCTATGAGGCAGGTGGGAGTGACAGTGGGGACACCAGGGACAGAGGGGTACTGTGAAGGGTGAGCAGGAGGAATGGGGGGTGTGGGGGGGTGCAGACAGCATGGGGCCAGGAGGCCGAGGAGCTTGGGGAGCAACCTGGTGCCCATCCCACTGCCTGGCACTGCCCTTGGCTGTGTCCCTGGGTCCTGGTCCCCTCCCTGGGGGCTTTGGGGCCTTGCTCAATACCCTCGCAGAAGGGGACTCCACGGGGGGTTGTTTAGTGATGTCCACCCCTAGCAGGATCTGCCCCCCGTTTTCAGGGGGTCTCCCAGGCTCCCTCATCTGGCCCCATGGGCACCCCCAGGACTCACCGAGCAGACAGGGCAGGGGCAGGATCCTGGTGAGGGCAGAGAGCCCCGACAGGATCTAGGAAGGCTGGGGGTAGAGCTTGGACCCAACCTTGCATGAAGGGTGAGATTGGGGTGGACAGGGAAAATGAGGCAGAGTGCTTCAGGGAGCGAGGAGTGAGGCTGGGAGGGGGACCTGGGGCTCCCATGTCACCACAGCTGGAGGAGGGCCAGGACCAAGGACTGGGCCCCGACTCCCAAACGGGTCCTTTGCACTAAATCACCTTTCTAGAAATTGCTCACAGCTGGGATGCTCTCTCCAGGGCCTGTTGACAGGGGCAGTGACAGCCATCTCCAGGTGGCCTCTTAGGGATGACCCTGTGCCAGGAGCTCGGCCTGCTCCAGGCGTCCATCGTCCCCTCACGCAGCTCACTGTCATTCCCACCACCTCACTGCCTGTCACATGGCTCGGAGCAGGCACCCCGTCACCCATCATACCCTGAACACAAGGGGAGTCATTGCGGTCCCGTGGCTGGTCCAGGCTCTTCTGGGTGTGGGCCGTCTAGGTCAGGAGGGATGCCCTTGACCTCCACGCCACGAGATCAGAGTTGGGACACGCTTGTCAGCTCCTAGGATTAGCAGGTTGTTTTCACTTTTTCTAAAACGCATTCTGCCCCTCAGACACCTCCCACGTCTCCCATTGCCCATCCGTGCAGTGGACACAAGTCCGGTGTCTGCTCTGCCACACCACTCCTGAACATGGTGTGGCCGTGCCTTTCGCTGCTGTCCCTGCAACGTGGGGACTGAGCTGTCTCTAAGGCTTAGCTCAGGCCAAGTCGTCCCCAGGCCTCCCCAGCTGCTGGCTCCCATATGCACGCGTTCGAGCCTTTCGTGTAAGCGTGGGCCGTTGGGGGTCTCACTCCTCTGGACTCATTGAGGATAGAGGCTGCCCTTCACCTGAGTCCAGCGTCCGTTACCGGTGACCCAGCCTTGGCCAGTGACCAGGCACTGCTGGGCTTTGGGAGTCCCACGGGGCCCCGCTGAACAGAGGTGTGGGCTGGCCAGGCATTGGAATCAGAAGTTGCCTCCCAACGGTGGACGCTGTCAAACCCAAGGACACAGAGGGACCCGCTTCGCGGTCACGATGCCGCGGTCCCATCCGCCTTGAGTGAAGCCTCCAAGCTTGGAATTATGGTTCCCAAATATGTACTTACTTGGGTTTGCTTTCGAAAAGGTTAGGATTTAAGTATCATCCGATAACACACACATGCCCAGCTACATCTGAAATTACACAGCGGCCAGGCCCAGGGCCTGGCGCGTGCCCATGGTTCATGGGGGAGGTGCCCATGGCTGTGGGCCACTCTCCCAGGGAGGGGCAGGTCTGAGCAGAGCCGCACACCTGGGCCATGGCAGTGGGAGCTCGCAGGGACAAAGGAGGGTCTTCAGGGCACCCTGAGGGCAGAGGAGGCCCCTGCTGGACTGTCATGCGTTCTGATGGCCGGGCCCGTGTCTGAGGCTGTGCCCCGGGCCCACTGCCTGGTGCAGAGGACGTGCTCTAACATCTCTCTTAGAGTTTGGGACTCTGACACGTGCTAGCACTGGGGCCCTGGACAAGTTTCTTATCTTTTCTGTGCCCCGGTTTGTCACCTGTAAAATAGGACAGGATAGGGCTGAGGTGAGTAGAGAAGACGTGTGCAGAGAACCAACCCTAGTGCTCACTTGCAGTAACACCCAGGAGCTTTGGGGGCGAGACTGCACAGAGCAGAGCAGAAGGCAGCCAGCCCTGGCAAGCCCGTCCCGGCACAGGGCCCGGCGTGCCCCACGTGCCCAGCAATGGCGGTTGTTATCGACGGCCACGTGAGGACCAGGAGCGAGGGAGGCAGTGTGCCATAGGGGACGTAGGGGATGTCAGGGCAGCTCTCTGCGGGTAGTGAGAGGCAGGCCCTGTGGGAGTGAGGGGAGGTTCTGAGGAGAAGCCCTCCTTGATGGGCTGTGCTTGGAACATGTGGGGCTCGTGTGGACACCCCGAGTCAGGACCTCTGAGGGCACCCCCTGGAGCTCCCTGCTTCTCTCCCAGGCTTCCCGGCCCCACAAATGTGCAGTACACCCACCAGCCTGACCCCCTCACACCCACCGTCCCCGGGACCCACAGCCTTCTCGCTGGGACCAGCCATCCGCTCTGCAGCGCTGGTTTTGGAGCAGGGGCCGTGTGACCTGGAGAAGAAGCTGTGGCCCAGCCCCACCGTCAGCCCACGCTGAGCTGCACGGTCCTTCCGTCTTTCCACGGTGCATCTGAGGTGCAGCTCCCCTCCCCTCCCTATTTCTAGGGAACAGGGTCTTAAACCTGGAGCTGGAAAACCAGGGTCCCCAGTTCTAGGCCAGGACCCTGGCATCGGCTCCCACACCCACACGTCCTAGCTGCCTTTTCCCCAGCTCGAGCCTGAGTTCCTTGGCCTCTTTCCCCACCCTCATCCCCTGTGCACCCTGTGTGACTTCATCCACCTGCTGCAGGGAGCCTGGCAGGTGTGGGGTCGAGTGTGCTTTTGCTTTTTGAGCTGTGTGACTTTGGGAAAGTTAGTTAACGTCTCTGTCCGCAGGTTCCTCTCTATAACAGTAATGCTGTCCCCCCAGGGCAGGGGATACAGTTAGCAGCACAGGTGTTCAGCATTGTGCCAACAGATGCTGGTACTGTTGACACTACTGGGGGTGATGCCTGAACCCCCAGGCTGGAGTTGGGGCCCCTGACCCGCCATCCAGGCTCCCTGGGCTGTCTTGGCCACCTTGCTCAACGCAAAGTACATACTGGTCGGCCTGTGGGTCACTGGACTGCCAGCTGCCCCAGCACAGGGACATGGATGAGGGGTCTCCCCAGAGACTGGTGCTCAGGTGTCCCCACATCCTCCACAGCCAGAGCAGGGCAGGCCCCTCCCAGGATCAGGAACGTGGCTGTGTCAGGAGGGCCTTGTGCCAGCTTCCAGTGTGTGAGGTTTCCTCATGTTGATAAACGTCTGGGTTCAGCTGACAGGAAAGGGCAGTGAGAGACGGGGTGTCGGGGGGCGGGGGGAGTCAGGGCCCAGATGGATGGCATTTGCAGACATCTTACCCTGGGCTCGTTGTGGCAATGCATCCATGTGGAAGGCACCATGCACTTGCGTTCCCTCTCTCACCTTGAGCAATTTTGGTCACAGATAGTCTTCAGTGGATGTTTTCCCATAAGGCGTAACAGACACCAGGGAGACACGGCCCGGAGGTGGGAGGGCCCACTGGCCACAGGCTCCTGGGAGGATGGGCCTGGACTGAGCCTGAGCAGCTGGGCAGGCTGTCCAGGCCACTCACCCTGAGGGACGTGCCAGCCTGGGTCCAGGCACAGGGACGTGAGACGGAGCCTGGGGTGGGAAGAGCAAAAAGCCAGGGCAGCAGAGAGGCCTGTGTGCAAATCCCAGACCAGACCCCGTGGGACTGTGCCCACCTGGAGGCGAGTGGTTCAGCCTCTCTGAGCCTCAGTTTCCTCTTCTGTAACGGAAGTGAGCCAACGCCCTCATAGAGCTGCTGTGAGGAGGCGAGCACTGTTTTCCTATGTCACACACATTGCTCTTGTTCCCAGGAAGTGTAGCCAGCACAGGAACTCTGGGCAGTGACATCCAGGGGTCCAGAAGCTCACCCTGCTTACTGCAAGCCGTCTCGGGACAGGACACTGAGGGGGTCGCTGGGAGTGGCCAGGCGGTCAAGTTTAAGCAGAGGCCTCTCTCGCTTTACTGGCTTCTGCTTGAGAAACCCAAACCCAAACAAAATGCAGCACCAGCCCCCACAAGTGCCTTTGTGCCTGTGGAATCTTCCACCATGCCGGGCATCTGTGGCAGGGGACAGGGAGAGAGCAGAGGCCAGCTCTGAATAGGTCCTTGGTGGTGTCTGCATTCAGCAGTGTCCTGGGTGCCCCCGGTGGCTTCTTGGGGCCCCCGCCTCCCAGGACCCTGGGCAGCCAAGGCATTCACTCCCCGGGGTGGTCCCCAACCCTCCCCATCGCCAGTGCCGGCCACCGCCCCTGAAGGATGCCCAGGGGCCTCCGTGGGTATTGTCCTGGGGCCACCTGTCCTGTCCTCGGTCTGCTGGCCACGCACACGGGGTCAACCCTGCTGCAGCTCATTCACACGGGCCTGAAAGGGGGCCCTTCCAGGCAATTGCTCTTCTCCTCCTTGGAGTCTGAACTGTGCAGGGGGAGGGGCCCGGCAGAGTCAAACAGTATTTTTTCTGTTCTCTCCTGCACAAATGGAATTCAATTAGGAAAGAAGAAACCCAAGCCCAGCCAAAGAGTGCTTTAAAAAAAACCTTGCAGGAGAGAAATATCTTCCCACATCCTTACCAAATCAATGAGATCAATGGTTCTTCCCCAAATGCAGAGGTCCAGAATGTTCTCTCCCGCACCCAAAGGGGCAAAGGAGGCCGGCGGTAGGAATCTGATGAATGCAAATGGAGTTCACTCCAGCCCCTGACCCCGTCCCTGTGTGAAAGCAACAACTGTCCCCGAGAGGAGGGGTGGCCAGCAAACCAGGCCAGCTCTGCCTCCTCCCTGTGCCAGAGCCTGGTGGGCCCAGGCGTGTCACTGGCTCTGAGGAAAAAAGCTTCTCCCCGCCACCCCACTGCCTCCGCTGCCCTTCCTCTGGGACTCAGCCACTGCTCAGAGCGGCCAGGGCAGCCCTAGCAAGGACAGGGGCCTGGGCACAGGAAGTTGGGAAGGCAGCTGCGTCCATGGGCCTGTCACCAGGTTCCCTCAGGCTGTTTTCAGGGCCCTAAGAGGCCATTACTCCTAAGCAGACACTGCAGGGTCAGGGGGTTGCCGCACCTGTCCCTTGCTTCACAAGGAGCAGCTCCCATCCCAAGGGAAGCCATCCTGAGTCATCCTGGCGGCCGAGCCCCTTCTCGCCGGTGTGCCACCTTCTTTGAGAGAGGACTAAGGGTCACCAAAATGTCCCGTCTTATCTCTAGATGCTACAGCATCCCCCTAGCGATGTACTCTGCGTAGAGCCAATTGTTTTCAGAGTATCCACATAAAATGAGAAATGTATCAGGCTTTTAAAAAAATAGTGCCCTGGGCGGCCGGATGGCTCAGTTGGTTGGAGCACGTGCTCTCAACAACAAGGTTGCTGGTTTGACTCCCGCAAGGGATGGTGGGCTGCGCCCTCTGCAGCTAAGATTGAAAGGACAGCAACTTGACTTGTAGCTAATGAGTCCTGGAAATACACACTGTTCCCCAATAAAGTCCTGTTCCCCTTCCCCAATAAAATCTTTAAAAAAAATAAAATAGTGCCCTTTGACCTTGGGCAGAGGTAGAGACCATTGTCCATGACATAGTGTTGTCGCAGAGCCAGTGCCCACGTGGCCCCCCAGGCTCAGTGCGATTTGGGCAGATTCTGGCTGAGTTTCCCCACCTAGGAAATGGGCAGGTTGGGCCCAGGACCCGGGGCATTTGAGGGAAGGGAGGTGGGGGAGCCATGTGTCAGTTGTGGCAAGACAGCCCCTTTCTGACTTATTGGTGGCAGAGTGACAGTCTAAATGTCACCTGCTCTGGGCTTTTGCAGGTGCTCTTTCCTTCCCGTGTGGGACCCACCCTCGCCCCTCGGCCGTCTCTCCTTCCAGAAGTGCCCTGACCTCCCCCAGGCTATGAGCTCCTTGAGGGTGGCACCCCCTCTCTCGCACACCCTGGGCCCCCAGCCCCAGCACAGAACTGGCATGTGGAAGGGACTGGATGGACCTCAGCTCCTGCCCTATGGAGCCTTGTCTTCTCAGCTGCATGGTGAGTGTCCTCGAGAAGGTACCACTAGCCTCCCCTCCTTGCCGCCGTAGATGCGCGTGTGATGCCCGTGTCAGGTGCAGTCCTCTCGGGAAGAGCTGCGGGCAGGACAGCCGGCTGGGGCCAGGACCCGCCGACCAACCGACTGCACACACCTGGCCCATTGCAGCAGACACACCTCCTCCAGCCCAGCCCTCCCAACACCTATTCTGTGGAGGAGAACGGTCCAAGGATGCACAGCGGGAAGGGGCAGAAAGCGCTGCTGGGTTTCAGCAGAGCACGGGCTGAAGTTCAATTCCCTTTGATGTTCTGAACCAGCGGGAACCTTTTCAGCTCCTCAGAGGACCAGTTGGCCACAGGTGTCTTGTCTCGCAGATTGCCGGAGCACCAATCAGTGCTAACTAGAATCTGACGGCCTTGCCAAGGCACTCTGTCCTGCTAGGGCAGGCGGATCCCAGAGGCTCATCTGATCCCCAGAGAGTGGAGCGTGGGGGTGGGGGTGGGGGTCTCTGTGCCTCAGGGCTGGCTGAGGTCCTCGCTGTTAGAAGTGATTATGTTCACGTGTTAGCATGTTCTGAGGGGAGAAAAGAAGTACATGCCTTTGAGAGATGGGTGAACAGGGACAGCATCCAGGCCGCCAAGTGTCACCTCCATCCTTTTGTGCAAAGGCACCCATGGGGCTTCAAAGGCCAGGGGAGGCCCCAAGGATTGCCATGGGACCGTTCTCTGGTTAGAAGGGGAAGGCGGCCCTGGAATCTTCCCTCCTTCCCTCCCTCAGCCTGGGACCTGCTCCTGCCTCGGCCCTCGCAAGGCTGGAGAGGGCACAGGAGTTGGCAGAAGAGGTTACCTGAAGGCTGGTCTCTGGCAGAGGGCAAACTGCCAAGTGAGGGCTTTGGCTTAAGTGTTGTGCCAGCCATTACACCTGAAAATTAATATGCATGATCGCACCCCACCTTCACAAGCGTCTTAGAGGTCAGGCTATCATCCCCATTTGACAGATAGGGAAACTGAGGCTCTGAGAGGTTAAAGAAATGTGCTCAGAGTCACAGGTGAGCTAAGAAGAGGCAGGGCAGGTGACACCTCGGGAAAGGGGCTCACACATGTGCCCAGAGCTGCCTCCACTCACCATGGTGAGCAAGGTGAGCCCCGAAATCACAAGGAGAATCAGCAAGTAAGGGCTCCTGCTCTCAGCCTCCAGCATGGTGGCCGGATTGCTTGAGTGTTTGTCCTTGAGTTTTAGGCCTATGGTCCATTTGAGTCCAACGCCTGCCTCCCTTTCCTAGGTGGGAGGTGGAGGGTCAGCAGGGGAGGGGACACCCTCGCAGTGCTTGCCTGTGGTGATGGAGCCAGCGTTCTTACATTCTGGTATTTTTACACCCTCCCTGCACATGCACTGCTTTTCTCTGCGGACAGGTGGTGAGTGCCCCGGCTGTGGGCGGAGCCCAGGAACGCAGGTCCAGGGTGAAGGGGCAGCATCAGTTCATTGAGCCTAGCTGGTGGGGCCCGAGGTACATCTAGGAACTGGGTCTGCAGGCCCACAGATCGGCAGAAGCACAGCTCTGGACAGGCTTCTCTAGGAGCACTGGTGAGCTTCTCCTGGACCCAGGTGCTCTGTGTCCCTGCCTTCCCTGCCACCAGGGTGGGATGTTCGATGGTGCTGGCCACGCTAGCCACAGGCTGACCCTCTTGGGGTCAAGGAGGGTTCCACCCAACCAATCCTTGACCCAGGCCGATTTGCAGAAGGAAGAGAGTGAAAGGTCAGAACCTCTGGATATCTGATGGGCCCCCAGGATGGGGGTTCAGGTTGTGGTCCAGCTATCTGGTTTGTTTTCTAGTACCGCCATGTTACCGCCATGGGCAAGAACAGGAGCTCACTTCTGGAACATTCCTCTTTTTTGAAAGGCAGCATTATTGGGGTACAATTGTCAGACAACTAACTGCACATGTTTAAAGGGTGCAAGTTGATAAGTTTTGACACATGTGAAACCACCACCACAAAATCAAGGTAATGAACAAGTCCATTATCCCCAAAAGTGCCCCTTTGTAATGAACCCCTCTCTCCTGACGCTGCACCCCGTGCCCAGATAACCACTAATCTGCTTTCTGCCCCATTTGTATTTCAGCGTCGTTGTATTTCCTAGAATTTTATAGAATGGAATCGTACAGTGTGTTCCTTTTGCTGGGGTTCTTACACTTAATATAATTATTTTGAGATTCATCCACGTATGCTGTAGGATGTATCGATAGTATGTTCCTTTTTATGGCTGAGTGTACATCCGACGGTTTGTGTTTCCATTCACCTGTTGATAGACGTTTAAGTTGTGTTCAGTGGTGGTTACAAATGGAGCTGCTATGAATATTCAGACCCAAGTTTGCATGGACGTGTGCTTTTCATTTCCCTTGAGTGAATACCGTGTTTCCCTGAAAATCAGCTCTAATGCGTCTTTTGGAGCAAAAATTTATTTTACTACAATATAAGATCCGGTCTTAATATAAGACCGGGTCTTATATTAATTTTTGCTCCAAAAGACACATTAGAACTGATGGTCTGGCTGGGTCTTATTTTCAGGGAAACAGGGTACTAGGGTGGAATGCCTGGGTCACATTTTAACTTTTAAAGAAAGTGCCAAACTCTTTTCTAACTTGCTTGTACCATTTTGCATTCCCTGCCAGCAGCCATGGGTGAATGTTCCGGTTCTTCCACATCCTGGCAATCCTTGGTATTGTCCGTCTCCCTAATGTTAGCCATTCAAATAGATGTAAAGGGGATCTCGTTGTGATTTTAATTTGCATTTCCCTAATGAATAAGCATCTTTCCATGTGCTTATTTGCTCATCATATATCTTCTTTGGTGGAATGTTGTTCAAATTTTTTGTCCATTTAAAAAATTGGGTTGTTTCCTTAATTGGGTTTTGAGAATTCTTTATATATTCTGGATGCAAGTCTTCAATGAGACCTGTGCTTTGAAATTACTTTCTCCCAGTCTGTGGCTTGTCTTTTCATTCTCTTAACAGTGTCTTTCAAAGAGCAAAAAAAAGCTTAATTTTATGAAGTCCAATTTATCAATTTGTCCCTTTCTGAATCATGCTTTTGGTGTCATATCTAAGAAATCTCTGTCTAACCCAAGATCACAAAGGTTGTCTTGTAAAGTTTTATAGTTTTAGGCTTTCTGTTTAGGCCTAAGGTCCATTTTGAGTTAATTTGTGTATATGGGTTGACATTTTCTCTTCAGTTTTTGTTTTGTTTTTGCATACAAATATTCAAATGTCCCAACACTATTTTTTAAAAAGATAACCATGTGATCATTTCTCCACTGCACTGCCTTTGTACGCAGTCAAAAATAAGTTTCCCATATATGTGTGGGCCTGTCTCTGTACTCTCTAGTTTGTTCCATTGACTTATTTGTCTACCCTCACACCAATACCACACTCTCTTGATTACAATAATTTTATGATAAGTCTTAAAATTATACAGTGTGAGTCTTCCAGCTTTGTTTTTGGTTTTAAAGTTGCTTTGTTTCTTCTAGGTTCTACACATTTCCTATGAATGTTAGAGCCAGTTTGTCAGTTTCTAAAAGAAATCCTACTGGAATTCTGATTGTGATTGTACCGAATCTATAGATCAATTTTTTTTGGGGGGGTGACATCATAACAATATTGAGTCTTCTGACCCATGAACACAGTCTACGTCTCCATTTCTATAGATCTTAAACTTTTCGCAGCAGTTTTATAGTTTTCAAGGTACAGATTTTTCACATCTTTTGTTAGATTCACGCTTATATAGATCATATTTTTGATACTATTGTAATAGAATTTCAAAGTTTTAATTTCTGATTATTTGCTGCTCATACAGAGAAACACAATTGATTTATGTGTATTGATCTTGTTCCTGCAACTTTGTTAAATTCGGTTGTTAGTTTTACCTGATTTATTGCAGATTTATTCGATTTTTCTACCTAGATGATTGTACTATCTTTTTATTGAAATATATTTCACATACAACATTGTGTAAACTTAAGGTATACATGTTAATGTGATATATTTGTGTACTGTAATATGAACGACAGTGATTGTGTCATCTGCAAATAAAGACAGTTTTACTTCTTCCTGTTTAATCTGGATGTTTTTTATTTATTTGCCTGATTTTTCTGACTAGAACCTCCAGTTCAATGTTGAATAAAAGTGTTGAGAGCAGACACCTTTGTCTTGTTCCCGATCTTAGGGGGAAACCATTGTCTTCCATCATTAAGTATGTAAACTGTGGGTTTTTTGTAGAAGTTTTTCCTCAGGTTGAGGAAGCTACCTTCTATTTCTAGTTTGCTGACAGTTTTTATCAGGAATGGATGTAGATTTTATCAAATACTTTTTCTGCATCTATTGAAATGATTGTATATTTGTGTTTTTTTTCAAGTTTTTTAATGCGGTGAATTACATTAATTTTCTAATATTAAACCAACCTTGCATTCATTAGACAAACCTCACTTGGTCATGATGTAATTATCCTTTTTATATACTGTTGAGTTCAACTTGCTAAAGAATTTAGAATTTTTGCATTTATGTTCATGAGAGACACTGTTCTGCTGTTTTCTTGTCATGTCTTTATCTGGTTTTTGTGTCATGGAATAAGTTGGGAAACACACCCTCTTCTTTAGTATTTTGAGAGTTTGTGTAGAATTCCTTAAGTGTTTCATAGAATTCACTAGTGAAAACATCTGGACCTGAAGTTTTCTTTGTTTGATTTTAATTTAACAGACACAAGGATATTCAGGTTATCTATCTCTTCTTGAGTGAGCTTGGGAAGTTCACGTCTTTCAAAGAATTGAATCATTTTATCTAAGTTGTGGAATTTATAGGCATGAAGTTGTTCATAATATTCCCTTAGTATCTTTTAATATCTGTAGAATCTATAGCAACGCCCCCTTTCTCATTTCTGATTTTCTTAATCAGCATCTTCTCTCTTTTTGTCTTGATTAGTTTGGCTGAAGTTTTATCAGTTTTATCAGTCTCCCCAAAGAGACAGCCTTTAATTTCATTTTTCCCTCTATTATTTTTCTCTTTTCTGTTTCATTGATTTTCACTTTTGCTCTTTTTAATTTTCTTTCTTTTGCTCATTTTGGGTTTAATTTGCTCTTTTTCTAGTTTCTTAAGGTGTAACTGAGGTCATTGATTTTGAGATCTTTCTTTTTTACTATAGGCATTTAATTTGTATCAGTACTTCATTCTTTTTCATGGCTGAATAACATTCTCTTGTATGGATAGGCCACGATTTGTTTATCTGTTCATCCATTGATGGACATTTGGATTGTTTCCACCCTTTGGCTACTGTGAATATTGGTGCTATGCACATGGATGTGGAAGGATTTAAGTGCTTGTTTTCAGTTCTTTTGGGCAGTTACCTAGGAGTGGAATGGTGGTGTCAGATGGTCATTCTATGTTTAACTTTTTGAGGAAAAGCCAAACTGTTTTCCACAGCAGCGGAACAATTTCATACTTTTACCAACAATGTACCAGCATTCCAATTTCTCCACGTCTTTGTCCACACGTATTTTTCTTGTTTGTTTGTTTTAATCATAGTTAAAACATAGCCAAGTATGTAAGTGGTATTTTATTGTGGTTTTGATTTGCATTTCCCTTAATGGCTAATGATGTTGAGCATCTTTTCATGTGCTTGTTGGCCATTTGCATATCTTCTTTGGCATGTCTGTTCAAGCTCATTGCCCATTTTTTAATAGGGCTGTTTTTGTTGTTGAGTTGTAAGTTATTTATATACTCTGCATACCAAGCCCTTATTAGATATTTGATTTACAAATATTTTCTCCCATTCTGTAAGTTGTCTCTTCATTATCGTGATATGTCCTTTGATGCACAAAAGTTTTTAATTTTAATGAAATCCAATTTATCTTTTTTTTTCTTTGTTCACCATGTTTTTGGTGTCATATTTAAGAATCCATTGCCAAATCCAAAGCCGTGAAGATTCACTCATGTTTTCTTCCAGGAGTTTTACAGTTGTAGATTTTACATATAGGGCATTGATCCATTTTAAGTTAATTTTTGTATATGGTGTGAGTTAGGGGTCCAACTTCATTCTTTTACATGTAGATATCCAGTCGTCCTAGCACTTGTTGAAGAGACTATTCTTTCCCCATTGAATGGTCTTGGCACCTTGTTGAAAATCAGTTGGCCATAGATGTATGAGTTTATTTCTGGACTCTCCAATGTATTCCATTGGTCTATATGTCTCATGACAGTACCTCACCGTTTCGCATACTATAACTTTGTGCTATGTTATGAAATTGGGAACTGTGAGTCTTCTATCTTTGTTCTTCTTTTTAAAGATTGTCTTGGCTATTTGGGGCCTCTTGCAATTTCATGTGAAACTGAGAATTGACTTTTCCATTTCTGCAGAAAAGGCTGTTGGAATTTTGATAGGGATTGCATTAAATTTGTATATTACTTTGAGTAGTATTTCCGTCTAACAATATCAAGTCTTCCAATCCATGAACGTAAATGGATATCATTTCACTTATTTCGGTCTTCTTTTCAATTATCTTTTAAAGCAATTTAAATTTTTAAAAATGTTACATACTTACTCATGTAGGCACCGATTCCAGTGTTCTTAATTCCTTTGTGTAGATCTACGTGTCCATGTGGGATTACTTTTCCTCTGCAGGAAGGCCTTTCTTTAATACATATTGTATGCTGCTGTGCTGGTGATGAATTTTTTCCTGCTTTTGTGTGTTTGAAAATGTCAGTATTCCACTTTTGTTTTTGTTTTTTAAAATATTTCACTGGGTATATTTTTGCTGTGATTCTCTTTTGAAAGATATTTTTGTTTAAAAGATAGGTGTAGGTTGACAAGTTTTCTTCCAGTACTTTGAAAACGTTGCCTCCCTACATTCCCATTGCTTGTTTCTGACAAGAAATCTGCTGTCATTCTTGTTTTCTTCCTCTCCGTGTAATATTTCTTTTTCTCCAGCTGCTTTTAAGGTTTTTCTCTTTATCACTGTTTTTGAGCAGTTGATTATGATGTGCCTTGGTGTGGTTTTCTTCATGCTTCTTGTACTTGGAGTCTGTGGAACTCTTCGATCTGGGTTTTCATGATTTTGGAAAAATTCTGCTCATTATTTCTTCACATATTTTTTATGTTCCCCACCTCCTCTCCTTCAGGGATGCTGATTACACGTATGATTCTGGTGAGACATTGGGTGAAGAGGGTAGAGTACTCAGAAAGCTCTTGCCTCAGTAGTGGAGAGTAATTAGCTGCCTGAAGTTCTCCCACAGCTCACTGATGCTCCTTTTCCTCTGAGTGCCCTCTTTTTGAACGAAGTACTGGCCATCTCCTGCTTGCTGGGTGTATAATCTCATGCAAAGCTGGAGAAAAGTCCCTCCCTCTCCTGACCACAAGTCCCTCCCAAGAGATGGCAAGGTTGGGGGTGGGGGAGACTTACAGACAGAGGTTTCAGCAGAGGTTGAAATGTGATTTGACACAGGTAGCTGGGTACCTAGGCTGTTCAGGACAAGACACATTACCTGGACAGAGGCCAGCCAGCCAGCAAGCCTCCTGGTAAGGATGCTCAGGGGCTTTGCTCATGAAGACACAAAGAGCCTGGTGTTCACTGTCTTTGTGACGCCAGCATGGAGAGTCTAGAACCCCTAGGTTACAGTTTGGTTGCTGTTCAGAGAACATTCTCCCCTGAAATGGAGAAACAGACTGATGAGGCAGCAGGAAAGGGCCGAGGTGTGACAGGTCAGGAAGGAGGTGAGAACCAGTCAATGCAGGTGAGGGTACATTAGCAGCCCGTTGAGGGGCTTATTGTAGCAATAATTCCGCTGCATCAAACGGAGCCCGGAGCCTGGTGTTACAGTAACGATGGCCACAGTCACCACCAACTGGCTTGCGAGAGCCACTGTGCTTTGGGCACTCCCACGGGGCATCTTGCTTGGTCCGCACAGTGACCAGTGGTCACTTTCATCCACTCCCATTTGGGGAGGTGGTTACTGAGGCGGGTGCTTATTCAGGGAGCTGGCATTCTCCCTCACCATGTCTGTGCTCAGGGGAGCAGCACTGCTTGGGAATCAGAGCCGAAGGTGAAGCAAACCACGTCCTCTCTCTGGGCAGGGTCCCTGCCTTGACGTAAGGTTCTAGACAAGGTGATGTGGACAGCAAGGGCCTGCCAGTGCCAACTCTCTGGGGTCCTGGCTGATGCCAGGGCCCCGATAGTCATTAGCAAATTGAGGACCCCCTGGCTCCCTCACCCGTGGCAGTGCCAGCAAGTGCATGTGTGTACACGTGTGTGTATGTGTGCACACGCGTGTGTGTGTGTGCATGTGTGCACACAGTAGTGGGGACTCCCAGAGGTCTGAGTCTCAGTCTGAGACTGGGGCCGCCAAATATCCCCAGCTTACAACTGTCACAAGAATGTGGCAGCCGGGGTTAAGCTGTGCGCTAATCTGGCTTTGATGCTGACCCTTGGAGTGCCCAGGGCACCAGGTCAGGACCACCCGCTCTGGCCCTGGATGAAACATCGAGTGTGAATCTACCTCACTCAACCTGACTCGAAGCTCCTCGAAGGCTGAAGGGCGGGGCGAGAGCTTCCTGGGGACAGGGGAGAACTTGCCCGGGCACCCTCCCTTTGGGGCTCCTGGTTCTGAGCAGGTGGCAAAGGGCCTTCCCTGTGCCATTCACTTGGTGGACATTTACAGGCCCTGCCACTTACCTGTGCTGTTCTGGGCCCAGGAAATGCAGGAGTGAACAGAGGTAGAAAACCCTGCCCTCATTAACCAGACCATAAACCATGTCTCTTGAACCAGACAATGCCTGAAATAGACACTGGGCCTGCCAGATGGCTGTGGGCTTGAGCAGGGATGGGGACACAGGGCTATTGCAGAGGAGAGGCTGCTGCTTTACTGAGGTGACATTTCAGCAAGGACTGTGTGGATAGGAGGGACTAAGCCAGGCCGACAGCTGAGGGAGTTGTGTTTAGGCCATGTGTTTGCACCATGTGTTTAGTTGAACATCAGGTGCAAAGGCCCTGGGGCAGGAGAAAGCTTGGCTGGCTTTAGGGGCATCCAGGAGGTGGTGGGTCTGTGGGGAGCTGTAGGAAGGGGAAGCCAGTGGGGGCAGCCCCAGTGACTCGGGGAACACTGGCCTGCTCTGAGCAAGAGGGCCTTTGCAGGGCTTTGGGCAGCGGAATGACACAAGGAGGCAATCACAACAGTCTTGAAGAACAGTGGCTCGGGGTGGAGGTGGTGAGAAATGGCCAGACTCGGGACATATGGGAAGGTAGGGCACAGGATTTGCTGATGTTAAATGTGGGGTTTGGGACAAAGAGGGGAGCCAAGGATGACGCTGGAGTTTGGTCTGAGTGACTGGAAGCCTGCAGTTGTCATTTTCTGCGTTGGGGAGACTGGGGCTGGGGACCTCAGGGCTGGGGACATTTGGGGGTCGCTGGGGTATCAGTGGTATTGAAAGCTCTGAAACTGGGTAGCGCATGTAGAACAGAAGAGAGAAACCCGAGCAATGACGACCTGGCCCGCTTCGGCTTAGGGGCTGGAAGAGGAGAATGAGCCAGCAGGGAGGCGGCCAGGAGCAGAGGGGGGGAGGGGAAAGGGCGGGGAGCCCTGGCACTGAGAGCCACATCCCAGGAGGGCTGAGCACCAACCGACCATCAGGCTGAGGCAGGCGAAGGTCTCCTTTGGTGGTTTTGCAGTGGGCCATGTGGAGCAGTGGGCTGGGAGCGTGTGAGGCTCATGGGAGAAGGGGGACAGCGGGAGACAAGCAGGCGACTCTGGAGGGACTTGGCTTCAAAAGGAGCAGAGACATGATGGCAGCTGGAGGGCAGGATGGGTCGACAAAGGGGTTTAGAGGGGAGAAATCACAGGCTGTGGGATCTGCATGGTGGGGCACAGACTGTGGCGGGGGTTGGGGGGACCGCTGAGCAGGGGAGCACAGCTCAGGACAGAGAGAGGGTGGATGCGGTGGCCCAGCCCGCAGGGAGCTTTCTGATTGCTGCTGTTTCTAGAGCTGGGGAGGAAGGGCCAGAGCTGAGGGAAAGGGTTACACGCAGCGGGGAGGCTGGGGTAACAGGAGTAGAGGTGGCAGGGGTGGCCTGTGGGCAGAGGCACTCAGGGCATCAGGAGGCCACAGTCCCATCGGTGCCACACGACTGCGTGGTGAGCACTTCCTCCAGGCAGGAGGCTGGATTTACTAGGACTAGGATTGTGCCAGACAAGAATTCCATGTGGGGGAGGATGGGGCCTGAGGGTGTGCGGGGAGTGTGATGAAAATGCAGAACTGAGTTGGTGTGCAGAGTTGAGGCTGCAGAAGGTTCTGTCTGAGTTGGAGAACTGTGGGGAGGCGACAGGAGGCAGTGAGGCTGGGGCACCCGGAAATGGGACATACGCAGTTGCTGGCCCTAAGTTCCAGGCTGTGCCCATGGAAGAGAAGGGCTGAGCGAGGGTCACTGCAGTCACTCTCTGTGCCTGTTTCCTCATCTGGAGAATGGAAGTAACAGCTGCACCTGAGTTGTCACAAACTCGGTGTGATGTGCAACCTGGGAACAGTAGGCTCTGGGTGAGTGCTGGCTGGCGGCACCCTCACCACCATGGCCCAAGCTCTGAGAGCTAGGGCAGCGGGGCCACCTCGGTGGTGGGGACGTCTCCAGGAGCTAGTGCAGGAGTGTGAGCACCTGGTGAGCCCGAAGGGCCGCAGGAAGGAAGGAGGGGCAGCCGGAGGCGCTGGCAGGCCTGGGTGTCCTGCAGGCCACGTCCTCCTCATTCCTGCGAGGCCATCCCCCAGAGGGCAGTGCAGGATCACCTCTCTGCCACACAGTCTCCCCACAGCAGGGGAGCCGGCTTTTCCAGGAACCCCTGCCTATGTCTGCCCTGCCTGGATCAGACTGTACCCTGAAACTCCTCGCGGGTTTTCTTTCGTGGTTCCTGACCTGGATTTAAAGCAGGCACCTCCCTGGGCTGCGGTGTGCATGGGGTCTCATCAAATCTTCGCAGCTGCCCTATGATGTACTTACCGTTGTCATCGCCGTTGGACATTAAGAAACGGGAGCCCCGAGAGGTCCAGCAACTTGCCCAAGGCCACACAGCTAGAGAGGGAGGGGCTGAGGTTCCAGTCTGAGGCTCTGAGCCCGCCACTCTGCGGCAGGGCCCACACGCCTTGACACTGAGACAGGTCCCCAGACTCCCTGCCACACACCTGGCTGGGTCCTTGGTCCTGTCACACTCTAATCTTGTATTGGTTGTTCTTTTATAGTCTCCTCCCGCCCCAGGAGAGCAGGGACCTGGTCTCCGCAGAGGGCCTGGCATGTACAGGGCACTCAGTGACCACTGCTGACCACGGTTGGGATTCACACCCAGGACTGTAGACTGTACGTGCTTATAGGAGGAAAGGCAGAAAGAGGAGAGAAGCCCCATTCTGGCCGGGCCGTGTCTCCAGCTCCCCCAGGGCCTGCAGTTCCCTTGGGTCATGGCTTGTCCCCTCCACGTTCCAGTGCCCAGCCAGGCCTTGCGCCCTGTGGAGGGCAGGAAATGAGTGTGCTCAGCACAGGCAGCGTCCTGAAGCCCAGAGAACCAGCCAGGGAGAGAGGCGGGCAGGGACCCCTGAAGAAGCAGGAGAGGAGGAGGGAGGGTCGGTCACAGGGAAGGTGCAGACGGAACAGCTGGAAGGGCTGAGGGGAGAGGAGCCAGGGCCTCAGTGAGCTCCTGGCGGGTTTATTATCTACGGATGTTAATTACTGGGGACAGATTGCAGCTGGAAAACCTCTAAGTGCCAGCTAAATGCCTCAAAGAAAAGCCATTGAGCAGGACTCTGGGAACAAAGGCCCCACGTAAACATCTCCCGAGGTGTGGAACCTCTGGGTGACTCAAGGACCTCACATCCAGACGCGGAAGTTGTGAAACCTGAATTCCTGATGAGGCTATTTCACCGTCTGCTGTGCTCCACGACAGTGGAATGTTGACTTACCAAGCATGAGTCGTCAGCAGCACCTAGGAAAATGCCCAAGTCACCCCAATTACAGCATTATCACTCACTGCCATCGCTCTGTAACCCAAGCCAATGAAACTGGAGAAGATGCCAGCTGGGCTGGGCCCGGAGCAATCCTTGGCGAAGGCTGCCTTCCTGGCAGGAATCTCTGCGGTCATGCCAAGCCACAAGCCCTGTGTGGTCGAAGTGTGCAGAGGTGTCGGCCCCATTTCACAGTCATGGAAACTAAGGCCCCCTCAGGCCAAGGCCACTCCTGCAGCTCAGACTCCGGGCAGAGAAGCCAGGTAGAGTCAGGCTGCTTGGAAGAGGCCATGGCCTCAGGTGGCCAAGGGTGCGAGACGGGTGGGGAGGGGAGCATCAGGCAGCCACGTGCCACCATCTTGGCCACCGAATGGCCGCCATTCACGGAGCCCCTATTCTGTGTGGGTACCTGTGTGATCAACCTCAGCAAAGTGGGCCCGCTATCCCCATTTTGTAGATGGTGAAACTAAGGCTCAGAGCGTTGTCGCTTGCCCAGGATCACTCAGCTAATAAGTGGCAGTACTGGGATGACCCCAGCCCTACCCGCCTCCAAGTTCACGCTCTTTCTTGGGTGACGTGCTGCCTGTCGCTCACCCTGACGTGAAGATGAACACGCCAGGGAAGAAACTGGCCTCGTCTTAAGGGGCCCGTTCTGAGGCCGTGTCCACGTGCGCGCGCACAGCCGCCCCTCGGCCCGGACGCGCGTGCGCAGCGGGTGGAGCCGGCGCAGGGCCCGCGGCGTCGGGCTGCGGGGAGCCCACGCCGGCTGGCCCACCCACGAGCCGCTGGTTCTCCATGCTCTTAATCAGTAAGATATGTTTCTGGAATAAAACCACATCAGCATTTTTATTTTCAAGTTCAGACAAAGTTTTTTTTTTCTTCCTCCGGATCTTCCCTCCGCATGGGTGAGGCTAATCCTCTCGCCTTGACTGACAGGTCTTCCGACCCAGCCATGCACGTCGGGAAGCAAAGAATCAATGGCTACGGCACAGAGACCCCGTTCATCCCTGAGCCTCCAGGTTTGCAGAAGGCCACAACCCGTAATTACCAACGCCAACGTTTAAGGCGCGACAGCAGACCTGCGCGGGGCCGCCTCTGCCGAGTCAGCAAACAGTGCAAAGCGCCGTGGCTGGCGGTGCCCTCCTCTGGTTAACGTTCAGAGTCTCCCCTTCCTTCCCACGGGGAAGCGGGGCAGGTGCGGGGTGTCCGCAGGTAGCGGGCCCCGAGCCGGAGCAGGAAGGGTTTGGAAAGCTCACAAAGCTCCACCTTGGGACAGAGATGAACTAGAACGATGATGAAAAGCAGAGATTCATGGGGACGGTTAAGGGGTGGGAAGGAGAGCGGACACGCAGGGAAGGCCCAGGTGTGAGCCAGGGCCCCTGCAGAAACCACTCACAATCAGGGAAAGTGAAGGTCGGGACAATGCCTCTTTCAAGGGCGGGGAGGATTCACGTCGGCTACCGAGGAAATACTAGAATTTCCCTTTCCCCCCTTCTTCGTGTCTTTTCGCAGTGTATTAGTCCTGTGCTCCTGGAATTGAACTTGACTTCTATTTAACAGAAGGGGTGTGGGGCGAGGGAGGCAAATGCACTGCAGTCAATTTGTTGGGCAAATTTGGGAGGGGCTCCAAGCAGAGCCCCAGAGACTGTGTCAGAATTAGCCAGGTGAGAAGAGGTGAAAGCCAGAGCCACAGGTCCAAGTCCTGGAGGGAAAACCGAGACAATGCAATTAGGCCAGACGTGGTGGGGTTCTTCCCGCGTCCTCAACACAGTAATTCTTCATTGCGGGGCCTGTTTGACACCCTGGCTGCTGCCTACTAAATGTCAGTGACATCCTACACTGGCTGT
Organism: Rhinolophus sinicus; assembly: GCF_057876585.1. Lineage (NCBI taxonomy): Eukaryota > Metazoa > Chordata > Mammalia > Chiroptera > Rhinolophidae > Rhinolophus > Rhinolophus sinicus. Next base: position 5,201,490 of record NC_142501.1, read on the forward strand.
GACAACTCTTGCTCCCACACATTCCCAAATGCCCCCTGGTGGGGGGTAGGGGGTACTGCCACCAGAGAACTTGACTGGGGTAGAAGTCAGGCACGTGTGTCTGCAAGTGTGTGTGTGTGAAAGAAGGGAGGGAGGGAGGGAGGGACGGAAGGATGGGGGGGGGAGAGAGAGAGAGAGAGAGAGAGAGAGAGAGAGAGAGAGAGAGAGAGAGAGAGAGAAGACACATGGGGATGAGGCAAGGAGTGGAGAAGGATGGTGGTTAGGGTTGAGAGGCAGGCAGCACGTGGATCAAATTGTCTTGAATGTCATATTGAGGAGGAAGCCACTGAAGAATTCTGGGTAGAAGAATGAGGACAGATTTTTGCTCTCGAAAGATCACTGGCTGCCAGGTGAGGCAAGCTTTAGAGGGTGTTAAGATTGAAGGTAGAAGCCTGGCATTCTCTTTGTGGAAAGATGCATCACAAATTCAGTTTCTTTAATAGATACAGAGCTATTTGGACTGTTTCTTTTTGTGTCCATTTTGATAATTCATGTCTTTCACAGAAAAAAATTCATTCAAGTTTTCCAATTTTTTGGCATAAAATTGTTCATTATTTTCTTCATAGTTTCTCATTTTTCTTTAAATGTCTGTAGGATTTGTAGTGATGTCCCATCTTTTACTGCTGATATTGATAATTGTTTTTTTACTTTAGCAGGTTCACTGGAGATTTATCAACTTTATTGATATTTTCAAAGAAGCAGCTTTTGGTTTCATTGATGTTCCCTACTGTTTGCCCATTTTCTGTATCATTGATTTCTGCTTTTCCTGGTATTGTTCCTTCCTTATATTTACTTTGTGGTTCATTTGCTCTTCTTTTTTCTAGCTTATACTGGAAATTTAATCATTGATTTCAAATCTCTTTTCTAACAAAGTATTTTAAAGCTCCTAATTTCCTTTAAACGCTGTTTTAGCTGCACTTCAAGAATTTTCATAGTTTCCTAATCATTCAGTTAAACATTTTTGTTTTATAATTTCTTCTCCAAGCCACAGGTTATTTAGGAGTGTGCTTTTTAATTTCCAAATATTAAGATATTTTCCAGGTATCTTTTTGTTACAGATTTAAATTCTGTTATGGCTAGTAGTTAATTCTGTATGTAAAATCATACATATCTTGTGCAATTTCAAGCATAAAAATACTACACTAGGATAAAATTCTGTGAGTGAAATGAAATGGAAATGCAGATTCCAGAGGAAAAAGTGAGACTATTACCAAACATAAAAAAAAAAGCAAGCATGTTTATTCTTAAAACGGATTAGAGTGGGTACATTTTTCTATATTTCAATTATATTGAAATCATTGCAGAATGTAATAGTTCTATTTTAAAGTATCTTTATTATTTGCTGCAATTATCTGTAAATACTTAAGATGAAAAAATTAGATACTAACTTGAAATGTTAGTGTAGATTTTTTTTCAAAGTTCCTCTAGACAGATGTGAACAAAAAGTTTGAAGACAACTGAGCTAAATATAATGAATGAAATTGGGGAATTTTCCTTTTCTTTTAAGATGGGAGACACGTGAGCCTGTTGGTGGTAGGAAGAGGCTGGCGATACAGGACAGAGAGGTCCTGTCAGTGAGGTCCCAGCGTAAGTGGAGCAAACGGCACCCACCACACGTGTGGCGGTACCAGCCGTCAGGTGGGCTTTCATTGTAACAGTAGAATGGAGGAAGATGGGTGCAGAGTCAGAAAGCCGAGAAGGGTTTGAGAAACGGAGGCAGTTCCAGTTCAAAGGCCCTGGTGAAGCAGGTGAGGGGTGGCGGTGGGGGGACATTATGGTTTTACACAGCTGTTGTGGGCTTCTGGGGGTGCTGATGGTGTGGTGTACAGTAAGTCCTCACTTCATGTTGTCAGTAGGTCAACAAATCAATATTACTACAGGCTAATGGATACACACAAGAGACAAGTTCCTGCGGCATCTCATCAATATGGTAACGAATGAATGAGACGGCCGTATTCGAGGACCTGCCGCCCGAGACTCCGTCTCTTCGGGCACTTACTGAAGTTTAATTGCATTTTGTTGATTCGATCCACGTCGGCCTCTCTCAGCAAATCGGGAGCGGCATGGCATGGGCCACTGTCTGTCTCCAGTCCCAGCACTGAGCACAGCTGTGTGAAAGGCATGTGGAGCTGTTTGCTAAAGGAGTCAGATTCAATCCCCTCACCCACCCCCAGCCCTCCACCTCCCAAGCCTGTTCGGAGTTGGTGGTCCTGGCACACGGAACAGACTAAGGCAGTGGCTGCAGAACCCAGGGGTTAGCCGAAGGTACAGAACAAGGTGAAGCTCTTCCTGGAGGAGGAGGGTGTTCTGGTGGGGCCTGAAGGAATGAGCAGGGCTCAGGAGGGCAGGGAGAGATCGAAGGGCGGGTGGGAGCCAACCCTGAGCCTCGCCTGGCTCTGCCTCTGCGAGCAGGCTTCTCCATAGACTGTATGCCCCTGCCCCGTGCCCCCCCCACCCCAGTCCTGCAGCAGCCCCAGCAGAAGAGCTGAGAACAAAGCCCTGAATATGTAAGCCATCGGACTTAATACTCACCCTGCTTGATGGCTAAGAGGCAGACACCGACGCCCCGGATACCCAGCCACTTGCCGAGCTCCGGAACTGGGAACGTGACCTCGGTTTGCGGTCCTTCCACTTGGCTAGGCTGCCTCTTGCCTGGCTTCCGAGCCATCAGTTTTGCCTCGTCCATGTGCTGCCACCCAAGTGCGAATCTCCTGTGGGGGGCTCCCCACGGTCTCAGGTCGCATGCCAGGTCTCCCTCAGCAGCGGCACAAGGCTGAGGTCCCCAGGGGCAGCTGTCCTGTCTTGGCTCCAGGCTGCTGCACACTGGCCCCGAGCGAACTCTAAAACCAGTGTCAATAATGTGTAAGGATCTTTGGATCTATGTTTGGGCACCATGGATGGGCCTTCACCTTTCCTTTCTTCTAATAAACTTTTCAGATGTTGGTATCAAGGTTATGCTCGCCTCTTCAAGTGAGGTGTGAGGTGTTCCGTTATCCGGAAGAATCTGTATGTGATGAGCAGTATTTCTTCCTAAAATGTTGGTAGAATTTGTTGATGAAGCTACCTGAGCCTGAAAGTTTCTCTGTGGAAGTTTTAAAGATTAAGTACTTAAAAATACTGTATTTTATTTCATTTTGTATCTGTTTTGTTTTTACAGAAGTTGGTCCATGTCATCTAAAAGTTTAAATTTATTAGAGTAAGATATTCACAATATCCTCCTAATGTCCACAAAATCTGTAGTGACAATGATTTTGGGGTGCTCTTTTTTCTTCATTGACCTTACCACAGCTTTATCAATTTAATACATTAAAAAACGCCAACTTTTGGCTCTTTTTTTTGTATGTTTGTTTCCAGGGTTCCCCTCCCCCGCACCCTCGTATTATTATTGTAGTCATTTCCGGTTTAATTATGTTCTGCTCTCATATTTTTCCTTCTTGTTTTCTTCAGTTGTGGGTTTAAGTTTTTTCATAGCCACATCAGATGGATGTTTAGGCTGTTGGTTTTGTTCCTTCTTCTCTCACACATGTGCTTAAGGTAATAAATCTCATCTAAACTTCAGCTACAGCCCGCAAACTCTGCTGTCGCATTTTCATTAAGATGTAGTTACAAATGTGTTCTGATTTCCATTTCTTCATTTTGACCCTTAGGTATTTGAGAAATCCAGTTTAATTTCTAAGATTGTGGGGATGGTCTAGTTATCTTTTTGGTGTTGCTATGTAGCTTAATTGTACCAGGGCCAGAACATGCCATGTATGAGCTCAGTCCTTTGAAATGTGTTGAGATTTGCATATGGCACAGCAAAGGATTGATTTTGGTAAGCGGTTCCATGCATGAGATGTGATCAAACAATACAGTGAATGTTTAAATAAAAGAAAAATGATTACAGAAGACACACTGCCATGCATCCACCTTAAAATACTCCCCCTCACTTCATACACATTTATCCCATCGTTCTTGCCACTTTCTGAAGCAGTTCTGGAAGTCCTCTTTCATGAGTGTCTTTAGTTGCGCTGTCGTGGCTGCCTCGATGTCCCTAATTGATTCAAAACGTTTACCTTTCATGGTCGTTTTGACTTTGGGGAAGAGCCAGAAGTCACACAGTGCCAGATCTGGTGAATAAGGTGGATGAGGACACACCGTAATGTTTTTATTTGACAGAAATTTCCGTACCAGAAGCCATGTGTGACATGGAGCCTTTCCGTTGTGATCACAAAATATGGTGAATGCTGCTGCCGAGTGCCATCCAATGGAAAGGCAGGGATCTTCAATACGGGAAGCGGCAAATGGAGCCTCAGGAACAGTGTGTGACAAGTTTCAACTTCAGTGCAGTCAGTCAGGTGTGAGCTATGGTTGAGAGAAGGTGTGTTTTAAAGTGTAAATCATCCTCCATCATGACAACACTCCATGTCACCCATCACTTCTGGTAAGGCAATTTCTGTCAAATAAAAACATTACGGTGTGTCCTCATCCACCTTATCTACTGGATCTGGCACCGTGTGACTTCTGGCTCTTCCCCAAAATCAAAATGATTCAGGACATTGAGGCAGCCATGACACCACAACTAAAGATACTCACGAAAGAGGACTTCCAGAACTGCTTCAGAAAGTGGCAAGAATGATGGTGTTTGAAGCGAGGGGGAGTATTTTGCGGGGATTAATGGCAACATGTCTTTTACTGTAATACTTTATTTTTTTTAAACATTCACTGTATTTTGTGATCACACACCTCGTCTACTTTCAAAGAACGTGCATCCTGCAGCTGCTGGCTGCAATGTCCTGTGTGTCAAATAGCATTGATCACACCCTGACTATCCTTAACTGATTATTGTCTGCTTCTTTTGTCACGCAACAAGAGGACAGACCACTGCATGCTGGCCGTGATTACAGCCCTGTGCTGACTGGCAGGAACTTCCAAGTGGTGGCTGAGGCAGGAGAAGCCAGTCCCTGGGAATGCAGCCCCTCCCCTGTGCTTGCTCTTGCAGGAAGGAAAAGAACCATCTGTCTACGCTCAGCAGTGTTCAGGGAATTTCCTCTTGCTATTGTCTGCTTGGTGACATTTCAAACCTCAGGTTTAGGTTTTGACTTTCAGGTGTTATTACCAAAAACCAAAACACGCATTCTCTTTTGTCGTAGACTCTAAATGTGGACATTAGACCTTTTCATTGCATCCCCTATCTTCTGTATTTTCCATCATTTTGTCTCTTAGTAGTTCATTTTGGGTATCGTCTACTGGTCTATATTCATTTATGATTTCTTTCGTTTGTGGTTCAACTCAACTATTGACTTCTTAATTTTGGTTATATTTTCTTCAGTTCATGAATTTCCATTTGATCCCCTTTCATAGTGTGTCCTGTCTTTGGATGACGTTTTCAGTGTCAATTTTCGATCTTGTCTTTTGTCCCTTTTAACATATTGAACAGGTTATTTTAAATTTGGTAACTGTTATCTGGAGCCCCTCTATGTTTATTTCTAGCAGCTATGGTTTTCTTTTGATTTTCATATCATGTCATTTGTCACCTCATATTATTTTTGACTGAGTACTACAGAACACACATGAGAACTGAAGACAAATATGTGATCTTTTCCCCAGAGAGGACGTATGTTGCCAGCTTGGGGGACAGTGTACTGCACGGTGCCCAACGGCAGAGGACCCCTGGGTCACTGAGATTGTCTCTGCGAGGAGCTAGTTCTGGCTCACTCTTCTGATGCACCCACTGGGGTTCCAATAGAAAGAAACGGAAGTTTGCGGGGCAGTCACCCCAGTCACCTCGCCCCTTAGGTCTGTGCTGAGCACCAGTCAGTGGCTCAGCCCCTCTGCTTATTCTTCTGAAATGAAAAACGCCTCTAGAGGGAAAAGCAGCCCAAACATCAGGCTTGTGTCCCAACCTGTCTGCTCCCGGATCCCGGGCCCGTAATTTTTCACTGTGTCCCGTTAACTTCCTAATACCATCAAATGGTAGTTTCAAAGTATTCCGGCCTGCTTGCTGGAGTCTTCAGGGAGGTTGGATTGGAACTGCCCAGTCAGCTATCGCTGATTTGGAAGTGCCCTCCCTTTTCTAACATCAGCAATTCTGAGAAAATCTTCTTGAGCCCCCGTCTCCTCTTCCTTGACCCCCCAGAGCAAGCAACCGGAAACATGGAGAAAGCTGGATGCACCAGGATAATCACTGCAGCATTTATGATGAGAAAGAAACACAACACACAACGTCTAGTAATGGTAACAGAATGGTCAAGTCCATGACGGAACATTTTGATGCTGCAACCATCACAACTCTTTTTATGAGGGTTTTGTCACCTATGGAAGAACCTTATGATATAACGTGAAGTGTGAGCTCCACTCTCTCCACAGACAATCTCACTTATTTCCAAGGCTTCAAATATCACCTAAATAAAACCAAGGACTCCAAACGTGATCTCCAGTGCTGACCTCCCACAGAGCTCGTCTTGTGCATCCAGCTCTTCTAAAGTCACCTCCACTTGGCTGTCTCAAAAGCATCTCAAGGGCCAGCCCGGTGGCTCAGGCGGTTAGAGCTCCATGCTCCTAATGCTGAAGGCTGCCGGTTCAATTCCCACATGGGCCAGTGGGCTCTCAACCACAAGGTTGCCGGTTCAATTCCTTGAGTCCCGCAAGGGATGGTGGGCTGTGCCCCCTGCAACTAGCAACGGCAACTGGACCTGGAGCTGAGCTGCGCCCTCTACAACTATGACTGAAAGGACAACAACTTGACTTGGAAAAAATCCTGGAAGTACACACGGTTCCCCAATAAAGTCCTGTTCCCCTTCCCCAATAAAATCTTAAAAAAAAAAAAAAAAAAAAAAAAAAAAGCATCTCAAATGTAGTTTGCCCAGAACAGAACTCTCAATTCTCTCTGCCCCAAATTCTTCACATCCAACTTTCCCACCTCGGTGGAAGTATAATCATCTACCCAGTTGTTCAACAAAATCCTCAGCGTTATTCTTGTTTACTTCATTTACCTCCATCCTCAATGACTAAACCATCAGCAGATCCTATGAATTCTACCTCCAATGCATGTATCAAATTCAAATCTCCCCACATCCACTGCCACACTCGTCTACATCACCATCCTCAATGGCGCGGACTCCTCCCCTTCCATTGTTTTTCCCTCTCCAATGCATTTCCCACAGCAGTGAGTGTTCAGTGATAAAGGTGAGGTAGAACCCCTCACTCCTCCGCTCAACCAATGCATAACCTTCCCAGCGCACCTCACGTCAAATCCAAACGCCCCCGTGGCCTTGGAGACCCCGCCCAACTGACCCCTGCTCTCCCCTCTGACCCAGTCTCACTCATGCCCCGCTACCCTGGTCACCAGGCTCTGGCCCCAACCACCTTCACGAAGCCTGTCAGTTTGGGGGCCTCTGCACTTGGTGATCTTGTCTGGGATGCTACTCCCCTGCCGCCTGTCCACCCCTCCCCCCGCCCAGTTCTTTGCACAGTTGGCACCCTTTCAACCCTCTGGCCTCAGGTCAGATGTGACCACCTCAGAAAGGACACCCCAGTTACCACTCAGACCATCACCTTTTTTGTTTTCTTTATGGCATTTATTTCAAGATATGATGCTCTTATCTATTCGTGCACTTGTTACTTTTCTGACATTCTCATTGCAATGTTAGCTTCATGAGACCACAGACCCTCTCTGTCTTGTTTAATGCGGTTGCCTCAGTGCCTGCCTGTATACTGCTTGAGGAGGAAACTTAGGCTCAGAGTAGTTAAGAAACTTGCTCAAGGCCACACAACTGGCGAAGAGTGAAGCTGAGATTTGAACTTGGACTTTCTAAGAGCAGAGCCCACATTCTCCCCATGGGGCCCCCCGTGCTCTCCATCCAGAACCACCATCTAGGCTTTTCTGCCACATTCACTTTATATGCTTCCAGGGAAAGAAGCCGTAATTTTTTTCGTTCACTCAGCCCCTTCTAATTAACTACAGCAACTCATCATTAGGCCGTCACTGCATGTGACCCTTGGCCTTAACCTCTGCAACTCAACTTTCTCATCCATACAATGGGATCAATACTGAACATGCTATAGTTGCGGAAGGTTAAATGATTCATATTTTTCAAGTGCTTAGAACATTGCCTGGTACACAGAAAGCATTACACAAGAATCTGCTGAAGAAATAAGATGCACCTAGTAAGCACCGACTGTATGTCCAGCACCGTGGTGACAGGAGAGGCAGGAGACATGCTTCTCCATGCACTGGCATCAGATGCTCACAGTGGGAGTTCTAGGTGCTTAAACATGCACGTCACTCCGATAATGAGAACAACCAGCACTAGTGAATGCTTACCACGCATCAGGGACTGTCATAAGCGCCTCGTAGCCATTTCCTTTTATCCTCACACCCTCCCACAGGTTGCTGGTATTGGGATGAGGAAATGGACGCACAGGGCTAAGGACTCTGCCCAGTCAGACGGCGAGGGAGGGGCAACTGGAACCAGGCACTCGTGTGCGAGTCTCTGCTCTCAACCACCACCCTTTCCACAGAGCTGCTAAAAATCACATCCATGCTATAAAACACCACGTAAGCTCTTGCGTCACTGAAATAAGCAGGATACAAGTCTGTAAATAAAAAATGTATATTATGTTGTTCAAACAAAAACATGTAACTTAACGTTTCTAATGTTTTCATTTAAACGAGTAAACAATTACCGAAAGCTTCAAAGTCATTTCCATTGCCGTAACTGACTGTGGATGAATGAATTAATACCAACCCCCTACATTTACAGAAAAAGCTTACCTTTAAAATTCATGTATATTGTAGCTGGTAAATCAAATTCTTATTGTAAAAATATCGCCTAAATAAGATCTGACCTAAAAAAATCCAAGTAACTCTATAAAAATGTGCAGGAAAGAAGAAAATAGCTATTATGTCATACAAACGTAAGGAGGAAATCTCAATTTTGAAAACAAGGTTTTTAATTGATTTTCCACATATAGGCCACTGTCGCTGAAACTCTCAGAACCTTGGACAGCACCAAGAAGGCCTGTTTTCTCCAAAGGACTTGGTTTTATATTAGATCTCAAATGTTAAGATTCTTCCTCCTTCAACTTCTCTGCATTTTCAGTCTTAATTTTACTGACTCTTACGTAAAAACGGATTCCTTTATGTGTACGTGCGGAACTTACCGATGATGAAATATGTAGTTTTTAAAAGTCTTCCTCCTGCAAAGACTGGCGTTTTTATTCTCACATCTTTGTTTACTCATTCAAGGATAGAAATTCAAGAACAGTAAAAAAACATTTAAATGACATTTAAATCATAGGTGTTGTAAGAGCAGGCATATCAATGCCAAAGACGTAGGTAACGGACACAAGAGATACATACTCACATATGAAATATTAAATTTTGATTTAAAATTTATTTACTAATGGGTAGCCCAAATGACCTCAATCATTTCTCTATATCCATTTTTGCAAAATGGACATCTTTTAGTAGTCTGCAACGTCCTGCAGTTAGATTCAGAAGTTACTGAACAAAATGCATCTCAATGTTAGCTTCCCCCCAAATCTAAACCCATGAGATGTATTAATATGGATATACATACAGACACACACATCCATTTGTATATACATCATGGACGAATTCTAATAGTGTATTACTAAAATGGTGAAAATAAGTATTTCTGAAGTATGAGCACCCATTGTTACGGTATTAAAAAACTATTCTGCAAACATTTGGACTTGATATCAAACAGAAAGCCTTTCCCTGTTATCTTCTCAAATGAAGCAGGCTAGGAAATTGAACTGCTTTGTCAGTTTGCACTTGGAAGCAGTAACGTGGCACGACACTTTACACACTTGGTAAGGCTGGCCTGCCCTTTTCCCCTGCTAGAGGATTGGCTGAGGTGGTGACTTAATCCTCTACAGCGTGTCAGACAAGGTTCTCAGGAGCTCCCAGGCCGCTGCTGGAGGACAGGGAAGCTCTTGTGCCCAAGAATCAATCTCTCTGAGGGCATCAAAACGCAGCCACAATGCAGCCGTCAGCGTGTTTTCACTCTGCAAGCCCCACATTTCCTATTTAGAAAACACACAACCATTACCCCATTCTGTATTCCCACAAGGCTCCCTTTTATTTGTGTTTGTTATTATATGGCCTATACTGACATGTTTGTGTGATTCCACTGGTGTGCACACATCCATTGAGAGAGGAAAAACAGAAGTGTCTATTGCAAACTTGTTAAAAGGAAAAAGGGACTCCCACTGGTTTTTTCCCCTTTGGCCAGACTTCCATTTAGAGAATAGAATTTTAACTCTTTGTGTCCCAGAGGAGAATGACTTCTTTGTGTGTTTTAAATTTTGCAATGGCTTCTTTACTGGTGGAATGTCATAAATGAGAGGAAAAAAGTATTATTTGTAGATTTCCACATGATCCAAGAAGCTGACATTTCTTCAGCGTTGTACAGAATATATTCGATGGCACAGGGGAAAACTTATTTCATTCTTAACATGCTTAAGCTGTTTTTACAAAGCAATTTAAGTATGGCTACCAAAAAATCTAAGAAGCACTTTACTTTGGCACAATCAGTATTTCTGGAAAATTTCCGGTTGGCTCTTTGTTGTTGTTACTTTGGAAGGTTCGACATGAATGGTGCCAAATCTCTAGGTATTTGTAACATGGCCGTTTAAGGAGATAATGTTTTAAGTATTCACAACACGACCCCCCAGGAGTTTTCTGATGATATGATCCGGTGGTTACAAAGACTGTGGGGCTCACTTAATCCAGTTCTATGTGTATGTATGTATGTATGTGTAGACGTGTGTGCAAACACGCACACAGATATTGGGGAAATTCATTCCCACTCCCCGAGGCTACCTTTGCAAGTCCAGGGAAGCCACGGCCCAAACCGAGGGGCGTGCCTTTGCGAGGCTGGTGCTTTTTAAACTGAAGAGGACACAATGTACCCTGAATGCAGTGGCCTTGCACACAGAACCGACCAGAAAGCCTTTGTTCCCCCTTTACAGAGGCGTGGAGGTGGGTAAGATACAGGCACCAGCGTTGAAACATACTGGGTTGTGAGGAGTGTGATTCCAGCAGGATTTGGAACGAGAAGAGTTAATGGCCTACATGTTCTCTCATCCCCGCTCAATTCCAGAGGGACAGGGCTCGGTGACAACACAGCCCGTCCCTAAAATGAAGAGGGAGGGCGCTCTATTCTTCAGCATCTCTCGAATTAATTAGCTGGAAATGAGTCTCGTCAATGTTTTGGAAAGGCAGCGGGGGTGGAAAGAGATTGCTAGAATTAATCACAGTGAGAAAGTACTTGGGCTGCCTGCCAGAGTTCAGAAAACCCAACGAGAAAAGGAAAATAAAAGGAATGAGGCTGACTAGCCATCTGAAGGAACAAATGGAACCCCAGCAAACAGCCACATCTTTGCCAAATAAGGGACGGGCCCTCCACAAGAAGAGTTTATTATTTGCTGCCACAGTAAGTACAATATATGACTTAAATGCATATTGTATCCATGGGGACAAAGCAATTGAAGACAGCTACATTTTTAATGCCAAGAAACAACAGAATACTCATGTACTTTCACTTTTAAGCTTAAACACATTTAACTCTATTACCTAAAAGCCTCACGAGTTTATGAACTTGTACTTAATAAATCTTCAAACACTTGCAATTTCACATACCGACGAAGATGAAAAATCCACGAAACAGTCTCCAAAAATTCAGGTATTTGGAGAGTGTGTTCACTAAAAAGAAAAAAGAAACAAAATTGCAGATGTAACAGATCTATTTACAAGAATCATTAAAGGAAAAAATAATCCAGAGAATTGTGATCAGTGATGAGAAATAACCGAGAAACCCGACAAAACTCATTCAATATTATACAAGGAGTTTTCTGTCTTTTTCATTGCAGGCAACATTAGCTATCTTTTAAAGAAAATCTAATTCCCATCAAAAACTTCTGGACCTCATGAAAGTTTGATATGCTTTTTATATTTCTCCCTTAAAATGAGTTTGCAGTTTTAACGCTTGGAAGAAAACGGCAGCATAAAGCCTGGAGAAAAATGATTGGCAATTAAAATTTAGGGCATTCTTTGGTATTTTAAAAGCAAAATGCTCTCCTCCACATTCTCACGAAGGAACCTTGCCACGTGCAAGGTGATGGGCAAGTGGGAACCGCTTTCTACAAACTGAGGGCGTTGCAGCCCACGCCAGCATACTCACCGGCTGAGCGGTGTCACTAGTAGATTTCAGAATCAGTTTGTCACCTCTCTTTTCAACTTCAAAACCCACTTTTTTAAGTAGGGATGTGTCGGCCAGCCCCTGCTCCTCCATCTTGGCAATCAAATCCTGGTTTTGGCTGTTGTCTTCTGTAAGGTTTCGGATGGCATACACCACCCACTGGGTCAGAACTGGAACCAGAGTGAAGGAAGCTGCCAGCATATACTTTCCTGCTTCAGAAATTCGCACGAGGATTGGCGGGTGGGAAGCGTGCAGCACAGCAACACCAAAACCCAGACTCAATTAAGTTTTCTTGAGGCTGTGCTAAGAACATGGATCTGAAGCACTAAGTACTCAAAGATGTGATCACATGTATGCACACGCGTGTGCAGCCTGTGTGCGCTGTCCGGCAGCTTCCGCAGGATTTGCGCAACGTATGAATGAGGAAGCAAAGGCTTCGAGGGGCCACGTCTGAAGCGTCGGACACCAGCGTGTGCACTCACGCACGCAGGCACACACGAGCACGCGCACACACACTTCATACTTACTGAGTCACTAAGGAAAGACTAAGAGCATCAGAGAATTAGTCGCAGAGATGCCAGCTAGAATCCGACAAGAAAACCATCCTGTTTAAAGAAAGCCTAGTTACCAATAGGAACTGTTTCCTAGGCGTCACCCTGGAATTTCCCTCACTCCTCATTTTAAAGATGAAGCTAGGGAGCCTTTGAAGGATTTGCTGTGTTCAATTTGAATACTTGTGCTCTCGAGAAAGCATCTCCCCCTCGCTGCCTTGATGTGCCCCAGCCCTAGTTTTAAATCTTCTGCCCAGTGTCCTTCTGAGCGGACAGAAGACAACTTACGAAGCCAGACTCACAGCGCCATTTACTGCAGTCTTTGAGTTAGTAACCAAGGGCGGTGGGAACCTCAGGAAAGCATTGCACCGACCGCCATTTGATGGTGTCTTCTAGCAGTGTATAAAAGCTGCTGTGTGGACCAGTGTCCGGTGTTGGACTCAGGGACACACAAGAGATGCCAACAGTGGACCTGGCACCCTCTGTTGGTCCAGAGGGACACACAGCGCCTCGGGTGGAATAAACACTTTTTCCAGTGAAGACAGGGCTCCCTGCCCACAGGGACGGAAGGCAGCAGGAAAACCAAGTCCTGTCCCCGAGCACCAGGAGTTTCCAGTGCAGCCATTTCTGATGCAAAACTGGGACACTTGGGTCCCCAAAAGGGATCAGGCCCTTTAGCTCAAGAGTCGAGGCTTCTGATCCTGTCCTGGTGGCCAGCACAGCAGTGAGTCCGGCGCCCAGACATTTCCGGCTCCCTTGATGGCGCAGGAAGCCAAAAAGAAAGGCCTCGCTATGCATAAAGCCTGGGACTCTTTCTTAGAGTGTTTGGGGAAGAAAAGTGAAGCAAACGGTCTTCCTAGTTCAGTAACCTCCAAGGAAAATAGTAAAAGATGTGTATGTCCCGAAAGTCAGACAAACCAAACAGGAAGCACAAACAGTTTTAAGCCCGGGATGCGTTTCCTGGGGTTTAAACGCTGCTCCATCTTTGTCCCTCCGACACAGCCCCGCTAGTCCCGTCCTGACAAGGCCTGCCTGGTGCCGAGGTGGGCGCGGCCTCACCATGGGTGCTTCCCAATTTTAGAGTTGACCCCTCATTGGCACTGGCTATGGGTGCCTGCCTCTCCCAACTCCTCCAGGCCGGGGAGGAGAGACACTGGCCGGCACCAAGAAGAGGACCAGCGAACGTTTGCTGAGTGATCCACTGGTGTCTGGAGGTTTAGCATCCAAAGCACTGATGGGTATAAACGACTAACCCCTTCCAGACGGCAAGGAGTAAGCAAGTGCTGGTGCCCAGCTGACGCTGACCCTGTACTCAGTCCCCCCTTCAGTGGGAAAAAGGCCTCATTTTGCCGCCGATCTGCCATCATTTCATGACAAAGCCCAGGTCCTTTGTGAGGCTGTACTTCTTGTCTGGTAACAGAGTCCACACAAATATTCAAACGCATAAAACCTTAATTTGATTTTCTGGCTCTTGCACAATCACCAAACCCCCACTTCATGCCAGTACAGAGAATAGACATAATGACCCCGGGCGACAAAAACTTCCAATATGTTAGCGAGGCTCGGAACAACGAATCATCTGCCACAACCATTTCTCGTCCAGGACCCTGTCCTTAGATGAATCCATTTCCTCACTTTCCGTAGGAAAAGACAGGCGGCGATCATGAGGACCGATGGCAGGAGCCATCATTTCAGGGGTAAATTTGGGTAAGAAAAGGCGTGGAAGGTGGGTGAGTTTGAGTCAACGTGGGTCACTATTGCTCATGACAGAGGCAGAGCACGTCTGTCTGAAGCTTCCTGGTTATTCATTTGAATGTAATTCAAAGTAGGAAACCCAGAGTTCCTTTAACTGCACTGAGAGCTCCTGAGAATCAGAGGGCTGCTTTGCTCGGTGATGCAGGAATGCGACGCCAGCCTGTCACGCAGGATCTCTGGAGGCAAGCACCATCACCCCCAGCCTCAGATTGTCAAACTATCTCAGTTCCAGGCAAACAGACGCCTGCTGAGTGGCCCTGCAGAGCTCTCTTGCCAGGCGCCCGTCATATCTTAGCCTCTAGCAACACCAGGATGACGGGTGTCCCGTCTTCCCACACGTGTCCCTGACCTGAGACGTGGTTCCCCCTCACCTGCCCCTTCCTGTCTCAGACTCAGCTAAGCTCCCCCTCCCCCGAAGTTTTCCCTTACTGTCCGAGCTGCCCCTGGACACCGCCACACGTTAGGCACGCCCGCTGTGTATGTTGTCCAAGCATCCTGTAGCCATTACACCGCCTGTACCCACCTGTGCGAGGGTCTGTGAGCATCTGCGGGGCAGGAGCCACGCCCAAGCGAGCGCTGTCTCCTCAGCACCCAGTCTAGCTCCTGACAGAGTGGGTCCTGGATTTATGTTTGTTGACGTCACGTAAGCTACGATGACCTGTTTATGCGTGTCTGCGCTAAACCCCGTGAACTGATAAGCAAGTCTGAGTTCTTCTTCACCCCTCTGCTCTCCGTCCCAAGCTCAGTGCTGGGACATGTCTGCTGGACGTCCAGACGAGTGAACACACCCGCCCTTCACCATGGGTGGGGCCGTGGTGGGGCTGCAGTGACCCACACAGGCTGGGCTTTTCCTCCTCGTTCTCAGTGTGGTTTCCTGACTCAGGGCTTCGCAGGGTTGAGAGATTAGATGAAAGTAAACCAATATAAATGCAACCCAGGCAAGGAAGCTGAACTGTGTAAATAAAAGGTCCATGACAACAAAACCCCAGGAGAAGTCCCATGTGGACAGATGAAAGGGTGGATTTTAATCACGTCATCTGGGCAGGCATCTACCACATTTGGAGAAAAGACTCACAGTATTTTAAGAGCATTGCACCCTTAAAGGGTTTGGTAGCTCATTTCTGTAGAACAACTTACACGATCCCCATTTAATGTATAGAAAAGGAGGAGCACAGACGGGCATGGGTTACCGCAGGGTAACCAATCAGACACGCACGGGCCCAGCCACTCACTGGGCAGCAAGAATGTCGTGCCCAACCGGGCAGCATGACTTCAGGACAGAACGTGACGGTCAAGATTTCACGAGGAGCAGACTCCTGGCATGGCCACCCTCACAGAAGCAGCATGAAAGCCCAAAGCAGAAGAGGCATTTTGTCTTCTTCCAAAACTCGCATTCAAAAGGCACAGAGGTGCATCTGGCAGGAGTGGGTGGAGCTGGGAGAAGTGTTTTTAGCACCTTGCAAACCAGAAATTACAAATGAACAACAAAGCCCCCAACACTTCACGGTAGGGTGTAGTTCACATTCTTAAGTGTAAGTGACATTCCTCTCATTTCCTCCTTAAGGGGGATTTCACGAGGTGAGAATACCGTGTGCTGTGACACTCTACCTGGGCAGGTACCTCTCCACCTTAAGTGAGCACCCACATTTTGGGGTTTGCTTGTCTACCTACAAATTAAATACCACACGAAGGTCCCCTGATTTGTCCCTATTTCCGGTGAGAACATTTTAGCCCCATTGTCCAGGGTCTCTGACTTAATCATAATTTAAAAACCAAATTTTAATGATTGTTTCTTTCATAAAATTTGAGTTGAAAAGAGAAACACTGAAGCACCGCCCTGAGGAACTGTGTCTAATGCGCGAGGCTGGCTCATGAATATGCATGGCCCCCCTTGTCAGTGTGAAAGGCTGAGAGCCTGCTCGCCTGTGCAGACCCAGACGGCCTGGAGTGTCACAGGGGAGATTAAAGCGAGTCCCAGTTAATATTCACATTGCCCTCTTGTTCCCTCTCTAAAGAGACAGAAAGAAAGGAGGAGTGGGGGAGAAAATTAAACATCTTCTAAAGTCTCTAATCCTACCAACACTTGAAGTGCTTTCTTGTATGCTTAGCTTTAGAAAGAGAGCTTCTAGAGTTTCCATAGCTACTGCAAACAGAAAGCATGAGCCTGTTTGTTACAAAACTACCTTGAAAGAACCCTGCACCAGCACGGGAGCGAGGACTCCACAGGGCGAGCCAGCTCTTCCACAGAGCACCCCGGTGTCTCGAGACGGGCCACAAAGGGGACAGTGACGATTCAGCACCTCCAGGCCGCTGCGCCTCAGAAGGAGGAAGTGAGAAGCTGTGCTTGGACTCCAAGCACTGAGCCCTGTGGCCTTGTGCCAGTGAGGTGACGAGGAATGTACGCTGGAAGACAACCCAATACAGAGAAATATTTCATGACAAGGGTATTACTAACCAGCAGATTTACGCACCAAATTCACTTTTTAAGTAGTCAGGCGAGTTAAAACATTAAAATGGCAACTGTCTGATGAGAAAGCTTCCATCTAACTGAAAAAGGCAACAGTCTTTCAACGATCAGATTCAGTGGTACTTATCCTGTCGATGACTAGAAATTGGGCCCCACGCTGACAGGGACTTTGTCCTGTCACTACACTATCTCTGTGTCTAGAAGGCTGCTGAGAATGGGGGCTGGCAAATTATGGCGCAAATTAAAACGTTTTTGTATTTTTAAATGGTTGGGAAGAGCCAAAGAGCACTAATTTGTGACACATGAAAACTATCTGAAACTCAGACGTCAGTATCCATGACGAATAAAGTTTTATTGGCACAGCCGTGCTCCTTCACTTACTATTACCTATGGCCAACTCCATGCTGCAGCGGCCCAGCTGGGCGGTTGGGACAGACATACAGCACCAAGGAAAGCCAAAAATATGTACCAAATTTCAACCTGAAGGTATGCCCATCTCTGCCTAGGACATGGACACCAATAAATATCTGTTATACAAGTACTGTCAATGGAAAAACTTACATTAATTCAAACAATTTAAATATGTTAAAAGACTTTACTGACTTTTCACTATATATGTATATACACTATATATGTAACATCTCTATGTTTTATATTTCTATAGATGTGTAATGTATCTGTTTAATGTCATATACACATATAATAAATATGTATATAACAAATACATGTACTGTATCTATACTATCTTTATTTAATTTTTGCTTCCAGGATAGATTTTTAAAAATGGTTTTCAGACAGCCCCATTTATGACCAGGGATTTACGTATGCCTGACTGTCCAAAGCACAGTATGTAGTTGGGCGCAGAGCAGACATTAGACAAGCCTGTTATGAAGCTGGTCTGAGAACAGGATGCTCTGTGCTGGGAAGCCTCCTGCATCAGGTGGCCACGAAGCCACGGCGGCATCTGCCATGTGAGGCTGCAGGACGCTTCGTAACTCTCACATCTAATCTACTACCTCCCCAGACTATGGAAGATCACAAAATTTTTCACAGCGTGAAGCGTTCAACTTTTAAAATTGTTCTTAAAATGCTATACACTGCTAAAGACCAAAATACTTCCAGACAGGCCAGTTTCTGTCAGCTGGAGGAGAAATCACGGGATGGGGCACTGAAAGACGACTTCTCTCCCTCGACAGGACATACTCCTGTCCTAGCAGCCTGTGCGTGACGGGTGGTGTGGCCCCTGGGGGACCCTGACCTCTCACCCCTTCTGCAAGAGTCCTACCCAACCCCGGCCCTGCTCTCGAAAGAAGCATTAGCTTTCGTAGGGAAGGAGAAAGGTATGTCCTCCACCACTGCTGCCCAGGGACTCCGAGGCGCCGGGTGGCTCTGCTGCTGGGGGACGAGGGACCTGTCCGAACCCCGGAGGACGTCATCCCGGTGGAGATGGTGGAGGAACAGTGAGCTGTGGGCAGGGACAGAGGGCAGCTCACGGGTGAAAGTGGAAGATGGGAGGCGGCCAGAGCGAGGGCCCTGACAGGAGGGAGGAAGCGAGAAGCACCGGCCCTAGCCCTGCCCAAAGTGCACACGCTTTCCTGCATCGGCGAATCGCTCCGAACGCCAAGCGATACTTCAAGGCCTTCGTGGTAAAGCTCACGTTTCTTGTGCCCTCATCGACTGTAGTTTTGTTTTGCTTTCCACTCCATCACGTCGCCCGGTCACAGCCCACTCCCCTCATTCAGAGCAGGCAGAGGAAGGCTCCGTAGGAAGTGTGCAGCCCACACAGGTCTCCGCGCACGACGTGGGCACGAGCATGGGCTCCGCAAGCAGCGCTGACCACCCATCATGGCTCCCTCCTCCTCACGCTGTTGATCTGGCTGGCATCTCATTCCTTCCGCGTTTTGTATTTAAATGTGAGGGGACAGAGCACACTGTGGTTCGCGTGCTTTGCTGCTGTGCTGACATGGACTCTTCTGGGTTTTGCAGTCCATCTTAACAGAATGTGCACTGTATGTGCACTCTCTCATTTACCGATTAACGGTTAGGTGAAAGTAGTCAAAAAAATGAACAGAAGACGGTGGGAACACAAATAATTGCCAGATTTGTCAATTACAGGTCAGTCTGAAAAACGTGATACTTGTTTAGTGTGTGTCACGAGAAGGAGTGAAGCGTTCCAGTCCCGACCGAGGGAGTCATCCAGAAACACCACCCCGGCTGGCTGAGGCTGCCTGTCTGGCCTCTATCCACCCCCCTGCCCCAGGAGCTGGACATCAAAGGAAGTAGTCCAGCGGCCCAACAACACACACCGCTGGCTTCTGACAGAACTGCAAAGCACAAAGAAGCCCGAGTGGCAGCCCGAGAGTTTTCACCCCTGCGCAAAGCCCAATCGGCGCTTTCTTCATGATTTGAAACAAAGGCCACTTCACTGTCCTTGGCAGGCACACCTTCCTTCCCATACATCGACCCTCTAAAGGGAGACATGACGTACTCAGGACGCCACAGGCCTCCCTCCTCTCGGAAGCCTGAACGCTTTCCACCTGACAAGGCCCCACGTCCGCCGTGCAGACCCCGGCCGGGCTGTGAGCAGAGAGGCCTTTACAAGTGCTGGTGCACAAGGCACAGGCAGAACATGTCGCTGCTGCTGTCGGTCGGGCAGTGACGTCACAGGCAGAGGGACCCCTGCTCCCTGTCCAGTCGCCATAGGCAACAGCCCCTCCCAAAGTTCCTGCGGCCACAAGTGCCGTCCTCCCAGTAACCTCACATCCACAGTGCTGTCGGTGAAGGACCCCGCAGCCCTGGGGCTGATTTTGTACATTAGCCTCTGGAATCATTTACCAGCCACTTCTACACACGCGTGGTACAGAGCAGTCAGTCTGGCATCCGCGTCACAGGTCAGGTTTCGGACCAGAAACAACTGATATCGCTTCTGACTTAAACCACACGGAAGGGTTCTGGGGCCACGAAGTCGTTCCGTTTGTACTTGGGGCAGCGCCCCAATGTCACTTCTGAGACTCTCAACGAGCCACGGCATATAGTGTTTAGCAGAATGCCTGGCACACGCCAGGCGTGTAGCAGATGCTCAGTAAATGGTGCAGGAATAATCCTTCTCGAGTCCATCATGCTGTGTGTCTGTCTTCTCTGTGACCTCTCTCATGCCACGTGTCACTCTACTGTCCGTGTAACTCTCTGTCTGGCTCCTTCTACAGAGCGTGTGCTCACCTCGTGCTGGGACTCCTGGCTCGGTCCTAGGAGCTCCTGGCACATACAGAAGGAGGCATGTTCTAAGTAATTGCTGGATGGATGCCCCCTGGCGCCTGGCTTCTCTCTCCTCAGCGGCAGTAACCCCAGCTCTCCTGGCAGCTCTGGGCTGTGGTGTCCTTTAGTAAATGCATGGATACCCAGTGTTATACGTCAGCCATCATGCTGCAAGGCAGAACTCGTCAGGGAGAGGCGTCCTGGACACAGCAAACTCCCCAAGACTAGAATACTGCCCAGTGCCTCAGTTCACATGCGGGGTCACTGCCTGGAGGGCAGCAGGAGAGGGTGTGATGTAACGTGAGAGTACTGGGTCCTGACAGCGGAGGAATTTATGGATGGAAGCCAGTGGAAGCACAGCAGACACACCGGGGAGCTCCAGGCCCCTTCTGCCAGGTAAGAGGGTGTCTGTAAAGTATTCTGCACTCCTTGGGATAAAGGAATTAAATAACAAGCTGGCTCCACTGAATTTCTATTCATGGAGTCTATTGCTACCTTCAGTGTAAGCAAAGCTTTGCAAGAGGAATTAATTTAGGTGTCTCTTGCATAAGCCAAGACTGTCCGGTTATCCACATAAAACCATAACAGTAAGAACAACAAAGATAATGGCAGCGGCCCTCACCAACCAGACACAGTGTCAGGGGCCGTTCCAGGCACTCTCAGAGGGCGATCCACCCGAACCAACACACTCTGCGCGACTATTAGCAACCTCATTCCGCTGCTGAGCAGACAGACACGGGAGGCTGCGACATGTCCAAGGCCACACGACGGGGGCCCCGGTACCCCTTACGCACGTGGCCATATCGCCCCACACACTCTTCACGACCACGGTGATGATGGGGACCTCTGCAGGGGGGCAGATCTTCTTCTCGGCGAGTCTGACTGCAAGCTTCTCAGCTACGCCTACAGACCAACGGCAGCAATGGGAGCGTTTCTGCTACTTGGCACCGGGTCCCTTTCTCTTCAAAAACATCCTACAGCATAAAATAAAGCTTGCAGACACCAGTTAGGGTGACTACCTCTGCAAAATGCCTTTAGAAGTAGCTAATAAACAGTTAAAATGAAGTTAATATTTGAAGCAGAAAAAGAAGTAATCTCATCTAAATTACAGAAGATTAGCGGGAGTCTCGCACTACTGACATTCCAAATTCATAATGTGCAGCCGGAGGCGGAACCGGTTCTGAGAGACACAGCGTAGGGAGGCCACAGTGTGGGGCTTCTGGTGGCTTTCAGACAAGACATGACAGCAGGCTGCAGGGGCAGGGCGCTTCCTCACCCGCATAAGCTAGGTGCCTGCTCCAGAGGTCACTAGTCACCTGGGAAGTTCCGCTCTGCGGGTCACCCGTGGCCATGCTGGCTTGCCTCTCCCCCCTCCCCCCTCCCAGTAGCTCCCAGAGGTCAGCAGTCAAGGGCGGGTGGGCCCGCAGGTTTGAACAGGCCCAGATCCAGGGACAGGTGTGCTTCCCGAGGACACGCTGTGCTGCAAAGTCAACACGGGGTGTGTGTGGAGGTTCCCTTCTGTGTCGTCTGCTTCCATTTCTATGAGTCACGGGCGAGCGGAGAGCTGGGTACAGACCTCTAGCTTTCGCTTACCCTCAGTAAGGGAGCTGCGTCCACTTTAAAGTCAAGACAACCGTCAGCACAAGTTTACAATATGCAAATAACTCTGGCATTAATTGGAAATAAATCCCAACAGTACTTCAGACAATTTAAAAGCCAAGCTGGTTGTAGTGGTGACATTGAGTTCTAAAGCTCTTTTTTGACACACGTCTCTTAAAACTTCTAAAGTACGAAATATCTTGGGACAGGAATCTTATTCAATTATAGAAATCTAATACTTTAACATCTTTTTCCTTCTATCTGTGAATAGTATGCTTCTTAATTCCTATACTGGCATTACAGCAAGGGATTTAAATATAAACAGCAACTTAAACTGCCAATCACACCTCTGAATGTCTCTTAAGAATTTCACCCTGACCTGTTCACACATTCGACGACTCTGAAGGCGTGACGCTCAATGCTAGGAATACAGCACTTGGCAGGCCAGTCAGTGGCGCTGGCATTCGAGAGAGGCAGGCCCAGCTAAAGCAAACCCACTAAACCAAACCCAGACCTGAAGGGGGTGGTATGATGAAGTATCAGAACAGGAGGACAATGCACAGACAAGGGGGGGGTTGGATAAGGCCTCTCTGAGGAGGTGACACTGAGCAAGAACCCACAGGATAAAAAGAAACGGGTCACCTGGCGAGATGGGGATGGCGGCGGCAGGCAGCAGAGCAGACGTGCAAAAGCTGACTAGCAGTGACGAGGGAAATCTCCCGCTGGAGAATGTGTGTGGAAGGACAGAGAACGAGGCAGAGGGAGGCTGAGGCCGGGCTGTTCAGGGATCTCAGGCCATAGTAAAGTGTCTGCATTTTATTCTAATGCAGTGAGAAGCCACTAGCAGCTGAGGTAGAAAAATGAAAAGCTCCCTTTGGCACCTCTGTGCAGGGAGGCAAGGGAGGGACTGGAGACCAATCAGAGTCTATGTGGCAAGAAGCAGATTCTGGAAGAGGGCAGACCTGGGCTCAAATTCCAACTCTGCCATTTTATAAGGTTTGGGTAGTTTATAGAACCTCATTTGTCTTGCGCCGCGCCGGGCATTGGGTGCACATCAGCACACCTGAGGGCCACAGGTGCTGCCCAGCTCCACCCTGGGACACTGGGAGGCCTGTGGAGTGCCAGGCTCCCCTGTCGGGCAGGAGACTCCACTTCGCTTTGCCTCGGTTTCCTCACCCATACAATCAGGGGAGACAAAATGATTTCCCAGTATGTCAAATGACAGCACCGGACAGACAGTAAGGTCTCACGCCCGGCAGTCAGAAAGTCCAGGGTAGAACTGCCTTTCCTGCTGCTCACCAGCTCACGGGCTCGGCCGGTTACAAAACCTTTTTGCCTCTACTTGCCCGTCTATAAAATGGGGATAACAACAGTATGGATTTCATAGAGTGACCATGAAGTTTAAATAAAATCACAATGCCTGGCCTAAAAGAGGCACTCAAAAGATGTCAGTTCTTTGTGAAACACCCAGATCTGTTATTGTTGCTAGTGTCACAGGGGTCTACCCGGAGGTCAGCAAAGCTGGACTGTACACGTTGGGTATCACAGAAAACCCAGGACCGCCTCTGTCTGTTCAGTGATCAACAGCACTTAGTTCTCTGGCGGCCCCTTCTCCCAGGGACACGTGAGATGGTTATCGCATCCTGTAAGTCACTGTTTCCCAACCAGCACCCCATGCATGTGTAGATTTCATTAAACACAACACCATTTCGTAGTTTGTTCTTTCTCCCTTTACCGATTTCCAACTAAGGGATGGAATGTCAAGCCCATCAGCACGGAGGGAGGGAGGAAGGAGCAGACGCTCTGCGTACGTGCACATCCATTGGTTGACGTGGTGAGTGCCAATCAGAGTGCTTGTCACAGGAAAGGCAGTGGTCCTGACCTTCCAGGAAAGAAACAGGTAACTACAAACTTTCTCAACAGCTACAATGTCAAACGACAGGATGAGACGAAACAGTAACAGGGGCCATAATTATCCAAATTGAGGTCATGGAAGACTTCTCTCCATGAATAATGTTTAAGTCAAAATGGAAGAGTAAGTAGGAGTTGGCCAGTGCAGACGGGAGAATTCTAGGCAGAGGAACAGGGTGTGCAAATGTGGGGGTGGAACAAGCTCGGTGCCAGTGGAAGAGGGAGGCCAGCGTGCCAGAAGGACAGCCAGGCAGGCCTGGAAGCACGCGCCCCTGCTCCAGCCAGCACTCCCTACGCGGCTTCTCTGTGCCAGGGACAACTGACACGGGTCAATCAGATGTGGTTTGACAGAAACAGGTCAATCAGATGGGGTTTTACCGAGAAGAGGTCAATCAGATGTGGTTTGCCCTCAGGGAGCTGAGAATCACATACAGGCGGCAGGCCCACTGAGGACACCTCACAAGCTCCTGGGGGCACCGAAGAGGCTTCCTGAGGGCGAGGTCAGGGCTCCTTCCCTAGGGAAGCTGGGCGCTGTCCTAAAGCCTACCCCCCAGCCTGCAGGCTCCAGAGGGCACAGATGGTATCTCCTCTTTGGTTAGCACTGTATCCCGCAGCTAGAACAGCGCCCAGCACTCAAGAAACGCTGCTGAATGGACAAACAAAAATAATGATAGACCTGGTGTACCAGTGAACTGAATCCAGCAACAGGAAAAAGATAGTGAATGAAACATTCGTTGACAGTGGAAATCTGTTCTACCCGGTCGATGTTATAAACCATAATAATTAAGACGGTACAGTCTCATGTTGGGCTAAGGAACAGATAGGGCAGGATCAACGCTCTGAAGAGACTAGAGAACCAGAACCAGAACCACGCCCACAGGACAATGATTTATGACAAGGTGGCCCTGCGGAGCCAGGGGTGAAAGGAAGGTCTTCTCAATTCTGCGACAACTGCACAACCACAGGAGAAAACTTAAAAACTGAGCCCCTACTGTACACCACAAGTAAGGATTAACTTCTGATAGATTACAGATCTAAACGGGAAAGGTGAAACTATAAAGCTTTGAGATGAAAATACAGAAGAATATCCTTATGGTCTCAGGGTCTTCAGTAAGATATAAAAGCCTCTAACCATCGAGGGAAGAAAAAATTCATGAAAACACAACAGAAGTCAGAACAGAGCTCAGCTGTGGGGACTGGTACTGGGTGACAGCGCGCACAAAGGAGCCCTCTGGGGGCAGGGGAATGCCCTGTGTTCACCTGGATGAGGGTTCCGTGCATGTGCACATATGCAGAGATGCTCATTTACAACTTTTGCATTTCACTACATGTAAGTTACATCTCAGTAATAAAGAGATACCATAGAGAAAATAAAAAAAATCAAGCCACAGGATTGGAGAGATTATTTCAATACATAGAAATGAACAAAAAATTGATAACTTGAATATAAAAAAAATTCCTATGAATCAATAAAAAGGAGAGAGAACATAAATATAGGCAAAAAAATTTTGAACAGCTTATTCATGACACAGGAAACTCAAATGGTCAATAAACATAAAAATGTGCTTACCGTACTAATTAGAAAAATTAAAACTGTATCGCGACAATTGTATTGCAAAAAAACGGCAAATCATTAACTATGTGAGAAAATACATACACGCATCAGAAAGGCACAGATTCCAAAGTGTGACTGCATCAAGTGTTGGCAAGAACACAGAACAAAGGGAACTCTTGTGTCCTGCTGGTGGGAGGAGCATAAATTGGCACAAATGATTCTGAAAGAGTTTAGCATCATCTAGAATAAAGTCGAAGATACACAAACCACAAAAATCCCATACCTAGGAAAAAACCTCATGCTCATGGGCCAGGATACACGCACGGTACAAAAGGGTCCATAGCAGCATTAACTGTACTAGCCACAAGGCAAAAATAAGCCAAATGTCCACCAACAGCTAACACATGAATGGATATTAAATTGTCTCGGTATACACTATACAGTCAACCACCAGCAACGATCGGAATGAATCACACAATTCTGACTTTGAATGACAGATGACCAAACAACGCGAGCCCTGGTTCCACTTACATGAATTCCCCAAACGGCCAACCCAAAGCTCATGGTGCAGGGGTGCAGGCACAGGAGCTACCTGGGGAGGGCAGGTCGCGCTGACCCAAGTCAGGCTTGTGAGTTGTGTCTGAAGGGGCTCAAGGAAGCCTGGAAGTGTTTTGTCTTGACTGGGTGCTGTTACACGTCTGCTTTATAATCATTGGCAAACAGTACATATGTACTCTTCTCACTTTGGGGAATCCACATTGTATTTCTAAATAAATAGTTTTGAGAAATGAGGATGACGATGGAACTGAGACGAAACGTGGGTTGGTTTGCCAAATGCAGGTCACGTGCCGTCAACTAGACAGTGCGAAGAAATACTGTCGCTAACACCTCAAAACTCTTCGGAATTCTGCGGGTTCCACGTCCTGGCGACTCACAGCGGGTGCCAGGGTGAGCAGCATATCCCCTGTGGTATCATTTTCTTCTTAGAAACCCGTTAGGATTTCCTGGTGCTTCCTTCCTAGTTCTGCCCCCGGGAAAACACCTGACTAGGAGCTGTGCTAGTTTCTAAAAGTGCTTTAAGGAGAGAAAAACAGCAGGAGTAGTTTTGACTCTGACATATTTTGCTTTCTCTCAAAAATCGGGAAAATGTTTTGAGTTTTTTATAGGCTTTTCCTCCCCAAACCAGGAAGTGCAACAATCCACCTGCAAGTGACAATCATCCTTCTGTGAGCTAGTATGAGAATGTAAAATTAGGCCACCGACCAAAAATGAAGACAAGACTCTCCTGTAAAAGTAAGGCTGGTCATTGTCACATGACACAGCTCAATGGCAGGGTGGATGGACCCTTGTTGTAAACTGGCCTCTCGCCTCCTATTTTTGCTTCTGCCCACCAGTGAGGCTTTTCCACGCCCGGGGCAGTTTTCAAGGGCACTCAGCTAACCCTGAAGAGAAGGTCTGTCCATCTCCCAAATAGCCTTTGCTGGCAGCTCACAGAAACCAGGTGCCATGCTGTGTGAGCGCAGGTGGCCCGTAAGCCACAGGGCAAGGCCTGCTGTCCTGGGGTCAAGTCTGTCTCTACCTCGGAGAAGATGCTCAGACCAGAGAAAGGGAAGAGCGGAAAGGGGGAGGGTACCTGATAGGTAGCTTCATTTTTCTCTTTTCTGGATCTGTGACCGTTACCCAAGTGCAGGGCTGAGGTGGGCCCACAAAACCACGGCGACGAGAACGGCCCACAGCAACCGTGGGCTGTCCCTTCCCTCGCCCCGCGCCACACCCGTGTGAAGCCCCAACTGCAGACAGAAAGCAGACCTCACGTCTCCCCAGAATCTGAGGTGTCTGTCACAGGACACACTCAGGAAACGTGTGGTCAGGGTCCCCCCCATGCTCCGTGGGGCTGAAAGGGGGCTCACGCGTGTATTTCCCAACCAGCCCGTGAGCAAGGCTCACACTTCCTTCACCCAGCACCCGGCCCGCGGTCATTTCATGACCAGCTCCTGCTCACTGAGATCATTCTTCCACAGACCCAAACACTCGCCCACAGGGTTTTTTTTGTTTGTTTTTTAAATCTGTTGGTTCTAGAAAAATAAGCGATAGAATCCAACTGTTCCTGCTAAGAAAGACGATCTCAAAGCAACACAGCCAGGGAGTCACTATCTCACTACGCTTGACATGGTCGCACCACGCCGTGTTTTGACCAGACTCTTCTCTGTCACTGCTAAATTTGAGTAAGGTCATTTTAGGCAAAAAATACTGACATTAGTTGGGGTTACCTGGAACATGTTTCTCT
The DNA here is from genome assembly GCF_057876585.1 of Rhinolophus sinicus. Taxonomy (NCBI): domain Eukaryota; kingdom Metazoa; phylum Chordata; class Mammalia; order Chiroptera; family Rhinolophidae; genus Rhinolophus; species Rhinolophus sinicus. Next base: position 5,229,118 of record NC_142501.1, read on the forward strand.
GTGCCAAACTGCGGCAACCCAATCTCTCGAGTGTCTTAGAAAATATATATTCTCTGTGGCAATGGTGTTTAAGCATAGCAATTTCAAAAAGTTATTTATTAAACCTCCTAAACACATGCAAAAGTCACTGCTCTTTTTAATAAGAAAGCAAGTAGAAAAAGGAAACTGGCCAATCATTAACTGTGTGAGAAAATACATGCACCGTAATAACACTTATTAAGCACAGACCATGTGCCAGGAACTGCTCGAGGCACTTCAGCCCAGGTGCGCAGACTCCTTCGAAAGTCAGCAACTCGTGAAGGCAAACCTACATCCTTGGGGACCGCTGACTGTGACCTGCCGACGGACTCCACGTCAAGTATGACACGCCCAGTGACGCGGCTAGGGGATGCCATCTGGGGACAAGGTGAGGCCTAATTATCCAGCACGGAAAGGATTTCCTTGTGACTGGAACACTTCGTGCTGAATATGCTTTCAAAGAATTCCAGAATGCTCTGTGCAGAGAAAGGCTCTCTGGGACCCACGTACAGCCCCCTGGAGAGTGCACCATCGGCTGATATTTCAGACACTATGATCTAACTACACACCAGATACAAAACCTCTGAAGTACAGAGCTCGCCTTATACCATAGTTTACACGACAGGGAGACGGGGGAGGTGCAGAATGAGCAGTGTAACTATCCTCGGTAGAGAAAAGCATCTTGAAAAACAAGCACAGCTGGCCTGCGAATGAGTTTGAACTGCGTGGGTCCACTTGTACGTGGGTGTTTGTCAGTGAATCCCGTACACACGTCTTCTCTTCCTTACCATTTTCTTAACATTGTTTCTCTAGTTTACCTTATTGTAAGGACACCGTATATAATACAGATAACACCCAAAACGTGTTAATCCACTGTTTATGTTTCAGTAGAGCTTCTGGTTAACAGCAGGTTACTAGTTTTGGGGGAGTCAAAAGTTAACAGGTGGATTTTCGACGGGGTCGGTGCCCTTAACCCCCATGTCATTCAAGGGTCAATTGTATTTCATCCAGAAAATGGAACAGTCTGCACTAAGAAAAAAACAGCTATGAAGCCATAAAAAATCACGGAGGAACCTTATAGTCATGTCACTAAGTGAAAGAAGCCAGTCTGAACAGGCTACACACTGTCTGATTCCAACTCGTGACATTCCGGAAAAGGGAAAACTATGGCGACAGTAAAAAGATCAGTATTTGGGGGGAATGACTGGCAGAGCACAGAGGATGTTTAGGGCGGTGAAAATACCCTGTATGACACTATAATAACGGATACATGTCAGTATATGTTGGTCCAAACCCACAGAACGTCCAACACGAGGAGAGAACCCTCAAACTATGGACTCTGGGTGATGATGACGTGTCAGTCGCACGCTCTGCTGGGGGATATTGAAATGGGGGGACCTATGCAAGGGTGGGGGTACATGGGAAATCTCTGCACTGTCCTCTCAATTTTATTGTAAACCTGAAATTGCTCTAAAAAGATAAAGTTTTTTTTTTCTAAAAAACAAGGAAGGAAAAACAATGATATAACAATAAATAAACATTTCATGTAGTTTCTAAATTAGATATACTCTCTTAGGTTAGGAAACTCACAACTGCCATGGTGGCTATTTAGGCAAGTACACACGCCTCCTGCTTCCCGGTGACATTCTTCCTCTAGTTACACTCATCAGACAGCTTCCGTTAAGTTAATCAGCCTCAAGGAGCGGTTCCTTAAGAATAAGAATTCCTGGCAATAAGTGTACACATAAAGTTTTGTTTCTGGTTTCAAATCAATTTTACAGGGTGGCACTGATACCATTAGCAATAACCACTGAGAAGTCAAATTAAGAAAACACTCATCTCGAAGCCCGGCGGCTAAAGTGATGGAGGTGCACGCCACTTGTGGTGTGTGGGCAGTCGTGCCCTGGTCCTGCCCAGACCGACACTGAGTGAGCGCCAGGCCACCTGCAGACCACACAGTTCACACTGGGCACCTCACCCTGGGAAAGGACGAACTCGCATCTTCTAACTCAAGTGATGAGACCGACCCTCCAGCAATCTCGCTCTTCATGCGAGTAGACAAAGCAGGACCTGGTGCGTTCTGACCTGAGAGGGGACACAGGGACGAGCCGAGCAAATCAGGCTCAGCACGACACGGCCAGAGGACAGCAAGGAGCAGGACGTGGCGCCGTGAGGGCAGACAGGTACGGCACGCCAGGCTCCACCAGGCGGTACCACACCGAGTGTGGTAACCATACTGGGAGTCCTACCCTCTGGGGCTGCAGCGACGTTAGACAACGAGAAACACGAAACTAAGAGCCTATCGGACACAATCTGAAGGATTGTGTACAACTTGAAGCATTTCATTTTTGTCTCATTCTAAAAGAGTCTGATGATTTGCCAAAATACCTGAATATGGAAACACAGTTCATTTTGTGAAAGCCTCATTCATGACATTACATCTGACTTGTCCAGCTCGGCTTCCAGCTCTGGGGAACCAGTTGCTAGGATACCACAAAAGCTATATAATGCAGGTCTTCTTTCCTCTTGCATTTTGAATGGGTCTATTTAGATGACAACTTGGCCTGCATCTGTGTGTGTTGGGGGGCGGGGCTGCGTGGTGGCAGCGGGTTGTACCCTTAGCGGCCTGGGAGCGGCACCCGTGTGCCTATCGCCCAATCCTCAGCCCCACTCTCCACTCTTCACACAGGGTCCCGGGGAGGTCTCCGCTAATCTGCGAAACTGTGTGTTTGCACTTGTGCACTTTGGCTGGGGAGAGAGATCTGGTTTGCACACCATCAATCGCACTAGGTGAGGGGTAAAAGAATCAATGAGAGGCTTTAAAAGGGCAAATTAAAGGGTTCGGAAGCCGAACCAAAAATTTACCTTTTTAAAGCAAAACAGCACTGAGAGGTTTTCTAGTTTTCAAGTCATGTCAGCATAACAACCGAACAAATGGTAACTGAGGGTTTATCGGTGGCTTCACACTAGGGACACAGAAATAAATGGAGGGTAGCCCTTGCCCACCAGAGGTCAGACTGGCTTGAGCCCGTCTCTGCCTCTAACATCAGGAGGGACAAAGTGAGACTCCGAGAGCAGAAGTGCATCACTTTGTGGCCACAGCACAAGCGCTTCTCTGGTGGGGAAACTCACTGACGCCTTTTACCAACACCAGACCCTGCTAGGAGCACCGTCCTGAAACGTGTAAGACATTTCCCTCCACGCTCTCCTGTCGTTGCTGCTTGGCAGTCCCAGTCACAAGCTGGAGTCCCCATTAAGAAAAGTACAGAACGGGACGGGTTTCGATGTTTATTCTGAAATTCCTGCATTCCCCAAGATGTGGCCCTATCATCCAGAGTTTCCAAAATGCACATGAGAACAGACACTGCTCCTATGTACGTATGTGTATTTATTATTTAGAAGCCTTTTCTTATATAGTAGCTAGCTAAGACACCACAGAAAACAAAGTACTTCAGAACCCATTTTGGTAACACGCTCTTGGGTCCAGGGGGTCCAACGTGGGGTGTGCACTCAGGGTGCAGGAGCAAGAGACACAGACCCCGCCTAGGATCAACTTCCTCGAGGGACCGAGTCACATATCCAGGTACTCCTGTGTCACATTGTCACGGAGTGGCAGAGTAACACAGCCGAACCATGAAAGACCACACGGAGGTGCTCAGCTCAGTTGAGGGGGATCAGGGAAGAATTCCAAGAGGAAGGGACACGTAACTAAAGCGTTCCAGGAGGAAGGAGTGGGGAATGGAAGAGGGACTTGTTTTGCAAGAAGCCACCATCTCAGGGCTCTGGGATCGACCTTGATCATTGTCTAGGGTCAGAACTCAGCTGTGAGTGGGGACGATGTGCAAGGAGCTCAACAAGATTAGTTCAAGACTTTTGTCCAACACGGCAGGACAGCCACACGTTCCCCAGGAGAGGACACTTGAGAGAAACACTGAGCGAGTCAGTGAAGCACCCACACGGAGGGCTGGACACTCAAATCAGGACCAAAGCACGGGCCGTGCAGGACAAAGCTGGGCTTGCACCCTGGCCCTGCCCCTCACGGGCTGGGGGAAGCTGGACCAGCTCGAGTTAGGAAACTATGAGCTTTAGTTTTCTCATTTGTAAAACGGAAATAGTTCCCCAAAAAGTCTGCTGCTTATTTTGTGTGCAAGATAATGTATGCACAAGACTTGGCATACAGAAACAACTGAGTAAATAATTTTAAAATTTTAACGTGAGGTCTAAGAGAATGCACACATCTTGATGCGTCTCCTCATGAGTACACATCACATAACCCCACCCAGACCAACACTCAGGACAGGCCAGCAGCCAGGAGGCCCCTGTGTGCCCCTCAGTGCCCATCTCCGACCCCCAAGGTACCCACTATTCTAACTTCTATCACAGGTTAATTCTGCCTGTTCTTGAACTTCATACAGCGTACAGTATGTGCTCTCTGAATCTGGCATCTTCAGCTCAGTGTGTCAGTGAGACTCATCCATCCGTTACAGTTCCTTCTTCTATCCTGCTGTATAGTATCCCACGGTATGGACACACAACTTATTTGTTTTACTGTGAATATTTGGGTTGTTTCCACTTTGGGCCTATTATAAATAATGGTATGAACGTTCTTGCATGTTCCTGAGGGACATATATGCGCATTTCTCTGGGGGACACTCCTAGGGATGCAGCTGCTGGCTCCCGGGGCAGAGGCATGCTTGGCGTCGGTGACACTGCCATGAAGGCTTCTGAAGGGATTATTCCAGTTTACATCTCACCAAAAACGGTGTCTCCACCCTCACCATGCCCTGGCAGTTCCTCAGTGGGCTCAGTTTGCATTTCTCTGAGGACCGATGCTGTTGAGCTCTTTCCATGTTTACTGGCGAGCTGGACTTCCTCTTTTGTAAAGTGCGTCTTTTGTCCATTAAAAAAACACACACACACAAAACGGAATTATCTTTTCCCTGTTGTTTTGTAGGAGTCTTTTACATGTTATGGGTACGAAGCCTCGGTCAGGTGTACACAACGCAATTATCTTTTCAGTGTTCTTCCCCTTCTAGTGTTTCTCAGTTATAATATTTATGTCTATGATGTCTTCTAGAAGCTCTTCTGTTTTACCTTTCATGTGGAGGTCTATGATTCATCCTGAATTAACATTTGTGAATGGCGTGAGGTAGGGGTTGCAGGTTTTTCCCCCCATTATGGATACTGAATTGATCTAATACTATTTAAGGCAATGACCATCCCTAACTCCCTGAACTGCAGTGGGGCCTGTGTGTGAATCTGTTTATGGACTCTTTATTCTGTTTTGCGATATTATTCTCATTATTTGAGCTTTACCATTGACTCACAGTGCAATCATAGATGATGAAAGTTCACCTTTCTCCTAGGGATTAATAGCTTGAATAGGATATTTGTACAAGAACATCTATTTGTTGAGAAACTATATGCTAGGCCCTTTACAAACATGGTGACATTTTACACTCACCATCACCCTGTGGGGTAGGTCCCACTTTAGACAAAGAAGCTAAAACTCACGGGGTTAAGTGAAGTGCTTAGAATTTAAGAAGTGGCCGAACGTGGGTCGGTCTGTCCCAAGAGCTGTTGCTCTTGCCACTGTGCCATACTTCCTCAACACGGGATTACGGGGGGAAACACGGTTTTCTTATTATTCCTAGAAACTTACATTTCAGCATGTAAGTGAAACTTACAAATGAGGTCTTTCAATATGAAAAAGAGAAAAGGAAGGGAAAAAAAAAAGAAAACAGAAAGAAAAAGTCCTGTTTGGACTCTCATTCTAACCCTGTCCCCTTCCCCTCCAATAAAAACAACATTAAAAAAACCCACATCAAGGACAAGTGATCAAAACACAGATCAAAAAAGGATGAAAGAAAACATTTCAAATAAAGTTCAGCTGTTTCTATTTGGAAACAACAACAAAAAAATCCCACTTGCCACAATAAACTGACAAATAAGAAACGGACCCTGTGGTAGTGCAGCTGGAATTTTCCGACGGCGTCTGCTACTATGTCATTACTGTGGGTGATCCACAAGTGAGCGGGTGAGTGAACAGCTGGGCGCTGGCTGGGCCTGTGTCGCCGAAACAGCAGCCCAGGACGCGCCTTCAGAGTTAGCCACCGCTTTGAGATGACGTCTTTTCCCTGGAGCTGGAAATCCCCGCTGGCCTCTAGAATCTACCTCCAAGAAATGGGAGAGTAAGCCTTCCAGCCTGGTCCCTGGCCCGGGGGAGTTTTTAGCTCTAGTTTTCTGGTATGCCAGCCTGAAGTCCCTAATCCCCAAGGGTGGCCAAAAAAGGAGAGGTCTTCACGGGGTCCTAACCACAGATTTCCGGTGCGGAGCAAGGACTGCTGTCCAAAGATACCGCGAGCCCTCACCCCACCACATGTAGGTGGTTTATGGGCATGGCCAGGGGTCCAGAGTGACCAGAGAACGGGGGTACTTTCATTCACTAACATTTAACATAAGCACTGTTCCTAGTCTAGGCACAGCCAAAATATCTATTGCTTTTTTAACACAACGTATTATAGCTAAAGTTCAACGAAAGTTTGGCTGGTGTTCATTATTAGGACGCGGTGAAACCAAACAAATTTGAAATAATATCACTGCCAAACCAAGTGTAATTAATTCACGGAAGAATGGAAGAACTCATGGGAGAAATTTCTCGTGCTCAGGACCCTCCCCAACAGAACATACACACGTACAGACATGTATTCACCATGCTACCGTGTGTTCATTTTCTTGTTTATTCATTTACTCTATAGAAACACACCGTGAGTGACTCCCAGGTTTCCGGACCGAGCAACTGGAGGGATGGAGACATTCACCCGTCTACTGAGAAAGAGGGGGCAGTTCTGTGGGGAGACAGGAATAGTTCAGCTTTGGCCATGCCGGGTTTGGAATGGCGGTGAGACATAGAAGCAAAGTGTTATGCAGGGAGTTAGCCACATGTCTGAGTCTCAGGGAGAGGTTTGCCTAGAGGTTAAGTTTAGGAGCCACAGGTGAAGAGATGCTATTTAAAGCCATGAGACTACTCAGATGACAGCTCTGTCTCCCCACCTGCAAGGTTCCTAGTCTGACTCAAGCCACTGTCATCTCTTGCCTGGAAATGGTAAGAGCTGCCCTACATTCCATGGGCCCAGAAGAATGTCTGGGATGCAAAAGGTATTCAGTGAACACTGAATGAATAAATGAATGAGAGGCGGGGTTCCGAAGGGAGACACAGCGAGTGGGAAGAGGGCGCTGAGCTCTGGGAGGCCCAGTACTCAAACCCTGGAAAGTCGTGATGAAGAGGAGGCAACAAAGGAGACAGACAGGGAGGTGCCAGGGAGACGTGAAGAAACCAAGAGAAGGTGCGATCACGAACGCCAAGAAAAAAGTGGTACGTGAAGGAGGAAGTGATTAATTCTGGCGAACTGAGTTTTAATGAGAACTGTAAAGTACCCACTGATTTGGGCAATACGGTGGGGACTGGCGACAATAAGCAAATGAGGAAGCTTATGAACACATTCATCCATCTATACTCCCTTTTGAAGACCTACTGGCATTTTTTAAAAAGCGTAAACCCACAAGGACAAAAAGAATTTCGGAAGCCGACAGGCAGGCAGCCAGACACGAGGTAACAGACAGGCCTGTGGCTTATGGCTGTGCAGCGGCTCCAGCAACAAGCAAACCCAGCAGAGCTGACCCTACCATTCAATCGGTCTGTAGGACGCCCCCCAACTCAGGTGTCGGCGACCCTTTAATGTGAAATGAAGGTGAACATTAAAACAGAAGGGTTGTCTGCAAATTTTGAAAAGCAAGTGAACCTCCAGTTCTCCCCTCAATCTCAATAGAAGATTGAAAGATTCATTAATTTAACAAAAAGGGTAAAACAGAGACTCCCTGGAAAGGAGGATACCAGATACGCTAGAGGGTGCAGCTACCACACTGGAAATCGTGGAATTAAGGGAAAGTATCCATATTCAAGTGTTGAGAACCTGCAACCATCCCAACAGAATACTGGCACCTGGCATATGCTCTCCACAGGAGATAAAAAAAATGGAGGTAAAAGAGAAACATTTCAAACAAACTCAGTTCCCCACCAATGGACACAATTTAAAGGAAATCCTAAAAGAAGGACTTCAGGAAGCAGGAAAATGTTTGCAGAGAGCTGGAGAGAGACAGAAGGGGGAGAGGGCTGGGAAACTAGTAAATGTGTGGATAGATCTAAATGAACAATGAATTTATAAAACAACAATAACAGTTTATGGGGTTTGAAAAATAGAATGAAGATATTCATCAACAACAGCATATAAGCTGGGAAGTGCTAAATGGTCCTGTATTATCTGGGAAGGGGGTAAATGTTTGAGAAACATTAAATATTGCTTAGTTAAGAATGCATAATGTAATTTCCTAGGGAACTATTAACAGAACAGAAAAAAGAATAAAAGAACTTTTAAACTAGAAAAAGACAAGAAATTGAATTACAGAAACAATCCAAAATAAATTTAAAAATAAAATAAAATAGAAAGGACAAATACAGAGGCTTAAGTATAAATATATCAGTAATTACATTAAATATAAATGGGACAAATGCAACAGCTAAAAAACAGTCAAACTACATTAAGAAAAAACAACTATTATACGCTGTTTATAAGAAACACCTCGGGTACAGAAAGGTTAAAAATAAAAGGACTGACAAGGTTACACCATGTAAATACCAACCAAAAGTGCTAGAGTAGCTACATTAATATTAGGCAAAAAAGACTTTGAAGCAAAAAGCATTTTTAGAGATAAAGAGGGTCATTTTTTAATAACAACAGGGACATATCTCAAGATCTATCTTACACACCTTTATCTAGTAACATTACCTCAAAATATATAAAGGAAAAAATGTATACAGCTAAAAGGAGAAATAGACAAATCTATAATCATAGGCTAGTATTTAAAAATCTCTTTCTCTATAACTGATAAACCAAAGTAGATAAAAAAAATATCAATAAAAATATGGAAGTTTTACAGACTTTGACCTAATGTATAAATGTAAAACACTGCACTCCACTACTGGAGAGTAGACGTGCTTTGCAAGCACACACAGAACATTTGCAAAAAATGCCCAATAATGGGTCATAAAGCAAGTGTCAGGAAATTTCACAGGACACAGAACATCAAGTATGTGGTCTCTGATCATAATGCATTTGTACTAAAAATCAATCTCCTAAAGATAACTAGAAATTTCCTATTTGTTTAGAAATTAAGAAATGAATTTCTAAATAATCTACGAGTCAAAAAAGAAACCATAATAGAAACCAGAAAACACTTTAAATGAATGGTCACCAAAATAATACATTCACTGAGCTGGGACAATTATGTGTTCACGTGGAAAAATATAGAAATAGACCCCAAACTCACACCACACACAAAAATCAACTCCAAGTGAATTACTGTGGTATTCAGACTACAGATTATCATCATGACCTGAGGGTAGGAAAATAATTCTTTAACAAGATACACACCCCCAAAAATCTAATCGTAACAGAAAAGTGATAAATTTGACTAAAAATTTTTCTGTTAATCAAAACAAACTATAGAGAATGACAAGGTAAGTTCACAGAATAAAAGAAGAAAGTATTAGCAGCACATGTAGCTGACGAAGAACTTCTATCTAGAATGTATAAAGATACACAAATAAATATAGAGATAACCCAATGAAAACACAGGCAAAAATGGTTTATCCAGTACATTTTACGTACACACACACACACACACACACACACACACACACACACACACGAGCAACCCAAATAGCAAACAAACATTTTAGAAGACACTTGGCTTCGCGGTCATGAAGGCAACAGTAACTGGGATCTGTCATCTTTACCACAGTGGAAGTGAGGGGGAGGACAGGAGGTGGCATACAAGCCCGAATCCTTGGGTCACAACAAATAGATAACATCACAATGTGATATATCAAGAAGCAACAGCAAAGCACACTGCTTAGGAAGACAAAAGCAACTACCAGAAGAGCTAAGAGAGTGAACTGAAAAGTGTGGAGGGTGGAGCCAGAGATCTCGGACCCCCATTCAACACCTGTTGGCATTACAAAAAAAAAAAAGTCAATTCAGATGTAGGATTTTGATGAATAAAAAACATAGGAAAACACACCCCCTAAGAACGAAGTGCACGAGAGGCAAGGAGCAAGGTGAGGGTAACTGGTAATCTTCAGGAAGCATTGCCTGCAAGGGGTGGGGGTGGGGGGGGGGCAGATACAGTATAGAAGGGGTGCTGGTGTACGCTTTACTTGTCACCTGTAGTAGCACGTACTGTCTGCTGTGACCACTACCAAGGCCAGGCTGTAACTTATGGCTCACGTGGACGGACCGAATTTCTGGACTCTAAATGTAGCACATCCTTGTTTCTGATCAACCACTTTCTCCCTTGCTCTGATATTTCAGTATGTTATCTTATACCTTATGCCTATTTTATATGCCTTTAAAATCTGGTAGCTTTAATTAATAGAACTCTAAAGAATGACTGAATACACATCACACTAAACATATAATATTTTACCTTTTCTTGACAATTTAGAGGTGATTCTGGGCGCTTGTAATGCTTCACCATCATCATAAAAACCAGTTATCTCTATAGAGTATCCATGTAAATGTTTTCAACTTATAATTCTGAGTAATTTCTCTGCTACACGAAGACTTACTATGGTTTCCCTGTCCGTGCTCTGTCCCCTCCCAGACTGGTGAGCAGGCAGTGTGGCAGGTGGCTAAGAACCAGGCACACAGGGCAAGTCTGAACTCTGGGCCTGATCTTTAGGACAAGTCACTGAGACTCACCTACGTGCTCACCTAGGAAACGGGGCGGGTGAGCCAACAGCACTGCCCATGGCGTCGTCTGGTGCAGACACGGTCACGTGTGTGAAGATGGCAAGGGCTCCCTAACTGCCCTGAGGGAAGAGATTGCAGGAAGGCCGTGGGCACCGATCATGTGGCTGAGGGGCTCAGCATCCTGTGCGCTGGAAAAGCCAGACTGGTGACAAAAACCGTTTTCACTAGAAGGTCAGTGCAGGGAACAGAAAAGTAAAACAGTGGGTGCACTTCCTTTGTCATGATGAATCACCCTTTTCATCAGGAAATCGACACCAGCACCTGAATGTTTTCCTACTGCTTTCCTGCCATGAAAAGCTTTCTTCTTTCCTCCCTCCTTTCCTTTTCTGGACCGAAATAATTTCAGAACTCGCAGGAGCCCAGCCTGAGTGGCCGATGACAATGCCGGGCAGCAAGCCCACTGTCTCACCTAGAAGGATAGTCGGAGACGGTCTGTCTTTCCCTGACTAAGCTTGTGAGCTGTCTGCTCTTTGACATAAGAAATTTTTTCCTATTGCTACTCAGACATGACAGTATCTTTAGCATAAATGAGCATTTTTCCATCCACAAAAAGGGGAATGTGATTTTAAAACGCCCCTCTCCTCTGTCTCCTGTCCTAGGCTGGGCTCCTCACTGTCTCCCTAGGGTCACATCTCCAAGTTCCTACAAGAGCCTTATTCGCACCCCCTCCACCCCACCCCACCCCACACACGATTAACACAAAGCCAGGGGAAGGGGCTGGCCGGATATTTAGCTCTCACCAGGGAAGGTCCTGAAATTAACCAGTTTTTTTCTCAACCTAAAAAGGCTCTATCCGGTCCCTGGTCCCTGGCCACCGCACTAGGCCAGTTTCCTACAGCGCAAGTACTTGGCGAAGCAAGTCCCCTGGGAACACCCCTTACCCCCCCCAATCTAGGTAAGGGCAAGGGCCAGAGCCCCCAGCTTCAGTCACAGACGATCCCAGGACAGGACCCATCGAAAATGAGAGTTCAGTGCCATTGAAATGTCTCTCCCTATTGCTGGGGTCTCAATGCCCCTCATGCTTCTACGTCACCAAACCATTGTCTAAATGGCTCTCCCAAAGGACTGAGTACTTAGAATCTTTATAGCAAAAGAATGTAAAATTCTTCACATTTACTCCAAAGAACACATACACGGTTTGGAAAGGTGACACTGGTGCCATGCAGCACACACAGGGGCCCCCGAGTTTTAAAGTCCTTTCCATCAGAAGGCTGGTTTAGGATGTTCTGTTTACCTTGAACATTTCAGCTCACTGATCGGCCAGCACCTAACTCTGAGCAAGCGGCATAGTTCTGAGGAAGAAGCAAGTAAGAAAGCATGCCAGCTGCATGTCACATGAATCCCAGGAAGGGGACTTGGTGCGCTAAGGCACCTGGTTGGGAACCAATGCTCCATGATTCACACGCAAGGATACAAGGGTTTCTGTCATCAGGCCTGCAGCTGTCCAGGATCAAGGGAATGCCATCCAACTCATTGACCTAGAGAGAAAGAACAAGACACATTTACATGCTGGAAACAGCCTGGGTAGCGTCAGAGATTATAGATGATGCATTTCTTTTTTTATTTCCTTCTTCATTGCTAAGCTGCTGCTGGTGCAATTACCTGAAACACACCTCCATCAAACCAGAAATACTCAACAACAGACATGCAGGCAATGTAGGACTTTTTTCCTCCCCTTCCTCAAAAATGTTGGGGCAACTGGGCAGCCCTATAAACAAGGATACAAGTAGACCTCTTCCTAACGTTGTTCACCGGGATAAACTCCAAATGGTCTCAGTTTATAGTTTACTATTATGAGTAAGTGAATTCTCTTTCTAAGCTACGAGTAGGAAAAGCTCTTCTATGATTCAAAATCCAGAAACCTTAGGGAATGGGTTTTAAAATTGGACTAGATTTTTTAAAAAAGGCAAATGAAAACCGGAAAAATTATTTGTAAGATATCACAAAGAGTTAATATTCTAATATATAAAGAACTTGTAAAACTTGAGAAAAGACCAACAATCCAATAGAAAAATGGATGAAATACATGAACAGAAATGGCACAGAAAAAAGGAAATGCAGGTGGACCACAGAGATATCAGAATATGCTCAACTCTGTTCACAGTAAGAGAAAGGTTAAGTTATCATCACACTGAGATGTCATTCCTCACCTGTCCAAATGGCAATACCTAGTCCAGAAATTATTTATTTACTCTCTTTTGATCCAGTAATCCCATTTCTGGGACTGTAGATAAACATACATTGGCACGTGAAATTTTGTTTGCACAAGGTTATTCATTGTGGCACAATTTCTATTTTTATAACAGTTTTACTGAGATTACAGTTCACATGCCATAAATCTCACCTTTTTACAGCATCCCGTTCAGGGGATTTTAGCAAATTCACAAAACTGTGGGCTCACCACCACTGTCTACTTTAGAACACCTTCATCAGCCCAAGAAGAAACTCCACCCTCCCTCTCCAGTCCTGGCAACCACTGATGTACTTTCGGCCTCTGGATTTGCCTACTCTGGAGGTTTCATACAAACAGAATCATTCAATATGTGGCCTCTTTTACCAAGCACAATGCTTTCAAGGTTCACCCACATTGTAGCATGTATCAGTACTTCGCTCCTTTTAATGGCTAAATGGTATTCCATTGTCTGGACAGATGCCATTTTGTTTAGCCATTCACCTAGTGACGGGGATCTGAGTTGTTTCCACCTTTTGACTATTATGATATTTGTCTCAACCTTTTGGCTATTATGATAATGTTGTTACCATTTATAGTATGTGCATGTTTTTGATGGGCATATGCATTTTAGTATCTTGGCTGTATACCTAGGAGTGGAATTGCCTGTTTCTTAGTTAACTCTATATTGGACATTTTGAGGCACTGCCAGACTGTTTTCCAAGGTGGCTGGCTGCACCATTTGACATTCCACCAGCAATGTGTGAGGGTTCTAATTTCTCCACATCCTGCTCAACACTTGTTATGGCCTGTCTTTTATTTTAGTCACCATAGTGGGTGTGACGTGGTGTGTCATTGTGGTTTTGATTTGCATTTCTCTGATGACTAATGATTTTGAGTGTGGCAAATTTGTAACAACAAAGGTCCTGGAAACAACTCAAAAGTCTGTCGATGCAGGCCACGGCACAAGAACAAAACCTGTCTATGGAGCTGTGAAAATGAATGGAGAAGATCGAGATATACTGCTATGGGATCACCAGACTAGAACGGGAAGTGAAATAAAGCCAAGTGCAGAACGGGCTCACACGGGAACCTCTGGTGTAATGAGGGAGGAGAAACATACCGACTTCCTTATATTCCTAAAAAGAAATGATGAAGGGTTAAGTAAAAAACAACTAATGGTTATCCAGAGGACAAAGAAGAGATTGAGGTGGAGGAAACAGGAATGGAGGTTAGACCTCCGGGAATGTACCTGGTGTCTAATTCTGCCTTTGGAATCCTGCATATAGTTTACGTAATTTTTAAAAATGAAATTGATAAAGCTATAAAAACAGAAACAAATTAATCTGATGACATGTAAAACAAAGAAAAACCATTTCACAGAGTTAAAACAGTATTTTGACTTTGCATCTCTAGTGAGATATATCCTAAACTCACAGAGAACTACACAGAAATCTTAAAACCACATTCAGTTGTCTGAGCATAACAGATTGGCACTGTTATTTTCCAGGGGTTATTTACACATTTACTTTAAAGCAAATGGGTAATTAACCATTAAGAACAAGATTTTCGGCATCAAAAAGAAGTTAACTTTACGTTTAAATGAGGAATATTAGCATGAATTCATGACATATTTTTCTCTTTCTAAAAAATATTTATTTCCTAGCTGTTTCCTGAAAAGCCCAAGAAGCAAAGACAAGCCAGCAGCAATGATCGTTCCAGTACAAGATGAACTATTATAAATATCACTCCCATGAAAGAAACCAGATCTCCAGTTGCCTGGTGCACAGACGTGCTGAAGACAGAGAAGAAGAGAGTAAATCCAATTTCCATCCTTTCTTCTAGGCACTGAGGTAGGGCGGGAAATGAAGTACTATTTAATAGACATCCAGCACGTACTTGGTGATGACAGATACTTGAACGATTTCATTATTGGTTGCGTTTTACAGATAACGGAAGTGAAGGCTCACAAGTTAAATACCCTCCCGATGGTCACTTAACTAGTAAGTGCGAATCAAAATGAGGTCTGGAGACCACTGTCAGTCTACAAGGACAGACAGCGAGGAAAGGGTCATGCTATGTCTGAATCGTGTAACAAAATTTGGGCTTGCATTTTGTCTTTAAAAATATTTCTTTCTCTAGTAATTCATCTGTAATATATTTTATAAACCTATTGCCTCAGGATGGTTTGGGGGTATTGGTCCAGATCACTGGGTCTTCCCCACAGAGAGTCTGCGAAGCTCTGGCACGGAGGGTTAGACCGCGAGAGAGGGTTAGAGCTGGAAGGGATCATGAGTTTGAGAACCACAGAGGGAAACTGTACTCAGAGCTTCCCAAGCAGCCCTCACACCCCACTTCTCCTCCAATGACCTGCCAAGCAGCTCCCAGCAGGGCGCACAGGGTGCTACCAAGTATCCAAACGGGGAGGGGAGCTCTGTCAAATGCGCTCGCCTTGGGGCGAGGAGGTGACACACTGAAAAGGAGCAAGGGCCTGGTGACTAGCAGAGAGGGACACGCTGGTCCTCACCGGCTCTGAGAACGTGTGAGCCAAACCCATCTGGGATACAGGTCGTCTGCAGGCCGCAATGAGCTTGGTGTTGCGCTCAGGGTTTGGTTTTGTTAGGGGACCATACAGCGTGGGACTCACCAGGCTTCTCTGAGGAAGCGACATTTAGCTCAAGATGAGGAGAATGACTAGGAATAGAACAGACAAAGGAAAGGGGCGGTGCAGAACGCTCTGGCCAGAGGCGCGCATGTGCAAAGGCGGGGAGGTGGGAAGGAACACGGAGCGTCAGGAACTGGGATGCTGCACAGAGCAGGGGCGAGTAGGAGCTGGACAGCAGAGCCAGAGTGCCAGGGTCAAGGCCAGGTCTACAGCACTTGTGAGCTGCCACCGCAAGCAAGGCACTTACCCTCTAAGACCCAATTTTCTCATCTGTAAACTGGAGATGATAGGGCGGAATTCAAAGGGGACTGTGAGAATGGAATGGATTACTCTGAATGGCACGCAGTCAAGTCTCCAGGAAGGGCACCGGGAGTGACGGTGACAGCTGGTAACACTCAGTGCGGTTAACTGCCAGTTCAGTTGGCCAGGGCCTGAAAGCATGAGGACATAGGAGAATACCTTTCATACAGCCGAGTATACAATTCTGCTCCATATTGGGCAAGATTGTAAATTTATGTTCAAAACCCAGTTTTGTGGGTAAGAGAAATAAAAGGACTCAGGCTCTATTATTCAATATAAGAGCAACGTCTCATTTTCTGGGGGTGGGGGGAGGAAGAATTCTCAGATACGCTACATGGGTAAGATGTTCTTAGAAGGCAATGAAGTCACGTGCTAAAAACTAAAATTGAAGCAGGCAGTAAGGGGGCGTTAAAGAGTCCCTGAAAATGATGGCTACTCCAGAGTCGTGGCTGAATTAAGGGTATGCTTCCTTAGCTGAACATTTCTCATTCACACAAATGCATTATGAAATGAAACAAAATGAACGTTTACATAAACTCATGAAATATTGGTAACATAAATGACCTACTCTAGACAAGGACGGCAGGGGCATCCTGACAAACAGGTAAGTATACACTTAGGAATGAACACAGGTACAGTCCTGAGGAAGAGTGTATGGATGCACCATCGTCAGGAGGAGCGACTGACAGCACCGTTGTGTGATGGCCAAGCTCAAGTTCACGGCCGCAGCTCCACGTGTGGAGCTCCTGTCTGGGGCAGGGGAGACAATTAGGAAATTAACACGTTTTCTTCTGCTCGCTCTTCATAAAACAAGGAAGTTGTTTGTTTTTTCACTGAACATGTTGGGAACGGATTCTAGACCCGTAATAAATGAGTCACGAGTTGTACTTCGTATCAAGGAGCCAAGTGCAGTCAACGCTTTCCCTCAGCTAACACATCCCAACAGGACAACCTGCCTGCGTTAAACAAACTAACATTTCGCCTCTGGAAATAAAGTGTAAACAGTAGGACAGCTGGTTGGTTTGCTAACTCTTCTCTCCCCCCTTAGCCAATAATCTCAGAGAACGCACTCTGCCACACGCCCACCCCATAACATCTGATCTCCCTGGGGAAAGTGTATTAGGTTAACAGAAAACACAGCCTCAATTATTCGCTGCTCTCCCATTGAAGGGTAAATACCGAAAGCTGAAGAAACACAAGACCACGTGACCAACACAGGACCAAATCTCCTTTGGACCAAAGCTCCTTTTCAAACAGTGAAGTGAGCCTGGCATTTGGTAAATGTGTGTTCGTAACACACCTCCTCAAAACAAACGCACAAATGAAAAGATCACCAGCGTCCTCGTGCGGAAGAGAATAACGAAGCATCTTTTCGGGGCGTATGGGCCAGTCCCGAATCTTTTATGAAGTGCTGTTCAAATCTTCTGCCCGTTTGATGAATTGGGCTGTTCTTTCTTGAGTAGTATGAGTCCTTCACGTGATTTGGCCATGAGTGAGACCTGTCCCAGATACATGCATTGCATGAGTATTTTCTTCTCTTCTGGGCTTGCCTTTTCATTTTCTTAATCGTGTGTTTCAAAGAGTATAACTTTTCAATTCAGATGAACCGTTTATGATTATTTTCATGATGAGTGCTTTTTGTATCCTCAGAAATCATTACTCACGTTTTCTTCTTTGAGTTTTATAGGTCTCGATTTTGTATTTCCATTTTAAATCCATTTTTGACCTTGGTGTAAGATAAGGTACTTTTTATTTCCCGTAAGGATATCTAATTTCTCCAGTACCATGTGTTGACAAGACTAGCCTTTCCTCATTCAATCTATTTCTAACTGTTCTGTTCCTCTGACATAGACATATCTTTATTTATGCCACTACCACACTTAGTCAGCCTTGTAGTAAATCATGAAAGAAGTATAATCCTCCAACTTTGTTTTTTAAAAGTTGTTTTGACTATTGTATTAGTTTGCTAGGGCTGCTGCAACTAACTACCACACTCTGAGTGGCTCAAACGACAGTTTATTCTCTCCCAGTTCTGGAGGCCAAAGCCTGCAACCAAGGTGCTGGCAGGATTGGTTCCTCCTGAGAGCTGGGAATGAGAATGCGTCCCATGAATGTCTGGTGGTTTGCTGACAATCTCTTGGTTCCTTGGCTTGTAGATCTCTGTCTTCACCTTCAAATGGCATTCTTGTCTATGTGATCTGTGCCCAAACGTCCCCTTTTAATAAGGACACCAGTCATATTGGATTAGGGGCCCACCCTACCCCCATACCACCTCATCTTAACTAATACATCTCCCACAACCCTATTTCCAAATAAGGTCACATTCTAGGTACTGGGGATTAGCACTTCAACATATGAATTTTGGGGTCACACAATTCCCATAACAGTTATTCTACGTCTGTCATGTTTCCATCAAAAGTTTAAAACCACCCGATCAATTTTTACAGAAAAGACCTCCTACATTTTTGACGGGTATAGTGTTCACTCCATAAATCACCTTGGGGAAAACAGATTATCTTAACAGCGAGCTGCCCATTAAATGAATACGGTAGCTCTCTCTGCTTAGGTCTTGTTTAACTTCTCTCAGCAATGTTTGATGGTTTTCAGAGTACACGTCTTCCACCTATTTTGCTAAATTTATCCCTAAATATTTCATGTCTTATAATGCTACTGTAGGTAGTATTTTTTTCTAACACAAATACACACACACACACACACACACACACACACAGTGTGTCCTCATCAACCTTATTCACTGGATCTGGCACCGTGCGATTTCTGGCTCTTCCCCAAAGTCAAAATGACCATGAAAGGTAAATGTTTTGCATCGATTCAGGACATCGAGGCAGCCACGACCATGCAACTAAAGACACTCACGAAAGAGGACTTCCAGAACTGCTTCAGAAAGTGGCAAAAACGATGGGTGTGTTCGAAGCGAGGGGGAGTATTTTGAGGGGGATTAATGGCAATGTGTCTTTTACTGCAATAAATTTTTTTTTAAATTTAAACATTCACCATAAGTTTTGGCCACTGTGTGTGTGTATACTGTGACCGTTCAAAAGTCACTTTTCATAACTTTCTTGTAAATTCCTTAACACACGTGATCTTCCCATTTATGGATGAGACAGTTTTACTTCTTCTTTCAATTATGTATACTTATTTCTTTTTCTTGACTTATTGGATTGCTTGGGACCTTCAGTGAACTAGAATGGTGAGAGCAGACATTCTTGCCCTGTCCCTGATGTTCAGGGGGAAATCAGTCAGTCTTTCATCATACAGTATAAAATTAGCTGTTCAATTTTTTTCAAATAGATGCCCTTTATCAAGTTGAGGAAGTTCCTTTATACTCTTATTAGTTTGCTGCTAATTTTTATTATGATTGAGTGTTGAACTTTGTCAAATGCTTTTCCTCTATATAACGAGATAATTATACCTCTTTTCCACTTTTATCCTATTAATATGGGGGAATCAAAATGTTTGATTTTCTAATGTTGACTCAACAGTGCATGGCTGAGATAAACCATCATTATTTGTGATGCATTATCATTTTATACAGTACAGAACTCAGTTAATATTTTGAAAACATTTTATTTCTGTTCATGATTCTATTCATGTTCATGGTTCTACAGTTTGGTTTTTTTCCTTGTAAGGCTTTTGTCTGGATTATATCAAGACAAATATATTGCTGGTTTCATAAAATAGGTCGGAAAGTGTTTCCTCCTCCTTTATTTTCTGAAAGACAAAGATTGGGTATTTTTTTCTTTCTCAGGTACTTGACAAAATTAACTTTTGAAACAATGTATGCTTGGAGATTTTGTTGTGAGAAATTTTAAATCACAAATTCATTTTTTAAAATACAGGCTGTGGAGATTTTCTATTTAATCTTGATTCAGTTTTGGTATTTTGTGTCTTACAAGGAAAATTTCCCCATCATCTAATTTGGCAAAAATTTTGGCACAAAGTTGTTTATAATATCTCCTAGTTATCCTTCTAATGCCTGTAGTATCTGTAGTGATGGCTCCCCCTCATTCCTGATACAGGTAGTTCGTTTTTTTTTTCTCTTGGCAGGTTTATCAATCTTATTGATCTTTTATCAATCTTACTTATCTTTTCAAATACCCAGCTTTTGATTGTACTGATTTTCTCTAATGTATGTCTGTTTTCTACTTCAATTATTTCCATTCCTGTTTATTATTTCTTTTCTTCTACATACCATGGCTTAATCTGCTCTTGGTTTTACTAGCTTCTTCAGGTGGAAGCTAAGATCACTAATTTTAAACCTTTTTTGTTTTCCAACATAAGTATTTGAAACCATTTCCTAACTACTACTTTATCTCCATCCCACCCATTTGTTGTGTTTTCATTTTCATTCAGTTCAAAATATTTTCTAATTTCCATAAGATTTCATCTTTGACATATGGGCTATTTAGAAGCGTGTTTAATTGTCAAATATTTGGAGATTTTAAAGATATTTTATTGCTGCTGATTTCTAATTCAATTCTGTTATAGTCAGAATATGCTGTTTGATTTTGATTTTTTTAAATTTATCAAGATTTGTTTTAGGGCCTAGCAAATGGTCTATCTTGTGAATGTTCCATGTGTACTGCAAAGAATGTATATTCTGCTATTGGTGTTTCTATAAAATTTAATTGGTCAAGTAGATTGATGGTATTCATGTTTTTTATATTTCTCCTGAATTTATTTCAGCTTGTTATAGAATTTACTAAGAGTGTTTAAATCTCCAATTATTATTAGAAGATCTATTTCTCCTTTCAGCTGTCAGTTTTTTCTTCATATAACTGAAGCTCTGCTATTAGCAATATGTTTAGGTTGCTATGTCTTCCTGATGAATTGACCCTTTAATTACTATGATATATCCCTCTGTATTATCTAATATACCTGTTCTCAATTCTATTTTGTCTGATATTTATATAGATTTGTGTTTGCAATATCATTTCCATTCTTTTACTTTTAACCTATCTTCATCTTTACAGCCAAAGTGTGTTTCTTGTAGACAATTATATCATTGTCTTGCTTTTTAAAACCAGTCTAACAGTCTCTGTCTTTTAACTGAAATATTTAAGCCACTTACTTTTAATGTACTTACTAATAGGGTTGGGTTTAAGCTTATCATTCTGCCGTTTGTTTTCTACTTGTCTGACTTTTCTTTTTTTCCTTTTTCTTCTTTTCCAGACTTCTTTTAGGCTGCGTATTTTTTAATGTTCCACTTCTTTCTCCACTATTGGCATATTATTTTTTTCTTCAATAATTTTTTAAAAAAGGCTGCTCTAGGGATTAGAGTACATTATCTTAAACTTGTTATAGTTTATCTACAAATAATATTGCAGCAGGTCCTCGAATAATGTCATTTTATTCAACATTGTTTTGTTACAATGTTGATGAGAAAAAAAAAAAAAAAATCATGATTCCCAGCCAAGGCCACTGTCTGACTTTTCTCTGGGTACTCTGGTTTCCTCGCACATCCTAAAGAGCTGCACATTAGATTAACTGGCCTGTCTAAACTGTCCCAGTGTGACTGTGGGTGTGGGTGTGAGTGTACCCTGCAATGGAAGGGTGTCCTGTCCAGGTTGGGCCCCTGCCTTGTGTCCTATCCACCTGGGAACCTGAACTGAAATAAGTGAGTTAGAAAAGAATTCCCTTACTTGTTTTTATCAATCTTCCTTAAATGTATCTGTCATGCAGGGAGGCCTGCAGGGTCTCTGGTCCCGCTCCCCATACAAGAACGCAGGATATGGTGAGGCCAAAAAGGAACACCCACGGAGCCATAGGTAGGGGAGTCATACCACTACGGTCTCACTGGAGGCTGGGTCCACACTGTCCGCAAACCGCCATCCACACTTGCCAGCCCAGCCGCCATCTTCTTGCTAGCCCCCATTCTTTCTCTCTCTCCCTCTCTCTGCTAGCGTAGCCACAGCAGTTATATTGTGGCCAATGGCTCACTGGTTACAGCTGACGGCCAACTAGCCACAGCTGATGGCCATGCAATCACAGTTGGCCATTTACTACCTGAGCCAACACCTTTCTATGTGAGGCCGAGAGCCTGGAAACTTCTTTCTGGGGCTCTGCCCCCACAGTATCTATAGTTCACATTTATTTCAATGTCTAACATTAGATGTGTTTTGGGTCTTTATTTAGAAGTTAGATGATGTTTTGTGACCAGAAATATGCTGTAGGAACTTACTCTTGTTTTTATCAATTAGCCTAGCCTAGGGTAAAATTGGTTTTGTTGTATGTTGTTCCATTTAAAGTCACATTTTCCAAGAACCTATCAATGATGTAAAGTGAGGACTTCCTGTTTACTATTTCACATACAATGTAAGAATCTTACAGCTGTATATTCTACTTGACATTTGGGCAGCTGCTCTCATACATTTTATTTCTACATACATTATAACCCCCAAAATACGCTGTTATTATGATTGCTTCAAAGAGCCAATTATATTTTAAATAAATTAAAAAGTGAAGATAAAGGTATTTTATTTTGACCCACATATGTAACTTTCCTAGTGCTTTTGATCTCTTCATATGGAATCAGGTCTCCATTTGGTATCATTCTGCTTCACCTCACACAGCATCCCTCAGCATTTGGTATAGCACAGTTCTGTTGACAACAAATTCTCTTAACTTTTGTTTTTCTGGAAATGTCTTTATTTTGAGGGATATTTTGGTTGGACAGTTCTAGATGAACAGTTTTCGTCTAGCATTTTAAAGATGTCATTCATTGATTCCTGTTTTGCATTATAGCTAAAAAGCCTGCTATCATTCTTATCTTTGTTCTTCTCGACTGACAGGCAAAAGTCAGTGAATTGGAGAGTAACAACATAACAGAAAAGATTAACCAAAACCAAAAGCTGGTTCTTTGTAAACATTAATAGAATGGAAAAATTCTGGAAAGACCAGTGAGGGGGGAAAAAAAGAACCATCAATTTAAAAAGAATAGAATGAAAAGAGAGAAACAGGTATAGAAAACATAGATAAAATATTATAAACTTTATGACAAAATTGAAAGTCTAGATGGAACAGATATTTCTGAGAAAAGTAAAAAATTAACACAATGAATAAAATGCTTGAATAAAACAATAATTCAAAGATGCAATGACCAAGACTCACTGACAAAAATAGTCAAAGACCAAAACAGCTCTCCAAGTGGGCACCATTAAATTTTAAATGATCAGATCATCTACCATGTATATAAGATGTTCCAAAAAATGGAAAAAGAGGAAAAGTTTCCTACCTCATTTTATGAAGCCACTATGACTTGGTTCCAAAACCAGGACAAGACAGACCAGTAAGAAAATTACAGGCCTATTTAATTTACAAACATAGACCCCTTTGGCCCTGAAAAAAAAAAAAAATCCTAGAAATATTAATGAAATTAAACATGCTACAAAAATTCACCATGATCTTAATGCAGATCAGAAAATCCACAGTGTAATTGTCCTCATTAATGTACTAATACTTATCTCTGTAACAGACAAAGCATCTGATGTTTAGCACCTATTTATGATTTTTTTGAGTTCTCAGAAAACAAGAGAACTTTTTTAACTGGAAAAAGGCTATGTGCCAGAAACCTATAGTAAATATCATACCTAAGAGGAAATTCAGAGAGCTCGCAAGTCCATAGAAAACACAAGGACTCTGTCTTCTCACTCTGATGGAGAACAATGCGCTCATCAACACACTGCAGTTCAAAAGGTTTTTGGAGCACTGTCCCTGGAAATCCAAGAGGAATTAGTGGTGTGAAAAGTTCTCACTAGTAGAACAGAAGCAGCAGAAAATCGACAGTGAAAGAAAGGAATCAGGCTGATTTACATGAAGGACGAGTGTTTTTTTTTGTTTTTTGGTTTTTTTTAGGAGTCAAAGTTGATGTCTTAGAGGACAGAGCACCCAGGAATAAAACAGGAAATAACGATCTAAAAGGTCAGGAGAACATGATCTAAAGGGAAATGAAAATTGCACCTAGTCCTAAGTGCTGTTAAGGTGAGTTTCAGGAAAGGGGTAAACGTTTGAGTTGTTACTACAACAGAAACTGTGACTGGGGCCCTACAAACCCCAGGAGAGGAAGATAAGCATGGTCTTGGCTCATTGGAATCACTCATCAAAGGGGAGCTGGACCCCAGAAATCAACGAGAGACTGCTCCCAAATGTCACAGGCCACCAACTGCCACAGACGGACTGGAGTCCTAGGGAAGCAGGAACCAGGACGTCTTACACCACGATGTCACAGACTGTCTGCTATGGTCTGCTATCTCGCAACAGGTATGAATGCTGGTTTCTGGGGATACATTTTTGCTTGAGGTTAACTATTAGAAGACTGGGGATTGGCTTGTTCTCTGTGGTGTGGAGGGGTGGGGGTTGGTGTTGGGATTTGTGAAACCTCAAGACAGCGGCATAGGTTGCAGCTGTAACAAGAATCCTGACCCCACGCAGACACCGAGCCCCTCCCATCAGGACCAAGCAGAGTAAGAATCGGGAGGATACATTTTGCACTTAATTCTTTTTGAATTTCAACTTACACAGGCTGAGAATCTGACTTTAATGCCTTTGAACTTTAATTTAAAATGAAATGTAATCTTCGGATTTTAATCTCTCCTTGGGAATTTAATAATGAGATAGAATTTAATATTCAAATATTGAGTATCTCTTGTGGGCATTTCATTATCACAGTGAATTCAGACCTTTCACTGGAGTATCCTAATATGGAATAAATTTTCTGCCTTGAGGTCAAAGTGATTTGGGGGTTAATTTGATTCATGTGTTCATCTGACCCACTTAAGAGCCTTCTGGGGGCACAATCTCCACTCCCCTGATCCAGGAGAAAGAAAGCAGCATGGTTGGTATAGGGAAGAGATGCCAGCCTCCTAAACGTGGGGACAGGACAATCCTGATAAACTAAGCTTCTCTGCAAAGAAGGGGCACCTCCCTGGCCCGACACGTTAGTAGAACAACAAGAAAAAGCAATGCTGAGAGAGGCAGAAGACACTGCTCCTCCCTTATGTTGTGGAGAGAAGTGGATTAACCTAACATTCCTTGGCTTCCTAGGTCCTTCACTGGTCCCTTCCCAGGGCAAGGACAATCAGATTAGTGAGTCTGGTTGTATCAAGTCCATGGTACATGTAGCAGCTCTTTGTTTGTCTGACTCTTTCATTAGACTCTGGGGTTTTCAACTGCACAAAGCACGTTTCCCTCATTCCTGCATCCCTTCTCTTGCCGTTAGACGTCAATAACTATTTGGAGAAAAAAATAAAAAAGTATATGAAGGAGCTTTGATGACTGGCCCCACCAGAAGTTGGGTAACATATGCATATGAAAAAAAATGGGAAGATCAACTAGAGGGTGATGGGGAGGCCCTATGTTAGTTAGACAGGATGGTGAGGGAAGACTTTCCATAAAACGGTGACACTGAACAGACACCTGAGTCATGAAAATGGAGCAGGTGCAAAGATCTAGAGGGAACCAAAATCATTTAAGGGCGAGGGAACCAGGAGTGTGAAGACTCACAGGTGAGAGTGGCCTTCGGGGGCCCGGAAGCCAGCATGGCGTGTGCAGGAGCAATGGGTACACGGCAGCAGGTGAGGCCGGAGAAGGAGGAGCCTGATTAGGAGCAGGTTCTCCAAATGTGGTCCCTGGGGCAGCAGCAGAAGCATCACCTGGGAACCTGCCCTTGAGCCATGCAAATCCTTGGGCGCAATCCCCAGACCTGCAGAATCAGAACCTCTGGGTCAGGGCCCAGCAGACAGTGTGGCAACCGCCTTTCCGATGACTGTGATGGGCGCGCCCTTTTCAGAGCAGCGGTTCTCAGGCCTGTGAACCTGAATCCCGGGGAAGCTCTGAAAGCTGGCGATGCCTTGGTCCCACCTCACATCCCCTGAATGGGAATCAGGGCGTGATGGGCCAGGCACATATCTGCACAGGTGTACAGTGGAACCTCGGTTTCCGAACGTAATTCATTCCAGAAGACCATTCAAGTTCTGAAACGCTGGAAAACAGCCGACAGCTAGGCCTCAGGACCTTGCACTCAGCGGAAGCTGTGGGACATGTTCGACTTCCGAGGCATGTTCGAAAACCGAAGCATTTACTTCCAGGTTTACAGCATTTGTAAACTGAAATGTTCGTCAACGGAGATGTTCGAAAACCAAGGTACTACTATATTTTCAAAGTTTCCTAGGTGATTCAGTGGGGTAGAGCACAGTCCTGACGGCCAGGAAAATTGTTTTGGTTTTTTTTCTAAGTGTTAAATCAGGGGTGTCCAAACTGCAGCCCGCAATCCATTTTTAATTGGCCCGCAGCAAATTCCAAAAATATATTTAGTTCACTTAAATAAACCAGGTGAGGCAATACGTACTTCACCTCGAGTGAGTGGCCCAGCTCTTTGTGTATTTTACCGCATATGGCCCTTGGTGAAAAACATTGAAAAAAGTTTGGACACCCCTGTGTTAAATGAACCACGGAAGATTTTTATGCAGGTGAATGAAAAACCTGCATAAATGAATGAAACCTGCAGGTGAGAGAAAAAATTCAATTTGGATTTTTCTAAGGATGACCCCAGACTGTCATAAACAGAACTGGCTGAAAAGGAGCAAGAGTGGCTCCAGGAAGACCTGTTTAGGAAGCACTGCAGTAATGGACTTGAAAGGGGACGCAGGCAGGGACGGCGGCGGTGGCAGTGAGGACGGGGACAGACTGGCTGAAGTGAGACAGAGTTTAAAGGTAGATCAGACAGGAACTGCTTTCTAGAAAGGTGGGTGGTTAAGAGACAGACAGGACTCAAAGATTCAGTGGCAGTTTCTGTTCGGCTGGACGGGGTGGCATCAGTTCCTAAGACAGAGCAGAACAGATCTGCAGGGGAGCTGGGCACCTGAGAGCATGATTCTGGACACGTTAGTTAGGGGTGAGGCGTGTGGAGACATCCCAGTGTGTGGCAGCAGTTGTGTCTCCCGCATTTCATAGACAGAGGATGTGATCGGTTATGGACCTGGGCGGAGCCGAGGGGACAAGTCTGGGCTCGAGAGGTACTTTGGGGTCATGTGCACACAGATGGCCTTTCAAGCCCAGGAACCTGAGGTCTCCCAAGGGGGGTGGATGCAGACAGTGAAGGGCTCGGGACCAAGTCCTCAGGCATTCGAATGTTTAGGTCTCGGGAGAGAAATCCTGGGCTCCTTCTGTAACTTTCTCTAACCTTGCATCATCACCAAATATTGTTTAGTCAAAACGTTTGAGGAATCCAACACGAGACACTGCAGGCAAATGGAAGCACTCATTCTTGACGGATTAATTTCTAAGCAAAATGAATATTTTTTCATGGAAGGACATACCCAGTAACTGAAGCTGCACAGAAGCAAGATTTTCTTTCAAAGTTACAGTGACCATCAGATGATCTGTCCACGGACCACGGACCGCTCTGCAGGGTAACTTCTTTTAGAAGCTCGTTCCTAAGCCAAATTCTATTGTGGGCTGTGAAACATGCACATTTCTTAGCTTGTTCTGTTAAAATTATATACGAATAACAGATACATGGACCTACCTCTCTAAACTGAATAAAACATATTTTAATTCCAACCGACTCATTATGTCCCAGCCCAGGCCACAAGAAGAGCAAAGACGACTTTGATGAGAAGTTCAACTTCAACAAGACTGATGGGCAGTGGTTCCCATGAAGTAGGTCCACTGAGTGCCCAAGATACACAAATGCCAGTCCTGGGAGCGGGAGGCGGGGAGGTGGGAGTGAAATAGCCACTGGACTCACCGTGTCCTGAGTCCCTCTGTCCCTCTAGCTGGAGGGCAAAGGGGTGAAACAACAGCGTAGAACCAGGAAAAGGTGAGTTTCGGAGCCAATGAGAATTAGAGCTCACTGCAGCCAGACGATGGCCGCCCTCTCATCTCCACAGCCAGGCTGACATCCTAGGACCTGACCCCTCTCTTTAGAGGCCAGTCCCCAACCTGGAGATGGGGACAGATCCTATCATGCACACTTTCAGACTTTTTTTTAACCCATGTATATTATACACTTTTAAAAATAGAGATCTTTATATATACACTATTTTACATGTTTCCATAAAAATTCTTTGAACGTGTGATTTTTTAAATGGTGCATATGATTCCATGACTATAATCTACCATAATTTAGCTAACTTTCCCCTTTTTAGGACATATGATTCATTTCTAAAATTTAACCAACAATATAATGAACATCCATATATACCATATTTTTACTATATCGCTGATTATTTCCTTTGGAGAAATTTCTAGAACAAGAATTACTGGATGAAAAAACACTAACATCTGTAAATTTCTTTCATCCACACTGCCAAACTGCCCCCAAAAGGGTTCTTCTAATTTATACCACCCAAGAACTACCACTCACTTTATCCTACTGATAAGCGCATAATTGTTTTAAAAGTTGCTTTTTAAAAAATAAAAGAATGTAATTTGGGCGCTTTACTTTGTCTTTTACTATTAGTATTAGGTTGAGCATTTTCCCACCTGCCTAAGTTTTTGCAGGTAAGGTTTTCGGAGACACAGGCATTTCACAGTCACGTTCCTTTGAGCAGCTAAAACGGCCACGAGTCACTCTCGGAGTGGCCTCTGAAGCCTCGGAAGAGCCAGCAGTTCTTCCTACGGGTGAACGATGTGCAGGCGGGAAAGATTAACTATGGGACAAGCCTTTGCCCAGTTTCCATACGTGACTGACACACCACAGAAACTCCGTGCCACCATCAGGGACAGGGTGACAGTGCCAATGCAAGGCCACAGCGAGGGCCAGCAATGGACCCAGACTTGTTCACAGACGTGTCCCATAAGTGACCTTGCCCCCCAAGTCGCTGCCAGGCTGATCACTCTGGGAAAGACAAAACATGAAAAATAAACCACGATCCAGCTAGGACAGCAGGTACAGTCAGAAAAGACTCCGGAGGGAAGACTGACAACCATGGCTGTGCACTAAAACTCACGGGGGAGGCAGCAGTGTTCTGAGAACGTCTGCAGAAAGACAGAGAAGCTTTGCAAGCATAGTAAAGACTGAGACTGGAAGAACAATGTAATTGTAAAGAACAATGTAATTAATAAAAATACTTTTTAAGTTCAACTACCAAATTCCAGAGAGACGAACGACCCATTTTTCTTTAGCAAGCCATGCGTCTGAATTCAGTGCAATTTTCTCACGCATTCTTTACCCAGCAGCTAAGACCTCTGTTTAAATAATGAATGAAGCTGGCTGGTCTTGAAGATGCTTACTATATTCTGCTTACCCGGCTGAAAAAAAAGTACCGTTTTTAAGTGAGAGGGAAATGGCTCACACACGGGAAAAACTCGGTAAATACCAGGTGAATGAAGGAACCGCACAGCTCCCACACTGACTCATTACAGCAACCAGAAACCTTAGGGCTGGGCATCACGACCGTATTTCCACCTGAGCTGGAATGCAAGACCTCTCCAGGCGTTTGGTCCAGGAGAGTGGAGCTCAGAGGCCGCTGAGCGCATCCCCCACAGCACGGCACCACAGCCTGTACACCACCGTCCCCGCTCCGAGTCCCTCAGCGTCTTCAGACTTCTGCGTGACAAGGGGTGGCAGCAGGAAAGCTGGAGGAGGACCCTATCCCTGCCACCCTTTCCGCCATGTGAACGTAGAGGAGTCACCTTGGTCTCACATGAGGAAGACACACAAGGCTCTACTGGCAAAGCGGAGGGTGTCATTTATGTAGATGGTGAGAAAAGACGGGCGCAAACCTGGCTTCCAGAAAGTGCTTGATAAAATGATAGATATTAATAGCGTCTTTTTGATTTATCCTTCTACTGACGGCATTTCTGCTGCACTCTTTGTAAAGAACTTTAAACTAGCTGAATAGTAAGAAAAAAGTGAAAGCACAATGTTGTTTTTCCATTACTGTCATTTCTTTCGGATCGTTTAATTAAGCAAATGTCCTAGGCTGACCAGTGAAATACCTGAAGAGCTAGATGAAAGGCCTGTTGTCGAGCAGAAGCAGGGAAAACATATGGATCAGAAGTGAACTTATCTCTAACGCACTCGAGTGCACGTGACTCAAAGCTGCACTGCACTTAGCGGCCTCCCTAAAGCAAAGCGCCACAAGATCTGACTTGAGAAAGTAGGGGCACCACAATGGGCTCGGCACACCCTGGCCGTGCCGAGGACACAAAGCAGCTCGGAAAAGTCGTTCTGGCACATCTGTGCTAACATGCAGAGCCGCATGCAGACAAAAACGACCCACAGAGCAAGGTGTTAAAAGTATGCATTCCACCTCTGCCACTTGGGGTGTAATTCCCACCCGAACGCGTCACCTACAGTGTCACACTTCAGTGCC
This sequence comes from Rhinolophus sinicus, assembly GCF_057876585.1. NCBI lineage: Eukaryota > Metazoa > Chordata > Mammalia > Chiroptera > Rhinolophidae > Rhinolophus > Rhinolophus sinicus. Next base: position 5,259,481 of record NC_142501.1, read on the forward strand.
TGAACAAACAGAGACCTGTCCAGAACACATTCAGGCTTTAATTTTTAACCCACGGACAGAACCTCAGCTGCCTGCTGTATTATGATGAGCTCTCTGCCACCGATACATACAGCCTTGGAAACGGATCAACTTGCCCATGGTGTTGAAAAACAGCTTGCTGAAAGCGGGAGTCTGCAGCCAGCACCAGAACCATAGCATACACGGCCCATGGAAGGAGTCTGGAGTGTGAGAACAGCTCGGAGAGGAGGGGCCAGGCCCCCACGGGGGCCCTGTTCTGAGCCCTGCGTCCTCTTGGCACAGGGAGGACTGAAGTGACAGGTGAGGCTGGGGGAACCAACCTCCTGTCCTTCTCTCTGGCACGCCATCTGGGAATCATGATGGACTGGCTGACAGCCCGTCACCGGCTCTGAAGGGCGTCACATGGAAGCCTACTGTCACCTTTCAGGTGCAGATTACCATGAGGGGAATACGTCTGTGAACAAAGACGACACATGTCAGAAACACACCCAACTGTCAGAAACGGTAGTTCTGCTACAGAACGGAGCCTGGAAGAGGAAGGAAACATACACCAATGAGCTGCTGGGATGCCCACGTGCTCCGTGCAAAAACGCGGTGCTTGTAACCGCTTTGCAAGGCAGGAAGGAGTGCTCTGATCTGACAGATGAAGAGAACGCGGCTTGTAAGGGTTAATCAACTGTTCACGGTCACAGAGCTGAGTGAGTGGCAAAGCACAGGTCTGTTCGTTCAACTTAAACATGCATGCTTTTTATAAATCGCACCATACAAATGGCAGGAGGGTATTTCTGGTCTTCAGAAAAGAGATAGTGGATGAAATAATATTAAATGTGCTAGAAAACCTCGAAGTATATGTAGCTGAGGGTGCTCAGAATTGAGACGGGGAGAGGAAGGGGCCAATGAGACAGGCCTGGAGGGGGACAGGACGGCCCCCGGCCCCGGAAGCTGCCAAGAACCATGGGGACAGTGCATGGTCAGCCTCAGCAACCCAGGGAGGCCTCTAGCACCAAACCCTTTGCAGCCCCGACCACCGGTGGGCAGGAACGGACTCTGGCCATGTCTCCAGAGCCCTCAGGAATCTCAGTTAGCATGACGTGAGAATTACAGCGTCATTTCCAGGTCCTTTCTCCATGGCTGATTTCTCTGTTGGCTAACACCTGAACACCTGAAAATGTTTGACTCTACAACTATGTATTTATTTGACAAAAATGTAAAAGCTTCTTTGCGACAGATCCCATGCTGGGGACCAAAGGGGGTTATCAGACACATTTACTGCTTGCAAAAGTCAGGATGAGGGTGGTGATCAGGAAGAGAGAAAAGGCCGTAGATACAAGCAAAAACCACCATGGCTGTCTGGGGCCGGAGGACACGTGACGTGCCATGGGGGTACCACGGGAACAGACGAGCCACACCCCTAACCCAGCCTGAGTGGGGCCAGTCACGGGGGGCCTGGAAGGCCAAGCTCATGAGTTTCCAGTCTACCCTGATGGCAGTAGGAAGAGTTTAGAGAGATCTGTTTCAGATCACATACAGATTTTATTTTTAAATTTAATTTACACAGTAAAGTGCACGCATCTTAAGCGTACAGCTTGCAGAAGTTTTATATACGTATATATGGGCACCCACCACCCAGATCAAGACAGAGAACACCCCCGCACCCAGGAGCTCCCTTGTGTCCCCCACCAGCTGGTCACCCTTCACGGTAGCCAGTGCTCTAGCCCCTATCATCTTAGATTTCTTCTGCCTCTTCTGGAATTTTGGGTAAATGGAGTCATACAGTATGTCCTCTCTCCTGGCTGGTTTCCTGCGCTAAACACACCCATTGCTGCATTATCATGGCAGCTTGTCTTTTTCACTGCGGTGTACTGTCCCACCAAGCACACAGGGTGGTGTCCACCCACATTCCATAATGACAGACATCTGGGGGGTCTCCAGTTGTTAGCTATTGAGAATACTGTGCTACGAACGTCTATGTACATGACTTTCGGTGGACACAGGATTCATTTCTACTGGGTAAACCAGGTAACTGTTGTTTTCAGGAAAAGATATGTAGCAAAAAAGACTATTTTGTTATGTTTTTATTGAAAATGCTGGTTGTTATAACCTGGACTAAGATAATGGATCTTAGTCATTAAGAATAAAAGACTGAAAGCAAGACCCTTTGTTTCAACAGGATGGATGGGTTAATGGGATCATAACAATTTCCAGAGAGGTGGGTCATTTATTATCCGGAAGCTAAACCAAGGAATGACCCAGTCTCGACCCTCCTGAATCTGAAGGTTTCTTTTTTTTGCCAAATTTGGGAAACTGCTTCTTTGAACACTTTTTTGACCCCATCCTTTCTTATCTCCTTCTGGGACTTTGATGACAGAATGACAGACCATTTATCAGAGTCCTACATGACCCCGAGGCTGTCAATTTTTCCCCCAGTCAGTTTGCTTTCTGTTGTTCAGATTGGACAATTTTTTATTCTATCCTCAAGTTCACTGACGGTTTCCTGGGTCCTCTCTGCTATGCCACTGAGCCCACCAACTGAGTTTTAGAATTTTATTTCGGGTTATTGGGTTTTCCAGCCTTAAAATTTGCATTTGGCTTTTCTTCACATCTTCTATTTCTTTGCTGCGATTTTCTATTTGCTTCAAGTGTTCATTGCTCACAGCACTTTCATGACGCTGCTTTGAAACCCTTGTCAGATAATTCCAGCATCTGTGTTGTCTCGGGGTTGGCATCTGTTGATGGCCTTTTATCATTCAAGTTGAACATTTCCTGGTTCTTGGTATAACACATGATTTTTTTTTTTTTTTTTTTTATTAATTAGTTTCAGGTGCACAAGACAAAGCAAAACTTAGACATTTATCATTTATATCCCTCACACTGTGTGAACCCCCCTCCCCCCATCCATTATCCCTCTGTACGTTCCCAAAACCTCTCACCTAACACATGATTTTTAATTGTACTCAAAACATTTGGAGTATGATGCTATGGATGGTAAGAGATTGTGGATCTTAACTTAATCAAGTCTTTTAGCTGGTCTCCTCTAACACCACGACGGGTTGGGGGGCAGTGTCTTGCTACTGCCACATGGAGTGAAAGTGCAGCATGGGGGTGGGCGGTTCCTTACTGCCAGCACAAGGTCAGACCAGTTTTATACCTATCGCCTTCAAACAGGTGGGACTTCCGGTTTCCCACATGGTCTCTACCAACAGCGAGGCTGTGCAGGGGTGGGGAGGACACCTTGTTACTGAGAGCGAGATGGAAGTCCTGACTCCCTCCTAGTCTTCTCAGACACCACCCAGTGGGGCAAGGGGTCCCTCACATATCCAGGTGAAGGTTTTGGTCTAGGCTTCCCATTTGGCCTTGGCGGATGAGGGTAGCACCCCCTTTTCCCCACAGTGTTTGTCTGAAGTAGGGCACTGACTGTCTAAAAGTTGCGTCTTTCTCGGTCCTTTGGCAAGCTTCTGTTGGGGGCTTTTTCTGTCTGCACCCACTGGTGGTTCTGGGCTGACAGCTTCTCTAACATCTGGTCTTAGATATGCAAGAGAAAAGGAAACTCCGGGGACTCACCCTCAGGCTGCGCCTTGAGTCCCGAGGTCCCCAGGCAGGCCGCCTTCTCCTCTCCATCTTTCTGAGTCTTACTACGTTTGTTTGACATATGCTGTCCAGGGTGTTTAGCTGTGGGAGAAATACACCTACACCATCGCCATCCAGACCCACACGTGCCATTCCTGACATTTTGTTTTTAAGATGCCAAAGGACTTCCATTAGGAGATAAAGGAGGAAGTCGATGATCCAGGCTTATATTTCACAAGAAAGATCAGAATGCACTTGTGCAAATAAAAATGACTGCAGTTAGTAGTTACTAAGGCTTTGCCCAGCACACGTCACATGACATGAGCTATCTGACCCTCCTCCACAAAGTCCTCTGGGGTAGGACTTCCCATCGCTCCATTTTTCAGAGGGGGAAGGAAACAGGCTCACACGGGGTCATGCCCGGGTCCACAGCAGTCCAGGGCTTGGACCTCGATTCATCTGACCAGAGCTCCTAACCACCACATTGCATGAATGTCTACACCACATGCCACACTCCAAAATGGGCAGTAAGAGACCTTTACTCACACTTTGCTCTGTCTTCCAAACATATGACCCAACACAGGCGAATAATCAGCCGCTTCAAATGACCGTCTGCCCTTTGGTCTATTAAAGCCTTTTTAGTTGGAATTTCCTGAATTTGGAATACTATAGACATTAAAAGTCATAGATAACATTAACCTTATATTTTACTGACTCCTGATTGATAAAATCACTGAAGTATATTTTCCCACTTTACTTCGTCAGCCAGTGATTTTTCAAAAACACACTGCTAATTAGTAAATATCCCAAAAATGAAGGTTCCAGAAGAATGACATGTTTTCAAACAAAGTACAAATGATTTTTCCTTTGTATTTTCAAAAAGGATATGTGAATTTTATTTAACCTCTGCCAGATCACAAACTATAGATTTCAACTTTTAGTTTTTACAGCTCTAATTATACGAGGCAATTTTGAATTGGTCATTTCACATCATATATGCTTTTAGGCATAAACATTTCCTACGGAGTTGTCTGCCAAAGGGCAAGCTTGACAGGAAAAAGGACACTGCACCAACACCACAGGACATGACAGATGCCACTGAAACCCTGACGTCACTGCCAGGGTCACAGCCACTCTGGTCTTTGAAAACTCCCAGCTCTGGAGGTTTCCCCCTTTCTCCACCTTAAAAACAAAACAAGAGACAAAACAAAGCCCTCTCCCTTCCAGCCCACCTTTAATTTTCAGAATTTTACTCTGGAACCTTCGAATGGCAGAACTGGAAAGTGCCCCTAGTGGTCCATGAGAACTGCACCCCTGCCTACGGCTGCGGACTGTGAAAGTACCCTGATTACGAGGAGGAGGAAACGGGGGACTTCTCAGGGAGCGCGGGGCTGTTACCCCAGTACCATGCGTTCTGTACTCAGAAACAGGAAGAGCCCGGGTGTCACGCCATGTTGAGAAGGAAACAGCGGCAGTTTCCAGCAGGAGGGAAAAACAGGCAAGACTTTCTACTTTGGGGAATCTGGTCAAGGAGAAAATTCACAATCACATAATTAGAGCTGAAAAGTACCTGGAAGAACTTGGTCCAATCTCCTTACTTTACAAATGAGTAAATTAACAAAGTGATTTTCCCCAAGTCATATCGAGGTCCTCTGTCCACTCACCAATTAACTGCCCCACCCACCATACATGCCCGAGTACCGAGATATGAAACACTCAGGTCGAAGGACCTTGTGTACAAACACCCATTAGATCATCAACATTTAACGTACATGAAGACACTAGTATCAATTTCGTATTTTCAGGTAGTAAACTTCAGTGTTCAAACGATCACCACGCCAAAGGACATCACCTAAGCCGAGCCGTCTCCTGAGTACTTCTCCCTACTCCTACACGGATCCAAAGAACTGCCGAGTCCAAGGGATCTAACGTCTAAGGAGAATTTGAAAATATGGACTGAGCAGAAAATTCCAAGAGTTAACGCCGAGTTCTATGAATGAATAGTAAGAGATTGGAGGCAGCAGATTTTCAGTTTTTCTGTCCTTATCTTCTCCATCTGGAGTCCTGTGTACCAGGAACGACCTGTGAACTGATTCACACTGCTCTGAACCGGGACGCAGTGACACAATTCTCACTTAGTGGAGACCACACATCGTTTCACAGGAGTTCTTGTCTCTGTCAGGCTAACTGCACCAGGTACACGTCTTGTTATTTCGAGTTATTCGTTCTTTCAGTAAAAACCTTCCAGACAGGACACATGGAATTAGAAGCGTTTCGATCCTGAATGGAGGTTCTGCTTTGTTTTGTACATGAACCACCCTACACTGAGCATAACAGTAATAAGCTAACATCGCTGAGCATGCAATCCACTTACGACCGCCGGTGCCAAGAAATGCTCTAAGTGTGCTTTCCAGTATTACTTCCCCAACCCTCCCTCGGAGGGAAGCATGATTACCCTCACTGAATAGGCTCCACTGGAATGTAAGCCCCACGAGGGCAGGTATTTGTGTCTATTCTGTTCACTGCTACATTTCCTGAACCTAGAACAATGCTTTGCCACATGGTAAACACAAAGTTCATTGAAATGGATAAATGACATTTGTGGAGGAGAAATCAAGGTACAGAGAGGTTACGAAACATGGTCAAGGTCACACAGTTACTGAGGGGCAGGGCTAAGACTCAACCAGTGTTTTTTTATTGCATTGTATTGGGGTCAGCAAACTTCTCCTGCAAAGGGACAGAAAATAAACTCGTTAGGTTTTACAAATCATATGGTCGTGTCTGTCACAACGACCCAACTGTGTTGGTGTAGCATGTGCACAGCCACAGCCAATATTAAAGGAATGAACGTGACTATGTCTCAATAAAACTTTATTTACAAAAACAAGTCCACTGGCTCTAGTCTGCCAGCCCCTGCATTAAATCCTCACACTACTCAAACAAGGTTGATTAATGAGAACCAGAGACTCAGCTAGTAAGGGCTTCATCCAAGATTACACATGCTTTTCCCACTAAACCCCAAGCCCCATGTGAGAGGGAGCCCTGCAGCCTGTCATGCACTCAGAATGTGATTTTGCATTTCTGCTGCAAAGTCGGGTCTCAGCTCTCTTTTGCATCTTGAAATCAGAACCATGACCTCAGCAGGTGGCTGGAGCTTAAGTGCACAGGCAGGTGTGAAGGGGTGTGTGCAAGTGCACAGACACAGTTAATCCAAAATCTGTTTTCACAGGAAAATCTGACCTTACATTAAGTACTGTGATCTGGAAACAAAGCAAAGACTCCATCTGGAAGACAGGCAGGGCACAGGATTGGCTGTTTCTGTTCTCAGAAGGAAAACAGCCTAACCAAAACTAAACACTAACCTGGTTAAGCGTGAGGCTGAGCATAGCTGAATGCATTACTCATCAGACAGGACAATAAAGGAAAATATGCAAGCTCTCTCCCAACTGTTTACCACTTATATTTTTCTTGGAACAGAAATGCATTTTATATATTACATGAACCTGTAAAAAACACATACCTGGTAAAATATTTGAACACATACTCTGTACCAAGAGTATTAAATGTGAAATATTCCATCATCATAAAAGAATTTTGAGTTCACAAAGGTTTAAACACCCACCCAACTCCAGCTATGGTAACAACGACATAACAAAAACTAAACTGCACTTTATGCTAACTGGACAATCTTGATAATTTTTAAGCTATTTAGTATGTAACTAAGTGTGACAAACTTCTCCTTAAAGCTGGCAGATCTTGGTAAGTAACTTAGGAGTAACATGCTAAAATTTAAATAGAAAACTTCAAGTCAATTATACTTCAAAATATAAAAGCTTTATATTTTGGTTTAAGATTACTGTTCATATATAAAAAAAAATCATTCAATTTCAATGGTGTCCATTATTTGGACTGACATAAATATTACTTGGCTTAAAAAGTTCAACTCAATACGTTTACTGAGAAATTATTTACAAAATGATACGGGAAAATAAAAACTTCACATCTGTCTCAGACTCACTGGTACAAAAACTAATTGGCATATAAATGCTTAAAACACCAGTAGCAGCAGCAGTTAGTATTTCGGGGTGACTGTCATATTGAGCATCATTTTATATACTTTACATATATCACTTTCACGCTTACAGCAATCCTGCAAGATACAACGCGTGCGTTATTTTTCTCTATTGAGACAACTGGGGTTCAGTTATTCTTGTCCCAAACCACACAGCTAAGTGAGCCCCTGAGCCCGGCATGTGGGCACCTGCAGGACGTAGCAGCAGGTCCGCCTGGGCACTCAGTCCAAACTCCTTCCCTGGCTTAGTTTAAAAGCAGGGTTTGAACTCTGACGTCCCAATGTAGGTTTCAGGGACCTGACAGGCCGCTGCTAACTGGATGAAAAACTTTGTATGATTATGGTGTGCGAGCTTTGCTGAAAGGGAAACTTTTTAAAGGAGAAAAAAGGGACAGAGGGTCACACGAAACGCATGTAGCATGTATCACACTCGCAAGATGTTCTCAGTGCCTTGTGCAGCCCTTTCCAAAACCTGCTGCTCCCATCTGTTCACACAATTCTAAAACAAAGAATGACTCGTTCTCTCTTCTCTGGCCTAAGGACAGAAGTGCGAGGGTACAAGCCAACCAGTCCGGCTCAGGTCTTTCACTGAACGGCAGGAACTATCCACCCTCACGTTCACCTTGAGAAATATACAACATCCAGGCCAGAGTTATAAGTCCCACGACAAACACCACTGCAAAAAATTCAACTAACTGCACACCATTTGCTTTTCTAGAAACAGGAAGATTCATTCTACAGTCATCTGGGAGTTTATGTGGAGGGGCCATCACTGTGCATTGAGATGCCCACGAGCCACTGACCACGCTCGTCACGCACTGATTTCCTGACGCACCAAGACCCCTGAAAGAGTGTTTCCAGCAAAGACAATTTATTTTGCAAACCTCCTTCAGTGATGTGCATGTGAAAGTGCCTTGCTATAAAAAGATGAGTTATTATTAACAAACCAGTGGGTGACTTAAGGTTACGGTAAGACATGGCCCACGTTTCTTGAGTTTTTGATGGAGAAAGGGAAAGTCACCGCAGGCCTTATGCAGTGGGGGTTTGCATTGCTGCGGAACGCTTCCTGTCTGACCACAGATCCGAGCGTGTCCTCATCTTGATTTTAAGGACACGAAAACTAGAGTCCTGAAAGAGCACGTGACATGCTCCAGGGCACTGACTGCAGCCCTGGCTGACGCATCAGGCCATCCCCAAGCAGTCAGGTGACAGAAGGCTATGGAGTGGCCGGATGCCAGTGCCCACAGCAGCGCCACCCAGCTTCCCGAGCTCCACGTTCTCATCAACAAGGGACGCCACGCTTATCTCCCAGGTGTGCTGTGCAGGGCCCAACGGTACACTGTAAATGTTTACCGTTAGAATTACTATCTTAAGTAAGTTGAAGTCCATGTTCACCACATAAGGCACTAAAGAGGTAAAATCTTTCAGCATGAAACTACTCAGATGCTGTGTTTCGCTACACTCCCCTCAATAACAACACTCTTAGTTGTATTCGCGTTATAAATAATCACACTAAGCAAAAAGGCGTTGTTACACAGACTGAAATTGCCCAAAGTCATCGGTGGCAGTCACCTACTTCTAACTGGATTTTTCAGTATTAACTGTATTTTAACAAAATTGACACACTACAGAATAATTATTCCTGAATATGATTCAACAAGCAAATAAGTAAATGAACGAAATATAGACAGCTAAATATGGACTAAATACAAGCTTTCATTTCAGCACGTGAACTCCCTTCCTATAAACCCTTCACCATGGTTGTGTTTTCCAACTTTAGTCTTGATTTCTAATAAAATCTCAACTAAGCCACTTCACGGGGGAGCCCTTAGCTAATGGTCCCTCTGCTGAGGCCCAGCGCGTAAGCACAGGGACATAGAGACCATCTCAGAACCGTGAGCTACGGGTCCCGCTGCCGGTTAAACATGGCGGCATCGGGATGTGTGGCAGACCTCACATTCTTTGTGAGCAAACACCTGCCTGCCCCACCCCTCCTTTTCTAAGGACCCAGGGGCAGTGTTTCTAAAGGCCAAACTCAGAACCTCTGGAAATGGGGGGATCTTAAGGTCTGCATGGTCACTGACTTTGATAAGTGCTTCTTATCAAAGGACATTCGCGTTTTGTAATTACCAGGAGTGGGGAGTAGGGAAGGAAAAAAGCAGGAACCATACTTTAGTGAAATGTGACCCCCCAGCCCCACCTCCGTTGTGTAAAAGCCATTTAAAATTCCTTTTTGGGAACTCAACTTGGACGATTTGCTGAAGGTGGATTCTTTGCTGGACAACACTGGTGGGATCTGGGAAGGCAGAGGCGTGACAGGAGGACATTGTGGGAAGAATCCAACAATACTGGTCTCTTTCAACAAAGCAGTTGCTCCTCTTTTCCTCCAAGGCAGCTTGGGTTTTCACAAAGAAGGGGTGGGAGGCCAAGGTCTCCACTGAGCCGCCTGCTGACGCACTGTCTCCAGACTGTCGTAACTCTAAAACTCTGATACACTGGAAGAGACAGGCAGGCAGCATCTGTCTCTCCCTCCACGGGACAAGTGGCCATGAGAAACAGTAACAGAGTCACAGTGGCCGAAGACACCCCTGGCGAAATGTCACCAGGAGGCGGTGACTCCCTGCGTTTCTGAGGCCCACCCGACACTAGTGGCCTGTCACAGGGCTTCCCGGAGGGTATGCAAGCACACATGCATTGCACTGGTGTAGCCGCTGCACTTAGTACGAATGGTTTGTTCTGCTCTAAAGGACCAGAACATGCTCCATCGCTATGGTTTTGCATTGCTTTCCAGTTCAGTTCTACCGGCCATTCTCTACCCAGAAATGACGAAAATAATAACTCTCCAAAGTTAATTCCGGAGTAGGAAACCTTCACATTCAAATATGCCTATGTGTAAACATAACTACTTTTCTTTTATTCTTTCAATAGTTGGCTCATTTAAAAAAAAAGAAGTCTGTTTTCTCTTATTCTTCTGGTTTGGTTTTGTTTGTGATTCTTCTCTTCCGTTTTAATACTTCTCTATTCAGTAAAAAGTGGTTTCTGTTCCCATTCGGCAACCCAGGGAAGAGGGAAGAGAGAGACATCACAGCATAACCAGAAAAGGCTCCTCGGCGGTGCCGTAAAACAAGAAGTGGCAACAGAAGGCACACAGATTGCAAAGGAAGAAACACACCTGCATCCTTACTCACGGAGGATGCCATTATCTACGTAAAGGATTCCAGGGGATCTGTTTTTAAAAACTCTTCAAATACGAGTTAGGAAGGCCACCAGATCCAAGGTTAACACGCAGAAATCAATTGTATTTCTACACGTATGCAATCAACAACCAGGATATCTGAATTTTTTTTAAAGAAAAAATACCATTCATAATAACGCCCCTCAAAAAGTGAAATGTCCAGGAACATGCAGGATCTGTATGCCAAAAACTACGAAACACCGATAAAAGAAACCAAGGGAGATCTAAATATAGAAAGATGCTCCTTGTTCATGGATTGGAAGACTCAATATAGTAAAAGTATTAATTCTCCCCCAAAGTGAGCTGCAGGTTTAATGCAATTCCAACCACAACTACAGCAGGGTTCTGCACAGTTATAGACAAGCTACCCTAAAATATACATGGAGGGCAAAGAAGGTAGAACAGCTAACATAAAGTTGGAGGAATCACACGACCTGATTATAAGACTTAATGTAAGTGTACAGTAATCAAGACAAGGTGGTATTGGTAAGAGAGGGACACAAAGATCAATAGAACAGAATAAAGTGTCCAAGAAACAGACCTACACAAATAGGGCCGTGTGGTTTTTGACAAAGATGCAAAAGCAATTCGATGGACAAAATATCATACTTTTAACAAATGATGCTGGAATAACTGGTCATCCACATGCAAAAGAGAAAAGACCTAAACTTCACATCTTCTACAAAGACAAACTCAGATGGAACATAGCTGTAAATGTAAAACACAGAACTATACAACTTTCAGGAAAAAACATGATCCTGAATTAGGCACAGAGTGCTTACGATGACACAAAAGGCACGATCCATAAAAGAAAAAACTGATAAATTGAACTTCGTCACAATTATAAAACTCTTGCTCTGCCAAAAACCGTGTTAAGAAAATGAAAAGGCAAACTCCAGACTAGAGAAAATATTGTGGATCACATAGCTGACAAAGAAATTGTATCCAAAATATATCAAGAACTCTCAAAACCCAACAAGAAAACAACGCAATTAAAAAGTGACACCTCACCAAAGATACAAAGATGGCAAACTAAGCCCATGAAAAAATGTTCAACATTGTTAGCCATTAGGTAAATACAGACTAAAACAAAATGAGATATTACCACACACCTATCAGAATGGCTAAAATAAAAACCACTGACCATGTGCTAATGACGATTCTATAAATATGTGGCTGGTGGAAACGCGAAATGGGAAAGCTACTCTGGAAAATGCTTTAGTAGTTTCTTATAAAATGAAACATACATTATCCTGCAATCTAGCAGTCCCACTCCCGGGTATTTACCTTAGAGAAATGAGAACTAAGTCTTTATACGAATGTTCATAGCAGCTTTATCTGTGATCGCCCAATGCTGGAAACAACCCAAGAGTCCTTCAGAGGGTGAGTGGCTGAAGTGTGGTGGTGCCCCCACACAATGGAATACTCCTCAGCACTAAAACAGAAGGAACTTCGGAGAACGTGGGTGACTGTCAAAGACACGGATGAGTGAGGGCAATTCTCAAATGTTACGTACTGTGTGATTCCACCCATGTGAAACCTTCCTCTGAGTGGGTCAAACTACTCGTTTAAAGAGGTCCTGGCTGGCAGGGGTTGCGGGTGGGGAAAGGCTGCAACCACAGAGACAGCACAAGGGAGATCTCTGGGCGACGGAGCTGTTCTGTATCCTGATTATGTAGTGGTGGTTACATGACTCGACATATATACTTAAAAATTCAAAGAACTGTATAGCGCCGCCGCCCCCAAAGTCAACTTTACTGTACGATAAGCAAAAAAAGAGGTTCAGAAGATATAGAGCTCTAAGGAGATGAAGGAAGAAGGCACCCATGCTTTCCTTAGTCTGCTAGTTCCCAGGATATTTTGGGGCAGTCAGAGGGGAAAAGTCCATCTGCAGGAGGAAGTCACCACCGGGTCTTCTGGAACTTTCTGAGTAGGTGCTCTCCCTCCAGCACAGCCTGTGCACTGTGCATTCTGCAAGAAAGGGCCCCTGTGCCTCACGCAGAAAGAGGCAGACAAGCCAACGTATCTGTGTGCTCGAGAAACTTCTCCTCTAACTCTGGTATGAAGGAAGAAATGGAAAAAGCAAGCAGCCCTGGGGAAGCCCTGCGGAAGCAGGCAAAGTCTGTGGTCCCCTGGATGCAGACGCCCGTCTGAGGAGAGCTGCCAGAGTGGCTGCAGGGCCAGTCTTCGAGTAGGAAACGGTGACAGCCCTGAGGGCTGCTGCGAGGACTGCCTGCAGAGGAGAGGGCCTCAGAGACTGTGGTCTCCTAGAGGTGGTTCAACTCCGTGCCAAGGAATGAACAGGAAAAGGCAGTCCTGGGAGGCCAAAGAGCTGAGCCAGCGTTTGCCCAGGACTGGTGAAAGCTCTTCTGTATGGGGAGGTTGTCGTCCTCTGTTTCCAAGTGACAGTTTCTGGAAGCCGCACAGGGAGTGGTGAGGGAAGCAGGGGTCATTCCAAGGCCACGCAATCCAGTGAAAACAGCTCACCGGCTAGAGAGTCGAGGCAGCGGATGCAGACTGGCGCTTGCTGGACCCCGGACCTTGGATTCCTTCTCCGCGGGAAGCCCTCTCTTGGTCCCGGGCCGGTGCTGGCAGCAGTGAGCTCTCATGTTCGCACATCTGTCATCCCACGACGGGCCAAGCTTCAGCAGGTGTGTCTCCCCCACGGTGGCCATGTGCTCGGTGGGGCGCCCTTCTATCTGGTTCATTCTAGGACACTTCAGAACCCAGTCTGGCTCCCCTCCAGCCCATTCAGACAGCCGCTGCAGTGTTATTTCAATGTGTGACTCTGTCCCACAGTAAGAAATATACTTTGTATTGAACCTAATATACACAAACTCATACAGAAACATACACGTGTGAGCATGTCCAGTAAACGCACGTAATCGTCACACACCGTCCCCTATCTTTCTCCCATCATTTATCTCAATTGGCCACCATCTTTATTATAATCTATTCCATTTTACCTCATTTTTAAAAAAATCCTAGCTACAATCCATTCGATTGGTTTCACATCCCATCAATGGGTTGCAATCCACATTTTAAAAAAACCGCTCAAGGTGAAATTCAAACAGATCCAGGTTTCAATCACACTTGACTATAACTGGTTTGAGCAAATTACTGTGACTTTGTTTCCTCATCTGTGAAACACGGGTAACATCTCTCATAGGTAAATGACAGGCATAAGACACAGGGTCTGACACGTCGTAAGATCTCAAGAAATTGTAGCATTACCGGTGCAGAAACTCTGAGATCGCTCCATCGGCTCTTGGTCTTACCATCTGGGACACAGTCTGCTCTGTGGAACTGCACCCGTGACTCCTTATTTAGAAATGTATTTATAGAGTCGCACTATACTTATGGCAAAGTTTCATTTCTATTCAACCAATGTATCTCTATCTGGTGTTCCATCCGAACATTTCTTCCTATTTTTTAAACTTCCTGACACTCTCACAAGTCTTTATTCAGATCAGGCTCCCTTACTGTGCACAGAGTAAATTGCTTCATCAAATATTTTCTGAGCACCGAGCAGGCACTGTACGGGGAAAACAGAATGACAGAGGCATGGCCCTGGCCAGGAGGTCCTCTAGCTGACTGACTCAAAGCCCTGTGGAATCTGGCCTCCATCCATTTCATGTTGACCAAGTTTCTTCCAGAGTCATCTGGCTTCGGCCAGGCTGCACTCCCTCTTTCCTTCCTCTGTACCTTTGTGGTGTAACTCGTTCCTCCTGCACATTCTCTGCATTGCCACACAGCTCGTCACCCACCCTACCACAGAGCCATCTCTCCTTTCCCTGAACTGAGGTTTTGCGGCCTCCTGCCCTTCCGACTCAGAGAGCGCCCCACATCCCCAAAGACAAACTCGTGTATGGATGAATTATCCTCGCTCCGCAGCTCCTGACAGAGTCTGGCCTTCCTGCAAAGCCGGCCAGGTCTCCCAGCTCTCAGTCTCCCGCCGCTGGCTCGCAGACCTGTCTTCCCTCTGTGCGTGTCTGGGTTACTCTGACCGACAGCTGCTGTTACCATCCCTGCACTAAGTCAAACATTTCACTTTCCACTGCTCCCAGAAGAACTGCGTGCGTGCCAGGGCCGAACCAGTGTTGGGACGGTCATTTCCTCTGACCCGGTCCTCTTTCTGTGAAGACGTACTTTCCTTCATGTTGCTTTCCTATCCCCCAGGCTGTTTCAATTCCTCAAAGGGATAGTACCATTCAGATGATAACAGAACATTTATCATACGATCACACACAATGTAAAACACGGGACACTAGAACCAATAGTTGCTGAGAATGAACTGACTGATAAATGAAGCACACGCACTACGGCTGTGAGGCCATGTGCAATCCAGGTGAAAATGGCCCAGCACCCCGCTGGTCGCCAGCTAGATGGGGCTTCCATTCTCGCTGTTTGACACCAAGGACGCAACAGAATGTGTGAGGAGAAGTGTCTGAATTTCAATAACTGCAGAGCTTACTAAATATATGTGTGGTTTGGGACTTTTGTTATTTGTTCCATCCAGACAGTCTCATTTTAACACAGTTTTGAATAAATTCTTCGCTTGCTTAAAAGCTTGTTTAGCTCTTCTTCACCAAAGCATGCAAGGGTTGGATACCAAAAAAGAGAAATCTCTATCTTAGCTGGAATCTGCCCACAAACGATAGGGGGAAAAGTCAACCAAACTGCCACTGGTGAGAGACAAAGGATAACAACCAGCGAGTCAGATTCTGGTCTGAGGAGACACGGCAGAACAAACCTGGGTTCACCAGATGCAGAGACGACGTCTGCTGCGGGCTCAGATGCCTCCACGCATTCGCAGTGACTGAGGCCCTGGCGCTGGGGGCAAGGGTGGTGGCGGTTTGGGCCCTGAAGAGAAGGCCCAAAGGAGGGGAGGGGTCTGGCTTGAGCGAGCAAACGCCTGCAGTTCCGTGAGCCGCCCAGTGCTGCCTGTAGAACGTGCTCTGCAGAGTGAGGCGGTTGCAGCCGGAAAGGCCCGGGGAAGATGGGCTGCCGTGTCTAGAAGGAGCGCACTAACCAGGTGTCGCAGTTTTCTCCAGTACCACTGGGCAGCAGCCTGAGAGAAGCAGCAGAGGGGGCCTAGAGGAGGCTGGGGGAGGAAAGGACGCAGCTGACATCACGCCCTTCATTCAGGACGGGCATGGTGAAGAGAAACATGGTCCCAGCCTGCCCTCATCGCACCTGCAGTCCAGGAGTGTAAGCGGGGATGGGAGTAGACAAAACCACAAACACACCATACACATAGAGTATGACAGATGGCACTTAGGAATCAGACAGAGAAAAGGGAAGTGAGTGCCAAAGGGATGGGAAGGGGTAGGGATGTGGGAGGGGGTACGATTTTAAGGGAGGTGGGGCAGGAAGGGTCTGTGATAAACAAAAAGCTGAAGGAAATGAGGGCGTGAGCCAAGCACCTCTGGCGAATCCGACAGGGAGCAGAGCATGAAAGGCGCCAGGGGAGCCAGGCTAGCACAGGAAGGACGGCGGGGCTGCCGGGATGCTCGAGCAAAGTGGGCGAGAGAGACAAAGTCCAAATTCCTCAGCTGATAGCACAGGCCTCCCATGATCTTGACTAAGCTGCCCTATCTCTTAGGAGCCCTCAAAAAAACAAAAACAGACACAAAAAGCCCTTTTCCCACCATACTCTGCACTGAGCACGCTAGCGTGAACATGCTCGTCCACCATCTTCCTGCCCCCCTCCCACCCAGTGCTCAGTCACCCCCACCCCTGCCCTGACAGTAACCAGGATGGGGGAGCAGGAGGGGAGGCCACAGGCAAGGTCATTTTCTAGGCTTCCTCCCAGATTAAAGTGCTGTGGTGACATCCTTCTACTCCAGGAAACAGTGCCGTGCAGTTCTCCGTGCAGGACTGGTCATGGCCTCCACAAGTGCTTCTTAAACTTGACCGTGCGTTCAGGTAACCGGGCGTTTCTGATTCAGCCAGTCTGAGGTGGAGTCTGAGCATCTACATTTCAGACAAGTTCCCAGGGGATGCCTCTGTGGGTGGCCCAGGGCCCACAGGGGCCTGCAAGGATGGAAACAGACCCAAGGAGCCACGCAAGTATTCTCACTTAGAATTTGGAACCAAGACACAGAGGGACATAGGCCAATGGCAGGCTCCAGAGTGGAGAGCTAAGGCTGCAGGAAGAGTCAGGCTGCTGGCCGCTTGGCCTGATATGCAACACCAGAAGCAAGTCTGGAGAGATGGGAGACTGGGCTGGATGAGTGCGAGGGCAGAGTACGAGGCCAGGTGGCCTCTGGAGGACCATGGGGACAGCTCTGGCTCCTGATGGCTTTCGTGTTCCCTGAGGCCCTGGAGGCCCGTCAGTTCCTGCTCTAGCATTCCATGTTCTCACTGTTACGTCCTCAATTCACGTCGTCCATAGGTTCTGGGATTTGAAGCGAAACCAAATTTACCACAGATAATTGATATAAACAAGAATTAAGTTCCTACAGAATCTCATCAACTTTTAACAAAACAACATTATTTGAGGACCTGCCGTCTCTCTAAAACACACACTCTGGTCCAGCTTTTCTTCAGCCAGCTTGAGAACAACTAGAAGGAAGGGCCCCGACCACACCAGGCCTGGGGGTTCCCCAGGAAGGCCCGACATTCGATTCCAGTTGAGCCAGTCAAGATGAGAATCTTTATTAAGAAACTAGTATAGTGTGAAGACACATTCAAAGATGCCACATTCAAAACACGTGTGTCTTAACAATATTCAGGAAAGAACATACAATAGGCCCAAAGAGTCTACTGCGTCCATTTGCTTCTGCTGGAAATAGTCTACTTTTTTTGTTACCTACCATTGCTACAAAGATAAATAAGAAACAGTCATCCCTTCCCTCTAGCAGGGAAAATATTCATAAATATTTGAGGACCTGGGTCAGGCTCTGTTAGGCAATTACACCCAGAGAAAAGTAAGCCAAGATACGTGCCCCTCAAAAAAGAAATACAGAGCAGTCAAGGGAGACACTCAAAGGGAAAATACTACAGAAAGAGCTTCACAAAAGCCCTGACAAAAGCCAGTACAGAGGAAATTAACTTACTTTTTACCTATAATTTTAAGCCTTTCGCTTCTGTAGTTGTTATGAGCATAATATTATCTTTTATGAGTAATTTTTGTTGTTCAGCTCACTTAAACCATAAAGTAAAAACCTACGTTTAAATAGGAAATTTTTAAAAATTGAGAAAAACCTGGGACTCAGAAGACTTTTAAAGGCTTACCTGGTCCATACACCTACTTAAAATTAGGACCACACCTAAAATTTCCCAGACAGATGTGGTTTTTTTAAAAAGCCAGATTATACTTTAATCCATTTAAAGTACAGTTTCAACACGATTGAACTTAAATCAGCCTCTTCTGTTTTAGACAACATTTAAAAAATATCTCCTTCATGACAACCTCATTTTTTTTTTCAACTTTAATTAAAGACCATTTAGACAAACCACCAACTTTTGCTATTCCCTGGGGTGTAGCTTAAAACAGATTTTTATGTAATTACTAATAACGACTTGGCAAAAGCAGGGAAGAGACGTACGATCAAAAAAATAGACAGCAAAGGGCTGTACAAAATATTCTATTCACTGGGTTCAAATGGCTCACAAAAAGGAAAATAGATATTTTCTAGCACGAATGTATTACAAGTATAATGCTACATTACATTTAACTTTCACCTTTTTAAAGGAATTTCTACCTGTCACACTGTTAACAATTTTATCAATGATCACTTGTGTATCTAGTCTTCCTATAAATGTTAGAGAAAATGAAAACTAAGCAAAATAGCACTCCATAAGAACTTAAGAGAAGTGAGAAACATAATTGCACTGAAGAATATTCCTTTGTTCTTCGTGAAAGTGTACAGAGCACTCACGCTGGACGAGGCGCTGTGCTGGGGGCCAGGGAGAGGGACGGGCAAAAGAAGGCATGGAGTAGGCAGCCTTGCGCTATTTTAGGTGGTGTTTCCATCTCTGCTCAAAATCACCAACATAAACACGCTCAAATTGTGAGGTGGTCCTTGAAGCTGTAAGGCAACAATAAAAAGCTAACTTCTTTCCCAAAAGGATAACGATAATCAAATACAACGGGCCCATCCCCCTGCCAGAAAAAATAAAAGAACAGAAAAAGGAAGAAGTCCTCTTGCAGTCCCATCTTTCTGAGATGCTCTCCCCTCTAACCTGTCCTCTCACCTGCAGGCTCGCCCCACAGCCCATCAGGCCGCCCTCCTCGGGCTTGATACCTGAGACAACCTCTGACTGGTTCCCCCTGGGGGTGGCTCTTCTCCAAGCTTCCACAGGGACGCTCGTCTGAGTCAGGATAGGATCGTTTGTGCTGCAGTAACAACCCAGCAAAATCTAAGCAGCTTAACATAAAGTTTATTTCTTGCTCATGGCATTTAATAGCAGAGTGGTCTTGGACACGTTACTTAACAACATCTCTGGCCCTCAGTCTCCTCCTCTGCAAAAAGGGGAAATAAGATGATTCAATGAGTCAAGAGAGAAGTACCATGCCTGGCACTTGGTAAGCACTCAGTAAGTGGTACTATCATTGTTGTTGCTGTTATTCCTAGGAAGCTTCTGCTGACATCCCAAGTCTTGAAGAGAAGCTTTGGTACTTCCTCCCCTTCCCAGCTCTGACCGTGTCCCACTGTCGCTGTTTAACCATCGATGCCCCCAGGAGGTCAGAAGCTACCTGAGGAAAAGGATTGCATCTGATGTCACTTTTGAACCCCAGAGCTTAAGAGAGTCTGGCACATGGCAGACGTACCTCTCCGCCAAACCAAAGGCGATAATGTGGAATAGCCACCATCCCTGCTGCCTGAATACACCCGCTCATGCTGAGTTGTCGCACTGAGGATGGTGTGAATGCAGACACGCTCACAGAGGCGTCTGGTCTGCAAGCAAGCTGACTGAAAGCACAGGACAAGGGTCTGGAGACGGCAAGACTGGCTGCTGTGGAGCCCTGCTCAGGCCACAGTGCGGGCAGGGCCGCCAGGACTTGGCCGGCTGCTCCCAGGATCATCTAAGCCAAGGGCCATGTCCATCTCCTTTCCATGTCCATCTCCTTTCCACTCTGTCCCCCGTTCCTTACTTAGGGCCACTGTCCCCGCGCACCGACAAGCAGCCTGGACATGGCGTAGCTTTCTGAGGGGGTGAGAATGTTCTATGCATCTTGACCGGGGCGATAGTTACACAGGCACAGGCACATGTCAAAACTTACCGCAACACTCACTAAAAACCTGTGCATTTTAGTGTATATAAATGGAGGGAGCAAGCCACAGACGCTACCAAATGTTCTGTACACCTTTTGTTTCCCTTAGCTCCCAGCGTCCCCCAAAACTAGAGCCTTATGAAGGCGAGAAGGGAAGGAAGGGGGGAAAAACTGCGCAGGTAGGTGAACCTGGCCTCTGCTCGCGACATTATTACACATTACTTACCTGCAAGTCTGCAGTGCCAGCTCCCGTGGAAAGCCTTCCCTCAAGCTTCGTAACAGCCACAGGAAGAGTGGGACTCCTGTGCCCTTCCCCTTGCCCCCCCCCCCGCCCGTCACAGTGTTGCCATCATGAAAACACAGCTTTCCAGGTGGCACCCTCCTCTTGGCTTTGCGTTACTCAAGGGTTGCGACCATTTCCCTCACTTCCTTCTCTCCAGCGCTTAGCACTACGCTTGGCACACAGTATGCTCTTAATGAATATTTGTTTCTCCGACAATATGTTTTTAAAGTTATCTCAGATATGAAATACGCTGCCTTTAGATAAGAATGTTGCTTCTTAGTAAGGATAATGTCTAAATATTATTAAATCTTAGGAACTCTGTAAAGACTTAAATCTCTTCTTTTTTGGAGATGTACAAATCCTACCGTCATGATTTATAAATTAAAAAAAAACCCGATATATTTACTGGGCAGAAGAGACAGCAAGCCTGGAATGCAGAAGACAGCACTAGAATTCCTGCGCTAAAGATTCCTGAGGCCTCAGGCGGTCACAAAACGAGACGCCACCTGACGCTGTCCCTCAAGCGCCTGCTCTAACTGAAACATCGCCCTCTGTCTGTCGGGTGCACTTGTCATTGCAGCTCCTGGCCTCTGCTGCGAGGGTGTGGGCGTGCGTGCCCGTGGAAGCACACAGACCAGTGTATGTTTAAATCAACACCTAGCAACCTGAAAACAACATCTCTAAGAGAACTTGCAGAGCATGGAACGCTGCACCCACCAGGATTCCCAAGGCTGCGGACTGGCACAGCGCACATCAGAAGCGATCTACAAGTAGGCGTGCTATTCCATAGGAAACCTCAGTTTTTCAAGATCAAGAAACTGAACCTAATGTCTGAACCAGAAATAACAACGTCCAACACTAAGTATGGAGATCTCTCCAGCCATGAATATGTAATTTCATTAAAGTAAGACTGGTTTTCGAGCTCGTACATGGATTTGAAATGTTGGAAAGCCTGCAGTACTACATGGAGACGCTGGTGGCCCATATGTCTGTGATACACGCTCAATGCTTTCAGGGGCCTCCGGCAACAACCTTTCTAGGGGGTGGAGGATCTACCAGGAGGATGGAGGACCTACCAGGGGGATGGAGGACCTATAAGGGGGATGGAGGACCTACGGGGGGATGGAGGACCTGCGTAGGGATAGAGGACCTACCGGGGGGATGGAGGACCTACCGGGGATGGAAGACCTACCAGGGGGATGGAGGACCTACCGGGGATGGAAGACCTACCAGGGGGATGGAGGACCTATGGGGGATGGAGGACCTATGGGGGATGGAGGACCTATGGGGGGATGGAGGACCCACCGGGGGGATGGAGGACCTACGGGGGGATGGAGGACCTACCGGGGGGATGGAGGACCTACCGGGGGGATGGAGGACCTACAGGGGGGATGGAGGACCTACCGGGGGGATGGAGGACCTACAGGGGGATGGAGGACCTACCGGGGGGATGGAGGACCTACGGGGGGATGGAGGACCTACCGGGGGGATGGAGGACCTACGGGGGGATGGAGGACCTACCGGGGGGATGGAGGACCTACGGGGGGATGGAGGACCTACGGGGGGATGGAGGACCTACCAGGGGGATGGAGGACCTACGGGGGGATGGAGGACCTACCAGGGGGATGGAGGACCTACCGGGGATGGAGGACCTACCAGGGGGATGGAGGACCTATGGGGGATGGAGGACCTATGGGGGATGGAGGACCTACCGGGGGGATGGAGGACCTACCGGGGGGATGGAGGACCTACCGGGGGGATGGAGGACCTACGGGGGGATGGAGGACCTACCGGGGGGATGGAGGACCTACGGGGGGATGGAGGACCTACCGGGGGGATGGAGGACCTACGGGGGGATGGAGGACCTATGTGGGGATGGAGGACCTACGAGGGGGATGGAGGACCTATGTGGGGATTGAGGACCTACCGGGGGGATGGAGGACCTACGGGGGGATGGAGGACCTACCGGGGGGATGGAGGACCTACGGGGGGATGGAGGACCTACGGGGGGATGAAGGACCTACGGGGGGATGGAGGACCTACGAGGGGGATGGAGGACCTATGTGGGGATTGAGGACCTACCGGGGGGATGGAGGACCTATGGGGGGATGGAGGACCTACTGGGGGATGGAGGACCTACGGGGGGATGGAGGACCTACAGGGGGATGGAGGACCTACAGGGGGATGGAGGACCTACAGGGGGATGGAGGACCTACCGGGGGGATGGAGGACCTACCGGGGGGATGGAGGACCTACCGGGGGGATGGAGGACCTACAGGGGGGATGGAGGACCTACAGGGGGATGGAGGACCTACAGGGGGATGGAGGACCTACCGGGGGGATGGAGGACCTACCAGGGGGGATGGAGGACCTACCGGGGGGATGGAGGACCTACAGGGGGATGGAGGACCTACCGGGGGGATGGAGGACCTACGAGGGGGATGGAGGACCCACCGGGGGATGGAGGACCTACCAGGGGGATGGAGGACCTACCGGGGGGATGGAGGACCTACGGGGGGATGAAGGACCTACGGGGGGATTGAGGACCTACCGGGGGGATGGAGGACCTACCGGGGGATGGAGGACCTACTCTGCTGATAAGGGAGGTGGGCAGGGTGGACAACTCAGAGCCAGAGGTCTGGCAGGAACACTGGGAGTTCAGGAAGAGGGCTGATGTTGGGTATAAAGATTGCACCAGGGGACCACTGACCAGGGCACAGGGCCCTCCTGCTGCCACTCCTAGTCACAAAGCTAAGTGAGTGTCCCTCTGTGGATACTTTGAAACATCAACTTTAGTTCAAATTCATATATCTCATCATTTGTGTTTTCATCGTTTATAAATTTAAATAAAATTACCAAACAGTGCATGTATACTGACACCTAATAAATGCCAATTTAATAAATGTAGCCTCAGTGAGTATGACTGATTGGAGAAAGTGTATCAGTGCTCCATTTTCTAATAAGGCCATGATGAATTGTTTATAAAAACTACTACGAGGATAATACTTAAAATAGAATAAATTATCGATTAATTTACACAAGAATTCTAATCAAAATTTTGACTTAATCACTAAAATTTCAAAACAATGTGACTTACAAGGTCGGTAGATTAAAAATTCCTTGAATCCTGTGTATGTGAAAAAGAGCTTTTTATCCTATCCATATTTCCCGGTGCATTCCTACTGTTTTCTTCTAAAACTGCTAGAAATGGGGTTTTCAAGACTCAACACAAATCTGTCTGAAAAAGACACAGAAAGGACACACTTCTGTTCTCTGCAAAGTGCTGCGTGAAGCATCCACTCCTCCCTTTTGGAGCCTTTTTCTGGGCCCCCCAAGGTGAGGCTCAGTGAAGGGAGAGCTCGGCCACCCCAGCCCCCGGCCAAGGTGCCCAGCTTGGAGCCTTCGGTCCCCAGGGCCTTTCCTGGCGCTGCCGCTGCAGCTGAGGGGGAAACAGAGGCAGCTCCTCAGCCAGGGGGTGGCGGGTTCACCACTGCTCCTTCGTGGCAATGTAAAAATCAGCTGGCAGGGCCCCTCTGGGCATGGAGGCCCTGAGATGTTGTTTTGTTGTGTTTGGGGCTGGGGGAGGAGGAGGATGTAGCTGGAAGTTGCCAGGGTTGAAATTCCAGCAGGCAAGACACGCCCTCTCCCTCCCTGCTCCCAGGCCTGCCTGCCGGATTTTTCCTGTCAACACCCCCACCACCCACCGCCCTGCTCCCACTTCCCCAGCCCCCTCCTCCACACCCCCAGCCCCCAGGCTGTCTGTTCTGGAGCTGCAGGTGCAGACCAAAGTCATTCCTGGCCACAAAAAGGAGGAGGGCGAGATGTGCTTTAGAAAACAGCTGAAACTGTATTTCTCGACCCTCAGGTTGGCGCCCCCTTCCTCCATCTCGGGCACTGACCGACAGGATTACAGGAGAACTCAACGCCAACCCCCTCCCCGACTCTGCCACAGAAATGACTTATGTTTAAAGCTACCTGTTGGGTTTTTCCAGTGGGTACATACATTCAACATTGTCATTAAATCATACCAAGTAAATAACGATGAATCATTCCCAGAAATTAGTCTCACGTTAAACCAGTGATTCAAATGCCAGAGAGTAACATGAGCTAAGAGCCGCTCGGGGAAGGATTTGTAACGTAAGACGTACAACAAGACAAACAGTTCAAGCTCAAAAGGACAATCGCGGCACACCCCCGCCCCCCACAGGCACCTCGCACAGGCCGGCTCAGCTCTCAGCAGCAGGGGAGCCGGGCCGGGCGTCCTGCGTTCTCGGCAGAGGGGCCTGAGGCGCTGCCACTGGCCTCAGAAATATCCGTGAAGTGCATCACAGCTACTTCATTCGCTATCTTCTTTTGATGCCAATAAGTTTATTATTTTTCTTTAAATGATTAAAGAACATATTTTCTGATTGTGTATGTACATACATATACCAAGGGGGTGCCCCCCAAAAATAACATTTTAAGAGATGTTATCTATTACTTTTCGAAGTTAAATTGAATTACGGTAGCAATGTGTCGTATGACGTTCACTCAAAAGATGGCGTTAGTCAAATGAATGCTGGCGTCATTCATTTTCCTTTCTTAAAATGTGTATATATTGTTTTGGCACCTTCTGTATACAGCACATATTATTAGCAGACAAAACTACCTTTAATAAAGGTGCCTTCAGGAAATGTCCAATGCACTTGGAATATTAGTTACTTAAAGTTACTCTGGATGAGCAAAGAGAATCCGATTTTAAATCTAATTTACAAAAATCATCTTCTACACCTGAAAGATTGATCCTGGATATTCCGTACACATTTACTTGTAAACAGAAACCGAATCTGTGACGTAAATGGAAAGCTGGAAGAATCGTGTCTCTGGCTGACGGTGTTTCCAGCGGACAGCTATCGCAGACTTGGCTGACACGGAGTGCAGACCACACATGGATAAAGGGGCCAGAGGCTTGAAGGCCATGGAGCCTGGTCACGAGCGTGGGTCTGCAGCCAGTCCACCTGGGTTCTTACAGGACTCTGCCACTGGCCCACTAGGTGATCCTGGGCATGTTATTTAACTGTGATGGGCCTCAGTTTACACACTTATAAGATAGGGATAACAATATTACCTACTCCAGGAAACATAGATGTCCAGAGAGGGCTTAGCTGTCTATCACACAGGAAGCACTATATAATGCTTGCCTCTATTTTGTTCTTCATTGTAGATGTAATTTACTTTTCTAGAGTCTCAAACAAGGTTAAAAATTTTATTTTTTCAATCTAAGTAAGTGGCGAAGGTAACCGCTGTCTTTTCTCCAAAAGATGCAGGTATTTGCAATGTTGACAAATTATTATTAGCAACAGAAGGAGTGTCAGTGAAGAAATGACCACAATGACTGATCACAGCATTTAGGCTTCGGTAGGAGGGAGGCTTGGTCTCTCCTAAGCGTCTTACCGAGTTTGCTCTCAGGAAAAGACAGACACATATCACACAAATACGTAAAAGATGATAAAAGCTTACCATGCTCGCCTCTAGGATGTATTTACACTTTAACATAAATCTGGACTAAAGAAAATGAAAGGTTAGTATCTTAGCATGATGAAAACTACAGGGAAGATGGAGGGGTGATGGAGAAGAATCCGGCCCCTCTGCCCACTCGGAGGGCAGCTCTGCAGGTGTTATAAGCACTGCGCATGCACAAGAATCCCTGAAGCAGACGTGGAGGCCATCTGCTCTGAGGGCTAAGGTGACCAGCTGGGGGCCACATGTGGTTTTCCTTTCTAGGGCCCTGGCACCCAGCATTCCTGAGCTCCAGGAAGCTGCCTGGCAAGAGAGCCAGCCAGTCCTTGTGTAGAGGGAGGGCCAGTGACCTGCTGGCAGCTCAAGTGTCAAAGGACCCCAGCCTTTGCCCTCTTGGCTCCCATTCATGGATGCTGCCGGCCAAAGGGCCCGGGGCCTGCTCCAAGAGCCGCACGGAGAGCTGCACCACTGAGAATGATCGCTGTTCAAGGTCACCTTGTTAATAAAACTGGAATTTAAACCGTCTTTTCCCTCAAATCCAAGTTTTCCCATACACTCCGCTGAAGGTAAGAGTGTGAAGATTTTAGAAGCAGGCAGTCGGGGGAAGGCTCGCCGCAGCTCTGCTTGGATGACAGGACGCACTTTTGTGCCCGACCCCTATAGGGCTCAAGGGACCTGGGTCTCACCCTGCCACTGGGCAGCCTTTGCATCACCCAAGATGCCACAAATGAAAAGCCAGAGTGGTAGACAAGAGGCGAGGCCGCGGGGATCCAACCAGGAGGAAGGCCCCGGCAAGCAAGGTGGCCTTCAGCCGACAAAAGGCAGAGACAAGGAATGGAAACATCAGTCTAGAATGAGGCCACACCACAGGCGGCCACTTCAGGAAAAACTCTGCTCTGGTTTACCAAGGCCTGTGGTTCACCCAGAGATCCAAGTGGGGGCGGGAGGGGACCCCCACCACAAGCAGGTGCTGGGTCCACATGTTCACCGTCAGTGTGGTACCAGACTCCCTGCTCAAGAAATCACGTTAATATAAAAACTGGGACTCGCAGGAACCCCGGAGATGGAAGCAAAAGCAAACCACTCTGTGAAAACCAGTCCACAGCCCAGGGTGCACGGGTCTGCTGCAGGAAAGTTATCCCCACGCAAGATGAGGGTGCATTTAAAAAAAAAAAAAAATCACTGGGAGAAAAGAACCACAGACACAGCAAAGGAAAAGGAGGGGAGAGGATGGGGGTGGGGAGACAAAGGAGAAAAATTACACCCCAAGGACTAGAAATAATAGAAGCAAACTGAAAGAGAATAAGTATGGCTGAAGTCAAAATACACAGAGATAACACAGTGAGAGAAGTGGATCGGAGAAGCAACTCAAGAGCATTTTCAGAGATGAAAGACATCTATTTTACTGAAGCTCCTACGACTTGCAGCTCCTCCAGTGGAGTTCAGAGCTCATCAGCATGGCCAACAAAGCCCGCGGCCCAGCTGCCCTGCCCTGCTCTCCAGCCCAGTCCCCCGCCCCTGCCCCCCACTTCCTACCCCTGGGGTCCCAGGTAAGTCCAGCACACAGCAGGTGGTCCCACACTCGCCTGTAAGGCAGACCCTCTCCTCCAACCGGCATACCTCCTTCTCATTCCTCTTTTAAAGCCTAGATCCTAGAGGTTCTTCCTGAAGCTCCCAGGTGAGCCATTTATGCGAAGCATTTAGAAAGGTTCTACTACTCTGAGTACTTTTCACACACTACTTACTCCACTCTGTTGAAATGACCCGTGCTTACACCTGTCTCCCCCTTGCACCCTGAATCCCTTGAGAGTAAGCTTAGGCCAACTCCTCTCTGGCACCCCAGTGTCTGGAGTCCGGGCTGGTACACAGCGTACGGCAGGCACTAAAAGCTCTTAGCACGATGCCCAACATCGTGTTCGTTCCCACCTGACTCCAAATTGTTCCTGAGTTTACTCTTAACTGTGACACAGCAGCACATTTACAGTCAAATGAAAACCCACAGCCCGAGACTAAACCTCACTCTTGGTCCATTAGAATGTGATGGGTATGAAACTCAGCTCTCTCAGAACAAGCGGGGGGGGGGGGGGGGGGGGGGGGTGGGTCCTGATAGTGCTGATGAAAAAAACTCTTACAGGAACGTGACTTTGATCGTCTTAATTTTCAGTTGCTGCCAGGAAAAAAAAAAAAAACAACTAAAAATGCTAAAGATCAAAACTGTCTTAGATGTGTGACAGACAGTTCCATTTTATTTTTTTAGAACAGGAGCGAACTCTCCAACATTTGAAATAACAGCACTTTTTTCATTTCACCACAGAAATGAAGCCTGGGGAGAGAAATGTCACAGATTGACATTAGGTTGAGATAAGTAACTGAAATCTTCAACACTCACACACTCAGCAAAAGCGAATGTACTCGAAGGAGAACACCTGACAACGAAGGCTGAATTCAAACTCCGATTCCTTCGAAGGGGAAAACGATGTTTAACACATGGGAAGAATAACCTTTATTATTTTCTCCCCGCCACCACACACACACTCTCTCTCTGTCTCCCTCCCTCTTTTTCTCCACCACCCCTATTTCAGCTAATTATTTGTTAGCAAATTACTCAGATCCTATGCTAATGCTTTATTTTTTATAATCTTTCAATTAAAAATAGAATTGAAATTGTAACTGTTAAAGCCCCCAGACCTTGGCCAAGGAAGGGTTGAGATGGTGCGCTGCTATGGAAGTAGAAGGAAGAAAGTATTTCAGTCACTTGTGCCCTAAACATATTCTCTTCTGATCACAGAGAAAAACAGGAATTCTACACACGTGTCTCTTCTTTTTTAATAGTATCTCCTTGTCATATTAAAGCAGTTCATGTTCACTGTAAAGACTACAGAAAAAAAAATAACCAATCCTTTATTTTACCCCCTGGAGATACCATATTTTGCCATGTACACTGCGCTCCCATGTATTATGTGTACCCATGTTTTTGGCCCAAATTTTCAGGGGAAAAAAATCTTTTGCTTTAATTTTTTAATTCAAATTTTTAAATGTTTACATAGGTACTTGTTTTTTTGTATTATAAAGAACTTTAGCATTTATTTTTTAACATGTTATGGTACAAGGAATTTTTTGTACCAATAACAAATTTACGATATTTACACATCATGGAAGGCCAAGGTCGTAAATTCAACAAAATCAATTATCGTATTCCAGGGTATTTTGCATACGGATATTGTTACTGATTTCTAAAGTTACACTTTTAACTCATCAGCATAAATAAAAGAATTAAAAACACTTACATAGATATGGAATTAGTACTACCCATGTATAATGCACATCCTTACTTCTCCCTCATAAATTTGAGCAAAAAAGTAAGCATTATACACAGCAAAATACGGTAATTGCTATTAACGTGTTTCCCCTGAAAATAAGACCAAATAAGACCGGGTCTTATACCGTATTTCCATGAAAATAAGACCAGGTCTTATATTAATTTTTTGCTCCAAAAGACGCATTAGGGGGTATTTTCAGGGGATGTCTTATTTTTTTCATGTACAGCAATCTACATTTATTCAAATACAGTCATGTCATCTTCTGGAACAGTGTCATAACGTACTAAATGTGTCCATCTGGCTGATAATCTTAACTGGGGCTTATTTTTGGGGAAACATGGTACTGTTGTAGCGTATTTCTTTTTGGTCATTTTCTCATGCACCTATGTATGTGTGGACCTTAAATATAAATGTAACATCACTATAAAGTATATAAAGTCAGGGCTTATAGATGCAGTGTGTGTCTTGCTTTGAATTCCCACTGACCATGGTGTCGTATGTATTGTGTATCAAGACAGTTAACATTCTTGGAAAACATGGTTTTTATTGGATGCATATCATATTACCATAATTTACCTAAACATTTCCAATTGATGGAAAAGTAGATTGTCCCTAATATTGTCAATAATGCTGAAATAAGCCTAAGCATAAATACAGCTGACTGTGACTGAGCACTTAGCATACATCTTACACGGATTATCTAATTTACTTCTCACAACGACCGTTTGCCGTGACTACTAATATGACTCTGTCTTTGGTGGAGTAAACTGAGTCACAGAGAGGCTAAAGAACCTGCTCAAGGTCCCCCAACCATTATTTAACAGAGCCCAGGTTTAAACCTCTTGGGCTCCTTCAAGCCTCATTTACTTATTTATAATCCATCTGTGGTAATCCTCATTATTTCTAACCCATAAAACATCCTGCTGATTCTGAAAGATCGGTTAACTATATTGTAGATTTCCATGGTTCCATTTTTAACATTTTACTCTTTAATTAATCCCAAATTTATTTCGGTGTTTGTCACAGGCGAGGTTAACTTTTCCCCAAGAGTTAGCCACTTACTCCTCGTTTGTCTTTAAAACAAACGTTCCTTTTCTCTCTGGATTGTTGTACTATCCTTATCACATGTTAGCTTCTTGTAACTTCTCAGGGGAGTGAAACTGTTTTTCTTCCACTAACCTATATACTTCTGAACACTGCCACTATTTAGCTTTAAAATATATTTTAATATTGTTAAAACAATTCCCTAATTTTTTTTTCTTCAAAATTTTATCGCTGCCCCTGCCCGTGGGATTTTAATTGGCCTAGCAATAAACAAACAAGTGAGTTTAAAAAACAACTAACATCTTCATAATATTCCGTATTTCCACCCAGAAACAAGGCACATCTCAGTTGATGTTTTCCCCTCACCTAAGTTGCAGATTATTTCCTGTTGTGGAATCTGTAAAATTATCATTTTTACTGTTACACAAAATCCACTGAAAATCCCTGCTGTCCAGACTGGCTCCTGTGACACAGTGAAGAACTGAGTGGCAGTTAAGAGAACTAGATTCCAGGCTTGTACAAACTGCTGAGTCACCACGGGCAAATGACATCCACAATGTCTCCCTTGTGTATCTAGGACGCGGGTCAATTACGCTCCTGAGAAATCTGCATGTCCCTGAAAGGGAGCTCTCCACACGCCTCTCAGGGAAGTCAGATCCTACCAGGACACGTCAGGCCATAAAGAAAACAGTTCGGCAAGCATTGATGAGTGCAATCACTGTCAAGAACGACTTTCCAGTCTGTCTCACATGCACTGCACTGTTTTACAAAAGGTGTCCACTCTCAGAACCCACCAAGTTGGCCAAAGATTTCAAAGGACGAGCCTCCAATGTCTTTTTCCAGTGAACACGGAAGCAGTGGGGTACCGTGGGAAGGAATGCCTCGGGCTCTGCAGTCAGAATCCAGCCTGTTATCGCTCCGAGCAAGTAACGGAACCGCTCTACACTTTGATGTATCAGAAAAATGGGATGCTCATGCACCGTCCATTAATTCTTTCCACTACATACCGGGTGTTGTGGCAGGTGTTAACCCAGAGTGTGTTCCACCTTCTAGGAGCTTACAGGATGGTGAGGAAGAGCTGGTGGTGGGGACCACAGCACTGGGCCTGGAGCCTAGTTGGTATGCAGTAGTAATAGTACAGACAGTAGTCAACTGTTACATTTTATTTGTATATTGAGCACGATGAGCCTTCCTTTTAAATAATGTTACACCTTTTCTGCAAAAGAACAAGTTGATCACTTCACAACAAGACACAGAAAAAAAAGGGGTTTTGGTTCTTTAAAAAAAAATTTACAGCTGCAACAAACTAAACCACGATATATGTCCTCTAGATAGGAATTTTAATTTCATTTACTGTAACAGGAACTGTAAGTTCAGGAAACTAATGGTGACAGCTTGATTTATGAATTTTGACATATTTCTTGAACTGGGATTACATTACAAAGAAAGTGGAATTCTAAGCAAGTCCGATCTTGCCTATACATTCAATCTTCAAATCAATAAGCTGGGATTCTATGCAACTTGTTTCTGACGGAGGAAAAACACACAGTCTAACTGAGACAGGCCATGTACCTGTAATTTAAATGAAGTTCCTTAACACGCTCTCAGAATCGAGCTAGAACAGTTTTGGTATCCACACAGAAAACACTTTACTAGGTAGTAACAAAAGAAAAATTCAACTCAGAAAGCATTTGTGGTCAAACTGACAAGAAAAAAAATGATTCTTGTCATAAAGAGAGTGCCCATATTTGCTTTCACTTTACTTCCTCCAAAAAGCCCCCTCTATTAGAAAAGAAATGTACACAAAATAAGGAATATGAGGATTACTTTAAACTTCGTAAGTACCTGTGAAATACTGTCTACAACTTTCTATTCAAGTATATACAATGGGGAGGCACTGAAACGAGTTAGACCTAATCATTTACAGCGAGACTGGTGGAGAAGGGAGGGTGAGAGAGGAGGAGGTGGTAAGAGGCACCAGACAATCTGTTAGACACTTTATATATGTGATTACATCTAATTCTTCCAACCCCATAAGGCAGCTACAACAGTCTCCATTTGACACACAAAGAAGGTGAGATTCAGAGAGGGTAAGTCACTTGTCCGAATCTACACAGCTAAAAATGGTAAAACAGGCAAATCAAGGTTGATCTAACTCTAAAGTCCTATTTTTGTTCTAGACCAAGCTTTCTGTCTGTTGTGAGCTCCCTCCGTGAGCATCAGGCATATTTATGGCTCCAAATGCTACAAGCCGAGCAAAGGCAGAGGGGCCAGTGAAGGAGAGCCCACTGTCTGCACATTTTCAGCAGCCGTCCCGTAATTCCCCAATTAGTCAGGCCCAGGTATGGGACTGACACTTCCCATGAAGGTAGAAAAATAAGAACTTGGGAGAGAAGGCAGATTGAGCCATTGTCATCCAGGAAGACCCAGAGACTAAACATGAAGGGAGAAGAAAGGGGCTTCTAAGTACAAGTGAGCGATACACAAGTCCAAGTGTGTGTGTGTCATGGTCTTGCTGGTGGCGGTTCATCGGCGAATGTCACACTAAAAACAGCAGCAGGCGTCTACTGAAATGCACCAGAATTAACAACCGACGACACACTTGCATACAAACACTGAAGGCACAGGGGGCGAGTAATGAAGGGGGTAAAGAACAAGCGGTGTGGAGAGGAGTCGGGGGTAGAAAGCGCTTCTGCATCCACCTGAGGTTTCCCAGAGAAGGCACCTTGTGACCGTGAGTTCTAAAGGCCAAGGTAAGGTCACATGGTAAAGGACACAGGCTGGGCAGTCCACACCGTTGTAGGCTAGGCCAAGGATGCGACAGGCGCGGGCAGCTGTGAGGACGGCAGCACAGGCCGTGCTACCCCGGCCCATGTGACGGCGGCGCAAAGGAAACACTGACGCACACCAGTCAACAACCACTTCTCTGCAGGACAGTCACTCAGACATCGGGAACTGACATGTCAGCCGGTCCTGACGTCCAGAACAAGCACCAACCCTCCTGAGAGCAACAACCTACCGAAAATCATTAGGAATCACAACAGACTTTTCTAAGGTTCATGATTTAATGGGCAAATAAGTTGCTTGAGGATATTTCCAGATAGGAAGAAACCATAAAAAAGGGTTTAATAGTTTCCCAGCTCTTGGCTCATGTCTGGATATGAAAAGCTGAAAGGTACCACCCCCTTCCAACAAAAAAGCCACTAAAAAAGAAAAATGATCAAGGCATGAATGCTTAAAAACTGAAAATGTAGTCTAAAACTTTAACATTAATGAAAAAAGTACACTCATCTATAAAGCCTAAACCCAGATTAAAAAATGTATTTTCGATTGCTCGCAAATACTGTACTATGTAGATGCTCTTACAGTCTAAAGTATAGATACGGATAAGTCAAATACCAATAAGGAAAATTACAGTAAGTTAGAATACATTCAAATATACACGAAACATGACTTTCAAAAAATTACAGAACCCAGAATTTTCCTGTGAAATTTTATTTTTACTACGTCTTTGCTTGTAAATATAGTCTGGATATTACAGAGTAAAATACAGACTCCTTGAAAAGGAGGGTTGTGACTTATTTGCTTTATATTTTCAGAACCTAAAATTGTGCTTGCTTTGTAGTGGACTCAATAAAATTTTAAAAATAAATTCTCATTCAAGAGAAATTTACTGTATGCCTACTATGGGGCAGGTAAAATTTGGGCTTGGGGAAAACATAACGGGCAAAACATTTTAATGAAAAATGTATCACAAAGGTTTTTCTATGCATATATTAATAAATAAAACCTACCTTCACGACAGGTAATTTGGGATTGGGCTTGTCAAATAGTTACCTTTACGTGAACTTTTCCATACAGCACAAACTTATTTTAAAATGAATTTAGGCCTGTTATAAAAGCTTCCTGTGTGCACATACTTGTACACATGGGGTCAAACATACATGTGCGTGCTAGGAATCTTTTCCATCACGGAGGAGGAGGTGGAAGAAGAGTAAAAACCGAACAGCACAACCAGAAAACCTTTGGCAGAATTTATTCAACAGCCAAAACAGTGGATGGCCCATCGCAGCCAAGACAATTTCTTTGGGGAAAAAGAAGGTAGATAAACTAGGTCACCCGCCTGTCCATTTTGAAAAAAAGAATGCATGTAGCTTTATGGAGGAAAGAAAAAGTGTTTTTTTCCCTCCCCTAATAAAGTGTTCACTTAAAGAATTTATGATAATAGCAAAGAAAAGAAGAATGGGGAAGGAAGAAAATAAACCATACATTCCTTATTCTAACAAAGAAGCCAAAGAATGCTTTCTTCATGTTTATAGCATTAATACCGTGTGCTTTTTACAACAGAAACCAAAACAGAAATCTCCATTTCAGGTCCACAAAGGTTTAAAGGTAAACTAATCAGCGCAGATGTGGCAAGGGAATACTGTGTAAGCGGAGCGCAAAAACAAGGCAAGTACAAGCCGGGAAGTGTTAGGAACCCCCCAGCGTGCTTTGGTAAAGGGAAGCCCAGCAGCCCCTTTCCAGTTCAGGAAACACTACAATCCATGCTGTGTACAGACTCACGGGAAGGCTGTAACAGCCATTTCTGAGCAGATCTGCCAGCTAAGCCAGGCTCCTCGCTGCTCTGAAGTACAGCCCCAGACACGGGGAGGGGTAAGGAAAAGGCTCTGCCTTCCCATCACCGTGGTGCTCCTGGCAGTCCCCTCCTGTCCGGGCACAGCCAGCCAGAGGAGCACACGGCGCCTGTGTGACAGGCCTCCCCACACGGCCTTCTGTTCCAGTTACATGCGCTTGTGCGTGGTATCACCTGTTAAGGTGACTGTCTTCTCCAGAGCCTGCAGCACACAGTGGCTTCCCTTCGATCGATGCTACCTGACATTAAATCACTGTCTCTCTCGGCCTTGGTGTTTCATTTAAAAACCGGTGACAATTACACCTTTTCAGTCTTTTCCCCAGAGGTGTCATAAGGCTCCAATGAACCAACTCTGTCTGTAACAAGTCCACCGGGTGCCAGCCTGCAGGTGGGTACCACGCTCAGTGCAATGAACAGCGGCACACAGACAAGCACAGAGACCCAGTTGGGCTTAAATGGCTTCTGATCAAACCTCAGAGTAATCAGGTAGGACACAAACATTCTGGGAAAATGTGTGCATTCATGATTGGGGATTCTGGTTCAAAGTGGCAAGGATGATGCCTAGATACCCCGAGATGGAAGCATTGAAGGACCCCCAAGGCTGGGAACATTCACATTTGGTGAACGGATGAGTGGAGACAGAGATGTGCGTCCCAGCCAGACGCGCACCGAGAAGGGGCTGCAGGGGCCTGGCTAGCCTAGGAGAACCAGATTCACCAGCCTCCCCCATCTTGTTTGAAGTCCTTCGGGAAGTCTATTTCAAACGTCTCCTCCAAACCCCTGGAATGCTCCCAAATGAGGCACCATGGCCTGGGGAGGAAGCAGAGGCCAGGAGCTACTCAGGGCTCTGCAACTCACTCACTGGATGGCCTCTCCCTAAATTGTCTTTGGCAGAACCTGCTTTGCAGGACCCAATGCAAAGATGACACTGGTACTACCCATAATTCACTAAACACAATGCTGGGACATCGCAGACACTAAACAAATCATCAGTCCGGTTTTCTTCTGGGTGAAGGAGGAACAAAGTTAGGCTACATGATACAAAATCCCCTAACACGCATCTTCAGTCTCAGGGCAGAGACAGAACTAAATTTCCCTTTAGGCCCCAATTTGGGTAGAAGTGGGACGACCCGTCTAGACAATTCAATGGTAGTTAATGGCCTGGTGACAGACCTGTTACATACGCTCCTAATCACCCATTTCTCCAAAATTGGAAGTGAAGTCACCTGAGGGGCTAGTGAGTACCATCCCTCCAGGAAACCGTGAGCAAAGTTAACGTCTGTAACACCCGGCTGGAATCAGGACGTGGCTGCCAGAATAAAGAAGCTTCCAGCACATTCACAACAAGATTGTGAGGCTGTGTCAGATTCTTTGGAAGGAGGAAAAAAATTGCAGAGGTAATGCTTTCAGGTTAAGGCCTTTTGTTGGCACAGGTAAGAAAGTGGGAGAAACAGAGGCATTCTTATACTCAAAGAACGAGCTCCTTCATACCTTCGAGAGTGTTTGCTCAGAAATCAGCAGTGCTCTTAGCAACTGCACACGTGAAGGCACCCAGCGTGGTCTTCCTGGGCGCCCCGGCGACCTCTCCACAGCAGCACTTGGACACACTCCATATTTACTTACGGTGCAATCTGAGCCTGACTTCAGTGAGCTATTTCATAAGCCTTTTAAGGGTTACTACATTTTATTCCTCTAAGAGGCCAATCCAAAGTAGCAACAAAAGAATAGTTAAACACAAGAAAAAACACCTCCTTTGTGCTCCTCGAGAAAGGCAGTTTTGGTCATTAAAGAGGTAAAGTGTTTTATTCTCTAGAAACTTTCTCTTACAAAGATCAGTCCAGTAATTTTCCAAGGGGAGATTAGGAGTCTTCCACTCAAACCTGCTTGAAGATAAGGAGGAGTCGAAATGGTGCACACGTATAATAAAAGAGCAGGTTACCTGGCACTGGTTCTGTGCCATGTCCCATAAGAATCATTCTACTTGTCAAATGCTGCATAACACACTGCTCCCAAATTTAACATGTTAAGATGACCACTTTATTTTGTCTTTTCTCTCCTCCGTCTTTTAGGCTGGATGATTACTATTGATCTATCTCCAAGCACACCAAGTCTTTACTATGTCGTCTCTATTGAGTTGTTAAGCTCAACCAGTAAAATTTTTTAAATTTTATTTTGGATATTGTATTTTTCAGCTCTAGTATTTCCATTTGGTTCTTTTTTTTTTTGGAGTTTCCTGTTTCTTTAACATACTCTCTTTTCGTTCATTAAAAGCATATTTTCCTTTACATCCTTGAGCACAGTTACAATTGCTTTAAAATCTTTGTCTGCTAAATCTAACATCTGTGTCATCACACAGTCAGTCTCTGTTAGTTATCTTTCTTTCCCCACTTAAGAATTTTCCTGTGTGGCAAGTAAGTCCAGATTTCATCCTGGGCACTGTGAGTGCTCTGTTGTGGAAACTCTGCATTCTATTATATTTCTCTAAAGAATGTTATTTTTGTGTTAGCAGGCAATTATCTTAGCTGGACTTAAACTGTAAACTCTTCAGAGCGACTGCTCAAATCTCAATATAATGAGTTTACCCTTAGTTTAACTGCTTGGCCCCTGACCCACACATGTGTGAATCGGGGGTTTTGGGTCATTGGTACAGAGAATTTCTGGCTTGCTTTTTCCTTTCCAGGATAACCTCCTTTGCCTTCAAATGGCTGTGGTTGCTTCAACCTGTCCTTTAATTCTTTACACTAAAAGGTTTGTAGATTTTCTATCAGAGTTTTAATTGCCCTGCATAACACACTGTGCTTTTCCCTTCTTCCAAGTGTTAATTCAACTCTAGAATCTGCTTGTTTGGGTCAAATTTGAGTGTCTTCACATAGCTGTCTTCTGCCCAATGTGTAATTATTATTTGTTGGAAGATAAGTCCAATAGTAGCTGACAGGGCCATTAACAGAAGCAGAACCTACACAACTTAATTTTCCCCCAACTTTTACTTTTTTCTCACCATGCTGTGGGTGATGAATTCAGGAAGGGCTTGCTGGGCAGATTATTCCCGACTCACGCGACACCTGCTAGGCAACTAAGGAACTGAGGTTAGCGCCACTTCCAAGCTGGTTTCTCGCTCACAAGTCTGGTACCTGGACTAGTCTCCTTCTCTCTCCTCATCACATCTCCTCCTCCAGGGCTTTTCCATATGGACCTGGCAACTCACAGCATGGTGATCTCCGGGAATCTGCACTCTTACGTGGCAACTGGCTGCCAAGAGGCCAGCAATGGAACCTGCCGGGCCAGTCTGGAGCTTTACCAGAAACAGTACAGAATCACTCCAACCATATTTTATTGTTCAAAGTAGTCACAGGGCTATAATCACCCAAATTCAAGAGGATGGAGAAATAAATGCCCACCCTTGATGGGGGAGTGGTAACGTCACACTGTAGGAATACATGTAGAATGACAGATTATTTGTACGACCATCTCGGAAAAACGTAATCTGCCACATGTACATTCAATATTTGATGAAGCAAAACAAATGCCACCTAAGGTAAAGCTCTAAGAAGATGCAGGCAGGCGATGTGAATGAAGCACGTGGTGTAATTCTCCCGCTATCTTTTTTATCACCCTCTCTTATTATCTATATAATTAACCTCTAAGCTATTCAGCACAAAGTAGGTTTCTAATCCAGTCTATTGAGTGTCCAAAGATTCAATATTATGTCCATTTCAAAATACCTAGAAGAAATGCTTACGATGTCATCATTCAAAATGTAGGCTACAGACATGTTAAGGTTTATTTTTCCCTTATGATAATGTCGATAATAACTACCATTTACTAGATATTTATGTGTTTGACAATGTCTAGGCTTTTTAAATACCTGTTTTTATTGACTGTCCTCTGTGTGATATGAGTGCTTAAGTGCACAAGCTTAGCACCAACACTGACAATTTCTAAGAAAGGAGACTGACCCAAACACACCAAGGACAAACACAACGCAAATGACCAAAATACTAACAATTATGGCATCTTATGCTTACCTGTGGGAACAGATACATATACATGTACATAGCTCAAGCTATGGTCCAAGCACCTCAAAGCTTTCACTCCAAAAGAGTCAATATATTCTAATTCTAAACACTACCCTCTAAATGAAGTCCCATATGCATGATAATAATAAGAAACAACCTTACCTTGTCCTGGTTCTCTTTATTCTTGTAACACATATTTCCAATCAGACGAATGAGATGAGACTTGAACCCCTCGGCCACATTTGAGACGTTGCCTTCCGCCTTTATGTAACCACAGGCACTGAAGACGCTTGTGCTGTCCAGGCCAGACACGTGGACCAGTCGCAAGAGATCTATCCCAGGGAGGATAAAACTTCATTTTTCATAGAAAAGTTTTTAGGATTTTGCACTAGTTTTCCGTAAGTAAATCTAATTTATTTTAATGAATTACTATTAGGTTGGTGCAAAAGTAACTACGGTTTTTGCAATTATATTTAACCTTTTAAAACGCAATTACTTTTGCACCAACCTAACAAAATAAACTAAAGGTAGCGAGTCCTGAAAGCTTTCTTTAAATAATGATTAGAAGGCTCTTCTGCTTTTGCTTTAAAATTTTTCAGGACTCTGGTTTTGGGGACAGAAGCCAGAATGATGACCCCAACTCAGACTTTCTACTTAACCACAAAGAAAAGTTGGCTCACAATTTTCCACCATCTTTCTTAGAAAACAGTTTCCCATTCCAGCTTCTTTACGAAAGAGCTGATGTGATGACAACAGTCAGGAAATCTAAAAACAACACCGATCTGTAATGCGCCATGTGACAGAAACCAAGAAACATATCGATCTTTTCTCATTGGCCAGATAATCAGAAAGCAGCAAGTGCTCTCCACAGATCTATTCTGGCCGCATTCAGAAGAAACACCTTAAAATTGTTATACTCTATGAGATGCCCTTCAGCGGCCTCTGGAAATAAGCAAGCTCCCCGAAGCTGCATTTAAATGTTAAGTATCTCCTTGAACCATCTCAGCAAATCTGCTGTGTATCCCCAAAAATAAGACCTAACCAGAAAATAAGGCCTCACGTGATTTTTCAGGAGGACATCCCCTGAACATAAGCTCTAATGGTCTTTTGGAGCAAAACTTAACATAAGACGCGGTCTTATTTTCGGGGAAACACAGTATTAAGGACACCTATCACTTTGCCCATTTTATAATGAAGGAATCAGGATCGTAGAAGTTAGTCGTTTCACAGAGTTGGGATGGCCACCCATGTCTGCCCTGGCTCCAAACACATGTTTTTCCCACAATGATTCGGTTTCCCATGTTCGTGGTATTTTAATTATCACTAAAAGCACTGCGTTCAAAAATAAAACACGTATAAGGTTCCAACTGTCTTCTATAGCTTACTGCTAACTTATCTACCATCTGGATACAAATTCATCTTTCTTAGCATATGGGTCTCCAGAATAAGTATAATCTTTTTTAAAGAAAAAAATAGCAAAGAATGAAGAGCAACCATAAGTGTAGCTAACTCAGGAACAGGCTCTGCTTGAATTATTTTGCCAACAGTTTTTCAGCAAAGACGGTAAAATTTCAAACACTGTCTTCTGGTTTAAAAACAATATTCTTATAAGAATAGAATACACAATTATTATGTGTAAGGCACTATTCGTCATGCCCCATAAATGTAATTAGGAAAAAATTTACTCACAAATTTGGTAAAACTATAGTACTAGAAAAACTGCCATTATCATGATGGAAACCTCCCCCATCAACAACCCCCCACCATCATCACAAATACCCCATCATGGTCATCACAACCACCTCTGATGAAACATCCACCATGCACACCTGTGTGCCCTCGCATACTGATGAGGCATCCTGAGTTAAACAGCAGGTAATGACAAAAGCCTGAGCTGTTACCAAAACACCATAATTCCTCTCAAGAAAAAATATTCCAAAAAATCTCAAAAATATACCAATACCCTGAAAATTACGGATCTGTGTTTGGACTTCTATGACAGTATCACAAGTCAAAGATTTCTCAGTTAAAAATAGTAACGTGTGATATTTCACTCACCAACCCCTCTCTCGAGCAAGGCAGGGTAAACCTGTAAGTAGCCGAGCAGGTCACTGTTAGCAGTCATTTCACACAGGACATCCAGAAGCCTAATTATAACCAGTGCCTCCTAAAAGGAAAAGGAAACATGTAAGTTTTTACATCCAGCTAAATGATCTGACTGCTCTAAATACCGTAAGTGAATGAAATATTACAGTAAGTACCAAAGAGTCAGTGCTTCTAACACCTGTAAAGAGAGAAACAGCAGTGTCAAGAAGAAACCAGAAGCTAAGCCTGTACATGAATGACCGACCCTTTGCACTGACGGCAGATAGCACCATCAGGGACAAGACGACGTGTCATCATCCTGTGTCTTCGTGGAGCAAAGAATCAGAAAAGTTCTTATTCAAGCAAAAATACCTCCAACAGTGGAATAAATTCCAAAATTACTAGCTACACACATATTTATGCAAATATAATACTTTCCTTTTAAAGTGTTCCTAGCAACACAAGTTCTACTTTAACGATACGAATACCCAACGAAATACATTCATTTCTTGTCCACAGGAATCCTGTAAAATGCTGTGGTTGGAAGGACTCTGGCTCCAAGAACTTGCATTATTTCTGGATAAATATAAACCTATATGCAGTATCTTGGTAGGCTGGAAAATATATTACTTGAAAATGTTAGTTGGCATAACTACTAAGTAATTTACTATCAAATAGACTACGTGATCAAGAAACTACCAACTGCATGGCATTAGTCAAAATTAAATTTAACATGCAATTTCGGTACAGATTTTGAACCTCATTTTTAACATATATATTATTTGACAAAATGTGGTAGATGCTATAAATTTAGGTTATAAAGATAACATTCTTTAAAAGAAAAATAAATACTGCCTTCTGTTAATTCTACATGTGTATTTATCATTCTCGAATTAGGATATTTAAAGGTCCTATTTTAATATAGCATTCTGAAATCTCAAAATAAATAGCAAGAAAGAACACACACTTTTAATGCCTTGTATCTTTAATTTTATTTAATAGCTTTCACTTGCTAGTTAAAAAGTTAGTGGCAAATATCTAGGTAAGAAGTCTGAAATGAGTGCCATGTTTAAAAGCCTCTTGAGCAAATCCATGAACTCTGCATGGCGTCAGCACCCTCTTTTGTTAAATGGAGAGCTGCCCAGATGTCATCTCCTGATACCATTTCTCCTTCAAGAAATGGCTGATTAATTCTAGGTCCAGGGCAATACACACGAGATGCTCCTGAACAGCTCGTCATACCAGACGCAAGGACGCTCCCAGAGACTATCAGGATCAGGTCAGAAGAAATCAGAGGCCACTTGGAGAGGCTCCCACTGGCCAGCAAGGGCACAGCAGAACATTAGGAAGTATAATAGCTGCAACGGATTGAAAACAAATTGAACCATGACTTCAAAATAATAATTCAAACAAGTCACTCATCATCTTTGGATGACACCACAAAACCAACTCCTTACTTTGAACATTGGTAATCAAAGGGGGGGGGACATCAAAATGTACCTTGTATCACTTAACAGTTAATTAGGGGAAGACTCTCTTTATAAAATATTGCAGCTAATAAAAAACGAATGACAGAATCAAAACACCATCATTTCACAACCTCTAAACAATGGACGGAACTAGGTAATAATCAACACCCACGAACATCAAAAAGCGACAACAGACATTCTGAGTCTCTTGATGAAAGTATGTATCACCAACAATGAAACATGATTGAAAACAAAAACTAACTCGAATCTGAATAAGCCTCTGGAACTAATTATCATTCACAGGAAATTTGAGAAAAAGAAGAGTAGGTTAAGTACCACCATGGAGATATACTCATCAAAATCCAAGCTGTAGAAAACTCTACAGGTAAAACAACCCAATAACAAATAACTAGCAAAGGGGGGGGGGCGGGGGAGAGAAAGAGGAGAAGGAAAAGGGAACCTACATACTATACTAAAGGAGATTTCAGACATACCAAACAATCGCAATGTAAGGCCCTTATCTGTATCCTGATTCAAAGAAATAAACTTAGAAAAAGTTAAAAAAAAAAAAAAAAAATCACACAATGGGGATAATGTGAATACTGTTTTACTTGATACTAACATTTCATTGTTATTTTTAAGATATGCTACATATATTTTACTTATGTGTGAAGATTCCTTACCTTTTAGAGATACATATAAAATACTAACTGATGAAATACGTTGGTGCTCTATTTCAAGCCAGGGAAACTGGCATAA
The DNA here is from genome assembly GCF_057876585.1 of Rhinolophus sinicus. Lineage (NCBI taxonomy): Eukaryota > Metazoa > Chordata > Mammalia > Chiroptera > Rhinolophidae > Rhinolophus > Rhinolophus sinicus. The sequence continues at coordinate 5,302,707 of NC_142501.1, forward strand.
AAACAGGTGGAATTGTAGGCAAAACGAGATTGGTAATCAATAGATACTAAGGGGCTGGAAGAGATGATCTAAGTTTCCTTCCAACTCCTAAATTCTGGTATTAACTAAAAGAAACCCAAAAGAAACAATCTATCTCTACCTAACACATCCCCAATTTTAATCATTAGAATCCTTTTATGAATAAATTATATCTAATGAGCATCTGGAAATTAATAACAAAAGCCAGGAAACATTATTCTCTTAAAACATAAGAATAACGAGTCACATGCCCTTCTACTATTTATAAGTATTATAACACTATATTCAATAAATCAGGCACTATGGGATTAAAAAAGAAAGACATAGGCAAATCAAAGAACAAGATTATGAAGTGGGCAAAGGAGGTAACAAAAAGAGTAGTCTCCTGTCAGGATCCTCCATCTGGGTTGACTTCGCCTTTTAGTGTCTCCCAGCTATTTTACAACATTGTAAGTTGTAGAAAAATGATAATAATGCAAATGATTCTTGTCCACAGAAATGCAGATCGCTTGTGTCTGGCTGGAGTGCAATTAATCATCGCCTGTGCACAATGTTTGTGTCTGTTTGTAAGTTCACTTCCACATCCTTTTATTGCATATACATGTGTGGCTCTGAATTCCTGGCCATTTGTTCATCTTTTTTGTTCCCTGTGTAAAACATGGGAAATGCAGAAATACATCAGAATTTAATATATGATATGTATTAAGTGGAAAGGATGAAATTATTCACTAAGTGGCACTGATGCAACAACTAATAGCTAACATTTGGGGAACATTAACTACTCACCAGTCAGCAGGCTATTAATAGATGCTTATATTACAATACAATTCATTTTACCGTTATAGAAACTGGGGCACAGAAAGGGCAAGTAATATTTCCAAAAGCACACATCCCGAAATAGAAGAAATCAAGATTCAAGCCCAAGCAGTCACCAAAGATTACATAATCTTGGATAGTAAGAGGATATAAATAATTCTTTTGGCTCTATACTTCATTCCTTACTCACAAATAAATTCTAGGTTAATAAAAAATGCAGACAATGTGTTGAAAGAACTAGAACATACAGGTGTGTATTTCCACAACCAAAGTTGAAAATGTTTTACTAAATAAGTGAAAAATTTCAGAAGCTGTAAGGACAAAATTGAACTAGATTAAAAACAAACAAGAAACTTCTAAGATGTTAAGAGTACCATAAATCAAATTAAAACAAAAACTTAAGAGAAAAAAGTTTCTAAAATATATGACAAACATAAATTTTCTGAAAATGCTCAGTAATAAATGTATTTTTAAAAGGTAACCTAATATGAAAAACAAATTAACATATTGGCCCCTGAAAAAAAAAGTTAAAGAGAAATGGTAATTAAATCATATTAGTGAAGGTTGTAGAGCCACACATTCTAGTTCTCTATTAGTAAGTATATCATTTAGAAATAGTTCTAAAATTTTTAAATAAATGTAGAAATGTAGTCTCTGCCTCAGCAATTCAACTTCCAGGAATTTATAATCCCAGATATACTTGTCCAAAATTGCAAAGATATTTTTACAAGGATATTCACCATAACATTATTTATAAAAGTTTTTCAAAAAGCAAACGTGGAAACAACTGAAATGTCCACCTATCGAACACAAGTGAAAAAAATATGATGGATCTATACAGTGAAATACTATTCAACTATTAAAAAGAATGAGATGAATATACATACATGTGATAAATGGAAAGCTGCACAAGACAGATCAGAGTAAGGAAAAAAGCGAGCTGAAGAACAGAATATATAGTATTGTTAAAAAAGTAAACAAAAATGTATAGGTATGTATATACAAAAAAACCTTTGGAAGAAAAAGAAAAAAGTATATGCTGATATATCTGTAGAAAACAGATGGGGCTAGACATAAAAGGGGACTTCATAACTTTCTGTTTCATTGACTTCAGCTTGAATTATTTCTTTAACAACAAAACCAGTATTATTTGCTTAATATAAAAATGTCATCCCTTATCAGTATGTGGAATGAAAGACTGCTCTTTAACTTACTCCACAGATATTTATTAAACACCTACCATGTAACAGACACTGCAACTTAAGTTGGGGATGTAAAGAATGAAACAGAATGAAAAAACCCACAATCTGAAGATAATTCTCAAAATATAGGGATACAAAAACATACAAAACTAAAAACAGTTTTGTTTACTTTCATTAGAAAGGCAAAGCTCACTACAAGTAACAAGATGGAGACTCAAGACAAAGCTAAGTCGAATCTTAAAGACTAAGCATATTAGAACTGACAAAAATATGTCAAAAACTGGAAACAAGCACACAGTAAGATACCAAAAGACAGAAACATGTACATTAATATGAAAACCTAAAACTATTTTTATAAAGAAACACATGGAGTAATAAATCTCACGATTTTAAAGCCAAAAAAGTACATCAATTAAAAAACAGATGCTAGAAAAATGACTATTTTCATTCTAATTTTTCCATAACATTATGAGAACTTTATTGGATATCTCTTCCCAAATTGTCACAAATGGGTAAACACCTTGGTTTGCTGGTAGATTGACTGGGGGGAGAGAGAAGGGGGAAGCAGAGCGTAAAGCCCTGATTTGTACATTCGCCGATTTCCTTGGTATAAATACTCAACCATGGCTGACTCTAGGCTACCAAGAGCTTAACAAATTCTCACAAATTTCTGAGTATTTAACAACTGACCCTTGGAAGCTGGTAGAGGTCGCTCCAGCACACCCCTGGAGATATAGTATATTTAAAAATTGAGGTAAAGATTCGTCTTTAAAACTACTGTGGCTTTTCTTTAAAAAACTTCTGACTTAAAGGATAACGTATATCTATTAATATGCACAAGTCTTACGTGTATAGATCAACGAATTTTCAAAAAGTGAACGATTTGGGCTTTTCAAAACAAAACTGTCTACAGTTTTCTATCGTTTAATATATAATAATTTCTCCCACCTTAGAGGATAAAACTATTTGGAGGAAAAATGCAAAATTTCCTCAGTATAAAGTTACATCAGGAAACTTATTACACTACTGAAATCGTCTATACTATAAATGTAAGTGCCTTGAAAGAGTTTAAAGCTGTGATCTCACCAGTACTGAGTTTTCCTTCCCTTTCTGCTGGAAGCACAGCTCACGGCTCCTCCTGCTGGAAACAAAGGCACATGGGATCCCCAGAAGGGAAAGGCAGCCCTGAGGGAAGAAACACCTGCCTTCTGCTACCACAAACAACGGGAGTGAAAACGGGGGCTCATCGGCGAGCCCTAACGGGGTCTGCACGACACAGCACAGAAGGTCAATAGCACAGTAATCTTGAAGAAAAGTATATTCACAGAGAAGGAAATTATAATACCTTCTCGGTAGAACCGCAGCCCACATCTGTAACAGGGTCACCAAGTTCACAGGCGCTCACACAACTCTCCAGGAAATGCCACGGGGCAGTGTCCCCATCCCCTACCTTCCCATTGGTGGACAGTCGCCTCACAGGACAATCGCCGCACCAAGTCCCACCTATGTGCCAAAGCGATCCCCTCTCTAGTCACTGTTCCCACAGTATCAGCACAGGAACGTCCCTTTATGGTGCTTTTGAACATGTTTAAATCAACTTTATTGAGGTATAATTTACACGCAATAAAATACATGCTCGGAGGTGTATGGTGCTGAGTGCTGTCACATGCCTGACAGTTCTGTTACCAACGACGCTCCCTCATGTCCCTCCATAATCAATTCCACCCCCCACTTCCAGCCCCAGGTGACACTGGATGTGCTCTGTCATCATCGATAGGTTTTGCTGCTACAGAATTTCACTGAGATGGAATCATACAGTATGTTCTCTAGTCTGTCTGGCTTCTTTCAGTCAGTATGTGTGAGATTCACCTGTTTCTGTCTCAGAAATACATTCCTTTTTACTGCTCAGTAGTATTCCAAAGAAAGGACACTTCCAACTGTAAGACACAAGGGAAGGAAGAAGGAATAGATAAAAACAAAGAGGCTGTCTGAAGTGAAAGGAGGAAAACAGAATTAACGTAAGAGAAAACCTGAGCAATGGAGGGCAGGCTGGAGGAGAATGAAAACACTCCAAGGAGCTGAACAGGAGGGTGGATGAACAGGAACCTCCTACAACGGGCAGAAGAAAAACTCTCTGGAAGGAAGGAAACTGAGAAATGCGCACCCGACGCGTTAAAACTGGACGGACGTGCCCTTACAGCGAGCAACGCCACTTCTGAGACTGGGTGCTCGGTTAGTCAGTATAGAAACGGACCACCGCCACGGACCACCGCCACGACATGCAAGTATTGCTGTAGCACTATTTTTAACAAACAGAAACAAGAGCCACTGAAAGATCCAATTACAGGCAGTTAGACAAATAAGTGACGATACATTGTTTACTTAGAACGCTACAGTGGCATTTTACAAAGCTGTTCAGAAAGTATTACATGTGTATTCATTCAGACAATATATGCTAAGTGCCACTGTGTACATAGTACAATGAACTTCACAGTCAAAACTTCTGCCCTCATGGAGCTTCTGTTCAGGAGACAAAAACAGGAACTGACAAAAAGATGGCATAGGATGATTTCATTTTTAATATATTCGTGTGTGTACCTGCGTATGTATGCATGCATGTATTGATGTTATCTGCCCAGAATGTATCTTCACTAGATATACTCTGAATGGTAGTGAAACAGGACATTATTTTCCTTTATATTTTCTTAAAAGTTCTGAAATAAGGATACTGGTCTTAGTCCATTCAGACTGCTGTAACAAAAAACAGCAGAAACTGGGTGGCTTATAAACAACAGGAATGTATTTCTCGCAGTTCTGGAGGGTGGAAGTCCAAGGTCAGGGGCCAGCAAGGTTGATTCGGGTGAGGGCCTCTTCCAGGTTGCAGACTGTAGGCTTCCTGCTGCGTCCTCACGTGGGAAAGGGGCCGGGAGCTCTGTGGGTCCCTTTTGTAAGGGCATCGCTCCCATCATGAGGGCTCCCTCACGATCTCATCACCCCCAAAGGTCCTAACACCACGGCTTTTGGCATTAGGTCTCCAACTTACAGGTGAGGGGCAAGAGCACGCAGGCATTCAGGCTGTGGCAGATACGTGACATACGCAGTATTTTTTAAAGCTTTTAAGAAAGAATTCTGACAGAGGACCTGGATGAGTCGGAAGTCTGACCGCTCCTCCCACCCTAGATATGAACCCGCCCTCTTACCTCATCATCCGCATGCTGCTCGGAGGTCAGTTTCAACACAGTTTTGCACTGGTCCACGAAAGTGCTTGCAAACAACTGGGCGTGGCTCAGAAACAGCGGGACTTCGTCCCTGGCCAGGGGCTCCTCAGCCATGACCTTAGCTATCATAATGTCTAACAGCGTAACCCTGCAAACGTAACAGATTTTACATGAATATGCAATACTGAAACTATACAATGCTAAAAACATTTACAGAGACCATTTTAAGAGAATACTTTTATTTTTAACTTTCTTACTTTGCTTATAATGTCTAACTAGGGAAAACATATTTTTGTGAATGAAATTAATCATCAATTACCTATTTTTTTATAATACTGATTTCTCTGATGTGACATGACTACAGGAACAAGCACCTTTTATATCCATTGCTTTGAGCACTAAAATAATTCAACATTTCAGAAATGCTGTTGGTTTAAGTTTTATAATCCATCTCCAACAATAACCATAGCAAAGTGCAGTTCGCTAACATTTATTCACTACCTACTATTAAGCCAAGCGTTTTACACGCATGTTCTCATTTGATCTACACAAAACGCCAGGAGGCAGGTATTATCATTAGCCTCACACTACAGAGGGTCAATGAGGCTCAGTGAGGGTCGTTTACTTGCCCAGTGTCACACATCCCAAGCTGCCACGACAGGATTCAAACACAGGACGCCAGCTCTGACTCCAGGGCCAGGAGCCTCACCACCCATCGTACTGTCTTTCTTACAAAGGTTGGCTTTTCTGTTTGGTTCATCATTTTAGCTTACAAAGACACAAATCTGAAGTTCAAATCTATGCTACTTTTTACATCAATATTTAAATTATCAACTAAATGTTTCTATTCAACAGCTTCTTTCCTTCTCCGAGGAAAAACGAATCACACACCGGGCCATCTATCTGGCACAAATCAAGTAGGAAGTTTCTCAAAATCATATTTTGATCTGGAATTACATGTATAAATCTTATGTATTATATGTATAAATCTGATGTATTTCTATACCAGAAAGGGTATGAGTATCTGAAATGCTTCGCAAACGAGGGAAAACACATTTACATTAGGTATGGAGCACATCTTACTGAAGGAAAAATAGGAATTTTTACTACAAGAAAAAAAACTAAGATACTGAACTCTTCTTACATTTTAATGGGAAAGATCACCAATCTGGAAAAACCACCCACAGACCTTAATGATGTTCGAAACTCCTAAGACCTCAGATTCCTCACAGCAACTATTAATCCAAAATAAAACAAACAAATAATCCCCTCAACTGAGCACAAAAGAACAAGTAGTTCAGGAGTAGGATATTGTTTTCCTTTATTCCCATATAACCCGATAAGTAATTTTATCAGAGGAAGGCACAGGTGTGCACAGAGCGCGGTCTGGAGGAACGAGGAACAAGACGGATGGCTCGTCCCAGGGAAAGGCCTGAACACCAGGCAGGTCATCCAGGTTGTCCAGCGGACAGGCCGTGGGGCCCAAGGGTACAAACTGCGGGCGACCTGGAAGCTGGCGCTCAAGGACAGAAAAGGCAGACCTGGCCTTTACACATGCGCGAGGCAGTCCCTTCCCTCCGGGGATTTCTCCCGGCTCAGCTTGTGCGCGCTATACTCGATCCTGCCATTCTCAGACAGGACACCTAAGGACACAGGCAGTGAGTGACTGTGAAGGAAAAGGGGGAAAGTCAGAAATGAACCTTTAAAATCCAAAATATAAACCAAGCTTGACTGTCACCGGAGAATAAATTATACTGCATTAAATGACGCTACTTATATTAAGTCATCTGCCAATAAAAACTTTTAATGGCTCCTGCTATGAAGGAGCGAGTGGGTCCCAAACTCTTTAGTGGGGTACGTGGGGCCCTCCCAATCACGGTCCCCACCTGGCGATCCATCTCCCTCTACCTCTCGCCGCCATCAAAATCCACCCTCCTTACAACAAAGGAATCACTCAGACACACACAACTGTTTTCAAAATCATTTCCTCGTGGCTGCATTTGCTTGTATGGTACTTGCTGCCCCTATTTCTAGGCCAGAAAGCATGTGTGCATTTTTCAAATGTCCTGCTAGTCAGGGAAAATGGCCCACAATCGGAACGTCTTACTTCTTCCAGCTGGGGAACCACACTCCATACTGCCTTGAAAACATAAAATACAAGTGGCCTAACAAGTGCTTGTCACTCACGGATGTATTCAGTCTGGGGAGGAGGGTGCAACAGCAAGAAAACCCAGTCAAAGAGGTCAGAGATTAGCTGCCTGAAATTATCACACATCAGTGGGAAAGTCTGGCTTCCTTTAACCCAGAAATCATCATTCAGGCTGTGTCAGGCTCACCAGACACAGCCCCACAACTCGGAGTCAAGGGTCTATCATATTATCTCCCAATCACTGGCTGTCCTTAACACTCTATTTCTAATTCACTTCTGATTAAATAGTTAGGTACTGCGTCCTCAAAATGACGATTCATGCTTCATAAAAAAAACAGACAGCAAACTCACCCCGAGTCCTTCTCCTGTGCCTGCCTGTCGCGTTCCTTCGCCTAGAAAATGTCGCTCTTTCCTCACACGTGCCTGGCGACCCCCCCAACTCCCCTTCCCCCCTCGAATGCTACCTCTCCCATAGTCTTTACTTACTCCTGAAGCCTCTGTCTTCCCCGCCATGTCCCTAAAGCACTGTGTCTGTCCTCTCCGGTGACATCTACCACACACGTCTTATGTTAGTTATCAATACCCTGGTTTTACCACTCCCCACCAGGGCTGTCGCGAAGCTTCCAGAAAGGCTACAGGACCCTTAAGGGTGGGCAGTGTCACCCAATTGTGGCCTCTCCTTGAAGAACAAAGGAGAGCGCCCTGCTCAGAGCAGGGCGTCAACACTCCTCACTGGAATGAAGCAAACCAAAGAAACTCTGCTGTAAGTAAAACCGCAGAGGGGTAGAAAGTGCTCGGAGCCTTCTCGCTTGTGTAAAGCACCATGTATGTCTCCCTACACTCAGGCCCATTTCCTTTCATCCCAAGTGGTCAAGTAGGTCACACAATTTGCCGGTATAATTAAATTGCTTCCACGTGTTTACATGTGCAGTTGAGAGGGCACAGAAACAAAAGCACAAATCTCGAGCCAGAATATTCTGGGTTGATGTTTCTTGAAAATGAAGTTTGCTGCAGCTGGAAATCTTACTGAGGCCATAGAACCACATGAAATATGAACCACGAAGACCCGCCTCCAATAAACTCTCTCTCCCAATGAAACTGAGGGCTTCGATCGTCATTCACTGAACATCTGTTGACGGCTCATGACAAACACCATGCCTGACATGCCATCAACAGGAAAGAAACACACCGATATTCGGGAGAAATAAACCACCAGAGAAAGCTTCTCTTTTCTTAAAGGTATTCAATGTGTATGTTCTCATACAGTGTGCTGTTGGCTGTTTTACGCTTTTTACATATAACACGAATGTTCTCTCATCTTAACGGCCTTCAGCTCTAGGTGGCATCAGGTCAGACGCCAGAGCCAGGCTGCCTACACTGGGATGTGGTCGATTAAATGCTCCATTTCTGACTCACACATACTCTCATAGAAAATAAGCATTTTGAAAAGAGCAAGGTCCTCTCCTAGAATAGCACCTTAGCATCTCATTGTGCCTGGAAGGACTAGCTTACTATTTGGTGCCCAAGGACAGCAGCCCATTCTCCTACCTTCTGCCCTGGAAACAGCCTTGCAGGCTTCCTTGGAGTCTGACCTTCTGCTGGCCTTGGGGGTATCTCTGCTGCCCACCTCCCCCCACCCCCCGCCAAGTATCGGGCACTGTAAAATTGTTTTTGACAGAGTTACTCCAGAATGACAACAGCTCTGTCACGCACCCACATGACAAAATGATGCTGCTAAAACTCAGTATCCCTTCCTTGAATACTAATGTGTTGGGCAACTTTGGTGTTCTTAGCATTTGCCACACCACAGAAACCTGCTGAATATAAGTTCAATTAAAAATAAAGAATGAAGCGCCACAGGAACAAATAATCTAGCAACGGCACACTTCCGTTTAGTATTCTCTAAGTTTTTCTCTTTTTTTAAGAAAGGCAGACTGCCACATGTAGCACCTCATTTGAATGTGTCTGGAGTCTTGGAAGCTTAACTTCCCTATGTTCTCCTACAAATGGACCTTGAGAGCTTGTTTGGAGGTTGTAGCCGGGAGCACAGCTACTCATATACCCTTGACCAAAAGAGTCCTCTCCTCTAACAGGGAAGGTCGTCCTCTTCGACTGTGCACACACCTTAGGGAGGGACGCACGTGGAGCGGTGAGGGAGGAAGGGGACACCTGCCTCGCCAGCCAAATCAGCTGAATGAACCCTGGCGATCAGTGGGGTGACAGGTGTCGCAGCCATATCACCCTCACATCCTCTCCAAGCTTTTCTGGTAAATAAAAAGATTTTCATCACACACCTCCAATATATGTAAATTACAGATAACCTACAATTGTCAAGTTAGATTTTAAACATTAATAAAGCTCCATTGCTTTATTTTTTAGATAACAAGTCAATATAAGTAGATGTTCCAGTATTTTCTTGCCATATTCGGCAGGCTTGTCTTGCATACCCCACACTGGAGACGCTGCTCTAATGGAGCAACTACAAAACGGTGGCTGTCACCAAACACAGGACAGACGCCTGGAGAAAGGGCAGCAGCGCAGCTGAGACTCAGGCACAGTGATGCGTCCGAGGGGCTTTACTCGGTTTCCTGCCCTGCTGTCGCCCTCTGCCCTGGCAGCTCTTTAGGCACGTTCCCAGGGTGTCAGAAGCCCAGAGATTTCTATGTCACTACTGACACCTTTCCCCCTAGAACACAAATGAAACAAGGAAGCAGAGCTAAGTGTGTCCAAGCACTGCCACTGAGCAAAGACCACAGTCCCCACAGCGAGCGTCACCAGAATCCCGCCGAGAGCCACCCACCGTCTAAACTGTCCACAGACATCATCCTAAAGGCAGGTTTTGGTGAGTGTCTGACGTTAGCTGAGCAGCCCCGGGTCCACTACTGATTCTGGTGGGTAATCAGGACAGAGAATTCACAAGAGTCAGTTTTTGTCCTTGCAGAATACACATTCTAGCAGAAAAGCACATAATGAGGATAAACCAGCAGATGACATGCAGAGAATTTTGCCTGGGAAAGTCAGGAAAGCCAAAAGAAAGCAGGTAATACCTGATGAGGGCTTATACAGCGTGAGTGCATACTCACCAGGAGAGGCGTGGTCAGGACACTCACAGAGAGAAAAAACAAACAAAGGCAAAAGCAGGAAACTACAGGGGAAGGCCCCGGAGAACAGGCTCGGGGAATGGTGAGAAGTTGTGTGCGGGGAGGAGTCGGAAACAGCACTGTGAAGAGCCTCATATGCCACAGCAGGGAACTATTTAACTGCATCCTGTAAGAGATGACATTTGCTACTAACATGGCACGGCACGACCCACAGGTCCACACTGGCAGTACAGCAGGTAGCAGAGGACGACAGAAGAAAAACAAAGTAATCAGACCCCTCCACATTCATAGCAGCATTCTTCGCAAGAGCTGAAAGGTGGAAGTAGCCCAACTGTCCATTGATGGACGACTGGATAAGTGAAATGTGATATATACACACAATGGCCGCCTTAAAAGGGAGGAAATCCTGACACAGCTACACATGGATGAACCCGGAGGACATCATGCTACGTGAACTAAGCCACACACAAAAGGAATCACTGTGTGATTCCACTTACGTGGGATACAGTCAAATTCTGAGACAGAAAGTAGAGTGGCAGCTGCCAGGGGCTGGGCGAGGGGGGTCCAGTTTCAGTTTTGCAAGATGAAAAAGTTCTGGAAATCGGTTCCTCAGTCATGTGGAATATACTCAACACTACTAAACTATACACTTAGAAATGGTTACGACGGTAATTTTATATTGTGTATATTTTATCACAATTTGTAAAAAGGCTCTTTAGCCCAAGTCTAGTCCAAGATGGCATAAGGGTAAACGGGAGCTGTGACAAGAGTGTGACTTCACAGGTGACTGACACGGCGGCCTGGGAAGGCTTGCTGACCAGTGTGGCCTGAAAAGCAAAGGCACAGGGTTGAGGCTCCCTCTGAAGCTTCTAATCCAGATGGTATTACATTAATCGATATACTAAACAAATCGTTTCATGGGTAAGAACATTCATTCATTTACTCCTTCTTTCATTCAAAAAACTTTTTTTTTTTTTTTTTTTTTTTTTGCACCTGTGTGCCAAGCATGGCCTGAGAAACGTAGACACCACAGAAGATCAAATCCTTGCCCTCACACAGCTAACAATCCCAGGGAGGCGTCATGTAACAGCAAGCAGATATGGGACACGATATGATGTACAAAAAACTATGTGGGGAAATGACAGCACTTCTCCTTTGGAAGAAAAATAAAGAAGCAGCAGGAGGTAACACGAGCAGAAATTTGCATGAAGTCAGGAAGCAGAGGTTGCAACCATTTTATAACTAAAAATGGAAAATGTTTAGTCTGTCATCCTCATTTGGTTAGGAAACGGATCAGTTTAAAAATACATCACTCGATAGGAATAGGGAAAATATTAACTAGAATATTAAAATATCATTAAACTACATATTCCTCCTGTATCCAGGCGTTCTTTATTGCAAAACAATTTACTCATTTATAGCTCTGCTCATCATGTTGCTTATTTTAGGTCAAAAACTACAGATAATTCTTTTTCTGCAATAAAAGTATCCACATGTGGTGGTGGCCGGGGCACTGGCCTTATAAATGTAGGATTTAAACAGACCTGAAAAGCACGAACCTTTCCTTTTTGTGAAAGACATTAAACAAGAAAAACCGCTCCTTAACAGGACTACAAAGGGGCGCACAGGCTTCACTGTTGGGACCCAGAGAGCAGGAATTTCCAAACCGCTGCAACTATAAAAACTGTGACTACGATGAAAACATGAACATTTCTTGAAGTTCTCGATCATTAGGTCAGTTTCTGATCATCGGATTTCTGAGGGTTTTATTTTCCTAAGATGACATTTCCAATCGAGTGCAGAAGAACACACACTACTGGGAAGGGAAAGAGTACTGGGAGCCATTTGAGTCAGTCCTCTAATCTTACCGGTCAAGAACTGAATCCAAACACGGGAAAGGGACCTGGTAGGTCACATGAAGCGTTTCTATCACAACGAGGCAGGGAGCCCAGGTCTCACTCCAGGGCATTCACTGCTGCTCCTGCTACAGCAGCGGAGACGGCACAGACGCTACTGACTTTCCTTCAGACTGAACTACCTCTGGAAACTACCAACCTGGTAGAGAACAGCCCTAATCATTGTACCAGCGATGTGAACAGATGAGCACAGTTCAAATACGCAGCTGCAACCGACAGTTGCATGCATGACTATTATAAAATCACGGTGCAAGCATAACATTTTGTTCTTGACGATTTTACTGTGCCTTTACTGGATAATGGCGCCAACCTGGATTCTGCAACCCTCCGTTAATCACCGTCTGCTGTGGCTGGCTAAGCTGTAATGTTAACCAACCAATTTAAAACCATTACTGACACAGAAACATGTATTTAGAGATTTTGTGCCAACTACGAAACCACACCGTTTTTCAGTCATGTGTCCAGGATACTCTATATGGAATGCTAAATACTCAAAACCACACTGGTTTTGGGGGTTACCTTTCTTGATTGCTCATTTTGGCATACATGGCTTGTACCAGTTCCGGGCTTTTCAGAAAATGGTCTGTAATAATCAAGAACCTAAGAAAAAGGAGGAGAAAGTTTGGTTACTAGAAACATAGTAAAACAGACATGGCTTTACCTACTTTATAGGCGTATCTTACACAGAACAGCACTCTTTTACTGAATTTTTTGATTACAAATGTTTTTAACAGGTTTGCATACTATTTTTCTACTAGCAGCTGAAGGAAAATTGAAACCCTCAAAATATTGCTCTCCAATTTTATGTTATGAAAAATTTACTGAAATGATTCAAATTTATTCAACTGAAGCAAAAGACCTACTACAGCTTTTCATCTAAGCTGAGAAAGGAAAATACTTCACCATAGTTTAAACAGTAAAATGAAATTTAGCTACAAGTTCAAGTGTAAACAGAAGACATTAAACTGTTTTAGTCAGAAGCTCAGCGCTAACATTAACCAGAGAAACAGACATATCATACTTTTTATTTAAACACATGCCAACAGCACAGTCATGAATACCGGCTTGATTATCTCCTCCTTACGAGCTCTCAAGTTACCAAGAACACATCCTCACTGCCAAGCGATGCAGTCATCTAAACTCAGAGATCAACTTATGGAAACCCCCAGGCAAAGATTATAAGCATATTTCTTCAAAGTGCCACTGTGACAACTAAAAAGATTGAATAGTATTATTAATTAATTCTCAATCCTATTTACCAGGGGGCATCTGAAGACTTAAGAAGTAAAGAATACACTGTTTATAATCAAGATTATAGTAATAAGAGTGACTGTGAAGTATTAAATATAGTTACAATCACAGTTTACTTAATCATTTCTTAACCAATAAAGTAATAAAATAAAAGTATGGCTTTCAGTATGACAACCAAATGAAGCACTTCATATAAAAACAAAATCTAAATTTGTACTCTATTTGTTCCACAACCTTTAAAATAACTGGCCAACACTTTGATGCAAAATATTTCTAACAATAAACGGATAATATTCAAAATTCTCAAACAATTTTCCTATCAATTTTGGTAACTTATCAAACTGCAACAATAGAAATTCGTGCATTTCAAGCCAGGTACACAAAACTGTGATCCTAGTTAATTCATGTAATTCAGCTATTTGGAACTTAAAACACTTTCCCACAGAAACATTCATTCAAAAACACAATGTTCCAAGTACTGTGCTTGGGACTGGGTCACGGGCCATATTTGCAAACTCTCACAGTGGAGAAGACCCGTACATAGATATTTATAGAAAACTGTCTTAAGTGCAACATACAGACACACATTACGGATGATGAAAACCATGGTTTATCTAACCAGAAGGCTGTGGGGGGAGGGAGACAAAGGATGGGTGAGAAGCTCAAGGAGGCAGGAAGGGGGGAGGGAGAAAGAACACTGAATTAGACATGACAAAACAAAACACACGGCTTGGAAAAACAGCATGAGGGAAAGAATTAGCAGTGTGTTTAAGGAACTATAAGCAATAAAATAGCACTAGGGTTTTAAGGAGGGATTCGGGACTGGAAGCTCTGTCCCTGAATGCTGCTGGCAGATGGCCGTCAGCGGCTGGTCTCTTCAGCATCGTCTCAGCTAAGATAGCTGCCTCCCCCAAGGTTGGAGTTTACGGAAGACTGATTTGACAATCACACTTTCTTTCATGATATTGGTCATTTGTGTTGCTTCCGTTTTTCTCCATCAATTTTGTTGATCTTTTTAAAGAACTAACTTTGCCTTTGTTGATTTTTTCTATTGTTTTCTGTTCTCTATTTCATTGATTTCTGTCCTTATCTTTTATTATTTTCTTCTTTCTACTTACTCAGGATTTACCGTGCTCTTCTCTTTCTAGCTTCATAAAGTAGAACCTTAAGTCACTGATTTCAGACCTTCTTATCTGCTAGAAACACACTTAAAGCTGTAAATTTCCTTCTAAGCACTTCTTTAGCTTTATCCCACAAATTTTGTACTTTCATTATCCTTCAGTTCAACGTATTTTTGACTTGTGATTTCTTCTTTGACAAATCCATCATTTAGATGTGTTAATTTCCAAACGTTTGGAACTTTTCTTGTTTGCATCTTGTTAACATTTTCTATGTAAGCTCACTGTGGTCAGAGAACATATTCTGTCTGATTTCAATCTTTTATATCTTGACAGAGACGTTTTTAATAGCCCCGGCTATGTTCTATATTGGTGAATATAACACATGCAGTTGAAGAGAAAGTGATTTTGCATGTGTTGAGATAATATTCTATACACTTCACTCAGGTGAAGGTGGGTATATGCCTCAGTACTACCGAGCTCATCTACTCTAGACTGAGGTCTGCGTACTTGTTCTATCAATGGCTGAAAAGTGAGTGGTAAAATCTCCAACTATCACTTCCAATTCCAGCCATGATGTATAACAATTTACCCTCCTACCTTAACTACAAAAATAGACAAAATGTATCAAACAACAGTTTTCAGACAACAGACAAGAAACCCAGGTCAGTCAGGTTGTGGGAATAAAACAAAACATCCTAATAAATGGGTGACAAATGTGATTGGACCAATATGTTTATACAACCCTTAAGGCCTAACTGGCAGTGAGACCCACTTAGTGCAGGAAGGAGTTAGTTATGCAGCTGGAATGTGTGTTGAAGATGTGGAACCCGACTGGGAAGGTCTTCCATGCACAGGGGCGGTGAGGGCGGAGGAAATGGGGTTGGGGTGGAGGAAGGCCCGGCAGGTCACAGCCGCTGCAGGGCTCTGTCGCTGTGACTACCAACCAACGTCACCTGGAGCAACAATCATAGTGGATTCAAACTTTGACCTTTACACCAAGATAAAATGCCAAGCGGATCAAACACTTAAACAGCAAAACTGAAACGACACAATACTAGAAGGAAACCTAAGGAGAGCAAAGGCCTTACAGTTACTACCAAACATCAGTAAGACATTGAATGAAGATTGACAAACTCATCTACTAAAAACATCAAACGTTTTTACATGAAAAAAGTGCCACAAGCAAAGTCAAAACACAAATTAAAAAAGAAAAAGCACTTACATTTTATTTCAAACAAGGGGCTAATGTCCCTAATTTGGAAAATATTCCTACATATAGATAAGGAAAAGACTGACATCCTGATAGGAAAATGGGTAAAGAAAATGGGAATGCACATAAAAGGAAAAAGGTTCCTCAACATATAGAAAAATGCTCAACATCATTACAAGAAAAACAGAAAATAAAACTATACAAGGATACCATTTTAAACCTTGGCAGGACTAGCAAACCCCAAACTTTGACAGCACGCCCTGTTAGCAACGATACAGGAAAGCAGGTGCTGTCAAAACATGCTAAGAGGCATGTAGATGGTATGACATCCATGAAGGACAACACGGAAGAGTCTGTCAAATTAAAGCACACTCCCCTGGACCTGGTGACTGCACTCGGGAATTGATCCGACAATCACACTTGCCCACATGCAAGATGGCATTTGTATGAACAGAACTATTTACTGCAGCATTTTATAGTTATGAAAAATTGGACACAGCCTAAATGTTCACCAATAAGGGACCGATGAAATAAATCCTGCCATATTCATACGATGGAAGAGGCATGAATGAGGAGGTTCTTTATGCACTGACCCGGAAAGATCTCAGAAATGTACTACTCAGTATAATAAATAAAGCGAGAAGCCCGGACGTGTGGTGAGAAGAGAGAACTGCCGACCTGTTTAGGGAATGGGCTTGGAGCAACTAGGGGGATGGCTGGGAGGGAAACGATGCATTTTCATATTGGAATGATATGAATGTATTATCTCCCCAAAAGTTAAACATGTCATGTAAGTAATATACCCAGGCAGTTCTCTCAAATGTATTTCCATTTAACAGATATTCTGCCAAAGGATGAAAGCACTGCCATACCTTGGTGGGAAATTATTCAGGTGACCCTGGCAACTCAGATTTCTATGCTGAAGACTCAGCTAAGTTCCATCTTAGCAGCTATTTCTGGGCAGGCAAAGTTCAGTCATTTCTCCAGAATAACTTAATAATAAATCTCTACATCTCTTCTCAAACAGATAAAGAGAAATAGAAAGAAAAGATGAACTAACCTCACCTCTCTATCATGCAACTCAGTGGCACAAAATTCAGCTTATGTAAAATCAAAATCTAATCGCTGAAATGCAGTCTCTACGTCTCTACTTCTCCCTTGCAAGAGTTACCTGCACACAAACCACATCACTGACTGAACACTGCCGACTATTTCTTTTCTCTCTCTCTCTCCGCAATCCTACTACCATCCCCTCTCCCCGACCCAAGCCGCCCTTCACCTTTCACTTTAAGTCTCACGCCCTCTGCAAGGCCTCCCTCACCCCCAGGCCAGCTGAACTCCCTGCCACGGCTCCCATGGCACCCTGGGCTTCCTCTCCTGGAACTTCCATGATGGCTGCACCGTACGTAAGACATCACCGCTTAGATGCAGAGTGGGCACCTTAAATCTAACACGGACAAAGGAGAACTCTTGATCGTCCCTAGCCCCACCCCAAACTGGTCCGCCCACCTCACTCAGTCGAACAAGCCAAACACCCAGCTCCTATCCTGGTCTTCCTTTTGCGCACCGCCCCCCACAAACCTAATCCATCACAGTCTCGTCGATGCTCCCCACTCAGCACA
This sequence comes from Rhinolophus sinicus, assembly GCF_057876585.1. Taxonomy (NCBI): domain Eukaryota; kingdom Metazoa; phylum Chordata; class Mammalia; order Chiroptera; family Rhinolophidae; genus Rhinolophus; species Rhinolophus sinicus. Next base: position 5,320,331 of record NC_142501.1, read on the forward strand.
TTCAATCTACTCGTGTCTCTTCAACCCCACTGCTGCCACCGTCCCGCAGCCACCATCACCTCTCACCTGGACTGCAATGCCCCCTAAAAGGGGCAGCCTCCGTTCTTCCCTCTCCCCCAACAGTTCAACCTGTGTCCAGCAGCCAGAGGGATCTTTCGAAACATAACCCAGGTTGTTGCACATCTGCTTGAAACGCCCCCCTCACCTCCCACGGTACAGACAGTAAACTCAACTGCCTTTTCCTGATTGCAAAGGCCTCCATAATGGTCTCCATTACCTCCCGGACTGCGTGCGTGTCCTACGATTTTCTCCATCACTCGTTATCCCATAACCATCCTGGGCCCCCGAGTCCTGCCACAGAAGCCTCTGCCGTGGGGTCTTTGCACTTGGTGTAGTCGCTGCTTGGACTGTTCTTCCCAGCCTGTCCCCACCTTTCCCCACAGCTCCGCAAATGGTTGGCGGTCTAGTTCTCGGCTCACAAGTCACCAACTCAGACAATTCCATGACCTCCAAATTTAACGTAGCACCCCGTTACTCAGTCACATCAGCTCAGCAGAGTATTGCATCAAGGCCTGGTGTTCTCTCGGTTTTTTCACTGTCTATCCCCCCCACCGATCATATTTAAATTACAACTAATAAAATAGCTAATACTATATATTGTGTTTATTATGAGCAAAGGACCATTTTAAAGGAAAGCTTACACAAAACATGCTGTGTATTTTTTTCGAAGCATTTATCTGGCATTTTTCAGACATTTATTTTGGGATTTTTTGTTCGTTATCTGCCTTACAAAAACAGTATCTTATTAATTTTGAATCTCCAGTGTCATAAACAATACCTGGCACACTTCAAAAACTCAATCAATAATTACTGAATTAACTAATTAATTTACGTATGAAATGAGCAACTGTAAGTCTTCTGAGTTTCCTAAAAGCCTGCACAGAGGAGGAGCAATTTCTAAACCACAGGTTCTTCAAGACAAAGGTACATCCCATTCTCATGAAGAGGGCAGCTGTTCCCTGACAGAAACCAAAGCCACTGTCGTGTGACATGGCAGACAGCGAGGTCAGGACGTCCTCATGGCAGACCCGAAGCAACACAAAGCAAGGCCGCCTGGGCACTGATCCCCAGCGCAGGCCAGGACCCACGCCAGGGAGGTGCAGACCGGCAGCTGTCCGCCTGGTGGGACGACACAGGACACCTCTCAAGTGCGTGCAGACGCAGACGGGCTGTGCATTTTCCAGGGAATCTCCTACGTACTCGTGTGCACTCCTGAGTTGTTCAGGTAAGTAGTGAGGGCGACGACGTCAGGCGTGCACTCGTTGTTACCCGCCAAATGCAAAACCACAGGCTGCAAAAGGCACCAGAACTGAACATGGCTTATCTGCTTTAATCGACTCTAACTACAAAGACCAACTCATCCGAGCAAAGGACTAGAACGACATCTTCCCACGACGTTCCGTACAAGAGGGCGGATGCGTGCCCCATTCGAGGCTCAGGCAGACAGGGAGCAGCCATCCTTGGGCCACACCAAACACTGGGGGAGTCTGCAACGCCGTCCACATACCCTTAAACAAACATACAGAACGTGAAGTGCCAAAGGCTGGAAACTTCGAATCTAAACCAACGCCTTCACTTTAGAAACAAGGAAAGGGAGGCCCACAGAAGCTTAGTGTCTTGGTGACGGTCCCTCAGGCACCCAGTCAGAACAAGCACTCAGCTTCCTGGCTTCTGTGGTCCCTTCCAGAATGTTCCCCTACGTAGAGCTAGGACTTGCTCAAGCAGCCTGCCTGGAAAGAAGTTTCAGGTGAACTTAAAACCTAAGTCAGGGTCTAGTTCTTCATGTTGCCTTCCGTTCAAAGTGATCAGTGGTAACATTCATTCTTTCATTCACGAAATAGTAAACATCTACTAGTGAGTAAAGATAGTGGCATTTAGACTTTAACTTTAGAACTATGTATTTAGAGGGTAAGAACACCTATCACTCACATTCGACTTACAAATATAGTCAGAAAAACGTGTTCTGTGTGGACACCTGGCATTCTTTGCTCCAGCACTTTCTGGCCTAACACTTAACGTGTAACACCGACGGCAAACAATAGAGCACACGTGAAGCGATGATGATGGGTGGCTCATCTTTCAACTCGAAAACGGTCATTTAAGTGGTTGTCAATGACGTAGAAGTTTGCATGTGTTAGATGTTGCAACTGTTTCTCTAAATAAAAGAAATATACTCTCCATTCCAGAGTGCTGCATAAAGTTACAGGCAAATTTCAGTCAGAATTCATTTCATATATTTTCTAACAAATATCTACTCCACGGTAACCACAGACGAAGACATCCATAACAGAGCCCCAATCATGCTCAATCTTGTCTAAGTTACACAGTTCAAATTATGATTTAATTCTTTTACAGAACTACTATTTCTGTTAAGTCAGAAATTTTGTGCTAATATTGTATGAGGGAGGTAGGGTCCTACTAATCTAGAACCTAAAATGTCAAAGGACATTTAAGAGACTGTCATACACAAGTAATGCTCCAACTTTATGGAAAGTAGAACAAACTTTCTTGGGGGAGGGTCAGAAATACATTCTATCAAAAGCAGAAACAGGAGTAGAAGGGGCATCAGAGAAACACGTATTTATTTTACAAAAAGGAAAAACCTGAACGCTCAGGTTCAGAGCCTAAGTAGGGGCCGGGCCTCGCCAGTGGGTGAATGGTGACACCACTCACTGAAACAGCAGCCTGGTGGGGCAGCGGCGGGCTTAGGGGTGGGGAAACCCAGTCTGGTCGGAGCCTTCCTAAGTCTGAGATGCCAACTAGAGGCATACAGGATGAATACGTAAGTCTGGGGCTCAGCAAGAGGTCAAGGCCAGAGACATACCCTTGGAAATCATCACCTTAGAAAGGAATTTCAAGCTGTGAAACTAGGTAAGGTCACCCGGGGAATGAGCAACGACAGAGAGTGGTCTGAAGACTGGCTGCAGCCACGCCAACTCTGGGCTAATGTAGAGAGTAGGAGCCAGCAAAGGAGGCAGAGAAGGTGCCTGAGGATGAAAGCAGCAGGGAAGAAAAATGGGGCATAGATGACAGAAGAGAGTACTGATGAGGTCTTTCAGCCCCTGGACCCAAGTGCCTAAATACCCAATACTCGAGGACTTTTTGTCAGGTGAACCAAGAAATTCCCTTTTGTGCATTTGCTATCTGAGCTGGGCTTCTGTCACTTAGATTCAGAAGAATCACAACTAACATAATGCCTACAGCATGCCAGACATTATCTTGTCAAGGGTCCAATAACAAACAGCACTAAAGCTTGCCATCAGGGAGCTCGTCGATTGGACAAGTGTTAAACGCAATGAAATCTGAGTGCACGGGACACTCTGAGAGAACAGAAGAGGGGCAACAGATTCAATCCGCAACAGGAAGGACAATTATGTATATTTATCTTCCCAGTATCTTTCTAGTTAAAGAAATAGTACACTTTATAGGCATAAGGCAAGAAACATCCCTAGAGCAGAGGGGACATCAGTCTGGGGGTGAAACTTGGCCATGCAAAATAAATCAACTAGATAACCCAAATATGAACAAAAAATAATACTCTACTCACACTTACAAATTTGTTTTTGTAGTGGAACTGTGTAGAAGTTCAACAGAGTGATAAAACTTTATTCTAAAAGAGGGCAAAACTGAAAGAGTCTGTACCTCCCCGTAGTTGGTAATTCTCATAATAAATGACATGGTTAAAAAAAACATAAGCCTTCAGCTTAGCTTAACTTCCAACTCTACACTAGTTCTGTGATGTTGGTCAAGCTAGTTAACCTTGCTTAAGTCTCAGGGCCGTCATCTGTAACGAGTGACAAACCACAGTCAAAGGAGGGCAGCACCAGGGAAACAAGATCCCATACACAACACGCCACACATCACAGGACAGCACAGGCAGGCCCACTCAGTTCCCTCCCATGTGATTGCACACGGACCCACCTGTTCTCCTCCAACCTACCAACGCACATTTACTGGGCTGTCAGACTCAGATGAATTCAAGTGCGAAAGTTCAGCCCTTGGATTCATCTAGGGTTATCTAAGAGCATGAAAACATCTCTCACACCTACAAACAAAAGAAACAAACATTTTTAGAAGGACATTATCCCAATAATGCAAATTGAGTAGTGCCATCGCCTACAATTTCCTGTGTTTCTGGTGGACCGAAACAAAAAGACCCAAAGTTATTGAAACCTTACATTTGTCCCTTTCCAAGAAAAGATACTAAACCCATGAATTCTAACACCATGTAGTTTTGTACTCTTTGTCAGCTATCTCATACTGTCGGGAGGTGGGAGGGCAAAAAGTGGCCTTTTCCTCTAATTTTCAGGGATGGGTTCACATTTAACAGTGAAAAGTGACAATTTTGTTGGATGCCTCAGGATATTTTGTGGTCCCATTGTTGTTTACCAAATGCAGAGTTCCTCTCACGTAAATCAAACTCTTCAGTGTATGGACCACAGAAGACATCAGTTAACTGACTTTCCATCCTTTTTCCTGTCTAATCCCATCTAGTCACCTTTGATTAACTTCAACTTGAGCTATTCTGAAGATCTTATATTTTGCCCTTTATTCCATGCTCCTAAAAAATTGCAGGTGGTTAAAATATAAATCCAAGACACTTAACAAATGAAACAGAATTGAGCTACAGAAAACTCAGTAACCTGACTCTAACGATTCAATAATCATGCTAAAAAATATTTGAATACTGAGGGAGATTTTTCTAAGTCAAACACAACATAATACTTTTTTTTACCAGCTTCTTTTGTGCAAGTGGTAACTCAAATATAAATGAACGTTCAGAAACATAAATAACTTAAAAATTAGATATAATTTCAACAGAACAATACAATTCACATCAAAAAAGGCCAAAACTGGGAGAGTTCATACCTCGCTTGTGAAAGGCAAGCGGGATTTACTGACGCTCGAGGCTCCCACCCGGATACAACCTGTGCCCTAAACACATTTACCACTGTGGAGAACAGACGTAAAAACAGATTTTAAAGAAAACAGAAGATGGCAGCGTAGGTAAACGCTGTGCTCTCCTACTCTCACAATCACCTCAAAATTACAACTAAACTACAGAACAACCATCACTGAGAATCTCCTGAAGTGTAGCTGAACAGAAGTCCTACAACTAAAGACATACAGAAGAAGCCCCATCAAGACTGGGAGGAGGGGCAGAGACTCAGAATTGGCTGATCACATGCACACACTCACACGGTGGTTAAATATCAAAAGGGGTATCTCAGCTGTGGCGGTTCCCTCTGGGAACAAGGGGTCCAAGCCCCACACCATGCTTGCTAGCCTGGAGTTCTAGTGCTGAGAAGAGAAATCCCCATAACTTCTGGCTGTGAAAACCAGGGGAGATTGTGGCTGAGTGAGACAGAGGGCAACTGTAGTCCCAGGCGCTCCTCTTAAAGGGCCCACGCACGGACTCACTCACTGATGGACTCCCTCGCTCTGAGCTCCACTACTGGGGCAGCAGCTCGAAAGGCACCAGGGCAAGGGCTGGTGGGGCAGTTTTCTATGGGACAGAGTGCTGGCAGAAGTCACTGTTCCTTTGTTGAACAGTGCTGCATATGAACCCAGCCTTCATACCCAGGTGACTGTCATATCTGAGTCTCCATCAACCTGGCTAACACCATTCACCCTGCTGTGGTGATTCCATGAGACCCCGTCCCGCCCAACTTGCAAGCCCACCCAAGTTGCTTCCAGTGGTTTTTCCATACAAACAGCCTGTCTTGGGTCACGCTGCAGACTTTCCTAAAACCTCTCAAAGGCTCCCAAACCCCAAACAGGCAGCATCCGGCTTTGGTATGCCCCATACCTCTTGTTAAGCAGCCCCAAGCTTGGCACTGGCAGCAGCCACCTTTAGTTAGCAGCTTAGCCTCTCCCAGGCACCTCCAAGCCCAGCACAAGTGGCAACCATCTGCAGATCACTTTGTAGCTCATACTAAGTGGCCCCAGGCAGGGCACAGGCAGCAGCTGAATTTGAACTTCAACAGAGCTCCTTCCAAGAGGCCCCAGAACCAACACTCCCAGTGTCCAGCTTCAGACTACACCAGAGTACCACCCACCCACCTCCACAAACACACCCAAAGGGCAAACTGGGCAGGCAGCAGAGCCCAACCTAATAAAGTGAATCCTACTCTGTAGGGTCAGCAGCTACACAGCAGCTCCTTCACTGTAGTGATTTCACTTATATGTGGAATCTAAAAAACAAAATAAATGAACAAACAAGACAGAAATAAACTCATAGATACAGAGAACATTTTAATAATTGCCAGATGGGAGGGGGGTCGGGGAATGGTATAGTGGGGAAGGGATTAAAAGCACAAATTGGTAGTTACAAAATAGTCATGGGGATGTAAAATACAGCATACGGAATACAGTCAATAATATTGTAATAACTATGTATGGTGTCAGGTCGGTACCTGATTTATTGGGGTGATCACTTCATAAGTTATATAAATGTCTAATCACTGTTTTGTACACCTGAAGCTAATATAATATGGTATGTTAACTGTAAATGAAAACTAAAAAATTATTAAATAGAAAAAAAAAAGAAAACAGTTGAGGAGCACTCATAAAGGAAAACAACAAAAATTTTGATGAATTTTATAATGATGAAAGAGTCAATTCCTCAGAAGACACAGCAATTACAAACACACAAGTAGGTACCTAACAACAAAGCCTGAAAATAAGTGAAGCAAAAACTGACAAAATTAAAAGTAGAAAATAATCAACTTTCAATAATGAACAGAATGAGACAGAAGACCATCAAGGAAACAGAAAGCTTAACACTGTAAACCGACAAAACCTAACAGACATTAATAGAACACTCCACCCAAAACAGAATATACATTTTTCTCAAGTACCTGGCACATTCCCCATGATAGACTAAATGTTTGACCATAAAACAGGCCTCAGTATATTTAAAAGTAATGAAATGATACACAATGTACTCATCAATCACAATGACATCACATGACTGAATTTCTCCTCAGACCAGATGACGAGTCACACATCACCCTCTAATCTTCAATGAGCCATCTACTGCAGCCACACTGGTCTGCTCTGTACACTCCAAAAGCACCTGTGCATTTCCACGCTGTGTTGTCTCATATACTCAGTGCCTCCACCACCACCTTACAAAGTTCTCCGTATCCTTCAAGGCCTAACTCAAACCCACCTCACTTTACCTTTCACAGAGCCTCCAGAGTCTGCTGAGAAACTTTTCTCATTTTGTCAACATACGTTGTTTTAATTTATTGTTCAATTGTTATAATTCAAATTTCTACTTAAGACCTCTATAAGGAAGGTGATCTGTCAGGATGTTCTTAAGCAGTCAAATTTCTAACAAGATACTCACGGCCATTCTGATTCAGGATGCTTTTGGTGAGCTTCTATGACATTAATTGCAATATTGAGATTTTCTTCCAGTTCTTTAATTCTTGAAGAATTAAGGCATGTGAACAAAATCATTGAAGAGTAGGCAACAATTTTTTTGTCTGGATGATTTAAGCAAGACCTTCCAAATTAAAGAAATGAAAAGTGTTAGCCCAATTTAACAACACAATAAAATACTATTATAGCACATACCTAGTAATGATCCCATTAACAAATTCAGTACATACTGATTTTTTAAGAATTATAACACTCTGAATACTGAGAATTACAATACTCTGAAACATGTACATCATTTATTGTGAAAATAGCAAGTATAAAATTAGTCAAACATAGAAGTATCCATTAATAGTTATGAGGCACAGAATGTTTAAGGGAAAGATGGTATATTGGCAAGAAAAGAATGTGGGGTCCAGAGCCTCAGTGTACATCTACCTATCAGCTGTGTCACCTTAGAAGGGTCACTAACTGTCAGTTATGCTATGGCTCATGCACTTTGGCAGTTCTCATTTCAACTTCATAATACTCTTCTGAGGAGGTACTGTCCTTGCATTACAGATAAAGAATGTGTTGGCTTACTTGCCCAAAGACACAAAATCAGTACCAGCCAAAGTTGGAATTCAAATTTGGTTCTATGTGTCTCAGAAACACATGAAGAGTGCAGTCACCTAACCTCTTCCCGTGTGTTATCTGGCATGAAAATGGAACACACTCACAAGACCTCCTCGGCCTACTTCCCATGGCCTCTGTGAGGATGAGATAATGTAAGTAAAGCACCAGGTAAACTGTCACAACTTCTCTGACCACCAACACATGTTCAAGGGCCCCTCCTGTTTCCATGACTCCTGGATTTCTCTAGATGGCCCGTTCTTACACTACCATGTGCTCACTTATTCCTTTATCTCCCCTACCAGCACCCACTGGGCTCTTGGGGAGTAATACCCACATTCCACTCACCTAGCTCAACCTGGCAGGTATGAGGCGCCCAAACTATTTTAAAGGAATGAATTCTCAAAAATAAGTAATTTCTATTTCTGTAGCTGGAATTCCACAATCCTTCCCTTCCACCTAAGCTCAATTATTAGTAATCATAAAGATAACAGGCATATATATGCCGTCAACTCTGATTATCTGCAGGAATTTGAGCGGCAGTTAGACTCAGCGAGCTAGAAGTGACGAGAGGCATCTGATCCAAACACCATACTTTCCAGATGACCCAGAAAACCTACACAACCAGGAAAGGCAGCAAAGAATGCAGGCAGTGGGTATGAAGAGTGTGGGCTTTGGAGCCGAGAGCAGCTCTGTCACTTGCCAGAATCAGCGTCAGTTCCCGCGTGTGTCCAGATCCCCGGGACCTACCCAGCAGGACTGTGCACAGAACAGGGGTAACACAGAGCAACTGCCATTGACCGATAGCTGCTGCACTGCTGCTTATACTGCTGCCAGCACCCAAGTCACAACGCTGGGAGGCAACGAGCCGGGGCCGCCCTCCCAGACGGTGCCTTTCCTCTTCCCATCCGCTCACCTTTTCTCTCTGCTCAGTTTCTCACAGACTAACAGCTGCTCAAAGCAAAGTACGAGATCACCGGGAAATGCACCGGGAGCCATGGAGGTAAGCGGCCCGGGGGTCCCACCTCCCAGTTCTCCGCGGCCACCAGAACACTTGGTGCGGAGCCAAACGTGTAAGCGCTCAGTAAACTAATGAATGATTAACTCACTGCCGTGCAACGTTTTCTGGCTTGTTTCTTATTTTTCCCTTGTAAATGTTTTCTTATAATTACAGTGTCCTTAACTATGTATTTCTTATTTGAACCACAACTTTTATTTTCTTAAAGTAAAACGGACATACAACAAAGGGCACAGATCTTAAGTGTACAGCTCAATGAACGCTTAGGGACGAATACACCCACGTGACCACCCCTCCCCCCAGATCAGGACAGAGAACATTCTCAGAACCCCGGAGACTCCTTGGTGCCCTCTCAGCCAGTACTCAACCTGCCACCTCCCGAGCAAAAACACTATCCTGAATCCTATTACCAAAGGTTCGTTTCCCCTGGTTTTGAACTTCATGTAAATGGAATGACAGAACCACAATCTTTTCAGAAGTTAGAAAAACTCTTATCAAAATACTCACAAAAAGAGTTCTGGGAAAGCATGTAACCAGACAACAGACTGGGAATCTTCATTTCGTGAGGCAATATTGCCCAAAAACTGCAGGCCACAGCGAAAAGCTGAGTTTATGAAAGTAAAAAAGACATGTGATTTTAAAAATATTTTTAACACAATGAATGAATACATTTTAATAAGAAATATTCCCCAGGAAGTTTGTGAGGTTCTTTTAATTATAAATGTCTCTCGCCACGACGAAACTTTGGGCATGACATCAATATTAAAATGCCTTACCAAAACAATGCATTCTACAAAATTAACTTCTTAAAAAGACTGTAAATGTTAACACAAATAAACCTGTAACTACATGAAATATCACTGGAATATGGACTCCAATTAAACACTTAGCCTGGGTTTTTAAAAATTTAACTACATGCTATTTAAAACAGACATCTACAACATAAGGCTACGGAAGTACTGAGAGTTAAAAGATGGTAAAAAGATATACTAGGCAAACATCAGCCTAAAAAGAACATCACAGATCATTTAAAATCAGACATAATAACCTTAAAGCTAATGATGAAGGCAAAAAGTGTCATAAGTGATTTTTTTTCCTAAGTTGTTTCAGAATGACGTAATTCACCAAAAAGATATAATAATTTTAAATTGGAACGACCTAATAACACGACCTCAAAAAAAAAAAAAAAAAAAAAAAAAAAAAAATATATATATATATATATATATATATATATATATATATATATATATATTTAAGAGAGGCGGCCGGTTAGCTCAGTTGGTTAGAGCGCAGTGCTCTTAACAACAAGGTTGCCAGTTCGATCCCCACATGGGCCACTGTGAGCTGCACCCTCCACAACTAGATCGAAACAACTACGTGACTTGGAGCTGATGGGTCCTGGAAAAACACACTTAAATAAAAGTTTTTTTTTAAATTATATACATATATATATGGAAAACTGACAAAAGTATAGAGGAAAGAGAAAATCCACAGTTAAATTGGGCGATTATAATATACCTTTCTCAATAACTTGCAGAACAAGTAAACAAAAATGTCAGTATATTTAAAATATTTGAACACGATTTAATAACCTTGCTGACATGTTAGAATATTCCACCAAATAAAACTGCAGACTACTGGACAAAATCCAGAATACTGACAACAGCACATACTGGTGAAGATATGAAGCAACAGGAATTCTCCTTCACTGCTGGTGGGAATACACAACGGTGCAGCCACTTTGGAAGACAGTCTGGCAGTTTCTTACAAAACTAAACGTACTCTTAGCTCACGCTCCAGCAATTGTGCTCCTCCATCTTTACCGAAAGGAACTGAAAGCTAAGTCCACACAAAAACCTGACACGAATGTTTATCGCAGCTTTACTCGTAATCGCCAAGAGTTGGAAGTCACCAAGATGTCCTTCAGCAGGTGATGGATAAATAAACTGTGGTCCATCCAGACAATGGAATATTATTCAACACTAAAAAGAAATTAATGATCAAGCCAGGAAAAGACATTGAGAAAACTTAAATGCATATGACTAAGTGAAAGAAGCCAATTTGAAAAGGCTATGTACTATATGATTCCAAGTATATGACATTCTGGAAAAGACAAAACTATGAAGACAGTAAAAAGATCAGGAGTTGCGGGGAGGGAGGTGACTAAGCAGAGCTCAGAGGATTTTTAGGGCAGTGAAACTTCTCTTTATGACACTATAATGATGAATACATGTCATAATACATTTGTCCAAACCCATAAAATATATAGTTCTAAATAACCCATGGGGACAAGAAAATAAATTATAATGAAAATAAAATATTTCAAACCGAATGTTAACAAAAATATTACGAACCAAAACATCTGGGATGCAGCTAAAACAATACATGGATGAAAATTTATAGCTTTAAAATGCATTATGCTGGGAAAGACGAATGATGAAAATGAGCTAAGCTTTCAAGAAATTATAAAAAGGATAGCAAAATAACTCCTCGAAAAATGAAGGAAATAAAAATGAAGAGTAAAAAATTATCAAAATGGAAAATAATAATAGAGAATATCAACATATTCAAAGTTTGATTCTTCAAGAAGCTTTATACTGACCAGCCTTTGGGAAGACTGATCAAAAGAGGAAAAAAAGCACAAATAACAAAGACAGATTTTCAGAAATGAAAAAGAGGACACCGCCATAGATCTTGCAGACATCAAAAAATATCAGAAAATATTACAAACATTGTGCCAAACTGTTTGAAAATTTAAATAAACAAAACTGTAGAATACAACTAATAAAAACTGACTGTAAAAACTTCTTTGAAATATTCAGGAAAACCCTGAAGAGCCCTCTAACCATTAAGGAAATTGAATCGGTAGTCAAATGTTTTCCCTAAAAGAAAACCCCAGACCTAGACGGTTTCACTGGCCAGTTCACATTCACTCTTCCAGAGAACATAAAAAGAGGGAGGAGACTCCCAAATCAACGATATGAGGCTAGCATAACGGTGAGACCCAAATCAGAACAAGGACAGTATCAGACAGGAAAATAACACTCATGTGAAAAATACTCAACAATATACTAACAAAATGAATCCAGTACTATACAACAGGACAAAGTAGAATTTATACCTGCATTGAAAGCTGCTTTAACATTAGAAATCAAAAATTGTAACTGACCACATTAACTTATAAAGGACAAAATCATATGCTATCTCAAATACTACAGAAAACATGTTTGATGAAATTTAACACCCACTCATAATTCAAAGTAAAACAAAACAAAACTGCTAGCCATCAAAAAATACAAGGGGGCTTCTTTAACCTAAAAACGGTGCCCATAAAAATCTACAGCACACATTCTAATTGCCAACTGGAGAGAAGGAGAGCTCCTTTTGAAAGGGGACAGGTCAAAGGTACCTGCTGTTACCACTGCCAGTCAACACCGTACTGAAAATCTCAGTCAGCAAGACAAACAAATAAAGTCCTAAGAATCGGAAAAGAAACGGAACTGTCATTATACCCTCACAGATGAAATGCATTTCTAATGTATGTAGAAAATATTTTTTAAATGTATGTAAGTTGTTTTATTTAATAAGAGCTATAAATGTTGCTGGATACAAAGTGAATATGAAAAAAACAGTTTTTCTATATACAGGGAGTGAGCAAAAACCAAGAAAAGACATCATTTATAAAAGCAACAAATATATGACCAAAAATGTTGTAAAATTCTAAAACTTGACTGAGAGACATTCAAGTAGAACTAAGTGAAAAGTTTTATCATGTTCACAGATTAGAGGACTGCTTTTATCTAGAGATTAAATGCAATCCCAAACTAAATTACAACGTGTGTCTGTGTGTGTGCATGTGTGTGTGTTATTTCACACACCAGAGCATGTGTGTATGTTTGTGTGAGTGCTCTATAATTTGACAAGATGACTCTAAAATTTGTCTGAAGATACAAAGGGTCGAGAATAGCTGAGATGTTGTTTAAAGTAATAAGGTAAGAGGATTTGTTTTCACAAGACAATAAGCAACAGCCAATAGAAAAGAACAGAACAGACTCAAACCTATACTGACATGTGATTAATGACAGAGGTGTAACAGCAGACAGTGGAGTCAAAGACCATCTTTCCAAAACTAACACTGGGCACCTGGGCATCAGTGTGAAAAAAAATGGAATGGGACTCCTTGCTCACACAACACAGAAAAGTCAATTCCACGCACTAATATAAATGTAAAAAAGTAAAACTAGAAAGATTTTAGAAAACAACACTGCAGAATAAGATTTTTAAACAAGACACATAATACCCATAAAAATATTAATAAACCAGAACACATTAAAATTAAGACTTATTTTTTCTCGAAAGACAACACAAAGAGTTAAAAAAAAACCAAAAAACCTATCAATAGAATAGGAAAAGATATATAACACAACTGCCATAGGATTCCTATATAAAATATAATAAAAGAGCTCTTATAAATCATTGTAAAACACAAACAATCCAATAGAAAAATGAGCCAAAAATTAAAAAAAAACCTAAACTTGAAAAACACTTAATAAAATAAGATTTCCATAAGGCAAATATATACATATGTATGAAAAAGTGCTCAATCCCATAGGAAAACCATGAAATTCTACTATGTATCTACCAAATTGGCAAAAATTACAGTCAAAAATAACAAAGTGTTTGTGAGGATGTAATGCAACAGGAACTGAAGGTTCTCGAAAGTCCTTTATGTCCAAGAGATTCCCTGAGCTCTGTCACACCGACTGCATTTATATAAAACATTTCAGAGTGGGTTCCAGTTACCAGTAACTGCCTCTCAGCGCCAAATGAAGCCTTCATTGCTTGCTCTGTGAAAGGAAAGCTGGGCCCTTCGAGTCAGCTTTGTCAGCTGGCACAGACAGCCTTGTCAGCAGAGGTGCTGGAAGGGCACTGGAGGAAGGAGGAAGCGCAGGTTTTCCTCTTGCTGGCTCTGAGGTATTCCTCTGGCCAGGTGTCTCAGTGCGCTGTTTCTCTAGCATCCACCTCCTGCAGCGGGCGCCTGCAATGGGCGCCGCAGCAGATGCCTGCAGTGGATGCCTGCAGTTGGATGCCTGCAGCGGACTCCTGCAATGGGCACCTGCAGTGCTTCTCCAGTAATTAGGTCCTGCACAGCCTGACAACCAGCAATGTGCAACAGCCAGAAACTTCCTCGGGATGCTTCAAAGCAAATTCCAAGTCATGGTACCTCCCCGTGGACAACTTCCCCCTGCACCCCATGGCAACCTTATGAGGGAGGTAATATTCTCCCCGCTTCACACAGAGGAAACCAAAGTTCAGAAGGTCACTGACTCACCCCAGGACATGAAGCTTTTAAGTGGTACTACGTAGGGCTGGAAAAGCAATGGTTCCTAAGCTTTCCAAGGCATAGGATCAAGGTTGACCAAGAAACGTTTAAAAAGCCACAGAAGAATTTGAGTTGAAATCAAAGATTTTGCTTCATTAAAGGAACTGGCACCAGGCATCGACCAGGAGACATTTTTAAGGGCAAGTAAATGTCCAAAGACCTTCAACTTTCTAGACCCCTGCTTTGCTGGAAGAGAGGAGATGTCCTGCTGTCCTCGCACTTTCCCAGGACCTGAGCCTTCCTTCCAAGCCCCGTCTCCTAATCCCTGAACACAGGGCAGGCTGCTGGTCCCAAGACCTCAAAGGCACAGTGGTTGTAAAGACTGAAAAGGATAAAGTGTGTAACGTGCCCGTGCTAGTCACTTATTCACTAACCAACAACAACTGCTTGCTTGCAAAACTGTGGCCAAAAATCAAAACACTGAAATTAAAAAGGTATAAAAAGAAAACAACGCACCAAGAACCTCAAAACTGAATTAAGTTGGTGTTATAATCTAAAACAGTGACACGGGATATAAAACTGCACGTACACATTTATACCCACACATAGAAATACTGAAAGTGACTAACAAGTCAGGTGTTTGTTTAATGTAGCCTGCCGAGACAGTGATTATTGTTCTTTCTACTTTTCTGAGTTTAAAAAAATTACTCTAGAATGAAATTATACAAAATGTTTATAATAAAAAAATCTTCATTTTTAAGATAAGTCAGTTTTAAATCACATTTATATTTCTACTTAGTATTTCAGGACATTGACACTCAAATCCTTGTAAAATTTAACACACAAAAAAAGCTAACAACATAAGTTGGTCTGAGAGCCAACAGACCCAACAATTTATCAGGCAACTAAAAATTAGCCCGTTGAATCAAACACGATTCGAGGAAGGAGAAGGTTTAAAGATGTCCTAGAAAAAAGAAAAAAAACTCCATCCAGACAAGTACAAATAATAGTTTACTTTTACCCAACAGCTTATCAAATGATCTTTATGTAAATATTGCAAATGTTACAAAGCCCCTCAAAAATCCCAACATTATTTTTACAGATTAGGAAAAAATAAAGGCCAAAAATAAGACCAATAACTCAATTAAAATAACTCATGCTTGTGTTTACATAAAATTTGATGAGCATAATATATTCGTCACACCACTGTAATTATTCTCTGAAAATAATACTCTAAATATTATTTTGACAATGTAATTATAGTTCTTACCTCAAAAGTGGTTAACAAAAAACTGGCACAGATAGCCTGCTAAAATTCTACCAAGAATAAGGTTCTCACAGAGAAATAGTCACAAGATACAGATACTTTATTAGGAGCCAGGATACTTTTTAAGAGTTGTGTTAGGGTTGAACTAACATACTATAAATTTTTTTAAGTTTCACTGTTGAACCCAAATTTCACTGTTGAATTCCGAATAAAATTCAGTAATATAATTACTGAAAGGTAATGGTAGTGAGCAGTATCTCTTACTTTTTATTTTCCTTCTTGCCTTAGTAATAGCCTTCCAACTCTACCTATAAACCCAAGTTCTCTACTTGAAAAGGATACAACTAAAATATTAAAGATGCACATGTATCTTTAATAAGCAGAGAGATATCCCCTATTCGTGGACTGGAAGACACAATGTCATTAAGATGGCAGCTCTCCCCAAATGGATCTACAAATTCAACATAATTCCTCGTATCCACAATACATCAGTAACTCTTCCAACTTGACAAGAAAAAGACAAACAGCCCAATTAAAAATTGGGCCAAGGACTTGAACAGACGTTTCCCCAAAGAAGATTTACAAATGGCCAACAAGCACATTCAACGTCATTAGTCATTAGGGAAATACAAATCAAAACCACAATGAGATACCCCTTCATCCCCACCAGGATGATTATAATCTTAAAAAAGGAAAATAAATTTTGGCAAGGATGTAGAGATATTGGAACCGTGTACACTGTCGGCAAAAATGTAGAATGGTTCAGATGCTATGGAAAAGCCTCAAAAATTTAAATATACGCTTGCCCCAGCCACTCCCCTCCTAGATATGTACCCAAAAGAAATGGAGGCGGGTACTCAGACATGCATGTATTTGAGGTGGCACAATAGCCAAATGGTAGAAACAACCCAAACGTCCACAGACGAACGAATGGGTAAACCAAATGTGCCCTAAGCGTACGATGGAGTACCATTCAGTCATGAAAAGAAATGAGGTGCCGATATGAGCCACAATGTGGGTGAACCTCAAAAACCATTACCCTGAGTGAAAAAGCCAGACACAAAAGAAAGGTCACATAATTCTATGACTCCATTTTTATGAAATATCCAGAATAGGTAAATCCAGAGACAGAAACGCAGACAGCAGAACGGTGGTTGCTGGAGTGGGAAACGGAAAGTGATGAAATGAAGAAAAGAGGGAAAAACTGATGATGCCGGAGAGACGGGATAATTTCAGGAGGAGAGTTTCTGAGTGGGCGAGTGGGGATGGGACTCTACGCACAAGGGGAGCGCTGGCTCCCGCTGATCGTCATTTAATCACAGCGTGTGTACGGCACTTCCGCTGGGCATCTTATTTAGGGGCACATCACGACAAGAGAAAGCTTCTGCCACCACAGGTCCTCAGCGGTGCCAGTGACACACTGCCCACCACACCAGTGTTTTTCAGCAATTACAAAACAGCACATTCTGAACTCTTTCCGCATTACCATACCACACACGGACTTCAAAAATAGCTGCCTTTCCATGCAGGACAATCTGCATTTTATTGCTCATTTTTAAATCCCCCAAGCTGAGCACTGAGGCTTCCGTTTTATTTAAAGTGGAGTAACAAATATAACTTTAGAGCATCTCAAAAACACCTTACAACTAAGTCCTATATCCCATCAATTTCTTGAGAAAATTCGAGAAATTACTGTTGTTTAAAAAAACTTAAAGCAAACCCTTTGTAAATTCTTAGATAACATAATTAATTCAAAAAATAATTACGATTCCCAAAGGAAAAATTCTAAATCAAATAGAAAGATGCAGGAATTTTAACGAATAAGTTTTAAATGAAAACACTAAGAAACCACAGAATAGAATGAGAAATAATCCAAGTCAGGCAGCACCACTAACAGCTAACTTAGCCTATTTCACTCTGTGCCTCAGTTTCTATGCCTGTAAAAAGAATATCCCCTCAGTTCTCAATCGCCCTTCCTACAGCAGCCAGTATGTTAACATTAAGAAGGCTTCACTTTATATAGTAAGTATAGGCATTAAGAACTGTATGTAAATCAATTTATAAATCAAATCATTTTAAATATAGGGGGAGGTTTCTCATTTAAAGGAGTATTTGTTGACTTATGCTATACTTTCTTTATTAAAAAGAATTTTTTAAACCTACAATCTAGTACATCTACTTATAAGCTAGATATTTACATTGAGATTTTCTTACTAAATGACGTAGTATTTCATTTCTTAGGCTATAGAGATCATATGTTAAAATTCTATGTTTTGTTTTATATGATATTAAGATAATAACCCTAGTTCAAAGGGGAAGTGTTGATACTAGTAGTTCAAGAACCAAAAACATTCAAAACCGCCTAGAAAAGCTTCCTGGTCTTCAAATTCAGAAGCTTGATTTTTCTCTTAATCCCCATCCACAGCCATTTAACAATCAGAGCTAAATTGCCACTCTGTCACACTATATGTTTGTTTATCTAACAGATGTAATATCTGGCTCTTCCATGGGAATGTAAGAGGTATTCTCTGCTTGGGTCACTGTTCCGATCACACCCCACACCCAGAATGGGGCCTGCCGCATCCTTCCGTACAGAACAACCCTGTGTTACTTTGCTCAGGCCACCATAACAAAGAACCATCAGCTGGGAAGCTTCAACAATCCAAATGTCTTTTCTCACAGCCCTGGAGGCAGGACCTAAGATGAAGGGGTTGGCAGGGCTGGTTCCTCCTGAGGCCTCTGTCCTTGGCCTGTAGATGGCCATCTCCCCGTGTCCTCACCTCCGTGTGTCTGTGTCCTGCTCCTCTTCTTAGATGGACACCAGTCATAGGGGATTTTTAGGTCCCACCCTAGTGACCTCATTTCACCTTAATTATCATTTTAAAGGCTCTATCTCCAAATACAGTTGTGTTCTGGGGTACGAGGAGTTAGCACCTCCACACATGAATCTCAAGGGACACAATTCAGGCCACAAGAGAGGTAAGAAAGGAAGTTACTCCAACTTTCTTTTATGGTAACTCTTTAATATCACTAACAAAGTGTCTTGTATCATGAAATACAGAATATTTGCTTTAATGAATGACATAATACTCAAAGTATTGGTTTTTAAACCTTTTCAAAGATAACAGAATTCATGAATCATTCAGCAAGTTACCTGTCAGCAGGGATTCCTGTTCCACTCGCAGTTCCCGAAAAAGAAGAATCAAATCAGCAGCAACGCCAATTGTATCCAAGTTCCTGTATCAGGTTGTTCAAAAAGACAAAGTTAGATGCCTTCTTTTTCCAAAGCCTGCATTTCAAATGACCGCAAAACAGTGCTGAGATGAGACTGCTGGTGAACAGTTCCTGTGGCAGGAGAACAATGGCCTCCAAAGACGCCCCATCTACTCCCCCAAACCCGTGAATGTTACCTTCCACGGCAAAGGGGCCTTCCCAGTCAGGGGAAACTAAGGCTCCTGAGACAGGAAGAGTATCCTGGCTTATTTGGGTAGGCCTCACGTAACCACAAGGCTCCTTTTCAGAAGGATGCAGATGGTCCGAGTCCGAAGGATTAAACAAGATACTACAAGTCAAGCTCCTGGGACAAAGCCTGCTGCTTAGGGCAGGCTCACCCAATGCTCGTTTCCTTCCTCACCAGGCTGGCAGAGGACAAAGATAGTGGCCAGCCCACAGCCAAAGTTTCTGTTTCGAGGCTCTCCCTTCCCTCCTCCCTCACACCAGGGCCTCCTTGCCTAGAAAGGGACAAAATAAACTAGCCTCTGGCCCACTCTCCCAGCACATAACTAGTCATGTTTTTAAAATGTTAACTATTATTATCAACATTATAATTGTTTCTATCCATTTATCTGCAAGTAGATGGCAGCTTTGGTTTAGAATTAAAGTTCAACAACCCTAGCTTTTCACCCCCTCTCCTTTCATCTTAAAAATCTCATTAATCATATCAAAGCCTCAGGTCTAAGAACTGTCTAGGCAGCGAAGGGCGTCCTTCAAGTGGCTTCTGGACCAGCCCGACTTCCCCCATCACAGCAGTGACAGGGAGGCCTGGGGCTCTATCTACATTCAAGTTCAGGAAAGAAAGGTGAGCGCGTTCTTTGTGGCTTCTGAGTTCATCCGCAGTAAAAAATGTTCATGAAAAAGCAGATTCCATAAAGCCGAAGAGCAAAGGCGCTCAGGTCTGGAGGAGAGAGGCACATGGAAAAGGAAAGAACAGCCATGGTACAGGCACCACGTTATAAGGCCAAGACCGGCGGCAGGGCAGCTTGCCACTTTACACCACCTTAAGGAAATCTGAAGAGAAGTCATCTTAGAAATTTACAAAACATGCTCCCTGTTCAAAGTAAACATGAGGGTAACGAATTAAAACATTTGCAACTAAGACAAGTGAGGTCCAGAGCTGCCTATGCATTTGGGCAGACAGAGTCTAGGATCCAAGATTCAAAAATAAGTTCAAATCACTGCGTTATGGAGAAAACCAAATACCTCAAAACATCTTGTAAATGCAAATGAGAAATCTGAATACCCCGTCACGTTAAGCTCACTCTACTACAAGTATATACCACTTATGCTCAGAGGAGTCTGCCCTGAAGACGTGTCTCAACGGCTGACACGCAGATGCCCACAACTTCCTACCAGATGCAGCAACGTGACAGAAGCTGCATGCGCACACAGAAATGGAAGGAACGGCATATGTGGCACTGCAAAGCACACTACCTGATTGAGTTCTGGTTCACGTAACACTCGATGCAAGCGTTTCGCAGACACCGGAAGCACTCTGTAATTAACTGCAGACTGGAGGCCAGCTGCTCCTCTTGGGATGGGTCCCTGCAGGCCAGCTCAACCGCCTGAGAAGACTTCTTCAAGATATCCAGCACTCTTTGGAAGATGGTCCTGGGCGCCGTCTCTCTGAAAGGATCCAGTTGTTACGAAGCAGAAAAGGGTGACCTCCTTTCCCAATGTCCTGTGCAGAACACCCTGGGACTCCTTTCTGTGGGGAGGTGAGCTAGGCCCTCCTCTCCCCTCTCCCTAACTGACAACACAAAATGAAGCGCTACGTGTACTGAGCGCTTCCTCCACACCGGGCACTGTTCTGATCAACCTTTTCCTGTATTGTTGCATTTAATCTGTGCAGCAACTTTATGAAGCCAATACTGTGCTCTCCGCTTTCAAGGTCAGATAACTGACGCAGAGGGGAATTTAAGTGATGGGCCCATAGCCCCGAGGTCATCCAGGCCACAGCTACCATCCCACCCGAAGCAGTCTGACTTTGTTCCCACCCCATAGGACCACCCAAGTCCCAGTGTCAGGTGACTGTTCTGCTTATGGATCTGCCCTTAATACGAACGGAATGTCTGTATTTCATGTTCCAGACAGAGAACAGAGCCATGCCCTCTGTCGCTCTATATGGGCCAACAGCACAACTACGAAAAACAATATTCACAAGAACCACCTAGGAGGCAAATGCACTATCCACTCTCTAGATATAGACACGCTGGCAACACGCGCTGGGAGTGTCGGCGTGTGCCTGTGTGTGTGTGTGTGTGTGTGTGTTCGTTTAACTACGTAGATGGGGGTGGGGCCATAGGTAGAGACACTCAGAGACACAGAGAGAAAGCCCTCTCCAACCGAGTGTAGGCCCAGGGGCACAGGAACCTGCAGCTGTTCCCACACGCCTCTCACGCCAGGAACACGGTCTGCAGTGGCAATCGTTCCAGAGCTATGAAGACACGCATGTTTTTGTGCAACGTGGCACCTGTATGCAAGTCAATTTCCTCATTCCGTGACTCCCCTAAAGAAACAGCAATCTGTTTTAATGGTAGAAGAAATACTGCTGTGTGGACAATTTAAGAGATTATCGCCGAGTAATTCTAACCATGTGAATCGTCTCCCTTTGCAATCACAGCCCCGTCCATCTTAGCCTTGCACTAAGCCGGACATCCAGGGAGCTGCACATTTGCACAGAACTACCGATAATGTGACCCCCTCCCCAAGCTACCGTGCCGCTCAGGTGCTGGCCCGGACGCCACAAGCCCCTCCCTTCCCGCCTCAAGCTTCAGGACCATGAGCACTTGTACTCCAAGAGGTATGTTTTTATCTTCTGGACAGAGAACACAAACCACACTACTCATCTCCGTCGGGGCCGCTCAGAGGTCTGGGGTCAAATCCACCACCCATTTGTAACACTGAATCCCATGGCAACACTAACCTGATTTTTCCTATCTGCCTTTTTCCCTTCTCACCCATCTCTTCCCTTATCTTTTATTGTATTTATCTGTATTTATTTTTTAAGGTGCTTCTAATTCGTTTTTGGAAAGAGACAGAGTGTAAACTGATCGGTTAAAAATTGGGAAATCTGCATAAAATAAAACAATTTTCCCAGGTCTCCCTGGTCAGCCCTCCCTAAATGTAGTTCATAAAGCTTGGACTCCATGTCACAGTGACTGAGTGACTGAATAAAAAAGGAAAAGTTCGAGGGTACAACATCGATTCTGCCTCAGTAACTGTATAAAACAATTAAGTAAGCCATTTTCAGGGCCAATATGCCATAAAAAGAACATTCATTAACACTCTCAGGAAAGCTTTAAGGAATACTAAAGTAGACATTAATATGCTAAGAAAATACCCATTTTAAAAACATGTCAGAGAATGCCAGGAGTGATCACGATTTATACAACAAATAATAAAATAACTTTATTGTTTCATCTTTCAGTCAAATAAAAATAGAGCTCTACACCTTGAGTAATCTACACTTAAGCCTCCTTTTTCTGGTAAGATGGCTACGAAATGCATGTTTACGCCTATGATAAAGAAGCTGACACAATGTCCTTCAGGTCACCTTTGCAAATTCCCTCTCACCTGGGCATCAGGTCTTCCCTGGTGTCACGCTTTGAAATCTTAATATTCGTTTTACTCAAAATTGACATCTAGCACAGCAAAAACTCTGGAATCAAACTATGGTAGACTAAACAAGATTGGGAAAAGGCACCGTTGTTAGGAAAGGTGAGTAATGAATAGTCCAACTACAGAACAATTAGTAAGTTCATGAACTATCCTGTGAGTAATTCCCAATGTCATATTTTAATTTGTCATATATGCACCACGCCTTTTTCCCTTATTACACTTTTAACCAAAAGAAAATGTTCACCTGAGCTAAAGGTAATCAAAAGGTTCCAAATAACTATCAATAGCTACTAAAGAGGAATCACGGCAGCATCTAACGGACACACAGAATTCGCATAACCCCGAACAATCTGGGATTACGACCACTGGCACTTGCTCTCCCCACGTTGCACATCCATCATTTCCCGAAAGCACCAGGCACTTGGAATCCTGCGTCTGCGCAAATGTACGCCCTCCCCCAGAATGCCCTTTCCATGCATCCCCACCCGCTTCTCGGCCTGGAACAATCTGGCTCCTTCCCTCTCAGCGCGGTGAAACTCCTCTGCTACTCCAGGCAAACCAGCTCCCATCTCCAGGGCACACAGTCCCGAGACTGGAATAACACTCATCCACAGCAGATGCTATCCACTCATCCAGTCTGTCTCCCCAGCTAGTCTATAAATCGCCCCCAAACAGAGACTATCTTATGTTTTCCTTTATTTTTAGGGCCCACAACCGAGAGTCACTAATTGTACATGTTCAATTCAAGTTTAAAACAGTGATGAGACTATTCTCATACTCAGTGTGACACCGGACTGCTTCCCAGCTTGTCATGTGATCCAAACCTCTCCTGAGCACGTGCCCCAGGCACCAGGCCTGATGGGGGCAGTGACATCAGGGCACTTTGCCACAGCAACTGGAGAAATATTGAGGCATTAGCTCAAGTCTTCCATTCCCTTTAAGAAATTCACATATTCTGGACTCAAAACTGGAACACTGTCATAGTTAAAGATGGAAATATCTTATGATCGATATTTCACAAACATCTAATTTCTCCTTCTGTGCTAAATGATACAATGGGTACGCGTAAAGGGGGAGGGCGGGGAGAGGAGATGTAACCAGATTATATTTTAAATTTCTTGAGAGCAGAGACAATTTCTTAGATGCCTGTATCCCTCTATAAAAGCCCTTTCCTCTAGAGCCATATAATAAATAGCTATAGATGTTCTTTACCACGTTTTGATACAATATAATACATTAACAACTGTCAGCAGATGAGGACAAAAAAGCTTTTACCAGCAGCAAATGAAATACGATGAAAGCATTTAACTCTCTTCTATACTCTGTACCTTCCACACAGCCTTGAAAAAAAGCTACTTGGCATCACAGAGCCATAGTCCTAATGTACTCTGTCTGCAAAGTCTGCTCACTGTCAAGACAACACAGCTAAATATGTGTAATGATTAATGACAGTGAAATAGCTAGTAAAGATCAGTCAATCGTTCCTATATTACAAATGTTATTAATAATAAAAATTGCTGTCATTTCTGCTTTAACCAAACTAACACAAAATATGCACAAAGACTTTAAAAAGCTTAGTTACTTCAATTCACAGAAGGCAAAAAGTACTTAAGAGGACAATTAAAAGTCAACCGTTAGACATTCCTATTAGATAGGAATGCATACCCTGAAGACAACGTATAAATGAAATGTTACATTACAGAACAACAACAAAAAAAAAAGCAAAAAAAGCCTCTGAATTATACAAAAGGTAGAATTTCATTTCCTTCAAGTTCGAACAGATCTGTAGGTTTCATCTTGGCAAGTGCTATTTGAGAAAAATTAAAGAAAACTACCCGTGATTACATGTAACCGGTTAGATAGGTCTAATATACTATATGTACACACATCTTACAGTGAATTCATCAGGTGGGACCGCCTATTGAAAAGGAAACTAAATGCTAGTCATTGTAATGCTACAGCTAAGACTTTCATACTTGTTAAAAGATTTACTCTAATACCTCAGATTTAATTAAAAACTGGCATATGTGGTTTAGAGTAGTTTAACCACTGTCACTAAGAAAAACTATTAAAATATACACAAGTTCAGAGATTAAAGTAACAATCACTGGTTGTTATTTAAAACCATAAACCCCGCTTACTGATTTGACTGGGCTGGATTGAACAAAAACAGAAAATAAAAACATTTCTATCTCCTACCACCCTGGGGCAAAATTTTGAAATTCATCTTTGCAGATCTCAGAATTCTTTTTCATACTCTTTTCCGCTCCTGTCACATCCAGGCCTGTCAGGCTGTCCCTGCAACCCCAGACACTGTAGTTTGCAGGGCTGGCAAATGTTCTCTGTCAAGGGCCAGAGGAAATTCGCCTCTGAGCGCCTGACAATCTCTCCCAACTTCTCACCCCCTCCGCTGTAATACAAAAGCAGCCACGGGCAACACCTAAACAAGCTAATGGCTATGTTCTAATAAAACTTTTTATGGGCACTGGCATTTAAAATCCATCTAATTTTCTTGGGTCACGAAATTTTATTTATTTTCCCCAACCATTTATAAATGTAAAAACCATTCTTCACTCAAAGACTATTGGAAAAAAATAGGTGATGGATCAGATTTGGCCCAGGGACCATGGTTTGGCGACTCCCGCTTTAAAGGGTTCCAAACATATCAGTCTCCTCTTCACCCCCAAAGCATCGCATGCTTCCCCATTACCCACTGTCCTCACCAGTCAAAATTCACCTCTCAGAACAAAGAATCTCAAATGTACTGTGAGAAGTGAAAGAAGCTAAGAGAAGGTGAAATTGCACAGAGGTGGAAAAATAAACCACTGGATAGAGCGTCCAGAAACAGAACTGTGAGTGTAGAGAAACTTGATAAATGACAGTGCTCGCACAAAATGTCTGTAGGGGAAGGCTGGACTGTTCCAGAAGAGGTGCCGTAACAACTGTCATCCACATGGGAAAAAACTGAATTGGATCCTTACTTATAACCCTACTAAAAAAGTAACTCCAGATGGATTTAGGAGTAATATGGTAGGCAGAACTATAAAACGCTGGAAGAAAATGTACTGTTTCCCCGAAAATAAGACCTAGCTGGACAATCAGCTCTAACGTGTCTTCTGGAGCAAAATTAATATAAGACCTGGTCTTGTTTTACTATAAAACCGGGTATAATATAATATATAATATTATAAATGTAATTCATATAATGTATAATATAATATAATATGATATAATAAATATAATACCGGGTCTTATTTTACTATAAGACTGGGTATAATATAAGACCGGATCTTGTGTTAATTTTTTCTCCAAAAGACGCATTAGAGCTGATTATCCGTCTAGGTCTTACTTTCGGGGCAACACGGTATGGAGAATGTCTTTTTATTCTCAGGTAGAGAAAGATTTGGTGTGTAAGACTTATTAAGAACCTTATTTAAAAAGTGGCATTTGAGCACAGAACTGAAGAAGGAAGCAAATTATGCACCTTCCTGGGAGAAGAGCGAGGATGGAGGTGAAGGCATAGCTGGTAGTCAGGAAAAGTGGGGGCTAGCCTGGAAGAAACCCAACGAGCGAAGGGAGTCAGAGGTCAGAGGGAGACAAACTGCGCAGGCTCCACAGGCCAAGGCCACCGAAAGGACTTCAGCTGTCACCCTGCTGTGATGGATGACAAGGAGGCATCTGGGTAGAGGAGTGCTATCCCTGACTTTCATTTTTAAAGGGTCCCTCTGGCTGCTCTGTAAAGAACTGATCAAAACAGGAGAAGAGAAGACACCAGTGGGGACTCTCTTCTTGGAAAGAAGTGGCGGCAGCAGACATGGTTAAGCAGAGATGCGATTCTGAACATATTTAGAAGATAGTCAATCAGATCTGATAATAAGTACTACGAAAGACAACTGAGAAAGGGGAGTCAAGGGGGACTCCACACTTTGGCCTGAGCAATACATGGACAGAGGTATTTGCTGTTTCCTGCCATGGAGAAGACTGCCATGAAGATATTTGGAGAATGGGGGACTTAGGAGTTCAGTTGGAGATTTGGTAAATTTGAGGTGCCGATTAGAAATACAAGTGGAAAAATGGAGAAGGCAGATAAACAGACAAGTCTGGAGACAAGTCCAGCTGGAGAAAAACGTTGGGAGTCACCAGCAAATGCAAAGTATTAAAGCCGCAACACTGAATGACATCACGTGGAAGCAAGTACAGGGGGCAAGAGGCCTGAGACCTGAGCTCCGGGACCTGAGAAAGAGCAGCCAGGAAGGTAGAAGCCGTAAGGGGTGGTGTTCTGGAAGCCAGTGAAGAAGGTGTTTCCGGGAAAAAGGAGGGATGAACGAGAGCAAATGCAGCGCACAGGTCAAGTAAGACAGGGTGCGATGCAGACCCCTGGATGCAGCAACGCAGAACGGGGTCAAGGGGAAACGGGCGGGGGGAGGGGGCTAGTCTTAGGGTAACATGAGAATAATGCAATAGAAAGGGCAAAACTGATGATTTAAGGAAAAGACGGAGACAGCAGAGAATTTTTGGAGCAATGCATGCAAAAAGCAGTGGAATAGAGTGCAGACCTGAGGGGAGCTGGCATTTGGAGCAGGACAGTCCGTCCACAGGACCAGAGGGAGGGCACAGATACAGGCAGAGACACACGGAGGTGAGGAGAGGGTGCTGGGAGTTCCTGGACACTGTCCTCTGGTTGTTCCTTTCTTCTCAGTATAATAGGAAGCTGCGAAGAGGATGAAGGAGAGGCAATGGAGACTCAGGGAGAGCGAAAGGCACAAAACTGTTAAGTAGGGAAGCAAGGGGCTGTGTGCACCAGGGAGATACAGCAGGATTGCCAGGCAGCACTAAACGCCTACCAAGGTTAGCGATCTTCAATGTAAAGAAAGAGCAGTTGGTTTCAAGTTTTTCCCCAGCCTCATTCAGTTATTTGGGCGTGGGCGCAAAGGAAGCAGCCAGTTGGATTTAACTACAGCTGGAGTGTAAAAAGGAAAGTATTAAGTGTAACAGAAGAGGCAAGGGGAGGGGCGGCCGGTTAGCTCAGCTGGTTAGAGCGGGTGCTGGTAACACCAAGGTTGCCGGTTCGAGCCCTGCATGGGCTACTGTGAGCTGAACCAAAGAGAGAGAGAGAGAGAGAGAGAGAGAGAGAGAGAGAGAGAAGCAGCAAGAGAGTTGAGTTAAGGTGAACTAGAGCTACATTCTTCAAGGAGTAAGGTCAGGGACCCACAGATCCCTCATTAAGGGCAACAGAGATTATGTATATTGCATACTCTGATGGCATGAGATGGAGTTATGGAGGAAAAAGGTCAGAAAGTGACAATGCGAGGGAACACCGACCACACCTTCGAGCCAAGCAGCACACTGGATGGAGGAGACAGCCCGCCTTGACCCCCTGGGAATGAACCATATTCCACCATAACAGGAAACCTAGGAGTTTGTCATAGAAATTAGACAATCAGCTTGTGAATTTCTGACAAAAACCCTGCTGAGGTTTCGCTTTGAATGTCACTGAGAATTGATGCCTTTATGCTCCTGAGGTTTCCTATCATGTAATGGGATACGAGTATCTCACCACTTACGTTTTCTTTACCGTCGTCTGATAAAGTTTGGTATCATTCTCTGTGACAATGATGCCCTAACACTTGGCTTGTGCGTATTCTGTGCCCAGGACTCTTCCTACCCCGTGTATGTGAACTCCTGATGGCCACGATAAGAGGGCTGCGTGCTCACAACTCGCCTCCTCAACGCTGATAGGACTTCTCCAGGCCTGTGGCCGGCAGACCGGTTGACTCAGCCGAGAGTTAGCCCCAGGGTTCCTGTGCCTTTGAGGGAGTGTCCCTGCCCACAGGCAGTGACCAGGCCTCGGCGTCCAGGGACCACTACAAAAGACTGGAAGAATAAAGAGCTGAGAAACGGTCCTAAGGGTACTGCTGGTCACAACTCTAACCTTATTTATTTTGATTTGCTGGCTCAAACTTTTTCCGGTCCACTTGGTCCATTTAGGATAATTGGATGTGAGGGATGGCTCACACTGACCACATCTGTATTTTGAAGCTGAGTCAGAACACCTTACCAAATAGTTCCTTCCATGTGGTAGCCCAGCTCACGGCACACATAAAAATAATGGAAATTGTCATCACTCTAGAAAGTTCTTTTTATAGTGTAACTTAATTGATATTCTCTCTCAACAAAGTTGATCTGAATCATGGTTGAGTCAAGATGATATGGCACCCTTAACGAAGCTGACAATTCGTGTGGGCTTTTTGGGGGTTTTTTGTTTTGCTTTTGGCGTAGTCAAAGGCTCTTGCTGGCCAGAGGCTCAGTAATGTTTGGGGAAAACCTATGTGAACGTGTGTACACAGACGGATAGGTTTATTTTTGTGTTCTGCAGTATGTTGACGTCTAAAGTGCTCAATCTATTCCCTTTCTTTATGGCAGTTAGTCAACGTATTTATACAAGCAATTAGCAATAGCAAGACATTTTCACCACTTGAAATCAGTCATCGTATTTGATAATTTCTCTATCTTCCTCTATGCTCTCACTTTTATATCTAATGACTCCAGAAAACTAAAATAGTCAAGGAAATGACAAAAATGCTACCAGATGCTCACTCTGTGCTGTCTTCAAGTAGGTCCTGAGACTACAGAGGTAACTAAGATTCCTGCCCTCAGGCTGCTGTCATTCTAGTGGCACTGCTGGGTGATTCAGTGACACGTGGAGCTGTTTGAAAGAGGCAGAGTGCCAAAGGGAATAGACGGCAACAGCATGTAGGTCAGAAAAGCCTTCAGGAGGAGATGAAAGGGTAACTAAATCTTGAGGAAAAATTAAGAGTGTGCACAAGCAAAAGAATGAAGACATAAGACATTTATATTTATTAATATAAAAGTAATATTACAGCCCCTGAGCTAGTGCTATTTTGGTGATTCGAAGTGAGCTAAACATAGTCAGTTAAACCCTGAATCAACTATAGCTGCAACACTAGAGCAGAGCAGGGCGCACAGCGCATGCGACGTGATTAAATAAACGAAGGAGCACCATGCTCAACAGAACCAATAGTCTTGGAGTCATCAGCGCAAGCCGACTGGCTCCGTAACAGCACTAGGTGGTTTGTTTCATCACCGCCACGGGCTCAGTTCAGTTCAGCTCAGCATGTACTGAGCACCCAAAATGGACCAGGCGCTGTGCTGGGAAATACCATAAAGAAGCCAGTCCCAGCTCAGAACAAAGACGCCACCAAGCAGGGAGCAAACCATGTAAATTACAAGACTATTTCATTATGAAATAAAAAGTGCAGTGAAGAAGTTACTTTAAGCCTCTCCCCTCCATTCCAAAAACGTAATCATGTTTATTTTTAAATATTATAAATATACAGCCCAACTTGAAAGCTAGGTAAGTATCTCCATCCACCAAAAATGGGATGGAAATGCTCAGTTGTAACCAGGCCCAAAACCAAAGGGGAGGACGTGTTCAGAAAGGGCAGAGTCCATCTGCAATTCA
This sequence comes from Rhinolophus sinicus, assembly GCF_057876585.1. Taxonomy (NCBI): domain Eukaryota; kingdom Metazoa; phylum Chordata; class Mammalia; order Chiroptera; family Rhinolophidae; genus Rhinolophus; species Rhinolophus sinicus. The sequence goes on from NC_142501.1 coordinate 5,350,377, forward strand.
ACCCCGGCAGGGTGACAGGGAACGACAGCCCCTACGCCTCGTGCTAGTTAGAGCTACTCTGGACAACTCAGTGCGAGGTGAGGACGCCCGAGCACTTGACCGGGGAAAGAGCTGCCCCGCGCGGCCCTACGTACGCGTTCTAGGGAAAGCCACGCACCTCCAATGTCACGAGGAAGCCGAGAGGGTCAGCGAGGCCCTGGCCCAAGATGCTGGCCAGCTCGGTGACCAGATACGTGGTCTCCCCACTATCACTGTGACATAAATCACCAACAGCAGATCTTAGGCTAGGGTCACCGGGGAGGTGAGTGCAGGAAAACGCAAAACCATTCCTCGGGGAAGAGTGAGCCCAGAGAGGGAGAAAATATAGCAAATCTCTCACTCTCGTGAGCCAGCGAACTAAAGGTTCAGGAGAAACACTAACCCGAGTCGTTCTCCTCGTGGCTCCCAGTGACCCACCTGCAGAATGCGTGTTCCCAACCCCGCAGCTCTAGACGGTGCTGGCCGGTCCCAGGTCCCAGACACGCACACTTCATCCAGTAGCACGGGAAGCAATCCCGTGTACTTAACCTAGATCCACAGAATGACCACTTTTGGATGCTCAGACCGGTGGACCAGCAGGCACCGGCAGGAGTAAGTGACCCTGTTACCAGAAGACCTGGGGCTGCCGGTAGGAGAGGGGGAAGGAGGAGCAGGTCTGGAGCCCGGGATTTGGGGGGAATGTTGCTTGGTTCTCCCCGGCTAGGCGTAACCGCAAACAGGCCACCGCAGCCACCAGCCTGACGACAGACAGGCAGCCCGGCGGACCCCGTGGCATCAGGGCCCAGCTGAAGCGCTGCCGGGGTGGAGAGGGGAGATGCTTATTACCCGTTACGGCCGCAGGGCAGGCTGCCGCCTGGGGCCGGTACTCGGTACTGAACTCCTGTCCGGGCCTTTCAGACTCCCACCGGGAAGTGTGACCGAGTGGACAGGAACGGGAAGACCAGACTGTGACACGCTCGTGGTGTCTCACTCCACACCCGTGGCCCACCTAATTAATGACCCCGGGGGCGAGTCTCAATCCCTGGGCAACAGGTTACTAGAGGAATGACCCAGCCACGCCTCAGGGCTGCCAGCCGACAGCCTGTTGCCCACAACAGCTACCAGCTCAGTGAGGCATCCTCACAGCGGCGGTCTCTCCTTCCGGCCTAGCTTCCCCTCTCCCACACTCCTCCTGCTGGGGGTCACTTCTGATTCAATTACTTCACCCAAGTCTTTGCCTCAGATGCTGATTTGGGGGAAAAACAAACTCAGGTACACAAGGAGATGTGTACAAAGGTCTCTGGTGGTGGTTGAATTACCAAAAATTCAAATATCTGACAGTACGAAAGGCAGGTAAATGATGTACCCTTAGGATGGTACACTGATGACAGCTGATGTGACGACCTAGCTCTGAGTGAAAACCAGCGTTCAAAACCATCATGCGAGTAACGATGCAAACCGCAGCGCACACAGCACACATTTATGAGGGAGCGAGGGAGGAAGGAAACACAGGGCACCCCACCATGCCCCCCCTCCTGGTATTCACCCTTATACGATGTGACCCCTCCCGGGCTCCCAGCTCCCGTGACCATTAGAATGCACAGTAGTGAGTGTATGTCATTTCCAAGGTTACGTTATAAAGACACCCCAGCTTCCCTGAGTGCACTCTCTGGGATCATTGGGCTTTGGAACACCCCTGCCCTCATGAGCCTCCCTAGGGAGGGCTCCGCGTGGTAAGGAACGGAAGCTTCTGGGCAAAGCCTCCAGCAGCTGGAATCCCAAGCTTCAGTTCGCGTGGCCTCCAGAGGCGCAGACCTGGGGCTGCAACCCGCTCGAGGGATCAGCTCCCAAATGCTGCCTCATCAGTTGTGTGAAATACTGAATGTCTGTGGTTTCAGGTGTCGACTTGTGGGGTAACCTGTCCTAATACAGGACAGTAACAGTACCGGTGGTGCGGTGGATTCTGGGAGAGCAAGACAAAGTGTTAACCCTTGTTGATTTTGCAAGTGTAGTACTTGTTAGGTAGTTCTATCCATAAAGGCATTCACATCATTATGTATTCGTAGTTTTGATTTGTCAAGAGTTTAGAAATAAGCAAGCCAACAAAACACTAGCATGAAAGCTAATGAAAAGCTTCAATTTCCTTTTTCCTTCGACCATGCAAGCACGGTTTCTAAAATGTCCCTTCCTAAAGCAGTTACTCCACGCAAAATCATCTCCAGGCCTCTGCTCAAGTCGTAACATTATTTTCAAGTATTCCTTTTTATTGGAAATCCTCACAGCTTTTTAGAACTGTTTAATATTTCTAAAAAGCCTTTCTACCAAGGAATCCAAATTTTGGCAAGAAATTACTGCCCATATCTTCTGGGTCTAAAAAAATATTTTCCTTATTCTAAAGTTCCAGAAGCAGTTTCAAAAGCCTACTAAAACAAGGACCTGATCAAGGAATTGAAATGAAATTAAAAACATTATAAGCACTATTTTAAAATATTCAAAATTCCAAGAACTTCCACACATTTCACTTCTTTTCCATTCTGACTCTGACTGGAGCCTGCAATACCAGTGTTTGCTGGGCACCAACTATGCACCAGGGACCATTCTGGACTCTATACAGAGCACACTCTACTGCCTCCACCAACCCTACAAGGTAGGCATTATTATAATACCCATTTTACCAATGCGAAAACTAAGGCTCCGAGAAGTTAAAATATTTGCCATTTCATACAGCGAGGAAGTTGCAATACTTGGATTTTTTGAAACTAAGCCTATGCCTCACAAAAGCCTTGAAATTGCCAAATTTCAAGCCCACTGCCTGAGTCCAAAAAGTTACGGGTATCTCATACAGTACATTTCAGGAGAGAAAAGAGGAGAGGGGAAGAAGCCCCCAAAACACAAATTGTTAAAAAATAAAAAAATAAAAATTTCAGTCACATTGCAAAACAGACCCACAAGGAGCCCTGCATTATTCAGAGGTTCACAAAAAGCTGAGGTAATTGACCCTTCAAGTAAGGCTCTGAAGTCCCAAACAGTGAGATAAGACACGATACCATGGCTAGCCGCGCAACGCAAGATTCCAAAAATGGACAATGAACTGAAATTTCCAGTGCCACATCCGCTATTTGGTTCCCTCATCCTTCCAAGATTACTTCTACTTTTTTCTAGATTTGGTCTCAGGCAATTCACTCATTCACGTATCAGCTCAGCTCCTCTCCGGCTCTGGACACCCAGAGAGCACTGTCTGGCACAGGTGAGAATGTGGAGCAAAACCCCATCAGCTCCCAGTATACTAAAAACATTGGAAAATGCAATGCCCAATTCTCTTCTTCAGCAAATTTTACGATTCAAAAATACTGTTCTACCAGTGATAACTCTCAAATGTGAGCAGAAAAGGCCAGTCCTGTTTCCTTCAAACATGCTGGCTAAGGTTCAGCTCAAATAAGTTTTTTGAAAGTAGAGAGAAGGGTAATAATTTACCTGGAGAAAAGAGATATAATTTATAGTGAAATACACAGATTCCAAGTGTTAGTTGAATGAGCTGTGACAAATGCATGCATCCAGGCAACCAATACCCCGCACAGACAGAGCAGGTTTCCTTTACTCCAGAAAATTTCCTCACGCTCCTTTCCAGTGAATCCCAACCTCCTGTGACAACCACTGTTCAGACCTGTGTCATCACTCATGAGCTTTGCAAATTGTAGAACTTCATAAAATAAAATCACACAGTATACACTCTTTGTGCCTGGCTTCTTTCATTCAGAATGCTCCTGAGATTCATCCATGTTGTTGTGTGTATTAGTGGTTCATTCATTTTAATTACCAAGCAGTCTTAGCCATTTTCCCACTGATGGACAGTGGAGTTCTTTCTAGTATTTGGCTATTATCAATAAAGCGGCTATGAGTGTTCTTTTACAAGTCTTGTCGACATACCTTCTTGTTTCCTGTGGGTAAACATCTAGGGTCATGGGCAGGGGTGTTTATAAAAAACTGCCACAATGTCCCAAAGCAGTTGCACCATTTAGCCTCCTCCAGCAATGCATGCGGATTGCAGCTGCTGCATATCCAGGCCACAATTTAGTGCTGTCAGTCATTTAGCAACTTCAGCCATTATGGCGGGTATGATGAGGGCCTATCTCATTATGGTTTTGCTTGTTTGTAACAGCTTTATTGAGATATAATGAACATAGCCTACTATTCACCCATTTAAAGTATGTAATACATTGGATTTTGGTACAGTAAATGCATGTTGTTTTTTTAATTGTGGTAAAATGTATAAAATTGGCCACTTAGACCATTTTTAAGTGTAGAATTCAGTGGCTTTAATTATATTCACAATGTGCAACAATCACCACTATCTAATTCCCAAACTTTTTAAATACCCCAAAGAGAAATTCTACGACCATTAAGCAATACCCCCATCCGTTGCCCCAATCCATAGTAACCTGTAACGTACTGTTTCTATGAATTTGCCCATTCTAAGTACTTCATATAGGTAGAATCATACATATTTGTCCTTTTATGTCTGGATTCTTTCACTTAGCATAACATTTTCAAGGTTCACCCATGTTGTAACATGTATGGGTACTTCATTGCTTTTTATGGCTGAATAATATTCCATTGTATCCCATTTTGTTTACCCACCCCTCTGTTGATGGACACCTGGGTTGTTTCCATCTTTTGGCTATTGTGAATAATGCTACAATGAACATTACTAGCATACAAGCAGGCTATTTGAGTCCTTGTTTTCAATTCTCTTGGGTATACACACCGGGAGATGTGGAATTGCTACATCATGTTCTGTTTAGAAAACCACCAAACTGTTTTCCACAGTAGCTGCACCCTTTTATGTTCCCACCAGCAATGTACAATGTTCCAGTGTCCACACATCCTCACCAACACTTACTTTTCTTTTCTTTCTTCTTTTTTTTCCCTGGGGAGGGGGGGTGGTAATAGCCATCCTGAGGGGCATAAAGTGGTTATCTCATTGTTTTAATTTGCATTTCCTTGATTACTAATGGTGACGACTAATGGTCATGTTTCTTAGCCATTGTTATATCTCCCTTTGCAAAGCATATAATTTTGCCCAATTTTTTAACTGGGTTGTCTTTTTATTATTGAGTTGTAGGGGCTCTTTATATATTTTGAAACAAGTCCTTTGTCAGATGTATGTATTGCAAATGCTTTCTTTCAGTCTATGGCTTACCTTTTCATTTTCATTTCTTTTGATGAGCAGAAGTTTTTCATTTCTATAAAGCCTACTTTGATAAAGTCAATTTTTTTCTTGCATGGTTAGTGTTGTTTGTGTCCTGGATAAGAACACAAAGGTCACAAAGATATTCTGCTCTTTCTTCTGAACACTTTATAGTTTTAGCACTTATGTTTAGGTCTATAACCCATGTTGAAATATTTTTTGTGAATGGTGTAGGTGTGAGCCGAGGTTCACTTTATTCCAATTAGATACTGAGTTATTCCACCACCACTTGTTGAAAGAAATCGTTTTTAGATTGTTTTTGGTTCTGAGCTTGCAAATATCTGCAAAGGGAGGATCCCTGGTAATGGCCTCATTTGTTATGCACAACATTCAACATTCAATAAAAAAAGACAGGACCAAATGACTGAACACCAGGAAGACAAAAAACTGACATTAGAAAGTCATCAAGCATATTATTTAACTATAATATGTTCAAGAAGGAAAATAACAAAATGAATTTCAATAGTGTCATCTATTTTTAAAAATTAAAATTAAATAGAAATTCTGCAATTCAATAACTCAAAAACACAATACATGAAACTAAGCACAACAGATGACAGCAGGTAAGACAGCAGAAAAGATTAGAGAACTAAAGCAGATTAGCAGAAAATTTTCAAATAGAAGCTCAGAGAATGAGAAATACAGAAAGGAGCCTATGAGACATATAAAATATAATGAAAGGTTTAACGTATGTGTAATTGGAGTCCTGGAAGGAAAGAATAAGAGAGAACCAATAGTTGAAGAAATACTGGCTGACAATTTCCCAAACTGATGAAAGACATCAAATTCAAGAAGCATTTTCCAAACAGGATCATTACAAAAAAGCCAAACATCTCTGCCTTCATGGGCCTTCCATTCTGGAAGGAGACAGAATAAATCAGAAACTACTATAACTACATAATATGTGGGAATGTAGTAAGCGCTTTCTAAAAAGAAAAAGGAATATAGAGTTCATAAGGTAAAGGGCTTCAGAAGTATGGAGGGAAATATCTGCACTACTAAACATGATGTACAGAAACTTGAAGGAAGGAAGCAGAAACATGATTTAACTACACACAGACTGAAGAGGAAAAACAAGCCATACAGACAGAACCTTAAAAAAAATTTGTCTACCTGAGTACGGAAGAAAAAGACCAAGCACGCACAATGGGGTAAAAAGCTACACAAATAGAAACAATCGCACAAGAATTTGTTAAGCACCAACAATGATCAGACTCTAGGCTAGACCCAAAGGACACACGGAATGTGATATGCTCACTTTATTCCAGAAGGTTAGCAGATGGAAAAGCAACAAGGTAGCAGTTTCAGTATGAGAATTTATAGAAAGTCATGTCCAAACGTTACATTATTTCAGGACTACTCAAGAACCAGAACATAATGTTCTCTACGTAAAAAACACAGAGAGCAGCATTATCCAGCAGAACTTCCTGCACTGATGGAAATATTCTAGAGCTACACTACAGGAGGGTAGCCGCCTGCCACATGTGGCAGTGCAGGTGAGGAACAGAGTTACTCATGTATTTACTTCTCATTAACCTCAATGGCCACAGGCAGCGAGTGACTGAGTGACTACTACAAGTGAGCTCACTTGGCTCTACATTTTAACACAGGGGGGTCTGCATACATCATAAAGCTAGATGACAGACACACATCATACAGTAACTTAAGGGTTGGGAAACAACACCTCTAGGAAAAGGCCAAAAATAGAATTTGTAATGTATTTATATCTTACTTCATTCCAGAAACAATCTGACATGACTTTCTAAGACTCACAGCATAGCAAGAAAAATCACTTGTTAAATAAATGTTAAAAATGCAAATATGCACATTAAACAAAAGATAGAAAACAAACTTAAAGTTTAAAAAACTACCTTCCACTGAGAATAGTTGAGTAATATCATTAATACTGATATTTTATGACCATAAGAAACGTTTTATGAACTTTAGTGATTCAGATTCTACTCAAGAAGCGGGTGGCAGAATATGGGTTTAATCCAGAGCATAAAGAATTTAGATTGGGATATTAATGATCTATTGCTATTTAATAAATTACCCCAAGACTGGCAGTTTAAAACAGTCCCACTTATGGTCTGGCGCACGTCTGAGGGTCAGGAATCTGGGAGTGGCTGAGTGGGGTGGTTCTGGCCCAGGGTCTCCCGGGAGGCTGCACAAGAGGCTGAAGATGGGACTCACTGGATCCACGAGCAGGACGCTCAACTCATGGCTGCAGCCTCCACTCCTCACCACCAGATCTCTCTACAGGGATGCTTGGGTGTCCCCATGACATGGCAGCTGGCTCTGTCAGTGAGCAACCCAAGGAAGAGCAGAGGAAGCTGCGATGCCTTTTATGAATGACCTCGTCTCAGAAGTCACACAGTGCTACTTCTGCCATATTGAAAAGCCAATCACTGAATTCAGCCCCTACCAAAGGGGAGAGGAATTAACTCCCTCCTCCTGAAGGGCAGAGCAGCAAAGAATTTGTGGACAATCTAAAATCGCTGCAACGAGATACGAGAATTGCCTCTCACCTGGGAGTTGGCTAAAAACTGGAATGAGATCCTGGGATCCCTTTTCCTGGAAACCCCAAAATTAGAAGTATCATCTTTTTGGAAGAGCTTCCATTGCTTTTTATAAAACAGGACATGAAACACAATTGGGTTCTCAGGTCACAGCCCAGTTACTTTTCAATAGCACATGCTAAATAAATGGCATCTACTATGCATAAAACACTGTGCTATATGTGTAAGATCCTCACAATAATCCTGCAAAGTGGGCATCGTCATTTTCAAGACGAAAAATAAGAAGTCAGGAGCGAAAAGCCAGGATTTTTGCCCAGGTCGACCTGGTTCCCTAGTCATTGTTGTTTTTTTCACTGTGTGACACTTCCGTTACTTTAGCTACCAGACAGAAGCTTGTTTTGTACCATCGAACATCTAGGAAGGACCACAAAATACATTTTTTTCAGCTAAGATGCGTCTCTTTAGTTCCATCAATTACTTTCTTACTTTCTCCTTAGTCTGTTTCTGGTGTTTTCTACTTGGTACTCTGAGGCCTCACTTTGCTTTACTTTAGGTCCCGTCCAGCTCCTGGCTCCGTGGCCCATCCTGCCTGAGTCCATCTGCATAGGAGGGTTCCTCTCAGAGCAGCTGGACTCCGGTCCAATCCCCACGAGACCCCTCTGAGGGGCAACTAGTGGTTTGTCCAAAGACATACAGAGAAGCAGTGGCAGAACTGGGACCTACAAACCCTCATCAAGAGCTCTCTGCCTCACCGCACAGCTGCCTCCCCATCGCAAGACCTGCACGTACGTCAGTTCACCTTTCCTGCTCTCCAAACTCATGGAACAAGGACATAGCCCAAGAAAAACTGGAGCCAAGTGTGGGAAGCATCTTCATGTCCTCATTCTCCCCAACAATCCAACTGGTCTGAGTCCTGCCCATTCAACCTTGTAAATATTTCTCAATATTTATCTATGCATCCATCCCCACAGACAATATCCTAAATCAGGCACTTTTCTTTCACCTGGGCTTCTGCATCCGCTTCTTAAGTCCCCAGCCTCTAGCCTCACCCTTTCTAACTTATTCCCCACAAAGGCAGCCAGAGAGATCTTTGTAATATGCGCGCAGATCTTACCATGCTGTTCCCTTGAAAGAACCTTCACTAGTTCCCCATTAACTCCTCTCGCAATAGAAAAGAAGAGAAACGCTTTGTAAAGTGGCTCAGGGTCTTGGATTTTATCCTACAGGTAGGTTATAGAAAGGGGTCTGATGCTTGAATGTCTCCTCTGTACCAGACACCTTCCCTGTGTTATCTCATTTGATCCTCTTAGGCACCCTGCAAATCAGCATCAGGTTCCCCTGCATATACTGTTCTTCCTCATCAGACCTCATCTGTAAGCCGCCAGTTTATCTAAAGGCTTTCACGGCCCTCTGAGGTGTCCAACACATCCAGTCTCCTCCACCCTCCCCATTTCAATTTGTTTACACAGCCATTTCCCTAACACGCGTGAAAAAAAGCGACGTCACGTTCAACTTTGTACCCTCCGCGCCTAGCAAAGAACCTGTGTCATAGTAGGTGCTCAATAAATGGTTGATTAGCGTCTACCATGGTACAGATATGCGGAAGCATTACTCATCAACACATCTCCCAGAAGTGTCCTCTCAGTTAACACACCTCCCAAAAAGCCCAAGGAATAGCGCCCCGAGCGTTTGGCACTCTCTCTGTAGCTCAACACTTCCTGTTATGATTTGAGGTAGAAGCGCTCAGACTAGGTGTCTAGGTTAAGGACAAAAGGACCTCCAAGTCCAGCTGTCCCGTTCTATGCTCCCTCTATCTTTTGTATCTACTCCCACGATCTGACTTCCCAGTAGCGGCCTTTTCATTTTCAACTTCATCACCTAGCACAAAACCTGGCACACGGGGAGACCATAAATATACGCAGTAACATCAGCTAACATCTACTTAGTACTGTGTCAGGTATGTACTAAGGATTTAATATGCATAATCTCGTTTAATCCTTGTACCACTCCCACCATGGAGGTACCGCTCAACATTATTCCCATTAAACAGATGAGAAAACTACGGCCCAGAGACGATTAGAACAAAATCAAACAAACACTGACTGAGAGCATCACATACTTTGTATTTTCACAAGCCTTATTTCATTAGTCCCTCTGTACAATCCAGGAATGGAGTTATGCAGCATATTCCCATTTTCAGACAAGAAATCTAAGGATACTAGAAATCAGTCTGTAACGCACAGCGTGTAAGGCCAGGAGCCACATTCCGGTCTGTCAGAGGCCTGGGCACCACCTCACCCGGCTATCTTGCCCCTCAGTGGTGGAGGCCGAGGCCACTCCTGACCAGGGCTCTTCCACCCGCCACAAAGCGCCGCCCCGCCGCGGAGCACAGCCTGGGCTCCACTGCCAGGTCGCGTGCCAATCCCAGCCCCACCGCGTAGTGACGGGTACTCACGCGACCTGGGACGCGTCTGCCCCGCTAACATACGTGCTGTGCCTCTGGGGCCTTGTCAGTCGGCTCCCTGCCAGCGCCTAGACTAACACCTTGCACCTCACAGAGGCGCCGTCAGCTCGTGCTCCATTAACACAACAGGCAGACGCTTCCGTCCGCCTGGCTTCACACCGGTACTGACGGTGGGGAGCAGGTGTCAGCCCCCCAGGGCACCTCGGGGACCGACGCGGGCGGCGAGTCAGCGGCCTGGGACCCCTGGGCCGACCGCAGAGGCCTCCACCCGCAGCCTTCCCGGGAGATGCAGCGGCCCCCTCCCCGCGCCGCTGCTGCAGCCGGGCCGCCCCGGACACTCGAGCCGCGCGGGCCGTTACCGATTCCGCTGCTCCTTGAAAAGCGCCGTCAGCGCGCGGAGAGCCTCCAGGTCCTGGATGGACGCGGGCATAATGACGCCTGACAGCCGGACGGGCAGCGGCCTGGGCGCCGCCATCTTGCCGATGCGGAGCCGGGAGACAACGACTAGCCGCGGGAGGAGGAGCAGCAGCGGGAGGGAAGCAGGCGAGGGAGGGCGAGCCCCTCACCGCGCGGACCAGGCCGCCGCCTCTGCGCCCTGCAGCCCGCGGCCCAGTCGGGAGAAGGCGAGGGCACGCGCGGAGGCTCGCCCCGGGGGAGGAAGGGAGGGAGGACGGCGCCGCGAGAGGAGGGGGCGCAGGCGGAACGCCAGCCCGAGGGGACGGGGCGCGGGCGGAAGTGAGGCCTGAGGGGAGGGGGCGCGAGCGGAAGTCCCGCCCGAGGGGCCGGGGCCTGGGCGGAAGTGCAGCCTCAGGGGAGGGGGCGCGGGCGGAAGTGCCCCTCGAGAGGACGCGGCGCGGGCGGAAGTGCAGCCTGAGCGGAGGGGCTGCCCGCGTAGTTGTGTGCGAGGGGCGGGGAGGGGTGGCCGCGGGGTGTTGGGTCTGAGAGGAGGAGCCCGGGTCCCTGGTTCACCCTGAATGGGCAGGGGGCACGGGTCAGGGTCACCTGCGGGGGGAGGGTATGCGGGGACAGGCTCACCTGAGCGGGAGCTGCGAGCAGGGGTCCCGACTGGAAGGGGTAGGCGGCGGGGTGCGCCGTGCAGAGGCTCTCAGGGAAGCCGGAGACGTGGGTCCTGACGTTGCGTGGGTGCCCCCACTCAGACACACTGGACGCGGGAGCAGGCTGTCCCCGCCTCGCATGTCTCACCCTGAAAGTTCAGTTCCCTGTGCGTGGTGACCACTTACCAGGCACTTTACCGAGCGTGAGAAGACGTTGCTCCAGCTCATCAAGGGCTTATATACAATTAGAAGTGACGGGACCAAGTTCTGCAGCAGTAGGTAGGGTACAAACTGGTTTTTCTCCTAAGAGAAACAAATCTATTTTTCAGGAATCAGACAAGGTTCTCTGGCAGGTGTTGGTAACTCACATATTTGCTTCCCAGGGCCCTGATCATATCGTGTGTATTTTCAACAAGCGTTATTGCCAAGACCTGGGCTGGGTGAGATCCCAACCCTGAAAGAACTGAGACTTGAGAAAGACAGAGGCAAACATAGTTGAGTACAGTTGATAACTGCTATGATGGAGGACTGTACAAATTGCAGTGGGACCACTAATACGTAAATGCATCCCCTCTACATTTGGATTTGAAGAGTAGGAGTGTGTTTATAATGGGGCACTTTTGATGTCCTTTGCTAAATACAATTTAAACACAATAATAAAGCCCAGCGTATGCACGAGAAAGGAGTCATGCACAAGCGAGTTACTTGATAGTGTAATTCAACCTCCCCCATGTAACTGAGTACTTACTATTCATTCCGCAAATATTTGTGTGCCCACTGTGTGCCAGGCATTAGACCACCTAGCAGTGCTCCACACAATTCACAATCTTTAACAATCCTTAGACTAGAGGGTCAAAATCTCCCCATTTTTCCTAGAGCAGCAGGGGATCGTACAATGTACTGGCATGCGTCAGGATCTTGCCCCTTAGTTTTCTATCCTCAATGGTAAAACAAAAGTGACTACTCTTGATTCTTCCAGAAAGCATTCCCCGTAAAATTCAAATTTATTGCCTGGAAATTGCAATATGATCCTGATTGATTTCTTTGCTTCTCCTTTTGCCTATTCTGGATCCTTTCAAAATTCAAGTCAACATTTCACTGTGCTCAAAATCATCTAAAGGATTTCCATTTCACTCAGGACAAACCAAAGGTTTTCCAGTGGAAAAGTCCCTCAGTCGCCTGTTTCCCTCCTCTTGCCCTGAGTCTGATCACATTTCTTCCTTCTCTATTGTGCTTCAACCACACCAGCCTCCTATAGTTCCACACCAGGAGAAGTACCCTCCTGCCTCATGACTTTGCACAGCTATTCGTTTTTCATGGAACTCTTTCAACATTCCCAGCAAATACTTGCATGGTTTGCTTCCTGGCTCCCTTCTACTCTCTGCTCAAATGATCTCTTAATAAGTTTCCCTTATCAATCTTTAAAACTAACACACCACCAACATTCCTCAGGAATTTCTCTCCACAGCACTTAACACTTTCTATGTCACAGTTTACTTACCTGTTTATTGTTACTTATCTATTTGGTTTACCACCAGAATGTACTCTAGCTCCTAGAAAAGAACCTACTGTGTGGTAATTGTTCAATAACTATTAGTTGAATTAATGAACAAAGAATATTTTTAAAAGGTATTTTCAGAAAGGAGAAAGGAAACAACATGCCTCCAGAAGTACAACAATCAAAAAAGTACAGGAAAGAAGAAGGATGGAAGAGAGGAAGAAAAAAGAAGGAAGAAGATTAAAAGGGAGAGAGACGTTAACAGGACAAACTAGGATATTAAGTTGGTCAAACAGTGGATGTTATTGACTGCCTGAAATCGAGTAGAGGATTTCAACCTTGACTGATCTGACAGAACTAAGTTAGTATTTCACTTGGGCTACAGGGCATTTTTAATGCTATATAATTGTTTGCCTTAGATAAACGTGCCACCACGTTGATGTACCTGAATTAAACTTCAGATGAAATTTGTGATATAAATTTATGTCTTGAGCCCACTGCAGAAGAACTAGATCACCAATGACTCAGTAATCAAGAAGTAAACATACATAAAAAGAAAGAAGGAAGAAGGAAGGAAACAAAAAAGAAGAAGGAAGAGAGAAAGTAGGTAAGGTGCAGACAAAAAGATTTGGACCAAAGTGCATATAGTTTTGGCACAGAAAAGAGAGGAATAAGCGGATGGTAAAGAGAATGGAAGATGAACGACAATTGGAAAAGTTCTTGCTTATGTATGGTGCCCCTCTGTCTCAGACGTTCTCCTTACCATCTCTGCCTGTGATTCTCTCTCCAGAAAGCATATGCCATCGCCACCTACTCCACCACAACATCAGGGTAAGCTCTCGTCAGACTAGACCTCTCCCTTGGCCTGCCTTTCCATAGTCAGCCGTGTGCTATAGGTGTGTTTATGTACCATCTACCCTCATCCAAGGGCCTTTGTCTTCTTCATTCCATCCAGAGCCAAGTGTCTTGTGCTTAGAAGCAATACTACAGATATTTGCTGAACTGAAAACTTAGAGACTGAAGGAAAAATAACAGGACAGTATAGTTTTTAAGGGCAGGGATCAGCAAACTACAGCCTGAGAGCTAAATCTTTCCCACTATCTATTTTTATAAATTGTGTTGGAAACTGTCATGGTCATTCATTTCCATATTGTCTATGGCTTCTTTGATGCTAGTGGCAGGGTTGAGTAGTTTGAGAGACTGTATGGCCTAAAAAGCCTAAAATATTAACTACTCGGTCCTTTATAAAGTTCGCCAATCTCTGGTAAAGAACGTGAGCTCTGGAGTCAGACACACCTGGATGATGTGACTCCTGCTCTCACCTCTTAGCAGCTGTCCTTGTACAAGTAACCATCTCTTTAAGAGATTTTCTTCATTTGTAAAATAGAATAGTAATATTGCCTACTGAATTAATTGGTTGGTTGAAAGGATTCAGTGAGATCATCTATGTCAATCCACTGTCAGTCATATATTTAGCTGAGCTCAATAAATGTTAACATTGAACTACATATGATATGAAATTGAGTAAGTAGGAGGGATAAAGGGGGCAAGGAAGTAGAAAGCTGTTCGGTAGCTGAGCAAATCAGGAACACTAGGGAGTAGGTAGGTAGACTGCTGGTATTTGAGGTAATAATTCTGATGTTACTATTAATAGTTACCGGTAATTGTAGGGAATCAATGACTTTTATACAATTTGTAAAGTTAGTAACTTAATTCCCTATGATTGCTATCAATCCGTTTTTAATTTCATTTTCATATTTCAATTTAGCCAATATTTTTTGAGCATCTATCATGAACTGTATTAGAATCTAGCATTACAAAAATAAATAGCATAATGCCTCAGCCATCAATCAGCTCAAGGTCCATTAAGGGAATCCAAAAATATAAACACATACTGATGATACCACGTAATAATATCAGGAAAAGGTATACAAAGAGCTAGGGAACTGGGAGACGAAGAAAGACTAGAGAAGACATTTAAACTGAATCGAAAATAATTAGATGAGTGCTAGACAGGCAGAAGGTGGAAGTACATTCCAGAAAATGAAGCACCAAAAAAATGGCCTAAGACCAGTTGGTTTTATATATGAGTTCTACCAGACACAAAGAAAAGATAAAATCTGTGTCTTATTCAAGAAGTTTCAGAAAATGGAAAAGGTTTCACTTTTAGTAATGACAGGCTAGGTTATTTAAAGTAATCCTCTGAGTGAGAAAAACTTTAAAAAATTACTGAATGAAATATTTCAAAATTTCCCTGTCACCAAGTTAATCCAAGCAACCAAAGTACTTGAATTAGGACTAAGACAAACCCAGAATGGTAGCACATCTAGAAACGTGGCAGAAGTAAATGAAAACCATCTTTGGAGGAAGGTGGCATCCTAGGCATCAGATTATTCCTATAATTCTCAGATTTAGTGAATCGCACAAAAATGACTAGGTTTACAAGGAAACAAAGCATTATGAGAGGAACCAGCAACACACAACAGAAACTGACCCACGAAGTCTTAAGCTATTGGAATGATCACACATAAACAATGAGACAACAATGTCTCTATCCAAAGAAACAAAACACAGTTCTAAAGTCCAAGTAAGGAACTGAAATATAAAAAGTGAAATAACATATTTATGAAAGAAATAAATAGGAATTCTGGAACTGAAAAAGAGTCTAGAACAATAAGAACTCAATGGATGGATTTAATAGCAGGTTAGAGAGACTTAAAGAGAGAATAAATGAACTGGAAGGTAGATCAGAAGAAATTATCCAGCATAAAGAAAAATACAAACAATAAGGAAGAGCTAAGAGACACAGAGTCTAGATTGAGGAAGTCTAACAAATGTAACTGGAGTCTCAGAAGGAGAGGAGAGAGTGATAGGTCAGAAGCAATACTTAAGATAATAGCTGAGAATTTGCCAAAACTGATGGAAGATTCCAAACCACAAATTCAAAAAGCTCAATGAATACAAAGCAGAATAACACACACACACACACACACACACACACACACACAGTGAATCTGCAGAAAAAGACAATGACAAAATCTGATAAGAAGCCATAGGGAAAAAAGATGGTTTATTTTTAAAGGAGGGAGAATTTGACTACGCTGGGTTCTCTACAGAAACACTAAAATTTTACACTAAATCAACACTAAAATAATGGAATGTTATCTTCAAGGTGCTGAAAAAATACAAATAGACCCATGCTTAAGGAAACACAAGTGCATGAATAAGAAAGCAATCCAGATGGAAGGGAGAAAAAAAGGAATAAGAACAGTGAACATTCAGCTCCATCTAAATGAACATCCAAAGTATAGAGTAATAATAAAGGAACCATGTGTCACGGGGTTTAAAACAAAGAACTGGAATATTTATGACATGGCTCTGCTCCAAACCATCATAACACCGTCTGGGGACTTTTCACCCTCTGGTACCCAAGGTTGTGCTCCCAGGTCTCTCAAAATGACACCTCTGCACAGGCAACGAAAGAAAAAGTAGACAAATTGGACTTCATGAAAATTTAAAGTTTTTGTGCATCAAAAGACACTATCAACAGAGTAAAAAGGCAGCCCACAGAATGGGAGACACTATTTGCAAATCATATATCTGATAAGGCATTAATACCCAGAAAAATAAAAGAACTAAATCTCAACAACAAAAAGTAGATAACCTGATTCAAAAATGGTCCAAAGACTTGAATAGACATTTCCCCAAGGAAGACATACAAATGGCCAATAAGCACATGAAAAGAGGCTCAGCATCACTAATCAGTAGGGAAATACAAATAAAATTACAACAAATAAAATTACCGCCTCACACTTATTAGGATTGCTACTATAAAGAAGAAAATAGAAAATGATAAGTTTGAAGAGGATGTGGAGCTATGGAAACCCTTGTGCACTGTCGGGAGGAAAGTAAAATGGTAGTCGTTATGGAAAACAATATGGCAGTTCCTCAAAAAGTTAAAAATGAAATTATCAAATGATGCAGCAATTCTACTTCTGGGTATACACCCCAAAGAGTTTTAAACAGGGTCTCGACGGGATTTTTGCACACCCATGTTCATAGCAGCATTATTCACAATAGCTAAAATGTAGAAGCAATTCGTGTCCATTGATGGATGAATGGCTAAGCAAAATGTGATGTATACGAAGAATGGAATATTATTCAGTCTTAAAAAAGAAGGAAATTCTGATCTATACTACAACATGGATGAACCTTGAGGACATTAAGCTAAGTGAAATAAGCCAGTCACAAACAAAAACAAAAACCCTGATTCCACTTACACGAGGGCTTTACAGTAGTTACATTCATAAAGCTGGAAAGTAGAATGGTGGTTGCCAGGGGCTGAGGAGAAGGGACGGGGAGTTTTTATTGGGAATAGAGTTTCAGTTTTATAAGATGAAAAGAATTTTGGAGATGAATGGTGGTGATGGTTGCACACTGTGAATGTACTTAATACCACTGAACTGTATACTTAAAGATGGTTAAGACAGCAAATTTTATGTTATGTGTATTTTATCACAATTTTAAAAATTTGGGGATGTGGGGGAAAGGCCACCTCTGTGGGCACAGGCCCTGGTATATCTCTTGCCTAAGGACTTCCTCTGCTTTACACTTCCTAGCAACTAAAATCACAGAAAGTTGAAGGTCAGAAAAGAAAAAATCTATTGACAGAAAATAAGAGAAAGACTTTGAGAACAATCTTCAAAGGCCAGAACTGCTTGATATAAAATGAGCTGTGTCAAGTCAATCAGAACCAAACAATATTCAGATATTCTTAGCACTCTTCCTACCTTCTGTGCCTGAACTCGGGAGTCCCTTCACTGGCACTGACGTTGTCTAGTATTGAGCCCTTAATTATAAATAGCTGGCAGAAAACTATGGAAGAGAAGCTTACAAATGTCATTCTGAAAGGAGCCATCATTGAGACAGTGGTTTAGACTTGTGCTATTCAAAGAGTTCTTTGTGGAGCAATTCTTAAGATTCTACCTCTGGGTAAGATGGATGAAGACCCTACCATATCACACACACACACACACACACACACACACACACACACCCTGGGAACAATCAGAACACCTGAACATAACACAAACACAACCACCTGAAGGTATTTCAGGAGGAAGACATAATAATCATAATAATTATAAATGCATATTTGCCCAATGAGAAAGCTTCAAACACACAAAGCAAAAATTGACAGAATTAAAGGGAGACAGACAGTTTCACAATCATAATTGGAAATTTTAACAATCCAATCTTAGCAATAGTGAGAACAATTAGACAGAAACTAACAAAGACATAGAATATCTGAACAATACCCTCAACCTCTTTTACTTAATTAATATTTATACAAGGCAACACCCGACAATGATAAAGTGTACATTCTTTTCAAGTGCATGTTGTAGACCACATTCTGGGCCATAAAATAAATCTTAATATATTTATAAAGATTGAATCATACAAAGTATGTTCTCTGACTACAGTGGAATTGTTAGAAATCAGTAATAATAAAATAACCTGGAAAACCCCTAAATATTTGAAAAACAAACTTCTAAATAATCATTGGATCAAAAAAGAAATCACAAAAGAAATTAGAAAATGTTTGAAACCTAGTGATAATGAAAATGTCATATCAAAATGTGTGATAAAGTTAAAGCAATGTTTAGAGGAAAATATACTTTTAGATGCCTCGATTGGAAAAGAAGAAAGATCTCAAATGCATAACCTAAACTTTCACCTTAAGATACTAGAGAAAGAACAGAAAATTAAAGCCAACACAAGCATAAGGAAGGAAATAATAAATATAAGAGAAAAAAAAACACAATGAAATAATAGAGAAAAACAATGTATTATATTAATGAAAGCAAGAGCTAGTTCTTTGAAAAGAGTAATAAAATTGATAAACTTCTAGTTGGACTGATAATGAAAAGGGAAGACACAAATTTCCAATGTCAGGAATAAAAGAGGACACATTAGTACTGATTCTACAGACATTAAAATAACAATAAGGGCATATTATAAAGAACTTTATGACAATAAACATGACAACCTACAAGTAACAAATTCCTTGAAAGACACAAATCAGCAAAACTGACCCAAGGAAAAAAATATACAAAATTTGAACAGCCTGATAGCAATTAAATAAATTGAATTTATAAATAAAACCTTCCCATAAAGCAAACTACAGAGTGGTAAATACGATCGTGCACTTAATGAAGAAATAATATCGATCCTACGCAAACTCTTTCAGAAAACAGAGAGGTAACACTTCCCAACTTATTTTATGAGGCCAGTATTACCCTGACTTCAAAACCAAGCAAAGACCCCTCAAGAAAAAAGAACTACAGACCAATATCCCTCATGACCATAGTCACAAAACTTCCTAACAAAGTATTAGCAAATCTGACCATATATAAAAATGATAATAAATCAGGACCAACTGGGACATATTCTGAAAATGTAAGATTCGTTTAACATCCAACACTCATTATGATTCACCATATTCATAGAATAAAAGAGAAAAGACGCACAATCATTTCAATAGATGCAAGTAAAAATATTTGATAAAAAAATTCAACATGTTTTCTTTGTAAAAACTCCCAGAAACCTAAAAATAGAAGGGAACTTATAAAACCTTATTAGGAGCATCTACAGAAAAAACTTACACCCAATGTCATACTCAGCAGTTTTCTACATAAGACAGGACGAAGGTAAGGATGGCTCTCACTACGTCTAACATTTTACTGGAAGTCCCAGGCAAGACTAGAGAAAAAAATGAAAGACATACAAATCAGGAAAGGGTGAAAATGCCTTTTTTGCAGACTACTTAACCATGTATGTAGAAAGCCCTAATGTATCTATAAAAACAGTGCTAGAGCTAATAAGTGAATGTAGCAAGGTTGGAAGATACAGGTTAATATGTGAAAATCAATTGTATTTCTATACACTATCAATGAACAATTATAAATTCAATTTAATAAACAACTTCACTTATGATAACATCAAAAACACTTAGGAATAAATTTAATAAGTGGTATACAAGACTTTTACAGTGAAAACTTTAAAACATTACAAAAGAAAATTGGAAAAGAACTAAATAAATGAAAAGATATACCATGTTAATAGACTGTAAGGGCTAATATTGTCAATCTATACCTCAAATCAATGTATAGATTCAATGCAGTTCCAATTAAAATTTTAACAGACTTTGTAAAAATATTGACAAGCTAATTTTAAGATTTATGTGAAAAGACAAAGGACCTAGAATATTCAAAACAACTTTGAAAAATAAAACAAATTTGTAGGACTTAAACTATTTGATTTCAAGACTTACTATATAGTCATCAAGACAGCATGGAATTGGCCTGTAGATCAATGGGATAGAAAAGAGAGTCCATGGGCAACTAGTTTTTGATGAAAGCACCAAGGTAATTCAAAGGGGAAATCAATGAGATACTGCTCTGCACCCATTAGAAAAGCTAAAGTTGAAAAGACAGATAACAATAGTGTCATAAGTGATATAGAGCAACTACAACTCTCACACATTGCTGGTGGGACAGCAAGTTGACATAGCTACTTTGCAACAGTGTGGCCATATCTTTAAAAATTAAACATACTCTTACAACATGCCCCAGCATTTCTATATCCACAGAGTATATGTATATGTCTTTCTACACAAAGACATACGTGTATATGCATATACATATACATACGTGTACACATAAATGTTCATAGTAACATTTTCGTAATAGCCCCAAACTGGAAGGAACTCAAATGGCCATCAACTGGTGAATGGATAAACAAACTGTGGTATATCCACACAATAGAATACTACTCAGAAATAAAAAGGAACAAAATATTAACATATGCAATAATGTGGATAATCTAAAAACATCATACTAAACGAAAGACATCAAACACAAAAAGCTATGTGCTATATAATTTCAAAATTACGGAAAAAGCAAAACTATACTGACAGGAGTTGCATAAGGAGAGGTGAGAGGATGGAGCGTGAGGGGGCGTGGGGAAATATTTTCAGGTAAGAAAACTATTCTCTACCATGATGGTGGTGGTGGATACCAACTGTGCAATTTCCAAAATTGTTCCAACAATATACTTTAAAAAGGTGAACTTGACTGTATATAAATAATAGCTAGTAAAAAAAAATTCAACAAGAAAAATATGGCTGGCCATAATGGATAACTAGTAGCAGACTGGTCCTCTTGCTGGAAACAACTAGAAAAGTGGACAAAACATACTGGAAAAAAACAAAAACAAAAAACATTTTCGGATAGTGAATAGTAGGCAACATAGCACTGGGATCCCTGAGACAACATAAATACATGAGGTGATCTTTTGATTGCCCAGCCTTTCTGCCAGGACTCACTTTCCACATCACAGCACAGAAAACAGGAGCCCAGGATAGCAAGACGGCCTCACTGAATTAAGGAGACAGAGATCACAGATGGCAAACCAACGTGGCTGGAATTTGCGGAGGTGGGAGCTCTGCAGAGAGCAAACTCCAGAGATCAGATAGCAATCTGTTTGGG
Organism: Rhinolophus sinicus; assembly: GCF_057876585.1. NCBI lineage: Eukaryota > Metazoa > Chordata > Mammalia > Chiroptera > Rhinolophidae > Rhinolophus > Rhinolophus sinicus. Next base: position 5,371,728 of record NC_142501.1, read on the forward strand.
TCTCGAACTAAATATTAAACGGTGCCTGCACAGGGCGAGAGTCCACGAAGCAAGACAGAGAATGAGCCCCAGAGCTCACACAGGGCTAGAAGCCTGAGTTTCAGCCAGTCAGATTGGAGACACACATACAGCATGGACGAAACTCAAAAACATAAAGAAATCAGACCAAAAATCTACGGATTGCATGACTGCATTGTATGAAGTTTCTAGAAAACGCAAAAACTATAGAGACAGAAAGCAGATCTGTATTTGCCTGGGGTTGGGGGTAGGAACAGGGATAGACTGCAAATGGACTTAAGGAAATTCGGGGGGATAATGGAAGTGTTCTAAAACAGAAATGGTGATGATTACACAACTGAATAAATTTACAAAAACTCATCCAAGTGTTAAAGAAAGAAAGCTCCTGGCATGCTACTGGGCCCTGGTAGGTATGGAGCACCTGACCGTGACATCAAGTGGCCATGTGGCCAGCACTGCCCATGGTGAGCTGGACTCTTTCAGACCCTCCAAGGCTGCGGCAGCAACTCATCACAAGATGGAGGTAGAGCATCTGGGATTAAGTACTACAAGGCACACGTAAGCAGCATAAACAAGAAGCCCCAAATCATGTCATCCACCGCTGTTGTACTGGCACGTGTCCGGAAGCCCTCACCACCTCGGGCCACATGGATGGGAGCGGCTTATGATCAGATGGAGATGGGAAAGTAGCCAGCTTGGCCACAGATAGGATTGCTTAGTGTCATATTCGTTTCTAATGGCCACTGTAACAAATCATCACAAACTTGGTGGCTTGAAACAACACAAATTTAGTATCTTACAAATTTAGTATTTTACAAATCATCAGGAACTTAGTGGCTTGAAGAGATTTAGAGTCTTTCTGTTCAGAAGACTGCAGTGGATCTCCCTGGGCTAAAATCAAGGTGTTGGGAGGGACAGGCCTGCATTCCTTCTGTAGACTCAAGAGGAGAATCCGTTCCTCGACTTTTCCAGGTTTAGAGGCTACCCGCATTCCTAGGCTCGTGGCCCCTTCCTCCATCTTCAAAGCCAGCAACACAGGGCTGAAGGGTTGAGCCCTCATACTGCCGTCCCTCTAGTTCTCTGCTTCCATTACCACATCTTCCCTTCTGACTCACATGCCTTCCTCTTTCACTTAGAGGAAACTTTGTGATTACATTGACAGATAATTCAGGTAATTCAGGAGACGCTCCCATCTGAAGATCAACTATTTAGCACCCTGAATTCCCTCTTGCCATGTAATTTAACATTGTCACAGGTTCCAGGAACTAGGTTGGGGACATCTTTTAGGGACCATTATTCTGCTTACCACCCTTGGAATGTGGGTTCAAGCCAAAGTGGAATGTGGCTATGGGGTAGCCACATTCAGGGATGGCTAAGAAAGACAGCAGTGAGTGGAAATCTTAGAGCAGAGGACCTACACATCCATTTCATGTGGAAAGAGAAATGGCCCGAGGTTAGAATACATAGACCCATGAGCTGTGGCAAATAGGTTGGCTGCTTGGTCAGAGGCCTGAAAGAAGAAATACTGGAAGATTGGGAACAGAAGGATCTGGGGAAGGAGATGTGAATCAACCTAAGAGAATGGGGACCGAGAAAATACATCTTTGTATCACATGTTAATGCCACCAATACAAAAGGGGCCCTAAACAACCAAGTAGACAGAATGACTTTACCAGCCTTTGCCACTGGTACTGACACAATGTTCTCGTGAGTTGATTAGCTATCGTTTCAGGGACTGGGGCTATGTGTGGCCCCAACAGCATGGCAACCACACACTAAAGCTGATTTACCATATGTTCAATCTTCTCCCTCCCCCGTCCCGCTTCCTTCACTCCCGCAGGTGTCGATCCCGAGAATATGTTCCAATAAGCTCCCTGCACCCAGATCTCTATCCCCCCAACTCCCCAGGGAACCCAACCTGGAACAAGCTACTCAACAACGGTTTGTTGGATGGAATTGAACGAACTTGACTCCATTGTGGGAGTGTCATCTTTCTCTCACCATGGAGGCGTGCAATGGGGGCAGCCATCCACGGCTAATGGTCCAAGTCTCAAAGGACCCATTTCTTTCCTGGATGATTGAGTGACTGAGAAATATTCCCACTACCTCCCCACCTTCGGTCGCACTGAGCTTATCCTCTATACAGGAGATACCTGCTCCCAGTGTGTGTGAGACTGTTTTGCTAATGATGGCATCCAGAACACGGTGAGTGGAGGTGTCTCTTCTGGGACAAGTGGGGAGTGAGGATGGACGGGAGGCTGTCCACGTTCCTTCCCTTCAGAGGTCTCGCCAACCACCCTATCTAAGCCAGTCGACTCTCTGTTCCGGCCACTGAACTCCGCTTCTTCCTTTGCTGGCACTTACAGTCTCTTATTATCTAACGTAGCCATTCATTTACTTATCGTCTGTCTGTCCTTCTGGAATGTCAGCTTCATGAGGGCAGGAACCTTGTCTAAATTGTTTCCCATTATGCCCTCAGCCTCCAGCACAGCACCCGACTCTCTGCATCACGCACACACATTTAAAGACACGCAGCCTCCTTTTACCACCACCCCCGCCTCTTACCTACAGGCCGTGGACTCTCAGGCCAGTCACGCAGCCTCTGGTTCCCTACCTGTAAAATAAGAACAAAGGAGAGTTGTTGCAAGGATACGTGGAGAACACAGTAACACAGCACTTAGACTGGTGCACACACATAGAGAAATGCATTTGTGGGCAGGGGGCACAGAGCCCCCGATGGCATGGCGGCCACGCTCCCCCAGTTCCTGCGTGAACCAGAAGACAGAGCCATCTGCTGGGGGGAGCTGCTGAGGTTTGGAATAGATGCTGAGAAGAAGAGGAGGTGGGGCCGTGCGCAGGGAGCAGCTGACTCTGGGTACCGTGGCTCAGTGGGCAGCCGACATCCTTGGTGTGGGATTTCCTCCCTCAGGGCGCAGACGCGGTGTAGGGCGGAGAAGACAGGTGCCTGTGCAAATCCTTGGCTCCAGTTTGGCCGGAGGAGCAGGGCGGAAGGGCAAAGGGGCACAGCCGTGGAGGATACTGGCAAGAGAATGGCTGCATCGATGTCCTGTGTGGCCCGGAGGTCTGGAGATGGGGAGCCAGGGGTGCTGGTCCACGTGGGAAAGTCCGGGGACTGGAGATCAGGATGAGGTCAGCTGGGGGCGTGGTGGGGCGGAGGCGTGAGAGGACTGGCAGCTTCGGAAGCTGTGGTCAGGGAGTGCAGTTGGAACCATCCAAGTGATGACAAGGAACAGGGTGTGGGCGGCCAGAGGGGAGTGGAGGTGAAAGTGACCGGCTGAGGGGGAGGCGTGGGAAGCACGGACAGACCTGGCAGCCCCTGCCCCCCAACCCCCACCTCCTTTGCTCACTTATTTCCCCTCGGCTCTGGGACCCCTGTGCCCAGTTTCTGGGGTTCTGTCTGTCCTCCAGATGACTCACAGATGTGCTCTTCTGGCCCCCCACCTCTTACCCTCAGTTCCTCTTTTCTGTTTTGCCTTCTACCTAACATGTGAATGAGGTTTCACCACCACTGACGACTCAACCTACCTCAAACGGAACTCATTTTGTTTATACCAAATCCTCCCCTTTCTTCACCACCCTATCATTGTCTTTCCAATCCCCCAATTTTTATGTCATTCGTTTCCTCTCCTTTTTTGCTGGTTTTGCTCCCATCGTCTGGTCTGTTATGAATCCTCATGAATTATTTTGTCCAGAACAGCTGTGAGCCAAGCCCCTTCTTTCAATTGTCAGAGCTAAACTCCTGCTCGTGAACTGGCAGCAAGAGAAATAGGCTGAACCCGTGGTGAGACGAAGTCCTTAGATGGGGGAGAAGTAGCACAACGTGGCAGTCAGACAGATGTGGGTTCCAGGCCTGGCTCTCCTCTCAGCCTCAGTAAATCGAAGAAAACAATACCTAACGGGGGATATTGTAAACATGAGCTGAAAGTACTAGCTATTAGCAAGCCTGGCACACAGTAAGTACCTGATGGGTGCTAGTTCCCTTCCAGTAGAACGACGCTGGCTGTAGACTTACCCACACTGCGCTGGATGGTGGCCCAGGCTCTGGGCCACAGCTGAGCCCTGCTCCACCCCTGACTTGTCACCCAACTGGCCTCTGAGTCTTCATCTGCCTTGCCCACAGAATGAGGCTGCAAAGAGAATCAAAGATGGTTACGTACGGGAAGATACTTTGCAAATGGTGATGTTTTAGTCTCAAGTAAGTTAGCAAATTATTGTCCCAGGCTTCTCAATATATATCTACTGCCATCATGTACCCCTTCAGTCCGGGTCCAAGGAGAAAACGCTCCCTTAAAGGCTGTTTTGTGCACATCATTCAGAGCTGTCACAGTATCACTACAGACGGTGGTAGAGAGACGATCTGTAGTCAAGCTGCCCATGCCCAAACGCCTGCCATTAGCATTGCCAGCCGTGTGGCCTGGGCACGTGATGTAACCATCTCATTGGGTAACTGAACATTCAATGACAGGGTGTGGACACTCTTTGAACAGCGTCTGGCACATAGTAAGTGCTCAATAAATGTTAGCTGCTATTGTTATTAACAACAGATCTTTGTTGCGTTCACCCCACTACCTAAAAAATGCCCACGTGTTCCCCCAAATGCATAAAGATCTCTGTCATCTGCTCTCTTAGGAAGGTCACACAACTTGATGTCTCAGCTGAACCAACCTCCCAAGGCGTTCACTCATCTGCAGAGTGACCCTCCCCCATCCTCGGTGCTTCCCAACTTTGTTTTTTGTTATTTTTGTGCCACATACAAACCCCACCACCACAGGCCGTACCGCCCAGAAAAAAATGTTAAGTAATTGATGGTTTGGCGATTTTTTAATCTAGGCTTCTGGAAGAGGAGACCTTTGTACGCGACCTGGGACGGGAAGTGAGAGTGGGGTGGGAAGCAGATTCAAGCAGCTCTCAATTTACAGGAAGGAATTCCTGGTTACCCCTCCTTGTTCCATCCAGGCGTCATTGGTTTCTGCCTCCAAGACAGAGCACATACCTTTCCTGCACCTGGGGCGCTCTCCGTGCCCCGCCGCCTGCCAGGGCCTCCAGTACAGTGTAGGTCCATCTGCCACCCCCAAAGCTTTCCTAGCCAGCTCCTCCCCACCCAAATTCCTCCTGCCTGTGGACACACACCTCCCTGGGTTCTTCACTTTCACGACTAGCATTGCTACTGGTTTTTAATGTGTTTCCTTGTCTCGGTGATCTGTGTTTAAAATGTTTCTTTTTTTTTTTCCTTTAGTGACATCAGTCCCAAACTCTCCACATTCTACCATACGCTTTGCTGGCTATGTGGTGTGGGGACTAGAAAGGTGGGAGATATTCAGAGCTCACAATCTAGGTGAAGGTGGGACAGGCCGCAGAGTGAGGTGTGACCTGGCAGACCATGAGCAATCCTAGACCAACAAGCAGCAAGCCCGGGGATGTGGGGCCAGACGCACTCCTTCCTGAGGGGCACACTCGGGAGGCGGGCCCCTCCTGCTCCCTCGGGCACTGGCAGGAGTGCGTTTCCCTGGGGTTCTGGTAAGGCGCTTCCACCCCCAGCTGCGCACCATTGTGCCGTGACCACTCTGGTGGGACCACTGCCAATGAAAGGTCCACAAAAGGGGGAGGAAGTTTGTCGCGGAGAAAAGAAGGAAGGCCATTTAGCAGGAAAGCAAAGATATCTGTCGTGGAGCGTTTTGGAATGTTTGCGCCGGAGGCAGAGAGGAGAATTTGAAAATGTAGTCTGAAAATAGCCGCCCTCCAGCTGAGGCGCCAGCAAGCGGTCATTCGAGACCACAGAGTGACACCTAGTGGACACCTGGGGAGATGCTTCCCGCTGCTGACACCGGCGGCAGGCGCGCTCAGGTGGGTTCGTGGAGCTCAGGGTGCTCAGGGCAGGGAGAACCTGGGCCAGGTGCTCACTTCCGGAACTCGCCTCCCTCCGCGCTGGGAGGATCCCGGATTTCAGTCCTGGCGCAGACATCACAAGCTGTTGGGAAGCCCCAGAGCTCCTCCTCGGCCCCAATGTCCCGGGATTCCCAGACCCACCACGCACAGCCCGGGCCTCTGCTGCTCTGCCCACCCTCCCTCTGCAACCGGAGTGAGCTCACAGGAAGGGCAGGCCTTCATCCTCCGGGCACGAGGCCCACCTTTAAAGCTTTCAGAGTACACCCGACATAGGAGTACATCCCATCATGGAAGCCAAGCACTTACCACCAGGCCAGTGCTTTGCCGGTGGTAAGTGCCCCAGAAAGATCTGGCAGAGGAAAGAGCCCTGGATCTTTGGCCAGGATTCTAGCCAAGTCTAAACATAAGCGCCGTGGGGACTGGGAGCTGAGCAGTTCTTCTAGAAACTTCTCCCTATTCCTTAGTCAAAACTGGCCTCTCTACAACTTTACCCCATTTGTCCTTGCTCAGCCTTCCAAAGCAATTCAGAATAACTTTCGTTTTAATGCAATGCCTGCAAAAAAGCTTTGAAGTTCCCTGTAAATACTGTCATTTTGGCTAAACGTGCTCAACATCCCTTATTGTTTAGAGCCCGGGTTATCAACCAAGGACGATTTTGTCCCTCAGGGGTCTATTGACAGTGCCTGGAGACATGACGGTTGTCACACCTGGAGGAGAGAGGCTGCTGCTGACATCTAGTGGGCAGAGGCCAAGCTGCTGCAGCTCAGGCCGTGCTCAGCAGGGCCCCTCCACGGCTACACCCCCAGCCCCCCAAACGCACACAAAGAAGAATCCAGCTCCAAATGAGTGAGTGCTGGGGTTGTGGAACCCAGCTTGAGTTCCGAGACATCTCAACATCCCCGCCCCTTCCGTGGATACCCTTCATTTGTCCCTGACGTTTCTACCGCGATGTGTTACAGAAGTCCAGACCAGCTCTGACCAGCCTGGGCATTTGGGGTCTACACAATGGCTATCTCTCCGTGGAGCCTTAAGATTCCATCCGCCCTCTTAGCAATCCTTTGTGGTCAGTATGTCCTTAATGTTTCTGAACAAAGACTTGATAAACTCAAATGTGTGTACAAGTACAAAAATATGTGTATCACCTAGAAAAACGACTTTATTTTCACACACAAAAAAAAATGTGGGGTAAAAATGAACATTCCTATCAGGTGGATTCAATTTTAAATGGTTACTATGATATCAGCATGTATTTGTAACCATTCCTCTTAACAAAGAAATGGCGAAGCCCTCCAGAGCGGGCAGAACAAAGAAAAAGGTGCTTGTCAAGTAAAATATGAAAGGCGTGCTTGGGGCTCCCCTAATTACATCTTGGAAGGGAAGCTTTGTCCTATTGACATTCGGGATCATTTTTCACAAGCTCAGGTTACCCCCTTGAAGATTTTTAGGAAGTTTCATGATATAGAGACATTGTTGAAAAGTTGGCTGCTTGACTTCTGCTAAGCAATCAGATCCAGAGATCAAATCCATTGCTACCCACTTAGACAGCTTAGAGTGGGGCTGGTTATCTCGGGCAAAATGAGTTTGCAACTTTAACTCCGACTTTTCAGAAGTCAGGTGGTTTACCCTGCTTTCGTGTGTGTGTGTGTGTGTGTGTGTGTGTGTGTTTTACAAAAGATCTCTGAGGAAGCCCGGCTGAAGGTGTGGATTGATCTCTGATATCTGACATATTCTGTATTCACAAATGTCAGTATTTAAGGAACAACAAATACTGTTTTTATTTTTATAAACTGGAAGCAGAGGAAATAAAACTTCTTTCACCAGACCCTTAGGTCTTTCCTTTAGAATAGAAAAATCCTAAAGTAAATTGTGGGTTGTTCTTGCCCTGTCCTGAATTTTAAGTGTTTGACTGCCTAAACTATCATTAAACTTAATGAAATTAAACTCACTTGGCTCTGTCGGATCTTGATTTATGCACATCTGTTTTACACTCACGGAGACTCCGGGGGAGCGTATTTTTATATGGGCTCAAGACATTAAGTAGACCTCCTGTTTCTTCAGTAGGCCTTCATTCCTGGGACCAGGAGTGTCTAGCAAATAGGAATATATTATAAATCACATTTTTAGCGAGAATGACAAAGCTTAGTAACCCTTGCCTTAGGGAACCTGTCCAATTTGTCAGTTAAAATTCAGCCTTCTGATATAAAACGAGCCCATTCATGTCGTGTGCGGGCTGATTCCCTGTGGAAAGAATGTTCGGGAGCTGTCAACAATGCAGAGAGCAGTAGTAACTGGTGGAATGTGGGCACCTCTGGGAAAGCTTTTGGTGTTTGCTCAGTTTACCACCCAGCCTCTCAATCACTCACCCATCAGGGGCCTTTCTCAGGCCCCGCGGCATGTGGACGAGCCTCTGAAATCAGGGCTCCCATTCAGGCGAGTTTTTGCTACATAAAATTAGAACACAGAACGAATCGGTTACTTTTAAAAACAGGACAATGGAAACATCAAATCTAAAAACGGTAGCCAAAGTAAAAAGTGTTTCATTGAGAGGAGAGGGTGAAGGCAGACCCGTGTCCATTTCCAGTTGGGTCACCACAAGATGGGTCTTTCCGGGCTATGAGGGAGGGGGTTTGATAGTGAACCCCATGATTTGATGATTCTGAAATGTCTGTGACTCTGGGAATGTGCTGTGGGCAGGCTCACCAAAGGAACTGGGAGGCAGTGAGTGAAAGGGGACTTTGTTCTTCATAATGACACTCCTTTGGGGAGAAAGGCCCACAATCCCAAACACTGCGTTCCCTCAGCGCCCCACAACCAAACCTGGGGGAAGCCAGCCCCCATGGGGCCCAGTGCCAGCCCACCTGCTTCAGGACATGTCACTGGCAGGGTTGGCTAAAGTCACACTTTCTGGGACTCCACCCCAGACCTTCAGAGCCAGGATCTCCATCATCTCGGTGGTCTGGCCACTCACTAAATCAGGACCCCCAGAGCGAGCATTGGTGGTCAGCCCAGTCCCCCCTCCACGCCTTCTCTCTGTCCGGGGTGGACATCCGGTACGGCCATCGCTCACACCATGGGGCTCCAATGCCACCTCTATGCAAAATCAGAACACAGGTTGGAATCTGTCACTTTTACGAACAGGACAACAGAAATATCAAATCTATAACGCCACCTCTGCTGAGGTCCACCCCGCCCCTGCCATGTCCCCCATGGAGCTTCGCCCACCCGCCCTCTGTCCCCTCCACTGCCTATGGCTGAGAGATCTTCAAACGTCGGCGTGTTTAAACCCCCCAGTCTGGCAGCACCAATTTGCAGGTGGGCCCAGAGCTCAAGCCTGAGCCAAAGCTCATACCTACTGGAGCTGAGGTTCCAAGGCCACTGTCCCTCAGGCCTCAGCCAGCGTGTTCACAGAATGTGTGACCGCCACTATGCCCAGACTTGCTGCTGCTGGGCAAAAGAGGACCTCAGAACTGTCCACGAGCTAAGCTGGGAGCATGCGTGGCTGGAGCACTGGGCATTAGGGGAGCGTGCTTCTGGGCCCACTGTGCTTCTTCCTGGCTGTGCTGCTCCGGGTATGTCGGTTAACCTCTCTGAAACCCATCTGCTCTATATGCCAAACAGGAGAGGGAGCATCTCTGCCTCTTCTCAGGGATGAAAGTGCTCTGAATGGGCCCCGGGCAGTGCAGGGCAGGGTTGGAGTTGACCCTTGCTTTTCTTGAGAGAGTGGAGACAACCTCTAGTATCCAGTCCCAACCTCTTGGCAGATGTGAATGCCTGGCTGTCCTCAAAACTGAATGTGGCTGCCACAAATACAATGCACCCAGCTGACCCCATGGGCCACCTGCAGCCCCCATCCTGGGACTCCCCAAGCTGTAAGACCTGTCCCTTCAAAGGGGCAGTTACATGCTTGTGTCTCAGAGCGGGAGTCAGCGCACTCAGGAGGGAAATTCAGGCACCTCCATAGCCGTCCCTCTGGGACAGGGACTCTTCCCAAAGCCACCCCTACCCTGCCCCAGTCTCCAGGACCTGCCACCACTGATGCTGACAGGCAGTGGGACAGACTCCTCCTGACCAGGGACACAGCCTGAGAGGAAACATCACTGACCGACCCTGAGGGCCAGGGCACTGCCCACCCCACCCTGAGAAGAGAAAACCTGCAGGACTTCCCAGCTCCTGGGGTTTAAGAAGGGTTAGGATGGGTTTGCCCTCCGAAACTGTAGGATCTGACAGCAAAGCTTCCTCCTTGCCTGCTGAGACCAAAGTATACAAGGGAGGGGAGGAGGAAGGGGAAAACAGACTCCCTCTCTTTCCCTGCACACCCACACCCCCATGGGTTTGCTCCCTCAGCTTCCCGAGCCTCTGTTAGCTGCTCTTCATTCTTCAAGACCCACCTGAAATGCCACCTCCTCCAGGAAGCTTTCCCTGGTTCCGCCCCTTGTGCCCCAACACACCGCCGCTCCCACCTGGTGCTCCAGGCAGCTCTAGCTCACATGTGCATATGGCCGTGGCTTTCCTGCCGCCCTTCAGAGCAGCACCTCCCTGCCAGGCCCATGTTTATTCCATCAGTAGATGCTGTGCTCTTTCTTTCCTGGCTGGCATTTCACTAGGCGGTCCTCACCTTGGCTGTGCAAGCTCGGCCCCCAGAGCAGAGGAACTGTGCTCTGACATTTCTCTTTGAACTTGCTGGGTGACGGGAGACAAATGATACATCCTCCCGGCTCAAAGTGAAGAGATGGACTTATTTAAAGTCCTCTGGAGGCTGTGAGGCACCTGGTGCCTGCCACAGTTCCAGAAGTGGCCACGTTGCCCACTAAAGCCACGGTTCTGTTGGCCTCTGCTTCCCTCACTGGTGGGACATTAGTGATGCATGCAAATCCACCCAGGCCATGCTCTTGACAACCTTTCATGTGAGGTGCCATGGCTGACCCTGGTTTATGGAGGCGAAAGCCAAGGCACAGAGAGGTAAAGCAACTTGCTCAGGTCACACAGCTTGGAAGGTGCAGCTCCAGGAGTCCCACACGGACACGTGCTATTGGCCAGCACTCTTGGCTACCCCAGGTGTGGCCGTGCAGTAGAAGGCCTGTCTCCAACCTCATGCTCCCTGGGTGGCAAGGGTCATGGTCTCATTTCAGACTGGGCACTTGCAATCCTGAGAGAAGGAGGCAGTAATGAAGGGAGGGTGCCTAGGAAGATGATCTGGACCCATGAGGAAGGCCAGCGGCAAAACCCAGCTGGGAGAGTTCACCTCTCACTAACCTCCGTGGTGACCCTCAGGCCTGTGGGCACCAGAGAAGAAAGTGCTGACTCACTAGGGCGGCCTGGAATAACAGAAAGCTGGGCCACTCCCTGGCGTGGCAACTGCGGCCTCCGGGAGGTGTTCTTGCCGGCCACCAGGCCTGTGTCCCTCCCGGGTCTGCATGAACACACAGACAACGTTCACATCTCTGTACCCGACAGCACCTCGCAGCAGGCGGTTTCACCACGTCCTCCTCTCCCTGCGCCACCAAATCTGGCCACTGGAAAAGCCACCATTAAAGCAGACATCATCGTGGGTCAGATAGTGTGGCTTTGCCTCTACTCAAATCTGTTTGTCCAACCAAAAGGTGCTTTGTGTTGAAATCAAACTCTCCTTAATGCATTTTTCATTCTCTACAAAAACCACAGCCGCCAATTAAAAAAAAACACACAAAACCACGAAGCACACTTGGTTTGCCATTTTCTTTGATCCATTAAAATCCGAGAGCGAGTCCTCCTCCGCCTCTAGAGTGAGGCAGAGGGGAATAATTACCCGTGAAGTGGCCATCCCAGTGTTTGCTCTGCGATGAAAGAAAACTTTTGAGAACTTGGAATAAAGACGGAAAACGTAAGTCTCTCCAGATCCCATCACTAATAATATTAATGAATTAATGATTTACTCGCGTTGTGTATGTCTATTTGCTTTGCTGTTCGTAAGCATACATCGTTTCCTTAGTAACCTTGACATCAGACCGAAATTCATCTCTCTGAGAACGAAGGGGCACCTCTCAAGGAAAGGCACACGGCTTCTCTGGCTTTTTTCAATGTTTGCAAATGGGGAAATGATGAATTGATATCTTCTAAAGGAGCCATTTTTCTTCTTTCCTTTTCCTTTTCATTACCATTGAAATTTGACATTTGAAACACCTACTGTATCAACATCTAATTCCACTACCTTCCTTCCGAACAATGCTTTTAGTCTTAACCAAATAACGTTGCTTTCACCAATGTGTGTCATTTATTTATACATGTGTATGTGGGCGCACACACACACACACACACACACACACACACACACACACATATAGATAGGCCATCAACTTCTTACTGACAAACAAAAATGTTGATTTATTTTCTTAGCCGACTTTAAAAACCTTAGTAATCGCATTGCCTGTGTACAGAACCATGCCAGAGACGTAATAAGTGCTCACAAAGGGTTGGCTGATGAGGATGGAAGGTTCTGGATTTGCCGAGTCAAGAGTCCATTTATCCATAATAGCTCAAGTGGCAGCAAGTCAAATTTCCTTGGTGCAAATACTTATAAAGGAATCTGATCAGACAGACACGGATATAGATGGCTAAGAATAGAATGAATATAGATTACAACTCACGCCCAACTCAATAACATTTTCTTTGATCTGCCACTGCCTCTGAGAACGTTCTTGTGAGAGGATTTTGTAATTTTCCTCTTTGGGGATAGGTTATAAAAGAAAGAGGAGAGGGGAGGGAAATCTGCGTGCTAAGGGAAAACTGAAAGGGATTGTCGACATTTTCCAACACACAAAAACCTAAGAGGTCAGAGCAGTTTTCCCCCACATCAGTGAACGTCTTTTAATTTTTACAGGTTCAACCCTTTTCTGCAGTCGCTGCCCCTCTTCGGGTCTGGGAAGCACCGGCCATAGTCAAGGAGAGGCTTAGTGGTAAGGGGCCTCAAGGAAGGAGCCGTTGGCCTGCCCTCCAATGAGAGTGTTTTGGGGACACGACACCGCCCTTGGCCTTGCGAGGCCGCTGGTCTAGTTGGTTGGATATCCAGACAGCAATGAAACGGGGTGCTGTAACAGAGATGGGAGCACAAAGGAGTGGGGTTCATATGGCCTGAAGGGGTTTGGAAAGGCATTACCTGGACACAGAGGTAAGGCCTGACAGGTACATGGATGGAGGGGAAAGGCAGTTTCATGGCAAATTTCAGATTCCAAAACTATCACCTCCCTTCCCGCGTTAGCAAAATTCAACAGAAGTAAACAACTTGCCAGCGTTAACTGTTCACCACCCCGTTTGCTCCTCTCCTGATAGGTACCAAAGCCATAGAAGATTCTGCTTCTTAAATACACATCAGTCAGCGAATGTAAGTATTTGGAATATCAACTCAGGGAGACAGCTCCAGCTCTCACTGCTCATGCGTCTGACACGGTTGCAGTTACAATGGGAAAGAGGAGGCGAACTTTGAAATGGCCCATTTCACTGACTCCCAGGTGTCCTGTTTGCTCTGAAACTAACTGGGGATCTGAAGTTTTAGGCTAGGAATGTTAGACCTTCTCAAGAATGGAAGCTAGCCAGCCCGGGACCAAACCACGAGAGACCACAGAAATTGTCCACTGTTCTTACCAAACATGTCCCTCGCTTGGCTGCAGTCGGACCCAGGTTCTGAAGGAGTGAGCCCAGCTTGCTTGCCTGTTTGTAGGGGAACCAAGACCAACCTACCCTGTCCCTTGTCTGCGCAGGTTTCCCAGTAAAAACGTGACTGGCAATTTTTATAAAGTATTCCCCTGACAGGGCAGCCTGCGTGCAGCAAGGAGCCCCGAAAGGGGCAGGCAGTCATGGTTGCCTAGAGGCAGGCAGGAGCTGGAATGCTGTGTCCTCTTACCAAACATTCCCCATGTTCCCCCCATCTGACCTGCAGCCACTGTGCAAAGAGAGGCCTTGGGTGTAGAAGATCCTGGAGTCCACAAGGGCCACAACTTCTAATCTGGAGGTGATTCTGCAGGATCCCCCTCACATCGCTGTGTTGTCTCTGAAATAGCGGGGCTGACTCTTTCGTATTCCGAAGCACTTACAAAGAAGAGTCAAAAACAGCTGCTTAAAATCACTCAGTAAATGGAATATTCCTTGCGTGGCTGCTGTTCATTTGATTGGGTTAAATTCACCTCACGAGGGGAACTTAAACATTTCTCTGTAGCTGGAGTGACACCTGCATGAGCGGGTTGCTGCTCTTCCTCCAGGAGCAAAGGCTATTTGCAGCTTACAAGTTGGCCTGCGTGGGCATCGTGGTCACCTGGGCATCAGGACCTAACTTCAGTTTTCCTGAAGCACAGTGGGAGTCTGGCTTGGAGATCCCAGCCCAACCCCCCTCCCACCCAGCGTGAGTTCCAGTCATTTAACTTGTGGTTTCCCTTGGGAACCTTTTCGTTTTTCCTTAAACACCCAGTTATGCAAACTTCAACTGGACTTTTTTTTGAAGGAGGGCGCAGCTCACAGTGGCCCATGCGGGGATCGAACCTGCAACCTTGGTGTTAACAGCATCACACTCTAATCAACTGAGCCAACCTGCTGCCCCCTCAACTGGACTTTTAAAAAAGGCCCAATGTAAACAAAGCAGGTGGTTTTAGCATATAGTGTCTTGATTATACCCCATCTGAGAACATGCATTTTTGAAAGTATTTAGAAGGATTTAGGCCTAAGAGCATGGGGGGAAGGGCAGTGTCTTCCCATCTTCCACCCCCCCACACTGCAAATTCTGGTGCTGCTGCTGCTGTGTGACCTCAGCTCCATTACACAACCGCTCCATGCCTCAGTTTCCCCATCAGCTCTCTGTGTTGGAGGATTGGGCTGTCTGCCCGGCTCTCTCCATCTGCGCACCAGTGACCTGGTGTCCATGTGTCAGGCAGGCTGGTCTTACTGTCAGCATTTCTCCATCGCAGCCAGACTCAGTCCTGGCTCGTGGGAAGCAGTGATTAACCGTCTTTTCCTCGGCGGAGGCATTTACCAGCCCGATCCCTCATCGCCTCTTAGTTTCCATGACTGGTATTTTCCAGGGTTGGCCCTGAACTACACACTAAGGTCTCTTCTTGAGACAGAACAATAGAAGCGCATTCTTGCTTCAGTGGTTTGAAGTTAGGTCACACGCCCAGGCTATCTACCAGTTAGGAAAATAAACACAGGCACGCCCACCCACCCCACCCTCCGCCCCCCCAAGGAAGGGAAGGCAGGCTGTGGACCCCGACACAATGCCTTTCTGTTTCATCACCTGTCCTGGGGAATAAAGGATCACTTTTGTGGGGGTGGGCGCTTAGCCGAGAAATAGGGGACAACTTGGCCCTGGACCCATGGGAAAAGGACTGATGGGCACTTCTCGCCTGGGGGGGGAAGGGACTGCTGCAGGACTTGGTCTGGTCTGGTGGGTGGAGGGCTCCAGGCCCAGGGCTGGCCAATCAGTCGCCAAGGACCTATTTGTGGCACCGAGAAATCTTGCCTCTTATGCCTTCCTCTGCTTGGAACTTTTTCTCCCTACACCTTCTCCCCACTTCTTCCTCCCCTGTCTCCTTCTTTTTCAGTCATATACTTATTTTTTCTTTCTTGCGCTGTTATCACTGCAGACAGGGTCTCTCTCCTGTTCTTGGGCTCCTTTCTCAGTGTGTTCTGTTCTTGTTTTATGAATGCAGCATCTTCTCCAATCTCGCTAAGGGCGAGGTTTTTGTGGTTGTTTTCTTGATGTGCTAGCTCTCACCCTTCCCTCAATTCTCGGTGACTGCAGGATTCTTCTTTTCTGTGTTTGCTTTGATCTCCCACATCAGAAGCTTTCCTCGAAGTCCTTGCCCCTTAGTTGTTCTTCACACTTGATAGCGAGGCTAGCGAGGCATAAACCAGCTGATTCAGAGCCCTGCACAGGAGGGCTTCAGTTTGGTGTGACCAGGCGAGTAGCGGCTCCTTAAATGTCAGGATATGGAAGGTTGGTCTCTGACTGATCTAGAAACCAATTTTTGGATTTCTCTCAGAGAGACCAGCATTCAAATCTGCTTCCAGCACACATGGCTTGGGTAAGCCACTACATCTTTCTAGGCCTCTGTTTTCTCCTCCAGAAGGAGAGCATTCTAGTTGCTGAGTGGCTAACCCTGCTCCCTCTGGTAAGTGTAGCAATGGCATTACACAGGCCCAGGTGGCCACAGGATACCACACTGTAACATACGTTTTTCATCTGACCACTGCTAACATTCAGGGGAGTTACACCAGGTCTGCAGGATCCAAGGGACCCCTGGGTACCCCAGGCCTGGGTGCCACTTTTAAACAATGCCAAGTTCTTCCTTTCTTGGTTTCATCCTTTGTCTGCGGCACAAGTCCCTCCCAGACCTCCTCCCTCCAGCCCTTCCTCAAGGACAGACCTTGTGTGCAGTTCCCCTAATTGCAATTTACCACATTTGCATATGGCTTTTTCATTCTAATTCCCTGAACCTAAGCAGCCATGTTGCCAGGGCAACCAAGAGCCGACTGGCTTGCTTACTCACTCACTTGGGGGCTTCTGGGAGAACCTGGCATTTCTTGGTCTGGCTCCAGCTGTGCAGTGGGCCCCCCTGAGAAGGTACAATCTGCAGTTTCCTCCTGCTGGTTTTGTCTGTTTCTCCACAAGGTCTCAGCGACCTTTATACATGCCCCAGACTCATTCGATTTCTCCCCGCTAACTCAGAGTTTGCAGCCCTCCTCCCACACAGTGAACCCCAGTTTTATCAATCCTGCCCTCACCCCCAGCTGGACCTCCTCTGGGGCTCTTGTGATGCTAAACGAGACCCTGCAAGCGGCAGGAGCACGGGTAATCCTCAGACTGTTACAACAGTTACGTGTTGTGCTCCAAGGGTCCCCGCTCTGTCCCAGGAACTCAGTCATGTTTGTGGAATCACCAAGCTCCGTGGGGTCCACCTCCTGCGTGGGTCTCAGCCCAGCCACTTCTCTCTCCCGGTCTCCCTCCAGCTACCAGCCTCTTGTGCTTGGAGAGGCAAATGCTTCCTTCCACTCACCCCTCTGCTTCTTCTCTTTCAAACAGTTTTAAATTGGTACCTCAGGTGAATCTAATGAGTTGTGGCTTAATGACAGGCCTTGGGTCATGACCTGCTCTGCTGAATGAATCAGTGAATCAATGCACTGAGGGACCTCCCAGCCTGTCACCCCCCTACAATCTAGTTCAGAGATGTAGATATTTAAAGCTTTTTCACAGCTTAATTAGGATAATCAGTGATGAAGAGCAAGGACAGATTGTGGTTAACAAGCCCATCACTAAACATCGGGCCGCTTTGAGCCACGAGCTCCACGCTTTTCCCTCTAGTTTTTAAGTAGCCCAAATGGCTTAGCTTTCCCCGCAGACCCCTTAGCAGAAGTGTGAATATGTTATGAAATTAACAGAGTGTGGACAGGGAGATCATGTGTAAGGGAGAAATTCAAGGCCAAGTGTATAAATTCTAGCTAACCTGGCCAAACTAGTTAGATGTGGCCTGCCAGACCACTGTGAGGACGTCCCCAGAATTTCTGCATCCTGGAAGCTTCTGACGCAGGAGTGGGGAGGAAAAAATGGGGAAGAAAAGCCCTTACAATAACTCTCCAGGTGACAAATTGAGTCCAAAAGGTCCCATTTCAAAAAGCTGAGCTCATTAACACTTTTGAGGGTGGGGAAAGGATTTAAACACCAAAAAGAAAAAAAAGAAACTCTGCCTTTTAATTCCAGCTCAGCTTCCTACCAGCTCTGCGACCCTGGTCAAGTTGTTTAACCACCCTAAGATGTCACTGTCTCACCTCTTGCTCAGAATCTGGTAGGTTCTCAGTAAAAATGATGGTTGAGATCCACATCCATCGATCAAAGAGGGATTGCGTGTAACAATGACTGTGATTGTACCTAAGATCCCCAGCTCACATGTACGAAGCCCCGACTGGGTGCCAGGCTGGGTGCTGTGCACAGCAAGACCACAGTGTGAGGCACGTGTCAGCTCCACCCCACCACCAGGAAGCAGGCTCAGAGAGTTGAAATGACTTTTCCAGACCCACAGAGCTGTCAAGGAAGTGGCTGCCCGAACTCAGGTCTGCCTCACTCCCAAGTCTCTGTGTTTTGACTTTGGTGGACTACCTGCTTGGAGCCATTTTTAAGTGATATATGCTGCATCTCCCTAAAGAGATGTAAATTTTACTCTATGTGCCTCCAACAGTGATACTAGCATCACCAAAAAAAAAAAAAAAAAAAAAAAGAGACAAGAAGAAAGAAAGACTCTCAATGATGCACAAAAGTCACACCAAGGTGTGCTGGGAGTGGAGTCCAAACCACTGTTGCTTGCAGCAATTTACGGCACTGCAAGTCATGTTACCTGTATTACTACTTTTTTGCTAAATGTACTACTCCTGCCATAAAGTATCATTACTGAACTTGAAGCAGACACAACACGATTGCCACCCATCTGTTTGGCGGAAGGGAGTTCGCTTACTTTTGAATCTTTCTGGAGCGAGAGTTGTTTTCAGGTTAGTTTTGGCGAGGGGACAAAGCCATAGTAAATAGTAATGGCCCCCAGGGCAGTGCACCATCTTGTGGCCCTGGGACAGCCTGGGTTTCTGGAAGTATTTCACAGAAGCAAACAGGCTCCAGGGCAGTGTTTTCATTGACTTGTGATACCCTATTTCGTCAGAGGTTTGGGGGTTTGTTTTGATTTACGCGGTCCCAGGAAAGGAATTCAAGGGTAAGGTCTGAGTGGATAAGCGGAGCCTCCACGCCTCCAACACAGCTGCCTTTGGGTGAACCCTGCACGGCTGATGCACCTGCAAGGATGGGGAGGGGGTGTGTGGGGGGGTGCGGGTGGACAGTGCAAACACTGCCATGACCTCGTCCCAACAGCAAGCCCGGGCCTTTGCAAAGAAGGGTACAGCATTTAGAAGGTTACACTTCATCGGTAATTAGTTCCAATGCCTTTAGACGTCATTTGCTTTTGCTTTCTTGGTTTCGTTTATTCCTACTTATACCTGCACACTGAGCTGTGCTGAGACCTGGGTCAGAGTCTGGAATCCTCTTCTTACTAAAGGTGCGAATGCGGCAAGACCTGGGCTTGGTTTCCTCAGGTGTCAAACAGAAATGAAAAAAAAAAAAAAAGGTAACTTTGTTGTGAGAATGAGAGATTTTGTAGATAAAATCTGCAATTCCTGCCATGACTCATGCGACCATCCTCACTAAAAAGCCTGTCCTACTGAGGACTTACTGGCCCTGCACTGGGCTGGGTGTTTTGCGGAAGACAAAAGAGAAAGGTATAGAATCCTCACTCCAGAGTAGCCGAAACCAGCTGTGAAGACATGGCTTCATACAAATAAAACGGGACAAAATGCGGCAAAAGGATTCTAACCTGAACTGGGTTTTCTCCTCGGCTTCTTGAAAATGAAACCCATTCCATATTTGGCACATACATTCCCCAACTCTAGTAACCTCCAGACTTCTTCACCTGGTCTGGACCACACCTACCCACCTTGTCTGACTTTAAAGAGAAGAGGGTGTGTCCTAGAAGAGGTATTTCTCACACACATGTTTCATCCTGGAGCCTGGCAACCTTTGCCAAAGATGACTCAGGTAAACAAGTTATCAAGCCGAGCTGCCAGTCGCTCTGCTATGATCCAGCCAGTACAGTCATGCCAGGTATCCAGCTCTACTCACCTGTGCAGCTTCCAGAAAACTCCCTGGCTTGTCTCCACTAGAATCGGGATGGGCGAGAAGGAGAACAACCAGCTTAGCTCTGTCCTCCTGGGAGGAGAAAGAGGAAAATTGTGAAAAGAGGAAAAGGAGAATCAATCATATGGATAAATATTAAAAGTGCCAAGTACTGGGTTGGGACTGAGAGGACGGCCAGGAACAGAGTAGAGGGGTCCTGGCCTCCGAAGGCGTACTGTCTAAAGGAAGCATCATAAACCACAAGATTACATAAATAACAAGACTCACTACATGTATGGTAAGAGCTAGAAAGGAAAAAAATGACAGGATATGATAAACTGTCATAAAGGGGACCTGATTTAAATTGGGGGAAGGGTCAAAATGGACACCTTAAAAATAATATTTAAACTAAGAACTACCGGAGTGGCAGTGAGCCAGGTGAAGGGGACCAGGATAAGCATATTAACCAAAGGAACAGCATGAAGGACTCCAAGGTGGCAAAGAGTTTGGAATGTGTGAGGACCTGACAAGAGGCCAATGTAGCTAGAGTCCCATAAGCAAGGGAGACAGTGGCTTGATGCTATTATCTGATCAACATAAAACTATAATATATTCTACTCCACGTAACACGCCCGCCATGTGGGGAGCGCTATGTGGGGAACTGAGGACCCATTCCACTTTGAGAACCTTGTTCAACCGTGACTGGCCAGGGTTTGAAGCCTGGCCTGCCTACTTTCGAGGCTGGTGGGAACTTTGCTTAATTCTTAGAACTTGGCCTCCTGTCTGTCATGTGGAGCTAACGACACTTGCCTCAGAGGATGGGGTTCTGAGTTGGTTGAGAAAATGTGTGGGACGTGCCCGGTATGGTGTTGGGCATTTGGTCGGCCCTCATTAAGTGGGAGTTAGTGCCCCCGTTCCAAATATCCCCTGCCGCCCTCGACTGGGGACCCCTGTGTCCAAAATAAAAAGGGTCATTGCTCTCTGCAGCTGGCACTGCTCACTTGCTTCCTAGCTTCCTCAGAAGTTGGGTGAGGGAGGAAGGTATTAGGTATTAGGGCCCTTTGGCAACCACCCCCTCCAAAAACAAACCAAAAAAACACCCAGAGGGTGTGGGAGACGTTATCTACTCTTCATTTAGAGGACGGAACTGGAGGAGAAGCTGGAAGGAAAGATTTTTTTTTAAAGGACAAGTCTAAATGTTTGAAAGACTACGTTATGTGCTTGATTTGGCAGCGCTATGCTAAAATTGGAACAACACGCGGAAGACTGCATGGCCCCCACGGGTGACATGCAGATTCGTGAAGCAGTTCACGTTTTTGGAATCCAGTCCAGTAGACAATGGAATAGCATCTTTAATTGCTGGAAGAAAAAAACACTCTGCCAACCTTTGTGAAGAAGATATTCTTCAGAAATGAATGCTAAACAAAAATGTCTTCAAGTAAAAGGGAAGAGAATTAGTCACCAGCAAATCATCCCTACAAGGAACCCTACAAGGTGGAAAGTTCTTCAGGAAAGCGACCCAGATGGAAGCACTGAACTGCAGGAAGGAATGAAGAACACCGAAAAGGGCAAATATTGGGTAATATTGATGATTTAAAACAATAATAAATGACTAAATGCTAAAATGCATAATCTCAATGACTCCAGGGCAGCAAAGGGGTTACGTGGAGCCCTGGAACATTTACCAAAATAGACCATACGCTGGATGGAGCAGGTCTCGACGAAAGGCTGACATCACACAGAGCATGTTCTCTGACCACAGTGCGATCAAGCAAGGAATGAACAACAGAAGAATAAGGACAGGATCCCCAAGTATTTGGAAATTAAGCAACACTCCGCTGAATAAACCCAGGGGTCAGAAGAGAAATCACAATGGATGTTAGAAGATCCATTGAACTGAATGATAATGAAAATAAACATATTGAAACGCAGGAGGAGCTGCTCAAGACGGGCTTAAGTGGAAACCTTAGTTTGAATACGTGAATTAGACAGTAAGGAGGTTGAAAACCAATACTCTAAGCTTCCGTCTCATAAAACTAAAAACAAAACAAAACACAGTAAATGTAACCTAAACAGAGTGGAGGGAAGAATGCAATCAAGAGTAGGAATCAATGAACTAGAGAATAGATGTACAATAGAAAAAATTCACAAAGCCACCTTAAGTGTTTGAAACGATTGATGAAAATGACAATCTCATCAAGACTGATTAAGGGGAAAAAACAAAAAAAATAACGTCCCCATTTTTTCATCCCAATATCAGAAATAAAAAGGGGCCATTACGACACGTCCCATGACATTTTATATGTAATAAAAGGATATTATGAACAACTTTATGGCAATAGAAGTGACAACCTGGATGAAATGAACACATTCTTTAAAAACTAAAATTTAACAAAACTAACACAAGAAGATATGGAAAATCCAAGGAACCCTATACAGTTAAAAATAATGAAATCTATGATTAAAAACCTTCTCACAAAGAAAACTTAAGATTCAGATGGCTTCACAGGTATTTTCCAAACATTTAAGGAAGAAATAATACCAATTTTATACAAACTCTTGTAGAGAACAGAGAAAAAGAGAACACCTCCCAACTCATTTTATTAGGCCAGCAAAACCCTGATATTAAAATTTCACAATGACATTACAATAAAAGAAATGTATAGGCTTATATCGCTCATAAACATAAATGAAAATCTTAAACAAAACATTTGTAGATCGAATACAGAAACAGTGAAAGGCTAATGCTTCATGACCAAATAGAGTTTTTTCCAGAAATTCAAGGTGTGTCTAATGTTTGAAAAGTCAATGTAATTTGCCATAGTAACAGAATAAAGGAGAAAAAAACATATGGCTATGCCCACTGATGCAGAAAATCATTTGATACAATTCAACACTTAATCATGATAAAAACTGTCAATCAATTAAAAAAAAAAAGAAACTTCCTTAATGATGTGATAAAGGGTATATTTAAAAACTAGACTGTTAATACAAATGAAACAATTAAGCATTTACCTCTTGTTGTCCACTATCACCACTCCTCTTCAGTATGGTACTGGAAGTCCTAGCCAGTGCAATCATGCAAGAAAAAGAAAAGGTATAAAGATTGGAAAAGGCAGGAAGTAAAACTGTTCTTCTCAAATGACATAATGACGTACACAGAAAACCCCTAAGAATCTATACACTATTACAATTAATAAATGAATATAGCAAGATCACTGGACAAAATGTCAACATATGAAATTGTTTGTTTCTATATACACACAACAAAGGAGTAGAAAACGAAATTAAAAAAAATTTACAATAGCATAAAATATAAAATACTTAGGAATAAATCTTTTGAAAGATGTGCAAGACCTATACTGAAAACTATAAAACATTGCTAAGAGAGATTAGAGAAGACCTAAGTAAATGGAGAGATATACCACATTTATGGATAGGAAAGTTTAATATTGTTATGATGTCAAGTCTTCCTGATTGCTTTATAGGATTCAATGAAATCTCAATCAAAATTTCAGCAGTGTTTTTGTAACGGACATTGCCAAACTTATTTGTATGGAACTGTGAACAACCTAGAACAACAAGGACTATTTTTAAAAAGAACAAAGTTGGAAGAGTTATTCCAGTAGCTATCAAGACTGACTATAAGGCAAGCATAATTAAGCAAAGGTAATTGAACAGTGTGATATCGCCATTAGAAAAGACACAGACCAACAGAATAGAATAGAGAACTCAGAAACAGACCCACACATACAATGTGTGATCAAAAATTATCGTAAATGTTTAAATTTAAAAAAATTTATTACAGTCAAAGACACATTGCCATTAATCCCCCTCAAAATATTCCCCCTCGCTTGAAACACACTTATCCCATTGTTCTTGCCCCTTTCTGAAGCAGTTCTGGAAGTCCTCTTTCGTGAGTGTCTTTAGTTGCGTTGTCGTGGCTGCCTCAATGTCCTGAATTGATTCAAAACGTTTACCTTTCACGGTCGTTTTGACTTTGAGGAAGAGCCAGAAGTCACATGGTGCCAGATCTGGTGAATAAGGTGGATGAGGACACACCGTAATGTTTTTATTTGACAGAAATTGCCGTACCAGAAGTGATGTGTGACACGGAGCCTTTCCGTTGTGATCATAAACTACGGTGAATGCTGCTGCCGAGTGTCATCCAATGGAAAGGGAGGGATCTTCAATACGGGAAGTGGTGCGTGGAACCTTAGTAACAGTGTGTGACAACTTTCAATTTGTTCAGTGCAGTCAGTTGGGTGTGAGTTACAGTTGAGAGACAGTGTGTTTTAAAGTGTGCCGTAAATCATCATCCATCGTGACAGCACTCCGTGTCACACATCGCTTCCGGTACAGAAACTTCTGTCAAATAAAAACATTATGGGGGCGGCCAGTTAGCTCAGTTGGTTTGAGCATGATGCTCATAACACCAGGGTTCCCAGTTCAATCCCCACATGGGCCAGTGTGAGCTGCACCCTCCACAACTAGATTTGAAACAACTACTTGACTTGGAGCTGATGGGTCCTGGAAAAAAACACTTAAAATAAATAAAAGTTAAAAACAAAACATGGTGTGTCTTCATCCACCAGATCTGGCACTGTGCGACTCCTGGCTGTTCCCCAAAGTCAAAATGATTCAGGACATCGAGGCAGCCACAACAGTGTAATTAAAGACACTATGAAAGAGGACTTCCAGACCTGCTTCAGAAAGTGGCAAGAACGATGGGATAAGTGTGTTCGAAGCGAGGGGGAGTATTTTGAGGGGGATTAATGGCAATGTGTCTTTTACTGTAATACATTTTTTCTATTTAGACATTCACCGTATTGTTTGATCACACCTTGTATATGGCTACTTAATTTACAAGAAGTGTACCTAAGCAAGACAGTAAAGGAAAGGATGGTTTGGTCAATAAATGATGCTGAATTGGATATCCATGAGGAAAGAAAGAAATCTTGACTCCTACCTCATAGCATTCACAAATATTAGTTCATGATGAACTATATTCCTAATGAGAAAGGTAAAACAAAAAAGCTTCCCAAAGAAAACATAGCAGAATATCTTCATAACTTTCAGATAAGCAAAGATTTCTTAAATAGGACATAAAAGCCATTAATTGTAAAAAAAAAAAAAAAAACCCACCAGATTGATAAATTGGACTTAATCAAAATTAAGAACTTCTGTTCATCAAGTGAAACCAATAAATGAGTGAAAATACAAGCTGCAGAGGATGTTTACATTGCATATATCCAGGAAAGGACTCATATCCAGAATGTATAAAGAATCTTTACAAATCCAAAAGAAAAAGACAAGCAACTGGATTAAAGATGGGCAAAAGACTTGAAGAGGTACCTCACCAAAGGGGGTACCCAAAGGACCAGGAATTATTAATAAAAGGAGCTCAGCATCATTAACCATCAAAAACAAATTCAAGTTAAAACCATAACGTATACAATTTGAAGAGGTGAAGAAAGTGCTCAAAGTCACGCGGCTAACTAGAATGGCTCAAATGAAAATGACTGATGACACCATATTGGTAAGACTGTAAGTGACTCTCCTGTGGTACTGTAAATTGGTACAACCATTTCGACCTACAGTATGAAGCAGACATTCCACTCCTAAATGTATACCCAGGAGAAATGGGTGCCCGTGTCCACCAAAACACATGGACAAGCATGAACATAACAGCTCTCACGTGATAAATAAATTGTTGCTTATTCACACAACAGAATACTACACAATGACAAAAAAAGAATGAACTTCTGATGTACCTGATAATATGGATGAAATTCACAGACATAATACTGAACAAAAGAAATTAGATACAGAAGAGTTAGACACAGAACGTCCTTTACAGGACGTTCAAGAATAAGCAAAATTGAAGAAAGGGTAAAGAAGGAAAAAAAAAAAAAAAAAAAGAATAAGCAAAATTGTGGCAGGAGTCAGGAGAGGCGTTGCCTCTAGGGGGCTGGGCACTGGCAGGGAAGGGCCAACGTAGGTGCTCGACAGAGGTCAGGTGGGCAAGGCTTGCAACACAGCTGGTCTAAGTCTTGGTCTGTGGTCCTTCTGCACCACGACAGCATGGAAACCTTGTGTGAGGAGCTGCTTCAAAGAACATTCCTCTGTCTCTTCCCTGTCCACCAACCAGCCTGTTGTCAGACAGTTGCCGAAGTCACTGGACATCCAGTTCTCACCACCTCGGGTCCTGATGGGGTCTGAGACTCACGGTACCGCTGCAGGCTAGAATGGGCTCCTCGTAACAGGGCAGCCTGTCATCTGTGTTGCAGTCTCGTTGTAACTGGCATCTGGGGCTACTCTTCTTTTCACTGTTTAATCCAAAAAGGGCTCATTGTTTTTATTGCTCTTCTGTTGGGCTTTGTGCTTGCCAATTCTTACACATGGAAAGTGGCTCATTCACATTCCAGAAGGAAAGAAGGGGTTGGAAAGGGATCCGGTATTCACTGCAAGCTGACTGTCTGCAGAACACTGCCCCGTGCATCGTCCATAGAACTAAATTCACTTGCTACACATTGCCCCCAGTTAGGGTGGCCCATGGCCACTTTCTGTATTTAATACTTTGTTCATATTATCCTCTCCGCCTGTTGTCTGGGTTGCAGCCTGCCAGTCAGCAGAGATTAGAAGAGCAGAATGTCCAAGGCAAGTCCTTAGGAATTAGTCCTCCTGACTCTGCAGGACACCAGCCAGAGTGGTTCCAAGAAGGTACGGTCATGACTGTCCCGTAGAGGCTGTCCTCTCCATCGATGGAGGGAAGTGTGGGGACGAAGGCGCTGAGCACGCAGGAGGGGGTCTGGAGTCTTGTTATCAGCATAGTTTTCCCCACATGATGACGGGGAGGAGAATGGGGAAGGTGAAAAGGTATCAGGTACCGTGCTAGGAGCTATCGTGAATAGCATCTCATTCCCCATATCAAGCTCAGAGAGGTTTAGCAACCTGCCCACATCACACAGCTTGCCAATGGCAGAGCCAGAACTCAAATCCAGGCCACCTGGCTCCACCATTGCACTTGGGCTGTTAGGATGAGTTGTCAAGGCAACTGTGCCCCTGCCCAGCCTCAGGGTGACCATGGTCACCTCTGGCTCACTCAGGAGAGATTCCGTAAGACCCACTGAGTCAGGCACACGCACGGCCAGTCAACAGGGTGGCCTGGCTTCTGTCCACCTTTAGTAAAACTGAGTCAGGCACAAGTACGGCCAGTCAACAGGGTGGCCCGGCCTCTGTCCACCTTTAGTAAAACTCACTTCAAGGGCCCCCAGAGATGACAGCGAGTATGTATGAGGTCCTGGCCAGAGGAAGCCTTTCTCTGGCTCCCGTCTGTCACCAGCACAGTTAGAGCACCAGGCGTGCAGTCACCCCCTCGTCTTCCTCCTCTCCCGGAGCGAGATTGCTTCTTTCTCTTTCCTCAGTGCCCCTGTGGTACAATGGTACCTCCTCCCCCACCGACTGACAAGCAAAATTGTGGCTGATGATATAATATGACTAATAACGAGGAAGCAGTGTGAATACCTGGAGGCCAAAGATAAAATAAAACGGTGATGACAGTCGCTGCTGCCGCTGAAAGCCTACATTTACGGTGTTCCTTCCCGAGGCCTGTGGGCTGGCTGGCAGGGGGTGGGGGTGCCCGGTGCTCCAGCTCCAGCCGCTGTCCTGCTGCTCAACAAATGCCCGTCTGCTCTGGGGACACAGCTCTGCTCGCTCATCAAATTATAGAAAACTCGGGATGGCTGTGGAGCGTCGGGTAGCAAGTCAGCATTTGCACAAGAGACACCTCCTCGGAGAGGTCAAAACACAATTTACTTTGGTAGGAGGTAGATAAACCAAAACGTGGAAGCTACTACGAGATCCCTCGACTACAAAAACAAAACAAAACGAAAAACCCCAGCAGAAATTGGCCCGGGGCATGTTCTGTAATACAAAAGTGTTACAATGTTCATTTTCAGGTGACTTCTTTTTACACTAACTTTTAAAAAATGGTGGTAAAATATATGTAACATAAAATGTACCATTTGAACCATTCATAAATGTCAAGTTCAGTGGCATTAAGTACATTCACGGTGTGCAACCATCTCCACCGTCCATTCATCCACAGAACTTTCTCATCTCCCCAAACTGAAACTCTGTCCCCATTAAACACTGACGCCCCCCTCCCACAGCCCCTGGCAACCACCATTCTTCTTTCTGTCTCGATGAATTTCACTACTCTACTTCAGATAAGTGGAATCATACAGTATTGGTCCCTTTGTGACGGGCTTATCTCTTTGAGCAGAATGTCCTCAAGTTCCATCCATGTGTCAGAAGGTCCTTCCTTTTTAGGGCTGAGTAACATTCTATTGTATGTATACAATACATTTTGTTTATCCACTTATCCGTCAGTGGACACCTGGGTTGCCTCCACCTTTTGGCTATTGTGTCAGGTGATTTCTATGATGATATTCTCTTCATTTTTCACAAAATTATTTATAATTTATGGCTCATTTTAACTGAGGGTCTGAGACAACTTCCCTTAAAAAAAACATTCTTTAGAATGGGATAAACTAAGACAATGGAGATCAGAAACAAGGTGGAAGGTAAAGTTAAAATTTAAATGTGAAGTATTAATCAATTGGACATTCAGTATAGATTTGAGCTTCCCAACAGCCAAAGTAAAAAGGGGTATGTTAGTTCTCAGGATTCTAAAAGCCTATGATATTTTTATTAGCAAAGTTAGCAGAGTTAAATTATAACCAACTCATCGGGTCTCTCTTTGAGAATTTATTTCTCTAAATATTTGTGAAGTTGAAATGAGTTTTATCTAAAATGAGTTTTATCTTGGTGCATAGACAGAAAATTAACAAAATAAAAGTGATGAAAACAAAACTTAGTCCAGCAAGTTTGTGACAGACAATGAAAGAAACTGGCTTCTTCTGGGTCTGAAAGACCCTCCCCCGCCCCTGCATACCATTCTTTACATTACCTTGTGGGCCACTGAGTGTGTTGTTCACTGTATCTCTGGGCCTGACTCTACACCTGTGGTATGGAACATATGCAATCAATCTTCGTTGAAAATAATAATAAAAAAAAAGAGAATGAAGAGTAAAGTGACGTTTACTGAGAGGCTACAAAAGCAGGTCCCCAGGGAAGGAGGAAAAGAGCCGGAACAGACATTTCTGAGCCCAGACTTGGGCCAGGCACTGTGCCGTTTTCCATTCACCATCTTGCTTCCTGCTCACAAAAGCCCGGCAGGGTAGTTATTATTAGGCCCATTTTTCAGATCAGAAAACTGATACAGATGAAGAAAACTCTTAGGAGGATCTTGTAATGAGTTGGGGAAAAGCACTAGACGTTGGGTTTTGGTCCAACGGGGAGAAGTGCGGAAAGTGTCCTTTTCCAGTGATGAAATGCCAGACCCGCCCCCCTGGAGAACTGGGAGCGGCCTCGCCGCTAACTCCATCTGGCACACACGTCCCACGGAGGGGCCTGCCCGGGCAGTATGGCCCTGTGTTCACTTGGTTATTCCTGTGCTTTTTTTTTTTTTTTTTTTATTTCAGGTATATTTGGATACAGGGATTTGTAGATAACAAAGGTTCCATCGATATTTATCAAATTAAACTGAATGTTGTTTGCAAGGAGGAAAGATTGGTTCCCCGATGCCAGAGTTTATCAGGAGCTTAGATGGAAGCAGTCTGTCCTTTCCGGTTGTAGGGGGAAGAGCCGAGGAGGGCTCCAGAGGGAGAAGCAGCTCTGTCGAGTCCTACCCTGGGCAAGTTTCTTAACTTCTGAGGCTCAGGTCGTCGTCTGCAAAATGGTAACAGTGACACTGACCTCGCAGTGTTCGCTGGAGGTGGTGTGCGTTAAGGTGGGGACATTTCTCTAAAGAGAGTCATCCTGCTCCAGGAGGGGTCGTTTCCTTTCCAATCTCCGTTAAGACTCCGTGAACACTGGTAGCCTCCATCTCTGCGCTCCACGTGCCTGTCGCCTGTCACACACTCACCCTGCCTCTCCCTAAACACCTGTGGCATTGAGGCCCCGGGTGCTAACTCACCAAGCCTCGCCTTAAATCCAGCTGCAAAGACCCATGTTCTGGGGAGCTGGTCTCAGTCTTCCCATCATCGTGTAACTCACAAGGTTGGCAGGAAAGCCACAGACTGATCTAATAAACATTCTCATGTTACCCTAGGTTACTATTCCCTGCCACATTTATGTGGCGTAAAAGAAACAAACAAAAAACTCGTTTTTTTCCTCCCATGGAACCAAAGAAATCTGGAATGTGGCAAATCCCCAGCCATCTGAAATTCCAGTCGGATTAATTATGCTGGAATGGATTTCTTCCTGTTCACCAAAAACACTAATATTATCAACAATAAGTCACCATCGGCACAGGCCAGAGTGGGTTCTCCAGGGACCTCCATGCTATCAGCATGTGGTCCTGGGATGCCAACCGCATTCTCTGCTGTGATCTGGGATTGGGGGCTGATGTGCTCAGGTTTCCAGGGTGATGCTACTGGAAGGGTCTTATTAGTTCCTAATGGTAGAGGCTCAGGAGAAGCAATTTTAACCCGGGGTCTCTGCTAATCACGGAAGCAAGTCAGAAATAGTTCTTTTGTGCACATCCAAACTCTTCATGCTGGGGTGGCAGGCTCTTTAGAGCAAGAATTAAGCACCTGCGGTGTGCGCAGCAGTGTACGGGCAGAGGAAAGGCTGTCCAGGACGGTGCGTTCTTGGGAATCTGAAGATTTCTTCTAGGCTCTCTCTGACTTGGTCCACAGCCCAGTTTGCTGGCTACTCAATAGATGGGCTGAAATAATTCACCCACAAAGGCGCACGAAGTGGGGCAAGGTGCCGGGGACTGAGACTGACTCGGTGCTGCCAGTGAGGGACTTGGTGACAATACAGCGACAGGGTCAGCGTTGCTGCTTGAGGCAGCCATTAGAGTTGGCCCTGCTAACTGCTTAGATTCCCCATGTGGACAAGGGAACTTGGCCACCACCCCAAGAGGCTTGTAGGGGTGCCAGATGGCCGCTTTTGTTCTGTGACATTTCAATAGTTTCTGGGTCCCACCCTCCAAGTGACTCCCTTTTCCTTGACCCAGTTCCATGCCCCTGTGACCCCTGCCACTCCCCTTTCTCAGCTCCACAAGGGGTGCCCACCTCTTCCCCTTCTACTTGTCGCTTTTCTTAATAGTGTTGCCCAAAGCCAGGGTTCCGGGGCCGATTTTAGGGGTATGTTGGAAGAAAAGAGTACTACAGGGAGGGCGCCAGCTTTCCCCACAGCTTGGGGTTCTGTACTGTGTGCTAAGGTAATCCCAGGCTCACAGGCAAATGGTCACAAGCTGCTCACACACAGACTGTGTGCTTTGTCCCCGAATTTTCTGCAGAGGGAGAGAGAAAGTAAGAGGGAGGGAGACCAGTGGTGTGAGTAGTTATTCCACTGCCCCTTGAAAACAACCCTGAGCCACCCCTCCACTCCTGCTCCTCAGCACCGGTGGCTGCGTGTGCGAAGACTGTGGAACAGCAGACTGGGGAGAACAGACTTGGAACAGCAGACTTGGCAATCTGTGCCTCACAGAGGAGGCTCCAGAGTCCCAGCATGGTGGTGGTGATGGAGGGTAATTTAGAGAATCAAAACTAGTTTGGGGAGCATTTCTCTTTTCCCAGCACCCAAAGCACTTGGTCCAACGGCACCAGGGCCCATGACAGGGCACACCCACTCCAGATGAAAGCCGTCTGAGCGATGGCCTAGCTCTCTGAAGGCGGAGAGCCCCCAGGGTGGGGTTGCCGCGGTTCCCCAGCACCGTGGCTGATTAGGGCTCAGCCTGGGCACAGGTGCATCAGACCCCAAGTGAACGCATGGCCATGTGGACCATTGAGGGGGGGTTAAGGGAGAGGAAATGGAGGCTGGTTTTCCAGAAGTGTCTCCAAAACCCAAAGGGGGAATGGCCCGAGCCCCAAGGGAAACCCTTGACTCTTTCCAGCCTCAAGGCAAGAAGACATCTTGACTTCAACAACCCTGGCAGAGCCTTGGTTCCAAGGAGCAGCCTCAGACTTGACCCAACAGAGCCATCAGGCAGCAGCAAGGGCCACCAGGCTCTCAGGCTGAGCTGTGACCAGGTGTGGGTGCAGACCTGGCGCTGGTGGCTCCTCTCTGGCAGAGGCCAGCCTGGGAGCTTCCCAGGGGAGTGGGCGGAGGGCTCCCCAGGCCTCATTAACACCTTCTCTGGGTGACTTACCTGCATGCAATTAATTATGCAATTATCCAGGCTGGGTGGAGAAGAGCAGCCATCAAGCTGTCAAGATGGGCCATGGGATAAGAGTCTTTCCTCTCCGCAGAGTGGAGAACATTCCTTTCTAATTTCTAAATCCCATCTGGCCATCGCAGTTAAAGCAACGTCCAGTCACTCCTGTGGGGTTGGCCCAGCTGAGCTGTGTATTTGCCGTTTTAAAACCTTAATGTAGTTACAGGAGTACCCATCACGCAAGCACTTTTTATCATTATTACTGCTTCACTCCCCAAAGTTGACAGTATTAGCATAATATGGTAGCATGGAATTTGAAGGGGACACCGTGGTCCTTGGTTCAGGTCAGAGGTCGGAGGTCAGGGGGTGAGGCAGATGGAGAAAGCTGACATGGCCCTTCATCTCTGTCAATCCTGACCAGCTAGAGAGACTTTGCTTCAGGGAGGACAATCTGTGAAGTGCACAGAGGATCCCAGGGAGGGGAGCCCAGTGCCTCAGGCCTGGTTTGGGGCAGAAGTTTGGCCAGACCTGGTTTGGCTAAAGGTGTAGTTAGTACGGGAGAAGAGGAGGGCAAGGAGGGGTTGGTTTGGGTTAGATCTCAGAAGGAACTCCTCATGCCGCAAGACTCTAGAATGTTCGAATTCTTGAGGGATCCAGAAGCCCCATAGAAACTCTTGGGTCTTCGACTCCCACTGCCAGCTGCCCACACTGGCTGCTGCACTGATATTACAGCTACCAGATGGCTTGAAGGTCCTGTGTCTGTTTGCAGTGTGTAGAAATTAGTTGGTGTGGCTGCCCTAACAAAATACGAGAGACTGGGGGACTTAAACCACAGACATTGATTTCTCCCACGTCTGGAATCGGGGAAGTCCAAGATCAAGGACTTGTAAACATCCACCTTCTGGAGGACACCTATGTGTCCTCACATAGTGGAGAGAGACCGATCTCTGGTGACTCTTCTTATAAGGACACTAACCTTATCAGACCAGGGCCCACCCTTATGACCTCATTAAACCTTAATTCCTTCTGTAAGGGCCCGTCTCCAAATACAGTCACATTGGAGATTAGAGTGTCAACATACGAATTCTGGGGGAAACACAGTTGAGTCCACAGCACAGAGCCTCCGTATTTTTCCATCCAATAACTATTTCCTGAGAGCCTGTCTGTGCCAGACACGGTGCTGGGGGAAACTCGGAGATGACACAGGTGAGTCCCTGCCCTCCAGGTGCGCCCTGTCTGGCAGGGGACAGACGCGTGAAGGGACATTTACAATATAGTTCAGCAAGCCCGTCCCACGTCAAGATCCCACGTGTACAACAGAGAAGGGCAGGACTGATCACACCTGGGAAACTAAAGGGAGTATCTCAGAGACATTAGCACGTCTTTTCTAGAGCGTGAAAAAATAACGGTAACATATGCTTACCGTAATATTTACCATTTTAAACACTCCTAAGTGTACGATTCAGTGACACTACACATGTTCACTATCTATACCCAAACCTTTTTCATCCTCCCCAGTGAAAACTCTGGTGCCCATTAAACACTAACTCCCTATAACCTGCCCACCACAGCCCCTGGAAACCTCTATTCTACTTTCTGTCTCTATAAATTTGCCCATTCTAGTTACCAATTATAAGTAGAATCATATAATATTTGTCCTTGCGTGTCTGGTTTATTTCATTAATGAGGTCCACATATCAAAATATCATTCTTTTTTATGGATGAATCATATCCCACTGTATGTATAGACCACATTTGCTTATCCATTCATCTGTCAATGGACACTTGGGTTGTGTCTACCTTCTGGCTATTAGGAATAATGCAGCTATGAACACGGGTGTACAAATATCCATTTGAGTCCCTGATTTCAATTCTTTTGGACCTATACCTAGAGCAGTTGGCATTTTATGCCGGGTATGGTAGGGTCAGGAGACGTTCACAGGTAGACAAGGCGGAAAGGGTATCGTTCCTAGTCAAGGGATCTGCGTATATGACTCAGAGGCCTGTACATCCAAGGCTAATGAGTTTTGTGTGTCTGGACCCTGTGTAGAGTGGGTGGAGGAGGGGTGGGAAGTAAGTTTGGGGCCTAGACATAAAAGGTCATGAAACCACATTAGGAGGTTGGTGTGGAGACCCCCGAAGGATGGAGACCAGGAACGGCTCCGTCCAGTCTGGGTTTGGGAAAGATAATCTGGCAGCCGTGGGAAGGACTGGATAGAGAGGGGAGGAGACACAGAGGAAATGACTCAGCAGTATGTGTGTGTAGGGGGCGTGACCTGAGGGGAATGACAGAAGGAGTGAAAGAATAAATGAACTAACAAGTAGATGGAAGGAATGGGACCACATGGTGCAGGGTTTTGCAAAGGAGGTGGAGGAGTTGGGAGCAAGTGTGCTTTACTCTGAAGGAGCACATTACCAGGAAGAAGCAGGATCCAGAGGCCAAGGCAATCAGAGTGAGAGAATTTAGAAAGGCTTGTCGACTGGTTCCAACCAGCAAGAGACCTCTGTTTATTTCACGCAGCACCAAACCCACCAACCAGAGGAGAGCTCACAGAATCATAGCACTGGACTCTCAGTGCCTGCAGAAAATCAACAGGGGACAAGCCAGAGTGACATTTATCTGCAGGGAGGTCTGAATGATTCAAAGTAATCAGTTAGTCTGACTGGTACCATTGACCCCTTCCCATACATAATTTCATGCGTAATTATGATACCATTGCTTGGTTAAGTGACACTGATTCATGCAGGAGCTGCCACAAATATTATAAACCAGCTGTGTTAAAAACAGATCACTCCTCATCATGTGCCAAAGCCTCCTAAGGCTTCATCATGTTTAATAATTAACTTGTGACACCTTGAACTTGCAGGGGACACCGTGCATCACAGCTGAATTCTCCAAATGGTATGCAGTTGCCCTTTATCTTCTATGCTACTTCCTGTCACCAGGGATACTGATTTGATTGAAGCAGTCATGTTGAGCTGCATTATTTCCTGTGCTCTGTGCCCTGCGCCTGGCAGCAATTCCCAGGGAACCAGGCAACCCAGATGCAGCTACTCTCAAGACTGAGACCAAGGGGACATGTGAGGCACGTACATCTACACTCAATTATGCCTTTTTGTAGGGAAACATGAGAAAATAACAGGATCAACCCTCTCTCTATGCTCTCCAAGAAATACATAAACCAAGAGATACATTAGTGAGCACTAATTTAAAAATGTATGCATACACATACACGTACACCCCCCCACACATACAGTATCAGTCTCGTAGGGCTGCTATAACAAATTACCACACCCCAAAGCAATCTATAGATTCAATGCAATCCCCATCAAAATACCAATGGCATTTTTCACAGAACTAGGAGAAATATCTTAAATTTTATATGGAATCACAAAAGACCCCAAGTAGCCACAGCAATCTTGAGAAAAAGAACAAAATTGGAGATATTATGCTACCTGATATTAAACTATAGTACAAGCCTACAGTAATCAAAACAGCATGGTACTGGTGTAAAAACAGACACATAGATCAATAGAACAGAAGAGAGAGTCCAGAAATAAACCCACGACTATATGGTCATTTAATCTGTGACAAAGGAAGCAAGCATTTACACTGGGGTAAAGACAGTCTATTCAAAAAATGGTGTTGGAGGGCAGCCGGTTGGCTCAATTGGTTAGAGCACGATGCTCTTGGCAACGGGGTTGCCGGTTCGATCCCTGCATGGGCCACTGTGAGCTGTGCCCTCCACAACTAGATTGAAATAACTACTTGACTTGGAGCTGATGGGTCCTGGAAAACCACACTTAAAACAAATAAAAGTTCAAAAAAAAGTTGTGTAAAATGATTTAAATAAACAAAGGGAACTTATATTTAAAGAATCATAGGGAAACTTTTAAAAGAAATGGTGTTGGGAACACTGGACAGATATGTGCAAAAAAATGAAACTGGACCACGTTCTTATGCCATATACAAGAATAAACTCAAAATGGATTAAAGGCTTAAATGTAAGACCTAAAACCATAAAACTCCTAGAAGAAAACATACGCAGTAAACTCTCTGACATCGCTCTTAGTGATATTTTTTCTGATCTATCTCCTTGGGCAAGGGAAACAAAAGAAAAAATAAACAAATAGGACTACATCAAACTAAAAAGTTTTTGCACAGCAAAGGAAACCATCAACAAAACAAAAAGACAGCTTACTGAATGGGAAAAGCTATTCGCCAACGATACATCTGATAAGGAGTTAATATCCAAAATTTATAAAGAACTCATACAAATCAATACCAAAAAAAACAACAACAACACAATCCAATTAAAAAATAGGCAGAGCACCCGAATAGACATTTCTCTGAAGAGGACACACAGATGGCCAATAGACATGAAAAGATGTTCAATGTCACTAATCATCAGAGAAATGCAAATTAAAACCACAATGAGCTATCACCTCACACCTGTCAAGATGGCCATCATCAATAAATCAACAAACAACAAGAGTTGGCGAGGATGTGGAAAAAAGGGAACCCTCGTGCACTGTTGGTGGGGTTGCAAAGGGGTGCATAGTAGGTCTTCAACAAAGTGTAATGTGATTATCAGGAGTCATGGTGACTGTCACACACTTGCCCAGGCCATATTAGAAAGCTTCTGCAATAGCTCTATTTCTCCCTTAGGACTTCAAAAGTCATTTGAGAGTCAATTTTCATCTCATTCCACTTGTAGGATGAAAGCGAACAGCCCCTTAAAGCCCATCTCTGTCATGAGTGATTCTGGAAAACGTGACTGGAACTGAGGAATTGTTGCTGGCACCCAGACGTCATCCAGGGGGGTAGACCAGAGCCAGGGAAAGCGACACACTATGTAAACTGTCCTGAATGTGGATCTGAATTGGCCCAGGGTGACAGTCAGCTGTAGTCCAGAAAGTGGCCACTTCCAGGGCAAGTGGTCCAGGACAAGCAGACACCCACTCTCGCAGCCGGTGTCCCTGACCCAATGAGCAAGGCCTGAAGTCACATCACACAAAACCACCTAAGATTCGTCTTTTATAAACTCTTCTGGAGTTTTGCTGCCTCTACTGCTCGTTCACACTGGACTCTAATAAAACATGGCATCGAACTGAATAAAGAATATCCTCTACGACTGTATTTGTAATGATGGTACTGCATATTGAGGACCTACTATGTTCTTGTGCTGAGTGTTTATGTAATCATCCCATTTCATCCTTACAACCACCCCTATGAAGTACATGCAACTATTTTCATATTGTAGTAGAGAAAAACAAGGCTCTGAGACATTAATAGGCCCAAGGCCTCACAGCTCACAAAACTCAGTGTTTTAAAGTTCAATTTAATATCTCATCAAATCATTGTTTCTCAAATGAAAACTGATCTTGTAAAATGTTAGCGGAAGAATCTAGGTGTGGGTACCCTGGCATTCATTGTAAAATTCTTTCAACTTTGCTGTATGTTAGAAATTTTTCATAATAAAATACTAGCAAAGAAAAAATTCAACATGATTTCCAGGTGTTTTTTCACCTGAACCAACTTGAGAACCTTGATAGGACTTAGAAAAGCTGGCTTACCTCCTTGACTTGAGTTCTAGTTGGCAGGGTGGGTCCTGCCACCCTTAATTCCGGTCTCTCTAGGGCGCCAGGCGACTCAGACATTACTACCACATTCCGCCACACTCCTTTCAACATTAGAGTAGGTTCCCTTTATTCAAAGCGGACACAGCTTTTTAGTAGAATATTACAGAATGAGACTTTCTGGAACCTTCCCTCCAACTTTCTTCTACAACCAGATCAGCGAAAATGATTCAACCTGGTGTCTCTGTTTGCCCTTTCACCCTGCTTGTAAACTGCTTCCCCTTCAGCGATTGCTCCCAATTACTTTGTTTTAGGGCCTAAATTAAGAAGGGATCACTGTGGGGGTGTGGGTTGTGGCAAAGGTACTGCTAGCAGCGTTAGTTAGTCCCTAAATGCAGTGAATGCTGGGCCCCTACAGTAATTATTTTGCAAGAATAATGGAGTACATATCTGTCCATCAGCTGCCCAACCCGGAGCATGAAATGAAATATGAAGAGTTACACTTGCGTGTAATTTACATAACTGTCTGCCGAATCTCTCACGGATAATTAAGAAAAGGAAATGCATACTTTAAAAGATACCTGGCTTCTGCAGAGCTTTTGTGTGTCTCGATTGCCAGTGGCAACCGTTATCATCATCATCATCATCCTTACTTTTAAGGACGAACGATTGTAAGATCTCACCCAGCAAACGGCACTTTCCAGTTGCAAAGCTCTTCTGCACTCATCTCCAGCACTGCTCACTGCCACCTAGGGCCAGGGCAGCTAGCTGCGCAGGAATTACCTGCTCCATTTGGCAGTTGCAGAACCTGAGGCCCCGCATACGGCAGTGAATGATGCTGCTAGGTCCTGCCAAGGTGAGGTTCGGACCCGGCTTCTGTGTCTCTGAATCAGGACTGGGTTCCCTCTAGTCCCCTCTTTGCTTCTCCACCCGCCAAATCCCTGCCTTCATCGCCTTCGGTCTGTCAGCTCCCATGCCGCTGTGCCCGCCCTCAGAAAGGGATGATTGGCCAGCTTGGGTCATGTGCTCATCATAGAGCCAATCC
Organism: Rhinolophus sinicus; assembly: GCF_057876585.1. Lineage (NCBI taxonomy): Eukaryota > Metazoa > Chordata > Mammalia > Chiroptera > Rhinolophidae > Rhinolophus > Rhinolophus sinicus. The sequence goes on from NC_142501.1 coordinate 5,410,179, forward strand.
ACAGCAAGAGACTTGGCTCTGCCCACTAATGGCAGCTCCCACCTAACCCCTATTAAGAGTATGGTAAAAGGGCTCTTTCCCAGAAGGAGCCGGCACTTCAGTCTTCTCACCCCCACCCCACAGAGGCCTCAGGAAGGAGGAGGCACCCAGAAATCTCTCCAACGGCCTGGGCCCAGAACTGTCTGGCTCCTGCAGACTTGTCCCCCAAGCTGCAGGTAGGAAACTGGATCCGCGTGTGGTCTCCCCATTTCCTGTCCCTCATCCTGAGGCTTCCATTTTTGTGATCGGATCCCAGGATCCCATCTCTTCCTGGCCAAGAGCTCAGTTCACTGCATCGAGAGCTGCTCAGATGTCTGCTGTGCTCTCCTCCTCCCTGGAATTGGTTCTCCGGACTGTCTAGCCCACACCAGTTCTTCCCCTTCCCCCCAGTTGAACATGCCCTGGCCTCAGCAGGCCTGTGCCTGGCTGGCCCACGCCTGCCTTTGACAGGCCAGTGCCCCAAATGAGTGACCTCAGAAATGCTGGGCGTTCCCAACGGAGGCGAGAGACCACGTTCCGCAGAGTTGGAGTAGTGCTGGCTTGAATTATTAGAACCCCAGCCACACTGAAATCCCAAAGAGGCTGAAGTCCTATGTGGGCCGCGGTCCAGGCTGCTGAGATGAGCTGTGGCGCTGGACTTATGCTGAGCTGTGAACAGGATGCCTAAAAGGGCGGGATTAGCCCAGGACAGGATTTGGAGGAGAGGCGTGTGTGGGAACAAGGGTCTGTGTGCGGAATCTCTACGGATCCAAGTGGGCTCTGGGGCATAGGGTGCTCTTGTTCCCCCCGCCCGCCACACACACACTGCGGGTGGTGTTGGGACACCCCATAAATCCCATCTGTCCGTGTCTCATTTGACATAGGGTTTCGGAGAGGAACGGAGTTTGGAGTCTGATAAACGGAATTTGAAGGCTTTATCTTTAAAAAGTTGTGTGACTTTGGGCAGGTGAGTTCCTCTCTCTGAGCCCAGTTTGCTCACCTCTAAATTGGGCACGATCACACCTACCTCGCTGGGCTGCCAGGAGGAATAAATGAAGCACCACATGCCAAGTGCACAGGGACTCAGCCCACACTGGTCTCTCCTTCCTATGGAAGAGAATTGTTATTTCTCCCCAGCCATTTCTGGAGTGGATCGGAATGTCCACGAGGGACACAATCAGAAGCTAGAGTTCAGTGACTTGCCTAGCAGGGCTGGACATGGGCATGGAGTGTACTTGAGCCGTGCTCCTCAGATGGTGGGCATGGTACCAGAAATGGTGTGGGTGGCAGGCTTTTCCAATTTACACACCGGGTCCCACCCCAGAACCTTGAGACAAAGGCCTTGGGGAACATTCCCAGGCCATTTGATAGTAGGGAATCCCTTTTTGAAAGACTTTCATGCACAGGCCATCAGGAGAATCACAAAACTGTTTATTTTCCCACCTACGATAAGAAAAGACGATGCAGGGAGCAGAGAAAACCCAGCCATTCTCCTGGTGATCATATGCGGCCACACACAAACAACAGGCTGTGTCTTTACCAAGGGGTTTTTCTGTTTCAACGGACAGCAGTTTACCTTCCAAGTGCTCCCCAAGGCATTGTGTCATGCTGCTCTGGGCAGAATTTACCATACCTACTAGTCTACAGCGGCCGTGTTCTTAGACTTGGGCATACAAAATCTGATTGGCTAAAAAAGTACCAAATGTCAAAATTCATACAATCAGGACAAAAACTGGTCTTCTCTTGGCATTTGCACGAGCTAACCCCTGAAAAATGTCTTTCTTTCCTTGGTCCTTAGCAATGCCCAGCATACAGGGAGCAAAATTTAACTGTTGCACTAAAAATTAGGCAAGGTTTTCAACCAAATAGTTGAATAATTAGACTCATTTAAACACCAAAATACATCAGATGGACTTATTCATCTGGCCCAGCTTAATACATGCCTGCCTAACACTACAAACAAATACATAAAAATCAAGAAATGTCTGGGTGGTACAAACAGGGACAGGGTACAGTGGTTGGCAGCAATGACTTGGCCTGGAGGTGCAGACGTGGCTGCTCCGTGGCCCCACCTTCAGAACCAGTACTCGGAAACGAAGATGTGGACATTGACGACATTTCGGTGGGACACCACACCCCCGACGACATAGTTCATCTCTAGCTTCAGGACAGCATGAAACGGGCCTACGATGGGCCGTACTTGGCGCACCACCCCTGGGGAGAGAGCAGAATGTGTTCTGGAAGTTAGCAAGGGCTGTAATAACATAGAGATCTGGGAAAGGATTTCCCTGGAGGAATTTCAGAGCTATAAGGGGCCTTAGACCTCATCAGATCCCACACTGAGCCAGATGCTTGAATCCCCATCATAGCATCTCCCTCTAAGTGGTCATCCCGGGCTCCATTCTACCTCCAGAGATGAGTGACAATGAGCTCGTTACAGTCTTTCCATTGTGCGCAGCTTGGACTGTGCGGGAATCTGTGTGGCAGGTTTTGCAATCAGATGGCTCTGGGGTCAATGCCAGCTCCTGCTTGCTCCCAGCCCAGGTTTCTTCCTCTATCACTATCTCCCTGACAGAGGACTTAAGAGCCTAGGAAAGGGCCTGGCATGAGGTAGATGCCCAGTAGACACCTGTCCCTCGAGTAGAAACAAAGCAGGTGTGAGCCTCTTCCCCGTCATACTGAGGATTGCAGTGGGGTCCTAGAATCTTTTTATCTGAGCACAAAAGTTCCAATTCCCCATGGCACATACCCCTGGATCCCTCGTTCTCCATACCTCTGTGGAGGGTGACACCTCAACTCATTGTTCAGTGTTTGTGGTAATAGGTGAGTAAGAGGCGGCTTGAGGGACAAGGCCTTGGAGTGCATCCAGCCCGAGCAGCAGAGATAGGCCAGCACAATCAGAAGGAGGACAGGTGACAGAAGAAAGACAAGTGTGAGTTCTGGGGAAGCAGAAATCTGCTATGAAGCTGCTGGGGTGGCAGGGAGTTCTGCCTGGTCCAGGGTAGAGACCAGGCGAAGGCCATGACTGGCACCTCTCCTGCTGGGGCTGAGTGCAGGTCGCAGACAAAGCTCAGCTGGGTCGGGGTGGAAGAGGGCGCAACCCCAGGCATTCTGCAGATTCGCAGGGGAGCAGGATTGGGTGGTAAGAGCGGACTCCGTAACTCTGCCCAACCTGTGCCTGGTCAGGTCCTGCTGGCCCCGCCTTGCCTCTGCAGGGCACCCAAAGGCTCACGAAGAGAATTCTCCTGCACTGTGGGATGAGACAGGCGGGGCTAAGGTGAGTGTTGTCATCCTGGCTAGACATGGAGAGACTACCGCCCTTTGCGGGCCTTGGGTTCCTCGGTGAGCAAATGATGCCATGTGATGCTGTGCTTCTGTCCTGCATGATCCAGACACCCCAGGACAGCATCTGCCAAAGATGTGAGGTCCAGGTGTGCAGGGCGACCTCCCCGCCAGACCTCCACATACACTTACGCATTCCTCAAAAAGCATGTGAGCTGTTCTCAGCGATGCAGAGAAAACTACCAGAATCCTGCTTTCAAAGCCGATGGAGGATCTAGATAAGGGCCGTGCTCTGATAGAAGGTGGCACATTGTCCAGCAGAGGCCAGAATGGAGGTGAGGAAGGCTGGGGACATCAGGAGATGCTTCCTGGAGGAGGTGGCCCTCCGTGCAGGGGAAGCCTGCAGGCTGATCCCCAGTGCTTGGTGCAGAGCAGGTGCCACCACCAGCTGCTGACATTTATGAAGGAACCACTCCAAGGTCCCTCCTGCTCTGACAGTAGGACTTGCCCAAAGTCCCAGGGCGCCGGGTATGCTGGAACTGCTCAACAGCCGGCGCTCTGGTTGGACCATATGACAATTTCTGTGGCTGGTTTCAAGCTCCCAACGAGAAGTCACTGAAGGCGGGGTGGGAAGAGAACATAATCGGGTTCCTGCACACCACTGCCAGGGGCTCGCGAAGAGCAATGGAGCCTGCAGCCCCCACCACTGTTAAGAAACAGCCAGCCACTGTTTCCTGGTCAAAGGGCTGCTTCTGAGCTGGTTTCCACAAGCAGCCCTGCCGCAGACTTAGGAAATGTGCAGGGTGGCATTGTCAGGCCGTGGGTGCCCGCCTGACATGCAGCAAGGGATCGAGGAGACTGAGGGGTCGCAAAGGCCTTGTGTACCAGTGGCTCCTTCCCCGTCAAAAGCACCAAGTTCATGCTCAGAAGGGGAATTTGGGCGCGCCGTCCCCCCTTTCACTCCTTGGTCTTAGGTTTCAAAAGTGAAATGCCCAGCAGCCGGGCTGGAATTCCAGGCTATTCTAAGCAAACAAGGGCTTTAGCTCTGATGGAGAGATAAGCACAGGCTTCTGCGGGCTGTCAGCACCCTTTCTCTGCCTCTGCTCGGCGATGACATTGCAGCTTTGTCCTATTTGAACGCCCACGAACATCTTCAGCTCCCGGCTAGAGACGTGGGCTTGTCACCACCCTGGGTTAGCCAGAGCCCCCTGATGACCGGGCCACTCCTGCCTGCCCCTCCCTGGGCACAGTGTGGGCCGGGGTTGGTGTGGGCTCCCCCTGCCCCATGTGGGGTGCATGCCCCCATGCTCTCCTGCCCGTTCTGTGCCCCCGTCAACATCACCTTCTCTCTCCAGGTCTGAGGCAGACAGCGGCGCCCCCCCAGCCTCAGTGGCCTGGGTTACCTGCTGACTTCACCCATCCCAGGGGCAGAAAAGGTTATTACTGAGCTTCCAGTGCTCCGAGGGGCTCAGAAGGCTTGAAGGAAAGAGGGGGAGGCTGGGGGAGCCTGAGGCCTATGTTAGAACAACAGAACAATGGGGGTGGGGAAACACTTCCGCAAGCCACAATCGGATATATATTTATTTCTATATATTATTATTATATTTAATATGTCATATAATTAATATAGAATGTAGAAATATATAATATAATTATAAATACAGAATATGTATTCTAACTATATAATATAAATCTTTATTTAAATATAGTCAAATCTAATTTATATATAATAATTACATAATAGTGATACACTAGATTATATAATGTATTTTAAATTTGTATAAAATTTTATGTGTATCTATATATTTTATATAAATGTATATTAATTTTATATAAAATGTGTAATATATATTATTACTACATGAGCTATATTATAAATTTATATATATAAATAAATATTACAAAATGTAAATAATTATATTACACACACACACATTTAAATAAACACTCTTTGCTGCCTGTGGGAGCTTTAATGGCATCAACAGTTCAAACGCACAGAAGTTTCTGGGCATATGTGTGTGCCAGGCCCTGGGCTACGTAAGTACGGGGAGAAAATGATGGGCTGTCCCCATTGGGCTCAGTCTGGGGACAGAGAGGACAGAGACAATGCTAAGGCAGCGAGCCTGACTGGGGGACAGGAAACAGTAGTGGTACGACCCCAGACGAGTTATTTAACCTTTCGGAGTCTCAATTTCCTCTTCTATGAAACAGGGCTTCAAAATAGCCACCTTCAAAATCAGAAACCAACACCCGACATCCTTCTTCCCCTCCCTCAGAAATGACCACTGGATATTAAGAAGCATTCCACTGTTTAAATGTGACCTGCTTTTCAGTTACAGTACGGCTGAATTCCTGCACGCCTGGAAAATAGAGCAAGAGTTAACTATTTCTACGGGGTTGTTTTTCAAATTTTACGAGAAAGGAAAGCTCTGAATGTGTGGAAAATGTTTGTATCTAAATATGTCCTATATTGTATTGAAGGGCACTTCACAAGCCTTGTTTCTATGACAGCCAAAGACCAGAACCCACACTGCTGACGAATTGTTCAGACTGCAAACAGCTAAATGATGAGACAAAAGGCACTCGCAAGGAAGCAAAGGGCTGTGTTAGTGAAGAGGGCACTGGGAAGGGGCGGAGGAGACAGGCGATGGGAGGCGGAATTTCTGCTGCAGGTCATATCCACGGCCTGGTTTTCTCAGCATCTTTGCATTTAACAAGAAAAATGACTAAGGCAGACCAATAGGCATGCTGCAGGGGTAAGCAAGAAATCGCATGAGTGCATGTAGCAGGAGCTCAGGGGTGTGCCTCCCTTCCCGCCCCCCACAACCAGTGTCTCCATCCCTCCCCTTTAACCTGAAGTTCATGCTGAATCTCACATCCATCCATAACCCCGGTCAGCCCAGGGGTCCCTTTCCCAGGCCACGCCCATTCAGTGGACCCGACCACTACTTCTCCAGGCTCACCACACTCCTGGAGCTCTGGTTGGATGGACACGTTCCCTCCATTCCCAGGTTAGTTCGAGCTTCAGTTCCCCCTCCTCGTCCTCACCTTGACTGAACCCAGGCTTTCTCCTGATACCACTTCTTTTTTCACAGCTTTCTTATCCATCATCCATCCATCCATCCATCCATCCACCCACCCATCCATCCAGCAGAGGGGAAGTTTAAGGAAGATTCTACAAAGGAATTGACTTTTAAATTGGATTTTGAAGACTAAGTAGGAGCCTAGGAAGCAGGAAGGACATCTGCAAACCCCAAAAGTATGATGGTTCAGGCCAGTTCTGGGAACAGTGTTAATTCTGCAGAGAGATGGGCAGGTGAGTTTGAAGAGGTGAAAAGGACTGGTCCAGGGACCTCACATCTCACAGAACCAGGAATTTGGGTCTGCAGCCTCCTGGCTCCCTCCCCACCACCAATTCTAGGCCAGCGTTCTTTTACAACCGCCACCAACCTTCCTGGTGCAGGAAACGAGAGGGAGGAAGGAAGGGGAACATTGCTGCCCATCTGTGGCATCACAAACATTGGAAAGCCTCCACCAGGGGTCCAATTCCACCCCTGCACTTGATTCCACAGACATGAAGTTGGTGTCTGCCACGTGCCAGGGACTGGGGACTGGCTGGACTGCTTATATCCTCTTTCGTGAAGCCTCCCCAGCCTTACGTTGGGTCAGCTGGTACCTGGTCTCCCTTGGCTGGAACACCAGTGGCATCTGCCCACTGCTGGGAACCTTCACAGTCGGCTCCTGCTTTAGGGGCAGGTCTGCATTACGCTCCTTTTTGCCCCCTTGTCCCCAGCCTGGGGCCTGGGGCAAGATGTAGCAGGAGCTCCGTCAAGATTATTGAGAGGGATGAAGGCAGAGGAAGAAAGAAGAGAGACAGGGAAGGAAGGAGACAAGAAAGCAGCAGCATCAGTCCTTGAGGCCCCCACAATCTAGGGGGAAGCTGAAACTTTGTCCTAAAGGATGGGGGGTTGGGGGGAGGGGGGAGGCACTAAAGCCTCTGAGTGAGGGCAGTTTTATTTGGAATGACCATTCTTGCAGCAAAGTGCAGGAGGAAGGGCGGGGGCATTTCCATCATGTCTGCCTCGTCCATTTACCCGTTGAGTGTTTACCTCCCCAGCTTTCTAGAGCCCCAGGGGGCAAAAAAAAGGGCATGGTGCTGAGTTCAACTGTTAATCTTCCAAATCCTCGTCCTTGGCATTTCTGCTTCGGGTCTCAGACACTGCTGGTATTCCTCGGCGTGTCTGTGCCTCTTAAAGATATAATTAAGCCTTTTTTTTCCCTTTGAAAAATGTAGGCCCCCTCGGGCCGTTCACCTTCATGTCTCCTCTGCTTGGTAAATTGCAGCTGATGTGTGGGGGATCACGGAGCCTGAACACGGAGCACACGAGTGCAGTGGGGACCTTCATCGCCTCTTGGGGCCTGTGCCTTGGATTCCGGGGCCCTGAAGCTATCCCCAAGCTTCTCGTGCTTCAGGCTGCACGGCACTGTCCATCAGTTGTTTGAAAGGAAGAAAACTACCTACTGGGTGCTCTGCAACATGAGACACCGATCTCTAACGAGACCTGGAGTCACAGCCTGGGGTTCCTATGTCGGTTCCTCACTGATCGGCTGTGTGACCTTGTGCAAGTCGCCAAGCTTTCTGAAGTTCAGCCTCAAACTCAAAAGTCCTGTGAGTCTAAACTGACAGAGTGTAATGGCGTGAACACGGTTGTCAAGGAGGATTTTAACAAGAAGATGAACCAAGAGACCGTGCAATATCTCATGCCTGTGGAAATCACCTGTGCTTCAAGGACAGAGATTCAAGTTGGAAAAGGCATAAGAAAACCACCTGCCAACATCATAAAAGCAGCAAGGGGCTATCACTGTCTGAAATCACGTTACAGGGGCATTTGTCTTCTCGCCTATCACCAGTCTCCCCACTGCAATGTAAGTCAACGATACTGTTTCTCTGGGCCACTCCTGTATTCTGGCTCTTGGAACACAGTAGGTCTTTGCACCTACTTTGTCCCTGACCCACAGGAGTCACTCAACCAACAGTTGTTCAATGAATGAGTGAACTAAAGTTCAAAGCATTAAGCACAATTTATAAAGTTGAAAATTATCACCCAGAAATCAAAGTGTTGGCAAAGAATGGACGACAGCATCAGGTCACTGAGTTTTCAGGTGTTGACTACCTGAAAGGAGAAAGCCACAAACGAGAGCCAGGTCTCACTGTCTGGCCTCCAGGGCCCTCACACAGAACCACGAGCAGCGAGGAAGGTGGAGTGTGGGTCTGTGTGGACAAGGTTCTGGAACGGAGAACCCGGGAGCTCAGAGGAGACCCACGTGGTCTCACCAACACAAACATGATGGGCAACTGGGAAGAAGCCAATCATCACCCTCATCTCAGTGAATTTTCCTTGACAGAAATAACGATCCCTGTAGGCTAGGATTAATAACACAGACCAAAGGCAAAGAGGAAAAATCAAAAACACAAAGAAATACCATCCATATCTACAAAGCAAAGCCAAAGAACTAGAGCATGGATGGGCTGGGAAGGGGGTGCTCAGCAGGGAGAGGGGGAGAAGTCGATGGGCCCCATGTGTCCACTACTTCACTCAGTCCTCACCACGGTCCTAAGGAGGAAGGTGACCCCCTTCCTCTCACTGGGGAGAAGAAGGAGGCTCTGAGCGCTGCATGTCCCCGGCCACACAGCTCACAGGGGCATGGATTCTGTCCAGACACGACTGACCCCAAAGCCCAGCTCTCCATCCCACTGCATCTCCTCCCTCCTCACACGGCGATGTGATGTGGAGGAAATTTCCAGAACACATTGCCCTTGACTGAGTCATAAATATAGGGCCACAGTGGCAGAAAGGAATTATGGAGGAATCGCATCAGTAATTGGCAGTGAAGGAACTGAGTTCCTGAAACCCTGTCTTCGCCTCTCGCCCTGAAAAACACCCAGGCTGGAGCTGGGAAGGAAGGGGGACAGGTGTCTGGGCTGCATATTTAAAATACCAACTGTCACTCAACATGTCCCAGCAAAACTCATCATCCGTATTTCTTGATTGTTATAAATGTGCTCCCCGCACAGGTCTTCTGTGAGCTAAACCAGACAGTTTGGACGGGGCCACTGCAAGTAGCTGAGGGAGAGTCAACCCCCAGAGTCCACGTTTCCCCTTAAGGAGAAATATGGCAAGAACTGTCAGCTTTGCACAAAACCTTCCAGCCTTCGTCCCTGACTGGCAACTAACATGTCTACCTCGCTTTGTCATTATGAAACCTGCTCCCGTCTGCTGTCTCTTTTCCCCTCATCTCCACGTAGTTGTCCATGGTTCATGGAGGAGGGCGCGAGGCTCAGCGTGGAGAAGTGAGTTCTGAACCCCAGGAGCCAGTAAGCAGCACACCAGCCCTCAAACCCAGCTCCTGGGCCACTGCCCCTTCCACCAAGCTGCGTGGCCATGCAGAGGAAGAGAGAGAGGCCTGGGCGGTGTTCCGGAAGGGAGATGCTGCCGTCGGATGTTAACCAAAAATGTGACTGGGACAGGAGGATAAGAAGTCCTTTCCTCGGCCTCTGTGTGTCCCCCACCTGGATCAGCCCCCACTCACCTACATGCTGGGGTCCCTCCCTACCCCCCAAACTCATCAGCCCATTCAAATCCCTCCAGACGCCCCCAGATGAGCAACTCACACATCGTCCCACCCTCTTTCCCCAAACCCACTGCCCTTCTCTGAGCCCCTGAGAACTTGGCCTGGGCCGCTGGCCTCCACCCCCACATTCAGTCATACTGGGGCTGCTGAACTCCATTTTTAAGAATGTTTAGACTCTCCTCTCTGCTCCACGCCCCACCTGCCTCAGGCCAGGCCTCCTCTTCTCGGCCTGAATGCTTACAACACCACCGTCCTCTTCACCCCGCACCCCATGCACCCTCCCCCTGCGGCCAGAACCAGGTTTCTAGAATGTAAACCTGATCCCAGGGTCGTGTTGTGGCTCTCCTGAAAACTCTGCTGATTCCCACCCCAGCCCCGGCTCACAGCAGGTAAGGCGCAGCGTGATGAGGCCCCCGCCGCCCTGTGAGCCTGGCTTCTCGGCACAGTCTGTGCTCCAGGCATGCTGTACCCGTCGCAATGCCCCCAAGATGAGCCAAGGCCGTGGGAGGGCGGGATGAGCACAGGCTCACCAACTCAACTTGACTTAGAATTAAGGACCCGGGAACCCCAGAGAGAGACAAGCCCTGCCCTCTGCTTTCCAGGCTTTCCGGCCACACTGCCTCCTTCTTTAGTGGCAATTAAGGCCCCGAGGGATTAAGAGGCCTCTGGCATGAAGCTGGTGAGTGTGGAAGGGGCACCCCAAACCCTACGTCTGCCAGTTGGAGCTAGTGCACTCTCTTCTTTATTCACTTGGCAAGCATGGCGCACTTGCTCTGGGCATGTCCTGTGCTGGGGCCACAAACATTGACCAGCGCCAGCCTGGGTCCTCATGGAGCTCTCGGCCCGCGGGGGAAGGCAGACACAGATGGCGGGGCAGCAGATGCCAGTAAAGGAGAACAAAGGTACTTCAGGAGGTGAGGGAGAAACGCTCACCCCAGACCAGGCACCGGGCACTCATGGAACCTTCACCAAGGAGTTAGTCTTGAGCTGACGTTTGAAAGACAAGGTGGCCTGGCAGGAAATAGGCTGGGGGAGTGGCTCAGACATGCAGAAAAATGCAGAGGCAGAGAAATTGCCAGACTGCGCTGGACCTTGAAGAGTAGGACACTGCCCTGCCCAAGGTCACATACATGAGTCCTAACCTGCTGCATGCACTCTTCAGTCATGCCCCTGAGCCTGGAATCTCCTCTGTGCCTCAGTTTCCTCATTTGGAGAATGGGGACAATCACCCACAGGGCTGTATGAGGAGCATATATGACATGTGGAAGAGTGGCTGCCACACAGCAAAGGCCACCGGAGGTTAGCTGTTAATTTGATGACTGGTCGTCGGGACCTGCTACTTGGGGTTCTCAGCCTGGACCACAGATTGACCATCCCTGGCAGCACCCATGTGGAAACACCCGACATCTAGGCTGAAGGAAGCGCCCTCCATGATAGTGGGTGACAGTCAGTGTCTGGGAGCTTTCCAGGTGAGGCCCTCACAAGATTCCTATCATCATCATTTTTTTTTTTATAATTTTGCACAACATGCCTCTGCTCCTGTTTCGCTAAAACACTTTAGTTTTTTTAAAAAAGAGTAATTTATGGATGTGCCCGGTGATATCAAAGGCTTTTCAAAAAGTGCATCACTGCGGTAGTGAGGGTCACAGATCATCCTGGCTGGACACAGACGACCCCAGGAAAACCTCAGGCGGGAGGTGCCGAGAGGCTGCTCGGGGCTGTAACCCTGGGCGACCCTGGGAGTCAGCAGTGTGTGCGATCCTGCAGTGAGCCGGGTTCTGGGTCTGGGTGACTCCTGGGGGTGTGCTGTGTGCATGCGTGTGTGTGCGCGTGTGTGTGCGCATGCCTGTGCGAGAAAGACAGACAGACACTGACAGAGGGAGGCGTTGCACGATGTGCCCCTTTTAGGCTCTTGCCTCCAGGAATTCACAATTGGTGGAAGAGCAAAATCAAGCAAAATCTCACATTGCTGTGGCTATACACCCTTCTCACGGGCCTGAGCACTTCTCTGCTCCATCCACAGCAGAACTTCTAGAAGGAGTTTCCCAGCACCGCCTCGAGCGCTCCCAGTCTAGTGAGTCTCTCCTCCACCTGCTCCATGGAGATGACCTTGCCAAGGTCACCAACAGTCTGCGTGTTGCTGAATCTGACGCTGAGCCCTCGGTCCTCATCTGACTGGACTCTGAGCAGTGCTGACAGGGTTCACTGCCTTTCCTGGAAGTGCCTTTTCCTCTTCCAGGCCATCAGGGCTCCAGGCTCACTTCCTCATCTCCAGGACCTCTGAGCACCATGGGGGTGGCGCTGCGAACATGTGTCTCTGGCCTCCTCCCCTCTGTGTACTCACACTCCCTTGGTGAGCTCGTCTGGCCTCCGGGCTCTATCACCCACATCCTTACGTCTCCCAGACTCAGTTATTCCACGGCGCCTCGCATGGGTCTCTAATAAAACACCTCAAACTGAGTGTCCGAAGTGAACTTCCCGCCTCCCCAGAAGCTGCCATGTCACAGCCGTCCCCGTCTCAGCTCATGACAACTTCAGGGTTAACCTCGACTCCACACCCAACTCACCAGCGAAAGCTGGCACTACCTGGCACTTACATCCAAATCTGTGTACTGCTCACCCCTCTTGCTGGAGCCACATGGCCAAAGCCATCAGCCCCTCCAGCCTGGACCACTGTAACAGCCCTCAGTGTCTCCTTGCTTCTAGCCTCACCGTAGCACCCACATGGAGCCGTAAAAACACTGAGTCATCTCACCTATCTCGGAACCCTTACGTGGCCCCCACCTCGCTCACTGCAAAAGCCAGAGGCACTCCAGCAGCCTCGGGACCCTTCCTGATCAGCCACCACCTCGTGTCTCTGATCCAGCCACACGGACCTCCTTGCTGCAGTGTGAACACAGCAGGCTCCCCTCTGCCCCAGGGACTTTGCATGTTCTCTCTTCCTCCAGATTTCTGTATGGTTCATTTCCTCAGCTCCTGGGGCTCAGGCAAATGTCTCCGACCCCCAGATTTAAAGTTGCTCCTCCACCTCGCACCATCTCCTGCCCTCTGAACAGCACTCGCTATCAGCAGACAGTGTATATGTTATACTTGTTTCTTGTCTGCTCTTACCCTCTGGACTAAAACATGTATGAGGTAGGGATTCATGTCTGTCTCTGTGTTGGTTGATGCTGCAGCTCCTAGAGCGGGTCCTGCCTCCAAAGGGACACCCATTGTTTGCTGAAATAATGGGTATGATGAGAGTTCTGGAAGAGGCTCAGCCAGGGCACTGTGGGAGCACAAAGGAAGGAGCTGCACACACTGCCTGTGGAGGCATGTGACTGGAGGTGATGGCTGAGCTGGGCTTTGAGGGATGAAGAGGAGTTCACCAAGAGGAGAAGGAGGAGAATGTCATGGTTAAAGTGCAGAAGAGGAAGGCTCTGGGTCCTGGCCCTGGATGATTGCCGTTCACTCCGCTGCAGGTCCAGCTCGAGCATGGACAGGAGCAGGGATGCTTCCAGCGCTATTCCCCGTGGTCTTCCCCGTGTCTCGCTCCAGGGGCCTTGGGGACTATGCCCCACTGAACCCCACCGAGCCCTCTGAGAGTCCAGTCTGAACCCGGGGGCTTCCTGGGGGGACCACCAGCTATGTGACTGGGGTGACCTCTGAGAATTTCTGCGTCAGTGAAATTGGGGTCGAGAGCCATCTTCACAGGGCTTGGGAGGGACAAGAGTGGCCATTTCAGAGTGGTCACATGTCAGGCACAGCGCTGGGCCGGACACTGTCAACCCCATCTCTGCTCCAAGGAGCACAGCACAGGGGGCACAAAAAGTGTTTGTACCCTGTCATCCCCTCTCAGAGATGCCCTCCTGCCCATTTCTCCCACCACCCTCAGTGACACGACCAGCCGCAAAGTAGTCAGGCCGCAGCCCATTGTGGGCCTGGAGGCGGCGGGGCCGTCACCCTGGGAAACCACTTGGCTGCTGGCCAGGGTGTGGCCCCAGGGTGACAGCGCTGTGCCTCCCGGAGAAGAGAAAGTGCCTAATCCCTGGGATTTGCCGTGAAAGCCGGGACAGGGCCAATCACTCATCACCCGGCAGGGACGGCCGTGCTGTTGTTTTTAGGTGGAATTTCTGAATCTCACTCATAATGTGTACTGATCCCGGGCCAAGCTTTCCGAATCAGGCTGCAGGATGGGGTCAGCAGCACATGTTTAACCCCTTCAGAGGTAATGATTTTAAAGAAGTGATCTGGGCCCTGCTAGCTGGTATGACTGATGGTGACAAAGCCAGATGGCTGGGCAAGCGAGCTCTTTTCTTGACTGAGGCCGTGCCTGGCCAGGGACAGAGGCACAGCTCAGCTGCTATCTTCACTCACAAGCTCTTGTACCCAGGTTGTTGTGTACGGTTGACCAGGTTATGCATTGCACACAGACTTGGCTGTGAATGCCGTGTTTCCCCGAAAATAAGACCGGGTCTTATATTAATTTTTGCAGCAAAAGGCGCATTAGGGTGTATTTTCAGAGGATGTCTTATTTTTTCACGTACAACAATCTATATTTATTTAAATACAGTCATGTCATCTTCTTCTCTGGAACATCGTCATAAAGTACTAAATGCGTCTGTCTGGCTAACAATCTTAACTGGGGCTTATTTTCGGGGTAGGTCGTATTTTCAGAGAAACACAGTGGTACCCTCCTAGGGTTTTGCAGTGCACAACCTATTCAACTGTACGTAGCAGCCCTGCCACACATCACTTCTCTCTCCCTCTGAAACATTAACAGGGATGGAGCCATCCCTCAAAAACAAGCACTTTCAGCTTCAGGACCTCAGATGGCAGGACGCTAGGGAAGCTAGCAGGCAACTTCTTAGAAGCAGGATCTGTGGCTTAGGCATTAATTTGTCCCCACCTCCCTCCTGGCATGGAGTAGAAACCCAGGATGTTATTATTGACTGAGTGAGAAAATTCAGGGATGGCAGGACCTGGGAGGCATGGCCTCCACCATCCTGCTTCAGTGTGGGCCTGACTCGCCAGCTCAGGCCACACGACATAACTAGTAAATAGCTCCCAGGTAGCTGGAGACACCTGGGGACGAACCATCCTGGCACTGCCCTGTGTGCTTCATTCTGGCCTGTTGTCCCCTCAGGGGGCTCCAAGCTCTCACCAGCAATCCAGCTTCAAATGGTACCCTCACCGCAGCTTATTTATCCCCCTAAGGACTTACCAGATGTGTTAAAACATGTATACTCCTCTGGGGCTCGTAACCCGACAGGGCTAGTATTACATGGCAATTTTACTGAGAAGAAAACTGAGGCTCAGAGAGGTTATGTGACCTGCCTGAGGTCACACAGCTAGAAACAGAGAAGAATCAAGCCCAGAACGTCTTCCCCCAAGATCGATGCGTGAACAGCGGGAGCAGAGACTCAATTGCGTTTTGCCCCCAAATGGTCGCATGAGTCATTGATCTTTTTCAAATGGGAAACTTGAAATAGAGGAGTAATCCTTATACACTCGGATGAAATTTAGAATGTCATTTCAACATGTAAAAGAGTTTAGTTATCTCTAAGAGGGAGAGGGAGAGGAGGTCCCGTAGGAGGGTGTTGGCACTGGTCAATTTCAGAGGCCCCCACATCATGCTCAGTGCAGACAGCGTGGGAAATGGGCTCTGTCAAGCCCCTTTTCGTGGAAGGGCTTTGGGTGCCCATTAGGATCGACATCCTGCACACCTAGGAGCTTCCACATAATCGGCTCATCTAATTACATTAATTGGCGTCAGTAATTAGGGCCCATCCCTCCTAAACCTAATGTAGATAACCATCTCCAAGGGGGGCCGGTCAACCATCAGTCTGCATTCACTCAGACCTTCCTGAGCGCAGGACTGGCTGCCCCGGGGCCAGCTAGTGAGGACAGGAACCCTCGGTCTCTCAGGGACCCAGGGGCCCTCAGAGCCACCTGGGGAGTGACCGAAAACAGACTTGGGTCTTGCACACCTCTCTGCCAACTGCAGCTCTGACTCGCTGGCTGTGGGACCCCAGGCCAGCCCTTCATTTTCTTCTTATATAAACAGTGATGCCAGCCTAGCACCCCTGGCTGTTGTCCCACGAGGCCACGCAAGGATCTAACAGTGCAGAGCCTGCGAAGAGCTCTGTGAATGGGGAGAGTGAATGCACATGGGGACACCAGGCGACTCGTCCACTCCTAAGTGAGCTGTGAGCAGAATCTCCAAATCCTGTCCCTGGGCCCAGGATGGCCTTGGTCTGGGACACGAGGCCAGGCCTTGATACTACAGGGCCATCTTTTCTCCACGCCAGTGAGTACGAAACATCTCAGAAATCAAACCCTGTGGGCATACACACTTGTTCCTACCCCCACGAACACATACACCTAGATATACCCGCATACACTCGGCCCCACCTAAACTCACACACACACTCCCTCCATATACACTCACATACACGCACTCAGCTCCGTGTGCACACTGAGTCAGCCCGGAGGGCTTTCCCAGAAACAAGTTGACAAAATGGAGTAGGGTCTGAATTTCTGTTCAGATTTGCAGTCGTCATTAAAGCACATTTCTGGCCAGAGAAGACTGCCTAGCCCGGGGCTTCCACGCGGCCAGCATGTGTGAGCAAGAGCGGTCGGCACCGGCCTGATGAAGCAGCAGAGCGATGTTCCAGGGCCCCGTCCACCTCCCTCATGGTGGTGTTTAAACCGTAAAGACTTGAAGCGCTTCCTTACTCACAAGGGGAGGGGGCCCAAGACCCCAGACCCAGTGGCCCCTTGCAGCCTCTCCTCTCGCCCTTGCTGGTGCATTCTGGATGTTCGGCAGCACCAAACTGCACCATGCCCTGGGCCTGCTGCCCCTGGGCCGCGAGTGCCTCTGTACCTGGCTCAGTCCTGCCTGGCTGTCAGGACCCAACACTTGCATTACCTCCTACAAGAAGCCTCCCTTGATTGCTCCGTGAGGTCAAATGGTTTGCCCGTCCTCTGCACGTCCAGCACATTGCATGTGCTGTTAGAAGGGTCTGGGTTGGCGTCTGTCTCCTGCACAGGGCTGGCAGATCCCGAGGGCGTGGGATGTGTGTCTCTCAATGATCTCAGCCTCCCCAGAGCCACCCCAGGCTGGGCTCACAGGGGCTCGGAGTGTTTCTTGGAATGCCAGGAAGGGTAGGTGACGGGGCAAGGCAGCGGGTGGGCAAGACTCAGTGGGAACCAGGGGAGGGAGTAGAGCGAGAGCTGGCATGTGTGTGTGTGTGTGTGTGCACGTGTGTGCACGTGTGTGTGTGTGTGTGTGTGTGTGTGTGTAGCATGTGGTCACGAGAGCACATAGCCCAACCTGCATTTGACACTGGGCGGGAAGGTCCCTGGGTCAGTGTAGAGCAAGCGTGACGGTAGTCTGAGCCCCGGGACACTGGGATGTTACAGTTGACAGCTGCTGACCTGCACTGGCATTTAAGTTGAGGGACTGGGCAAGACTTGGGTTGTCACTGGACAGTTCCTATAGGGATGGTTGTCTCGAAGCTTCAAGGCCACCTCTTTATAAGTAAAGACCCCTTTCAAGTCTATATGGCCAAGGGGGGAGGTTCAAAACACCACCGTGCAGAGGAAGGGGCAAAGTCCTGAAATGCCCTCTGATTCTTCACCTGGCCAACGGCAAGCCAGCCCAGGTGCCATCTCCGCCCTGTAGCCTGCCTTGATTTGCCCAGGCAGGGGCCTCAGCATCTCTCACTGCACCCTCCTGTCACTCTCTGGGGACTATCATCCTCCCCAGAGGCAGAGACTACATCCTCTTCACCCAGCACATAGTAGGAGCCCAAGAAGCACCGTGGAATGGATGAGGCAGTTAACTGACTAGTCACAGTGCCCTCCAAGCCTGTGCGCCCCTTGACCGCTGTGACTCCCCACAGCTCCAGGGCTGAAGTTCTCCCCAAGCCCGACCACAGAGGCGCGAAGCCAGTGGGGCAAACCTGAGCTCCTTGCAGACCTTCTCCCCTAGTTAATCAGAACTGCAAGAGAGGCTGCTTGTAGAGACACTGCCCATCTGAACCTGTTACTTCCAGCTGAATGAAAGCAACATGAAATATACATTTGTCTATTTCCAGGATCCCTGAAACTGTAACACAGGAACTAGGGAGCTATTACCTGAAAGACCCCTTCTCCAAGTATCCCCATTACAGCCGGTACCCTGCAGAGCGAGGAAGGAATCAGAACTGGATGAGGAAGGCTTTGTACTGGCCCGAGAATACCGGGGCACTAACAGAGCACTTTCGCACAGATTGAAAATGCATTTTTATTTCTTGCTGACAGCTGGTTAAAGAGGAATGCGATGACGGCTGGGACGGCTGTCCAGCGCTTCACAGGCCCAGCCCTGCTCCAGAGCTGCCCTTATCCCCGCTAAGACCTGGGTTTTAGAGGACACATTAGGGGAAGGCCTGGCCCTTTTTAGGTTCTTAGTCCACTCAGGGCACTTTCTTCTTTTGTTACTGGTGGGGTGGTGGTGGTGGTGGAGAATGAATGCGGCTGCCTTGTGGTCCTGGAGGCTTGTACACTATTTTCCTGGGACACCCAAACTCTTAGCAACTTTGCTCAAGCAGCGCCAGCCATCTGTGGGCTTCAGCTCTGGGTGTTTGGGGAAGACGGGGCTCTCGGACCACTCTGCCCCCCAGACTAAGTGGTCTCGGGCAAGCCTCCTGCCCTCTGTGGCCCTCATTCCCTCATCCAATAATGCAGATACACCCCCACATCACAGGGTTGTGGTGGCGATGAAACACCTGCTTCTGGCACACACTAAGTGTTAATTGCTCCTTCATATGCGTTGACACTCAGCTCAGACCACACCTCTTCCAGGAAGCCTTCCCGACCCTGGCACCCAGTGTTGGCACAGGGCGTGGCCTAGAGCAGGCAGGTGTTCAGCTAACACCTGTGAGTAGATAGGTGTCTCTTCCCAGGTGCCGTAGGCTGCATGGGCCTGCATGCTGATTCTCAATGGGTAGGGAGCCACCTCCCAGGCCCTGCCAGGGCATAGCACGTGGGAGGCATGAACAGCCCCAGAGAACGCTTTTCCCGCTCCGCTGACATAAAGGGTTTCTGTCTAAGACGTGTTTGAAATGAGAAGTGCACCCCTGAAAACAAGTTCCCAAATTCCCCGGGCCTGCTGGTTTTCAGTTGCTCAGTCTCACGAAGCCATTTACTCAGTTCCCTCCCTCGCTCAAGGGAGACAACCCCGCCTGTCTTCACGGGTATTTGTGAGGACCAAGTGGGGACGCGGGAGTGAACAAGCTCAGCCACGACGGTTCTCAGGCTGCTCACACTGGGCTTGAGTCCAGCGGCAGAACAATCCATTGCGGGAGGACAGACCCGGAACCACAGCACATGCACATGTCCAAGGCCCGTGCATGCAGAATGGATACACCCAGAGGCCCAGAAGTTCCTGGGGTGCACAGAAGTTATTTGGGTTAGAAGAGGGGAGGCAAGAGGTGGGGTTAAGGAGACTGAGGGAAGAGACCCCAGGCAGAGAAATAAGGCAGCCACCAGCAGGTTTAGAAACAAGAGCCCAACCCGAAACACAGCCTCGGTCCCACCTCAGCGAGACATTGCCCGCTCTGGCCTTGGTCCTCCACCTGGGACATGGCAGACTCCAGGAACCCAACCAGGTGGGGCATCTTGCAAACACACTGAGAAGTGGAAGAGGCTGCGCCCACACAGGAGGCAGGACTACAGGCAGGGTGAATTCCCAAGGGCCAGCTTCGGCCCTCCCGCCTGCAGCGCCAGCCCGGAATTCCACAGACCAGGGCCGTGTGACCAAGCACAGTGAGAGACGGCTGCTCTGTCTCTGTGGCCTTATCCACATTCCATTCCCAGGAAGCGGGTGGCACCTGTGGTCGCCTCTCACACTCGGGATCTGTTCCATTCCACTCTGCCTGGTCACAGTGAGAACCCTGGCAAGCCCCTCGCCTCCCTGGGCCCTCCGTTTCCCCCTCTACAAAAGAAGGAGTTGGCAGAGGTGGTCTCCAGGATGCTATGACAGGCCAGAATTCTCTGCCCCAGTGGATAGGGAGCCAAGAAACAGAGCCTCCCAGGTGGTTCTGTTTGGAGTATAGATTTAGCTAGAAAAATGTGCTGGTGGGCACTGGGTCTGGGCCTGGCCACTGCCCAACCCTTTGTCTTGGTTCACCGCAGGGAGGAGTTAGCTGGGAGCCGAAGGTGCAAATACTACAGGGAACCCAACCCCAGGAGAGCTCTCAAAGGCTGCGGGGCTGGTCCCAGTCTCTGTGCACTCTAGCTACAGTGTCCTGTTTTCACGATCTGTGTACGGGGCCGTCTCCTCCCCTGCTGGAATGCAAAGCAGCACAGGTACCACCCTATCTCTGTAGCCACAGTGCCCGGCCCAGGGCTTGGTACAGGTGGGGGCTCAGGAAGGTTCCGATTCCAGCTCCTAAGGTTCCAAGCGGTTCTCAGGTTCCAGGGTGGCCGTGTCACAGCCTACCTGCAAGCCCAGCAGTGAGCACAGGACTGGCATGAGGGGGGTTTCTGCTTGTGAGTGTGGTCAGGCTGGTCGTCCCCCTCCCTCTGCGCCAGCACACACACAGGTGGGACAAGCTCTGACCCTAACTCCTTCTGCCTGTTCTCACCCCCAGGTGCCTGAAGGTCCCTGAAGGGTCTCTTCATCTACCAGTGGGAGATACTGAGGCCAGAGTGGGCAGTGACTCCAGGGCAAGCAGCACGTTTTATGACTGCTGACAACCACACATGGCATGCCCTCCCCTTGGAGCGAGGGTTAATGTAGCATTAATTGTAATTAACTAATTATTCCTGCTGCCAGCCAGTGGAGGAGGAGGCGGCTGGGGGTGGAGAGCCCCCAAATGACTCAGTCATGTTTACAACACGCAAACCCATTTAAGAGCTTGTAAAGTCGCTATAAATGGCTCTCTGGCAACAGGGAAATAACGATTCCCTGTCTCCAGCTGCCAGTTTAACAACGGTCGGGTTTGGGGCTTCAGGCATGGGGGTTCTAAGATCCAACAGCGCCACCTAGAGACCATGTTCCAAAACGCTCTGCTAGGGGTTAGGGGGGCAACTGTATGGATTCTGGTTCTGGTCAGGACCTCACAGAATCCAGGGCCTAGGAGACCCCCAAGCCCACTCCTCTCCTCCCCCCTTCACAGTGGGGAAACTGAGGCCCAGGTGAGGACAGAGCCTGGCCCTCGGTGGCTCAGCTGCTTTGAAAATGTTCAGAGTCTAAATCTAAGTCCCAAATGGCAGCTGTGATGGTTATCATGCCCCACGAGCTTAAATTCTTTAAAAGGTGACAGTTCAGGAAGGTACTGTGACCCAGTTTCCCAGATTCACCCGCTCTCTCCACCTGGACTCTGCTGCTGCCTTTCCCCTCCCTCTTCACCTGAAAACGCCTCTCAGCGGCCACCTCCTGTAACTTTCATCCACCCCATCCGTCCTGCATGCTCCCAAGGCACTGTGTCTCCAGGGGGAAGGCTCCAAAGGGCTCCCAGGTCAGACAGGCTGTGTGCATGTACGTGCCCGGGGGTGGCCTTGGTCCTCTAATGGGCTGCCACGCGGGAGGGGACAACAACCAGACGTGGGCAAGCCCAGGTGAGACCAGATCGCAGGCCCGACTCCCTTTTTGTTATTCCTTCCGTTACATCACAAGAATGAAAATCACATCGGCTCCCAGTGAGCCGAGCCCTGGGAGGAGCGCTCCGCCTGTGCAATCTCGTCTGAAATTCACGGCTGTGAGACGCAGAGATCTAGCGAATCCACCCATTTACAGGCGCGGAGGGAGCCTCGGCCCACAGGAGTTGCCCAAGACCCGGTGGCACAGCTAGGGCGGGTCCCAGGCAGGCTCCGCCACCCACAGGAGTTGCCCGAGACCCGGTGGCACAGCTCGGGCGGGTCCCAGGCAGGCTCCGCCACCCACAGGAGTTGCCCGAGACCCGGTGGCACAGCTCGGGCGGGTCCCAGGCAGGCTCCGCCACCCACAGGAGTTGCCCGAGACCCGGTGGCACAGCTAGGGCGGGTGCCAGGCAGGCTCCGCCACCCACAGGAGTTGCCCGAGACCCGGTGGCACAGCTCGGGCGGGTGCCAGGCAGGCTCCGCCACCCAAGGCGCTCCTCGCGCTGGAATTCCCCGGAGTTCCAGCAGGGCCCTGAAGAATGGATGGGGTCCGTTTAGGAAGGGGACTCAGATGGGAGCTGGGCTGCTCCAGAGAGGTTTGCCTGCCCAGTTAGCACCACAGGTTGGGAGGACGACAGCGTGTCTGCACAGACCTGGAGGTCTTAGGCCACTCACCCACAGTCATGCCGTCCATGTAGCGCTTGAAGATGTCGAAGGAGTCCCGCAGGTTCCCTTCCGTTATGTCGAAGATGATGTCAGCGTGGTTGTCGGGAAAGGCTGGCGTGATGGCTCGCAGGAAGATGATCTCTGCCAGAGCGAAGCACGGCATGGAAAGGGGAGCAGCACTGGGCCCCTCATCCCAGAGATGCACCCTCAGGTAATGAGAGCCCAATAGGAGGGACCCCTGCATGGAGACGCTGGAGGGGTCCTGAGAGGTCCTAGGTCACAGCCTATCGCCCTGCCCTACCAATGGGGAAACTGAGGCCTGGAGAGATTTTTTTTTGGGGGGCTCTTCCCTGAGGTCATGGAGCTAATCAGTGGCAGTGCCAGCATTGAGAAGTAACTAGTAATTAGCCACGAATCTTCATGAAGCTGGGAGAACGGGGAAGGGAGATGCATGAGGGGACAAAGGGAAAGGCAAGGGAGCAGGCTGGTCTCCTGCCCCACGGTGATATGGGTCAGACAAAGCCCTTCTCAGGGTTGGCTGGGCAGTTTGGTGGCTGTGTCCATCTCCCAGACCACCTGGTGTGATTGGGGCAGCTGCCTGGGCTGGGAGCACGAGGCCCTGACTATGCCGGCGCTGGGCCATCTAGGGGCGTCCTCTCTCTGGGCCTCATTTTCCTCATCTGTAAAGGGAAGGAGGCAGCCCACCAGTGCCCACTAAGGGTCCTTTCAGTGCCAGAGGTCAAGGTCTGAATCTCCTGGGCCTGAGATGCTAACAGGTGTCTCTAGCCATGTCCAACTCCCTGTAGAACCCACTTAGGTCAGCACTGGCCGAGAAGCCACAGAACCAGCCGTTAGGGTTTTGCAAAGGATTCGTATGTGGTTTGGTGGAACCTGTCATTTTGCACAAGGCAAACACCAGTCAGTGATTTTCTCCATGCCAAGTCTGTGCCACCCTGTAAAGATTCTGCGCCTCTCCGTTTCAAGAGGAACGAGTCAGCGGGTTGAGGGCTAGACACCTGCTCCTTCAGGCAACCACGTCCTCAGGGAGCCTCGCGTGCCCTTGCCACCAACCACAACTAGGTTTCATGTTCTGGCGTGCGCTCCTGTAGGACCCTGTCACTGTGGGTAAACACAGGGGTACTCATGCTGGCTTAACTGCACGTCTTCCCTGAGAGGGCCAGAGGGCTCTTTCTTATCCGGGGGCCCCAGAGCCATGCCCTGAGCTGGACAGGGGAGACTCAGTCCACATTTGCTGAATGAATCACGGTGAGCTCCTCCAGAGGCCAGGGATGAAGCCTGCACAGAGGACGGGGGTGGCTGGAGACCACACCAGCCCTGGTATGTGGGCTGCATCCCCCAAAGCGGGGTGTACAGAGTAGCACCCCGTTCACAGCCATCTGCCCACGCAGGCTGTCCCTGGCCCCGCCCTAGTGAAAGGGCACGGTGACAGCAGGTCCACATGGCAGGCCAGGCACCCCCTGCAGGCAGGGGCCGGCACGGCAACACTGACCCCTTGACTACTGGATTCAGTGCAGCCCCTCCAGCTGTGGATCCTTTGGTGTCCAGGGTGATGTTAAAGTCGCAGCCCCAAGTTCAGGCTTTCACTTATCCTTCAGATCGTGTCTGGCCGAGCCGCTACTGCTCCAGCCAGAAAAACCAGGTTTAGTTCCTCAAATGCCCACGTTCCCCACTTACCTCCAGACGTGTTCCGCTCTGCTTGGCACCCTCCTCTCTCCCTGCTCCCTACTTTCACTGGATTACCTCCTACTGCCCAGGCCCCAACATGGAAGTCACTTCTTCCTGGAGGCCCTCCCTGACTCCCCAGCATTTGGCACAGAATCAACACTTAATCGCTATTTGCTGAACAATGGTTACCCATAAGAAGAGACCCCTGAACTGGGATCTGGGAGTGGGCAGGCAGCATGGTGCCCTGCAGTCTGGGGACACAGAGCTGACGTGGGGCAGAGGTGGGGGAGATCTACACTTCAAACCCAACCCACATCTTACCCAGGAGTGGCTGCCTCTCAGGGAGTTCTCCCAGACCATGGCCTCCCCGGGGGCCCCATGCCAATCCCGGGCCGTGGGAGTTGTCACTCACCTTCCGGGCGGGTGAACTCTCGGAAGGTGGGCAGTGAGACAACAGTGTGGGAGATGGTGTGTACTGGGTCCAACACACAGGTGACATCGTTGGGGCGGCAGGACTTGACGCAGCGGACGGTGTCCGTCTTCTCTTGGCGGAGCCTGAGGGGAGCCAGAACACAAGAGCGGATGAGAAAGTTGGAACCAGCACACCTACAGAGACCGGGGTCTAGAGAGGAGCAGCAGGCGGCCAGGCGGGGAAAGCTGGCTCAGAGACGGCTCCATCAGAGAACAGCAATGGCCTCCACAGCCCGGCTGCTCCGTGGGGATACCTCAGGGCCCTTCCTGCAAACAGGATTGGGACCCAGATGCCAGAGACACACCCCGGTTTCCATCTGCCCTTGCTGTGCATAAGCGAGGCTTTGCTATTTGCCAACACTAAGGACTGAGCTCCAGTTTCCAGAAGAGCAAAACCCATGCATTCATTCACTCTCTCAATAAGTGTTTTGCGTGCCTGCTGGGCGTCAGGCGGCGGGGACACCAAGGGAGTCCTGCCTCATGGAGCCCTTGGTTGGGTGGATCGCACGGGTCATAAATGAGGGGGTATTTATAAAGTAAGTGCCCTCTCTGGTACCCAGCAAAGAAGTCAAATCTACAGTGTCATGTGACTGGTGGGGAGGAGGGAAAAGAGGCAATTTGTTTCACGCATTGTGCTAGAAATATTTTTAAAACCTCTTAATCTTAAAACACAAATGCAAATAAATGCTACACAAAACAAGGCTACAGTTCGGGTATTATGAGGCAAACACCTTTATAATCACCACTCAGGTCACGATATACCAGCCACCTGAGATTCCTTCACGTGCCCCACACCAATTTCAACCCCTTCCTGCACCCCCAAAGTAACCCCTATCTGAAGTCTCCTAGCAATCGCCTACCTGGGTTTCTTTATAGTTTCTGTCACACAAGTGTGCATCTCGGGACACGATCATTTAGATGCGTCCATTAAAAAGTTTTATGTCTTCTAAGTCCTTTTTCATCTACAGGTTTTGTCTCCATCCTCTTCGTTTCCCACAATTTATCTGCTAAGGAACCAGAAACCTTAGAATTGTAGAGCTTCTGACATCTGGACTTGCTGAGTACAGGCGCATGGTGCAGTCCAGCATGTTCCTTCGTCCTCTGCATTTCCTGCACACTGGCCGCTGATCCAGAGGCCTGATCAGATGCAGGCCCAGTCCCTTCGGAAAGATGACAATTGGTGGCGTGTTTTCCATCAGAGGGCACGTGGTGTCTGGTCATCTCTTTCTGTGATGTCAGCAGCTGTTAATGCTCAGGGCCGAGACCCACTGATATATCAAGGATTGCAAAATGCTGAAAGGCTGATTCTACCAAGTCTTTTTCACTTATTACTTGGAATACTTCTGTAAAACGATGCTTTCCCTTATGTGCTATCTGGTTACCAGTGGGTATAGTTCATAGAACAAAAGCAACATCCGTGCTTGATTTTTCCCTTGTATTTACCAGTTTTCAGGATAAAGAACTAGCTCTCTATCATCATCCAGAGGTTATTAATGGGTTTTTAAAATATCAGTATGAACTCAAGGACTTGAACTATTTCATGGATTTCAATACATCGCAATCATTATCCTTCGCTGGAGCTCAAGATTTCCCATCTTTGGCCAGCAGCAAAATCAGATTGGCTCCTGAGTTCTTTAGACCTAGACCCAGTAGCTTTTGAGAGCTCTCTTGCTGTCTGCTATGACAGGGTGGTACAGCCTCACATGGTACTTTTACTGCCCCAGCTATTTCTCCAAGAAATCTTGGGTTTGGTTTTTGTTTTGTTTTGTTTTTGTGGAAATAGTATTTCAAGACCACAGTCTGGATAGCAGGAACATTCATTGTTTCTAGGCCTCTGTCAGTGAATATTTTTAAAGATAAAAAATACATCATGAGTGCATACTGATATTTTCAATTCAAAATAAGGACCACACCGTTCTTTACTTAATCTCTTGTACAGTATGAAGGAAACTTCTTTTTTCCATATCAGAACCTTGGTTCTTAAGAACAAAGGAGATGATAGAATATCCCATAATTATTTATTGAACTTATTCCATAATCTGACACTGTAGTCTCAGAATAATAATACTAAAATTACCACCCCTAATTACTTAAATGAATAATTTTAGGGGGGGGGTAGGATCTCTCCATTCTACCTACAAATTTTAAATAGATGTGGTATATCTACAGCGTCTGAGCATATAGCAATTCACACTATTTTTTTCTTGTAACACTCATTTAGTTATAGTTCTATGAGTAACTGTGTTTAATGCTCGTATATTGATAATTTGGCATGTTGAAAATAATTTGTGCCCTTGTATACAAAAGCTAGTTTTGCTGGGTATGAAATCCTGGTATTATATTTTCTTGAGCATCTTATCATTCATTTTCTTTCAGTATAAATCTTGCTGTGAAAAAGTCCGATGATAATATAATTTTTTCCCTTAGAAGTCACTTGCCATTTTTGCATGATGCCCATAGTTTGTTTTCTCTTTAAAGTCCAATAATTTTACTAGACTATGTCTTGTGTTGGTTGCTCTGAGTAGATATGTTCAGTTATGTTGTATGTTCTTTCAATATGGAATTTCAAATCCTTTTTTTAAATTTCTATAAAGTATCTTGAGTTATCATTTTTAGTGTTTATTTCCCCCCTCTTGCTGGGGTTAGTTCTTCAGAGGTTTCTGTTACCTGTATGTTGGATCTTATTTGCCTATCTTCAATATCTGTCACTTTCTCTTCAAGCCTTTTCATCTCTTTTGTTATTTGTTTTTAAATTTATAAAATTTTTCTTCTTTTCAGCTTCTCTTTTTCTTAAGTATTTATTTCTTAAATTGCTTTTTGCTTTAGTTTTAAATTATTTCCTGAGTTCCATCACTTCATTTCTCAGTTTTTCCTAATTCTTTCTTTTCCCCAAAGGGGAAAAAATAAACGATCTCATATAAAATCATACATGATGTTTATGCATAATCTTGGCTCCTGAGTTTTTCCTAATACAGACTTACATTGTCCTTCTATTTTTGATCATTTTCTTAGTGGTTTTATTTTGTTTTGATACAGGTTACAGTTTTGATCTAGTTTGTGAGCATATCTTTCTGGTGTACTTTCATTACCCAGAGGGACGTCATTCTGTTTTTACTAAGTTTTTTTTCTTATAAGAATTTTGTATGAGATTTAAGCTTGATAGTTTTTGGTTGAACATTTTTATGTGAAACTAGTTTTCTTGAAATCTAAGTAAGAGGTATGGTTCACAGTGGTTTTTCTGACTTCCCAGAGCTCCCTCATCTGTTGTTTTTGGCAGCTTCCTTTCTGATATGCCTCTACATTACCTGGACCTTTTTTCTCCATCATTCCTGTTGTTTCATTCCTACTCAGTTTTCTGCTTCATTTCCAGCAATTTTTTCCCCCACAGTGTGAGATCCTGACCTTAAGGGAAGTTTGGTGGCTCAGTTTCAAGACTCCATAGGGGCCAGGTTGCTCCATCCTTCAATCCTTCCATGAGCCCCTTGTACACACTGGCCACTGGGATGAGCAAAATGCCTCCCAGTCTCAGCTGCTATGCCCAAATTGGTCTATTGGACTTTGTATGGAAAACCTGAGGACTCTTTTGGGGTCTCCCACTCCTTTCTCAAGGCTGGATGCCAATACCATGCATGTGGACATGAACTGTATTTAGGGGTTCGTGGGGATACATCATCACCTTTAGTTGTAAATGTTTTCTATGTACTTTAAAAATGTCTTATCTAGTTGTTCTGTGTGTTTTTGGTTGGGATCCAGAGAGCTTCAGAAACTATGTGCTGCATCTTCCCATCTTCCCGGATTCTCTACACTAGACATGGTATACACATCTCATTTCATCCTCACAGCTCTTTCCTTTACACCACACTGCCTCCTTCTTTAGCTAATACAATATCCTGCTTTGTACTTGGGAATTACAGAGCTTGCATCCAGGGCTTTTTGAGATGAGGCTAGAGTAATAACCTAACCAGCATGGACTAATTCCAGTAATTCTGCCCTCTGCACAGCATTTGAGGCAGCTGGGGCAAGGCTTCAGAGCGCAGACCCTGGAGCCAGCCTGCCTGGGTTTGAATCCCGGCCCCCCCCGATACCAGCTGTGGGACTTGGGACAAGTTACTTAAGCTTCCATGTCTTCATTGAGGAATGGGGATCACACCAGTACTTTAATCACGAAGCCACTGTGAGGATTCGTTAAGTGGTTGTGACAGTCCTGGTCCACAGAAGTAGCACACAAGTGTTAGCTGTTACCATTAGCATCACCGTCAGCATCACCGTCATTATAGTAACAATAATCGCGATTATTATCATTTCCCCTTGGGAGTTTGGTTTAGTACAGAAGTGATGACAGCTGTAACATATCAGTGACCTTGAATATATCCAAACCCTCTAAACCTTCACTCCACATTTAAATCAAGATCCAAATGAACACTCAAGTACCTTCTAATGAGTGAACACACCAACACATATTGATTGCCTGCCATATACCAGACATGGCGTCAGGTGTAATTTCATGTTACCTCCAAAATAATCCATGGACAAAGCACCTACTGTGTGCTAGGCACCTTGCTAGGAGCTAGGGACATGCACTGAATGAGACAGACTTGGTCCCTGCCTCCACGGAGTTTTCTCCATGGGGTGATGGTGGGGAAGACAAATGAAAACCACAGGTAAATGGGAACTGCAAAGTGTGATAATAAGCATCGAGAAGGAAGTACTGTGAGTAAATTGGACGGAAGAAACATAAACCCAAGGTATCAAGGAAGGCTTCTCTGAGAAAAGAACACTTAAGGTGAAGTTTAACCAACATTCAGGCCAAGGGTACAAAGCAGGTACAAAGGGCCTGAGGCAGCAAAGAGCCTGTCACTGTGGCCTGAAGGAAGTGAGCAAGGGAGAACAATATGAGGTCGGGTTGGAAATGGACTAAATAATGGAGGGCCTTGAAAGCCACGTTGGGAACTTGTGACAGTGGCTTGACTGGAATCATGGTGGAGATGGAGAGAAGCAGGTGGGTCATAACCACATTGGAGGTATCGTGACAGAATGGAATAGTCAGAGCTGTGGAATCAGCAAACTGAGGTTAACATAGGGGCTGTGCTTTCTTGGACAAGTCACTCACCCTCTCTGAGTCTCTATGAAGAGGATACACCTGCCCCACAGGGCTGGAGGCAACGCATATGAAGGACCTGGTTCTCATGAGCAGCGCACTGTGCCGTCCCTCTGCCACCTCCCGGCACGGGACCAGCATCCTCAGAGGATGCACAGACCTCACTTTGACAAGAGCTGCTGCAATTGTGTTCAGTGTTTTTCCACTACAAGGTTGGGCTTCTCGTCAAGACAAACAGAAAAGGGAGGCTTGATTTTCTGGTTAGAGCTTTTGTGCCTCGGTGAGATCCTCAGCTCCAAGCAATATAGCAAGGAAGCCAAGCTGGAACCAGCAGCCCGGCTCTGCCACAAACAGGCCGTGTAACCTTGGCCAAGGCCCTCCCCCTTCTCTGGGCCTCAGTTTCCACATTTGTAAAATGAGACGGGCTGGAGCTCACTAATCTCAGAGAGCCCTTCTCAAACATCACCTTGTCCTCTGGGCTCAACATAAAATGGAGGAGAGAGAATTTATCTGAAATGGTAGACCCAGGCCTCGTTCTCCCCTTGCCTGGAGTCCCTGGTGTTATGTACAGTGACTTCTATTGACAGACACTCCCAGGCACATACTCCATTATGGAAAACACCCCTCGGTCACCCCCTGAGGGCACCAGGCAGTGGCAAGTGCAGCTCACCCCAGGGTGATAAGCAGCGGATACTCCCAACCACGCCAAAGAAAACCAAGGCACAGGAGGCATGTGGTATGGGATCGCCTGCTACACTTTATTAAAATCCCGGCGAAGAGGGTTAGGAAAGCAACAAGAGGGAGCCCCCACGGCCCAAAGCAAGTGCTCAGAGCTCTGCAGATACAAAGATGAAAAGCTTGGCCACAAAGGAGCTGACGGTGCCGTGGCGATAGAGGTCCATCTTGATAGTCAGGAGCAAGTCCCTGGGCTCAGGGACGGGCTTGGTGAGGGCCACCACCCCACTGTGGTGGTTCACCTTCCGGGTGCTGAAAAAGCCCTCCTCATTGCCGCTGGTGATGGCCAGCTGCATGCTGTCCCCGGGGACGGCACTGGAGGGGCCCATGCGGAAAACCACCGCGGGTACTTGGATGTTGGTGGGGAAAGAGAGGTGGTAGTAGGTTATTCTCAGAGGCAGCTTGTGGCACTCCTGATTCTCATGGCAAGGCAAGCGCTCACAGCGGCTGCAAGAAAAGTGGACAGAGAGAGAAGAAGAGGGTTAGGGCAAATTCAGCAAGCGGAGGAACAACAGAGCACAGGGGAAGCGCGGGCTCACTGTGCAGGGCCTCCCGCCGCCCCTCTGGCCAATTCAGTCAATGGGAAGAGCACCCCTCACTCACCTGTGGGAGGTGCCGTGGACCTCCGGGCCGCTGACTCAGGCACTAGCCTCTTCCAACACCCTCAGGGGGCACTGGGTGGCCGGGGTCAAGGGTTGCGCCCGGAGTGAGGTGTGTCCCCTTCTCACTGGCAGAGCCCCTCCCCGGGCCACACTCACCAGGCATACCCTGCCCTCTGAGTGTCATCCAGGCTCCTGGCCCCTGGCCCATCAGCGGTCAGGGCTACACAGGGCTCTTGGGTGGGTTGTAGAGATGACCCTAGAAGTGACCATCTCCGCTACTAGCAGTGATGGCTGCTGCCATTTATCAAGTGCTTGGCTATTTGTCATCATGCATTCTCTAGTGTGATCACTGCAACTGCACTGTGAGGGTGGGATGAGTGCCATTTTTCAGATGAGGAAACTGAGGCTGAAAGAGTCAATGGCCTCAGAAACAAGGTCGCAGAGAGAGGAAGCCAGATTTGTGCTCGGGTCATGAGGACTATTCCCCATCCCCCCTCACTAGGCCTTATGCTCCAGGCCCAGGTTCCTGTCTGTGCCCTCAGGGCCAGCCAGAGCTTGGAATGGAAATGGAGATAGGTTCTAACTTCCTACGACAGGCTGGAAGCAGGTTTTAATTTCCAGTTATAGTCATTTCCTGTGACAGGATGGTGATAGCTCCTAAATTCCAGTGACAGGATGAGGATAGGTTTTAACTTCCTGTGACAGGATGGTGATAGGTTCTAGCTTTCTGTGATGGAGATGGAGACAGGTTCTAACTTCCTGTTATAGATCCTAACTTCCTGTGACAGGACGGTGATAGCTCCTAACTTCCTGTGACAGGATGGAGACAGGTTCTAACTTCCTGTGAGAGGATGGGGACAGGGACTATCATCTGCCACCTGAACATTAGGCCCGTCACACTATGAAGACAGCTGCCTTAGGAAGGAAAGTCAAGGTGCAGAGCCCCGTGGGACCTGGCAGAGCACGGAAGCTCCGCCATCTTGACTGTGTTTGGATTCTCCAGTCAGGCACATCTACTCTCCCAGTGTTGCACCATGTCTCCCTTTCAGTTTGCATGCCTCCGGTTGGGTTACTGATTTCACACTGGCATTTGTGAGAGTGGTCTCTTTTTACATCCTATTTCCAGGCTCTTTATCAGCACTGATAGCAATCCTTTCATTTGCTTGACCATGTACCATTCTGGGCTCTTAGAAAGAACGACCCTGGGGATGGGCTCTGTGGTACTAAAGGCACATGAGGGTCAGGAACACTGAAGAAGGGAGTCATGCGTGGGAGGGGCCCAAAGGCCGCGGGGAGGAGAGGTAAGGAAGAAGGCAGGCATGGGTGCTGCTGAGGGGTGGCCCAAGGCCCGACACCCAGGTCAGGGCGAATGGGAGGGCTCCAGGTGATCTGGGAGGCTCTGAGGAATGGTGTCCAGCATCATGCTGGTCCATCCAAGTTTCTCCTTCCACCTGCTCACTTCACTGACTCATATCGTTCTCCTTATTCTACTGATGGGAAGACAGAAGCGCAGTGAGTCCATGACTTCACACACACACACACACACACACACACACACACACACACACACACACACACACACACACAGAGCCGGAGCCGCTTTAGGAAAGGCCTGGCGGGTCTGGCCAGCAGGTGGCGCTAGAGTCTCTCTATGTGAGTTAAGCTTTCCCACATTCGTGTGGCCAGTCCTTTGTCCAAGGACACGGTTGTGATTTGTCACATAGAAGCATTATCCCAGCATGTGTGGGAAGCAGGGAATGTAAGGTGTGTGTGATGTTCTGGTATAGCTCCCGCCGCCATCGCACACAAGAGAGACGGACGTTCCTTCCTGCTCGATGGTCTCCACACCCCCGGCCCCACAGAGTCCCCCACACCCTTCCTCACACAAGGCATTTCTCTGCCTGGTTCCTTCTAGACCACTCACTTCCCAAGGGCAGGGCTGTGGCTCTTTGGCTTTACCTCCAGTACCCCTCATGGGCTCAACTCCTACTACGTGTTTAGTAAATGTGTACAAATAAATATGGCCCTGATTTTCCTGATCAGTTTCCACTTTTGTCCTATCCTGCTCTACCCTAGACTTCTTGAAACACCCCAGAAAATAGAATTACTGTATCTGGCAAACGGTCAGACTGGGAATGGCACAAAAGTCTCTGTTAGCCGGTATATCTAGACTGAGGAGGGCTTGCTGTCACCGCATCTATTACAGAGCAGAGGAGGGTCAGGCCCCTGGCACCCAGGCTTTGGTTTCCATCTCATCAAGCACAAGAGAAAAATGTGCCTCGATTTTCAGTTCAGCAAATTTGATCAGAACACCCCAAATTCTGTGAAAATGTAATTCCTGAAAGCTACCATATACCAGGGAAAAAAGGTGTCAAGGCCCAGTCCCTCCTTCTGAGACACATGGCCGCTCTGGCCACCTGCAGGTTGTCGGATACTTGCAGCCGTCTCTGGCTTTCATGCTCTTCCCATTCTGGAGACAAGTCCCAGACACGGGCCAGAGTAGGACTAACCCCCTCTGTCCACCTGCATTACACCCTCAGGCTGAGAGCTGTGCCAACCAAGGCTGCCCAGCCTCGCTCTGGCTTCCAAGACCATGAGTCTCAGGGGTCGGCCCTGCTGGAGGGATAAAGAGAATGTTTTCAGTCCCATCCCAGGCTCTGGGACATTTTGAACATTTGTCCTGTGGGCAGGGGGGAACTGTGTGGTCAGAATCTTAACAGCTTGTTGGTCCTCAAGGCCCAACACTGTGTCTTGTGGCCCAGTTCCCACCCCTCAGCCACCACGGACACTGCCCAGAAGGAGACTGTGTGGAGAGACAGAGAAGGCTAAAAGCCCAGAGAGAGCAAGAGAGAGCAAGAAACCATCTTGAATCTTGCCTGTCAAGGCTCCTGGAACAAGCCGGTCTTGTTGGATATGAACCACAGAAGTACTGACCACCGGGTCCTTTCTAAGAGAGCTCTTTCAGATTTTACAAATTATTTTCCAAAAGGCATATAATAAATTCTTTAAGAGGGTATTTGAGGAGGAAGGAAATGGGCTGTAAAATAGAAAATTCCAGGCTGAGGAATTAGCAGGGCTGAGAAGGCTGACTCTTCCCCATCTGAAGCTCCGGCCTGCATCTTGCTCATGTCGGTTTATGTGACTTGCCGATGACTTAGCACTATGCTCACACTAAGTTGTCGGTGCTCCCATGGTCCCAGAGTAACTTCCCTGACTGGGAGGGGACAGCCAGGATAAAACCCCCCATGGCCCCTCAATGTGGGATTCCAGGCCTGGTCCACACTTCCTACACATGATGCTGGGCTCCCGGCGGGTCCATGATTCCCCAACAGGGGTCAAAAAAGCAGAAAACTTAACCAGACAGATTCCTGTGAGTGGCAGTGGTGGCCCCATGACCACAGAGCTCTTCAGGAGCCATGTCTCGTGTTCCCATCGGAGGGCCGAGGGACTCAGTCGGTCCCAATCAGCACACAGCAGGGCAAGAGGTGCAGTTCCCCTTACGGACCTCTGTGTCCTGACTGGCTGTGCCCTGAGAGGAGCACAGGATGGCTTATAATCACCCTCCTCACCACCGTTTTCTAAGCACCAATGCTGGCACTGGTTGGGCACCCAGAGCTTGTTACTGCCAATCCTCACTCGTTAAGGCCTTGCCAAGCAGGTATTACAGATGAAGAAAGGGCCCCTGGGTGACCAAGAGACTGACACGAGGTCACGGCACCAAGGAACAGGAGAGCCATTGTACTGGCAGTAACATATGCCTTGGGGTGCCCACCCACACACCCCACCAAAGCGGAACCCAGAACAAACTTTATGGAATGGCTCTGTCTCACAGTCACAGGTTACCCTGTAGGAATCCGGGAGGGTGGCATCCTCACCCCCTGTAGAGCTACGGACATGGAGGCTCTGAGACACTCACAGGACCAACTCAAGGTCAAGGTCAAGGCACCGGGAATGGACTGAGCTGGGAGGCAAACCCAAGCGAGCCTAACTCCATAGGCAGGATCTTTTCTGAATGCCTTAGCACTTCAGCACCCCCATGAGGTGAGAACAGTCATGGGGGCATAACAGGGGTGGGGTGTGGGGTGGCACTTGGCTTGCCTGGCCCTGCTCAGGCAGCACCCTCAGCTCTGGGCGCACTCCTGTCCCAGCTCCATTCTCCACCCAGCCTCTGCTCAGGCCACTGGGTGGCACTAGCGAGCAGGAATAGGCCTTAATGCGGCAGCCATCCTGCCTGGAGGCGCCTTTTGGAGCTTCATGCTGCCCCTCGCCTTTACTGCAGGTAGGTGCCCACTTCCTGCCCTTACTTATGAAGCATGACGAGCCCCGTCTTCATCACCCCCGGGGGACAGGCTGATGACCCCATGGGATGGGGACAGATCAGGAGTCGGAGCATTGACCCCTCAGTGACCACTGTGCTGTTGCTTGGGGGACACCGCACGTCATTGCTGGGAACTCCTTCCTTCCCATTTAACGTGTCCACACCCCTGCTGCAGTCCCGCCCCCCACTCCCTCCGTCTCTGCCTAAGTCAGTTCCTCCTTTCTCCTTCATTCAAGCAGCGCCTACTCCAGGCACCCCCTACACCCACCCCAATCACATGGGGGCCATCCTTGGTCTCAGCACCTCTGTACTCTGTAGCCATGGCTGGCTTTTGTACATGCTCCTAGTGGGCAGCCTTTGCAAGCCCACTATCTGCCCAGGTGTCTGCACACAGTAGGCCCACAGTGAACATTCCGCATATGAGTTAAGTGAATTTCTCCAGCACTGAGGGTTGGCAAAGGCATCCAGAGTGCATGCCAACATGACGGGGACGAGGTGGTCTGCAGATTCCAGCAGCAACCTCAATGAGCAATGCCACCCTCGGGCTGAGCAGGTGTGAAGACCCCACACAGGGCCGCCTGCCCTGCTTCTGCTTTCATAGCTGTGTGTGAGTTAGAGGGTCGACCGCAAACAGCCCTTCTTCCAGTATCCTCAAACCCAGACACGGACAAAGCTCTGGGAGTGAGGGACCTCACAATGACAAATGGCAGCAGAGCCTCAAAATGAGGACAGGGAACTTTGTTACCAGCTCAGAGGAGCGCCTTCACTGCCCGCTGGGCCACTGCATAACCCACAAGCTCTTTCGAATGCCGTCCACTCACAAACCCAGTTCTCAAGTGGCTTTTCCCTAGCCGGGGCTCAGGAAAGAAGCAAAGTACTGTTTTTTTAAGCAGACAAGACACATGCTGGGGGAACAGAGCTGGCCTGGGGAGGGTGACGAGGCTGGTGGATGAGCACCTGAGGCTGAGGGAACAAGGGTGGCTGGGAAACTGGGGCTGTCTGAGCATCTCCTGCACCAGGTTTCGCAAAGCTGGAGGCTGGGCCAGAACCTGGAGCCAGGGCTTTCAGGCTGAGCAACTGGACCCTGGGGCCTGGTGTACCATCCAAGTCACTGACTGTCTGGCAGGAAGAGCAGGCCCAGGGTCAAGAGGCCAAGCCACACAGTCTGCCTGGCTGTGTGCTGGCTTGAGCATTTCCAGGGGCTAGAGCGGGGAGGGGTCAGGTGTCCACACTCCCGAGATGGGCTCCCACCATGAAGCTTTTCCTGAAATGACTGACGGTGGCACTGAATGAGTTTCCAAATAAAACTAAGGTGAGATGGTGTGTGGTGAGTCCAGAGGGTCCTCACTACTCCCTGAGGGAGGGGCTCCTCCACACCCCAGTAGACATCCCGGTGGCCTAGGAGTGAATGAGCTTCCAATGACGTGTGGACACACAGCTTCAAACTGAGGACGCGGAGTCTTCCGTGCTATTCCCACAAACTCACTGGGTTGCACAGAATCTGGCTTTCAGGTGGGGTCACCTAGTCCTGATGTCCCAACAAGTCACGTCGGCCCACCTGGAGTCATGGCTACTGCCACAAGTCAGCACGTCTGACATCTGTGTCTCACAGCTAAGGAAACTGAGGCCCAGAGAGCTGTCCCCTGTGCAAGGTTCACCCTGGGTAATGAGAGGGCTGAGGTTTCTGCCGGGTTCCACACACAGGCTGATCTGAGAGCAGCCCGCCGACTTTCAGCTCATTTGAAGTCACTACCTTGGTTTCTGAGACCACCCTTGCTGGCATTTAGGGGTCTGAGAACCAGGGGTCCTCAAGTTGCCTCAGACCCCCACGGGAGGGCACAGCTCATTAACCACCTGCCCAGGCTGGGAGCCAGAACCCCAGGAAGGCCGACACAGACAGACAACCGCAGGCCGAAGGACTTACGTGTCTGCAGAGCGGCGGTAGTTCTCCGGGCAATCAAAGGCCAGGCAGCGGAAGCCGCCCTGGATGTTGAAGCAGGTCTCGTTGATGGAGCAGTTGTGGATGCCGGTCACACACTCATCAATGTCTGTGAGAGACCCGCCCCCAAGGCAGCACGGTGAAGGCCGAGGCCACCCAAGTAGCCCCCACCCACAAACAGGGTTGCTCAGGCCTCCACCAGGATCTTGCCATCCTTGCCCTCTGTTGGCTGCTCTCTGGAGCAGTGTCCTGTGCCAGCTCTTTTATTTATAGGACGTTTATATTTATAGAGTTTTCACTTATTATTCACAATCCCTGGAATGGGCATAACAATTACAACAGCCAACATTCGGATGGGCCTGGAAGTGCTTTGCAGAATTCTCTCCATTCTCCTAATAATGCAGTGAGGCAAGTACTGTATTATCCTCATTTTAGGGAGCAGCTCGGAGGTTCAGTGACATGCCAAAGGCCACACATTTTGTAAGAGGTGGAGCTGAGTTTTGAACCCAGGCAGGCTGGCACAAGGACCTGTGCTCTAATCAGCCAGCACCTCTCCACGGCTCACGTCACGTGTGACTCGTAACACGCTAACAAGGAAGGAGCAGAAGCTATAAGCCCATGTTACAGATGAGCAAACTGAGGCTTAATGGGATTCTACGTCGTGCCCTGTGTCCGAGGCCGGTGATGTCTGGGCTGAGCCCTGGACATGGGGAGCCGTCCCCCATGAGATATCTGTTAAGAGGTGCCAAATGCCTGACCTTGGTGGCAAAAACAACACTGCGAATCTCAAAGCCCAGGCTCAGGAATGTGTTTTTGCTGTGTCTGGCAGGCCCCCAGGCTGTGGTGAGGGAGCCAGGCCAGGCCAGAAAGTCATCTGCTCCATCAGAAATGCGAAAATAGAGCGACTTCCACCCAGAGCTCCAGAGCAAGGGGCCAGCTGAGTGGGCCCCTCCCAGGAAACGCCACAGCTGCTGCCTTGGATCAAAGTCACCTTCTTCATGACCAGAAATGACATCTGCAGAACCCGGGTCCTCAAGCCTCTGGGTCACCAGCCCCATGAGGGGTTCATGAGGAAGGGGCTGGGCAGACCCCACTAGATTCAGCTTCTGGGCCTGTTCCCCGAGGTGAGGCAAAGTTTCCATTCCAGAATCGTTCATTCACAAATATCTAGTCAGCACCCCCTCTGTTACCCAAAGGACGGTTATAGGTCGCAGGATGACCCCTAGAGTGTTCTTAGATATGGGAGCCGAGTGGTCCCCCTAATTTAGCCCATGCTGGAGCTGGCCCCACCCCCCAGTGCCAGTGGAACCCTCACAGCCATAGTGTCCATAGATACAGAGACCCCGGGTTGTCACACAACCCTCCTCTGGCCTGGGCACCTTGGCACAGAGGCCTCCGCCATCTGCTCACTGCCCTTAACGCCCAGCAGGGTCTGGCCCACAGCAAGGGTTTGTTGAAAGACAACGAAAGACTGAACAAACGGCACTGCTGTGGAGTGGGGTCTTCAGGGCGCCGACTTCGCATTTCCTCCCTGGTAGGCATCTTCCTAAGGGCTGTTCCAGGCCCCTCGGGGATGCCGAGGGCAGGGAAGGAGGGCTCAGAACCCCTGAAGACAGGTTTGCTGGTGGTGGGGACAGGTGTGAAAGACCAGGGTGTACGTGGAACCCCCACATCTCAGATACAGAGGCCTCCCTCACCCTTCCCAAATGCACCCCACCTGTGATGTGGCCCCTGAGTCAGGAAAGCACATCCTCCCAGCTGGGGACTGCCTGGCCTCAGCCCCCCGACACTGCAGAGCCCCAAGTACAGCCTGTGTGACCTGGGGAGTTCCACCACTCACCTTGGCAGTTGCGGCCATTGGGGGCCAGCCTGTATCCGGTTGGGGGGCAGCTGCACTGGAAGCTTCCAGGGATGTTGACACAGCGGTAGGAGCAGATGTGGCCCCCGGTGGGCAGGGCACACTCGTCGATGTCTGCGATGGCAAATCCCACCCTCAGCATCCTGTGTAGACCCTGGCCAGGCCACGTCACCCCAGTGGGACAGGCTGGGGCCTGGGAGGGTAGCCTCCCAGGGCCAGCTGGACACAGGAGGCCTCCAAGTGCTGGGGCTGGGGCAGCCTCAGAGACTATCACGTCAGAAGGGGAAACAGGCCCAGAGAGGGTAGGACCTAGCCTAGGGCCACACAGCAAGTTCATGGTGTGAAGTGTGCATATGTGGGGGCAGGAGGCAGAATGGGGGCTGAGCAGAGGGGATAGGCCAAGGGCTTCAGAATGAGACCCAGGACAGGTACCCAAGGGCTTCAGAATGACACGCAGGACAGGTGCAAGCCCATCCTAATGCTTATTATAATTGAGCTAATAAAAAATACCCCTTTCGTGCAAATTGTAATAATCTTCACAATTGCCCTTTGAGCACCTTGCTGTGCCAGGCACTGTAGGAAGCCCTGAGTCGTCACCAGTTTCATCCCCTGACAACCTGGTGACCCTGGGGTGAACCCGTGTTACAGGGGAGGAGGGCCCAGGCTGGGCGAGGGGCTTCCAAAAGGTCAGAGGCCGAGCTGCGAGTCAGGGACGTGGGTGGTGCCCCCTCACCCCTGAGTCACACGCCACCGCCAAGCCCCGCTCAGGGTCCCTGCACACATGGCAATCACCACTGTTACGTGTTTATTAAACAAACATCTGGTGAGTGGCTTTGCTCCTTTCCAAACCTCACTATCAATGGTGGGTAAAGTACACTCTAATAAATCTCAATTAGGGGGAAAAAACAAACCACCCGCCAGTCTGAAAGGGCGCTAAGTAGGAGGGGGTGGAGGGTGCTCTCCCGCAAGTGGGCGTCCTCACCTTCGCAAGTGACCCCATCCACGTCGCTGAGCTGGTATCCTCGGCGGCAGTAACACTGGTAGGAGCCGTAGACGTTGGCACACTCCTGGCTACAGGGGCTGCTGTCGCACTCATTTACGTCTGAAAGAGAGGGTCCCTGGGGGTCACTACTCAGAGCCGAGCCCCACATCTGTGGCGTGACAGTGAACATAGCACCTCCCTCAAGTTACGCACACAGAGAGGCGGAGGTGCCGGAGTGCGGGGCTGGGGACCCAGGGGGGTCTCCCCCAGGGAGAGAGGCTCTCCCGCCGGCCCCCCATGACTGATGGACCTAGAATCTCTCCATCCCCACCACTGCCTGCTTCACGCTGCACCATCTCCCATAGGATGACAGTAACGGCCTCCAGCCTCAGCTCCTTCCAACCCAGCCACCACCACCACCAGGTCCCAGAGTCAGTTCTAGTTCTCAAATGGAAATCTGATCATGTCCTCCCCACTTTACCTCCCAGACGACGTCCTCTGCAGATGAGGGTGGCCCTGCATGACCCAGTTAATATGCCAATACCTAATCCTCCAATGCTCAGAACTCCACTAGGCCACTCAGCAACTCTGGGCTCCTGTCATCTATTCCCTTTGGTGACAGCAGCGATGGGCACATATCCGGCCCTCTACTTGTTTTTGTAAATAAAGTTTTATTGGCACACAGCCATGCTCATTCATTTACCTCAGTCTATAGCTGCTTTTGCCTTACAATGGCAGAGTTGAGTGGTTGCAAGAGACTGTGGCTGACGAGGCCTAAAATATTTACTATGTGGCTCTTAAAAAAAAAAAAAAAAAGTTTGCCAACCTCTGGCCTACAAGTCTCTTTCTCTTAGCAGTTTTTACTGCTAATTCTTAGCAGGGCAGGAGGGGTGAGCAGCTAAGCACATCCAATAGCCTCTCACCCTACGTGTCATCCTTGCAGCCCCCACACGGCCAGTCTGGCTGCACCTGTTCACCTGCTCGCCTCTACCCAGTGTGGTTCCTCGTCACCTCCCAGTGACACTCCCTGAAGGCAGCAACCATGTTCTTGCCACACACCTTGATGGGGAGGGGTTCTTTATAAATGGTTAGTGGGCTAATATGGCAAGGCTGGCCAGGCTCGGGTTTTGTATCCACAACATTGCTCACTAACGTAGATACGAATGTCTACTTTTCAGTCATTTAGAGGTGACCAGGGACAGCATAAGCCATGACTGACAACAGCAATGATACCAGCCATCTCCATATTGCCAGCACTCCGTCTCACACCGGGCATGTGATAAGCCTTCACCTGCTTCATCTTGTCTCATCGTGATGACCCTCTACAAGGTGGGTCCTAACACCCCCATTTTACAGATGAGGACACTGAGTCCTAGAAACACTGAGTTACTTCTTCAAGGTCATAAAAATAGCAGAGCTGGAATGTGCACCCAGGCCCGAGGGCCCCCACACATGAATCTTGCTCCTTGCCAATATACATATGGTTCTTGGGGACCATTCCAGAATTTCAGGGGACACCTAGGACCCAGGAGCTTGTTATACTGTCCATCCTCCAGGTAGAGAATTATGTCCACTGGGGCACATTCTGGCAGATCGGCCTTATGTGATCACATCCTTCTTAATCCGGAATTTTAAGGCCTGCCATGTCTTCAGTCTGACTCCACCAGCTCTGCCCTGGGCATTGTATTGCACGCAGCAGGGCTTGAGGGGCAATGTGGGGGATCCCCAACGGCTGTCAAAGTTCTCAACTTCAGCTGACTTCAGAACCTGATCCCCGTAGAAGATGTGATATCTGCTGAGCCAAACCCTGTGCTAAATACACTGCTCACGACATCTTGGTCTGTCCCATCACAGGTCAGTGTTGTCTTAGAACTCAAGACTCTCGGCACCAATGACTGTGTCCAACCCCCACCCTGCACACTACACTAAGGGACCTGAGCAGACTTCAGCACGGCTTCTATTGGCCTGAGACTGTGTCCCTAGGATGACGACCCCAGCCCCCTTTAAATGCCTGCCTGAGACGGCTCACAGCTGCCAAAGGAATTTCCTGTGTGTTCCAGCTAACATCTGACTACAGGCCCTCACTTCCCTTTCTCTTAGAAACATTTCCTTTAGAAAACTTGCAAATGTGAATCCTTTCCCTGTCCCTTTGAAATGTACCTTCTACAACCCAGGACCATCTACCTCAAGGACTGGGAAGCGTGCCTTTGAAATGTCATCATCAAGAAGGGACGGCCCCTGCCTCCCAGTCTCTGCCAGAGGGAAGGAGACAATTAGCAGGAACAGCTGGCTTAGTCACATGGCCCTCTTCCCTTAGTACCGTCAGTGCTTTTCCTGAGCGTGACCCAGCATTTCAAAAGCCCCTTTTGTTTTGGTGGAGTTGAGACTAACTTACAGTGAGGTCTCCCTCCCCCACTGCAGCGCTGTAAATAAAATCTGTCTTACCTGTAAACAAGTGTCCAGCTTTTGTTTCTCTTTGACATATCAACCCCATTTCCCCCATGAGGCCACTGAGGCAGGTGAGGTCGGCCACTCCCTAAGGTCACGTGAATAAGTGGTGGGTCTGAGGCCTCTAGGTCCTGCAATCTCAGCCATATCTCTGCCAGCTTGTTAACGCCACATGCGTGGCCTTGGAGGGCAGGTGTCAGCAGCCCCTCCAGGGCCCAGGAGAAATCGGGGGAGCAGTCAGCTCTGACAAGCAACCTTTTGTAGGCATTTCCCACTGCAAACATGTCATTTAATATGAATGTGTGTCAGGCCCAGATGGGCTGCCCGGCCCCGGCCCCGCACCTTCACACGACCGGCCGTCCGCCGAGAGCCGGAAGCCCGCAGTGCAGCTGCAGTAGTAGGAGCCCGGCGTGTTCTCGCACTTGTGGCCACACAGGCGCCCGGGGTAACGCCGACACTCGTTGACGTCTAAAACA
Organism: Rhinolophus sinicus; assembly: GCF_057876585.1. Classification (NCBI taxonomy): domain Eukaryota; kingdom Metazoa; phylum Chordata; class Mammalia; order Chiroptera; family Rhinolophidae; genus Rhinolophus; species Rhinolophus sinicus. Next base: position 5,452,998 of record NC_142501.1, read on the forward strand.
GAGCAGGCAGACAGCTCAGGGACAGCGTCCTCCCCTGGCAGTGCCACACTCCGCCTCCCCCTCCATGGTTTCATCCTCATTTCTCAGAGGCAAAGTGACTTGTCTCCAAAACAGGGCAAGTCAGTGGGGGAGTTGGGGCCACACTGGGCCAGCTTCATGTCCCTTCCACGACGGCACGTCTAATGCTCCACCCCAGAGCCCCAAGGGAGGGTCCATGGGATCTGACCAAGGGGCCCTGGGGGTGCGTGGGGCAGGTCCCAGCCTACCCTGAACATCCTGGTTTGGGGATGGCAGGCGCCAGCCAGCAAGGCCTGTCTCCACTCCTGGTGCTCAGGCCACCATGCTGTCTCTGGTTCTCACTGCCCTGTACGACTGCCCTGGGAAATCCCTAATCCTTGGGGCATTTGTAGAGTGGGCTGGAGCCTCGTCAACATTTGGGGGTCTTAGGTCAAACACAGCACCTGCTGTACAGTGGGGAAACTGGCTCCTGCCTGGGAGGTAGCAGCAAGAGCTGGAACTGGGATGGGGTCTGCTGACTCGGACTCTTTCTCTGGGATTGTAACAGGCTGGTTCTCTTTGGTGCCACTTGGCCGGGTGCCCCAAGGCCTGGGCAGATACCCACGTACCCACACACGTCTTGCTGATGCCGTCGAAATGGTAACCAGTCTTGCATTCACAGCGGAAACTTCCAGGGGAGTTCACACAGAGGTGCCCCGGCCCACAGGGCTCGGCGGATGACGAACACTCATCCACATCTTGCAAAAGAGAAAGACACGTGGAAAAACCTTTAGTATGTGTGCGTTTCCCCTAGATCAGAATGGAAAGAAAGGGGGGAGCAAACTAAAACGTACACTGACAAAGCAGCACCATTTATTCTTTAACACGATTTCACGGAGCACCTACTATGTGTTGGGCACATGCTGGAGAGGCAATTGACTTGGCCACCCACCTACCCTTGGGGCACTCCCACTCTGGCCAGCCAGCAGTGACTTTAGTTAAGGCAGGAAATGACCAGTGATGAGGGGAGACGCTGAGGAAGTGCCCTGGGAGTAACAGGGAAGAAGATCCCTCTAGCTGGCAGGGATCTGGGCAGCCTGGGTGCAAAAAAGCCTTTGCCCTGGAGCCAAGGGAATGGAGGAGCAGGTGGGCGGAGGGAGTAGTGGAAGAGCAAAAAGCCCACAGAGAGGAAAGGGCAGGGCTTGCATAGGGCACAGCAAGACCTATTTCATCTGGATTATAAGGTTTGTGAGGTTGGGACCAGCTCAGGATGACTGAATTGTAAGCATAGGCATCTGTTTGTCAGCAATGGGGGCTGTGAGCGTGGAGGGGCCAGAGCGCTCTTGGCTCAGGACCAGACAGAGTGAAGGGGACAGAGCTGGAGGCAGCGGGTGGGTTGGTAGTCTGCTGCAATAGTCCAGGCAGCAGACGATAAAGGCCTATGCTTGGAGAAGCAACGGGATGGACAGGCGGAAATGGCTTCACTTTGGGAATCTACTCTCTCCTTCCAGAGACGAAAGGGTTGTGCTGGGAGCAGACAAAAAAATGCCTTTCAGATTGGTTTTCTTTTTTAATACCAACCAACACAGCGGTTTCCCTCCTGGTTGAGGTGGTAGCCACGGCCACAGTTGGGCACGTTCTTCTGGCACGTATAGGAGCCCTCCGTATTGATGCATGTGTGCCCGACAGGGCACGCAGGACTGATACTTATACACTCATTGATATCTGTAGCGGGAAAGATGGAGAACACGTGGTTACACATGGCGGGCTTCCCCAAACGCAACAAGCAGATCTCCAAAGAAACCCCACATCCCCGCTCTTGGTAAAACTGCAAACAGGTGCTACGGTGCCCTCACCCTGGACCACGTCGCAGCCTCCCAACGGGCTCCCAGATTTCGCCAGCACACACCACCTTAAATACCACCATCCTGGCCCATCTTCCTGCTCCTAAACCTTCACCACCTCCTTCTTTTGCTGCCCTGAGTCTGAAGCAGACGATAAAGGCCTATGCTTGCTTGGCTTCCAGGCCCTTCCACGGTCAAGTCCCCTCTGAATCCCACATGGTGGATGGCAATTCGGGTGCCATCTGTATCCATGCACTCCACATGGTAAACGAGTGTCCTCCCTGAGCGGGGTGCAGGGTGAGGTAGACAGAGGTGGCCGTCCCCTCGGTGCCAGCACTACCACCCTGGCGAGGCTCTGGGCTCCTCCTGTGACCGGCCAGGCCCCGCCTGGTCCCAGCCTCACTCTGGCCAGTCTGTCCTATAGCCCAGGCTCCAGCCCTAACAACACACCTATGGATCCTGGATAGGCCACTTGGGTTCCACCTTTGTACCTTTATTCACATGGTCCCTTCCTGGGAAGCCACCTCCCTTGTCTGCCTGGTAAACATGCCTCTTCCAATGCCCAGCTTAGTGCCACCTCCTCAGGGACACCTCCTGCCGCCCCCATCTGGGCTCCTCGTGCTGACTCAGGCCCAGTGGGAAGGGCTGCCCGGTCTAAGTTCACTGTACAGAGGTCTCCCTCCCTGACCAGACACACCTCTGACACAGGGACCATGGGTCGTTCACTTGTGATGGACACACACCCAGCAAGTGTGAACCAGTAAATGAACAAGGAGAACAAGGTTACACATCTGTTCACGCCTCAGGCTCACGTCGGTGCAGACACACAGATTGATCCCTACTAGGGATCATCTTCTAAAAGGACCTAAGTTTTTCAGAGTCACCTATTCAGACACTTGCAAAGTATCTAGGGGGCAAAGGGACCCCTGAGCTGAAGGCAAAAAGAGGGACCAGCTGTACTTCTCCCCTCCCAGCCAAGCCCATCCTCCTCAGACAGACTAATCAGCCTGACTCTCTCCCACCACTGGAGTCAACCTTCATATACCTGCCAAGCACTTTACAGTTTACAAAAGCTTTTATGTCCATTACTGCCCTCGACAACCACCGCAAGCCTGCAAGTTAGGCAGGGCCGGGATTACTGTATGCGTTTTATAAACAGGAAACTCCCCCAAGCACAAGGCTGGAGGTGGGGCCCATGCAGGTCTAGCATGAGGGTCTCCTGAAATCAGGGGTTGACAAACTACAACCCAGCCCACTGCCTGTTTTTGCAAATAACAGTACCAGAGCACAGCCCATACTTTCACGTAGTGTGCAGGCTGCTCTCACAAGCTGATACAGAGACTATGGCACGTGAAGGTGATAGTTACTATCCAGCCCTTTATAAAAAAAACTCCTGGGCCTCTGCCTTGTGTCAAGAATAAATACAGTGTTTAACAATATTGCTCCCTTCCATCTAAGCCTTACGCCTGCCACTAAGCTCCACAATTCCCAAACTCTGTGCAATGGAACACTGGTCTCCCAGAGACATTGTGTGCTCCACAGAGAGGGAAGTCCCTTAGCCTGTGAGCTGCGTGGGGTAAGGACCAGGCGAGGCGATCAATGAGTGAGTGAGTGAGTGAGTGAGTGAGTGAGTGAGTGGGTGAGTGAGTGAGTGAGTGAGTGAGGGGGTGAGTGAATGGGAGAGTGAACAAACAAAGAATAAATAGAAAAGGTCTGAGAAGTTTGGGAACTTATCGGATGGACAATCTCTCCCTCTCAGGGGCTCCCCTGGGCAAAGCCCAGACAATTCCAGCTGCAAAGGGCCCTGTTCACTTTGTTTAATCCAATGACCACGGAACCCTTTGCTGCCTCAGGACCTGTGACCGTCCCAATACCCAGTAGATCAGAGTGTGGGAAGCCTGCACTGGCCCATTCTCTCATCCTCACTAAGCAGAAAAGAAGACGGATGGTAAGCACAGCGAAGGGACAGGAAGAAAAAGAAAAAGGAAACCCAACGAAGATGTGAGAGTTTCAAGGTTCTTGGCGACCAAACCTCAAGGTTCTAGAACATTCTACGTTTTATAATAGGGAGAGAAGCCTCTGATTCCTAAGAGCCTGCCCTGCCCTCTGTGTTGGCCCCTTGGTGGGGGGAGGGAGCTCTCCAACTATAGGGTTGTCTGCTGAGTGGCCAGAGGGGGTCCAAGGCCCCAAGAATGCTTCCAGGAGCTCCAGGAAGACACACTCTGGCTACACGTGAGGTCAGAGCTGCCCACCACTGACCAAGCTAACCTAGGGGAGTGAGCCTGCCGTCGGCGGAGGTGTGCAAGCAGAAGATGCAGGGCTCAGGCAGAGAGGGGAACTGCCCTCTCCCTGAAATGATCCTGTAACAATCATTTGATCTTGATACACTCTCTTCTTGTAAAGCATTTTCTTGGATGATGCAGTCGTTTTTTAAAAAGATGACACAAAGCTACTGACATAAAATGACGTCCAAACACAGTGTTAAGCAGGTGTGGGGGGGAGTCAGTGGCAGATGTCTGGCCCCATTTTCATCAAAAACAAAAAGTCTTGAAGGAGCAGGGGCTGAGAAGGGTGGAGACCCCGCCGAGCAGGGGAGAAGTTTTTCCTTTCTGCACTTGGATTTTGTTTGCTTCTGGGTAAATAAAAATGTGTATAACTTTTGAAGTAAAAAATAATAATTTTAAAAAGAATCCTGAATTTGGCTGCAAGGATTATGTGCCCATGAGAAGGCGCCCCCCCCCCCCCAGTGCAGAGATGAGGGTGCCCCTGAACATTGGTCCATGGCTGAATAAACGGGTACTGGCAGGCTGGACCTCGGCCCACGTCCTGGGGCCTGGGCTCCTGCAAGGTTTTGCTCCACTCGCCTGGGCCCTCCCCCATCTAGGGGAGGACACCAAGGGGGCTGTCCCTGCTGCTCTTATGTCTCCCCCTGGACAGTGCTGCTCTCTATGGAGGGAAAGCCGGGCTAAGTTGGGACTTGCAAATGCCCCTGGTTGGTGAAAATCAAGCTGATTTTGCCATGAGTCAGGGTTTCCATCTCCAACAGATGCCAGCCTCCTCCACTGAACCCCGTCCAAGCACGAAGCAAGTCTGGGCAGGACTCTCCTCCCTGCTGGCCCTGGGAGAGCCCGAGGCCTCCTGCTCACTGGCCCTTCTGAGTGACGAGTGACAAGAGCCCGGCTGGCAGGAGGCTGGTGGTGGTTGGGTTAGGTTCAGGCGAGGCCCCTGCCCTAAGGGGTCGCTGTTCTATTTGTCATTAAATGTCCTGGGGTGGTTAAAAGAAGGGCTTTCATTGCCAACTACCATTTCAAATCAAAGGTCAATACAGATTTCTCTAAGAGAAGGTGAGCTAGAAATCAGACAGAAACTCTTAGTCTCTCGCTCATGAAAGTGCCAGCCTTTTAAGGAGGGGTGACTGGGGCAGCCCCAGGGAGGGTGGCTTCTGACTAGTGGTGTCTGCAGCTCAGGCCAGGGGAAGAGTCTTTCTGACCTCAGAAGCAGGACCCAGACGCTTCTGCTGAGCAGAGGGCAAGGGTAGGCCAGCAGATCTGGACCTCAATGCCAACAGCAAACAGTGGCCAGGCCAGGTGCTTAACCTGGGCAACTGCAGGAGAAAGGGGAGTCACTTCCTGTTTGGAGAACAGCTAAAGCCACCAGCTGCTCCTGCTTCTTCACCCCCACCCCATGCTACTTCTCCAACGTGAGCAGTCTTACCCAGACCTCCTATTTTTACTAAGTTCACATGGGATTTCCTTTCATTTCACATTGATCTTCCTCTGATAGCAACACAGTTTTGCTTTATTGTGGTGAGATATACACAAAATTTACCATTTTAACCATTTTTAAGTGTACAGTCCCGTGGCATTAAGTCCATTCCCATTGTTGTGTAATCATCACCCACAGAACTCTTTCATCTTCCCCAAACAAAACTCTGTGACCTTGAACACTAACTCCTCAGCCCCCCCATCCCAACCCCCTGACAACCACCCTTCTACACCATCTCTATGGATTTGACCACTAATACAGATTATTTTTTAAAACAACTTTTTAATATTCCTGGCACTTCACAATCACCTTGTGTAATCCTTGTCTCAAGCCCATAAGCCAGATATTGTGATTGTTTCCATTTTATAGAGGAGGAAATTGAGACCCAGAGGAAGTAAGTAAATTACCTTAGGTCACTCAGTTCAAAACCAGGTGTCTCTGACTCCAAAACTCAAGTTCTCTCATCTAAACCAGGGGTTGCTAACCTCCAGCTCTGGGGCCAAACCCAGCCTGCTGACGGTTTTTGTAAATAAAGTTTTATTGGGACACAGCCCTGCCCATTTGTTTATGTGTCTGTGGCTACTTTCCAACTGCAACAGCAGAGATGAGTAGTTGCAACAGAGACTGAAAGGCCCACAGTATCTAACATACTTGCTATTCGGCCCTTTATAGAAAAAGCACGCAGACCTCTGTTCTGTACGCTGTGCAGCCCCCACGTCTGTTCACCCCGCCTGGTGGACCCCATGACCCCTGGCGGCAGTGTCTTACCAATACAGTTGCCTAAAGCATCTTGTATAAAGCCACTCTTGCACTGTAGCTTGGGTCTGCAGCGGAAGGATCCCAGAGTATTCTGACAGATAAAATCGGGGAGGCAGTTATGAATACCACTCTCACACTCGTCAATATCTGGTACATCATAAAAAAAGGAAATTGTTAGCAAGAGTCCCGCCAGAAGCATCTTACAACACTTTAAAATCACAAGAATGTTTTTCTTTTGTTGTTTTTATAATGCTCATTACTCAGACTATAACCCAAAACATTTCAATACAGAGGTCACATACAAAAAGGGCCTGAGTTAGCCAAACAGTGCTCGCGACGCTGAAGTCTTAAAATGCTAACTTTTTCCCAGCGCTCTTATGAGACAAACTTTCTGTTATATAACAAATAACCCAGGCATTTTCCTGGCAATATGTGGCTGATTTTATTTTTTCATTTTAGGATAAGCGCATGTTTTGTTTAGCTCATAAAGCAACGATCTTAGTGGTGATAAACACTGTCTCTATAAATTCATTCATTCTGAACTTGTCAAAGTATTACAAACACGAACAATGGGGATTGTCATGATCCGAGTGTTGGCTGCCCTTCCCTTGAAGTTCATGGCTGTCAAATGTTCAAAAGTGTATACTCAGCTGGCCAGGCCCCTGGGTTCTTGGGTCCAAACCACCCAGCGAGTCTGCAGGGGTGGAGTGGGCTGAGCTTGTCCAAAGCCCTCAGACGTCAGGAGGGTGTGCCTTGCTTTTGAGCTACCCTCATAATTCAACCAAGGTTTTTACACAAGTGGTTTGTCGTCTGAAGGGCTGGGAACCCTCAGCAGAAAACTATGTTCTCACAGATCCTCATCAAAGCCTTATCTGCCAAATAACATCTATGGCTTGGTGGGGGAAGGCGGGCAGCCAGAAATGTCATGTTTTCAAGCAGTGAGAAGGGCGCTTTGAACTTTAGGGAAGCTTAGAGTCAGATGGAAGGCAGCTGTTGTGCAAAATATAATTTTTGCTTGCGTTTTTTTTTTTTTTGTAACAAGCGCATGTAAGCACCTGAAATGTATTCCTGGTCTTGTTTTTAAATGACCATGCGCTGAGCCTTTTCAGAAATCCCAACTGGCCTTTGTCATTAACTCAGCGTTCAGGTAAAGGAGGTAAATCTTTACGAGCACCACTGGCCACAAGGGGGCGCAGCACCACTGAGCCCAGGCCGCCTTTCCCATCACATTGTCTACTGCGGAGAGGAGGGTCTTAGACATGGAACATGTTATACCTTTGCAGTCATTGTGCTCTGTGAGCTCATAGCCAGTCCCGCAGCTGCTGTCTCTTTGGCAACGGAAAGAACCCACTGTATTGATGCAGTTCTCTCCAAGCCGGCAACTGTGGCTGCCTGTGATGCATTCATTGACGTCTAGGAGAGACAGACCGACACAGGGGTCACCAGCGGGAACACTTTACCAGAAGGAATGTACCAGAAGGCAGAGCGGGTCAGGTCCCTGCACCCATCGAGTCCCCACATGTTGCATATTCAGGCTGTGCACTGGACTGGAGTCCTGGGCACTCACCACAGAATCAGGGCAGCGGTTTCTCTCCCCCGCTACGTTTCAGACCTACTCGTCCTTCTGAGCTCCCGCTAAGCAAGTGCCAGGCCAGACTGGAGTCATGTGACCCTTAAGGACCCTCTACGGGGCTACAACTTTCCTCCACCTGCTATTTCATAGACGAGGGACCGTGAGAGGCTGGACTCAGAGCCCAGTCAAATCCCAATCCCAACCCTTTTTCCCAACACGGTGTTTATATTCTCCTGGGTGAGAGCATGTGGTACACACTCCAAGGAATGCTGGAAAGCCGGTCCGGGGTTGTTCTTCACCTACGAGCGGGACCCCGAGTTGTGCAAAGTGGGCCCTGCCTGGATGGCAAGTAGAGGCAGATGGTCCCCAGTGCAGTGACCTGCCATCCTGCTGCCCCCGGAGCAAGGTGAACTGTACCTTCACAGGAGACGCCGTCAGGCAGCAGCTGATAGCCCACAAAGCAAGAGCAGACGACCTCCTCTCCCGTGTCCCGGCACTGCTGTTTGCATGGCCCGCCGCCTGCAATCGGGGCAAGCATGAGCTGGAAGCCAGACGTACACCCCTGACCTTTGGCTTTTCCAGTTCTGTGTGGACTAGACCTGAGGAAATGTCCTCGGGGTGGATGGATAGAGAAAGGCAGGCTCCCAGGCTAAAGCCCACTGCAGCCTCCACAGTATCCCTCCCTTCCCACAGGAGACCCTGGGGTCTGGCTCTGGGTACCCCCCAGGGCTGCTGCTTCGGTCCCAGCCCTGGTCTGACAAATTGGGTGAGTACGCAGGGCAGTCGGACCCTGTCAGCTGTAATGGAACTGGAAGGGGCAAGGCAGACAAGAGTGTGAGGCTGCTGCCCCGGCCCAGACACCAAGGGAGCTGGCCCACAAGGGAGGCAGGGTCTGAAGGGGCCCCCTCTGCCCCCCACATCTTTCTTGGACCAGCGCATGGTTCCAACCCTACTAGCATTGTCTCAGCTTGGCTAGCTGCTCACCTGGCTCCCTGAGCAGCCCTGACCACCCCTCTAACCACGCTTCCTGCAGGTCAGCCAGCGTGATGCTCCAAAAACAAATCTCATGGGTTCAAACAACTTCCAGGTAAAGGTCCAGGAGATAGAGTGTGACAGCTGCCCAAGGCCTGCTGGGCCCCGCCCACGTCTCTAGCCTCTTCCCTCATCCCTCTGGGTCTCCACTCCGGATGCCCAAACTCCCCTTTCAGTGCTGCTTTCCTGGCTAACCCACCCTCACCCATTGCACACCAGCTATGCCCTCCCCCAGGAAGACCCTCCCATGCCCGCCAGAGATTACAGAGCTTTCCGGGGCTCTCTGCCCTCCTCCCCAGGCCTCTGTGCCGACTGTCACTATATACCAACCACATCATTTGGTGATTAAACTGGCTCCCTAATGAATACCTCAACCACAGGGCAAGCTGCTGAATGAACCTGTGAAGCAGACCTGCCAGTCTAGACATGCTAGAATGTTCTATGAAAGAGAAATAAAGTTTTATTCATATGAAAAACTAACCTGCTAACTCTAAATTTGCAAACATCTCTCTTGTAAGACAAATGGATATTACGGTTGGTACCACCGGGCTCCAGAACACAAAGTCAAATAACACCCCCCCCTGAAGGCCCCCCAGCTTTGGGGGCAGCTGGTGTTCACCGCTTATAGAGCCTGGGAGCAAGACCATGCTCAGGTGGACGCTGCGGGGGGGGGGGGCGGTTAACACCACCTTCTCTCAGCCCACCTTCTCCCTCCCTCGCCAACCAGGCCCCAGCTAAGGGGAGAGTGAAAGCAAGGAGCCCAGGAGTGTGGGGATGACAGTGACTTACAGGTGACGCCCAGCCAAAGGGCAGTTCCCAGGTGAACCTGAGTAAACCCTGGGGTCATCGCCCAATGAGATTAGCACTGACTGTCCTTCGGGCTTCATGAACCCGCAAACGGCCCAGAGGCTCACCTCGGCAGCGGTCATTCAGGTATGGGTCCTCTTGTTCCTCCTCCATCTCAGAAATCTTAGCTAAGGGGCGAAACGGGTAGACACACTTAGCCACATGCAACATCCCGTCTTCTCTCAGCAGACACCCTGAATATTGTATCTTGTTGTAAACATCAAGCAGTATATCTCCTGACAGCTCAGTATTCATCTTCTCCTTTTTTAAAGTAGAATCATGCCACAAATGTAGTTAAATCTCTAAAAGATCTATGATAACAGAAAAGCACCGTCATAAGGGTCTGTCATTATCGACTCAATGCTGAGTGCTGTTGTGGGTTGAATTGTGTCCCCCACAAGGTGCTGATGTCCTAACTCCCAGCACCTGTGAAAGGACCTTATTTTCGAGAAGGGTCTTTGCAGATAATCAAGTTAAAGTGAGGTAACTGGGTGGGCCCGAATCCGATAGGACTGTGTCCTTATAAGAAGGGGAAATTTGGACATAGTGACAGACACACATATAGGAAAAATGATGTGAAGAAACAGGGAGAAGATGGCAATCTCAAGCCAGGGCAGGCCTGAGGCCACCAGAAGCCAGGGCACAGGACTGGGACATGTCCTCCGTCACAGCCTCAGAAGGGACGGGCCACGCCGACACCTTGATCTTGGACTTCCAGCTTTAGGCTGGGAGAGGATACATGTCTGTTGTTTAAATCCCCTGTCTGTGGCGTTTCATCGCAGTAGCCCCAGAAAATAAACACACTTATTTCACCCAGTTTGCCTGCAAAGCTCACTATAGTTAGTGCCAGTCATCAAGATTCACTCACTCAATTCATTTAACGAAGGAGGGTAAGCACCGGCTCTGTGGGTCAGCCCTCGGCATGGACCAGGCCCCCAACTCAGTAGAAAACGCAACAGGACAATGGGAGAGACACTGGGTGGGGTGTCGGGGCCCTAACTTTATAGGGTGGAACTCCAGTCATCTGGCATAAAAGAAACAGGTCAGTCCTTTTAACTTGGGGGGACCGAGCCAAGAAGAATCTTGAGAAATACTTGAACACCAAGTCGTCGGATGTTGAGGACCCTTCCACCAGACAAAATGATCAAAAAGAGACGTAGAAAAAAGACTGCAAAGAAATGCTGCTTAATGGCAACAGTATTTATCTCTGTCCATTTCCTCTTCCTTCCACCTTTCAGTGTCTTCTAAAATGCCCACACGGAGCCTATAACGTATGCACCCCCCCTAGAAAAATAACCACGATTAAGAAGAAACATATTAGTAATTCTGCTATGAAACGCAATATAACACAACTTACATATATTAACTATGCACAACACATTCCTTCTCAGGGGCTAGTAAAATACGGTGAGGGTCTCTAAATAATTCCAAGAACTTTTCACCAGCGGAGGCACCAAGCGAAAGACATTTAGGGTGTGAATCACCTCTTCTAGGTTAGGAGCTGGGAGTACCTTTGCTCGGGGTATTTAATCTGGGGACTTTTCATTCACTTGGTGCCTTGAATCCCAGCCAAGTCCCTCCCATGTGCCAGGCACAGGCCAGGGTGTCTAGACCCCATCCTCCAAAGGGCTCATCGTGACACGGCCAGGAGAACTCGTGAGGAACTATTTATCAACCGAGCTATGTGGTCAGCAAGATTTCCACGGCGTTCTGTGGAAGCCAGCAAGCCTGGCACAGAAAGACCGCTATTCCTGCTAGAAAATGAAGCCTGAACCTGTGCTTCCCCAGCCTCGTTCTCCCAATCTGTAGAATGGGAATAGACAAGATGTGCCCTGACACAGTTCTTCCCAAAGCACCCATCGTAAAGGAACAGCATTCTTTCCCCATCCTTAGACCAATTCTCAGATCACATACAATAAAAAACAAATTACCAGAAAAACTAAATTGACATGAGTCTTGATTTTTAAATTTAAACAGACATAAGTGACCCTATCAAGTGCTTCTAGAAGATTCTAAAAGCTTATTCTCAGTTCTGTATTTATTTTGTCACAGGCCAGCATTGTTCTGTGACCCCTCTGTGTGACCCCACGGCAGCACACAGTGGGTCTGCAGTAAACGTTAGTGGAAGGGAGCAAGGCGCGGCTGTGACTGGAGGACGGCGGGCGGGGAAGTCCTCACAGGACTTGGAGCACAGTCTGAGGCAAGAACTGAAGCAGATAAAAGATAAGACATCTGGAGCAGCAGAAAAGTCCAGAGATGATTACTGAAACAAGATGTATCATCAAAAGCCTTCCCCAGAGACAAAAGGAGAAATTCTCCACCCGGGTGAAGAGTTTGGGTTTGTTTAAAGTAAAACTGTCATGTCTGATTTCAAAAGTTAAGGAAGGAGTCAGAATGTGGTTCCAATCTCTATGACGGAGATTTTGGAACTCAGCCCCAAGGCATCCATGGGGCCCTGGAAATGACAAATTAAAAACAAAGAATGAAAGACTGGTCCATTTGACCCAAACCCCTAAAGCCACGAGAATCACAAAACCAGAGCAATGGATGACTTGACTTACAGACGGACCATGGATCTGTGAGCAATTCCTTCCTAATCCCTTCCTGCCCCTTACCCATTTTTAATAAAGGGGGAATGGAACTCAGAGTGAGAAGGAAAGGGCCCAGAGTCATGCAGCAAGCTTGGGGCAGAGCAGACCCTTCCTTGAAAATTTCCAGGGTTACTTCCATTGTGGCACAGGAAACCCTGCATAAGGGGAAGAGGTTATTAGGCAACCAAGAAGTTTCCTGAACCATGTAACTGAACCATGGCCTAAGGCTTCAGGATTTATCTGGCTTTGGACGAGTGGAGGGTGGAGAGACAGAACTGTTGGACCCACAGCTGGCAGCTCTCTTGAAGCTGCTCTTGGGGTCACTTGTCCCTTGCCCCCCAGCCTCTAGTCTATATGTCATCAGCTCCAGATGGAGACAGAGGGCACTGGCGAGGAGACAGAAGGCCCGCGTCCCCCCTCCTCTACGTGTCGGCCATGTGGCCTTAAGCATCAGGTCCTCATCTGTGAGATGAGAGCCAGGCCAGCCACCCACGCTGCCCAGGGCTGTTGGAGAGACAGGGAAGAACTGTGATGGCAAACGTTTATAGAGCCAAGCACCGTGCCAAGCACTTCCATCATTTTCCCACTTAATCCTCAGCAACCTTATGAAGTAGGACTATAATTCTCCCCACTTCACAGATGAGGAAACTGAGGCCTGGATAAATCAGTTTGCCAAAAATACATGTTAGGACAGGGACATGAACACGATTTGTCAGGTCTCGGATCCCAAGCCCCCAGTCTCACTCCAGGACAGCGGCTCTCAGATTAGGTGACAAAAGTGAAACTGCTCTGACAACTAGAACCTGAGTGTTCTGACCTAAGGCAATGGTAGACGCGTGTGCCCATACTTCCTATGAGGGTTAATTTTATGTGTGAACTTGGGTGGGCCACAGTATCCAGATATTTAGTCAAACACTCATCTGGACATCGCTGTGACGGTATTTTTGAGATGAGATTAACATTCAAATAAGCAGACTTTGAGTAAAGCGGACTGCTCTCCATAATGTGGGTGGGCCTTGTCTAATCAGGTGAAAGACAGGAGACAGACAGACCTCCCCCTATCAAGAAGGAATTCTGCTAGCAGACGGCCTTCAGACCTGAGCTGCAGCATCAGCTTTCTCCTGGGTCTCTGACCTGCTGCCCACCCCCCAGGTAGATTGCCAGCTCCTACAATCACATGAGCCAATTCCTTAACCTAAATCTCTCTCTTTCTCTCTCTCTCTCTCTCTGTCTGTCTCTCTCTCTCTTTCTCTCTCTCTACACACACACACACACACACACACACACACACACCCTATTGGTTCTGTTTCTCTGGACAACCCTGACTAATGCACTGCCCAAGAGGGAAAGAAGGGAGGAAATTACCTGTTCTTGGGAGGTCCCCAATGTCGGCAGGGGCAAACTCTGTGGTCTCCTGGCCCTTGACGCAGCACGCCCGGAAGACCAGCCCACACTGGTAGCCTACCAGGAGGCTGTATTCGCAGCTCTGGCCCTGGGCCTGGGCCACTCTCCCCAGCAGGCAGCAGTGACAGCACCTCTACGAACACAGGCGGAGACTCCAGATGGAGAAGCCGGACCCACAGCACAGCGCGGCCCCACGGGCCTCTCTGACCCCCCCCCCATGAATGCCCACCCTGGAAGGTGATAACATGTGCCTGTCTTAACTATCTCTTCTAAATGTGGGCAGGAAATAGCAAAACAAGTCGAGCCTGAGGCTTGCTGCCCCCAAATCTCCCAGGCCCTGGTTTTGAAGGAAAGCTTAAAAGGGCTTATACCCAGCATGTGCTCCCCAATACATGACTGGCCCCCAACATCCCTGCCCTAGCCATTTACACACCTCCAGGAAGAGGGAGCTATGAGAGGGACCCTCGTAGAGTCACACAGAGCTGCCTAAGATACCGTTCCTCTTACATGGCCTACGCTCCCTCGCGCATGTCTGGAAGAATGAATACAAGGTTGGACCAGTAAGCTCGCGAACTTAATTGTCAGACCTCATATGTACCTTCCTTCCCAAGTTAGGGTGATTCGGGTGGCAGGAGTGGCGTCATCAATGTGAAAAACACAGGAACCTCAAGACAAGTCGTCAAGCAGGGGACAGAGTCGCTGTCTGTCACCTGGGCTCGTGTTCCCAAAAGTCACACCTGAATTCTGGGGTGAACATTCACCCTGACACAAAAAGCCCTTTCAGTCTTTACTATCCTAACCAGGAAGAGCCCAGAACTTTCCAAAAGGTCCATAGCAGGAGCCAGGGAGGTGAGCCACTTGTTTCTGTGTGTGTGTGTGTGTGTGTGTGTGTGTGTGTGTGTGTGTGAGAGGGGGTGATGGGTCTTCCATCCTGCTTGTTCTACAACCTCTGCTGCCAGAAAGAGGGGGAGCATTAGCTGCCTCCTCCACCTTGGGGGACATGAGTCACCTTTCCCGGAAACACAAATCTCTCATCTGCCAGAGCGATCTGTTTCCACTCCCGTTAGAATATTCCATGCTTTCCCCATACCTCCCTTTCTCTCAAGTCGACGGACATGGGCAGAGATATCTGCCAGGCAGACGGCGTCTGTAGAGCCCCATCCTGGCCTGAGGGGCAGGCACCGAATGCCCGAGATCCCGACCACCCCACCCTCACCCCACCCAGCTGCTCACACCAGAACCCTCCTCCATGAAAGCGCACAAAGGCTGAGGGTGGCCAGAGGGGCACTAGACCCCCAATTCTTCTCTGTGGAATCTCCCTCCATAACCCAATCTGTTTAGAGAGAGAACCCCCAGAAAGGAGCCCACACAGCCCCTCCCGAAATCAGACTCCACTCCAATTTTGGCTTCTTGAAATGACTCCACGCCTTCCTCACAAAGAGCAGGAAATCTTTTTTCCAAGGAATTCGCTTTCGTCACCTGGCACCTCCACGAGAAAGCCCGCCGACCAGGGTAATTTTCCAAACCTGAGCTCGTCTGGCCAGCCATTTTCCTCCCTCAGTAGATGGTAAGGGAGGGACAGCCTGGACATCTCGTTAGTTTATGTGCAGTTTTAGGACGTGGGAATGCTGTCTGGGACTTCTCCACACCCATGCAGAGATGCAGACCTTCCACAGTGGTGGACGCCCTGAGTGGCCTGGCCTGGACCTGGAGCCCCAGATGGGTTACGTCATTTACTCCCAGCTTACCTTCAGTGTAGGACTCTCTCTGGGCCTGATGGAGCCCACTCCCAACTCTGCCTCACCAGACCACTCCCCAGTTGGTCCTGAGAGGCGACTTTGGAATGTGGGCCTCTCTGAACCTCAGTTTTCTCTTCTAGGGTGGTTATGGAGGTACAGGCCCAATCTGAGCTCTGGGCTCTGGAAGGCAGAGAAGCTTGAAGACCTCCTGAGTGGGGCAGGGGTGCCTACCTTGAACTGAGAAGAGGTAACCCCTGCTCTGACCTCTGTGTTCCTGCTTGAAACCCCAGGACTGGATGTCCTCAGGGTGAGGCTGGGTCACTCCATCTCTGCTTCCCCAGAGTTGGATTGGGCCCAGGGTGTTGTCTGGGGTTTACTGATTAAACTGGAGGATGTAGGGAGACTCAGTGGTCCCTCCTCCCTCCTGGGCTAGGCACCCCTTGCTGCTCAAAAGGAAAGGTGGCCTGGAACTAGGGGTGCAAGGGGGACAGCGCCCAAGGCCCCCCACCGATGGGCAGTGGCTGCTGAGCTGGGAGGGACCCGGGAACTGGGGGCTGGCAGGCCAGGTGCTTACCTTCACAAACAGGGCCTCGAGGCTGGCGTTGTCACCGTGTGGCATGGCACAGCTCTCCTGCTCATTGGCCAGGTTGATACCTGTGGTACAATGCAGCTCCTCCAGCTGGTTATGGCAGCACTGCTCCTGGACCATCCTGCGGATGGAGGGGTGGGCTGGGCCAAGGGCCAAGGCTCTGGGGGGTGGGGGGCCTGCCGGGCGGTGCACGGGCTTGGGAGCAGCAGCCCCTTGCAGATGGGACTTCTGTCATCTTTGGGTGCCGCCCCTTCCCCAGCCCTCCCCCGCTCACCCAGACACAGAGAGACACACAGGACTGGCATACAGAAGGTGCTCAATAAGTGTTTCGTTAGAAAGAATGAATGCAAGGTGGTGCCCTGGGTGGAGTCAGGAGACCCAGATCCCCTTTCACCTCTCTGAGCTCTGAGCCTCACCCCCAAAATGTTCCCACTTGTTTAAAAGATAAACAGCTCATTGCTGACCCTGGGCTGGATCTCCCCTCCTTACCGGATGAATTCATCTCAGCACTTGTCCCCATTTTCCAGACTCAGAGGAAATAGCTCCAAAGAAGTGGAGTAGCTTGACCAAGGCCACAGAGCGCAGGGCAGCATGTGTACGTCACAGGTGTGGTTCCCAATAGACCCAAAATAACCCTGGCTTCGGCCAAAGCCAGCAAGGGCGGGACGAGCCGCCAGAGCTGTGCCTGCCCAGAGCGTGGGATGCACTCGGGCTCCGTGCACTGCCAGCCAGGCCTCCTCTGCCCCGGGCATCAGCCCCCAGCCTGCTCTTCCCGCTGCCTCCACCCTGCAGAGCTTTGTACCCAGCTTCCCACGTGTTTCCAGAATTGCCCCCAAGCTCTGGGATGGGTTTGTCTTGTACTGTGCGACTACATAACAGTTCACTCAAGCTTTGGGGGGATTTGCAAATAATAGGCATTTCATTAAATCATCAGGGAGAGCACCCAGCTATGCATCCATCCACGCATTCATTAAAAACTTTTGGCTGGATAGAAAACACCAAGTACTGAATCAGATGAGCAGAAAACGGAACCCTCGCGCCCTGTTGGTAGGAACGGGAGGGAAATGGTGCAGCCGCTGTGGAAAACAGGACGGAGGTTTCTCAAAAAAGCTAAAACTACTATACACCCACTTCTGTGTATATGCTCTGAAGAATTGAAAACAGTGACAGACATTTGTGCACCCACGTTCACAGCAGCATATAAGCAAAATGTAGTCTCTACATACAGTGGACTATTATTCAGCCTTAAAAAGGAAGCAAATTCTACACGCGCTACAACACGGATGAACCTGGGGGCCATCGCGCTAAGGGAAACAAGCCAGTCACAAGAGGAATCACCGTGTGATCCCACTTATATGAGGTCCCTGGAGAAATCCAATTCACAGACACAGAAGGTAGCACGGTGGGTGCCGGGGCGGGTGGGGGATGGGAGTTCTCTCAGGGGGACAGAGTTTCAGTTCAGGAAGATGAGAAAGTTCTAGAGATGCGTGGTGGTGACGGTCATACAACCATGGGGAGATACTGAACTGTACACTAATAAGTGGTTAAGGTGATAAAAGTATGCTATGTGTATTTTACTACAATCAAAACAAAAGTTGGCTACATCCCGACTGTGTGTCAGGCTCGTGCAAAGGCTTCAGGGGTGGGGAGAGGACTGGCCTGGTGGGAAGAACAGCCTCTCGCACAGAGGGGGCTTCTGGGGCAGCAGTTACTGAGCTGTGCCCCAGCAGGGCAGGTGGTGGAGGAGCCCAGCGCTGGGCTTGGTGGCGCTGGCTTTTCTCTCTTTTGGTCATTACCACAGCCCTGAAAGGAACAAGGTATCAGGGTCCCCCTTTTACACTTGGGGAAACTGAGGCTCCGAGCTGGCTCAGGTTGCACAGCCAGAAATCCAGCGTGGGAGGGGTCCAGGTTCATCAGCGCAGTCTGTAAACAGAACGCCTGGGGCTGAGCTCCCAGCTTCACCGGGCAACTGCCAGCGGCCCCTCCAGCCTTTCCAGTGCTGAGCCGCCCTGGGGAGCCAGGGTCCCAGATGTCACTCATCAGACGCTCCGCAAATCCCAACCCCATGGCCTCCCAGTGGATTCAAACAACCCACGTGTCCTGTTTTCTCTTTGTTTTGTCTATAAGGCTTTTGACTTTTCAAGAATTTCCTAAATTAAGATTTACATCCTCTGCCGCTGCTGGCAGGCCGCATGCGATGCTCAATGCCAACACAAACGCAAATTCCAGACTGAGGCGAGCAAGCCTTCTCCGCACGTTCTTTCTGCCCACAGCTCCCAGCGTCAAAGCCGCTGAGACTCGCATCAGAAACGAACGGATGGCAACTGATGGCATTTTCATACCCTCGCGTCCCTGACACCTGCTCCCAGGGCAAGCAGCTCTGGGGCCAAACTGGGACGCTAGCACCTGCCAGCTCTGGGTCCTGGGGAAGCTCGGCTTCCTATCTGTAAAATGGGGCAAACAGCAGGGTGAAATGCACATCAAATGCACAGCGCAAAGTAGGTGCTTTCTGAAGGCTTGCTGCTGTTTCACAATGACCTTGACGAAGGTGATCAACATCATATCGTCATTATTTATTCTAAGCTTCCATATTCTCCCAGGACTCTATCAGAACTTGAGTCCATTCAGGGAAAGAGGAATACAAACAGTGCAGATGT
Organism: Rhinolophus sinicus; assembly: GCF_057876585.1. Taxonomy (NCBI): domain Eukaryota; kingdom Metazoa; phylum Chordata; class Mammalia; order Chiroptera; family Rhinolophidae; genus Rhinolophus; species Rhinolophus sinicus. Next base: position 5,471,794 of record NC_142501.1, read on the forward strand.
TGGCTGCTGTGCAAAGTGGGCAGCCATCTGGGGGACTCCCCGTTCTGGACGGGCTCCTTGTGGTTTTGGGGTCTGTAGGCAACCCACACTTTGATTTGCAAAGCGCCTCCAGCTCATGATTTCATCACGCCCCTACAATGACCCTCTTTTTGTTAGGAGGAAACTGACTTGGCCACAGCACCCAGCTGTGGCCCAGGGAGCTGCACACCCAGATCGTCGTGCTGGCAGCCCAGTGAAGGGGACAGACACCGGGACAGCACAGTGAGGGGGAGCCGGGTCTGTCCATGGACCGCGGGAGCACATGGCCCACCGCACCTCCCGGCAGCCTGGGCGGATCTGGCCCTGGGCGCCCAGACTCTGCATGGAGGGGGGTCTGGCTGTCCCTTCCTCCCCCACTTTCTTCTGAAGAAACATGGTCCTGGCATCACCGTAGCCACTGAAAACATACCTGCATTCCTTGGATTCTGAAGTGTACGGCAGGGAGCAGGCCCTGTGCTGGGTGGCCATTCGGTGTCCATCTGCACAGCAAGCCTCCATGGGGACATCTGCACGCGCTGTGCAGGGAAGAGAAAGGGGGAACTCGTGACCCCCCACTCACCCCACACAAGGTCCGCTTTGACGTGCCAGCTCCCTCAGCTGGCCAAGGGTTCCCCTGCCCGTAGCACCATCTGGAGGCCCTTAGGTCTGCACTCCAGCATCTGGCTGGCGGGCACATTCATTCCTTTAGTCACTTAACAAACCCATGCAGAAAACTCACTGGGCTGGAAGCACAAACCCCACTCCTTCCTAGAAAGGCCTGAAACCTCAGCTGCTACCAGGTAACTGCCAAATCCAATTCTGACAGGGCTGCGCTCAGCTCCTGGGGTCCACGCTCACCCAGCTGAATCCCTGCTCTGGCCACATGCCGGACCTTCAGATGGGGACCCTGTCCAGATGAGAACTCTGCCCAGATGGGACCCTGCTTTCACAGTCCAGAGGGCGAGAAAAACAGTTACTGCTGACAAAGGAACCCAGCAGTCAGGGTACCCAGATACAAGCAACCCCACTCCTACAGGGTCAGAGATGGCGTGTGCCACTAAGGATGGACAGTGCAGAAGGGGGAGGTCTGGAGGTTTGAGCAGGGCTGGTACCAAAAAGTGGGACAACCAAGGAAGGCTTCTCCTGAGAGTGGGGACTCAGCCAAGGAGTACGGGGTGCACAGCCTAAGCCAAGCAAGGAGGAGAAAATGGAGAGGGGGGCCTCCAGTGCAGAACGCCAACTTGGGGTGGGGGAAGGAGGGCCAACATTTCTGGACCAGCTTCTGGGATCCATGTCCTGCTCTCACATTCAATCTGCGTAGTCACGTGGTAGGGAGGCATCAGCCCTCATACAGATGGGGAAACTGAGGCTGGCGATGGTTTCCATCCTTGATTTGCCTCAAGACTGCGTCTTTGCTTACAGAAGGACAAAAGGCTTACATGGGTGGAGCAGTTGGCCCACCCACGCCCTCACGCTGCGCAGAGATGGGAACCCAGGCCTTCCGGTCCCAGCTGGCTCTTGGCCCCACCCAGGCTGCTGCCCCCACGGGCCCCTCGGCTCCCAGGAAGGACAGGACCCCACTGTGCCCCCAGAGGGGAGCAGCCAGGTACCAAGTGGCCCTAAGCATAAGGGGCTCACGTGGCAGGGAGCTTTAGCACCACAGCCTCTGTAGCCTGGGCAGGTCACCTCGCAGCAGGAAATTTCAAAATGGGGCTTTGAGAGACACCCCATTTTCTTACTGATGGCTGTCCAGCACCCACTGCCAGGCCCAGCAGTGTTTCCTGGCACTGAAGGTCCTGGGTGTTCTGTTTGAGCCCATTATTCTCCCAAGGCCGGGCCCTCAGGGTGGACCCTGAAGAACGGCTTACTCTTGGGCTTCGCATGAGGCTGACACGGCCAAACACATTGGCCTTGACTGCCTGCTGTCAACCACCACAGCAGCTCTGCAACCCGCTGCTGCCCACAGAGACCCCGGGGTGGCCAGCGCCTGAGTGAGGAGGAGGCACCACGCCCCGAACCAAAACCCCCCGACAACCGACGACAGCCAGAGCTTCAGGCCCCCTTCCCAGGGCTTCTATCCTAACTCTCACGGGCTCCCTCAGGCTGGCGGAGAGAGTCTGAAGTAGTCTGGTCAAGGGTGATGGTCCACCCCACGAAGCCCGCCAACCCACTGCCCCCTGGCCACCCGGCCAGACACTACCTCAGTTATCCCCTCTCCATGCTCCCGTGACACCATTTGGTGAACGCAGGAGACTCACCTCGGGCTACGGTTCACATAAAATTGTGTCTCATCACAGGCCTCCCAGCACAAAGCAGGGGATCCCTTACAAGGAAAGCCAGCAGTTAGGGGATCCCCGAATGCTCCCTTTGTTCATTCTTGCTCCAACTAAATTTAAGAAAGCATTTACAAAACATAGGAACTTGTGGATCTCAGACAAAACATGGCTGTGGTTCACCATGGGATGATTGGCACCCACCACATGGCCTGACACCGAGGCTGGATCTCCCCTACACAGCCAACCCCGGCTCCCCCTTCACCCCAACTCTAGCCAGGCCCGCTCAGCTCTCCTGCCTATGGTCTCACCTTTTCTGGCTTCTCCCAGCCTTTTCCCAGCCCTGCCCCCCCAGGGGGTGTAATGTCACCCCCTTCTGCAGCCTGCCCGCCAGCCTGGCCTGGGTGGCCCTGTGTTCCCACGGCACACTGTCCACCTTGCCTCCCACCCCAAATGTCTCGAGAGCTGGGCCTGTCTCCTGTCTTTGTACCTCAGAACAAAGCTGGCACACAACACTGCAAGCCTGAGTAGAAAGAGCATAAACACTGGAGTCAGACGGACTCGGGCTCTGATCCCAGCGCTTGCGGTTTCTTGCTGTGTGACCCTGGGCAGGCTACTGCACCTCTCTGAGCCTCCGCTTCCTGGGTGGTAAAATGGGGCTTAAAATACCTTCGGAGTTGCGCAGAAGATGGATAAAGCTTAAAAAGTTCTGAGCACATGGTGCTCCAGTAGACATGGCTTGGTTACGTGTTAAAGGAACAAAGGGGGTTGGCTCGCTGTTGCCCAGGAGAGATGGAGGAGCCATGGCCCCGTCTTGGGGTGTAGAATCCCCCAGGGATGAGCAGCAGCCCCAAAACTCTGAGAAAGGCAAGCCTGGTGAAGCTCAGACTCCGGCCGCCTCCTCGGCAGGGGAGAACTTGGGGCCTTGAGCTGGAGAGACATTTGGAAGTGATTCCAGCTGGGAGCCTCGAGCACTTTGAACCTTATTCTCAGCAGGACAATAAAACTTGAAGTCCTTCACTGAGCCCAGAAACTTGGAATGTCCCTGGAATGCTCCAAGTAGCCACAAAGCTGGAACTTGTCTGGGGGCCGCGTCCGGGTGGGATCCGCACGCGGGCGGTTGGAAGCCTCACAGCTGCCGAGGATCAGCTCACCCTCCTTGGGCGTGAGGCCCCCATCAGGGCCTGTCAGAGAGGCCATGACGAGCCCCCCAAGGAACAACAGGCAGGCTGCACCGTGACGAGGTGAAGGTGTGGGGACAGGCTGGGCAGGGTGTCACGTCCTCATTGCAGCCAACAGCCCGACACGTGATGGGCCCTGCAGAGAAGGCCCCTCACTCACCATCTCTCAACCCCTTCAATCCATTTGTACGCCACCGTGCCAGGCACACGGAGTCACACTGCCGAGTAGAAGTGGCGTAATTTCCAGCCCAGTCCCCCTCTCCCGGCATCTACGTCGGTTAGGATTTGTCACTATTGGCAACAGACAGTCCTGGTTGGCCGTCTTTATTCATAAATCTTTATTCCTAAAGCCACAATTATTTCCTTAGGCCAGAGCCACTGAAAAAGAAGAGCTGGGTCAAACAGAGAACACGCTCAACTCTTGATACACACAGTGGACTGCAGTCCCTGCTCACACAGCCAGCCCTGTGACGGGAGCCGGTGACCAGGGGTCTGTGAACAGCCAGTTGGAGCCGGGGCTCACTGGCCAAAGCTCGTGGGCTCCCGGGCCAGGCTGAGGTATCGACCTGGGGATGAGCAGAGGCCCCGCTTAAAGTCAGAGGGCACCGGACGGAGTGTGCGGCTCCTGTTTTTGTCTTGCTCCTCTGGAGTGCTTGGGGACATCGCGGTGTAGAGTGGAGGAAGGTTTCAGCTTCAGGCAGACCTGGCTGTGAAGCCCTGACCACACTTAGCAGCTCGTCACCCCTGAGCACATTTCTGAAGCTGTCTGTGCCGTACATTCCACCTCTAACTCACTCATCACTCTCTCTCAAACTGCATGGCTTAAGTGACCCACCAGCAAACTGTCACATCAGTGAATGTCGGTATGGAACCTGCACTTCACACGGAAGGAAGAACAGAAGAAGCCCAATAGAATGAAGTCACCAGTGATGTGAGCATAAATGTTAAGGGGTTCCCGTGTCCCCAGCAGACCCTGCCTCAACCGCCCAGAACCAGTTCCTAGCCAGGTCTGCAAGGAGCTCAGCTGTCAGTCAAAACCCCAGACGTTCTCCTGTCAAACTCTCATCCCACTGCTCCTCTGCCTGGGCTCTGGCCCCTCTAGGCTCTGGTCCTCCTCTGTCCAGCCCTGTCACCTCCAGACATTACCCAGTTCTCTTGGGCTGTCCCTCCACACCGAGTCTCCCCACCATCGCTGCCACTGCCATTAGCGCTCCATTATCACTGAGCGTTCACTGTGTGCCAGGCACAGCACCGGGGAGTCTTACTTAATTCTCACAAGAACCCAGTTCATTATGGTTCATTATGCTGCCCATTTTTCAGATAAGAAAACTTCAGCTCAGAGAGTACCCTGAGCACGTCACCCCTGAGCACTAGCCAGAAGTCACACAGCCAGAGGGGCCAGAGAGTGGCAAAGCCAAGCCTCGGGCTAGGCTCTGGCAACCTCCAAAGCTATTTTAGTCTGCCACCCACCGAATTAAAAACTCCTTTCTCCTGTCTGTGTCCCTACAGCACCACCCATGCCCAGTACAAACCGCGAGCCTCGGTACATATTAGTTAAACAGGACAGATTGGCCACAGACCTTCGACCAGGGGCCTGATCCCCAAGGCTGTCCTTGAAATGCAAAAGCTACTTGCACAAGGGCCTCCTCCTCAATCACGGGCTAGAGGGAGTGACCCCCAAGGGACAATCCTTGGCTGGAGCCCCAGCCAAATGCACGGCTGGTTAGAATTTCAGCAAGGGGTGGTGGTGAGGGGGGAGGTGGAGGGAGCATGGGTCTGAGACGCCACACCTGCGACTTTCTTGGCCTTGGAGAGTGTGGTCCCCCACCCATCAGAGGAAAACTGAGCTGCAGGGAAAGGAGGGGACTGGTGGAGAGGGGAACGCCGTGCAGCACTCTGGTGTCACAACTCAAGATGGCAACCAAGGTGCCACCTGCAGCAGGTTGGACTTGTGCGTCCTGTCCAAGAAAAGAGCTTCCAGTAATGGGTTCCGAACAAACGGAGCTGCCCACCTCTGTCTGAGCACTTCCTTTAGATGGTGCAGGGCTGGGCTCTCTGAGGCAGAAAAGCCAGTCCCTGTCCCAGGTCTGCATACACCTCCTCCAAGACATGTCCCAATTAGAAGGGAACCTAAATAGTGGCCTTTGCTGTTTTCATACTTGTCCCCTTTGTAATCAACAAGCTTTACTCTGGTGATGAAAATCACATTAGGTCAGAAGGGGAGGTGCAGTGACCCAGGGAAAGAGTGTCGGGCAGGGAGCCTGGGCTGGTGTCGCCGCTTTGATCCTGGTGTTTACGGAGGGAAGTGTAGTCACCATAAATGTTTGTGGTAACCCAGAGAAAGAGCATGAAAAATCATTCCTTCTGTGTTCAGATTCTAAAGATCCTAACTTCTTATCCTGCTAAAACCCCCTGGAGTGCATGAAGTGGCCTGTGGACCATTATCTATCTTTCTTTATGTCCTGCAGAATAATGGTTGCATACGCATCCTTGGGTTAAAATTAGTTTTAACTTCCCCTTGATGGTTGCTTGGGGAAGCTGAGCACCTGACATTAACCTAAACACCTCGTTTAAAATGGCGTTGAAGATACGCTCAGTGAAATGAGCGAGTCACAAAAGGACAAATCCTGTATGGTTCCACTTACATGAGGTCCCCAGAGGAGTCACATTCATAGAGACAGAGAGAATGGTGGTGCCAGGGGCTGGGGGGAGGGGAAGTGTCGAGCTAGTGTCCAATGAGAACCTAGTGTCAGTTTGGGACGATGAGAAAGTTCTGGAGACGATGGTGGGGACGGTTGCACAACATTGTGAATGTGCTTAATGCCACAGAACTGTGCACGTAAAAAGGGTTAAAATATTAGGTTTTATGTTATGTATTTCATCATAATAAAAAATACTTAAAAAAAAATTGAGTGTGTGCCATTTTGTTCCACCTTCGTTAGGAAAGGGACTGGCTGTTCTGACGATTAATTCACTTGTTGTTTTCAAAGGATGTCGTTTTAATGCACTAATCTGAAGACAGTACAGAGTACTAATTTGGTAAATCATGTTCAAACGTGTATTAAACATCCTGCACAGCGGTTTGGTAGTGAATACAATGTTTCACATGGCAAGCTATGAGACCGCAAAGGAGAGCAGATAAAACGTTAAGTAACAAAGTAACTTGTTAAGTTCAATAACTTGTAACTTTGTAACCAAAATAAAGATGATATAAAAGTGAAAAACAAACAAGCACACAAACCCCCCCAAATCCTGGGAGTCACACGCCTCCCCCCAAGACTCAGTGGTTGTGGCGGAGGGTGGCACAGACAAAGACGCCAGAGGGCCCGATGCTCAGACTGGCCCGGGCTTTGGCGCCCGCATCCTGGGGACACCTCCGCCTGCTCCTCGTACCTGGGGGACGGGCCCCTGTCACTCCTCTGAGAGCTAGGGCCCTCACCTTCACCAAAGCTGGGGACAGCCTGAGGCCCACACCGGCGCCTCTCCTGCCCCGCTCTCCAACTGCTCATCCTGTCACATGTCACACCTCCATGGCGCACCTTCTCAGTGCCATCCCAGCTGTTCTCAGGGAGCAGCTGAGTCAAGTGACTGTCACCTTGGAGTGGAACAAGCCCTTAGCAAAGGGGGACACTCACTCCTAGAGCCCAAGGATATCAATCAGAGGGAAGACCTTCGGGAGGTGTCAGGAGGGCCCCCTTCCAGCATCACTTCCCCCGAGCATGCACAGTAGGAACTCAGCAATGTCAGTGCCAGAGAAAGAGGAAGGGGGTTCCCAGGCAATGGCCCTGCTGTCGGACACAGGGCATATACTGGAGACGGGGCAGATGGCAAAGAGAACCAAGCGATACCCCCAGTCTGACCACACCCCTCACTGGTATGGAGGGTTTTGGCTGTGGTTACAGTGTCCGATCAACCAGGCCAACCAGCAGTCACAGAGCCCCCGGCAGCACCTCTGGAAGGGTACACAGACCCCCCTTCCCAGGCAGCACTTCCAAAGGGCGCACATTTGAAGACACTCCATGCCCAGACCCGCCATATCTGAGCAGCCCTCAGCAACCTGGGGCAAAGGAGCCCATCACCCTTCCTCCCTGGGAGCGATGCCAACGTCTGTGAAATACTTCAGGCGACCTCACGCTGGCAGCCCGCCCACACCCACCATGCGCTCCTGGTCACTCAGCGCCCGTTGCTGGGCTGCAGGAGGTCTTAAGGGAGAGATGGGGCCTCGGGCCAGTCTGGAATCTTCTGTCAGATAGATCATGTCCCTCTCTTCCGAGAAGACGCTTCTATCCAACGGTTTCAATCTCTGGTTCTGTAACCTGACTGTGTGGATTAGATCCAGGAAGCATAATGCCAAATATAAACCAAAAATAAACTCTCCTGCAAAACCTTGTTGATCTTGACTCAAACATCACAAAGGAAGGCAGCGCTGTGGCTTAAAGCTGCCCAGCCCCGAACCAGCTCCATCTCTCACTAAACCTCCTGAGCCCCTTTCTCCTGGCCAAGGGGGTGCTAACAGCGCCTGCTGTGCTTGGCTGGGAAGATCAACCAATAAATAAATAACTGGGCATAAATAACTCAGGCAAAGGGTTTAAATCAGAACCTGACCACAGAAAAAAAACAGAATCTTCAAAACAAAATAAAAACATTAGTGATCGTACCTGTGTGGGGCGAACATTGTTTGATATGGATCACACAGCCCTCCAGGCTGACAAGGCCAGATGGCTGGGGACCCACTATGTCACATCTCTTCAGGGAAGTGACACACCAGCGCCCGAAGGAATCGGTGAGCAGGTGGATAGAGACAGCCTGGTGCACAGGTGTCAGATATTATTTGTCACCTGAGACAGCAGCTGAAATGAAATGTCTTCCAGGTGAATGAAGGCTTCAGAAAGATTATGGCGCAGGCTGTGAATCGTGGTGGTTTTGATAGATGCCAAGAGCATGTTATGTGTTCTGAGGCTCATAGTCTGAGGAGCAGATGGCCTTGTCGAGTGGTAAAGACGTGTTCTTCCCAAGGCTACTGATGCTGGCCGGCAGTTGGAAGGGTTCCGCACGGCTCCTCAGGTGGAAGCTTCCAGGATACCAGCCTGCTGGCTGTAAGCACCACAGGGGCTCTGGGCAATGTCTGCTCAGCCCGGGAGCTACTGAGATGTAAGAGCCAGGTTGCTTATCATGCAGAGTACTGTGGTGGGACAGGGCTAGGGCTTGGGGGTCTGGTTATAATTCTACCATCGAGGGTTCTTCCACCTGGAGCAAGTCCAGGCCTCAGTTTCCTCATCTGTAAACTGGGGGGAGGAGCTGGCCTGGAGTCAAACACAGGCTTCCCGACTCCACCCTGGATATGGACACTAGGCTGACAACATTTCCACAGCATTGCAACAACTGAGGGAGAATGGAAACGACCAAGGGAGCTTTTCCACAAAGCCAGCCTGATTCTGTGTAAAAGGCTTTCTTTTATTCTGAGACCTTGTCCCTCCAAAATTTGGGGCATTAAATGCCCTTTCTGTATAAAAAATGGTGACATACGAGGTGGTGGTTGGTTGGGTCTCTGTTTTACATTTTAATATACTCATTTAGCAAAATAAAAAGCGGACCAGCTCTATGAATAAATTAGAAGGGGAAAGGTGTGTCATCAGAAGCTAGTTAGCAAGTCACTGGTCTTGATTTCCTCTGCTCAAGGTAAAAGCCCCAGAGGTGGGTGTTTCGGGGGTGTGGACGTGCCCTGTGGGTCTCCTGCACGTGCCACGCTGTGGGCTCATGCCCCACCTGCTCCGTTTAGCATTGTCTGAAGCTGCAGCAAAAAGTTGGACGGGGTCCCCATGGTGACAGGACCCGCATAACTGGGAAGCCTGAAATGAAACGAGACGCTGACTACGAAAATGCCAACAGGAAATTCCAACCAAAGAGAACTGGGTGAGACTCAGTCCACCCCTTCCAGGCGCCCTGCCCTCCGAGGCTGAGGAGCCAGGAGGGGGTCCAGCCTGGGCCTTCCCATAGTTCTCCGTGCTGTCCGAACTCATCTCTCTGTTCAAAAAGCCCTTCGTGTGCCAGGCTCTGAGCTTGGGGTGAGCAACGCAGAGGTGAAAAGGCAGCAGCCTGTCCTCAAGGAGACAGCCAGGGAGACGGCGGGCAATTGTCAGTGGGTTGCGTCCCTGTGCCTCCCCATCTCTTGCAGGTCTAGCATGAGGACAAGCCCCTTTCCCCCTTCAAGGCCACCCAAGCTCCCCAGGAAGAGGCAGGGCATGCTTGAGGCTCCACTTCCGGTTCCAGACCCCACCCCACCCCAGCACAAGAACTCCTGGTGCCCTCAACACACGCGCGACAGCACCCATCACAGAGACAGGAGTCTTGGATAGAACCGGCAAGGAGGCAGGCAGCGGGGGAGGGCAGACAGCACATCTCTGGGAAGGAAGGGGGCCATCTTCTACACTGCTTCCTCCTTGCAGCGACCTCCTGTGACCAAGGCCAGTGGACATGGGGACTGTCTTCACCCCACCCTCCCACAGCCCCAGACATGTCTACAGCGTCCCACCCTGCCCAACCCATCTCCCCTGGGTTTCCTCTCACTTCTCTGGCCAAGTGTCATACTGTCACATGTCCTCTGCTCCTGGCTTTGGAAGCTAGAGCTCCTCAGGTTGGGTGGTCCTGGGCCCACTCCTGTCCTGGCCTAGCTCATTCACACCCACGCCAGTTCAAAGGTCCTTTCCTCCAGTCCTTTCCTCCGGGAAATCCTCCCTAACCCCCAACCCCCAACACATACATACACGAAGGTTGGAAGAAGCACTTCCTTTTTTGCCTGGTCTCTTTGCACCCCGAACTTCCCAGCACTTAGCACAAATCATTAACTGTGCTTAGTTCCAGGAAGGCTGGGACAGGCTCTGTCTCATTCTGCACCCTGCCCCATGCCTGCCCCAAGCAGGCTCTCGATAAATGTCTGAGAAGGAATGAATGGACGTCTACCAGGACACTTAGAGTGTCCACAAAGAACGCTAATCCCGCCACCCCCGTCCAGCCTTCCCCACTTTAGTAATCAGCGATCACCAGAGCTTGTGCCAAAATAACGAGGTCAGCCTGCTTTAGCCCTTGTCCCTCACCCTCCTCGTCTGGTCACTCAGCAAGTGCTGTCCGCTCTGCCTCCCAAACGCCCTGGGTCTGTGCACTTCTCACCAGCGCCTGGCTACCACTCCGTCCAGGGCACCTTTAGCCCCTGACGCCTACAGGAGCCCCTGGCTGGCCTATTGTGCCTCCACTCTCATCTCCCTATAATCCGTTCACCACGCAGCTGTCCAGAGTGGCTTCTAGAAATGTAAGTCAAATAATGTCACTCCCCTGCTTAAGATCCACGGGCAGCTTCCCAGTGCATTTAGGATAAAACCCATAGTCTGCAGCCTAATTTTTAAGGACCTGCGTGACTGCGTGGGCCCCTCCCACCTCGACCACCCTCTCAGGCACCCTCCACTCTTCTCCCCACGGCACACACCTGCCTCCAGCCCCTCTGACACACCTGGTTCCACTTGGGAACCTGCTGTTCCCTTCATCCGAATGCTCTTGAAATCCTTAATTCCATCTGCAAAGACCCTATTCCAAGGAAGATCACATTCCCAGGTCCCAGGGGACAGAACGTGGACATGTCTATTGGGGGGGGTGCCACCATTCCACCCACCACACACGCTAACAGTAAACACAGGAACAGATGAACTAACAAGAACATATGGTGGAATCAGTACCGCACCAACCAGGGCAGTGGCAGCGGGACCAGGTGGCTCTCAAGCTCTCAGGTGCGTGGAGTGGGGAGTGATTCTCGAGCTGAGATATGAATGACGAGGAGCCACCTGTGAAAACACCTGGGGAGTTCGAAGCGAGGGGGAGTATTCTGAGGGTGATTAATAGCAATGTGTCTTTTGCTACCATACTTTTTTTTTTCATTTAAACATTCACCGTGTTGTTTGATCACAGTCTCCATCATAAAACCTGGGCTCCATCGGACCCCAGGGCTGGTTCTCTGACACGAACCAGGAGGAGTAGGGTCCTAGAGAGCCCAGACCCTGTATGTGGTACCCCTCCCCATCCCCGAGGGGCCTGGGGCTGGCACTACAGGTAACAGTGCACATCACAAATGCTTTGCTTGGGGAAAAGAAGGGTCTGGGCCCCTGTCCCTTGGGAAGGAGTAACCGGTCCCCTTGCCCATTGGGTCTCCCAGGAACTTGGTGACAAAGCTGGGGGGAAATCCTATCTCCTGGTTCTGGCCATGTCAGCACAGCCCTCTGGCAGGGTCAGATGGCCCAGGAATCAAGCAGGAACACAACCCGAACAACTTCCGAGGCTGTCCTCTGCCCTGCTGCTTCCAATACCCAGGACCAGCACAAAGCACTTTCCTCTCCAGAGGCGCCAGGAAGGGGCGATTCTCTCTACCCCATGGACAGTTCCAGACCTCCCGGAGCCAGCTGTCCCCACATGCAATGCCTCCCCTGCGGTGGCAGGAGCACCGCTGGCTGATGGTTCCTTGCGGGGCTCCTGCACCCCACCCCAGATGGCAGCAAGGAGGGCCTGACTCGGGCTATACCTGAGGGAGAGGCAGGGCCAGACCAGACCATGGGCTCAACACCCCAGCAAACAGCCCTCCCACCAGCACAAGACAGGCTCATCCACTGATCTCAACCGAGACAGGGGCCACCACCTTGAGGGTCATATCCAGTCAAGCCAGCTGACAAGCCCCTGAAGGACCCAGCCTGTGGCTCCTGCTTCTGTGGCCTCCCCAGTGTGTGGAAAAATGCCCTACTTCCAAAGGATTCTTCTCACATACACAGCACTCATTGGGGTTAAAGTACTGTGCAGCCCAGTGGTTAGGAGCATGGGGTCCCATATCCCAGGCCTCTACTTACTAACCCTGTTGTCTTGGGCAAGGTACTTAACCGCTCAGGGCCTTGGTTTACACGCCTGTAAAATGGACATAATAATAGCTCCTACTTCATAGTGTTGTTGAGAGGATTAAATTAGTGGCCCAATGTCAGACATTTCAATTATAATAATTTCTTTGAGCAGAGTGTGTTTTCATTCCATATAAAGCAGAGAGGGTGTGGGAGTTGGGGAGATCAGCTGGGGGTTAAAAGAGGCCGACCCCTGGAAAGGGCACTGCCCCCCCCCCCCCCCCCAGCACAGCCTTCGGTCCTGCCTGCCTGCTATGAGCTGGATGACTTGGGACAATGACTTAGCCTCCATGCCACACCCTCTCCTCTCCATGCTCCCCTCCAGGCTGAGGGTCTCTGATCCCAGGAAAGTTGACTTAATGGGTGTCCCCCTCTGTTTTGTTATGTGGCCACATTTGAGATTACTGTAAGGAACCATACAGAGCCTGTACAAGCTATTATTAATGAAATCATTATAATTCACCGTTTCGCAAAAGGAAAATCTTTTGTTGTAGGTAATATACTGGCAAAACAATTGTGTCAGTTAGAACTGTTTTCATAAAACTACCTGCAAAGCTGCCCCCCCACTGCACCCATTGCTCAAGAGCCCCCCCAGCAAAGGAATGGGCGGGGGACCATGCGTAGGCACTGCCATCCTCCCCAAGCCTGAGGAGGAGGCCCAACTCCTGCAAGCTCCGTGGAAGTCCCACTTTCTCTCGCCTTCTGGGCCCTTATCCATGCCTTTCCTTGTGCTGGGAATACCTTCCCCACTCTCCTCCCAAACCTCCCCACAAACCTAGCCAACTCCTTCTGCTCCTTTACAGCCCCGTTTGCAGACTGCTTCCTCCAGGAAGGCTTCCCTGAGTTTCTGGCAGTTGGAGTTGGTTTCTGATAAAAGTGAACTAGCATCTTAGGATGATTAACCATAAAGCTGGGAGGACTAATGGGAGAAGCTAGGCCGCCTTGTTAACTCTCTAGTCCTGACTTCCTGTTAAACTCTGTGGTAACCTCCGGGGGGAGGGATTCTTCTAGAGAGAGAGAACCTCATGGGAAGCTCTGGTTTTGCACGTGTGAGGCCGGTTGGAGCCCAGTCCGAGGAGTGCGTTCACACACTGCTGTAGTGGTTTCATTTCTTTTTCTTTTCCCGAATAAACCGCTCTTTTGGTGGACTACCTGGAGAATTATTTTGTCCAGTCGACATTTGTAATTGTTCAGTTTTTCTGGATCCCCAGGGGATGAGCCCCATGGGGAGGGGGGCCAGGAGGCTGGGTCTCTCTTCTCCCCGCCGTATCCCCAAGGCCTAGAACAGTGTCGCACACAGCTGGCCCTCAGTGGCTATTTAGTGACAGAATACCTAAGGAGGCCAGCTGAGGCCACTGTGCATGACCTTTACCAGTACGGCTTTGGCACTCCTCAGCTGCTGGCTCGGTGGCCCTGTTGGCCCTCTTTCCCAGCTCCGGGGGAAATTCAGAATGAGTAGAACTTTCAGAGCCATCTCGGGGAAAAGAACACTGTCCTATCTCAGAAAAGGGGGCAACACAAATAACATAATAATCCAGCCACCACGACAGGCACCGTCCTTTGTTCTCGCAACACAGGGCAACCTAAGAAGTAGGTTTCTGTTACGTCCATGTTATAAGTGAGAAAACCACCAAACCATCCGTGGGCTTTTTCTGAGGGGTGACAGGCAGAGTTGTTTTCAACCCACAAACACTTGTGGCGCCTGCTGGGACCCAAAGATTAGTGAGCCCTGCTTTCCTCCCACCACACACATACACTACAGTCCTGCGAGAGGGGGTGGGGTGGGGAGTAAATGTAGCCCTGCGTTGGGGGAAGGGCTCGGGTGGTACCAGGAGCAGGGCATGACTGCTCTGTGGCACGCACAGGAGAGGCCCTGGACTGCCCCTCGAGGCACCCCAAGTCTCATGTTCATGCATTTGGTGCTCCAGCAATCCCCCCACCCCCCACCCCGCCTGTCTGGTCCCGGCCACCCGACTGGGAAACTTCCAGGAGCAGCAGGGGCGCAAGCCACATGTTTGCAAGCCAAGTCGCTCTCCCTTTGTTCTCCCTCCCAGGACTTTCTCTGTAATCAGTTGGAGCCAGAGGCCAAGACTGTCTTGGAGAAAACACAATCCCCTCCCTCTTTCTCTCCTCTCCCTCCCATCAGGGCCCTCAGTAATTCCCAACAGGACAGATTGGTGGCTCAGCTCTGCTCCTTGGCATGGCATGTTGGTGGCCAAGTCACCAAATGAGTTTCAGCAGATTAGCTAAGGGCTCACCACTGGATGGTCTTTTCTGTGATGGCTTTTACATTGCTCTCCAGAGGGTAGGGACAGTGTCACCACTGGCTTTACAGGGCTTCGGGGAACCTTACAGCTTCTGAACTTGCAGCCACAGAAAGGAAGCCGGCAATCTTCTAACTCCCTCACCCCAAACCATGCCAAACTTTTCAGACTCAGAAGAGGGACCTCCCCGCAAGAAACAAAGGCCACAGGATAACCCAGGTGTTCTCATCAAAGTGTGCAATGAAGTTAGGACACTTCAAGTTAGGACCTTCTCTGAGGGCCTAGGGTGCCACTCCAACCTAACCAGCCCTGGGTGTGCTCTCCAAGTTGGGCACTGCCAGGCTGCAGGGGGACCTTCTCACACGGTGGGCAGCACAGAACAGCAATGGAGTATCTGCAGACTCAGGCTCAGGAGAGGCTCATGCCTTCTCTCGGGGCCTCAGTTTCCTCGTCTGTGAAATACAGGGGTTCTCTGGGGCCACTTCCATTTCCAACAGGAGTCTTGTGTGGCCCCGAATCCAAGCCCCACTTGGTTTTCACTCCAGCCAGTGGTCACCAGTCACTGGAATGCCTTCCTCCCCTGCCCGCCTGACCAGCTCCTGCCCAAGCACCATCTCCTCTAAGAAGTCTCCTGTGAGCCCTGGGGGCCGGGGTGGCTGAGCCCTGTCCCTCCCCACACCATCTCCCCCACTGACGTCCCCCAGGACATGCCCAGAGTGGTGCTGGTGCCCAGAACAGTCAGAGATCCACAAAGGTCTGCTCAGCCAGCAAGTGAGCCAAGAAACCTCTACAGAGCCCCTGCCCCCGGCCCTCAGCCTTTCCTTGAATCCCCTGACTAGCATTAGCTGGGACAAGTGACCTTTTGACCAAGGATGAGGGTGGTCACCTGAGAGTTAAAAGAAACTCAACTAAGCCCGAGATAACGAATCTGGGATTTCAAGGGTGGTCAAGTGAGCTTCTGACCACGTTGGAGTGTGGTCACCAGAGAGTTAAAAGAAACACAGCTAAACCAGAGATAAAGAATCTGGGATTCTGAGGGTGGTCGGGCAATTATCTGGGCCTGGCTCCAGGAGGAACAAAGCCTCCAGGAAGGTGGGCCTGGCTAATGATTGATAAATGACTGGTCAGCATAGAGGTCAAAGGTCATGGCTCTGATCCTTAGGGCCTCCTGGTTACCCCCCAGGAGCTAGGCCTTAAGGATTAAGGGAGAAAGAACGGCACAGCTGGATGCTGGCCGTCTGCTTTCAGTCCTGGGGTGGGGTGAGAGGGGGGTCTGGGCCACGGGTTTGCTGGTGGACACTCCATCCCCCTTGCCTCTGGGTGGGTTTGGAAGTGGCCTGTCCGAGCCCCAGCTCAGTATGGAGCCTGGCAGAAGTTCTGACTCATGGCCTCTGTTTCCCAAGGTAGCAGGCAGAGGTTTCCCACACACATAGCTATCACCCTGAACACCTCCAGACGACTCCCTTCCTTTCTAATTTCTTCAGGTCCACTCCCACCCCATGACTGGTTTTGTCTCCCGGGCAAATTACTGTTCCCCACCTCCCAGTGTCGGTTTTCTCATCAGCAAGCTGGGCACAACAGCCCGTACCTAGGGGTGAAGGTGGATGCAGTGAGAAAAGATATGCCAAGCACACTCCTGGTGCAAACAGCTGAGGAGGCTGGCAGGCAACCGCGGGGTAGCGCTTCCTCTCCCCAACGCAGCACCTTGGCCCGGGCGGGTGGATGTGCGAGGGCCGCAGCTGGAAGTATTAGGAGGGGATCCGGGCTCTAAAACAAGTCCCGCAAACCAGCGGGGTGATTAGGTCGGGAGCTAGGAGTGGGGTGAGGGAGAGGAAACATCGCCCAGGCCTCCGCGGCCGTGGGGCGCAGCGCGAGCGGCGCACGGGCTCTGAGTCGCCAGCAGCTCCAGAACTTCCCAGGAGTGCGGCGCTGGGTGGTTGGGGAGATACTAAAGCGGGGGCCGTGGACCACGGGCGTCCCCTCCCTGCTGGCCCGCCCCCCGCGCCCCTACCTGGGGCCGCCAGCACCGAGAGGCCAGCGAGCAGCAGCAGCAGCGGCAGCGGGACCCGGTGCGAGGGCGCAGCGCGCTCCATGAGGCTGGCGGTGGCGGGTTGGCGGGCGGCGGAGCGGACAAAGACGCGGGGCGCGGCTCCTTGGCTGGTGCGCGGCGCGGGGACAGCGCGTCTCCACGTACCGGCCGAGCCTCCGCAGCCAAAGCTGGGCCCCGCGGCGCGGTTCAATTATCCCGCCCGGGAGGAGGGCGGGGGGAGGGCGCGGCGGAGGCGGGGCCGCGGGGCGCCGGGTCCCCACTCCCCCCAGGCTGCCTCCCCGCCTTGGACATCTGGGGCCACTCCCTCCCGTCCCCGGCCAGGAGGGGCGCTCAGGCCCACAGCGAGGGGTGGGAGCGAAGACCCCAAACTTCTCCCTGGTGGAGCCAAAGAAGGGGGGTGCATTCGCGGGATGCACCCCCACCCCTACTCACCCCACAGCCTTACGCCAGTGAAACCCGATCTCCTCCCCACCCGCCGGCTCGAGGGACCCGCTAGGTATCAAAGGTTAGCTCTGCCTGACTTCTCGGAATGGGCGAGGAGAGACTGAGGCGGCGGGGGATCCCCGAAAGTTGGAGGTGCCTTTGTGGGGGTGGGGAGTGGGAATAAGGGCGGTGTCCACTCGGGGGACTGTCTGCGGGAGGTGGCCAGCGAGCAAAGACCCGCATACACTGTCTGCTCGTTCCCCTCCCTCAGCTGCCCTGGGAGCGCAGATTGCCCAGGGGGTCGGCAGGCCGGTAGCTGACCCCAGGTGTATCCCATGCAGGGACTGCCAATCAGGAGAGGCAGACAGACTCCGCCAGCATCCCCACACTGGTGGGACATGATGAGCCCTACAGCGAAGCCCAGGAGGAACAGAGACTGGATTTGCCTGAGGGGAAGCAGCCTTGGATCTGGGTGGACAGGGGCCACTTCTTTGTGTGGGAATTTGTGGCTGCAACCAGTCAGTAGTGACTGAGTCAGCTGGAACCATAAATGGTTTTATTAGAAAAATAAACAAACAGGAAACTAATGCAGGTGAAGATGCGGAGCAGTGGGATGAGACCCATAGGAACACCACTTAGCAGGATGTACTGATCCCCTGACCCAGCAGGATGCCATCGCGTGCACGTGTGCACAGAAAGGCTGTCCCAGAGTGTTCAGAGCAGCATCCTGTCCAGAAGTGCCCGGCATCACCAGCCCCAGAGTGAAAACACTGGCGTGGCCACACCTTGGAGCACTCGACAGCTCTGAACAGGGACAGCTCTGTACTTCTTGCAGCGACAGGATGGCTCTCTCAGACACAGCACGACACTAGAGCCAGACACAAATGAACACGGATTCCGCCTTTGAAGGCAAGGGCGAGTTACAAGTCAGGAGAGTGATGACCCTTGGTTGTGGGTCAGTGACTGGAGGGGGCACGAGGAGGGATGCTGGTGGTGGTGGTGGCGCTGATGAAGATCTGTTTTTCAAATCTGAGTATTGGTTACAAGTTGGCTCCATTTATGAAAATGTATCAAGCTGTTCACTTATGACATGTCCTTTTCTGAATGAAGGTTAGATTTAAAAATCAAAAAGACAAACGCTCACCTCCCCACAGGATGCCTCATATAGCTGACGTTTGCAGAGAGCCCTGGAAAGTTCATGAAGAAGACCCCACTTGCTAGCTGCCTCCTAGGTGAAGAAGCCTTCCCAGAATAGGTGACATGGGACTGGCCCATGAACGGCGAGCAGAAGGGTGTGAAGGCTTTCCTGGGCAGACCAAATGCATCTGCGAAAACAGGCACCAGAGACCCTGGGCAGCTCGGGAAGATGACCTGGTCCATTTTGACTGGACGGGATGCCTGAGGCACATGCAGGGGGTGAGGTCCTGCAGGCAGTTGGATATGGGGTGCCGGGGAGCTCTGAGCTGGAGACAAATTAGAGACTCGTTAGTACTTTGGTATTAAATTGATTTTTTTCAAGCCATGGGAGAATAAGGGTGCCCTAGAAAGAGGCTAGAGCACCGGAGAAGGTGTCGTACGTGCCCAGACGTTATTTTCTTAGTACTCACACAGCTCTAGGAGGCTTTATGACCCCCTTCCTACAGATGAGGAAACCAGGCTCTGAGACGTGAGATCATTGGTCAAATTCTTGTAACTAGTGATTTGAATCCAGGACACTGGACTGCCAATCCCAGGCTCTCTCATCTGAGAGCCCATAAACCTTTCCCTGTCTTAGAAATCTGCATTACACGTCTAGTGAGTGACGAGGAAAGTCGTATACACGTGTTGTTGACTGCTCTCCTGTCAGCGGACATTGAGGTGGTTGGCATTTGGGGCCTTAGGAATCATGCTGCAGTGACAGCTGTGTGCTCTGGGCTCAGCTCCTAGCGTGGGTGCTCCAGGAGAGCCATGGCTGCACCTCAAAATCGAGTAACTCATATCCCTGGGAGAGGCATGAGCTGAGCCCTGGGTCTCTCCTTCTTCTCTCTAGGTTTGGGCAACGTCTTTGTTTAATCTGGGCTATTTCCACAGGCAAAAGAAACGGGTGTCTTATTGTTCCAATCTATGTCTTTAATCATTATAGAGGTTGAGCATTTTCCATGTGCTTACTTGCTGTTTGCATTTCTTGTTTTGTGACTCCTTTCATAACATTTACTCATTTATTTTTGTAATAGCAGAATCATTTATTACAGTGAAAATCTGGGGGGAAAATGCCATTTCTAACCATGGCCTACTTATGGTATGTGTGACTGGATTCAACTAGATATGTGGGATAGTGTGCCATGGCTGAAAAGGCCGAAGAGGAGGCCTAAGTAGAAGAAATGTGATCTTTGTGAACTAATATCATGTAAAAAAACAAACAAACAATAGAAAACAAAATTGCATGTAAATGTATAGGTCCACACGGCAATCACGACTGTAAAAGCTGCTTTCATGTAGCTAAAGATCAAAAGAAAACTAAATGGAAATGGATGTTGTATTTGACTGGTAAAAATTTTATTTTTAACATTTATTTTATTTTACTTTTTTTAGGAAACAGTCGAGGCAAGGAGGAATAATTGTACCAGAAACCCGGAGTGATAGAATTCCTACACTTAAACTTTACCCTGAATTTCTTGGCAACTGAAGTAAAAATCGAATTATGATCGCTTACACAGTTCCTGTTTTGTGACCACTTAATCGGGAAAGACAAGGTCCTTTGTGGCACCGGGTCCTAAGCATTTCCCTTCTGGGTCTTTATGTGAAAGTCAAGAAGCGGTGAGTGGCCCATTTGCTCATAGGTCATGGAAGATGGGACTGGTGTTTAGAGAGGTTCCATTTGGGGAATTAGGGCCTGGGGGAGGCCCCCACTCTCTGACTCCTGGGGCTGAGGCAAGATGATACCCCACCCCCTTTGGATTCAGCTCCAAGCAGGAAGTCGTTCATTATGTTCTGTTGTGACAGTGCAGCTTTTTCCCCTCTCAGAGAAGCTGAATAACTCCTTGCTTTCCCCCAATAACAAATAGCTCTCTGAAAGATCATTGTTGGCACCTGTGAACTGTTTTTCTCCAAGTCAGAAAACAACTGGCTTTCATGCTGCCCAGCCTTTGGAGGACAAGCTTCCAGTGGTTCTTCATGTGATGCTGCAATGCACCCTGGGTGGTTTTCTGAGGGTGGCAGCTGCCCTGGCCCCTGCCCACCCCTCCAGATGCGTCCTGGCCCCACACCTCTCACTCACTGGCGACAGCCCCCGGGCCTTTGCACAGCTCCTGGAACACCCAAGCACCCTCCTTGCCTTTCCTGCCGCTTTGCTCAACCGACTCCTTTATGATACTTTTCTCTCTTCATACGCCTGTATTTCTTTGTTAAAACATTGGTTTTTCTCCCTGCCCTCCAGCCAATGAGCTCCCTGAGGGCAAGGAGTATGTCTGCGCATCTTTGGTGAGCAATAAATCCTTGTTGAGTGTGGGAATGGAGAAAGCCGCATTCCTAGCAGCATCATGAGAAGAGCAGAGCCTGGGGTCAGAGTCTCGCTCAGCACCACGACCACCACTGAGGTGGGCATTCCCCTTCCACGCAGCAGCTGAGGAGACTGCGGCTTACGGAAGTGGCAGAGCTGGGCCCACAAGCCCAGGGAATCCCTGAAATCCAGTGGGGCTCCCTGGGCACTGTCCTCTGCCAGCCCTGGAGCTGGCCCGGTGCTGAAAACCAATCACCTTCACTCCCGGCCCACTCACCACACCCTCTGGGTCCCTTCTCCACTCCTACACTAGGTCTTTTCCTGACTAGGAAGGCCCTAGGGGCTTTCATGTGACTAAGGTGACAAATGCAAAAAGAATTCTGCCCCTGCAAGTGGGCTGCGGAACATTAAGAGATTCCAAATTATGCTACATACACAAAATACGGAGAATGGCTGGGCTCTCCCAACTCTGCAGCAGACTCTCCTCAAACTCCCATCCTCTTGAATCTGCGCCTCCCACACAGCTCAGCACCAAATCAAGTCTCCCCTGAATGTCATGTTCATTCTCACAGGCAGTGGGGCTGCAGTGACCTGTGCTGGGCACCTCGGACACCCCCCCTTGCCTTCATGGAGCTCCTTCACATCTAGTGACAACCCCACATCATCAGGGCATGTGGTGACCAGGCAAGTCTCTCACTGGGGGCCCAGCTTATTATTCTGTCTCCCCCATGACATCTAACGATGGTAATTTTCGTGTGTCCAGCACTTTAGCGTTCCCCAGGCCTTCCTCTCTCTCCACTCACACAGCCAGTCTTGAGGCAGGCGTGCTTTCCTCTCTGTAGGACCCGTTTCACAGCAGGGGACTCGAGGACCTGCCAGCCTCCCGTGGACCAGCAGCCGGCCCAGGACACAACCTCAGCATGTCTGGTTTTGAGCCCACGTGTTTCTCACACCCCCACCCCACAGTTCCCACCAGCATAGTACCAGCCGGTTTGTCAGTGTCATGAGCTGAATTGTGTCCCCCCCAGAATCCATATGTTAAAGTCCTAACCCCCAGTAGCTCAGAAAGTGACTATATTTGGAGATGGGTCTTTAAAGAGGTGATTAAGGTAAAACGAGGTCATGTGGGTGGGCCCTAATATAATAGACTGGCATCCTTACAAGAAGAGATTAGGACACAAACACACACAGAGGGACCACCATGTGAGGACTTAGGGATGATGGCCATCGATAAGCCAAGCAAAGGAGAGAGGCCGCAGAAGAACCTACTGACACCTGGATCTTGGACTTCCGGCCTCCAGAACTGGGAGAAACAAGTTTCTGTTGTTTAAGCCGCTGCCCTGTGGTGCTCTGTTATGCAGCCCTAGAAGACAAACACTGTTAGAAAAAGAGAGGGTGAGGAAGACGTGCTGTGTCTGTGGTTTACAACATTGGACACAGACGTTAGGACCAGGGATGGAAGGGGGAGGGAGAGCACGCACATTCCAGAACATTCTAGAACCACAGCTGTCCTGGGACTCTATGGATCAGAAGAATAATGAGGGCAAATGCAAATAAAACCACCTTCATTTATTTGTATGCTAAAACACAGTTCTTGCAGTGCTGTCCTCTGCTTTGCAGGTTGACGCTCCTCCGCCACCCAACCAGAAGCCCAGAAAACAGAAACGACGGCCGGCAGAGAGCCCGACGCTGGGGGGAAGGGCATGAGTGTGGGCTGTCCTAAGAGTCCTACTGGCAAAGTGGAAACCGTGACCTCTCAAACGGATTAAAAGCATTGGAACTCATGTGGTTGAAAAAGAAGACGAAGGAGCCATTACATGGCTGAAGCAAATGCAATTTTGTTCTGACAAAATGAGAGAACTCTGATCAGGTTCTGCAAAAACTGCCCCCTGATGCCCTGAGGGCAGCTGTGGAGACTGGGATGGGACAGTCTTGCACTTGGCTTTCTGTTTGCTCCAGGACAGATTTGCATTTCGTTTGCCGTTGCCACCACAGATACAGGAATGAAGTTGTGGAACCGTGAGTGGGATTATAGGGAGAATCTATTCTTTTCCCACCTTTTTTGGAGGAGTTCCCCACTTAAGAGCCTCACAGAAACGAAACTCATTTCTCCCACGCCAGCCTCCCTTAAAGCAAGGGTGCTGGCCAGTGACCACGGCGAGCCAATCATGGAACTGCCCAGATTTCAAAGAGGGAGCTGTGATGCTGAGGGACTCTGATGGAAAGAAGCAGGGTTGGTGGTGAAGCCATTTTGTTGGCAGTTAGAAGCAGCAGCAGCAGAAAAACGTGGACCTTCTGGGGTGGGCGCTGGCAGCAGAGCCAGCCGTGACCTCCGGTGTTGAGTGGCACGATGGTAGGTGGCAGTGACATCGCCTGACTGGTTTTGTGGCCTGAATTTGGCTGTGGCCCTGGCTTTCCTCCACATGTCCCTATTCTAGCCCAGTTTCTAGGCTTGGTCCGCGGTGCTCCTGAGGATACTAGGAGCTGCCCAATACCATTTCAATAAATGTCTTCCGATTTACATCAGCCAGACCTGGTTTCCGGTGCTTGCAATGGAGGGTCCTGACTGATACTGGGATGGTTACAGAATTAAAGGAGTGCACATTTGCCTAAAGAGGCGGACACTGAAAACAGTGGCCCTAATTTCACCGCGTCGATTTAATATCTGAACATGACTTTGGTTGCCTGTGGTGGAGAGAAAGTTAATTTGTAGTTGGGTTGCGAGATAGTTGGGTGGAGTTAAGCAAAGTTTGTATATAGAGAGAAAGGGTATATGAATGTACTAAGCAGCCAAGGGGTGGAAAGGAGTGGGTACCTTTCGGGAATTAAGCCCAGCTCATGACTCTCTCCTTTGAGAACTGTACCCTTTATTACAATTTTTGTAGGTTTTTAAAGTACAGATCTTACATCTCACTTCTTTAGTTCTCAGCACTTTATATTTTATCATTCTGAATGGAGTACTTTTCCATCACGTTTTCTAACTTGTTACTGTTGGTATAAAGGAAAACTATAAGCTTTTACATGTTCATTATATACAACTATGTACACTATATATAATTACATCAGTTGCCATGAGATTTATAATAGAAGCAGAAACATAAATGGAAACATAACTAGTGTGTAATATAGAGGAATTGTTAAGTAAATATATGACATTCCCACTATGGAATATTCATAAATATGAAGATTTGCGGCAGAGGTTTTTATTAAATAAAATAAAAATGAAATCAGAACTTAAAATTGTATGTCTACTAGTCTTTGTTAAAATATATAAATATGGAGAAATATTGGGGAGAACGGCAGTTTCATTAGGATAATGACATTTGTAGATATTTCTGCACCAAATATGTTTTACTCTCTACATATATTACTTTTTCATTAAAGAAAAAAAAAATCTGAACTAGGCCATCCCAGTGGTTCTGCAGAACTTGGTTTTTGTAAAACCAGCCATTGTTTCTTTGCTTTGTTTTTTTGGTTTGTTTGTTTTTTGTAGGCTTATAATATCCTTTTAATTAGAACCACGCTGCAGAAAATTGGGAAGATGAAGGAAGAAAATGTATCCACCATCCCATTCTCTTGATACAACTGGAACAGGGGTGTGTTTATTTCCAGTGTTTTATATGCACTGTTTACACAGCTCATCTCAGGGCACACAGTCTTGTAACCTGATTTCCTTAATTAACATCCCATCACACACATGCTTTGTGTTACTACAAAGCCTCCATTCCTGCTCAGTGGGCAATAAAACATCATCGAGTTGGGAAAACGTCATCGACCCAGGCTCCTATTACATATTCGAGTTGATTCCAGTTTCCTTGCTATTATAAGAAATACTGCAAGGACAGTTTATTTGTTCATGAGTCTTTCCGCATTTTGGGATTGTTTCTTCAGGACAGAGTCCTAGAAGTCGGAGGATGGGTCAAAGGGCACACACGGCTCTAATGAGCATCTGTCTCTAAGTTGGGTCAGCCACCTGCCGTTCACTGGAAGGACAAATGGTTTTAATTAAAGGCCCAAAGTTTCCTCAGAGGTTCCAGCTGTGTGGCTGGGGGAGCGCGGGGGTCTTTGCAAGCAGAGCAATCTCGTTAGACTGCATGGTTGGCGCAGACAGTCTCCATAGGTAGTGTTCTGCTGAAAGGAACGCAACAATCTTTTGCACTGACTCATGTTTTAGGAAAATCTACGTAGCTGGGAGCCTTACAAAATGCCTGCTTTGCTTAGCAAGGAGCAGGTCCCCCAGACCTTCTCTGGATCTGGGCTTGGGAACCTCCGTCATCCCTCCTCACCACCATGTGGCAACTCGGAATTTATGAAGTGCCTTCTTCTCTCTTTGCCTCACATGGTCTCTGTTCTACGAGTCTTCAATGGGTGAAGGGACTTGCCTGCGATTACACAGTAACTAAGTGGCAAAACCCTCACGGACCTCACAGTCTGGGAAAGACCTACGCTGGCCATTTCAGTGCTAGGGAGAAGGGTGGGCACCCCAAGAGGCAGGCTGCAGGGGCGAGGGGCTCTCAGTGTTTGTTGTCCAGGAGGGGTTTGCCAGGTGGGCAAGGAAAGAAGGAGTCACGAGAGGAGAGCGCGGTGCGTTTGGGCGCATGGGGCCTGGGCCTGGCTCAATCTCCTGCATAAAGACAAGTGTGAAAAGCAAATCCC
Organism: Rhinolophus sinicus; assembly: GCF_057876585.1. NCBI lineage: Eukaryota > Metazoa > Chordata > Mammalia > Chiroptera > Rhinolophidae > Rhinolophus > Rhinolophus sinicus. The sequence continues at coordinate 5,497,064 of NC_142501.1, forward strand.
AAAGGAAAATAATCAGGATTCCTCTGTGCACGTAGAGCACCAAGGGACAGGGTTAGAGACCACGGCCACCTGGCACGGGCTCCTGATGGCCAAGAGCGAGCTTTATCCTCACAGACTTCTGTTTAAACAGTGCCTCTCCCCCTCATTGGCTGGATGACCTGAGGCAAGTCACTTATCTGCTCTTGGCTGCAGTGGCTTCTTTATAAAGCAGGGTGACTGACAGCACCCTCATACTGGTGTTGGGGGGACTATGCCAATAACGTATGTGAAGTTTTAGATCTGTTCTCAGCACGCAGAGTTTGGTAAGTGTTAGCACTGGGGGCAGGAGCACACTCTGCCAGGGCACAGGTGGCCTCCTCTCGATGTCCCACACTCGTCTACTGGGCCCCTTGCCTTCCTTTTGGCCACTTGGCTTTGCTCCTGTTTGTGGGGCCATGAGGTGAGTGTGGCCAGGAGACGTTACAAGACACCAGGCCAAGCCCCACGGCCATGCCCAAGGTCCAGCCAGCCCCACGCCCGCCCCTCCTTCCCATGGTGCCTGGAACAGCTGAGCGATAGCAGAGGGATCTTGCTGCATCCTGCGGGCTCCCTGCTGTCTGCGCACGCCCAGGACCTCAGACTGCCACACGAGGCCCCTGGGACACTCTGCCCCATCCGTTTCCTTCAGTTTCATCCTCAGCCTCTTCTCTCTGAATACCCAGCAAATTACTCATTCATCCATCCATGCAACGAGCATTTTATTGAATATCTACTATGTTCCAGGCATTGTCCTAGGTGCAGAAGTGAGCCAAACAGACAAAATCCTGCCTCCATGGAGCTGACGCTCTGGAGGGTAGAGTTTCCATTCAGACACGAACGATCCTTCCTTTGCTTACAGCTGCCATTTCCTCACCGGGCAGGCCCTTTCCCTCCAGCAAATCCATCCTCACCCTTCCAAAGGTACCCCTCTTGGGAGCAGTGTCATCACAGGGTGGGACAGCCCAGCATTGCCCTTCTGACCCACCCTGATATAGGCTGCTGCATCACACCAGAGAACACGGCTCCAACTTTATCTTTGGTTTTAGTTTCAGTCTTAATAGAAAATGTGCAGTGTTTACTCTGACACAGGAAAAGTCAGCCTGTGTCTTGGGTTTCACAATTTATGAGGCTGATGTCATTACAACCATATTTGATGTGTCCTCACATTTCAGACCACCAAACGTCTTTAATTCCCTGTGGGGTGCGGCGCTGTCATCAGGCACAGGTTGGGTGGCCTGTGGGGCATGTCAGATGCAGGCTTTCTCTCCCATTGGCCCTCCTCTGGGTCTCCACGGGTCCTTCTCCCCTGGGTCTCGCACTTGCCAGCCTGTCCTGCCATGGGCTGCTTGCCCATCTTCCTCACCACTGGGTAGGGGGCCCTTTGCTCATCTCAGGGACCCCAGCTCAGGGCTTGCCTGGACAAAATACACATTTGTCCTGCGTTTGCCCACATTTACTGTTCCCTGTAAGTGTGGGGAATGAACAGACAAGGCTGACCTGTGACTGTGCCTAACCGGCCCCGCCCAGCATGCCCTGGGCTGTGCGTGTGTCCCTCCACCTGTGGCCTGAGCCTCTGCAGCTGCCATCTGCTCACATCCGTGGACTTCATACTCAAATGCAGACTCAGCCGAGCTCTGGCAAGTCAAACACAGTCCCCAAACAACCCTGTGAGATAGGAACGTTGTGCCACTTTACAGATGGAGAAACTGGGGCTCAGAAAGGCTGGGGCTTAGCGAGTGTCATGCAGCCAGTGAGAGGTCGAGCTGGGTGCTTCCTTTCCCCGGCCCTCCTGGCTCTAAGTCTGGAGCTCAACCTGCTACAGCATCAAGAATGGACAGGAGACTCAACTGGGTTGGCATGCTTCGTCTTCCCGAACTTTTAATCTTGGCGAGGAGGAAGACAGGGGTCAGACGAGGTGTGGCAATTCTCCGAAAGAGCAGCTGGGTGGCTCAGAATGGGTAGAGTGGATGGTCAGTGGTCCCTTGAAAGAACCTGGGACAGTATCTTGCAAGCAGACCTCAGCGAAGCTGCACAGCCAAACCTGGATTTCCAAAATGGGATTTTGGCAAATTCTGTAAACCCCATTTTAGTCATATTAAAGGGACTCAAAACCAGAGGAAAATTGAGAATCCCACCACCCAGCTCACTTTTTACTGTTCCCCTCTGGTTCTTGTTCATGTGCATGGGGGACTATTACCATTGTGATCTGGTGCAGCTACACTTGTGTATTTAGTTTTTTCAATTAAGCATGATTAAAAAAAAAAAAAAAAAAAAAAAGCAAATACAATACATGGATTAACTATGCAGGAGACATTCTTTTTCTACTCTTTACGTTGGAGTAAGTGGTAGATCATCAATGTTTCCAAAGCATCAATTAGAAAAGCGTGGATAAACTGCTTTTCTTAAAATCGTAGTTTTAAGGCCTCCAAGAGCAGTTGAAGCAATAAGGCTTAGATTAGATTAGCTTCCAGCGTTGGGAGACCTCAAGGTAACTGACAATCTCCAGCCATTGTTTTTTCTGAGGCCTAAGGACTGGACTGCTCCTGGCAGTGAGCTTCTGTCAGGGGAAAGGGAAGCCAGTAAGTATTTGCTTGGTTACGTGGGAGCGTGGCAAGGAAACTCAAGGGGGTTTGGATGCACAGCCCACTTTTTCTGGTGGCTACTTGCTGAGTTCTGGTGCTGTGCAGGGACTTGGGGAGCGAGGAGGATGTCGGAAAGGCAGATTGGGGCTTAGGACACAAAAGACCAGCCTGAGAGGAGACCTCCCTCATACATGCCGCCAGTCTTCCTGCTTCACATGTTTGCCAGTTGATGAAGCTACTAGGGCAGGAGGTGGGAGAGGTGGGCCGTAGCCTCTGGAGGACAGAGGTAGCTTTCCTGTAGTCTTTCAGGGCTGAGGAGACAAAGTCCCACCATGTTTTCAATCAAAAGCTCAGGGAGGCATGATGTGTGAAGAAGGACACCCCAGAGACAAACTGAGTATGACTAACTCTACAATCCAGCCCCCTCCCTGCTCAATTTCTGGTTGGATTGAGGTGAAAAGCCCCTCCTACTCTTTATCCAATCGAGACAGTTTTGTACTTAGCATTTTTCACTTACGCAGGAATGTTTTGAGGAGGTGAGAAAGTACCATCACCAGAGGAGAATAAAGTCACCAAGGGCCTCCTTACTTTCCATGCATGATGTCTAGCATTCAGTTAAAATTACTAGACATGAAAAGACTGAAGAAAATCTGACAAATAATGAAGAGAAAGACAGGGAGGACGCACAACCACAGTTGACCCAGATATTGAAGTTAGCTGACAAGGACTTTAAAATAATAATGATATGTATGTCAAAGAAAATAAAGGACAATGAAAACAAAATAACGAAAGGTAGATTTTTTTCAGAAGAAAATTGGAATCTTTAGCGATAAAGAACCAAATAACTAAACTGATATTCTAAGAATGAAAATTTAAGAACTCAGTGAAAAGATAACAACAGATGAAGACACAGCAGAGCACAAGAAAGTTGAATTCAAAGACAAGTCAATAAAAAATATGTAAAGTGAAACAGAAAATAAAGAAGAATGGATTTTATAATGCACGGAAGATAAAAGACCTATGGGACATAATAAAAAAATCTAACATACATGTAATTGTAGCCTCAGAAAAGGGGGGGCAGGGGGCAAAAGCAATACTCAGTATGGCAAGAATTTTCCAAAAACAATGAAAGATGCCAACCCACAGATTTAAGAAGCTCAACTTACCCCAAACAAGATAAACACAAAGAAAACCACGTTCTAAGCACAGAATAGTCACTGTTGAAAAACAAACACAAAGAAAAATCTTAAAAGCAGCTGAGGGTGGGAGTGGGGGTGGGGAAATACATTATCTTCAAAAGAACCTCGACAAACTGGGGTGCGGACAGGGAGGGGACGTGGGGAGCACGAGAGCATCCTGTGCTGATTGCATAGACAGAAAGATGCATCAGACACGGTCCCTCCCAAAGGAGCTCACAGTCTAGGGATGAAACAGAATTTCAATTCTGTGTGATTAGCTTATGCCACGTGGATGAACAGGAGGACGAGGAGATCCAGATGAGGGGAGACAGGTACCCAGACTGGGGTGCCGGTAGTCTTCCCGGAGGGAAGATCTGCCCAGGGTCCTGAGGGACAGGTGAGACCCACCTAGGGAAGAGAGGAGGATGTTTCAGGTAGATGCCACCAACCTCCCGAAGGCTACCTCCACCCCATCGCCTGGGCCTTCAGGAGTGTAAGGTCCCTTTTCCTCAGGATCCCCCAGACTTCTCTTGGGAATCCATAGGCTCCCCTCCTCCCCACACACAGGTTTTGAGGAGGGAACAGGAGCGGGCACAGGCCCTACCGGGAACTTGCAGCTCCAGTGCTCTCTTCTTCCCCTCTCTGGGATCTCTCTCTCCAAGCAAAGCAGCTTTTTGGATTTCAAGTCACCATGTCAGCTCAGAGTTCCAAAAGTCCGTTTTGGAAGTGAGGGCTGTACAGCATCCTTTGCTCTGAGGCATGGGTCATATTCCTGGGGACCTACCCATTTAACGGACCTCTTAGTATCCAAAATTTTCAAATCATCCAGTTAGCTGACATCTACTAAGCACCTGACACTGTCGGACACTGAGCTAGGTACCGAAAATTAAGGAATGAATGCGTCCACGGCCTGCCCTTGGGGAAGATACTTAAAGAGAAACATTTGGGGGCCAACCATGGGGTAAATGGCTTTTGCAATAAATGGCTCATTCTTTTTTTCTGCTAGTGGGGTTGGCTGTAGAAGCAGGTTTGGCCAGCACTTTTAACAACCTGCACTGCTCCCAGCACACGTTCATTATTGGTATAAAAGAACATTGGAACAGAGACTATTCAAAATGCATGAAAAAAATTGGAGGTGTAAAAATCTCATCATTTTATGCCTCATCTCAAATGCTGGTTTTCCAGGTTTAAGTTTTGGCAATTTAGAGTCACCGTGGGGACGTAGGCCAAACAAGTAAAAAGCAAGCCTACACTACAAAAAAAAAAAAAAAAGGATATATTAAAGACTATCATTATCTATGCAAAACTGAGCCCTGAAACCAAATCTACAGCCTTCCCCGGAGAATGTATGTACTTTTTATGGCAGGTTTTACACACACCCAATCTTTTTCTGTGCATGAAAATCACTTTAATAAAACCTCCCCACACACTCACGTTCTAGCAAGAGAGCATCTGTTGGTAATTCTCAGGTCTTATGACTTCATTCTGAAGCCAGGGAAAATTCAAAAGATATTTTTTAAGCTTTAGTGGGAAAATGAAACAGCCCATAAAGATGTGAGACCTACTTTAGAGAGACAAGTAAGAATTGGTTTATAGTTATACAGCATTTGTGAGACTTCAAAGCTGGTCCAACACAATGGGTTGAAACACTGAAGTCACCACCGAAACTTAGAGTGAGGGACCATGCTGCCTATATGACCCTCTGTGCTGTCACAGGACAACAGGTCAACTCCCCTCTAAAAACGCCATGCACTAATGGCGCATCGATGAGTTTGGAAAAGACCAGTTCCACATGAGCAATTTCCCCCGAGTCTCGAAATTTATCCCTTCAAAGCGACAAGCCCTGGTTTTCTTATTTTGACACTTTTGAGTGGAAGGAATTCCAAAATGCGGAATACATTTCCATGCCTTTAGGAACAGAGCGTGAGCTTATTTCATTATGTTTTGCTTTGATGGTTTCTGCTTATCAGTACTCAGGCCGGAGTCATCAAGGGCAGGCCTGTGTCTGGTTCATCCTTCAGCACCCGGCTCACGGCCCAGCCCAGCACACACACGCAGAGATGGTTTGCCGATGGACCTTTCCACCAGCGAGACTCAGAAGATACTGAGACAAGGAGAGCGGTGGCAGCAGTCCAGGATGGATGACGACAAGTGCCGTGACCTCTTCTCAAAGAATCTGCCCCCCAAACACTGAGGGTATGAGCGAAGGTGTCAAGACAACCCAGAGAGAGAATTTCAGCTCGTGCACACTGATGGCCTGCGAGCCAGGAAATGCTGTGCCAACATTGTGCACTGCCAGCAAGCATCCTAAGTGGGTTGGATGGGCTGGCAAGAAAGACACCAGGTATTGCCCACCTACCTACCTATACCTTTGGGTAAGTATCTACCACTTTGCTGGGCAATAGGTACATCATACCATCATTCTCCCCACCCCCCTTTTTTTAATGTGCTCATGCTTTATTGGAAGCTTGCGATCTCAGGGTAGTAAGAGAGGGAGAGAAAATAAGTGAGGTCAGAAGGAAGGAAGAATCAATGTAAGGAGAGCAATGACCAGACCCATATATGTGGGGTGATCAAAAAATACGGTGAATGTTTAAATAAAAAAATTATTACAGTAAAAGACACATTGCTATTAATCTCCCTCAAAATACTCCCCCTTGCTTCAAACACTTTTATCCCATCATTCTTGCCACTTTCTGAAGCAGTTCTGGAAGTCCTTTTTCATGAGTGTCTTTACTTCATCCTCCATCATGACAATGCTCTGTGTCACACATTGCTTCTGGTACATGACAATTTCTGTCAAATAAAAACATTATGGTGTGTCCTCATCCACCTTATTCACTGGATCTGGCACCGTGCAACTTCTGGCTCTTCCCCAAAGTCAAAATGATTCAGGACATCGAGGCAGCCACAACAGCACAACTAAAGACACTCACAAAAGAGAACTTCCAGAACTGCTTCAGACAGTGGCAAAAAAAATAGGATAAGTGTGTTCGAAGTGAGGGGGAGTATTTTGAGGGAGATTAATGGCAATGTGTCTTTTACTGTAATAATTTTTTAAAAATTTAAACACTCACCATATTGTTTGATCACATCTTGTACGTACATTTTTAATTTCTAAATAGGACAGAGTTCATAAGGTGTCCTCTGGCATCGTCTCTGTGTCCTAACCAAATATGGAATTAGATTTGTTTATAGGGGTTGTGAACCAAAGGCCTGCAGGCAAGACCCACAAATATGTTTTTAAAGTTTGCACACTTCACTCCCTAGCCACAGGCCCTTATTGTTTAGACCTTGCTGTTTCAGCTTATGTTACCAGCCCAGCCTTGGAGCCATTTGAATTTGCAACTCTTGGTCTAGAAGCACAAAATCACTCATTCCACATGTACTAAGTATCTACTGTGTTTATAGAAGGTTTGAGGGATAGAGGGAAGATTCAAAGATTAATAAATAAATTATAGCAAACATTTAAAGAATAAAATAATACCGAGTTACGCAACCTCAGAAAATAGAAGAGGAGGGAACACTTCTCAGCTCATTTTATAAGGCCCGCATTACTTGCTTATCAAAACCAGATAAGGATACTACAGGAAGGAAATTGTAGCTCAATAGCCCTTGTGAATGTAGACACAAAAATCGTTAACAAGATACTATTAAATCAAATCCAGCAATATGGGAAAAGGATAACACATCATGACCCATGGAGTTATCAAAGAAATGCAAGGTAGGTTTGGTGTTTAAAAGTAATCAGTGTAATTCACCACATTGATATAAATCATATAATCATTTCAGTGTCTACAGAAAAAGCACTGGACAAATTTCAACATCCATTCATGAGAAAAAGTCTCAACAACTGAGGAATGGAAAGGAGACCCTCCCCCCTGATGAAGGTCATCTACATTGCCGCTCAGTGAGTGCTGAAGGACACCTGGATGGCTTCTGGTTTGGGACCATTAAGAATAATGGTGCTACGAACATTGGTGTACAGGTTTTTGTGTGAACATAAATCCTCATTTCTCTGGGATAAATACACAGGAAGACAATCACTGGGGCATATGGTAGTTGGCTATTTAATTTTTTAAGAAACTGTCAAATTATTTTTCCAGAGTGGCTATACATTTTACATTCCCATCAGCAACGTGTGATCCAGTTTCTCCACATGCTCACCAGCACTTGGTGTTGTCACTATTTTTTTTATTTTAGCCATTTTGATAGATGTGTAGTGAATCATCCTACTATGGTTTTAATTTGCATGGCCCTACTAGCAAATGATCTTGACCATCTTATCATGTGCTTCTTTGTCTCCTGTATATTCTCTTTGGTGAAATGTCTCATCATGTCTTTTGTCCATTTTCTAATTGAATTGTTTGAGTTTTTTACTGTTGAGTTTTGAGAGTTCTTGATATATTCTAGATACTAGTCCTTTGTTGGATATGTGTCATGCGGGAGACCCTGCTCGCTGCGCCATTTGTCGTGCGCGGAGGCCTTCTCGCTGCGCCATCTTTCAGGCGGGGCGGCCTGCGGGGTCTCTGCTCCCGCTCCCCACACAAGAACGCAGGATATGGTGAGGCCGAAAAGGAACACCCACGGAGCCATAGGTAGGGGAGTCTTACCACTATGGTCTCACTGGAGGCTGGGCCCACCGGACGCATGACCTGCCGGCCGCCTTTCTGCCAACCGACCGACCGACGACTCTCCTCCACTCTCTCGACTCTGTTCCTCTCTCTCGGCTCTCCTCTTCCGCTCTCCTCAGCCCTCCTCTTCCGCTCTCCTCGGCCCCCCTCTGCAATCCTCCGTAGTTGCAGCAGTTATACCAGTGGCCAATTGGCTAACTGGCCACAGCCGACGGCCAATCACCACAGCCGACGGCCATTCACCACCCGAGCTAGCACCCTTCCACGTGAGGCCGAGAGCCTGTAAACTACTTTTTGGGGCTCTGTCCCCACAATATGTTGTTTGCAAGTATTTTCTCCCAATCTGTAGCTTGTTGTTTCATCTTTTTAACAGGGTTTCTTCACAAAGCAAACATTTTGAATTTTGATGTGTCAGATTTATGAATTATTCCTTTTCTGAATAGGAATAATTCCTATTCCAAGAGTCTTTTGGTGTCAACTCTTGGAACCCTTTGTCTAGTCCTAGATTCCAAAGATTTTCTCCTATGCTTTTTTCCAAAAGCTTTATAGTTTACATTTAAGCTTGTGATCCACTTTGAGTTAATTTTTTAATTAGTGTGAGACTTAGGTCGAGGTTTATTTTTTCCTCTGATGCACGTCCAATTGTTTCAGCACTATTTGTAGAAAAGGCTATCTTCCCTCCATTGAATTACTTTGCACCTTTGTCAAAAATCAATTTGGTGTACTTGTGGGAGTCTATTTCTAGGTTCTCCATTCTGTTTCATTGACCTACGTGTCTATTCCTCTGGCAGGACTACGTAGTTTTAATTACTGTAGCTGTACAATATGTCTTCAAATTAAGAACATGATTTCTTTCACTTTATTCTTCCTTTTCAAAATTGTTTTTGAAGCTGTTGTAGTTCTTTTGCCTTTCCTATAAATTTTAGAAATCTTGTCTATATCTATATATTGTTTATGTCTTCCTGGAATTTCGACAGGAATCGCATTAAACACTTATACCAATTTGGCGAGAACTGACATCATTACTGTGTGGTGCCTACGAATCTGTCAATGAAGTATGTGTCTCCATTTACTTAGATCTTTAATTTCTTTCATCAGCACTGTATCATTTTCAGTGTATATGTCCTGTACATGTGTTATTAGATTTATGCCTAAGTATTTTTCTTTTTTTTGAGTGATTATAAATGGCATTGTATTCTTTCAATTTTCATGTCCACATGTTCATTGTATGCAGAAATAAAATAGATTTCCGTATGCTTATCTTGTATCTCAAGATATTTCTGAACTCACTTATTAGTTCCGGAGTTTTTGTAGAGTCCTTGGGATTTTCTATGTAGCAAATGATGTCATCGACATGTAAAGACAGTTTGTTTTTTTTTCGTTTCCAATCTGTATGCCCTTTTCTTCCTTTTCTTGCTGTAATACATTGGCTACAACTTCAGGCATGGTCTTGGATAAGAGTGGTAAGAGCAGACATCTTTGCCTTGTTCCTGATCTTAAGGAGAAAGCATTAACCATTAAGGATAAGGTTAGCTGCAGTGTTTTTTTTTGTAGAGATTCTTTATAAAGTTCCCCTCTATTCCTATTTTCTGAGAATTTTTAATGAATGGGGTTGAATTTTGTCAAGTACTTGTTTTGCATCAATTGATATGATCACATGATTTTTCTTCTGTAGCCCATTAATAAGTGGATTGGTTGATTTTCAAATACTGAACCAGGTTTTCATCCCTGGAATAAAGCCCACGTGGTCATGATATGCAATTGTTTCTGCACATTGCTAAATTCTACTTACTAGTATTTTGGATTTTTTCATCTATATTCATGAGGAATATTGCTCTGTAGTTTTTTGTTTCATTTTTAAAAAAAATTATACTGTTTTTATCTCATTTGTGTAAATGTTTAATTCTTCTTTAAACATTTGGCAGGACTTTTCAGTATAACCATCTAGATTTGAAAGCTTCTTTTTTAGGAGTTTTAAAATTATGAATTCAATTTCCTTAATAGTTATAGGGCTGTTCAAATTATCTATTTCATATTGGGTGAGTTGTGACAGTATGATTTTTTTTTTTTTTGCAAAGATGATCCATTTCATCTAATGTGTCAAATTTATATTTGTAGGTTTGCTCATAAAAGTCCCTTATTGTCCTTTAGAGTCTATAGAGTCTGTAGTGATATGCCCTGCTTCATTCCAGATTTTGATAATTGATACAGTCTCTCTTTTTTAAAAATCTGTCTGTGTTGCTAGAAGTTTGTCAGTTTTATATTTTCAAAGAACCAGCTCCTAGTTTCATAGAGTTTCTTTATTTTCAATTTCATTGATTTCTGCTCTTTATTATTTCCTTCCTTCTGCCTGCTTTGGGTTTATTTTCCTCTTCCTTTTATGAATTCTTGAGGTGGACTCTTAGATTATTTTTTTTTTAACTTTTATTTGTTTTAAGTGTGTTTTTCCAGGACCCATCAGCTCCAAGTCAAGGAGTTGTTTCCATCTAGCTGTGGAGGCCACAGCTCACAGTGGCCCATGTGGGGATTGAACCGGCAACCTAGCTGTTAAGAGCACTGTGCTCTAACTAACTGAGCTAACCAGCCACCCCTTTTACATTATTGATCTGAGGCTTTTCCTCTTTCCTGACATACCCATTCAGTGCTATAAATTTCCCTCTTGGCACTGCTTTAGCTGAGTCTCACAAATTTTAGTATGTTGCATTTTTTTATTTTAATTCAGTTCAATGTATTTTTGACTTCCCTTTGACCCATGATTCTTCTTTGACCCATGATTATTTAGAAGTATGTTGTTTGAAACTCATAGACACAGACAATAGTTTAGTGGTTACCAGAGGGTAGGGGGGTGGGGGGTGGGAGATGAGGGTCAGGGGGATCAAATATATGGTGATGGAAGGAGAACTGACTCTGGGTGGTGAACACACAACGGGATTTATAGATGATGTAATACAGAATTGTACACCTGAAATCTATGTAATTTTACTAACAATTGTCACCCCAATAAATTTAAAAAAAAAAAAAGAAGTATGTTGTTTAGTTTCCAAGAGTTTGGAGATTTTCCTGTTATCTTTTGATTATTCATTTCTTGTTGTCTTCCGCTGTAATTAGAGAACAGACTCTATGATTTCAATTTCTTTAATTTTTTTGAGGTTTGTGCTATGGCCCAGGATATGGTTTATCTTGGTATTTGTTCCCCAGCAGTTAGAAGGATGTGTGTTCTGCTATTGTTGGATGGGGTGGTCTATAAATGCTGTTTAGACACTATTAGTGGATAGTGTTTTTGAGTTCTTCTGTACCTTTTTCGATATTCTGTCTAATTGTGCTACCAACTATTGAGAGAGGCATGTTGAAGTCTCCAAATTAATTGTAGATTTATCTATTTCCCCTCACAATTTTCAGTGTTTGCCTCACATATTTTGCAGCTCTGGTCCTTGATGCACAAACATTTAGGATTGGTATGTCTTATGGGTGGATTTGCCCTTTTATTATTATATAATATCTCTCTATCTCTGGTAATTTGCTTTGCTGTGAAGTCTACTTCATCTGATATTAACATAGCCACCTGCTTTCCTTTGATTAATATTTGCATAATTTATCTTTTTATACCCTTTTTATTTTAACCTGCCTATATCATTGTGAGTTTCTTGTAGACAGCACAAAGCTGGGTCATAGTCAAAATTTATTCTGCCAATGTCTGTCTTTTAATTGTGTTTATATGGTAAATGACCATTTACATTTAATGTAATTATTGTCAAGTTAGGCCTTAAGTCTGCCCTTTTGAAACATGTGTTCTATTTTCAGTTTCTCTGTTTTCTTTTTCTTGTCATCCTGTGCATTACTTGAACATTTTTTCAGAATTCCATTTTCATTTATATATAGTTTTGAATATATTGCTTTGTATAATTACTTTAGTATTTGTTCTAGGTATGACATTATATACATACATAACTTAGCACAGTCTATTGGTGTCATTTTACCAGTTGGAGTGAAGTATAGAAATCTTATCTCCTTTCAGGTTTCTTTACTCTTTCCCATTTATAATTGTCTTGACTATTTCCTCTCTATATATTAGAACCACATCAGACAGTGTTGTACTTTTAGCTTCAATGTCAAACATAACTTAAAAAACTCAACAGGAGAAAAAAAAAACATTGTAGTTCCCCATATTTTTGCTTAGTTTCCTGATTTTCCAAAAGTTCCTTATTTTATTGTTTCCTTTCTGTTTAGGAAACTTCCTTTAGTAAATTTTTTAGAAGTCTACTAACAAAAATTTCTCTTAGTTCTCCTTCATCTGATAAAGTCTTGGTTTTCCTTTCATTCTCTGAAGAATGTTTTCTCCTAGTATAGAATTCTGAATTCTTTCCCCCAGCCCTTGTTAAATGTCGCCACTTCCTTCCAACCTCCATGATTTATGATGAGAAATCTGCTATCATTTGAATCATTTCCCTTGCTGAATTCTTTCTCTCTCACTGCTTTCAAATTTTCTTTTCTTTTCTTTAGTTTTTGGAATTTTGTCTATGATGTGTCTTGGTGTGGATTTCTTTGAGTTTATTGTGTTTGGAATTTGCTCAGCTTCTTGAATCTATAGGTTTATGTCTCTTGCCAAATTTGGGAAGTTTTCAGTTATTATTTCAGCTCCACCCTTTCTCTCCTCCATCCAGGACTTGATGTAACAAATATTAGATCTTTTGTTGTAATCCCATGGGTCCCTGAGGCTCTGTTCATTTCTTTTTCCAATCTATTGTCTCTTGGTTGTTCATACTGGGTAATTTCTGTTGTTCTATCTCCCAGATTCACAGATTCTTTCCTTCTTATATCTTCTGTTTCTTTGCTAAGACTTTCTACTTTTTAATTTGTTTTAAGCGTGTTCATAATTGCTTGTTGAAGCATTTTTATCATGGGTGCTTTGCAGTCTATGTCTAACAGATAATCTAACATCTTTGTCATCTCAGGGTTGATATCTATTTATTGTCATTTTTCATTCAGTTGGAGATCTTTCTGGTTCTCGGTATGAGGAGTGATTTTCAGTCGAAACCTGGACATTCTCCTCATATTCCATATGAGAGTCTGGGTCTTATTTAAACCTTCTGTTCCAGCTGGCTTTCTCTCACGTCGCTCTGGCAGTGGAAGGGGGGCCTGTCTCATGACTGCCAGGTGGAGAGAGAAGTCCTGGTTTCCTGCTTATCCTTTACTGACACCCGAGACGGGGTGCTCCTCATTCCCACTGGGTGGGGGTGCAAGTTCTGGCTCCCCACTAGGCCTCCACTAAAAGCTCCCTGGCCAGGAGAGATAGAAGTGCTTTGTGACTTCTCCCCACCTGGAGCCACAGGGGAGGGGGAGGGGTGACCTTGTTCCTGCTGGGCCATGGTGAAGGTCCTGACTCTCTACCAGGCCTCCTCTGACAAAATCCCTGTGGGGAGGAGGGGAGAGACTGTGTCTGCCAAGTGAGGGTAGACGTACAGACTCCCCATGTGTCTTTAGTGACCCAGGGAGAGGTTACTGGCTGGTAGGGATAGCAGTGCTGGCTCCCCACCCAGCCCTCTCTGACACCAGCCAGTGGGGATGCGGGAACACCTCTTCACCTCCTGGTGTGGATGTGGGTGGAGCCGGCTTCCTTCTGTGCGTTTAGCTAAAGTAGGGCAGTTATTGTGTAAAAGTTTTCTGTCCTGCGGGGCTGCCCTCTCCTGGTCCTCGGCTAGAGACAGCAGGCTTTTGTTGGGCTTTTGTTCGTCTGTGCCTGTTGGCATTTCCAGAAGCCAGCTTCTTCAGCTCCAAGTTTGGGATGTATGAGGCCAAAGAAATCCCTGGGAGCACGCCCTGCGTGGCTCGGTGGGCCCGGCAGGCCCCTCGTCAGCCCACCTGCTTCTCTCCACCTCAGAATCTTTTTACATTTGTTTTATGTCCAACGTGCAGAGGTTTTCATAGTACTTCGTGGGACCAATAGGGAAAAGTACGTTTACTCCATCTTTCCAGAAACAAAAAATCTGTCATTTTTGCAACTGCCTGGAAATCTATAAGTATTTCAAAATAAAAAGTTAAAAGGGAGTTTTAACATAGGCATCTCACCAATTTGTTCCAGTATCAGAATCCAAGAAAGATATCTACTCTAAAAGAAGAAAGCTTCCATCGATGCGGTCACTGTGTGATAAATCCCAAAGACCAGCTGTTCAGAGGCAGGAGAAGGTGGGGGTCGGCTGGGGGGCTGGCACCACCGGGAAGGGGGTTTGTCATGGCAGTGGTGACCAGTACCCTGAACAGCACCAACAGTACCCAGAGAGTCAGGGCTGGGCAGGCGGCTTGGACAGGCCTGTGGGTGGCATCTCAGAAGTTTATGAAGCACTTTTCAAATGAAAAGCCTCATTCCTGCTAACCCCAGGGTGGGGGGCCGTCCTCCAATGCCCGACTTTGATTCTGAGGCAGATGCAAGCCCAGGAGACACACAAGGGTAGGATATTAGAGCCGGAAGGGTCCGTGGGGACCATCTGCCTGGCCCTCCTCTACAGCAGGAAACGAGACCACAGCCACACAGCTGGAGCGAGACGGAGGGAAGCTGAGCCCAAGCAAGGCTGTCTGGCTGGGCGGGAGGCCAGACTGAAGGAGAGGCCCGCAGTGGGGGCCCAGCTGGCCTGCCGGACTCCAGGCTGGAGATGGGAGCATCTGGAAAGCATCATTTGCCTCCACCAATCAGTGTTTAAAGGCCAAACAAAGCCACAGTGAGCACAGCCAGGTTAGGTTTTTTGTTTTTTTTTCCTCCCAAGTAGAACAGCACGTCTGGGTGTTTCATTTTAGCTCACAGCCATTTGCTGCCACAGGACTGCCTTGGGAGCCAGGGGATATGGGTTTCTTGTGATCAAAGAACATATTTACCCCTCTTGAGCTCCCAGAAAGTAGACTGATTTCTTGAGAACAGAAATTCACACCTGCCTCAGGAAAACCAGAAATGAATCTTTCCATATTTCAATTTTTATTCCATTCCTGCACCAGGCCCTGGGGTGAGTGCTGGGGACTTGGACAAAAGCAAAACGAATCCCCGGCCCCAAGTCATCCGCTGCCTTGTGGAAGACACGAAACAAGATGAGTGACAGACAGAAAAAAGGCACCCACCCCTACATGGAGGCCACTCAACATGGCGGCTCTCCCTCTTCCCCGAAGCCGTCCCTTCCTTGGGTCCCTTCTGTGACTCCACCTTCCCCTGGATTTTCTCCTGTCCCACCGGCCACAGCTTCCACCTGCCCTTCCCATGTTGCTTTGCTGGATGCTTGGTCTTGGATCTCTTCTCTTCTCCCTCCACTCTCTTGGACTTATTCTTCCTTGCCTGTGGCTGCAGTTACCATCTCTCTGCCACCCACTTCCAAATTCACAGCTCCAGCCAAGCCCTTCCCTCTGAACCCAGACCCACACATCCAACGTCACCTCTTGGATATTTCTGGGGTTCTCAGGACTCAACCTAGTCAAACGGCACACATGCTGTTATGGGGGAATAGCATCCCCCCAAAATTCAGATGTCGAAGCCCTAAACCCCAGGACCTCAGCATGTCACTGTATTTGGACGTAGTCTTTAAAGAGGTGATTGAGTTAAAGTTAGGGTGGGCCCTAATCCAATCTGACTGGTGTCCTTGTAAGAAGAGGTGATTAGGACACAGATACGCACAGAAGGATGACCATGACATGAGGAGAAGACAGCCATCTACAAGCCAAGGAGACAGGCCTCAGAAGGAACCAACCCTGCCCACACCTTGATCCTGGACTTCTAGCTTCCGGAACTGGGAGACAACCAATTTCTGTTGTTTGAGCCTCCCAGTCTGTGGTCCTTTGTTATGACAGCCCTGGCAAACTTACACACACGCTTTCACCTCACACCTGCCCTGCCTCCTGTGTCTCCTGCCTCTGTGAAAGACACCGCCACCTAGCCAACTGCCCAAGCCAGAACGTCCCCTCTCTTATCACCCAGTCAACCAGAGTCACATCTGGGCAATCGAGCCTCCTAACTAGTACTTAAATCTACTCATTTCTTTCTATTTCTACAGCCCCCAACCCAACCGCAAGGCTGGTTGACCACACAATGGGCAGAACTGCCAGGCTCAGTGTGTCTCAGGACCTAACTTTGGCGAACACAACCACACACGGCCAACCACTGGTCATCATTTCATGGCCACAGGAGTACTGCCCAGACATTACTACGTAACCCATGACCGCGTCCCAAAATGTCACGGTGCTGTAGTAGTGAGAAGTGGCATCAGAGACTTGGGTATCAGACCAGTTGACATTTTTTGCAGCCACACAAGGCAATGATGCTGCCGTTTCCGAGTGACGTGTCTAGGAGTGTAAGAAGTCCGTAACATAGCCCCTCTCCACTCAGGACAACCTGGCCCTGGACTAACAGAATGCTGTCTCCATAACCAGAACACATCTTCCTTTAGGAAGTGGGAGACTGAGGGCGCTGCCCACCAGGCGTCCCTCCCCAGGCGTTTCCTGGGCTGCTTTGCCAAGAACATGGCCTCTGGGTTTTTTGAAATGAATGAAGTGTCCATTAGATCTACACGTCTGCGTGCTTTCTCTCCAGGCCTTTACAGGGTCATTTCCCAGGACATCAGCAAACAGGTGTGAGAAAAGAACAGGTGAGGTTTTATCACCCAGAATCTTGCAACCATCAGATATGGAATGATGCTAGTATAGTCTCAGCAAATAGTAAGTTCATGGTTTGCATCACCAATGGGAGCCTCACGCAGAGTATCATGGGAAGCAGATGAGGGACCAGAGCCGTGCGATGAGGCTGGTTGGAGGTGGGGAAGAAGGGGGACAGGGCCCTTCCCAAACACTCCCTGCCAGACCCTGAGCAGGGTGTCAAAGACACAAGGCTCCCACCGCAGCCCGTGCCTGTCTCCTAGGACCCACTGCCAACTGCAGGAGGTGGACAGGGAATCTAGAGCAGCTGCAAGGAGTCCCATGACACATACACATGGCAGGAACCACTGATGCTCAAACAAGTATGGAAAGATGAAGAAGAGGTGCTTGCCAGGCCGACCAGGTGGGGAAGGAGAGTCCAAGGGGACAGACAGCAGGTGCAAAGGTCCACAGGTATGATGGGTGCAGCTGGAGCAGAGTGGGTATGGGGACCCCAGAGGAGATGTGGCTGGAACAGCAAGCCGGAGCCTGACCACAGAGCACATTGGAGACCACACCCACCTGCTCTGATGTTATGTGGAGGGATGCCCAAGGGTGGAGCAGAGTGATGGAGTCAGGTTTGTGTTTTTAAAAGAAGCTTGGCCCCATGATCCCTGTATTCTCAAATGACAACCTCGGTTTCCCCATCTGTTAAATGGGGATAATAATAAAACTTACCTCATAGGCTTGTGACGCAGAGTAAATGATTTAGTACAACTAGAAGTTCTAAGAATAGTTCCTGGCACATAGTGTTTCATCAACGCAACTTATTTTATTGTCCTGTGACTGTTATCACTTGTCAGGCCCTGAGGCTAAATGGCGGGTTCTGGAAACCATGGCCTGTGCATTTATGATTGGTAGCCTCCCTGCTGGGAGGAGTCAGGGCCACACAGTGTGAAGCTGTTTACCGCACACAGATGCCAGGACAAGGGGTGAATGGTGGCCTGGGTGCCTCCCACCGCAAGCTGGCCAAGCCATGTGTCTGGACAAGGGACCACACCCACCCGGACAGCAGGCGCCTGTTTTCAATTTGCAAGCCCTGCATTGGGAAAGGGGGTTAGGGGGGGTTTTTCTTTTCTTTCTTTCTTTCTTCTTTTTTTTTGGAATGTTTTATGAGTTTATTTGAGCCAAATATTAGAGGACGTGCCCGGAAGCAAGATCTCAACGGATTGAGAAAATGCTCCGGAGAATGGCAGTTTTTTGCAGTTTATTTTATACATTAGAATAAAAGGAGATGTAAAGAGGGTTACGTGAAATCCATGGTGGTAAGTTAAAGGGGTGGGAGAAAGCACAGCAGGGAAATCTCTGGGATTGGATAGAAAGTAAAACGGAGAGACACTGCCTTCTTTGCCATTGGTGGACACAGGACAGTTGAATTGTACAATTACAGCACAGAGATGGTATGTGGGCAACACGATAGCAGTGAGGGGTTCTGTGGTCTCCTGCTTTGGTGGTCTCGTGTTCTGATGACTGCAGTTGTGCCTTTGAGGGGTTTAGAAGAGAAAACTACTCCGAAATTTCAAAGGCCTGTTATGCTAGATGTGTAAAAACAATAGACAGCCTCCCTTTAGGTATAGACTGACCTTTGCTAAGGAAGCTATGGCCCTGGGATGTGACTACTGTCGTGGCCTGCCCAGTTAGGAATTTATGGTCAGACCATCCTGTGTGGTTACTATCAGTCACTGAGCTTGTCAGGCCTGCCATGTGGCCCTAGCGGGACTTTCTTAATCAAGTCCTGGGGCCTCCAGGAAGTAGTGAAGGTGACTCATTGTCGCCTCCATTTGTGGATGAAGGTTTGAAGCTAAGCAGAGTTCTCAGGGTGGTGTTGGTTGGGGTGCAGGGGCAAATTAGGAGGGAGGTCAAGCCCCCAGGTCAGGCGGGACCCCTTCCATGCAGCACACTTCTTGGAGGAGTTAGATGCCTTTTGGAATTCAACGTTAAAGTAAAATCCACAGAACTTTGGGAGCGAATGACCCAAATGTGTCTCCTTGGCTCTAACCTGGGCGTTGTGTTCAACAAAGAACTAGTCAAATGAGCCTGGATTCCAATCTCAGTGCCCCAAGCCCTTGTGGCTGTGGCTCCATCCCCCAGGGCTCAGTTTTCTCATCAGGAACAACGTGTGATGATAACGTAACAGCTCCCACAACACGCGGTAGGCAAGAGTCCGGAGTGAACAAACGTGCTGGTGGCACTAGCGCCAAGCCTGGTACAGAGCGGATGCCCCAGAAATGGCGGCCCTGCACTCTCCCTTCCAGGTGGGCAAAATACACACCAGTATTTTCCACAGACACCTCAGGTACATGAGAAAGTTGGAATTTGACCAGAGGTTTATTTTAATTAGCAAGCAGCAGGAAAAGTTGATTCAGGAATGTTGAGTGCTTGATGATTTCCCCAGGTGGTAGGGAAAAAAAACTAAATGACAAAAACAACCTGAGGAACAATCTGGAGGAATAAAAAGGAGAGAACTGTGAATAGCACTGCCTAAAAATAGTACAGTGTATTTTTGTAGATGGTGAAATCGGTGCCCAAGCCGAGGAAGACAATACAGCTTCTCCAAGTTTCCATCTAGCTCTTTCTTGAATCAAGGTGGCCAGCCACATCTGGAGCGTCCAGCGGAGGGAGTGTCAGCAACCATGAACCGGGTGCTGGGCACGGTTCCGTACAGAAGAAGGAGGCTTAACAATTGTCCAGTCCTTCCCATAAATTCCGAGGTAGGGGCCCAACTGCAAGATCTCGCGTTGTCTCACCTCCAAGGGGCTTTTGTGTAGGCTGCATTTTAAAAAGGAAAAGACGCGCAAGGCTCCACAAAGGGAGAGGCAGAATGTGGTCAAAGCGCTCTGCAAACGAACCGGGGGGCCCTGAGCCCCCCAAGTCCCTAATTGGGAACAGGTTAGCGGAGGCGTCCACAGGGAGTCGGCCATGTGGTCTTTGACAGCGGCCTTCCCACCGAATTCTTTCCTTCTGATTTTGACTCAAACCATCACAGCGCCATGCAGAACCAATTACGCGCTCCGCAGAGGCGGCCGTGACTCCATTTGGCATGGCGCTTCAGGACGGCCTCCTCCGCGCGGGCCACCCCCCTGTCAGTCCTGTGATCTGCCTGTGCCCGGAGCCCACGCCTGCCTTCCCAAGGGAAAACCACACATCATTTATCATGAGTTCGCTGAAACGTTTGAGCGCTTTGGTGGGTGTTCAACAAATTATTGACCACGGAGCTGAGCTGACCGCTGGTAGGGAGCAGCAATAGACTCAACCATTTGGAAAGGGTGGGTGGGTCCATTTCTATTAAGTGAATGGAGAGTGAGGACTTCCCCTCCAAGACAGCAATTTACAGCTGCCCTAGGGCCAACTCCAAAAGAGGTGGTGGTGGGGAGGGCAGGGTTTGCTGCAGTGGGATGGGGAGCTGGTGGTGGTGGTGGCTGCTGGGCATCTGAGTAAACAACGCATCCGTGTGCATTATGATGAGTGCCAGCGCTGTCCTGACTTTGTTCTGGGCTCTGGGCAACATGACGCCCTTAGTCTCTGCGCTGAGGTTGGGTGAGGGTGGCCGGCTCCCATCTGTGCCCAGCAGCAGAGGGAAAGAGAACGTGCAAGCTGCCATGTGACATTTTGCTGTGTGCTCTCTGCATTGGGACAGCCTGGCTCCACCATTAACCGACTGTGTGAAGCTGGGCCGGTGGTTTCACTGAATAGGGCTTCAATTTCACATCCACAGAAGGGAGTAACACAGCATGTAGCTCACAGGATGTTGTCGGGATGACATGAAGTGATCCAAGCAAAGGACCCAGCGGGGACTCAGCAAGCACCGGCTATGACGATTCTACTAGAGACTTCGCCAGGCTGACAAGACCCGCACCCAGTTCTTGTTAGCTTTGCCCTTTGGGCAGACTGGTAGGGGAGCTGTTTTAGGGAAATGGGAAGTATGCATTCACCCAGCAAATATTTATTTCCTGGCTGCCTCCTAAGAACAAAGCAAAGCGAAGCAAATGCATACAAATCTGTTACTCATCAGAGCCCCGGGAGGCTGCCACAGACAGGGCTGCCACACTGGGCCTCCCAGCCCAGTGGAGACGCTGTCCCCCGGCCCAAGCAGCAGATCCCAGGTGAAGGGTGTGGGTCCAGGGAGCTCTTTCTCCCATCGGGATTTCCAAGTGCAAAGCCTTAGTGAAAGGCCTAAGTTTTGGAAAGGGGGTGTGGGAGAGCTTGTGGCCTGCCTTATCGGCCCAATGCCCAGCTCTGCCCACCTACTGGCCTGCTAATGCTATGCCAACGGCCCCAGCCCACGGTCACGAGCCCAAACTTTTGGCCTTCTCAAGCCTGCCCCTCTCTGGCTCCTCCTTCTGGAAACTTTCCTTTCATTACTAACTACCCATCCTCAGAGCCCCTCCAGCAAGGACTCCATGTGGGTCACCTCCATGTCTCAGGCCCTGCCCAGCACAGGTGCCAGAATCCTGCCACCAGACCACCAGTGTCATTAGTGGGACATGGTGGACAGCAAGGAGGGGCACAGTCTCACCCAGAGCGTCCGCGTCTCAGGCCACTTCCTGGAAGGTCCCTTCTTGTGCTAAATCCTAGATATGAGTTTATAGTGCTGTTATTTACATTTTTCTTGGAAGGTGGAGTTCCAGGAGAGAAACTGATGGATTTGGGTTCCAATTCAGTTTTCAAAATGGGCCACAGCCAAGTGGGATCTGGGTTTTTTCAAAGATCACTTTGGCTGGAAGGGTGGGGAGTGGGCTGTCGGAGGGGGGCGCAGAAGGTTGCTACAAGGGACAGACTCCGGAGGAAGACTCCCAAACCAAAATGGGCAGGGGGATGGGCAAGTGGTGACTAAATCAGAGAGCAAAGGGCCAGCACTTGATTGACGTAGTGGAGGAGGGAGGTGGAGGATGACTCCCAGATTTCCGGCCAGGACCATGTGGTGCCTTCTGTCAATGTGGAATTTGCAGACAGAAGAGCAGGTTTGGGGAAAACGATGACTTCAGTTGAGACATGTTGAGTTTGAGATGCCTGTGGGACATCCAGGTGGAGATTCCTACTCACAGAAAAAGGAGGAGCTCAGAGAAGGATGGGGTTGGAGGTCTAATTAGGGCTGTGGGGTACTTACTACCAACTGGGGGACGCCTGCCCCCAGGACGTTCGTTCCATCCCAGTCATCACGGTGGATAGAGGAGAGGCAGGAGGACCCAAGTGTTGCAACATCCTGACGTGATTTATAGGCAGGACGTCTTGTGTGTTTGTTTCTTCGCACTGCCTTCCAAGAGGAAATCTAAAACCCCACATTCTCATCCTGAGTGTAATTTCCAGTCATTTCCACTGACAACATTTGGTTCTTATTATCCAGCGATACTCACACAGATGTAGCATTAAAATCTTGGCTTCCTTGGATAAAGAAAACAAGATAGTCTAAAGGATTGCAGCAGACCTCAGACATTTACGTTTCCAAGAAATGACTGTTGGATAAACTCTTCTAACGATCCATTTTCCAGTGTGTTTCGGGGTGGAGGAGAGCCAAACACTTGGTAGATTTCGTCTGAACTTTTAATGGAGAAGGTCCTATGGACTTAGGGACAAAGACCTGGACGTTTTCCTGGTCATCCCCAGACCCAACACACACCCAGGCACACAGACGGTGCAAAGACTTATTACTGAAAAAGAGAAGCAGCTGAATGTCATGAGTCAGGCAACATTGGGTTTTCTCACTTGACATTACCTTCCAAAGGCTCTAAGGGCTTATTACAGGGAAAGGTGGCTTCTATAAGACAGAAATTATAAGTATTTATACGGAACTAATGTTTTGAACTTTGATGGAGAATTTTATCCTTCCCTCTGTCAAATTTCCTATTAGTGGTTTGGGGTCCTTTCTAATAACATTACTGATATAGCATAGCATTCTCCATTCATGCGTCCCGGATATCCCCAAATATGTGTTTTGTACATAATAGCTAACATTTATGAAGATCATCTTATATGCCAAGCACTTTAACAAATTATCTCATTTAATTCTTGCAGTAATTCTAGGGTGATAATATGCTTATTATCCCACATTTATAGATGTGGGAATGCCACCTTGGGAAATGTAGGTCATTTTTTCAAGGGCTCACAGCTAGTGAGAGGGAGAATGGGTATCTCAGGCGGGAGAATGTGACATCCATGCCCACTTCCCCACTATCCCTGCGTGCATCTAGCGCCCATAGCCAGGTGTGGGTGGGTTGGGCCCTTACACACTATCATCTCCTCACTCCTCTGGGTAACCCTGAGAGATAGGTTGGTGTCATGATCCCATTTTACAGCTGGGGAAACTGAGCCTCACAGATAAACCAGCTGTCTGAAGTCACGGTAAGTGGTGGAAGCTGAACCTGGGTCTGAGGGAGGCCAGCTTGCCCCTGTGTCCTCCCATAGGCCCCAGGCCCGTGCTCTTCCCTCTGAAGCCCCTTGGCACCATCGTTGCACGAGGACTACACAGGCTCCCACAGACAACAGGTCTCCATCAGGTCCCGACAGCCTCAGCCCCGGGAACTTCCAGGACCCTCCCAGGCTTTGGTGCAATCGTGACTGCGCCAAGCCTGGCTCAGGGGACCCTGGGAGGAGGCAAAAGAGTCTGACCAGGTGCAGCTAATTCCATGTGAAGGAAGCCCAGAGCCAAACACCAATGCCATCCTTTCACATCCCCCACACCGCTTGTGCACATGGCCACACGAAAGGGATGGAGAGGGATCCAATTCTGTCCCTCTTCTGGGCTCGCTTGCCAGCAGGTCTGAGTCAAGGTCAAGGAAGCCTCTTTTTTCCTCCCGAGTGGAGTTTCCGTGCCCAGCCAGCTCCCTGCCCACCCACCTGGGCCTGGCAGGCAGCTTGCCAACTTACAGCGGGGCAGTGGGTTCTGTCTGCTCCCCACCTTCATGAGGCCCTGGTATGCATGCAGCCCTGTCACCTGATTGGTTAAACCACCCGTGAAACCACAGCTGGAATCATTTCAACATGCAAGCCAAATCGTTCCTTGCTCAAAACGCTCCAAGGGCACCAATTTGACTCCCGATAAAAGTCAAAGTCTTTACAGAGGCCTGCAGGTGGAGGCCTCCCCAGGGTCCTTCTTCCCCTCCATCTCGCTCTGCCTGAGCTGAGCCGGGGTCCGAGGGCTGTGTCTCCAGAGCTCCCCGGGGGGCTGGCTGAGGCCTTTGTGGAGCCTGCATCACAGCTCTTCTCCCCGCGCAGCCCACTTCCTTCCCCTCCGCCCACACGTGTGGATCCCACCTGCACTCCCTAATAAATACCCTGTCCACTAACCTCCGAGTCAGTCTGCCTCCCAGGGGACTCAAACAGTGACACCTGTCGTTCTACCTAAACGTGGTAGGATGCCCTCCCCGACACGCACTGTGTCCCCTTCCTTCCCCGCTCAGTAGCTCCCATCACCATCGCCACACACAGATTTGCTCATCTTGTCTGTTGTCTGTCCCCTCCTCAGAACAGGAGAGCGTTCTGTTTTGCTTGCTGACTCCCGTGCCCAGAATAGTATCTGGCGCTTTGAGCAGCCACTCAAAATTTGTTGAATGAATGAGTGACTGAACAGTCACGCCACCCTTGGCTTGTTGTCAACAGAACCCTCCAAATCATTTTTGCATGCTCTGTCAATGTTATGAGTACATACGGCCAAGAAGATGCTTCTTTTAGAAAATATACTCAGGGTGCTCTGGCTCCGGCTTCCACCCCTCCCCATGTTCCCACCCATGATCACGAGAGAGGCATGGGGAGCAGTCGCCTCACTGCATGAACTCTGAGGTGGCTGTCACAGCGGGTTATAACAGCCTCCACACCAGCCTCCTCTGCCTAGAGAGACCAGAGGCACACGTGCAAACAGCATGGCCAGGCCTCTGGGGTCCTGCCAAGGGTGGATACGTGCAACACAGAAATGCCACCTGCTGGTGGGAAAGGGCACAGGCAGACAGCAACTGAGCTCAGCCCGTGTCTGACAGTGGGTGTGCTTGGGGCCCTCCCTTTGCTGTCTGGACGGGGGTGCAGGTGGGAGCATCTTTGTTTTTCTGTACATTTCCATCACCCCATAAGAGTTACCTCGTGCCTCTTCGTTTGCCCCCACCCCGTCTCAGGCAAACACGGAGAGAATGGTTTGGCCAATTCTAGCATTTCCCATACATAGAATTGTACTCTTTTGTGCCGGATACAATGTTTCTGATGGTGTTTGATCCATGCAACACGGCTGGCTTGTGGCCAGGGTGGTGGGGCTCACTGAAGAAGAGGGGGTGTGGGGAAGAGCCAGGGCTTTGGGCTCAGATTCTCTGGGTTGGAAACCAGCTCCCCCATCCCTAGCTGAGTGACCTTCCTCAGGTTGGTGACTTCTCTGCTTTGGCTTTGGCTGTGAAATGAGGATAAATAGCAACCACACTTTTCTATGCTATTTGGTTTCAGATGTGTCTTTTGTAAGCAACATATAACTGGAATTTTTAAGAGCCGGTCTATGGAGAGATAGGTAATGAAGCAAATAGAGCAAAATCTTAATTGCAGAATCTAGGTAGTGGGTGGATGGGTTTATATTGTGCAGTTCTTTCTGTTTTACTGTATGTTTGAAAATTTTCATAATATAATGTTGGGGGGAAAGTGACGCAAACCAAAGCCCTCTGGAGTGTGTGTACAATCGTATTGGGCCATCAGAGGAGAGTAAAGAAGAGGGCCTCACACCTGGACCCTGACTCTGCCTTCCAGGCAGGAGTAAATCACTTAAGCTCTTATCCTCTTATCTCTCAGCAGGATGGCGATCACAGCATCCAGCAGTGTCATGGGTGTTGCAAGAACCTGTCCAGCACTGGGTTTGGGGCGCCATAGGTTTCATCACTGGGTTCATTTTCCTGCCTGAGAACCACAGGGAGCATGTTGTGCTCCTGGTCACCAGCAGATGGCGCACTCAAAGCAAGCAAGGGTTTTCAAGGCTGATTTTCCTTTGGGAATATATATATATATATATATATATATATATATATATATATATATATATTTTATTGGGGAAAGGGAACAGTGTGTATTTCCAGGATTTTTTTTTTTGGGGGGGAGGGGAAGAGTGTGTTTTTCCCAGGACCCATCAGTTCCAAGTCAAGTTGTCTTCAATCTAGTAGAGAGCGCAGCTCCCTGGCCTATGTGGGAATTGAACCAGCAACCCTGTTGCTCAGCACTTGTGCTCTAACCAATTGAGCCATCCAGCCGGCCGGGAATATTTTTTATAATGATGCAAACTCAGAGTGAAAGCAAGCCTCTTCGCGTTGGCCCTATGGTTCCAGGCATAGAACCGTGTTACTGATAACCGCAGGGTCACATCTGCTCCATCCCCGTACCCACAGCACGCAGAGCTGCACTGAACAGAAACCGACGTTCCTCGTAGAAATACAAGAGACAGGTTTAAAAAATGTTTTTTTGTCCACAGTGGGAAAATAAAGTTGAAGGCTACTGCTGAAGCAAGGAGTGTACTTTTTTAATAAATGTGACTCTTCAAGGTTATCACATGGTATACATAAATGATTCTGAGAGGAAGAAAGTGCCTTTTTCTTTATCGACTTTTTGTATTAAATTGTGTGAAATAATCTTCAGTGACATGGTTTGTACAGGCTTCCTTCATATGTTTTTTCCTGGTAACAAAACAAGGAGAAAAACAATCAGCAAAATAACTGGCTCCCTAGATATTGTACGTGTGTGTGTGTGTGTGTGTGTGTGTGTGTGTGTGTGTAAAGAGCCCACGCAATTTTTTATCAGTGTGTTATCCCCAGGATACAGGATGCACTCAGGCTCAGTGAGCTCACGGGTGAAGGAAAGGGGCATTTCATCACTGAAGAGCAGTGAGCGAAACCTGGGGGTATCTCAGAAGTCCACCTCCACAGGTGTGACTGTGAAGGCACTTGCTCTTCCCATTGGATTTCTCTCAAGGCTCCATGTCGACCCCCAACAGAAGTGACCGAGCGACGAAGGACCCACTGGTAACCCGATGTCTCACTGGAGAAATACCAGTGGGTCCCTTCTGAGTTCAAGCCAAGAGCTTGATGGACAGATAGATAAATAACTAAATAAATAACGTGGTTTTTAGTGAAAAGTTTACCTACTGATCTGCATTTGACGTTGTCTGTAGCAACAAGGAAGAGGTTCCAGGCTTATCAGCAGCCCGGACGCCCCTTTCTCTGCCTGGAGAGCCCTCCCTGCAGGGGCAGCTGGCACCCTCCTCCTCCACCTCCCAGGCCTACCAGCACCCTCCACTGGGCTCCCAGTGCCCTTCCCTGGGCTCTGGATACTCCTTTCCCAGTATCTGTGTCTGTGTCGCTGGGAGGGGTGTTTATAGGACGGTGGCCCAAAGGAATCTGTCACTGGTCCATGTGAGGAACAGTGGTTTCCAAGCCTTTAATTTCTGGCTTCTTAGTTCTTGTCCCTTCTCCCCTGTCTGTACCGGGAGGTGGTGCCTAGTCTAAACACTGCTGCTATGGCACCTCTGGTGAAATATGCACCAAGGGTCCTGGGCCCTTTGAGTGTGGGAAAGATTTGGGGAGGATGGGCCAGGGGTCCAGGAAAGCATGGTGCCTGCTCTCTGGGCCCTACACGGTCAGCACGCCCTTGCCTCCCAGCCTGTTCCCCTGTGGCAGTCCCCCCCTATCTTCTCCACCTTGACCCTAACCTGTCCCAGCCCCCTCTGCCCTGGCCAGATCCCTGGCAGCACTCACTGCAAAAGCTGCTCCTTGGCCAGGCTGAGGTTGCTGCAGTCCAGGGCTCTGCGCAGGTCCCGCTGCTCGCGCTGCTGCTGCCGCTCACACAGCAGAGTGGCATGGGCGCCCTGAAGCCTCCGCCGGTCCCAGTCCATGTCTCGCTGGCGCTCTTCTTCCTGGAGCCTCTGGAGAGAGGAGAGGTGACTCACCACCACCTGTCCCCAGAGAAGAGCCCCAGGGGGTCCTCTAGGAGATCTGGCCTCTCGGTTTACAGATGGGGAAACTGAGGCTCAGAGAAGGGGGAGGTAGGTGAGCAACGTCCTGCAGGAAGTCAGGAGACACCGCCCCCCATTATTCCAGGGGGCTCAGCTATGCCCCACACTTGAGAGGCACTGGGACACGACCAGTGGGCAGGCGGCTCCTCCTGCCTGAACACAGGGACCGCCTGGTCACTTCTAGAATGTACTGAGGCTGCAGTCCCATCCAGGGACAATGGGTTCACCATCTTGGGGGTGAATTTCCGCATCTCAGCTCAGTCCTCACCGCCTTCCTGACTCTTCTATAGGAACCATGGAGTCCTACCAATAACGCTGCCCTCCCTAGCCTCCCCTTCAAGAGGATCCCGCAAGCTGCCACGCTGACACTCTCCCCCCAGCCCCGTGGCCGTGGATCCTCAATCTGAGCTCCTGTCCACACCAACTCCACTCACGTTCTGAGCCCCGTGCTCCCTGGCCTCCCCGGACATGGCGCCAGCAAGTCTGTGGCATCAGTGCCTCCCTCTACTGCGTTACTCTCGTGCAAGGACCAGTAAGCTGTTATTTCTACAATCGGAAAAACAAACAGCGTTCCTGTGACCCCATGTCCCCCACCAGCTACCACCCCGTTTCTCTGCACCCTTCACAGCAAAATGCCTTGAGAGAGTTGTCTGCATTTCTGTCTCCACGTCCTCCTGCTCTCCTGAGCGTTCTCTCGAGCCCATTCGACAGGCGTCGCCCCCACCGCTCCCCCAGAGATGCTCCTGACAGAGTCCCCAGGGACCCTCACGGTGCTGGATCAGCGTCCAGTCTGCAGCCCAGCAGCTGCGTTTCACCCAGGGGACCCCACTCTCTTACCCAAACATTCCCCTCATGTGGCCCCCAGGTCACCACCACTGCGTCCCTTCCACCTCTGGCTGCTCCCTCTTAGTCCCCTTTGCTCTTTATAAACAGAGGGAGGAGGGTCCCGGGACTCAGTCCTTAGGTCCTTTCTCCTCTGTCTGCACTCGCTCCGTGTAATCTCATCCAGGCTCACTGCTTTCAATACTGTGTGGCGTCGACTCCCTGCTTATATCTCTAGCCCAGACCTTGTTCTGAGACCCAGACTCTTCATCCCGCTGCACCCTGGAATGACCTTGGAAGCGGGATAGGAAATATTACTCGTCCCCAAGTAGTCATTTCTTTCCTTCTCCCTTTAACAAAAGAAACCACCAGCACGTCACTGCCTAGAATAAACATTACATTCCCAGCCTCCGTTACAGTTAGGGACAACTTTGTTTTCCAATAAATGTAAATGGAAGTGTCCCTAGCGTTCTTCCTTGTTCCTGCTCGCTGGAAAACGCATGCGATGACTGGAGCTCACACAGCCCTTTTGCACTCAGAGGTGGGGGCCAGGTGCTGAGGCTGGAACACCTTCGTTCAGTGACCATGGAGCTGCTGTACGAGCCCTGGACTGTGTTCCTAACGATTTAGTCTACATGTAAGGGATACAGTTCTATCTGTTTAACATGCTATTGGTTATTTGCGGGTTTGGGACATGTTCAGGAAAGCTGAATCCTGGTAGATAGAGATGTCTGATGGACACTGCACTCTGAACCCCAGACACACTTGCAACTTCCACTCCCTCTACCGACCTATTCCTCCCATCTCCGTAAATACCAGCTCCATCCTCTTGTCACTCAGGCCAGAAGGCCTGGGGGAATCCTTCACTCCTCTGTCTCCCATATGCCGTGGCAACCCTTCAACCAATCCTGTTGGCTCTACCTTCAACAGAGATCCAGAACCAGACCCACTGCCAGCACCCTGGACCCAGCAAGAGTTAGGACTCACCTTGACCAGGGCCACAGCCCCACCTCCGCCAAGGATCTCCCTTCTTCCCCTCACCCCGCACCCCAGGTCACCGACAACACAATGGCGAGAGGGCTCCTGTTCAACGTAGGGCAGAGCACATCACTCCTCTGCTCCAAACCGTCCAATGTCCCCATCCCAGTCACAGAAAAAGCCAGTCTTCCCCAGTGGCCTGCCAGGACCTCGACCCTCCACCCCTTGGACCTCCTCCGGCTGCCGCCCATCACTGGTCTGTGAACAGGTCAAGGGGGCCCTGCCTCAAAGCCTTTGCCCTTGCAGTTCACCCTGCCTGGTCGTCCTTTCCCCAGACGTCAGCATGGCTTGCTCCCTCCCCTCCTTCAGGTCTTTGTTCCAATGTCACTTGGTCCCCTGGCGGCCCTTGCTCCCCTTCATCCAGCCTTACTTTCCTCCTGAGCTGTCACACACATGCAGGACTGGCGCTCGTCACCTCCCCCACTAGAACGTAAGCCCCTTGAGGGCGGAGAGTAACAGCAGCTGTAACCAGAGGCGGGGAGAAGGTGGCAGGGGAGAAGGCGGCAGGGGAGAAGGGGGGGAGCGCAGAGCGCTGCTCACGCGGGCAGCAAGCGGGAGGGGCAGGCACCAGCTTCTCCTGGACTTGCTGCTTCTGAACCAGGCGGATCTGCTCCAGCTGTGCCCGGGCCATGCCTTTCCAACGGTTGGGGACCACGCGGTGGGGCCCGAAGGAGCTGGCTGCCTGCTGCGGGTTCTCGGAGAGCAGGTCGCCACGCAGCACGTTGGCGATCTCGGCCAGGTTGTCCTCTTGTTCTTGTTTTTTCTCTAGACTTCTCCTTTCCGCTGACTCCGTGACCTACGCAGGCAAGGTAAGACATTAGGGAAGGTGCTCTGAGTGACCCCAGGAAGACTGAGGCACAGGTCGGCAAACCTCACCCGGGGCCCTTGAAGGAAGACTGCACTACAGGGCACCTGGGACCGGGTGGGATGCGGGTGGTAGACTTGCCAGGAACGGATGGGGGCGGCCCTGGGGTCCGGCTGTCTGGGCGATGCTGGGCGTGTGGGCGGGGCTGAGGGAATCGCCACCTGTAGGTGTGCAGAGTTGCATGGGTCATAGCACCCATTTGCCAAAGCAAGGAGCTGCCTCCCTGGGTGGGGCTGCCATCTCCCCCTGGCTTGGCCTCACTCATCCTGGGGCAAGTAAATTCCTGCTCAAGTGAGGGTGATAAGTGGAGGGACCGGCCCTGGCTGTGTGACCTGGAGCAAATCATCTCCCCTCTCTGGGCTGCAGTCATTTCTGAGTCTAATCCACAGGAGGTGGATTAAGAGACATTCGCCAGTGTTACCAGTTCTCTTCAGTCATGAACACACAGGACACTGCAATGTGCTGGGCACACAGCCGGTGCTCATAAAATGGCCAGCTCAACTGCATCAAATAAGCATGTGCTTTTCGGTTGGACAGGTATGAGTTCACATACTGGACTTGCAGCATTTGGAAGTCCAGTATTTGAATTTGCCAAGGCAAATCAGATTAGGACTTGGATGTCCCTGGGAAAGTCAGTCGCCCCCGCCCCCCAGCCTGTTTCTTTATCAGTTAAATTGGGTTGATTATGCCCACTCTGGAAGGGCTGTTGAACACAGTGACTAATGAGAGCAGCCAATTGTTGCTAGGATTAAAATAACGGCTCTCGTTGATGAGTCCTGAGAATGTGCCAAACATTCCCAAACGTTACATGCATTACCTAGGCTAATCGCACGACAGCGTCTGGAGCAAGTGTGGTCGCCGTTACTGCTGGTCACTAAACAGGGACAATGCTCTTTCTGGGCAGGTGGCAGAATCGCGGTCCCTGCCCTCTTGGAGTTTGGCTGAGGCAATGTGAGCAGAGGTGACTGGTACACTTCTGGGAGGAGGGGCCGCATGCCTTCTCTGTTGTGCTGCTACAGTCCTCCCCCTGGAGGCTGCTCCGTCCAGGGCTAGGGCTCCAGAGGGAGGGTGAGGAGGAGCAGAGCCCCTCGGCCCACTGAGATGGACACAGAACATGACAAACATCAACTCTAGGTGTTGAGCCACTGAGATTTGGGAGGTGTTTCTCATTCTAACTGCCATAGGTAGGTGTCATCATTATCCCCATTCTCTGGATGAGAAAACTGAGGCACTTAAGTGGTTTTTCCAAGGCTACCTCTTCTCTAAGAATCTGGTCTTGTACCTGAGCAGTTAAGCTCCGGCGCCTGCACACTGCACCCTGGCACCACAACGCCTCTTGACAACGCCTCTCTAATGAAACGCACACTCCTCGCCAAGAACCGGGGACCCTCACGTGTGTCTATCCTGCTGAACTGGACTGACCTGCTTGGAATTTTCTTTTGAGGACAGTTATCTAGACCCTTGTATTAATGTCCCAGGCTAACTAACACAGCTTATTTCTAGTCAGGAACAGAGCTGCTGGCTTTTCCCAGTGCAGGGGACATTTATGAAGGTGCTACAGCCACGTGAAGAGTTACGGGACCTGAAAGCGCCAGCACGTTGTAGGTACTCACTAAAAAGTCTACTGAATGAAGGAATGAATGACTAAATCGATTTGGCAAAAAGCACACCAGTGCCCAGCAGGAGGCCTCAGTGAATATCTGCTGAACTGAGTAATGAACGAGGGAATCAATGATGGCTGGATGACGAGCCAATAGTAGACTAGGAATCAAGAGCCCCATTCTGCCATTAATTTGCAGAGGACCTCCCCGTCTGGGCCTCCTCTGCAAAAGGACCTCCTGCAGCTGGCTGGTCGGTGACCTGGGCTCCAGGTGCTTCCGTGGTCTGCCATTCGGTTACCCCCTCCCCATCTCGGGCAGACGGCCCGCCTTGTTCCCCCCACCACACACAGCTGAAAAGCAACATTTTCTCTGGTCTCTGGTCCAGCCTTTCCAGGATTTCTGACCACATACCCTGATCAGAGGCCCCCAATTTAGCTTGTGTCTCCAATAGATTTAGTTCACAATACTATTAGACCATAAAAATAGCATGTACTTCATAATACGTGCACACGCACGGGAATTAGAAATGATGAGGTTAAAAAGACACAGGAAGCAGAATTCTGACATCTCTTCCTGCTCGCCAGTGGACCATCTCACGTGCTCTGCTTTGCAAACCACAGTCCCGGTCAACAGCTAATCTAATAATTGAATGCAGGCCAAGCCTCCCCCTTCCCCATCTCCCCTCTGAAATAGAATTATATGTAAAAAGAAAACCTGGAAAGGGAATCTAATTTCCAAAAGGAACAGAGAACTTGAAGGGACTTCAGCATGGGCTCAGTGAGAAGGGGAGTGTTTGTGAGGAAGTTGGGTAAAGTTTAGGGAGAAAGGGGCTGTCAGGCAACCCCCAAAGTTTGCACGAATCATTATCATAATAGTTGCTCTCATCACTGAGTGCCTGTGGACCTGCTGTTGGTGAAGAGGAACTCTGAGAGGTGGTGAAGAGGAATTGAAACAAGACCAGGCGTCAAAGCAGTGCTAGCTCACATCCAGCCAGGTAGCTGTCACTGCCCTCGTATTGTAGAACCTGAGGTTTAGAATCCCCCCACCCCCACCCCCCGCCAGGTTGCATGGCTAATTTTGTTGGGTTTCACACCCATATTTAGAGCTCAGGAGCAGGGGCTGGGTCTCATCCATTTCTGTAATCTGGGTAGCCCCCCTCTGATGCAGGACCCCATCAGAGACGGAGCTGGGGCAGGGGGAGCTGGGGCCACCCCGGGGAAGTGGCTGGCGCTTGTCCTCCCCTCCAGACAGAGCCCTGCATACCTGGCTCTTGTTGAATTCTTTCACAGTTGCACAGACAGCCTTTCTGGTGGCGCGTTCCAGATTCTGTAAATGTTTGGCTGTTTCATCAAATTGCAGCCTTGTTTTCATGTAAAAGTCCTCTGAATAGAAGCAAAACACAATCAAACTTTGTGTGCCCACTCAGAGCTCCCTCCCAGGTGTGTAGAGCGCCCTGAGGACTGTCCAATCAGGCATCTGCTTCTTATCATGCCCTCAATCACAGAATGGGGATGCCTCTGAAGGCTGTTAGGAGACTTCAGTGAGTTAATTCAAGTACTAAAGCTCTCAGATCACTGCCGGGCACTGAGTGTCAGCAATCACTAGTGTGCATTGGTAATATCTGCTATGGATTAGTACTGTCTGCTGTGGTCCTGGGAAGGGGAGCAATGGACCCCTTACCATTCCTAATTTATCAGGAGGCTGCTACATCTTTACAGCAGGCAAGGGATAGTGGGAGCCCAGAAAAAGGGGAGCTCTGCCATGGGAACCAGATGGGGCTCCCCAGAGGAGAGGGTGTCAGGTAATAGATACTCATGGAGTGGCAGAAGGACTTTGCCAATGAGGAAGAGGAAGAGGAAGAGGAAGAGGAAGAGGAGAAGGGATCAAAAGTGAAGCGTCCAAACAGAAAAACAAAGATTTGGAGTCAGACAGAGCGGCTCCTACCCCAGCCCAGACACTTCCTAGCTCTGTTAACCTGGGCGACTTATTACTCAACCTTTCTGAGCCTCCAGTCCTCACCTGAGGCAGGACAACCCTACTTTGCAGGGTTGTTAGATTTTTTTTTTTAATTATTAATCAGAAGGTTCTTCATATGATGTTTGTGCCTGTGGGTCTTTTCAATATCTCCCAAAACAAAGACCAAACTTCATTGGTGAATTTCTGGCCTTGGCTCACTTTCAGCTTTACCTCTCACCTTTCATTTGCTTGTCCATTCATTTAACACATTGCGTACGGCAGGGTTTAAATCCCTCATACCCCTCTGTTCCGACAGGTTTTTAAAAGAAACTACTTTAAAATGCACTCTTCTCTTTAAAGCGTAAATGCTTCTATGTCATTTATTATTTTTCTATGGAATTTTTTAGGATTTACTCACCTATGATGTTAGTAATCCCTCCTGGTGTGATACTGCAGAAAGCAGCTTCCTTTGTGCAGTGGGACACGGCAAAAATTGCATATGTACCGAGTTTCACTGCTCACTTTTTTTGATGCGCACACTTTACACACCCGTGTGTGATATTTTTTCTTTCCTCTTCCCACTATGGGCTCCAGATGATGCGTGGCCAAATCTCCCGAGAGCCTGGCCGGATTGTCTTCCTTGGGGGCCCGCTGTGTAGGCACTTTCACAGCTGGTTCCCTGTCGCCACTCGTCTCACCTCCCTGTCTTGGCCTCTCACTGCTCTCTGCCCAATCTTTCGAAATTCTCGTTATCCGTCCTTAACGCATGGCTCAGAAAAAACGAAGATTCTCATGATCCATACGCAACGTGTTAACATAGAGCTATAGAGAGCCTTCTGTGGGCCGCACACTCTGCTGGGAACATACTAGTATGTAGTGATGAGTAAAACAAAGGGCTTCCCGGCCCTCCTGGCGCTTACTGTCCAGGAGATGAGACAGATAAACAAATGAACTCTGAAGTAGGCATATTACTACAAATTGTGACCGTGCTGTATAGGGGGAGGCTCCTAAGAGAGAAAATGTTGGGAACACCTGACTTTAGGTAGTTGGACGGTGGAGAGTAAGAAAGAACTTCTCTAGGAGGAAGTGACATTGAAGCTCAATCCTGAAGGACATAGGAAGTTGGATGGAGAGTAGGTGCAAAGGTTCTGAAGTGGGGAAGAATTTGTCAGGATCAAGAAGTGAAAGAAAGCTGGAATGGCTGCAACACAGTGAACGGGGCAGTGGGGGTGTAAGGTGGTATCGGAGGGTTGAGCCGTGGCCCCAGTATACAGGCCTTGTAGGCTAAGGGCAGATTTTGCATTTTATTCCATAGGTAATGGGAAGCCATTAGAGGGTTTAAGGCTGGGATGGAGAGAGTGGGGGTGACATTGTTCAACTTGACATTGTTTTAAAAAAGCACTCTGACTGCTAAATTGAGAATGGACCAGAGAGGGGCAAGAAAGCAAGTGGAAGACAATTAGAAACCCCTTGGTGTGATCCATCCAGGTGAAAAAGGTCGTGGCTTGCGCCGCAGTGCTGATGGTAGGGATGGGAGAAGTGGATAGTCCAAAACATAGAAACGAGGTAGAGAGACAGGAATTGAGGGTGCCCTGGAGACGAGAGGGGGTAGAGGAGGACCCCGCAGTTTCTGGCTTGACTAAGAGAAGGAGGTGTCATTGACTGAGGGGAGGAAGACGGAGGGTGGAGCAGATCTGGTGGTAAATGCAGGGTTAGTTACCATGATGTTGTGGGGTTATCTGGTGAGATGTCCAGCAGGCAGTTAAAGGACCAAATCCAAGGCGGAGACAAAGGCTCTCAACCAGGGACGGAAAAGTGGAGCACCTGAGAGACACGTGAGATTTTTAAAGGCCTGTGAGGGATTATTTCAACAAATAATTATCTATGTGCCAGGAACTAAGGATAGAGCAGTGAATAAAACAGACAAAATCTCCTGCCTTCATGGAGTTTAGGAGATGATACTGGGGAGAGGGATGATAAGCACATAACCATATAGTACGTCAGTGATCAGGGCTAGGGAGAAAAATACAGCAAGGAAAAAGATAGGGAATGTGGGTGTGGGGGAGGGGACAGGGTTGCAATTTATAATACCGGTCAGGGGAAGCCTCACTGGTAAGACGATATCTTAGCAGAGACCTGAAAAAGGTGAGGGGGCAAGCCATGCAGGTATCTGGGGATATCAGGCAGAACCACCCATAGGTGCAAAGGCCCTGAGGCAGAAGTGAGCCTGACACACTCAAGTGCTGGGAATAAAGAGGAAGCCAGTGTGGCAAGGATGGGATGGACGAAGGGCAGCACAGCAGGAGAGAAGGTCAGACTGAAGGTCTTGTTGGTCTTTGAAATAAATTTGGTTTTTACTGAGTGAAATGAGAAGCTATTGGAAGGTTCTGAGCAAAGGCTCTAGCTTAACTTTTGTAGGATCATTCTGGCTGCTGGGTTGAGAAGAGACTGTAGGTGGGACAGCGACAGAAGCAGGGAGACCAGTGAGAGGCTACAGCAATAACCCAGCTGAGAGATGTTGATAGCTTAGTCCAGAGTGGTAACAGCAGAGGTGGTGAAAGGTACTTGAAATCTGAGATGACTTGTTGCTGGACCGGATGTGGCATTTGAGAGAACGGAAAAAGTCAAGATGACTTGAGGTTGGGGGCTGGGCAACTAGAAGAATGGAGTTCCCATTGACGGAGGAGGAAGGTCAGGTGTGGGGATGATGAGAGTATCTTACTGGACTCATATTGACATAGGCTGGACCCATGTAATTCCCCTGGCTTCCCAGCCGACCAAGCACATTAGATTCTGAGTTACTCAGGGCTCTAGCACTCAATGGAACCCTGAGAGAGCGCAAGCGCAGAAAATGTTTCCCACGTGACTGACATGTGATGTTTAAATCCTGGAGCACAGGTTCTGCTGTCTCTCTCCCCATGGGGCCAAAGCAACACATTAGTAGGACTCAAGACACAAAACAAAACAAAAACGGGAGTTGATTTGTTGAAAAAAGTATTGGAACCAATATGTCTTTCTGTTTCATTACCTGCACGTTTTTGGTCGGCTCTGGCATCCTTCCATTCCCTTTGCTGTTGCAAAAACCATTCTCTGTTTTGTTCTTCCTGGAATTTCTTCCTCTCATGGAAGTTTAAATCCTCTCCCATGAATCTCTGCATTCCCGACACGGTCTTCTGAACGTTTTTATCTGACTGCCAGGCTAGGAGGTCTTTCTTAAGGGATAGGGGGTCAGAAAGGTCAAATTCTCGGCGAGTTTCTGGCTTCTGATAGCTCTGTTGAAAGTCATTAATAGCTTTGCAGAGATTTTTCCTGTCTCTTCTTTCCCGACCTTCTAATACGCATGTGATTTTGTCATTTTGCCTCATTTCAGCAGCTAGGAGAGACATAGCATATCTATAAGCTTAAGATTCAGAGGGAAAAATAAATTTCAATCCACTTTAAAACATAATTTTAGTGGTTCTAGAAGACATACAACACTCCAAAAAGGTAGCACAACCATTAAAGGATTAGAATCCTGAACATACAAAGAGCACCTATAAATCAATTTAAAAAAGAAAACAAACAACACAACCAACAAATAGGCAAAGGATAGGAACAGGCAAATCAATATAAAGAAACCTAAATGATCAATAAACTTTTCAAAAGATGATCAACCTTACAAGATGGTTAGAAATAGCCAATGAATTGGCAAAATATTTAAAATGCTAATAATAGCATGTATTCAGATGTGGGGAAATGAAATTTCTCATTCACTGTTTGTGGGAGTGTAACCTGGTATACTTGTAACTTTGGAAAGCAATTTGCCAACATCCCATAATACTGAAAACATGTATATCTTATGGCCTAATAATTCTACTTCTAGGTATCTCTCACGCATGTGCACAGAGACATACGGCATGGATAGTCACTGCAGCATTGTTTGCAATTATAAGAAAACTGGAAAAATCTAAGTCTAATCTAACGGATAAAGAAATTGTGGTTAATTCACATCACAAAATATCATAAACCAATTAAAATGAATGTTCTATATGTAGATCATGGATTAATTTTTAAAAAACCGACGATATTAAATTGCTTAAAAGTTGCAAAAGGATCCATTCTCTATGACACCATTTATGTAAAATTTTAAAACACACAAAGAACAATTTTAGATCGTCATGGATACATACATAAACAGTACAAGTACAAAAAACATGCATGGGAAGACACACACCTCTGAGGAGGGAGGAAGAGGAAAATGATGAAGTGGGCAATAGACATATATATATTCTCAAAAAGCATTCTTAATATATATCTAAAAGCCAATTTGGCAAAATGTTAACATCTAATCTAGTGGGGATATATATGTCTGTCACATCGTTTTTGTTAGTTTATTTTTAAACTAAAAATAAAAAAGGTAAAACATTTAGAAAATATAGAATGGTATAAAGAAGAAAATAAACTTCACTCATAATTTCATCATTCCCCCATTACCAGTGTTAACATTTTGGCATATTTCCTTTCTGTCTTTTTCTAAGCATATCTTTTATATATTTTTAAACTTAATTGATAATCCATTATATATACAATTTTGTGTCTTGCTTTTTTCTATTTTTTTTAAAGATTTTATTGGGGGAGGGGAACAGGAATTTATTGGGGAACAGTGTGTACTTCCAGGACTTTTTCCAAGTCAAGTTGTTGTCCTTTCAATCTTAGTTGTGGAGGGCGCAGCTCAGCTCCAGGTCCAGTTGCTGTTGTTAGTTGCAGGGGGCACAGCCCACCAACCCTTGCCCAGCAACCTTGTGGTTGAGAGGACCCACTCCAACTGACTGAGCCATCTGGGAGCTCAGCGGCAACTCAGCTCAAGGTGCCCTGTTCAATCTTAGTTGTAGGGGGCGGAGCCCACCATCGCTTGCGGGAGTGGAGGAATCCAACCAGCAACCTTGTGGTTGAGAGCCCACTGGCCCATGTGGGAATCGAACCGGCAGCGGTTAGGAGCATGGAGCTCCAACCGCCTGAGCCATCGGGCCAGCCCTCTATTTTTTTTAAAACAGGAGAAAATAACCAAATTTAGTATGTATGTACATCCGGGGTTCCGTAAGGTGGGGCCTCCTGCTTTTTACTATTTTAAAAATCCTTATAGTACTTTAAGAAAAACAAGCTGAAATTATTGCACATCATTTAGGAAAATGAATTCTATTTGAAAATTTTATCTCAGAGCTAAAACACTATTATTTGAACCATATCTAGTTCTGAGCCAGCTCAGGGGTGTGAACTGGGAGTGTGTGTGTCATCTAGTGTACAGAGCAGTCCCTGACAGAAGGTCTTGAAATTTTTGGCAGAGAATGTATATGTATAAGGTTTTTCCATATCCTGTTTTTGGGTTTTTGGTTTTTTTTTTGAAACATACATTTATCCTCAAAATATATTTCTTACAACTCATGTTGAATTCAATAGCTGCTTTTAAAAGAGGAAGCATTGGCTCATTAAGTTAATTGAGCACAAGGAATTATGACATTTTAAAAGAAGCAAGAGAGTGAAAAGGTCAAGTTTTTTTATACAGAAGGTGCCAAAAAAATGTATACACATTTAAAGAAAGGAAAAAACTGTATTAAAATTGTAATACTCAATATATACTGATAACAAAAGATGAATACAAGTCATATGTAAACACGCTTTTGGCACCCCCGTTATGGGGAGAAATGTGGACTGGCACACAGCCTTAAACCGCTAGATAGGCATTTAAGAAACGCTCACCAAAGGTTTCATTTCTGGCTTTTTCAGTTGCTTCTTTTATCTTCTGGTCACGAACCTGAACATCCCAGGCTTCTGTATCTCCCTGGAATGGAAAATAAGGGGAGAAGAGTTAGAGCCAAATAATTTCCTTCCGTTATTAACAATCCTACTTATCTTTTTATCCTTGCCCCACCTTCAACGAGTTGTCTTAGGTACACATCAGGTCTTTTCACGCTTAAATGCCTTTGCTTATAGTTGGTTCTTTAGCCTGTCCTCTTAACTTTCCTCAGAGCTTCCCTCCCCCTTATCTAAGTTAACGCATCATCAGAACATTGTATAGGTAACACCTCCGCTGGGAAGCCCTCTCAGATTTCCTCTTCCAGCCCTAATCTGTGCTCTTCTCCCTTACAGCACCAATTCCACTATGGAATTTTAATGTCTGCCTCCTCACGGCAAAGTCAAGCACTGCCTTATTCCTCATCTCCTGGGCCCAGTCCAGGCTTGCCACAAAATAGGAACTCCACTGGCATTTGTCAAAGGAATGGACTGGAAGGAACCCCTGGCAATGTAGAAAATCTGGCTCAGAGAGAGAACACTATTCTAGTTTCTGTTTGGCCACTAACTCCAGGCAGACGCCCTCCCCTCTTTAGGGCTCAATTTGCCTGCCTGGCAAGTGAGAGAGAGTATTTGTTATTCGTTAAGTCTCTCTCATTCTCAGCAAAGTCAGTGTATCTAACTATAATAGTTTTTCCCAGAAAACCCTGGAGCCATTTGCAGCTGTGCTTGCATCAAACGTTCCATTCGAAGGGTTTATCTCCTTTTCTCTCCAGCCGCCCCGTCTCGCCCCCCACCCGCGCCTCCACATTTCCTCCTGGCACCTTTCCCTAACGGGCCCAAGGATCTCACCCCGATGATCCTGTTCCTGGCGTTGAATATCCGTTTCTGCCTGCACAGCTCCCCAACTCTCTTCTTGGCCAAGGCGGAGTACTGCCCCAGGTCCTTGGGCTGCACTACCTCCATGACTGGGAATCGCCAAGAAATTCTAAAGTGATTTAAAACATGCGAGATAAAAAGGAAAGACAACAAAAATAAGACAAGCTGTAGCCCAAGAGAGGCTGGCTCCCTAGTAGGGTGGGTCGGTGGGATACGAGCCTGCTGCCCACCCTTTCACTCCGGTCGTGTCCTACCGCGCAGAGCTTGCGACGACCCGGTTTCCTGGGAAATGTAAACAACCCGGTTGCTAAGCAACGGCGCTGCGCTCGCCGTGTGCTCGCTCTCCTCTCGCGAGATTCTACGAGGCCCTTCCCGCGCTTTTCCCGCCTTCGTGTGAGGACGCGACTGAGGCGAGGAGGGCGCAGCCATGGGTCACTTGGAGCTACTGGTCGTGGAGAACTTTAAGTCGTGGCGGGGCCGCCAGGTCATTGGCCCCTTCAGGAGATTCACCTGCATCATCGGCCCCAATGGCTCGGGTAACTGGGACCCAGAACACCTCCGCCCGCCCCAGGCGTCCGTGAGGGGACGTGAGGGCGACCACACGGCCCGGACTCGGGCACCTGCTGCCTGCGGGCCTCGGCCTCCTCCCGCCGGACCCTCGCCGTTTGCCCTGGCCTGACCCTCGGACGACACCCCGACCTAACCCTCAGGCAACACCCCGACCTGACCCTCGGGCGACGACCTCAGGCTCCCCAGACACCGGCCGGTGCGGGGGGCGGGGCGGGCGACCCCGTGCCCCACCCTGGGGGTGTCCATCTTAACGTCCGTGCCGAGGCGGGCCTGGGGAGCCGACGC
The DNA here is from genome assembly GCF_057876585.1 of Rhinolophus sinicus. Lineage (NCBI taxonomy): Eukaryota > Metazoa > Chordata > Mammalia > Chiroptera > Rhinolophidae > Rhinolophus > Rhinolophus sinicus. Next base: position 5,538,888 of record NC_142501.1, read on the forward strand.
CCGCCCGTAACCCCCGGGAGGGGCGACCCTCACCCTCACTCCCCGCCCCGGCGTCTGCCCAGGGCCCCTCCTTTGTCCCCGGCGCTCCCGCCCGTGGGTTTCGTCTGCCCTCGGCCCTGGTCACTTCTCCATCCCCTTCCCTTTCTCAATCAAAGTTGAAACGGGAGCGCGATCTGGAGGAAGTAACTGGTTCAAAGGAGCCTCAACCACCCTTTGGACCCGGGGAACCTCCTGCACATGATACGTGCGCAGGAAAGTTGTGATAATGACAGTGTTTACCGAGCTGTACCGAATTCCTGGCCCCGCTCTTTTTGTTGAACCCCCACAAACGGGTATTACCCCATTTTATTTGTGGAACTGGGGTTGGGAGGGGCCCGATGACGTGCCAAGGTTTCCCGGCAAGTGGCGGGGCCTGGACTGGAGTCGCGGCCTGGCCGGACCCCCCTCCGCTGTGTGGTGGCAAACGGGGTGGTGACCTGGGCAGGTGCGCAGGCCTGACGTGACAGGTGGCCCGCAGGTTCCCTAGCGCTGGTCTCTCTTCTGGCTCTCGCAGCCGTTTTCTTCCTTAGTTCAGAAGCCATGTTTGAGCTGAAAGACACCTATTACCTCAGTAACAGTTTGATTGTAAGAAAAGGACAGTTACAGGTGTGCTTTCCTACACCAATCGCGGTGGAGAATAGTTACTGAGAAACTGCTGCAATAGTATAGGTGAAAATGCCCGAGCTTAGAAATCCGTTGTTTGAAGATGTCCTTGCCTCTTCTGTGCGATACATTTCCTCATTCACGCTTCATTCTGATGCGACAAAGACATTGGAAAGATAATTACTATACACTTTTGCGTTCTTACCCTAACTAACCTTCTCCACTCACTTATCAGGAGGTTACCGGCCCTGCCAGCAGTTGATGTTCACCTTTAACTGGTGGTCATGTGAAAGGCTGCTCACTTCTGGGTGGTAATTCCAACAGTGTGGTGATCAGAGTGAGAGCCTGCAGCCAGGCACGTCCGTCAGCCTAAAGTGTGTGCCCATTACCATTCAAGAGCCTGGCAAAGTGGTGTTTTGAACTCTTTTAAACTAGTGCCAAACGTAACTTTCAAAATAATCTTATTACTTTTCTTAGTTCAAAAATACATATTGGGATCTAACAGCGCATCTTAAGGTTACTGTGGAAATGCCTTTACAAATGATTCTTGCCCATCCCTAGATCCTTATCTCCTGGAATCGCAACTCCCCTCTTTCAAATCACTAGTAACCTAGAGGCTATGTTTGGAACCACATAAAGCCATGGATTATTTCATCATTGCCTTCACTACCATCTCTTCACAACAAAAATTTCTAGTCTACTTACTACTGAATTTTGCCGACGCTGTTCACATTCTTTTTGCTATACGAAGGCCAAATCTCAATATGGTACTCATCCATGACTAATTTAACAGGCGACATTCCATTTATATTCACTTGAGCACTCGTTAGTAGATCTTTTTTTTTTTCCATCTTGCAGAATTACAGAAACATTCAGGTAGATTTTGTATTGTTTATACAGTTTAGACACAGTGAGACGTTATTATCAGAAAGTGGTGGAAATGCTACCAAAATCCAAATCCAAATCCTCAGATGCCTGCAGGCTTCTCAAAGTATAGCTGGCTCGGACCTGCTATGTAACTTTCTGCACCACCACTCCTATCAATCATAAATATTCTAACAACCTTAGTCTAGTCTAGCTCTTGGGAAAATGCTGGATATAGTTAGCCATTAAAAATATATGTATGTGATGGTTAATATTTATAAAATGGGGTTAACAAATTCAGAAAAATGATTTGCCGTGGTATAATAAAAATGGGAGAGAGTTGCCCTTTAGATCCACATATTTAGATCCTTAAATTTAGATAACTTAATTCTCTACCATAGCTGCATGGAAGAAACCAGTGATCTGTGTAAAATTGTTCAGTCACATGCATTTTGAATATGGACAAGACAGTACTATTTAGACCTGGGTATAGGCTTTATTCCATTTCCATTGGTGGCCTGGTTTCTTTGGCTCCAGGAAAGGTTTTTTATCATTAAGAATGAATAACCTTTTTTTCTCTCTCCCCCAGGAAAATCTAATGTAATGGATGCACTTAGTTTTGTAATGGCAGAGAAAACAACTAATTTAAGAGTGAAAAATATTCAAGAACTTATTCATGGAGCACATGTTGGAAAACCTGTTTCTTCTTCTGCAAGTGTAAAAATTATATATGTGGAGGAAAGTGGAAAAGAGAAAACATTTGCAAGAATTATCCGAGGTATATTTTTGTAGATGTTTGCTTGCGAGTCATTTGATTTTTCAAGAGTTAAGTCAGATTACCAGTTCTATGAGAAATAGTGAACTAGAGGTTCTTTTTATTCTCTTGGGTAGCAATTCTCAGAAGCAAGTAATAGAACCTGTTTGATTCTCCACTAGGACTCTTTAAGCAGACATATTTGTTCAAATTCCTCTACTGTCAAATAGCATTTTTCTACCTGGTTATTAGGTTAAAATAAAGGAAAGAGTCTACCTTACAGACAGAACTTATTAAAAGTCCTTCCTGAGGTTCTTTATATGTGTTTACCTGGTTTTCTTAGTGGTGAATTAATTATATGCATATTTTTGGCTTGTATAGAAAGTTTTTTCTACCAGCAAAAAAACAACTTGAGTGAAACATTTGAGTTTGTATTTTTGTGATTGATTTCTTCATGAAATCCTTGTTTCCTGGGTAAACAAGATTGGACTAATATATATATATACACACACATATATATATATATATACTTTATATATGCTAGGAGTTTACAGAGCCTCTATAAAATATGTGTTTCTTGATTTTGCTGTTGATGTTTTCATTCTGGTCCACTAGAACACGGTTCTAATATTCTAATGAATAAATGCTGTTTTATTAACTTTCTCCAAATTAAATCACAGACAATTTTAGAAATGCTTATTATATACTTGTACTTTAATGTGTAATTTAAGTGTTTTGCCACTTGATTACCTAGATATCCTTATTGGTTTTCTCATTTTTGGAGGGTTTTTACTCAAAAGTCTCCATCTCAAGTAAGAATTATTTAGCCTATTTTGTTTATTTAATAAATCATCATAAGTTTATTTTTCCCAGTGTTATTAGATATAATTGACAAAAATTATATATATTAAAGGTGTAGAACTTGGTGTTTTAATATACATTGTGAAATAATTGACACAATCAAGCTAATTAACGTATGTATCACCTCACCTGGTTACCATTTTCTTTGTGTGTATGTATAGGTATGGTGAGGACCCTTAAGATCTCCCCTCTTAGCAAATTTGAAGTACACGAGTATAATACAGCATTGTTACCTATAGTCACATTGCTATACATTAGAGCTCTAGAACTTATTTTGCATAACTGAAACTTTGTGCCCCTTGACCATCTTCCCATTTTCCCCTCCTCCTGGCCCCTAGCAACTACCATGCTACTCTCTGCTTCTGTGAGTTTAACTATTTTAGATTCTGCATATAGGTGAGGTCATGCAATATTTGTCTTTCAGTGTCTGGCTTATTTCACTTAGCATAGTGTCCTCCAGGTTCATCCATGATGTTGCAAATGGCAAGATTTCCTTCTTTTTTAGATTGAATAATATTCTCATGTTTTCTTTATTCATTTACCCATCAATAGACGTTTAAGTTGTTCCTTACCTATTGTGAATAATTTTTCAATGAACATGGGAGTGCAGATATCTCTTCAAGATACTAATTTTATTTTCTTTGACTGTACTCAGAAGTGGGATTGCTAGATCATAAGGCAGTGCTATTTTAAATCTTTTGAAGAATCTTCATATTGTTTTCCATAATGGCTGTACCAGATTATTTTCCCACCAACGATGTATAAAGGTCCCCTTTTCTTCATATCCTCACCAACACTTGCCTTTTATCTTTTTTATTCTAACAGGTGTGATATCTCATTGTGGTTTTCATTTGTATTTCCCTGATGTTTCTTGATATTGAGCACCTTTTCATAACCTGTTGGCTATTTGTGTGTCATCTTTTGAGAAATATCTATTCAGGTCCTTTTCCCATTTTAAATTGAGTTACGGTATTTAGGGTTATTTTGCTATTGAATTGTATGAGTTCCTTATATATTTTAGATATTACCCCCTTGTCAGATATGTGGTTTGAAAATATTGTCTCCCATTCTACAGGTTTCCTTTTACACTCTTGTTTCCTTTGCTGTGCAGAAGCTTTTTATTTTGATGCAATCCTACTTGTGTGTTTTTCCTTTTGTTGCTTTTGCTTTTGATATTAATCCAAAAAATCATTGCCCAGAGCAGTGACCAAAAGCTTTCCCCCAGTGTTTTCTTCCAGCAATTTTACAGTTTTAGGTCTTTAATCCATTTTGAGTTAATTTTTGTACGTGGTGTGAGATAAGGGGCCAATTTCATTTTTTTCGCATGTGGATATCCAGTTTTCCCATATGTGTCTTTTCCCTCATATGTGTCTTGGGTTCCTTGTCGAAGATCAGTTGGCTATAGATGCATGGATTTCTTTCTGGACTCTCTATTCCATTGGTCTGTATATCTGTTTTGATATCAGTACCATACTGTTTTGAGTACTATAGCTTTGTAATATATTTTCAAATCAGGAAGTGTGATGCCTCCAGCTTTATTCTTGTGTTATAACAAAGTACCACAGACTGGGTAGCTTATAAACAATAAAAAATTTTTCACAGTTCTAGAGGCTGGAAGTCCAAGATCAGGGTGTTAACATGGTCAGATGAGGGCTGTCTTCCAGGTTGCAGACTTCTTATGTATTCTCACGTGGTGAAAGGGACAACGGAGCTCTGTGGATTCTCTTTTATAAAGAGCACTTACATCATTCATTAGGGCTCCACCATCATGACCTAGTCACCTCCCAAAATCCCCACCTACTAATGCCAGCACCTTTGGGGGTTAGGATTTCAACATATGAATTTAGGGGGGACACAAATAGTCAGACCAGAGCACCATCTTATTTAAAACTGCAGTGTCTGTTCCAAGTACGCAGACACTTCCATACCATCTTCCCAACTCTGGTTTACTCCTTAGCACTTCACACTTTCTCACATGACATTTATTTTACTTAACATATCTCATTTTTTGTTTGTCTCCATTACTGGGACATGAGCTCCTTGAGATCAGACTTTTGTCAGTTTTGTTTTACTGCTGTAGAATACTCCTTGGCATATAGTATATTGTTTGACTAATTAAATGCATTTATTAACATGTATATTATTGCATAACTGGCCATTTCAATAAGAAAAATAATTTTATTAAACTTTATGTAGTTGTTGATATATGTCTAATATTTATGCTTGCTGTAATAGCCTTTATCTTATTTTAGGGGGATGCTCTGAATTTCATTTTAATGATAATCGTGTGAGTCGTTCTGCTTACATAGCAGAGTTGGAAAAGATAGGTATAATAGTCAAAGCACAAAACTGTCTAGTTTTTCAGGTAAGTAGCTATAATAGTTTATCTGATTTGTGATTTTGAAACTACCTCACTATGTTTTATATGTTGGTGTGCTTTACTGTTTTTAAAGGGAACTGTAGAGTTGATTTCAATGAAAAAACCCAAAGAAAGAACCCAGTTTTTTGAAGAAATCAGTACTTCAGGAGAGCTTATAGGAGAATATGAGGAAAAGAAAAGAAAGTTACAGAAAGCCGAAGAAGATGCACAGTTTAATTTTAATAAGAAAAAAAATGTAGCTGCAGAGCGCAAACATGCAAAATTAGAAAAGGAAGAGGTAAGGTGTCACAAAGATGTAACCAGTGAAGTGTTCGATACAAAAACCATCAAAATTGCTAGGTACTGGCATGGGGTTACTAATAAGATTCTTTTAATAATATTAGACAAAGCCTAATAGTCATTAAAGATGAACTTTTTGATGCGTTTTTCACTGTTTGGGTTCCCCACCCTCAAGTAGACAGGACAACTTGAACTACAAAAATGCTTTTACTAATTAAAAATAAACCTGAAGGGTTTATGTCTTGTATGGCAGAGGCTCTCAAACTTTAGGATCTTGTCCTCTTAGACTCAAAAAAATTATTGGGGGCCCCAAAGAGTTTCTGTTTATGTGGGTTGTATATATCAATTTTTATTGTATTTAAAATTAAAACTAAGAAATTTTTAAAATATATTTTAATGATCAATGTAAAAGTAGCAATAATAAACTCATTACATGTAAACATAAATAACATTTTTATGAAAAAACTTTTTTAAAAACTAAATAATTAGAAGGGTATCATTGGTTTACATTTTTGTAATCTCCTTAGTATCTTGCTTAATAAAAGAGAGATCAATTCTCATACCTGCCTCTCTATTCAATCTTATTTGAGATAAGGCCTAACAGCTTTACTCACCATTAGCTTTTGCACCAGGAGTGCAGATATCAACACAATGAAAAAGGCAAATAAAGTCTTAGTATTGTTATGAAAATAGTTTTGACCTCAGGGGCTCCCTAACAGGGTGTGGGGGACTTCTAAGAGGCCATGGCCACACTTTGCAAATGCTGGTCTGTGGTATTTTCTTGGTACCCTTCACCATGCCTAGTTAGTGCCCTGTGTATGGTTGATACTTATTTGTTTATAGTGATCTTTTTTTTTAATGCAAATCAGATTCTGTCTTTCTCTGTCATAAAACCTCTTCCAGTGCAGTGTTTCCCACTGCGCTGAGAATTGAATCTCCCAATCTAGACTTCTGACTTGGCCCCTGTTCACCTGGTAAGCCTCAACTTCCTCTACTCTCTGACCACATTGACCCTTAGTATTTATTGAACAACCCACACTCCATTCTAGCCTGGAGCTTTTGCTATTTCCTCTGCCCAGATAGCAGTACGCCTCATTTTTGCATGCCTGATACTCTCTCATTCAAGTTTTCATTAAAAAGCGATTTTCTCAGACAGGCATTTGCTGTCCATGCCCCCAATCTAAATTAATACCCCCTTCCTGGTACTATCGCATTGCCCTATTTTGTTTCTTTTATAGCATATGTTGTTATATGATATTATCTTCTTTATTATTAATTTGCTTATTTACTCTCTGACTCCTCTTCATCCCACCAACCCCACTACCCCCCAGTCCCTCATCTTAACCCCACCCACCCCCAACATTAGAATAACTAGATATTTATAACCTTACAAGAGCAGGGACTGTTTCTGTCTTGTTTTTCATTGTTTTCCAAGCACAAAGAACAGGGCCCAGCTCAGTAAGCAATCAAAAAATATTTGAAGAAATAAATGAAGGATAAATGTGTTCCTTATTAGTGATGTTTTTCTGTTTCTTCATATTTTGACGTGTGTGTATATGTCCTTTGTTTTGCCAGTGGAAAGGGGTGGCATCGGTGAAGGACTATAGAACTCATAATATACTGAAACAGCTCATAGAATTGCAGAGCTTTAAACATTGTAAGGACAGTTAGAATAGTCCAGCTTCACTATTTTGTACAACATCCTGGGAGATTGCAGTCTACCTCCTCATCATTGACGAGGCGCTTTGCTCTCAAGGCAGCCCTTTTATTCCTTTAGTAATAGTACAAATGCTAAGGAAATTGTTCCATTTCACCTACAATGTAGAATTTTAATAGTTCTATTAGTTCTATTAGAAAAATTCCATTCTATAGCAGGAATTTTACCTGGAATAATTGAATTTAAAGTTACTAGCGACCTTACAAGTCATATAATTTACTTCTGTTCTAACGGCGGGGAGGGATGAAGAGGAGTCAGAGTAAACAAGCAAATTAATAATAAGATACTGTCACATAACAACATATGCTGTAAAAGAAAACGGGGCAATGCCTTAGTACCAGGAAGTTTACAGATGAGGAAGGTGACGTCAGAAATGTTAATGGACTTGCCACACTCTGAGGTCAAGACAGAAATGGGACAAGGACGCAGGTGAGCGGGTACCACTTCATTGTCCTCACTGCCGTACCGCTGAGTGCGTGAATATGACATCGTGTACTGTGAAAGTACCCAGGAACCTTCCCTACATACTGCTCCTTGTGGCAAAAATACTGTTGCTTAATGACAGGACTAAAAATTAGAGGTCATTTGTTGGCACTATAGCTGAGTTTATGAAAGGTCGACTTAAATCTGCTTCCTTTTAACTGTTGTTGAATTGTACTGTTCTACAGGCAGAACGTTACCAGAGTCTCCTTGAAGAACTGAAAATAAACAAGATAGAACTGCAGCTTTTCCGACTATATCATAATGGGAAAAGAATTCAATTTTTGAACACTGAGTTAGAGCGTGTGAATAGGGACTTGAGTGTCACAAAAGAGTCTCTTTCTCATTGTGAAGACGTAGTGAAAGCCAAGAAAAAGGAACATGGAATGCTAACTAGACAACTACAACAAACAGAAAAAGAATTAAAGTGAGTTTTTAAAAATAGTTATTAGTTGGATTTTATGTAGATCAAGTGACTTTTTGAAAGTTGATTTTTTAAGTAAACTTTTTACTTTGGAATACTTTTAAATATACAGAAAAATTATAATGATGCTATAGAGAGATCACATATTCCCCACACTCCGTTTCTCCTACTTATATCATCATACATTATTAACCGGATATATTTGTCAGAATTAATGACCCATTGTGGATATATTACTATTAACTGATGTCCATACTTTATTAATATTTTCTTAGTTTTTACCTATTGTCCTTTTTCTCGTCCAGAAATACCATATGACATTTAGTCATCACATCTCTTTAGGCTCCTCTGGGCTGTGACAGTTTCTCTGACTTTCCTTGTTTTTGATGACCTTGACAGTTTGGGTCAGGATTTTTTTTTATTTTTTTTTTTGTAGAAAAATCCCTCCATTGGGGTTTGTCTGATAGTTTTCTCATAATTAGCGTTTGGGGGAAGAAGACCACAGTGGTAAAATGCCATTCTCATCACAATACATCAGGGATGTCAACATATCATAGATGTTAAATAACATGTCATCTATCTAATAAATCATAATATCAAGCTGGCATCACTGTTGATGTTGACCTTTTCTTGCTTATCTGTAACCTTCCACTCCAACAGTGAGGACCCTGGCTTCTGCAATCTGCCATTCATTTGCTTAATTGTTCAATTCCAGTAATTATGTATTGTAGTATCAGAATTGTTAACCCATACCCTCATGGGAAGCAGCTTTATCAACTAGAGTATGTGGCTTACGTACAATACCTTTTGCTTTAAGTATTATAGACTTCACTCCTTTCTAAAGTTACGTAGGTTGGCACCTTTTCTCCCCACTCCCTTCAGTAAGGTTGTTTCATACATATGTTGTACAGTTAGATTCTTTTGTCACATTCCAGATTCCATCTAGGATCCCTTGGCCTTCTAAGTGATTGTTTTTAATTTGCATTCATTAAGGTACACTATTGGTGCTGTACAGTTCTGTAGGTTTTGACAAATGCATGATGTCATATGTCCACCGTTCCAGTATTATACAGAGTATTTTACCACTCTTAAAAACTTCTCTGGGGTTCACCTCTTCGATCCTTCCCCTAAGCTCTGGCAACCACTGACCTGCTTACAGTCTCTGAAAGTCAGTTTTTAGAATTTATTTTTAAATGTATGATTTGATCGAAAAAGCTTCTTCCCTTTATATGTTACGAAATTTAATTTCCTTGAAAGAAAACTTTATTTTTCTTTTTAGATCTCTTGAAGCTCTTTTAAATCAGAAGAGGCCTCAGTACATTAAAGCCAAAGAAAACACTTCTCACCATCTCAAGAAATTAGATGTGGCTAAGAAATCAATAAAAGACAGTGAAAAACAATGTTCTAAACAGGAAGATGACATAAAAGCCCTAGAGAAAGAGCTGGTTGATTTAGATGGTGCATGGAAAAGTTTTGAAAAGCAGATTGAGAAGGAAGTCTCACGTGAAGTGCGAGACATTGAATTAGAAGCCAGTCAGGTGAAAAAGCCAACGTGTGGGAAACCATTTGTTTCTTGTGTCAGCTTCTTTTAGTAAGAAAAAATTTGAAGGATGACCTCTCTGATATTTTTAAGAGGTCATTCTCAGAATCTAAATTATGGGGATTTAAATTTTTCAGCCTGCATACAGAATCTCATATTATGGCTATTTTTTCTTTCTTAGATTAAATGGCATTATAACATTTTTTAGTTTATTAATGTCATAGAAAATACTTCTATAAGGTTACATGGTATCATTTTGTAATAAAAATTAGGTAATTCTTATGTTTTTAAGGTAATCATTTTTTCTCATGAATATTATAAAAACTTAAATGTCAGATACATATGGCTTTGAAGAGACATCATTTAATTGACAGGAGGGAAATTGATTTGATAAGGTGATTAAAAAGTGATGAATTAATATCCCATTTAGTATATAAAATTTAATTACAATAAATTGATAGTAGATATCCAGACATTCATAATTCAGTTTTCAAAAATTCTTTCAACTAAATTTTTATCATTTATCTCTTTCATTAACTTCACAATAATCTTATGTTACACTAACTATACTGAAATAATTATGACTCTATAAATAGAAAAAAGTACATGCATAATTTTCTATGAGCTACTTTTAATCCCTTCTCTTTTAAGAATTTCTCATCGAGACCTTATAGAGTTGGTTTTGAATACCTTACTAACCTAGCTAAACAGTTTTAAGGAAGATATTCATTTTATGTTCACACTATCTTACCTGAAGAAGATGGTCAGTTCTGATCTAATTTATGTAAAAATGTGCTTTTGATAAGATTAATTATCTGTCAGTAAAAGATACCATCTGAAGAATTTCCCCTCATGCTTCTTTGAGTTAGCAATGTTTAAATCTCTTTATACAGCTGGATAAATACAAAGAACTGAAGGGACAAGTAAGAAGGAAAGTGGCTGTAATGACCCAACAACTGGAAAAACTGCAGCGGGAACAGAAGACTGACAAAGACAGACTGGCATTTGAAAAGAGGAAGCATGGAGAAGTTCAGGTACCTTGGCTTGTGCAGTAATGATGAACTATTTTCAATGAAATTTTGTTTCCTTTTTGTATTGGCTTTTCAATACATACGTGGATTTACATCAAACATAGCAACTAGTTAAAACATTGTGGATCACCTGTCATGCTGCTTAGGACCCTTTAGGTGCTCCTTTCCACTGGAAGGCGTGCAAAGCACATGTCATTCATGTCGTCGGGAGGTATTTTCTGCACGTCCGTGTGGTGATCGGCTTAAGCAGACGATACTGTCTGTTCTTACATGTGTCTCAGTCCAGTGAGGTTAGGAGGAGGATAGCGACAGGGAAAAACAAGCAAGTATCAGAGGTGAATGGGGAATTACTTGGCAACGAGAAGGCCACAGCCCAGGAGCAGCTGAATATTCTGCATGGGAAGTGACCGTCGGGATAGCACTATAACGGTCTGCCTTAGGGGAAGACAGACCTGGCTCCTGAGGTCTTGCTCTGTTACTGACCTTTGTAGTCTCTGTAAATAGCTCAATTATTCAACTTCTCTGGGTTTTGATTTCTCCCTTTGTACACTGAGGATAGGCGTGTCTACCTCATCGTGATGGCCAGGTTGAATAAGATGAAAGTGAGATACAAGCATCTGCTCTTTTCCTCTTATCTTGACTTTCTTTTCTAAAGATTTACAATTGGGATCTAAAATTATTATAATGGCAATTCAACAATAACAAATCACCATATATTATGAAGTCTATGGCCATCCTAAAAATGTGACCACCATTTCTAATCAGGATTGTAATGAGGAAATGGTTCTGAATTATATATACATTTGATTTATAAACGAATATTTGTAATTTAGAGGAAAAAATATTTATTGATTACTTTGCTAGGCCTTTTATGTTCATTAGCTCCTTTACGTCTCAACAGTGCTGTACAGGAAGGTATTTGCTCTAGGATGCAGATGAAGAAACTGAGCGTTGGGATTTCATAATGAAATAGGTCTGAAGTTTTCCAGGAGTAACAACATAATATTATAATGTAGTGTTTATTTGTACATACTATGTTTATTAGCACTGTTGTAAACCCAATTTATTTAATCCTCAAATTTAAGAGGTAGATATAAATATTGCTATGTTCTCATCCTGGATTTTTTTCTCTTTTCTACATTTTCTGCTTTGGTGATCTGTGTTCTCATAGCTTTAAATACCATCTGCTGATGCCTCCTTCATTTGTATTTCTAGCTCACAACCTCATAACATCCAGCTTTTTCCTCAGCATCTCCATTCTGGATGTTGACTAGACATCTCAAACTTAAGTCCTTCACCCCCAAATGCCCACCACACACAGTCTTTCCCATTTCAGGTGATGACAGTTCAGTCTTCCTGGTTGCTGGGGCCAAAAACCATGGAGTCCATCTTTGACTCTTAGGATATTCTGTTGGCTCTGTCTTCAGAGTACATATACCAAAACTCGGATCACTTTGCTCCACTTTCACTGCTGTCACCCTGGTCCAAGTCACCATGTTTTTGTTTGTTTGTTTAGATCAATGTAGTTGCCTACTAGTTTTCTCTGCTTCCACTCTTGTCTCCACAATAGTCGCAGCAGGGCAGCTAAAGTGACGCTTTTCATATCTAAATCAGATCATGAGACTTCCTGTTTTGTCAGTGCTCCAGGGACTCCCACTGCACACAAAGTTTAAGTGAAAACCCTTGAGTGCTCTACATGGACCTACCCGATCTGTTCGCCCCTCCCACCCAATTTACCTCTCAAACCTCCTCTTTTTCTATCCTCCCTCTTGTTCTCTGTGATCTACCTGTACCGGCCTCCAGGAACATATTGGACATGTTTCTGCCTTAGGGCCTTTGCACTGGCTATTCCTTAGCCTGGAACATACTTCCCTATATTTCTTTATTTTTAATTCCCTCACTTCCTGCAAGTCTTTGCTAAGATGTTGCCTTCTCGGTGAGGCCTGCCCAAAATATAGCTGTAGTCCCCACTGCCTTTCTGCTCCCCGTCCCTGGCTCTGTTTTTCCCATAGCATTTATCTCCTAACATGCTAGTTAATTTACGTAGTGTATTGGTCTGCCTTCCCTCTCTAGAATGTAAACTCCACAAGAGCTGAGATACTCATCTGTTTTGTTCATTGATGCATCCCAAATGCCTAGAACAGGCCATTATTGAGGGAAGATAATAAATATTTGTTGAGTTAATGAATTTTACAGATGAAAGAATCACAGCACAAGATGGTTAACTTGACCAGACTAGTAGGTGGAAGAGCTGGGATTTGATTCTTAACACTTTGTCTCCATGAATCCTCTTACCCTCTACACTGAACTGCCTTGCATTGTAGTCTCTGTGATTTGGCAGATGAAATATGAACAAATATGAGAGATGTAGTATATGATAATCATATGAGAAGAGAGGACATTTTGTGGAGAAGAAAAACAAATATAGTAACATAGCAGTAATTAATTTTAAAACACTTGTATAATTTATATTGCATTATAAAATTATACACTGGTTTTTTTCTGCAAATACTCACTGCACACTTCTGCCTCTATGCATGCTAATTTTGGGAAAACTTACCTTTACATGTTAAATTCTATAGTTACCCCCACCACAAAGCCTTCCCCAGCCTGCCTTTCTCTCCACTCCACCAAAAATCCCTGAAGATAATTTCTTCCTGCTCTAGTCACCCATTATTCTTAATCTGTATCTAAGGGCTTTTCTCAGATTGGAGGACGGTTAATTGCCACAGTGTTAGACTGGAAGCTTCTTAAAGGCCAGATTCCTGACAGTGTCCATTGCACATCTACCTCGTACCTTGTAGATGTCAACAGTGTTGGTGGAATTGCTGTTGTTTTGGGAATACAGAAACTCCATAGAGGAAGGAATAACATGTCCAGTGGAGAGAGATGGAGGAGTCTGTGTTCGTACTCAGTTTCCCACAGGATGGTGACTCTCTGCCGGGAGAGGAGAGGCTATAACTTCCCACAGATGCCAAGGTCGCTAGGTGTGAGGCGGTGGTTGGTTTTTCCAGACAACTAGCATGATCAGCTGGCATCGCAAATCCAGAGTGTCTGGTACCAAGGCAGTCTGATTTTACCCCCTGTGTGTCCAGTGCAGCACCCAGGCCCTGACACACATCCCTGACGGATGATGACCCTGGAATTTCACATTTTCTAGAGCCTATCCTTCAACCTAAGCCATATCTGAAGTTTGTTCCGAGCCTTTCCGTAACAGGTGGTGATCCCTAGGAGACTCAGCTGTCATGTGAGGTAATGACCACACAGGAGCCCACTGTGGCGCGACACAAGCCTGGCAGTGGCCAGAGTAAGGCAGGGGCAGGTGTTTCCAGTTAAGTAAACTTTGTATTCCTCATCAACTTATCTTGTTTTTTTCTCTCTGAATGGAATTCTTAAGTGAGATATTAATATTTCAATATGGGGACTCTAATTTCAAAATGTGTGAGTTCCTAGAGAAAATGAAGTGTGTCTTGCTCAGTTTTATAACTCTGGCACCTAGCACAGATGTTTGTTCAGTGAATTTGTGTGATATATGAGATACATATCTTCATGGAATATTTTTGTTCCTTTCTTCTTGAAAACTTTGGTATTTCTTCTCTTTCCTGGTGTTGTATATTGAAAAAGAATTGTGTTTTTTTACTTTTGTACATTCCTGGTTTTAGATTACTTAGTAATGGAGTGAGACAGATTAATCTTGCTATAGTGCACAGGATGAATTAGACGGGGAAAGGTTAAAGACATGAAACAAATTGGAGTCTACCACTGTACTTGGATTTGGTGATAATGTGAATGGAGCAAGACTTTTGTGAAGCCCTCGTCCCACAAGCGTATAGTTGCCTCATCCGTTCCTATGCTATTATAATACTAAGCCACTCTACTGGAATTACTTAGTTAGTTGTCTCTCCCACCAGACCTTTGTCCAGGAGAGCAGGGACTCTATCCTCTTCTTTATTCCATCTCTAGTTCCTAGCACATGGTAGCCAGTGAATAAATATTTACTGAATGAATTAGTTTGAGGGACAGATAAGAACTGTGTATAGATATGAGTATTTGAAAATAATCCCCTTGGAGTTTGAGATTATCAGAGTCAACTTCCTGGAGATCAGATATCTAGTAAATGGTGGAGCCAGGATTTGAACCCTGATTCTTATAACCTCAAAGCTCTGTATCATCCTGCCTTTTCAAAATTAAAATTTGCTCTTACGAGTATTTTCCTATGGTTATAATTGATATATTTCAAATTTAGAACAACTAAGGATATTACAGTAAGTTCTAAGCATATAGTGAAAAATAATCAATTTTATTTGTTTGGAGTTGCTCTAATTGATTTTAGGTTTCATTTCCTATTTTAGGAAAATCTAAAACAAATAAAAGAACAAATAGAAGATTATAAAAAACGAATAGAGAAGTTGGAGGAGTATACAAAAACATGCATGTAGGTATAGTAAGAAAAATTCCTTGCAGCGTTCTTATTTTCAAGGGTCTGGTATATCTGTGGTATATTCATCAAATAAATACTTTCATTGTATCATAATGTTTTCACTCTTCCATTGTTTTAATTTCATTGTAGATAATTATACTTACCCACATAAATAAAATATTTAAGTTTTTAAAATATAAATGTTTACCAGTAGTGAGACTTAAAACTCTCTTTTGGTATTGATATCTTATAATAAAAGTTATGTTATGAAAGCTAGTACAACCTATGTATTCTACCACCAAGAATTTTTTTAATTGGCATTTACTTATTATTAAGCTCATGATGATTGCTGTGACTCTAGTGATTTGTTCTGACTTTTTCAGTAGCCAGAAATATGTATCTTTTGAATCAACAAAGAATGATCAAAATCTTTTTGGCCCAAGTTTGATGCTCAGTTTATTTGATTGTATTTTTTCATCATTTAAAATTGGTAGAGCGCTGTCCAGTCCCCTGCAGTGCCGGAACTGAGTACGTTGTATCTTGTGACTCCTAAATTTTGGTTTTTCTTTTTGGCTATATCATTTATTGTTGTCATTATTATATAGGGATTGCTTGAAAGAGAAAAAACAGCAAGAGGAAATCCTAATGGACGAAATTGAAAAAACAAAATCAAGAATTTCTGAAGTTAATGAAGAGATGAATCTTATCAGAAGTGAACTGCAGACTGCTGGAATTGATACCCATGAGGGAAAACGCCAGCAGAAGAGAGCAGAGGTTCTGGAACACCTGAAAAGACTTTACCCAGATTCCGTGGTAATTAGAAGGAATAATTAATTTAAACCAAAAGGCTAAGCTTTTTTATTTGGGATTAGAAATGTTATTTTTTGGAAGCAAAATTATTTCAGAAAGTTTTAAGTTTTGTGTTTGATAATTTATATTTAAAATATAACAGTAAATAATTGGGGTAAAATGTAAATAACTTTCAGTACTATCTCTAGATGAGTGATTATTGGGGAGAAACATTGACATAAACACATTACCCAGAAAGTCCAAGTTATGGCCAGTGCCCCCAAAGGGCATGGATACCGTGAAGTGGTCTGCACCCCCAACACATAGCCTCAAACCATATTCTTCATGGTTTCAGTTTTTTAAAATTATATTTTCAGTACATATCATTAGTATACTTTTGTAACAGTGAATTTTTATTCTCTAAATCTGACCGCACATGTTTTATTTGAATATCGCTAGTGTATTTCATTGGACCAAATACCGCAATCCGTAACCTGCCGCTGAGGGCATCACCTTCACAAAATCATTTCCTTTGCTATTGGGGTCCTGCCTGTCGCTCCCGTCACTAACAGCGGTGCGCACTGTGCAGTCCTTACTGTATGGTGACGGCCTGTTGTCAGCTTTGACTCTTCACCATTTGCCCTGTTCTGAAATACCCGCCCGTTGGCTGCCGTGATACCACGCTCCTGGTTTCCTCCTGTCTCTCCGGCCACCGCATCTTCTTCTTCACAGCAACCTTTTTCACTTTCTGACTCTTAAATGTTGGTCTTGACTTTTAGATAATGATGGAGGAGTAAGGGTGGGTCACAAAATCCTTTCCTTAGTACCAAACAAAAACTAGTTAAAAACAACAATAACAACTAGTTCAACGACCAAAGTAGGCAAAGGGCTCATACAAATAATGCCATAAACTTCAGAAAATGGTAATAGTCCAGGATTTAAAAAAAGATTGAAGTATAGCATTGCTTGTTTTTAACTCTGCAGAAGGCAAACTGATAAATTAATTCCTAAGAAATCTCACCTAGTATCCCTTGATATAGCAAGAAGCAAACTCATCTGTATTTGTTCCCTTTGATTGAAAAACTGAGTCAGAAAACGTGAACCTCTGATGCTCTTAGATGGAAGTGAAGGCTCTAGGACTCCTTATTAAATTGAGAAGCTATTTCAGAGCCCTCACCCCAAAATGAGACTTGTCCTCTGCCCCCAAGGTAGAGGAACCTTAGTGTGGAATATTCATTAAAACTCAGAGGAAAGAGCAAAATTCAGGTATTCAAATAAAGCATATGCACAGCCCTGGCTCAGTTCTCACTTGCCCCTGCTCTCCAACCCCTGAGGTGATAGGAAATAGATCAGAAAATACTTAGAAGATAAAACAGAAAATACTTAATCCATCAGCTGGTGCACAGAGAGGACCATCTCAAGTCTAAGTGAGGCAATCAAAAAACTTGTCTATCACAGCAAATAAAAAATCTGAACAGAGCTGCCCACATAACACATAACATAAAAATAATCAATGTGGCAGCTATAGGTACATATAATAATAAAGAGAAAAAATGATTTTAAAAGCATTTAGAAGTCAAAGAGCCGAGTCTGGAAGATTACAGAACAAAATTCCCCTAAGTGTTTCGTGCTATGGACAATTTAATAAGAGCTTGAATTTATAAAACTAGATTCAAATATGAGCTAAAGCAGAATAAAATAAAAAGTAAAATGTACAGCCAAAAAAGCAAGAATGAACATTATTACTGAGTTAATAAATAAATTGCAAGTAGCAAGGAATGGATTACGCAGCTGAAAAATCAAGGTACTGACCTAGAAGTAAGGCTTGAGTTACAGTCATCCCCCCTTTTCCACAGGAGATCCATTCCAGGATGGCCAGTGGGTGCCTGAATCTGCAGATAGTACCAAACCCTTACACATATGTATTGGATATACATATATTTTTTTCAGTTCATATCTTCTACCCACAAATTTAATGCCTTTTTCTATCTTAACTAAGCACTTATCACATACTGGCTGGAATTTTTGTAGTTTGAGGTGTGACAGCAAAAGTAGCATGAATTTTTTTTCCTTCATAATTTCACAGATAGAAGATTAATTCTTACCATAGATCTGAGCAACGTCAGCGTACGATTTATTTTCTTTCCTTATTAAGTCTAGAACTTTTACCTTTTCACTTAAGGAAGCACTCTATGGCTTCTCTTTGGCGTATCGGAACCACCAGCATCATTACTCTTGTGCTGTGGGGCCAATATGAAGTAAAATAAAGGTGACTGAACACAAGCACTGTGATCCCACCACTTGATCTGATACTGAGGCAGCTACTAAGTGACTTACGGACAGGTCTGGTATATGCAGAGTGCGGATATGCTGGACAAAGCAAAGGCATGATTCTCGTCCCTGACGGGATGGTGTGAGAGTTCATCACACTAAGAACAGCACGCAGTTTAAAACTTATAAATTGTTTATTGAATCATTTATTTCTGGAATTTTCCATTTCATATTTTCAGACCGTGGTTGACCACAGTAACCGAAACCACGGAAAGCAACAGTGCAGATAAGGGGGTCTGCTGTAGTCACAGGTGAATGGAGAGGAACAAAGGCCAAGATAATAAATATTAAAGACAGTCATGATCTATCAAAAAGACATTGGCATTCCTGGAGTGGAAACTAGCAAATGAAGAAAGAGTCTAAAGCTATAACATTGAATCTTCAGATATTCTAGGGAGCATTGATACAGGATGGTTGACATTCTGACATTTTTAAGTCAACTTTTTGAATTTCGGTCTAATTCATTCTTGACCATGCTTCAATCTCAAATAACACATCTTCATGGGGAGCCTGCTCTGACTTCTCAGGTCACCCAGGTCCCTGTTACGCACTCTCAGAGCGCTCTGTGCTTTATCACAGTGTCTGTTAGAATTCTGTTTTGTCTGTTAGAATTCTGTTTTGTACGTGCGTGTAATTACCGATTATTCACTCTGTCTTCCCTACTAGATGGAAAGCTCTGTGAGGTCAGAGAGTATCTATTTTGTTCCGTAATGTTTTCCCAGAGTCTAGCTCAGTACCTGCAGGTGGTGGTGATGGTGGGGTCCTCATAAATTCTTATTTAGTAAACAAGGGGATGGATAAATACTATTTAATTACTATAGCTTTGTGAAATATTTTAATACCTTGGTAAGGCTAGCCCCTCTGCATTACTCTTCTTAAGTGAAGTGTGACACACCTAAATGGATATTTCATAAAGACACTTAGGTCATTTGAAAGAGACTGTTGAATTCTGATATTTATAATTTTTTAAAATTAGTTTTTGGTCTATGTTGCTTTGTTACATTAGAAAACAATGAATTACATGTTCCTCACGAATGTCTTGGTTTTTCTCTCCTTTTTGAAACCTGCTCAGTTTGGAAGACTACTTGACCTGTGTCATCCGATTCATAAGAAGTACCGGCTGGCTGTTACAAAGCTTTTCGGCCGGTACATAGTTGCCATTGTTGTAACCTCTGAAAAAGTAGCAAGAGACTGTATTCGATTTCTGAAGGAGGAAAGAGCTGAGCCTGAGACATTCCTTGCTCTAGATTACCTTGATGTAAGAAATTTATGTTTAGTATTTAGTGGTGAAAAAATCTTGTCTTTTAAAGTATGTCTTTATTGCCTAAAGTTATGGTAGTGATTGAAAAAAGTCATAGCTTGGAACTCACTTGGTAGCTGGTGTTAATGTATCAGCCGGCAAACAAGAACATCAGGTGGGCTCTTTTTTGACTTGGTATCATTTCTTTCATGTCTAGTTTTGGCATAATTCTACATTGATGATTCTGAGGACATTGCTCTAGCCCACTAGCCAGTAATTTACTTTACTCAATAGCAAAGTGCAAGAGATGGATAAGACATATGGTCTTCTGGCGATTTGCCATCCCAGAGCCACGATTGTAAATACGTGCTGTGGTAAATAACGTGTTAGCTCTTGGTGGAGCAGCGTAAGCCTTGAGGTTTGTATGGAAAGGCCTTGAAGTATCCAGAGTCTTTAAGACCGGGGTACTTTATCATGACTGGTATCCTCCAGTGAGGTTTTTCTTGGCTACTAAAGAAAATGTTCTACTGAAGCACAGACAGCGTGCGTAGTGCTGAAGCACACGTGCCCTAGACTCGGACTGTCCTGCGTGCGAATCCCAGACCTGCTTTTAATTAGTTCTCACTAACTCCTCTTCATTTTGCTGAGCTTCAGCTTCTTCATCTGTGAAGCGGAGGAAGCCGTCCTTTCCCTGTTAGGTTGTCGCAAAGAATCTTTGCATGGGGAGCACCTCACACAGTCCCTGGCACGGAAGAGGGGCTCAGCAAGCGCCCGCTGGGCACTGATGGTCCAGACTTCCTGTTGTGCATCCGCACTTTTGTTATGCCTTCTGCTTAATTCATGAATTAACACTTAGCTTAATTGATTTGTCTGTTCAACTCCTGAGCTACTGATTTCACACTTAGATTTTTTCAGGGCACACTCATTTTTTAAAAAATCGAATACAGAAGATTATAAAATGTAAAGGAAATACTCTCCTCAGTGCCCAACTCCTTAGTTGTAACTACTTCAGATTGCTTCCATACATACACATTTATATAAATATATACTCCAAGTATATGTGTATGTACACATTTTGATTGTATATAGGGTTTTTGCTTGTTTTACAAAAATGAGCTCATGCTTACTATTTTTCAGTAATACCTGGCAGACACTTTTTGACTCTGTTTATAGACCCAATTTAAAAGTCATATCAAAGAATGTGTGGAGGCTTTCCTGATCATTTAAGTCTAAAATGATTTTTTGAGTTCCATAATGTGTGCCACTCCTTGGACACACGTGTAGGTATTATCCCCACTTAGATAGGATGCCTTTGAGAGCCTGGAGACCTTCTCATGCATTGCCTTGTCCCAGCCAGTTAGTGACAGTTGAACCTGGGGATTCTATCTTCTGGCTTTTAGTGAAGAGTATTTTAAAAAATACTACATGAGCCAGTGGTGGTATATAGTTCATCAGGTTCTTGTCAAACTTTCATTGGATATAAGTGCATACTATTAATCTCTCACTGTCACGCTTATTATGTTTTTTGAGAAAGAATGTGCTGAGTATTTGGTTTTTATTTTAATGTATCTAATATAGTATTTTTTTAAACCTTTTAGATCAAGCCAATCAATGAAAGGTTACGGGAGATTAAAGGCTGTAAAATGGTGATTGATGTCATAAAGACTCAGTTTCCTCAGCTGAAGAAAGTAATTCAGTTTGTGTGTGGAAATGGCCTTGTCTGTGAGACTGTGGAAGAAGCAAGACACATTGCATTCAATGGACCTGAAAGACGGAAAGTAAGAGACTTAGATTGCACTTTTGGATAATTTGAAGCAATATTTATAAGACTAATTTACACACACAAATATTTATATATGTTTTCATATGACTCTTTTAATAAGGAAAACTAACATAGATGGCTATGACTGCAGTAGTTTTTACAATGTTTAGTTTTCAAAAAATCGACTTCCGTAGCATTTCCCAATATCAATTATATTTTGGAAATTAGATTTCTTGTAATAATACCTTAAAACAGTTAACTTATTTTTTACTTTATATATAATAAATGTCATTGTTGAATCTCGATATTCCCACATGTACATAATGTATATAGAAGCTGTGCTTCTGAATGTCAGCAAAGATTCTAGGCGCTTATTGTACCTTCTGGGTTAATCCTTCCATAGCTTAGTGGAGATTAAACCTCCTTTTACACAGTCAGGGTTTTAACACATTTGAAATTATAGAAACGGCACAATTGAAAAGAGGTTACTAATCTGATTATTCAAGGAAATAGTTTTAGTTTTAAAAATAAATATTGTTTTAGTCTCAGTTGAATGGTTTGTATTTAGTTAAGCACTGTGTAATTTCTCAGATTGTCTGACACTTGTTTATTTTTTAACCACACTTGTGATGAAGCGTTAGCGTACCTAAGGGCATACACTGTGAAGTAAGACCAGTGATGCTACTTAGTAATTAATTATGTGACTTTAGGCAAGTTTAAACCTCTAATTTTAATTTTTTCATCTAAAATTGGGGATATAATAGTACCTATTTCATAGCATTATAAAGATTAAATTAAGTAATAACATGTTAAATGATATTACAGTGCCTGGCAAGTAACTAAAAAGTGGTAGTCATTTTTCAGTATTCAATTTGTTGGCTATCTAACAGATTAATTTCTCATATATTTTAGTACTTCTATCACTAATAATCTGCATGATAATGCGATCACAGTCTTGAGTAATCACTGTCATTGATTTCTATGTAGTAAATTTAAGCAGGTATAAGCGAGCTACTACCTAAGATATCTTCCTTATTTTGCTACCTAATTAACTATGCTAAAATTTACTTTTGCACATTTGTAAAATTGATTTCGTAACATTAATTTTTGAAGATTTGTGTGGTCAGTTTAAAGAAGTCACATGAAGCTAAGACTGTTTATTCCTTCTTTCATTCAACAAGTAGTGATAGTTTGTATCTGTTTACAGTAAGATGCCTTACCCCTCTAGGCTATATCTTGTTCTTATCATTATTTCAAAATTTCAATCAGCTTTGTCATTTGTATCTTAAGTATATTCCAGGAATTTTCTTTATGCTTTAGGATGCATAAAACATTTGGATAAATGTCACATTTTCACAGATTTCACCTGATGTCTTTAATTTGTGCTTTTGGTTTTCCATGGACTTCATTGTCTTTCCATAAGCTTGATATCATGGTTTAGAATTTTCTTTATTCAAACACTGCATGTGACATCACAAAATGACATTTAGTTTAGTTTATAAACTACATACAGCATATATAAACTACATAATATAAATTACAGCAATTCTGCTAGCTATAATTTAGTCATCAAGATTCTTATGATAACTCAATTTTAAAATATTCTTTAAATTTATGTAACAAAATTTTAAAATCTGGATTTTCTTTAAATACATGTGATTATTCTATCCCTTGCCCTTAACCAAAGAAACAATAATTTTTTTTTTCTTGTTCCCAGTTTCATACCCATTTTGGAGAATGTGATATTTTTGGTATCCTAAACTTACTAAGGCTGTTTTCATATGCCATTGACATGTGATGTCATACTCTTCAAAATACAGGATTATATAATGCAAACTTTTATGTTAATTACAAATATTCTTAGTTTTTTTCTTAATATTAAATACATTTGGAATTAATATACAATTTATTTTAAACCTTTTTAATTGTTAATTTGTTGCCTAGAATTGCTTTGGACCTTAGCAAAACAGGGTTTTGTATTTGTGGTTTATTGATTGGTATTCTTAAGGTAGGTATTTTATTCGGTGGTTTTTCTCATCTGCAAATTCTCAACGATAAAAATTGCCTTATTATGTCCTGTATTTATCTTTATGTACACTTCTCCAAGATAAAATATTTTTAAATATTTTACAGACAGTAGCTCTTGATGGAACATTATTTTTAAAATCTGGGGTGATCTCTGGAGGGTCAAGTGACTTAAAATACAAGGCTAGATGCTGGGATGAGAAAGAGTTAAAGAATTTAAGAGACAGAAGAACCCAGCTAATGCAAGAATTAAAGGTAAATCTATGTTGTAAAAGTTGTAGAGTATTAAGTAGAATAATTGTATTTTTAAACTAAATTGTTTTGGTAATAAAAGTACCATGCCTATAGTTAAAAAAAAATCAAATAATGCAGAATGGAATAAAGTTAAAAAAAAAAAAAATCTTTTCATGACCCATGCTACATCTCAGTAATATTTCCAAAAACAATTTGATTCATAGCCTCTGGAAATTTTCTCTGTATATGCAAGTATATGTATTATTTTTCCTATTTGTTTTATAAAAGACTTTCGCTGTAAATAGGTAAATAGTGTTTGCAACAAGCTTTTTCATTAATATGGACATTTTTCATTTTAGCATATAGAGAACCACTTTATAATGAATGCTGCCTGGCATTTCGTTGTATAGATGTTGTTTATTTAACCAAGCTCCAATAATGAACATTTTGTTTTTTTCTATTACAAATGATGCATCATTAAACATTCTTTAGAGAGGGATAACAACATAGTACCTAAGAGTGAAAATTTGGTGGCCACATTGCCTGAGTTTGAATCCTGTATTTACCAGCAGTATAACCTTGGGCAAGGTACCTAACTGCTTTGTACCTTAGTTTCCCCATCTGTAAAAGCAGGATAATAAAAATACCTTCCTTTTAGGGTGATTCAAAAGGTAAAATCAGATAATCCAGATACAATACTTAAAACAATGCCTGGCATATTTAAGCACTATATAAATGTTTGTTGTTATTATATACTTATTTGTATAAATATATCTCTAAGATAAATTCCTATATGGAGTTTCTGGGACTAAAGATATGTGTACTAAAATGTTGATAGATATTACTAAATTCCCATCAAAAGAAAACCTACAGTAGAGTATCAGTGTGCCTAGATTTCGACACTACATATTAGCAAATATTTTAATCTCTGTAATCCAGTTATTTGAATATACATTTCCAAAATTATAACTGAGGGCGATCATTTCTTCATGTATTTATTGGTTTTATTAATAATATTTTCTTCTGTGAACTGCTTATTTATTTCCTGTGCACACTTTTCTATGAAATTATTATATTATTACATACTTTAAGAATTATTTGTATAATCAGTAAATTAATCCTTAGTCATATGTGTTGTAAATATTAATACATTCTGTTTGAATTTTTTTCGTCACTGCAATGAAGATACAGAACATTTCCATCACCCCCCAAATTCCCTTGTAGTCAGTCCCTTTCTCTGGGCCCTGTGGACCCTGACAAGCGAGTCTACTTTCTATCATTACAGTTTTTTCTCTTCTCGAATTTCATATAAGTGGAATCATGCAGTAAGTCGTCTTTTGTGTCATGCTTTATTCATTGAGCCTAATGCTGTTGAGACTCGTGTTGTTATGTGTATCAAAAGTTGATTCCTTGTTACTGTTCAGGATCTGTTTGACATTTGAATTTTTTGTCATGCATGTGTTTTTACTCTTTATGTGGCTAAATTCATTAATCTTTTAAAACTGCTGGGTTCTAATGTCATGCTCAGAAAGACCTTATTCTTTTTGAAGATTACAAAAGAAATTTAATAACATTTCCTTCTAGTGCTTTCGTGTATTTAACGTTTATATTATGTTGATGACTAGGGATTGAGCTTTATTTTTGCCAGCTGACTTGCCATTTTATCAAGTATCATTGGTTGAACATTATAACCCACACATGCTTCTTGAAATGTCAACTTTTTAATAGATACTAAGTCAGTAGGCTGCTTTTAGATTTTTTTTCCTACTATTTAGCTTTCTTTTTTTACATATACAAATGACCAATTTATGGTTCAAGGAAATATTCTGACAAGGTTACCCAACTAATTTTAATCATTTTCTGTAAGAATAAGAGCACATCTTATGTTTTGATCTAAGGTATAGAAATATTCAACTTTTAAAGATTTTACAAACAGGCCTAGGCACAGAGAAAGTTCTAGGAAAGTGGCAACTTGAAATGAATCTGGTTTCCTATGCGTGTCCATTGTGACTGCCCTGTGTGCCCTGCCTGGACCTAGTGGACAGCTGAGTGTGAGTGGTGTCTTGGGTTCTGGGGGAGATCACCGGGAAAGGCTAATGTAGGCCTTCTTCTCTTTTGATCTGTAGAGAGTACTGGGGAAAGAATCAGGCCATAGGGGAATCCTGGGGGTAAGTTAGATACTTGTCCCATGTGACTACGCCTGGTCTTCTTGAACTCCACGAAGTGAAATATTAGTAGGTTCTGGTCTCTTTCTGAGTTTGGAAAAGTCCAGGGAGACCAGAGAGACATCGTCTCCTTTGTCTCAGAGTGGGGCACTGATAGTTTTCTGTTACATGTAATTGCTGGCCCTTGGGTGTAGAGAATCCCTATGGGACAGCTGCCATTTAGGGTACTTCAATGCCCAGACCCAATCCTCAGTGGGCAAAGAAATACATAAATGCATCTGAGGTGTTCCAGGAGCCAGACACAACTTGAACAAAAAAGTAAAGAAGCATTAAGGAGATTCAATATAGTGTCAACCCTCCCGCCTCCCCTACAAAAAAAGAAAGACTTCGGAACTAAAACATATTTCTTAACTATAGAACGCTATAGATGAATGGAAAGACTGGATTGCTATTGTTGAGAACCAAATTAGTTCCCCAACGAGGGGAACAAAATTACAAAGGAAAAGAAATCATGAGAAAAATAGAGACTTAGTAGGTAGACTCAGGAGGCTTCACATAAGAATAAGTGTTCCAGAAGAAGGAAGAGGAACACAGAGGAGAGGAAATAATTAAACAAAAAAGAAAAAATGTGTCCAATCTGAGCATCCACCTTAATTTACCAATTGAAAGGACACACACAGTTGCAGGCAAGTTTGATGAGAAAAGGCACAAAATAACACAGATGTTGGTATAATTCCTGAACTCCTACGTTACAGAAGCAATGCTAGAATACTCCTTTGCTTTAAGAAATATTCCTTATAGATTAAAACAAATAAACAAACAAACACGCTTTTATCAGACTATAAAACTGGATGAGACTGGAGTAATAGCTACAGGCAACTAAGGAAAAGGGCTATAACCCAAGACATAAGTAAATGCAGAGGGCACGTCCTCTACATACTCTCTGTGACGAAAAGACTAGAGAAAGTACTCTGAGCAACAGATGGATTAGGACAGACCTAATTATAATCGTGAATAGTGCTAAACTAACTCAGCTAAACCTAGGAATTGGACACGGAGAGAGAAATATATGTGTTCCAGAGGTTTCATCTGTAATGAGGCGAGGAAGTAAGAGTATTCTGAAGGTACCTTCGTTATTAAAGAAGATGAACTATAAGGGAATTTATTACTTTAGCAAATTAAAAGGACAACCACAAAATAAACAACAAAAACTGTAATGGAATTTTATAAAACTGAAATTAAATAGAAAACAATGCAAAATGAAAAAAAGGTGAATATAAAAGCTGGTTCTTTTGAAAAGACTAATCAGATAGATAAACTCTTTGCAACTCTAATGGAGGGAAGAAAAGTTAGCAGTAAACACACAGAGCAGGCATGAGAAAATTAAAATAATTTTAAGAGAATCTTACAAGCAAATAACTATATAGTAAAAAAAAAAAAATTGAAAGTCTGGAAGAAATGATTTTCAGAAAAATGTAAATTATCAAGATTGACCAGAAAGTGGGATATTTGAAAAGTTAGGCAGACAGCCACACGTTTTCCTTGCTTGTCTCTATTATAGAATCATAAAAACTAAACAACTTAATTTCTAGTGTGCTTTAGCTAGTGGTGGCCATGTGACAGTTTTGAAGCTATAAATGGCAGTGTTGGTGGTCCCTTTTACATTTTCTTCTTCCCGACTGGAACTTAGTCAAGAAACCTAGAGAGAAAGCAGCAGTCTTGCACCAAGTGACTGCAAGCATGAGGATAAAAATCATTGTACTAAGAAGCTGCAAGTTGATGCACCCTAGACAGCTTTTGTGTGAGAAAAATACATCCACATTTTTAAAGCCACCATTAGTTGAGTGATCTACCACTTAAACCAGTATAGCAGCTATGGAAAACAGTATGGTGGCTACTCAAAACATTTTAAATAGAATTACCATATGATGTAGTAATTCCGCTTCTGGGTATATACGCCAAGGAATTGAATGCCAGGTCTGGAAGAGATACTTGTACGCCCATGTTCATGACAGCATTATCCACAATAGCCAAAAAGTAAAGCAACCCATGTGTGGGGACAGAGTCCCAGAGAGCAGTTTCCAGGCTCTAGGCCTCACTTGGAAAGGTGCTACCTCGGTTATTAGATGGCCATCAGCTATAATCAGATGGCCAGCTGCTGTGGCTGGGTGGCCATCAGCTGTTACCGGTTAACTGTTAGCCACTAATATAACTGCCGTGGCTACGTTAGGGGGTAGCTAATGGTTGGTTGGCAGAGAAGCGGACTGCAGATTGTGGATCGTGTGGCTCCTGCTTCCTGTGTCTCCGACCCAGCCGCCAGCGAGAATATAGTGGTATGACTCCCCTATCTATAGCTCCGTGGGTGTTCCTTTTGGGCTCACCATATCCTGCGTTCTCGTGCAGGGAGAGACCCTGCATGATACCATGTGTCCATCAGCAGGTGAATGGATAAACAAAATGTAGTCTATACATACAGTGGAATATTTTTTGGTCTTAAAAAGGAAGGAAATTCTAACACATGCTACAAAATAGGTGAACCTTGAATACCTTACGCTACATGAAATAAGCCAGTCACAAAAAGACATATACTGTATAATTCCATCTAGATGAGGTTCCCAGAGTTATCAAATTCATAGAGACAAAGTAGAATGGTGGTAGCCAGGATTTCAGGGGATAGGAGAATGGGGAGTTGTTAATGGGTATAGAGTTTCAGTTTTGCAAGATGAAGCGTTGTGGAGATTGGTTGCACAACACTGGGAATGTGCTTACACACTGCTGAACTCTTCCCTTAAAAATGGTAAATTTGATGTACATTTTAGCCACAATTGAAAAAAAAAAGACTGTGGGACCAGAAGGGCTTATAGCTGAGTTCTATCTGATATAATTCTCATGTTATTTAAGCTAGTCTAGATCATAGGAAAAGATGGAAACTTGCAAGTTTATTTTATAAAGTTAGTATAACTTTAATATCAAATATAAAGATACTATAGGTCTTCCCTTGTGAATAGAAATGCGTAATTTCTAAATTAAATATCAGTATAGAGAATTCAGCAATGTGGTGAAATAAAAATACACCAGACTGAACAGGATTTATTCCAAGACTACATGAGTGTTTCAATAAGAGGCCAATCAACATAACCCATTACTTGAACAAACGAACAGCGGGAAAAAATTCTGATGAGCTTGTGTAGAAGTAGAAAGGCATTTGGTAAAGTTCAGCAGCTAGTCCTAATTAAAGTACTAAGTAAAAGTAATTGGTAGAAATCATTTAAATAAATAGCTCATACCCCAAACTGACACATAATTGCTTAAATGGTTAAACATTAAAACTATTTTAGTTGAAATCAGGAAGTAGAGATATCTGCTATTACCATTATTATTTAACGTGGTCTTGGAAGTTGTAGTAAGTACAGTTAGGCACAAAATGAAGTAATTTGTATAAATCATTGAAAAGAAGAGAAAAACTCACTTTTTGCTGATAATAAGATGGTAGTTTAAAAACTACTAGATTTAATAAGATAATGCAAGGGCTGCATAAATAAAACTAGTTTTCCTCTATACTCTCAAAAAGCATGTAAAAATGGAAAAATATTTTTCCATTTATTTCCACAATAGAAATGTAAAGGTACAGTACTATTTTTAGAAAACAACTTAGTGAAGGACATAAAACAACTTAAAGGAAAAAACATACTATATTCTTGGGTTAGAAGTCTTCCAATTAATATATAACTTGAATACAATTTTAATTAAAATAACTACCAAGGATTTTTAATTTGATAAATGATCTTCTGGCCATTACAAATGAAGAATTTCCTGAAACTAGTCAAAAAAAATATGTGACAAAAGAGAGTGAGGTAGGCCTCCTGCCAGCTTATAGAATGAAAAGCCGCTGTAGTCAAGTTGATATAGTATTTGCATAGGAATGGACAGGTTAATGAAGCAGGTTAGGAATTCCAGAAATAGGACCCAGTATATTTGACAATTTAGTATAGAACAAAATGTTTTGGCTTGGTGGGGAAAGGATATATTGCCCAATAAATGTATTGGCACATTTAGAGGAAGTAATTTTGTGTCCCGTACAACATATAAAAATAAATTCCAGAAAGATTAAAAACGAGTTCAAAAAAATTTTTAAATGAGGATAAAAGCCATTGTATACATTTTTTTTACTTTAAAATAAAGATTGTAGTTTCTATACTGTCAAAGAACTTTTTTTACAAATTGACATGAAAGAAAAGACATAGAAACATCTGGGCAAAGGATACTATTAGGCAGTTCAGAGAAAGAAGAAATCCATATAGCTAGTAAACATCAGAAATGCTCAATAGAGAATATAGTACTCAGGGGAATACTAATTAAATTAAGATCACTTCATACCTATCAATAAGACTTGGAAAAAATAAATATGCAGGTGGAGATGTAAAGAAACGTGCTCATACATTATTTATAGAAATGTGAATTGTTACAGCCTTTGGGAGAGCTATCAGCACCAGCTATTAAAATAAACACATCAATACCTTTGACCCATCGATCTCACCCTGGGGAATCTATTGCATGGAAATAAAAACTCCAGGACTTCAGGGTATGCATACATGTATGTTGTTGCAGTATTGTTCGTGGTGACAAAAACCTGGAAACAAAGTAAATGCCCATTATTTCGAGAATAGTCGAATAGTTTTGATAGTCACACTGGAATATGCAGCCATTAAAAATGAATTGACAGCTTTATCAGTTGACTTTTGTGAGTAACTGAGAAACTGGAGGCAGAAAAGCATGTGCAGTATGATTCTAAATTTGTAAAAGAAGACAAAAAACAACATATATAGGTGAATGTACACATGTGTTCATGTAAGCACTTGGAGTAAAAATACAGAAGAACATATACTAAGGAGTTCATTTGGTTGAGCAATAGGATGGGTGAAGAGAAGGGAATGGATGAGGCTGTGCTAAAAGCGAGGCAGCATTTATCCTACGACCCCATTTGTGTGCCGTGGGTGAAACACACCCCAGTCCTCAGTTTTCATTGCCTAACTGTTTCCTGTTAGGAAGTGTGTTCAGTGTTTGAGGATGCCCTATGACATCTTGGTCATTCCGGATGGCTTAGGTACTTAATTGACCAGAAGAAGGGAAGACAGAGTGTGAATGGTGGTTAGCTGTAAAGCATCGGCGAATTTGAAAAGTGAAAGTGCTTTTCTATTGTAAAATATTCTCATTTTATTTTCTTCTTTAGGATTTAATGAAGATGCTTCGCAAGGAAGCAGATTTGAAACAAATACAGACTCTGCTACAAGGAACTCAGACACGACTGAAATATACGCAAAGTGAACTAGAGATGATTAAAAAGAAGCACCTTGCTGCTCTCTACCGGGTAACACAGACTTACATACAGTTTTATGGAAATTAGAACCAGAACCTAGAATTTCAGGAATTACATGTATATAGCACCATGTAATTTAACACTTTACCCCATGATTGAGATTATACGACAGTCTTTTAGTTACTTGATTTTTTATGGTTGTTAATCTTATCATACAATTGTGCCTGAACTTACCTTATCTCATGGATTCCCTTTTTATTCTAAAAGATACCTATCACGTTTTCAGCTTCATTATATAAAACTAAAACAGCCACGTTAAAAAAGAAATTTTTTCTCTTTGTAATTAGGAACAATCTCAGTTACAAAGTGAACTACTAAATATTGAGTCGCAATGTACCATGTTGAATGAAGGAATCCAAGAACGGCAAAAAAGAATTGAAGGATTTCAAGAAAAAATAAATAAGGTAATGAATGATGTATTTGTTATTAAATGACAGATAGAATGCAGTTCTACACCAGATGCCACATGTAGGGTCCTTGAGTATGTGCTAAAGCAAAGTAGGATAAGTGCTAAGTTTTATGGGTTTGCCAAATTAATTTTCTTGTGTCTTTTGAGAACCACTGTTATTGTATCTCAAGAGACAATGACCAGTGCGTACTCTCTTCTGCTCTCCATCCACTGCTTGTTCTTTGTAAACGTTACAGCCTCTTTCTTTCTCCCACTTCCCTTAACAGTAGAGAAAGAACTTTGTCATTTGGGTTATCTTGTGAGATTAGTTATTCTCTCAGTAATTATTTCTGGAACACTTATTATATTTGCCAGGCACAGTGCTTGACTCTGGGGCAGCAAAAATTTGGCCATCTAGCCTCTGCTTATAAAGTGACAGGAACTTTCTGGTTTAATTCATTCCACTGTTGCTTACTTTACTCCTTAGTTGTTTGTCACACCATCCCTCAGTAATTTCCTCCCATGCTTTTAGTTGTACCTTTTATCACACGATTTGAAACCACATTTAT
Source organism: Rhinolophus sinicus (assembly GCF_057876585.1). Classification (NCBI taxonomy): domain Eukaryota; kingdom Metazoa; phylum Chordata; class Mammalia; order Chiroptera; family Rhinolophidae; genus Rhinolophus; species Rhinolophus sinicus. The sequence goes on from NC_142501.1 coordinate 5,571,160, forward strand.
GTAGCTCCTTAATTATCTCTATTCCAGCTTAAGTACCCCTAATTCCTTAATCATTTACATTTACCGTGGAGTTAAGAACAGTCCTGATAACCATCTTCTGGGTGCTCCATTATTTGTCAGAGCCCAGGACAAAGCATGATGTCAAATACTGTCTGACCAGTACAGAGTACCATGGAACTCTGCACAAGGAACTTTCTATGGTTTGGATTATCTACTTACGTAGATTATCGCTTACTATTGCATCAGTCATAGCACATGAATATTTAATCTATATTCAACTTAAATTGGAAAGTTTTTAACATGTCCTACTGTTTAAAAAATAGGTCTTGTTTATCCTATAATTGTACATAAATGCAGGGCTTTAAAAATATTGAGGTTAAATGTTATTTTGTCGGATTTGGCCCATTCTAGTTTTTCAAAATCTTTTTGAGTCTTAATTCTCTGCTCCAGTCCTCTTGGCTTTATACTGCCTAAGACACTGTAGTTTCCTCATACAAAGAATATTTTATTTGGTTATGTAAAATATTATATATTGGTGTGGCTAATGTGTTTGAAATGCTTCCAGTTTTGTATTAAACATTTCATAAAGCCAAAACTCTTAATAAAACCAATTCTGAGCTTTCTTATTTAATTTTTAGAATGAGAAATTTGAAGACAGAGGAGTATAGTGTATGGAGCTAATGAGAAAGCACTGGCCCCTCAGAGCTCAGTAATGCTTGTTGGGATTCGTTTGGGTCCTCATACTGGAAAATCTTGTTGGGAAAATCTTAGATTTAAGCATTGTTTATATACTTTCTTAAAATTAATTATTAAACCAATTATTTTGAAATAATTTAAAAGGTTGAAGATGATATTTTCCAACACTTCTGTGAAGAAATTGGAGTGGAAAATATTCGTGAATTTGAGCAAAAACATGTTAAACAACAACAAGAAATTGATCAAAAAAGGTATTTTTATTAAAAATGTCAGTAAGCAATTTACACATATATAAATGTAACAATTATTTCATAATTTAAGGGAATTATGCCTGAGGGTCTTTATTTTTGTTCGTCATGAAATAGCAAGTAGACATTCATATTCTTATAGAGACCTAATTCTTTTATTTCATAATCTTTAAAGTATTTTTTATTTTTTAATTATAGTTGACATACAATATTATATTAGTTTCAGGTGTATAGCACCCGAGTGATTAGACAGATATATAACTTACGGAATGATCACCCTGATATATCCAGTACTAGTTCTGACATAAATAGTTGTTACAATACTACCGACTATATTCCCCATGCTATACTACACATCTGCATAACTTTTTTTAAACTACGAATTTATACCTTCCCCCTTTACCCATCCCCCTCCAATCCAGCAACCGTCAAAATATTCTCTGTATCTATGAGCTTATTTCTGTTTTGTTTAGTCAATCGCTTATCCTGTTCTCTGGATTCCACATATATATATTATTGACTACATCCCTTATGCTGTACTTTACATCCCCATGACTATTTTGTAATTACCAATTTGTACTTCTTAATCTCTTCACCTTTTTCATCCATTCCCCAACCCCCTCCAATCTGGTAACCATCAAAATGTTCTCTGTTTCTATGAGTTTGTTTCTGTTTTGTTTGTTGGTTTTTAGATTCCACATAGAAGTGAAATCATATGGCATTTGTCTTTCTCTGACTTACTCTACTCAGCACAGTACCCTCTAGTTCCATCCATGTTATTGCAGATGGCAAGATTTCATTCTTTTTCATGGCTGAGTAATATTCCAGTAGTATATATGTACCACCTCTTTATCCATTCATCTATTGATGGACACCCAGGCTGCCTCCACATCTTGGCCATTGTAAACAATGCTGCAATGAACATACAGATGCACACGTCCCCTCGAAGTAGCATTTTGAGTTTCTTCAGATGAGTACCCAGAATTGGGATTACTGGGTCCTTCTTTGTCTCTTGTTATATTTTGTTTTAAAGTCTATTTTGTCTGGTATAAGTTCTGCTACTCCAGCTTTTTTGTTTGCTTGTTTTCATTTGCATGAAATCTTTTTCCATCCCTTTACTTTCTGTCTTTGTATGTCTTTTTGATCTGAAATGAGTCTCTTTTCTTGTAGGCATCTTATGTGAGGGTCTTGTTTTCTTATCCATTCAGCCACCCTATCTTTTGATTGGAGCATTTAATCCATTTATATTTAAAGTAATTGTTGATAAATATATAGTTATTGCCATTTTATTATTCATATTTTTTATCTTTTTTCTTCTTCTTTGTCTGAAAGAAATCCCTTTAACATTTCTTGTGATACTGGTTTGGTGGTGATGAACTCCTTTAGCTTTTCCTTGCCTGGGCAGCTCTTTATCTGTCCTTCGATTCTAAATGATGGCTTCACTGGGTAGAGTAATCTTGGTTGTAGGCCCTTGCTTTTCACCATTTAGAATATTTTGTGCCAATCCCCTCTGGCCTGGAAAGTTTCTGTTGAGAAACCAGCTGACAGTTTTATGGGAGCTCCCTTGTAGGTAGGTAACTGCTTTTTGCTTTCTGCTTTTAAGATTCTCTCTTTGTCTTTAACCTTTGGCAGTTTAATTATGCTGTGTCTTGGTGTGGGCCTCTTTGGGTTCATCTTGTTTGGGACTCTGCTTCCTGGGCTTGTATGTCTATTTCCTTCGTCAGGTTAGAGAAGTTTTCCATCATTATTTCTTCAAATAGGTTTTCAATTCCTTGTTCATGTATTTGAGACATGTTTCTTTCTTTCCCCATTTTGGCTGCCTCCCTGCGTTTGTTTCTATGTACTAGGTAGGGCCACTATGTTTCCCGCTCTTGGTAGAGTGGTCTTATGTAGTAGGTGTGCTGTAGGGCCCAGTGGTGCAGTCTTTCTGGTCACCTGAGCCAGGTGCTCTAGGGTGTCCCTTGTGTGGGTTGTGTGTGCCCTCCTGTTATAGTTGAACCTTGGTTGTTGTTTGCACGTGAGCAGGAGGGGTTGACCCTCAGGCTGATTGGTTGTGAAGGCGGGCTGTGACTGAAGCAGTCATGTCTTATTTAAGAGAATTTAATTTATGTGGCTGGTTTTAGCATGCCCTCATGGTCTCAGAAGGGATAGAAAGTTCTTGCCCACTCATAAGCTTCCAGTAATACAAAATGCTGCAACAAGTACAACGGGAGATGTTGTACAGAACAGGGCTCCTGTACAGGTCTGGGAGGCCATTGTCTGGCCCAGAGGCTGACATGTAGCACGTGCTGCAAAGAGGAAATGTCTGTAGGACCTCAGAATCTCTGGATGTGGCCTCATAGAAAGATCACTGGGCAGGGAAGAGCCCTGATTGTCCAATTTCATAATTTTTTGGAGAGAAAACAGAAATGTACAAAATAAGAGAATGGGGACATGATTACATTGTAATTATTAAAAGACACTGATTTATTAGTTCTCTGTAAATATTTATGTAAGTAGATAAAATTGACCATTTTTGAGAAATAATGTATTACCAAGATAGAAAAATCTAAGGAGGCGAGTTACCATAGTGAAAGTAAAAAAGCTTCTACCCACTCTCATCCCCAAATTCACCAGGCACATATGGTTTCACAGATGAATCATCTCAGCAAACTTTAAAGGTGCAGGAAACTTCAACATTAAATATTTAAACAAATCTTCAATATTTAAATTGCTTCACAGTATAGAAGAGGAAGAAACACATTTTTTTATGAAATAAACAATATTGATGCCAAAATCCAGAAAGGTACATACATACACGTATAATAAATTATAAATCAATTTCACCTACAAATAACCGAATAAAATAAGGTGAAATAGAAATAAGCAGTGCAACAACAGCTAAACAATATGCTGTTACCTAGTGACCTTCATACAAGAAATCAAAGGATGGCTTGGGATCAGGAATTATTGCTGTAATTTGCCATAGAGGAGAAAAATCAACTCTATACTTGATGAAAAACTCTGGACAAAATTCAGCATCCATTTTTTATTAAAAACTTAAAATGTGAGTAGTTAGATACCTGTGATTTGCGCAAATATGTCTCATTCTAAATGAGCATCGTGTTTTGATGGAGTAACACTAGAAGTGTTCCTAGTAAAATTGGAAATGAGAAGTATGTTCAGTATCACCTCTGTTCTCTAACATTCTTCTGAAGGTACTAGTCAATATATAAGGTATAAAAATTTTGAAGGGAGGAGGTAAATTTTTCACTATTTGCAGGTTGTATGATACATATCTAGTAATTCCTAGAGAACAAATAAAAACTATTAGAAACAAGAAAAGGATTCAATAATGTAACAATACAAATATTAATGTGAATTTTTATTAAAAATTAATATAAAAATACTTAAAATGTATAGCCTTTCTGTATACAAACTACCAGGGAGACAGTATATTGGGAGAAAATATCCCAGTTACATTAGAGAGGAAAAAAAGTAAAATACTTAGTACTTAGAAATAAACTTACTAAATGTGAAAGCAATATATAAAGAAACCTTTAATTGAGACTGAACAGAAACTTGAATAAAAAGGAAAGACATACTAGTTTTTTCATAGGAAGACTCAATATTAAAAAAAGGTTGGTTCTCCCTAATTTAATCTGTAATTTAAATATCTCAGTACATGTATGGACAAGATTTATTTTTAACTAGATAAGCTGATTCTAGAGTTCACATCTAGACTTAGCCAAGAAAAAATCTGAAAAAGGTAATGAGAAAGAACTAGAAATCCAAGATTTTAAAATACAGTATAAAGCTATATTAATTAAAATCCTGAGGTACTGGCTCACATACAGAATCCAGAAATATACTCAGATCTAGAAGGGAAATTTGACTTGAGTGAAAGGTGGCATTTCTTATCAGTGGAGAAAATACACACTTTTCATTAACTTATGTTGGGGTTAGCAACCTAGGAAAAATGTTCTGGGACCTCTATGTCATTCCTTAGACTCAGATTAATTCCACCTAAATCAAAGATTTTAATGTAAATAAAAGGAAGGCATCAAAACACTAGAATAAGTCGTAAGAGAATTTTTAAAAATAATCTCAGATTAGGGAAGATTTTTCAGTAGGACATAAACCCCAGAAGCCATAAAAGAAAAACTTGATAAAATGGAATATATAGAAATAAAAATTTTTTGCATTGCAAAACACCCTGAAGAAAATCAGAAGTGACAATCAGTTTATTCCTAAGTACTTCATATCTTTATGATATTGTAAATGGAATTGTTTTTAATTAACAACTTCAAATTGATGGTTGGTCCTAAATTGAAATAAAATTGGTTTTTGTAAACTGACCTTGTATCCTGCAACTTTGCTAAACTTATAAATTTATAAGTTTTGTAAATTCCTTAGGATTTTTTACATTAAATGATCATATTGTCAGTGAATTAAAATTTTTTGTTTCTTCCTTTCCAATTAGTATGGCTTTTATTTCTTTGCTGTTGCACTAGCTAGGGCCTACAATACAATGTTGAATAAATAAAAGTGGTGAGCACAGACATCCTTCCTTAGTCTCAGCCTTAGGGGCAAAGCAATGCAATCTTTCACAGTTACATATATTAGCTTCAGTGTACCCTTTAGCAGGTTAAAGAAGTTCCCTTCTGTTTTTAGTCTGCTGAAATTTTTTATCGTGAGTGTTGAATTTTGTCAGTACTTCTTCTGCCATCTATTGAAAGATTGTATGGTTGGGTTTTTTTGTTTATTAATATGGTAAATTACATTGGTTGAGTTTAGAATGTTAAACCAACTTTGCATACCTGGGATGAGCCCTACTTGGTTATGTATTATCCTTTTCAAATATTTTGGATTGGATTTGCTAAAATTTTGTTAATGATTTTTTTCATCTATATTCATGAGTATATTGGTGTATAGTTTTCTTTTTTTCCAATGTCTTTGTCACAGTTTTGTATCAGGGCAATGCCAGACCCATAAAATGAGTTAAGAATTGTTCTGGGTTTTCTTTTCTTGATGAAGGATTTCTGTAGAATTATATTATTTCTTTCCTAAATGTTGGGTAAAATTTGCCAGTGAAACCACTGAGGCCACCCACCTTTCTTTGTGGAAAGGTTTTTAATTACAAATTTAGTTTCCTTAGTAGATGTAGGGCTATTAAGGATATCATCTTTTGTGAGTGAGCTTTGGTAGTTTGTGTCTTTCAAGGAATTTATGTATTTCATCCAGTTGTCAAACTTAACAAAATCATTAATAATATTCCCTTTTATCCTTTTTAATGTCTGTAGGACCTATACCAGTGTCCCCGCTTTCATTCCTGATATTGGTGATTTGTCTCCTTTCTTTTCTTCTTGATGTCTAGCTAGAAGTGTCTTTATTGATCCTTCTAAGCCAGTTCTTGGCTTCGTTGATTTTCTATGTTTTGTTTGTTTCTATATTGTTGATTTCTGCTCCTAACTTTTATTATTTTATTATTTCCTTCCTTTTACTTACTTTGGGTTTACTTTACTCTTCTTTTTCTAGCTTTTAAGATAGAAGCTTATATTATGCATTTTAGACTTTTCTAATATGAGCATTTCAAGGTGTATATTTCCCTGTCAGTACTGCGTAAGCTATATCCCACTACTTCTGGTATGTTGTATTTTCATTATCATTCTGTTCAAAATATTTTCTGATATCCCTTGTGACTTCCTATGACCCATGGGGTGTTTAAAAGCATGTTGTTTAGTTGAACAGATATCAAGGGTTGGGGGATTCAGATATTTTTCTGTTACTGAGTTTTATTTTAATTCTACTGTGGTAAGGAATGCATTCTACTTTATTTCAGTCATTTTAAATTGAGGCTTGTTTGAGGGCACAGCGTGCATTCTATCTTAAAAGGAAATGTTCCGTGTGCACTTACCAAGAATGTACAGTCTGCTGTTGGGTGGGGTGCTCTCTGGGTGGCAGTTAGGTTGGTATGACGGCGGCCTTCCGTGTACTTGCTGATTCTGTCTGGTTGTTCGGCAGTCACGCCGAGAGGAGTGCCACAGGTGCGCTTCTGGATCAGTCTGTTTCTCCTTCCAGCCTCTGTCAGTTTTCACTCCGTGTATCTTAAAGCCTTATGATAAGGGATACATATTTGGGATTGTTATATCTCTGCTGAATTAATCCGTTTATCATAAAATGCCCCTCTTTTTTTTTTTTTTTAATTTTATTGGGCAATGTTGGGGAACAGTGTGTTTCTCCAGGGCCCATCAGCTCCAAGTCGTCCTTCAATCTAGTTGTAGAAGGCACAGCTCAGCTCAAAGTCCAGTCACCATTTTTCAATCTTTACTTGCATTGAACCGGCAGCCTTGTTGTTGAGAGCTCGCGTTCTAACCATCTGAGCCACCGGCCGCCCCATAAGATGCCCCTCTTTACCCCTGTCATATTCTTTGTTCTGAAGTCTGTTTGAACTTCAGGAGGTTTTGTTTCTAAAGAATCCTGCCAATCACTTTTTACTGAGCTTCTCATAAAATCCACCTGGAATTCTGATTGCTATTGTATTGGATTTATAGGTTTATTTGGGGAGAACATCTTCAAAATACTACATCCTCTCATCTGAAAAGATAGAATGTCTTTTCATTTATTCTAATTATCTTATTCTTTATTAGAATTTTAAAGTTTTTTTCCATAGAGATCTGTGTGTTTTTATTAATTCCTGGATATTTTAATTTCTTTTTCTTATGAGTAGTTATCTATTTTTATATTTTTCTAGTTGTCTTCTAATGTAGAAAAATACTATGGAATTTTCGATTGATCTAACATCTGATAACTTTGCCAAACCCCCCTGTTACTTTCGGTAGCTTTTCTATTATGTCTCCTTGGATGTCTCTGCCATGAATTAGAGATGTAGAGTAGGCAGCTGACTATAGAAGTGAGGAGTTCGTGGGAGAGGACGGGGCTAGAAGAATCCATTTGGGGATTGTTGGCATACAGAGGATACGTACAGTCATGTGACTGGATAAGATCACCAAGGGGATGAATGTAGACAGAAAGGGGATCCCAGGCCATGTTAACAAGTGGAGGAGATGTGAAGGAACCATTGAAGGAGCAGCGAGTGAGGGAGAGGCAAGCCAGAGGAGTGTGATGTCCCGAAGCCACGTGAAGAAGTGTTTCACCCACACGCAGCCTGTGTCTGCCTCCCGCAGCAGAAACGAGTCCCTCAGGGGTTTGTTCTTGACCGCGCCTACAGGCAGTGTGGTCAGCGGTAAGAGCAGGGCTTCTGTTGTCCTTGCGGAATGTGTCACGCTGGCTCCACCACTTCTATGCGGGTAGCGCTGGGCATGATCTTAATTCTCTGTTAAATAGGACAGTAGTTTTACGTGCCTCAGTCATTCAGCTGACGTGAGTAAAACGACACTTCTCTTTGTTTTGATCATTACTGTTGTTTTGTTGTGTTTGAACCAGTGGTATCTAATGGTACCTAGCACAATATCTGATACCGTTACTGCTTAAAATGTTGAACGAATGATTCTGTTAGCAGGATATGTGAGGGAGAGAGGGTGGAAAAGAGGGGCTACAGTTATACTGGATGACTTTAGAGGAGATTATGAAGCTGGCAGAGTGGGAAGGATATGAGGAAGGAACGCCCAGGTTGGAGTTTGTGAAGGAGCACTGTTTGGAAAGATTGACTCAGTACATAAGAATAAACACATAAATTGTGAATGAAAAGGAAAAGGGGAATCTATAGATTATAAAAGACGTAAGGAACATACCCATATGCAATCTATGGATCCTGGTTCAAGCAAATCAGTTTAGAAAAAAATACTGAGACTTAGGAAATTTGGCAATGACAGCAATTTGATATTTAAGGAGTTATCCTTTTTATCTATAATAGCTTATGGTTATGTATTAAAAGTCCCTTCCCTTTCAGAGATACATACGAAAATACTTACAAATGAAATTACATGATGTCTGAAATTTGCTTCAGATAATCCAGTGGTGGGAAGGCGTGGTGAGTGAGGGGGGTGGTGGGTAAAACAAGATTGACCTGAATTGGTAGTTGTTAAAGTTAGGGGGTGGCTCTATGGGAATTCATTGTAGTAGCCCTTCTGCTTTTGTATTGGTTTGAAAATTTCCATAATAAACAGAAAAAAGAAAGAATTGAAGGACTATGTTTACCAGTTGTAATGTTTGACTTTATTACACTAGATTAGAATTTGAGAAACAAAAAACTCGGCTTAATATTCAACTCGAGTATAGTCGCAGTCAATTAAAGAAGAAACTAAACAATATCAACACATTAAAAGAAACTGTCCAGAAAGGCACAGAAGACATTGATAACCTAAAGAAGGTAATTAAGGGGGTACTGAAGCCCCGCCATTGAAGTGATGACTTCGTTCATTGAATAACGTTTGTTGTACTCCTGAAGTGCTACTGCCGCGGGTGGGGGCAGGTGGAGAAAGGCTTGAAGTAAAATCGACACAGCCACACGAGTTGCTGGAGGTTGAAGTGGGAGAGGAGGTAGGGGGCTGCCACAGACGACTCATGCTGACTTGGGCAGAGCAGGTTAAGGAGAGAAAATTCTGGACCTGTGCAGCTTCGATTGCCTATGTGACATCTAGACAGCAGTTTCCAGCAGGTGGTTAAAGAGTACACAGACCGGGAGAAGTCAAGGCCGGTTCATGGGGGTGGGTGGAAACCATATGTGAAAGGTTGAGCATCTCGGGCAGAGAGGCAGGCAGTGAAGCGCAGTGGAGCAAGAATGGAATGCTGGGAGGAGAGCGCGTATCAGTTATGAAGAGAGCCAGAGGGGGTGACATCCCCCGGAGGTTCAGGAGGGAGAAAGTGGTGAAAGCTGTCAAAAAGGTCCAGGCTGGAAGGTGTCTGTTTAGTGGGCTACTTACGAGGTCATAGTAGCAAGAACAGAAGTCAGGTGGAGGTATCCAAAGTGAAGGACAGGCAGGCAGAGATGGCCAGTTTCCGAGGTGAGTGCAGTGGGCGTGAGTCAAAGGCCAGGAGAGAGCTTGAGGCAGCTCCCAGGGTACGGGTTTGTCTTGGAATGGCTGGTTTGGCTTCACTGATGAGAAGATGGGTGATTGACCTTATTAATGTAAAAGATGGTGAATCTACAGTGCACATCCTCTCCACTCAGGCTGAAGAAGATTGTCTGCAAGTTGTGGATGAGCTTATGGCGAAGAGGCAGCAACTGCAGGACACATTTCGCGCTCAGAATGCCAATGCTGAGAAAGTGCAAGCTCAGATAGAAGAGGAGCGGAAGAAGCTTTTGGCTGTGGACAGGTAATTGAGAACTCGGTCCATTTCAAAGACCACACACAGAGTTTTACAGATGTTTAGCTCAATTTCACATGGATTACAGGAAGGTTTATTTGAATGTGTGTCCTTTGTTGCTTTTGGTCCCACATCACACCTTTCGAGCCTTCTAATTGGGAGGAAAACCAAGACAGGTGGCTGGTTCTTTAGAGTGAACAGTTCTTTTTGGTGGTGACAACATGGACCTGTGTAGACGTGGTCCCTTGCCCTGAACTCCTCCTGACACTGGGATCTTCCTGTTGTCCAGTCTCCCTCTTGTCGGCTTTGCAGTGAGGGCTGTGCCTACATGGCTCCACGTCCCAGCTCTGCTACTGAAGAACCATGCCGGCATTTCCTCAGTAGTGACACGGGTGTGTAATAGTGCCAGCCTCATAGAAGAGTGGGAGGGGTTAAGTGAGTGACTGTTTCTGTGGTACTTAGAGCAGTAGCTGGCACACGATAAGCACGGGCATTCGCCTTGATGATGACGGTCACACTTAGAATCGACTGGCTCGTGGCACCACATAACGTCTGCTTTCCTGGAAGATTGGCAGAGCAAAAGTGAGCACAGGAAATGTACTGTTTGTGCTCAGCCTCTTGGCGTGTCACAATTTCCCTCACTGTTCAAAGACCTTGAGTGTTTCAAGATACAGTCAGAACGTTTTGTGTCTTAGATTTTTGGGTGCAATGAAAGTTTGTTTACTGTTGATTTTTTTTTTTTAAGCTTAAACAGAACTACATCTCTGTCATCATATTCTTGAAAACCATATAATTTCAAATGTATTTTATTTTATTTTTTTGGTTCTGTTTCTAGTTCCTCTTTAAAATCCTACATTGTTTCAGCTGGTAAAACCCCCAAGCCCTCATTTCAGATAGAAGGCATTATATTAGTAGTGGTGGTAGGAAAAAAATTTCGGACTGTTTTGTGTAATGACTTACTTAGTTAGACATTTCTCTTACTAAGACTCTTGGTTTGAGGTCCTAAAACGTAGAACTTATATTGAGAGAGAAATGCAGCTTGAAAAACTGTACAAATTTAAAAATAAAGTAGGAAAGCACTGTATTGCTGTTAGCCTGACTGAAGTAACAGTACTCATTGTTAAATATTCAGTTCTCCCTTAGATTAACTAATCAGATTCACCTCCCTTCTCAGGAGTGTTCAAGTTTAAATTACAAGCATCAGTGAGATCACTCTAGATCTTACAGCACACATAGGAAAAAATCATTTTTTTCATGTAAGTTTATAACGTATTTTTCTTCTTTGATGCAACTTTACCTAGTAAGTAAAGTATAATCGCTTTTTCGTATCTGTGTATTTACAGGGAAGTGAAAAAATGGCAAAAAGAAGTTGTAATCATTCAGTCGTCTCTGGAACAGAAACGGCTGGAGAAGCATAATATGCTGCTTGATTGCAAAGTTCAAGACATTGAAATAACTCTTTTGGTGGGGTCACTGGATGACATCCTTGAAGTGGAGGTATTCTAGCAAGCGATTCTAAAATAAGTGCGGTGGTGTGGAACTTACTGGAATGCCCTGTGCTGCTTAGTGGCATCCCAGCGCTGCAGGTCCTTCCCCTTGTTCTGAAGCCCTGTTAGGGGCAGAGAAGACATCTCCTCCTCCTAGGATGGAAAAGGCCCGAACCATCATCACTCCAGAGCACCAGGCATTCCGGGCCATTCTCTCCTCTCTCTTGCTAATCCAGGTCCTTTTAGCCCACGGGATGGACCACAGTTTCTTACCTGTAGAGAGATACTGACGAGAAATCAGTAGCTTTGACCAGAGGGGAAAAAGAAGTATTTCCTGACCTCTCTCAGAAACATCCTGGGGAAGAACTCGGGCTCATTCTGGGTCACGTGTCCATTCTCACGGGTGCAGAGGGAACGGGATGTCTGGTAATGGCAGACGTAGGTGAGAGCAGAAAAACAATATTCAGTGTACTACAGAAAGAACGAGAAATCCCAGTCAGGGACTCACCACTAGAGGCCGTCCATCTTTCATCCATCTGGCTGTTTAAAAGGCGATGTGAATTTAGAAAAGGTGTGTTAGATGAGGGGAGAGGCGGCAGCAGTCTTCCTGACTGACGTCTACATGGATGTCGTCGTCCTAGCTCTGTCAGCTGGCGAACCTTCACTTATTCTGAACATGCCCACCAGGAATGGGAAGTTATTTCCTTCTTTATTAGCTTGAAAGACTCATATTCCTGGAGGGGTGTTTCAAGGCAGGTAGACTAATACTGAATTATTATCTAAAAGGAAAAAGTGGGCGTTTTATTCCACTTTGTGCTGCTCAGGCCACACAGGAATATTGCAGTCACCTTTTAAAGCATGATACTTTTTAAGAGTAAAGTGTCCAGGAGAGGGAAGAGGCCCAGCCCATGTCGGGCTGGGAAGAGAAGGCTTGGGGATATGGTTCTCCTCCTCCCGTGGAAGGCGGTCCTGTCTCAGCAGAAGGATCACGCTTGGTTTTTCTGGTCCTGAGGAGATCCTGGGGTTGGGTGTGGAGGCCACAGAGTCAGAATTTTTCTGCTCAGGAGCACTTGCTACTAGAAAGATAGATGGCCTCCGATGGTGCGACCCTGACTGGGATTTTGTCAGCACATCTCGTGTGGCCATGTGATGAGGATGCCGTACGAGATACTCGATAAAGGCATAAGGTATAAAAGGCCTCGGGAGGGCTGAACAGGGATCACCGGGTAGAACTAGTCATCTTACAACAGTTGTTATAGGACTGACTGTCTTACACTTGTGAGGTACAACTGGAGATTGCCCTTCCACTGGAGGTGTTCAGACAGAGGGTGAGTTACCTGCACCTGCCAGGGTTCTCACAGAAGATTCTTCTGTTGTGGGAGAGACTAGATCACTAGTCCCCACATCAGTCTGTGAGCATGAAGCCTCCCAGGCGCTGGTTGCCACAAGTCTGCCATTCTCACGGCTCCCGGGGGCGTCCCGCTGTTGCCAGGCCGCTGACCACGCTCTGAGTAGTGAGGCCCCAGGTGACTCAGAAGTGTCATAGAAAACATGACAGCGAATCAGGAGACGGGGATTGAGCGATTGGGGGATTCAGATTACATTTTGTATCCAAGTTCCACTTGTATTTGAACTGTCTTAACATACACATCTATTACATGACATGTAGACATAATTCCAAAAGTTGTTTCATTGAGTTTGTTTGTCAGAGAATATCTAGAAAGGAGTAAGTGACAAAGATTTTCTTCTCTCTTACTTTGTGAGTCTTGGTTTGGGATCCGCATTACACTGACAGCCATCCTGCATGACAGCTGCGTAGGTGTCATTTATTTCTGTGGCCTCCTTCCTGGTCCTTCCCTCATGCACAGAGCAGCACATGTTAAAACTACAATACATGTTGCCAGTGGCTGCATGAAGTGCTGAGAACATCACAGTGCGTGCAGCTGCCAGAAACCCCTCCCTTCACACTGTACAGGGGGAGACACAGGCACACAAACACAATGGCAAACAGATAAAATGTCATGTGTTTGGTGGTGACACAGGCTAAAGAAAAACTAAAGCAGGAGAGAGAGTGGAGTGTTGCTGGGGGGTTTGCAGTGTCAGATGGCCAGGCCGTGGGTGGCGTGAGAGAAGGTCGCCGGTAAGTTGAGGACGTGAAAGAGAGAGTGATACGGGCATTCAGGGGCAGGTTGTCCAGGCAGAGGGCAGTGCTGGCCCTGCCTGGCTGGATGTGCCCGCGCTGTTCAAGGAGGCCAGTGCGGCTGGAGCAGAGTGAGTGCAGCGCAGCCTGGCACAGAATGAAGTTAAAGGGGTGACAGGGCCAGATGGCTGGGACCAGACTGCCATGGCCTTGCAGGTCAACTTTTAATCTGAGCGAGGTGGAAATCAGCTGGTGGGCTTGGGGCAGACGGATGAGTAAATCGCATTTCGGATAATGAGGAAAGCGTTTCATATGTTTTCCAGTTGGGAACTGAAGCAGAAAGTACCCAGGCAACAGTTGACATATATGAGAAAGAAGAAGCCATTGAGGTAGACTACAGCTCTCTAAGAGAGGACTTGAAGGTAATTGAAAGATTGCGATTGTTTTTTACTAACTCACAGTAATATTGAATATTTAAATGCTGCAGAATAATTTTTAGACCATACAGGATAAGTTCAGGGGGAAAAGTAGATTTCCTAATGGTTTTTGTGGAAATAATATAGATGGGTTACTTTTTTAATGTTTATATCAGCATTTCTCACTGTGTGTTTTGCAGAACACTAGTACCATGAAATGTCTCTCCAGAGAAGTTTCTATGCTCAGCCAGTTTTTTGAAATGCTGTCCCCTTCTTGGAGATTCATGATGAACAGTAAAGTCTTTGAAAAGTCCTGCAATAGACAAAAGTAGCCAACATACTCCAGCATCCTGCATGTGCCCTGTCATTGTCCCAGTGTGGTCCCCTAGGAGCCAACAGTCCTGCACAGCTGCAGAGCAACGACCTAGAATCCAGGGTCATGGCCTCTTTAGTTCCGAGCTCCGGCTGGCTCTAGGCATGCGCTCTGTGTGCTGGGGCTTTGTCCTGAGGCTCCTGCTCCCTGGAGGGAAAATGACTGGAGCCATTGTCGGCTTTCCAGCCACACAACCACAGCCTTCAGAGAAGATAGAGGCCTTTGGTAGTGGCGCTGTTCTTAAGACTGAGGAAGGCTTTTCCTACAAGGTTCCAGCAATTGTCTCCTCATCTCAGTGGCCTGAATCGGGTCACATGTTCATTCCTGACCAATCACTGTTGGGTGGGGGAGACTTAGTCTTAGACCAAGCAGGCCGCGCCCCCCCCCCCCCCACGGGACCCATGGCCAAACATGGGCTGTTAGAAAGGAAGAAATGGAATGGATGCCAAGTAGCAGGACACCCCACATCTTTTCATTTCATATGTTCTCAGTGTAGTTGTTAGATTTGTTAGGCTCTTTGATTGTGTTTGTGGAATGTTTAGGCAATTGGAAGTCTACTTGGTGCTTTCGTATTTAGAAAGTCCTCCCCCTTATTACTGAGTAAATATTTATAAATATTTTCTTCCTGTTGATCGTTTTCTTTTGTTTTCATTTACCTGTTTGATTCATCTGAAATTTTAGTGTATGGTATGAGATAAAAACCTGTTTTTTAAAAAGGTACCTAAGTTAACCAATTTACTCAACATTTTTCAAATCTTTTCCCAATGAGTCAAAATGTCACCTTTGTCGTATATTAATTAAGCCCCTCTGGGAGGTCAGGAAAACTCTCCTGGAAGGTCATGGCTGCCCCAGCTGTGCCCTCCCTCCCTCCTCTCTCGAGGCAGTGCCAGTCACCCCTCCTGAAGGCTTGGATGTCCCCTCCCTGCCCTGTCACACCCCTGCCTGCCTGCCTGCTAGAGGGTTTTCAGTGTATGTCTGCTGTCCCTGTGAGCTCCCGAAGGGCAAGGACAGGACGGTTTCATACTGAACCGTCAGTGTCCGATACATGGTAGAGGATCAATACCTTTTAGTGAATGAGTGAATAAAGGTGATTTATGAATTGTTTTTAGCCAGATTAAGAAACAGGGAGGTTATGCGCATCCCAAGAGAGCGGCATCTGTAACACGAGAGCCAGGACAGAGCGCAGCCGACTGGGAAGCACCAACTGCCCCAGACTCCGAGGGGGCTGTGAGGGAGGGGGTGGGGGGCAGGTCCAGGGCCTGCGCCTGACCCCTCAGCACTTTGATCTAAGGCATGCTCACCACTGCCGTCCTGTCCAATGACAGGCTCTACAGTCCGATAAAGAAATCGAGGCCCACCTTAGACTCCTTCTGCAACAAGTGGCGTCCCAAGAAGAAGTCCTGCTGAAGACCGCGGCCCCCAACCTGAGAGCCCTGGAGAACCTGCAGACCGTCCGAGACAAGTTTCAGGAGTTGACCGATGGTGAGACTGAGCTCACTTGTTAGCAGGGGCACATTTGGGCGCTTGGGTTTCCATTTCTGTACGACTCAGCAGCCCCCCTGGATCGTGCCTTTGTTTTTATTATATGTTTTTCTTTGTTGTCTTATACTACTGTGTACTTTCCATACTGAATCACTGATTGCTTCCTTTTTGAAAAGTGTTCTGCTTTAATTTAAAAACAGATTTATTGGTTATTTTAGAACACATTATATTTTTTCATATCAGCCTAATAGTATCTAATAGAGTTAGATACTCTATTAGAACTTGTCATCATTATTTAAAAATTAGCCCTACCAGAAAAATGACTCAACAACTGTTCATGGAATTAATACTAATTAAGGTATTTTAAATGTAGATTTTACTCAAGACAACCAAACTCAAAATGCAAGTTTAAAAATATTTTATGCTTTAAAGTTGAAATAAGAGAAGCCCTTCAGTGGTTTCTAAAATAAAGTACATTGATTCTCTCTTAGCTTTTGAGGCCAGCAGAAAGGAAGCCAGAATTTGTAGGCAAGAGTTTGAACAGGTGAAAAAGAGGAGATATGATCTTTTCAGCCAGTGTTTTGAGCACATCTCAGTCTCAATTGATCAAATCTACAAGAAGCTCTGCAGAAACAACAGTGCCCAAGTATGTATCGTTCACCCCCAAATATTAGTGGGAACTTTGCATTATTGGCGGCGTTTTTCCTGGTGGGAAATAAATGCCCACGACATCATTTGAGTGACTCACTGATGGGGCGGAGTCAGCCCATGAGCTTGATTATCATCGTGATCTGGTCTGAGGCCCACTCACGCCCCCGGCCAGGCTGGACCAGTCCACGTCTCTCTGGCCCTGTTTCTTCATCTGAGAAACGAGTGGGTCATATCATTGGGTGTCCAAGTTCTTTTTAGTTCTGAAGTTCTGTTGTCTGGTACTAATTTGATTTTGTAGACCTGCCAGTGGGGTGAAGGTAAGGTAAAGTAGAGGATCTTGGGAAATGGTTGGTCTGGGGCCTGGGGAGCTGACCTAAGTAACAAAGGAGAGGGAAAGAACTAAAGGCAGGATTCACCCCCAGCTGTGCCCTCTGCATGTGGTCTCTGTACACACCGCAGCCCATCGGCAGTATCCATAGCACGTCCTGGGGAACAGTGTGGGATTAAGATGTGGATCAGGTCTGATACCTGCTTTTGCTCTGTCCATGGTGTTCTTTGGTTACTGACAGTGATCCCACAGCAGACATTTAGGATTTCAACCAAAAACAATGTGTTTTCAGTAAAGTAAGACTGAGAAAGACTCATTAACTCCTTGAGGGCAGGACACATCACTGTATCTAAGGACATGGCCCATAACAGGTTTCAGTAACCAATGGACCGATGACATTGGTTTACAAATGGACCAATGATAATTGAATGAAGACTAACTTTTAAGACTGCAGCATGTACCGCGTTTCCCCAAAAATAAGACCTAGCCAGACAATCAGCTCTAACCCGTCTTTTAGAGCAAAAATATAAGACCTGGTCTTATATCATATATCATATCATATCATATATCATATTATATTATAAAGACTGGGCCTTACAGTAAAATAAGACCAGGTCTTATATTAATTTTTGCTCTGAAAGACGCACTAGAGCTGATTGTCCGGCTAGGACTCAGGGGTGTCAAAACTTTTTTCAACATTTTTTACCAAGGGCTGTATGTGGTAAAATACACAAACATCCGGGCCGCTCACTCGAGGTGAAGTACGTATTGTCTCACCTGGTTTATTTAAGTAAACTAAATATATTTTTGGAAGTTGCTGCGGGCCAATTAACAATGGATTACAGACAGCAGTTGGCCCGCGGGCCGCAGTTTTGATACCCCTGGGCTAGGTCTTATTTTCAGGGAAACACGGTACTGCTGAGGCTTGAGTGGCAGTCTGGTGGGAAGGCCTGATCCTGTATGGATGTTACAGTGTTTTCCTCTCCACCCCACCCAGACAACCCTGTTGTCGTGATTACATGTGGAGCTAAATACATTCTTTACAGGCATTGGTATTTTCCCATAAAAATGGAGGACAACCTAACCAATAGAATAGTTTGCAGTTAAACTCTTGCAAATCCAAGTTGAAATTCACTAATTGCTTTTTTGATATTGCTAAATAAATAACACGTGTTTCAGGCATTTCTTAGCGCAGAGAACCCAGAAGAGCCTTACTTGGAGGGAATTAGCTACAACTGTGTGGCCCCAGGCAAACGGTTCATGCCGATGGACAACTTGTCAGGGGGAGAAAAGTGTGTGGCAGCACTGGCTCTGCTCTTCGCAGTGCACAGGTAGGTCATGGGGCTCTGGGCTGAGCATCAGGGCAGAGCCCAGGGAGCCGCCTGCGGAGTTCTGTCAGTCACCCGTCTTTAGCTGCATTTAGCATTAGTATGTGATACAGAACAGTTTTCTTTAGCCAGACAGTTCAGTCTATGTTTATGTCTGTAACAACTGAGACAGCAAATCTAAGAGAGAATTCAGTCTTCAACAGATTTTTATTCAATTTCTGTTATTATCAGGACCTACTAATATTTCAGCTTTAGAGAAAAGAAAAAAGAAAAGTAAATATTTGGAAGGGCAAGACGTGACATCAGAATTGCCAAAAAACAATAACAACCAACCCAAATAAAACAAAAATACCCCACCTTGTATATTATTTTCCTAGTCCATATTCAGAGATCTGCTATTTAGTAAAGAATGTTAAGCATTTATTCTGAAAAAAATGTTTAACCTCCTCATTTCTACTGATAATGGTGACACTGTTTGTAAAATAAATGAAGAAAAAGTTAGCTAAAGTTAAGGCAGTTAACGTTCACATTCAGCGCAGAGATGAAGACCTATGCTGTGGAGGATTCTGCCTCTATTTTCATGATCAGGAAGATTGACATACAAGTTGTACAGCTGATTCTTACTAGTCTCAAGAAGGAAAAGGAATGTGTCATTACAGAAAAGAAAAAGAAAGTCCCCTTAATGCAGAGAGATTTGGGGAAAAGCAGGAGCATGGATCTCAACATGAGCCTGTGTTGAGTAAATCTTACCAGAAGAAGACTATTTCTAAGTGTCAGCCCCTCCATTTACTTATTCGGTGGATATTCACTAAATATTTACTGTGTGTCGAGTGCTATTGTAGGCATTGGAGAGAGAGCAGTGATCCAAAAATCCCTGCCCCCAATAGTTCATTCTAGGTGGGGAAGACAGATGATAAATAAGGTATATTAGCAAACAAAGTCTCCAACGTGGAGATTATGAGAAATAGCAAATGCTGTAGAGAAGAAAATGGAAGTGGGAATGGAGATAGTAGCAGGGGAGGGTTGGCTGCATTAACGAGCCATTGGGAGGCCTCACTGAGAAGGGAACATGGAGCAGAGATAGGAAGGGATTCAGGGAGCAGCGATGTGGAAGCTAAGGGAAGAGTGTTAGTGAAGACTGGCAGGTGCAAAGGCCCTGAGGCCAGAGTGCGCCTGGCACCTGCAGAGAATGGATGGTGTGCAACAGTAGCAGGCTGGGGTTAGGAAACTACTGTAGCCATCAAGGTGAAAGATAGTGACGGGCTGGGCCAGGGTGAGGGCAGAGGGTTGAGCAGACAAGCGTGGGGTGTGAGGAAGGAGTCGGATGACTTGGCCTAACCAGCTAGAGTGATGAGCTGCGGTTAACTGGGGTGGAGACCGTGGGAGGGGGTAGGTTTGCAGGGGTAGGTGAGGAGTTTGATTTTGGATGAGTTTGAGCTATTTATTAGACACCCGTGATGTGAATTGTTGAGTAAGCTGTTGGATGTGTGAGGCAAGAGTTCAGGAGAGAAATCAGAACTATCACTGGAAGTGTGGGAGCCATCCACACGTGGTGGTATTTAAGACCAGATGAACTCAACAAGGGGGCTCGTCAGATAGAGGAGTGCCCCCCTCCTGCCGGGCACTGCAGTGTTAAATAGTTAGGAGTTGGCAGATAGGACTGGGAGGGAGCAGTGCGTAAGGCAGGGGGAGTCCACCGGCATCCTTAATACCTGGGAGCAGGTGGGGGCGCCCCAGGTCCCGCCTGCAGAGCTCCTGTGGATGCATTGGCACTGAGCCGTAAGCACTGGGCTTAGCAACACGGAGCCTACTGGTGACCTAGACAAGTGTCCAAAAGGATGTGTGGATTCATCCTGAATACTGTCATCCCTCTCCTCCATCTTGTAAAATGGACAGAAAGTTGTCACTTACTTGTCGTGTTCCCTCTAGTTTTCGGCCGGCTCCATTCTTCGTTTTAGATGAAGTGGATGCGGCCCTGGACAACACAAACATTGGCAAAGTAAGTTTCTCTCCGCTTTCATTTCCAGGAGTGTCTACAATGCAGGGCTCATGTTCTGGTCAGAAGGCAGCTTACCCTGGACAAAATCAGTTCACTTCATAACTGTCGATTAAAAATCAAATCTAAGTGAAATGTCTAAAAACAAGATGATTCAGGGTCATTTTCATTCAAGGTTTAGGGGCCCCTCGGAGTTTGTGGGGAATCAATCCATAGAGTCAAGGGAGGATCACTGTACTGGGTCCAGAGCGTTGCTCCTAGAACTGGCTTCTCTCATCTGATAGATATGGGGATGTCGGGGTCACTGAATGCAGGCCCCGTAGCAGACAGGACCAAATTAGTTGTTTAATAAAGTCCAAAAATAACATCTCTAAATAAAATTCCAAAGGAATGAAGTTCAGAATTCTGCATCCTGCCCCCTCTTTCCATTTATTCAAGTTTATCCAGTTCCTGTACTTGTGTGCAAACCTGTTTTCAGTATTTGAGACAATGCAGGAACTATGGAAGGTTGAACCCTTGAGAGTTCGCTTTACAGTCAGCCCTCCAGATCGGTGCCTAGACATCCAAAGCCACCTGAGGCTGGCGGGCCACACGTCTTGACTGGGAATTTTTGACATGGGATTAGCCACAAACACTGCGGGGGCCATCACTGCCCAAGGGAGGGGTGGGTCGGGACTGCAGATTCCCCGGGTCCTGGTCCCACAGCCAGAGAAAATCCAGTTTGGGAGATGGATTAGACTCTGAGTTCTGATTCCAGACAAGTCCACCTCCCAGGACTGACTGGGCTTTGCACTTACAGCTGCTTCCGAAGAAGCTGCTCTCGTCAGGCATGTCTCCGTTAACGAGGGAGTCGGCGTTCTGGCTTTACCTTCGTCTCGTGTGAGCTTGGTGGAGAGTTCTGCCTCCGAGAGCTGTAGGCACTCTTGGGTGCCACCGGCGGGTTCGGAGTCGCTAACGCTGACCTCCCTGATTTCTTACTCTGTTGACTTTCACGTGAAATGCTGGGGACTCAGGGGACTTGTAGGGGCTGCAGTCTGAGGTCCCTTCTAATGGCATGAGTGTCACCTCCCAGCACTCCCAAGTTGTATCTCTAGGAGACTGCTTCTGGACTTGCCACAGTGTGCCGAAGAACAGTACAGAAAACAAACCAGTCCCCAGCCCCCTGAACGCTGAGACGTCAGGCAGGAGCCACATTCTGTGACCTGCCAGACGTGAGGGTAACTGGGGGAAGAAGAACGGGAACAAAAGGACACCTTGACTTGTCTCTAGAATGCCAGCCAGTCTACACCAGCTGGCTGGACTCAAGGCCGGGCTCATGTGGGAGAAAGCGCCTCTTGGGTTGATTCGGCACTTTGTAGCCTGTGTTCCGTGTGTTGGGGGTGCAGGCGTCTGTCCCGGTGGATGGCCTCTTCTCAGTGGCATATAGGATGTCGTGTCTTCTAGCACAATGGAGATGTTTGTGTAGTGGCATCTCGGGGTCCTCAGTCTCAGTTAAGGCCCGTTTGTCATAGGGCACCCACCCATCCTGTGCTTTAAACCTCTCGGTGTCCCATTTGGCTGTGAGCTTTGCGTTCCTGGCACCCCACTGCTTACTGAGTGAGCAGTTGTGTAGGATGAGCCGCTGAAGTAGCTTCCGCACCCTGTGGTGGCCGTGGCGCCCAGCATTGACCAGAGGGCGTGCTCCAAGCCAAGTGCACGCCTTACAGCTCGCGTGCGTCTCTTCTCCTGCTGCTGTGACACGCCGACTCCAGGCCTGCATCAGTGACTGGCTACCGATGCTTCTGGCTGGAGTCCCTGTGTGGGCTCAGCCTCTTAGCCAACAGCAGGTGCCCCCCTCATCATTCAGCTCAGCCGGCGCCTCACTGCCCACCTGAAGCTGCCGCTCTTGCTGCCACAGCTGTGTCCTGAGTACCTGGGTGCAGCCAGGACCGGCGCACAGGCAGACCATCCCAGGGCCCGCAATGCAGGGCGTGGGCAGGCGTCTTGTTAGACTGTGGCTTCAGCATGATTCCCCACACCTTGCCCACATTCCGAACAGTTTGTTCACCAGGACCCATCTCTGTCCAGTCTATCTTGTTCTCACTCTCATTCCTTAGAACTGACCTTCCCGAAGGAACCACTGAGTTCACCTTTCACCAAATGATGGGTTACGGATTATGAGTACGTACATCAGGCCGTACTTCCCCATCTGCAGGCTTTGGGTTGGTAAAATGAGAAGCTGGAGGTTTACACAGCAGCCCTTCTTCACCCCTCATAAAACATCTGTGTGGTCGTTTTTGTTTTATCTTGTTGGAAAAACCACGTATTTACAGGATATTGTAGAGAGAGCTTCGTTCCTAAAAATATTCTGAAGTTTCAGATCATAGATTTAATGAGGCTTATGTTTTTTTACTAACCTCTTATTTTAAAAGCTGAGCTATTTCCATTTCTGCGGTTGTGGTAGATTTACTGAATTACCAGGAAGGCAAGTGCCTTGTCACCTAAGAAGGGCAGACTAAAACATGCAGAATCACGGTCCCCAGAGCCCAGAAACAAGGCCTTTCCTCGTAGGTGAAACGTGTGTTTCTTCCTCCCAGGTATCAAGTTACATCAGAGAGCAGACGCAGGAACAGACTCAGATGATAATCATCTCCCTAAAAGAGGAGCTGTATTCCAAGGCCGATGCCCTGATAGGCATCTACCCAGAGGTAAAGGGGGAGGGGGCCCCGGCAACACCCTCAGGCCCTCGTGGAGTCTGCAGACACTGTTTGATGCAGTTGCTAAATATAGGTTTGAATGATTTTTTAAAATAAGATTTAAAAGGAACTACTCAGATGTTTTTCTATGGCAGTTCACAGAGATTTAGAATATTTTAAGTGAAAAAGCAAATAAAAAATTGTAGAATGTGATAGTTTTGTTTGTAAAATAGTAGTACATATTAACTACTAGTACAGTTAGTACAGCTAACAGAGTAAACTGGTAACATTGTATTTCAGTTTCTGTAATATTTGAATGTTTTAGACAAAAACAAATGCATTGTGGTAGAACTAACAAGGAACCATTTATCTTTCAAAAGTACCAGAAGAAAACAAAAAAATTGATCAGAAGTTCCAAGTTGTATAGTAACTTTCAGACTTTGAACACACCTTTCTTAGGTGGTTCAAAGTGCTTACCTGAGCTAATGGAGTAGAGCAGCTAATTCTAATCATTCAGTTTGGGAACAGTTCGGTTTTACTTCCTGAGTTTTCTTTCAAGCTAAGATAAAAATGGATTTCTCTTGCTGTGCTTACAAAATGTTAGGGGACCACTGTAAATATGAGAAATAAAATTCTCATTGGAAGGGGTGGGGAAAAAGTCCTTTTTCTCTGCACATCTTAGATCTCTGGCTGGAGCCTGTCAGTCTGCCTGGCAGACGGGTTAGGAGAGAAAACAAACAGGAGTCACCAACACGTGCCTGGAGCAGGTGCACAGGGCATAGCAGCAGGAGTAACCCACGCGGGCAGTGCTCTACCACCTTAGGCTGAAGCGAGGGAAAGGGACGGGCTAGGGGCTTCCGGGAGGTGGGGGAGCAAGTAACGGCGGGCAGGTGACTGGGAAAAGTATGGGAAACAAGGTGTGTTCAGTCAGGTTTGCTCTGCAGACTCAAGTAGGTGCCTTCTCCTTTGCGAACCTGTAAGAGCACGGAG
The DNA here is from genome assembly GCF_057876585.1 of Rhinolophus sinicus. Lineage (NCBI taxonomy): Eukaryota > Metazoa > Chordata > Mammalia > Chiroptera > Rhinolophidae > Rhinolophus > Rhinolophus sinicus. Next base: position 5,595,219 of record NC_142501.1, read on the forward strand.
GGTGTCATCTTCCACATAAACGTAAATGCCCTTTACGTTTATGAAGGAAAGCTTAGGCCCAGTCTGTTCCTTTTCCTGCATCTAAGGTTCTCAATCGCTCAAAACAGTCCATGTGCCAAAGAGCCATATTGGGGTGGCATATTCTAGTGCCTTTTCCCAGATATACAAAAAAGAGAGCTGATGTAAATGCTTCTTTGGTGGCTATGAGGAGTTTGCTTTTTAAATGCAAATCACTTTACATTTACTAACACCGTTTGCTCATTCCAGCAAGACGACTGCATGTTCAGCCGGGTGTTGACCCTCGACCTTTCTCAGTATCCAGACACTGATGGCCGAGAAAGCAGCAGGAGACAGCGGGAGAGTCCTGTAGGGACCTAGTGTGCCCTGGAGCAGCTGCCAGCCCAGGGCAAACAGGGCAGTCAGGGTCGTCATTGTTTAGTTCTCACGCTGATGTTCAAACAGCCCTGAGTAACCTACTCCTGGAGCGAGCAAGACAGCCTGCTGCCACGTCAGAGAAAGCTTATTACCCGCCAAAGATGCGGCAGCTCAGTTCCGTTAGTGTTCAGGCCCCATCCCCATAGGTAGTTTCTGTGAGTTAGCTTTGAATGACTTTTAAAAAGAAACCAAAGGTACAATTTTGTGCCACAGTTTTAACTTCCATTTTGAAAGCCAGTGAGAAAAACATTTAAATTCTACATCATCATCATGCTGGTCTCACCTTGTCCGTTTAATCTTTAAGGGATACCTCTTGGTTTCTAAGGGTACTAGTTAGAGGGTGTTGCACCTGGGTTTTATGAGAATTTATTTCACAGGCACTGATGTGAATATTAAAATATCAATAAAAAATAAATATTCTAATTTCAAATGTCTCCAATCTACAATTATATAAACAAAATAAAAATTTTAGGTGAAATTGAATTATCTGTTTCAATGCAATCTAAATTTTCCTAAATTTCTGTTAAGGAAATACTGGAGAACACAGGCTTTCCCAGGTAACAACTGACTTCTCCACTTAAATCCATTGTTATAGGTGGGGAAAAAGTTGCAGAATTTTCAACAGTACTGCGTCTCCGTTTCAAAACGGCATAGAACAGCTGAGGTGCTGGTCGTCTTGTTTATGGCCCAAGTGCTAGCCAAGGAGTGGCCTCCGAGTAACGGACTCGCTTCTGAGCTGCACGCTGTGCCCACAAAACAGGTCAAGTCACATGGCCTGCGCCCGCCTCACCTGCGCACGCCATGAACTGTACGTAGCACAAGCCACTATTTGTCCTTCAGTCCTTCTTTAGTACCGGCCATACCGTTTCAATTACTGACATCCTCTGCCTTGACAGACATCAACTTGACACTGAAGTGTCCCCGCGGTGCCACCTGAGCTCAGTGTGGACCCTCATCTACCTGGGCTGTTTCCTCATAGCCTGGGACCCAGACTATGAGCCTTCAGCGCAGTCAGTTTAAGGCGATATACTCATTCCTGAAACCGCCGTGCTGTGCCAAGTCCCAGTGAAAGCCTCAGGACCAGGGCACTGCACCCCCAAAACACACAGGAACCTAATCAAATAATAGCTGGTTTACACACATTAAATGGTTCAGAAATGCCCAAATACCACAGTAAGTATGGCGCAGTTCTCTCAAAAGCACTGAGGTCGCTTGTGAAGTGGGCGTTGGGGGTGATGAAGTGGGCAAGTGGTGGAAGGGGGTGTCCTCGGCCGGGCAGGGCTGGCGTGTGCACGTGGCACATTCCACAGCTCTGCTCCACGGGGTGCAGTCCACTTTCCTGCGGCACCAACGACAGGACAGGTCGGCAACTTCTCTAAAGGTGAGGCAGCCAGGAAGCTAGTATGTAGCCGCCTGCCTAATTATTTAAAATGTAACCACTTAAAAATGTAAGAAACACTAGCTGAGGCAATAACAGCAGGCTTTGTCCCCGCCCCCCCACACACCTGGTGTTTCTCACAAAGCCACACATTAGCAGAGGAGGCATGCTCAAATCATTTCTAATTAGTCAAGCTGGAGTAAATGTGCATTTGAAAACAAACATTCCAGAACGGACTAGATTCCTTCCCTATAGAAAGGAGGCCTCCTTCCGGGAGTCTGACCCTGGGCTTGTCGGGAGCTTTCCAGTTCTGCATCCTGTTCTGTATCATTTTCCACGCCTCGGGCCAACTTTCGGATTCACATATCCATCCCTGAGGGCACTTTTTAAATGTGTCTTAAAAATACAACTTATAATTTGCTTTTTCAAAACTAAACATTCAAGCAATCACTTACTTGACTTCACAACTGAGGAGCAACTCTAAAGTGTCACTAAGTAAATGACATCGCGCCTTGTCATTAACTGAAGAAAAGCTGAGCACACAGAACTGAAGTTAAAATTTTATTGATGACCAGAGTACCAGAAGATTTGTTCCCCATGCTGCAGAAAGAAAAAGGTCTTGAGCAGGCCCCCGGCTTATCCCTCTCCCACACGCCCCAACCTGCCTCCTGTTCTGAACTCTGTCCTTGTGGGAGCGCCAGTGCCCTCAGTGGTGAGTGTCCTATTGCTTGGCAAGGAAGGTCATGTAAAAGGAGGCAACCTCCGAAACGGAAACGGGGCAGAGCCTCTGCCGTATCACAGCAAGCCCCGCACCGCCGAGCGTACCCCAGAAAGCGTGACAGGCGCCGCCCTCCCAAGGTCTACCTGCCTCACTGCAGGTCCCGTCACAGGCCAGGGAGAAGGGCCGAGGGTGGACCTGCGCCTCCAACAGCCTCCAACAGCCTCGAGAAGCTTGGAACTTCCACTCCTAACTAAAGCTTAGAAACTGGTCTGTGCCCACCGGTCATTTGTCAGCCACCAGCCCCGAGATGGACTTGCACACCAGGAACGGCAGTTCTGAAAAGGCCCCTGGTTCCTCATGACTTCCCCTGCTACACCTGCCATTCTCTGGAGCCGCAGGTACCAAGTGTGATTCCATAGGCGCCCTGGGATCCGGCCATTCTTCTGAAACATGGACCGCTCACGAGCAGTCAGCGCCTCGCGTTCCACGCTTCCTTTACTATTTACCAACGTAACAAACATACTTGAAAAGGTTTTCTATAGTAATATATTTCCACGTAAAAATTACAAATTTAGGAGTCTTATTTCTTATTTTCTCTTTGGCAACTACTGTTGCTTGGACAGTCTTCACTCTCCCCCTTTTGTTAGGAAAAACCACCCTGGCAGAGGGCGTGTCACATGGGAGCCGGGACACCGGGTGTCCCCGCCGCCGATTTGGTCCCTGAGGTAGTTGTCACCAGTGCTCACGAAGGCTACCTGCAGTGTGTGCGCTTCACTCCCGAGCGGTGAAAGTCACACAGTGGACTCTCCCCCAGCCTGAGGGCCACACCCCACATGGCTCTTTTGGGGTACACGGCGGTTTACAGGTGAGAGGTCTGAGTGGGTTCTCTGAACACTCCTCATCGTTGGGGTGCGGCACTGGTTACAGAAGGCTGGTTTTAAAGATTTCAAGACCCTCCAGCATCCTCTGTTCAAACAAAAAGAAGAGAATGCCAAAATGTTAAGGTTTAGCTTGAGGGAGTCTCTGCGACAGGATTCCTATTTCAGAATCTTTTATAGCTCCTTGCGCATAATGGCTCTGAAAAGGCCTCCATAATGGAACTAGTAGCCACGGTCCAGAAATGGTTTTGTGAGTCCTAAATACCATCCGGGGACAGGTCAGTTATGACACTAGGTCTGCGAAGATCTGTGGAAATCTCAGCCCATAGATGTGGGTGCTCTCCCCCCTCTTAGTGGAGTGGGAGGGGCAGTTCCAGCACATGTAACAGGAGCCTGCTGACGCGCCGAGGATGATGGTCGGGGTGCGTGCACAGGGGAGCCCGCCACGGTGCCCAGCTCCAGTGGGCAGGGCCGGCAGGCGGCAGCACCAAGATGAACCCTGGTCTCGCCCGCAGGCAGGACGGACAAGCTTTCTGTGAGAAACAGACCAGAGGGCTTTGCCTGCCTGGGGAGAAGCGCGCTGGCTGGGCGCTGGCATCGAAGGGAACCCCGGGGAGCCCCGGGCCGGCTTGCCCACTGCGCCACAGCAAGTCCATGGGCAGTGAGCCCTGCCACCAGCGGGGGACAAAGCTCCCTATTCACAGCCGCTGCGGCACCGAGAAGTCCCCCGGGCCTGCCTTTCTAGGCATCTCAGGCACCGAGGGGCCCCAGACCCCCGATGTGAGGAAAACAAGGCAGGGAAGACGCTAGTGGCCTGAGGAAACCACTCCAAGAACACCAGTCTGCTTTCGTTTCTATTTAGTTACACATGTCCCTACTGGCTGAATTCACAATCCACATATCTGCTCCTCAAAGAGTTTTATCCAAAACGCTATCTATCACCGTGGAAACCTCCCTCTACTGACGTGCACTGAAGTTGTGCAGCATCTGGGGGAGACGATGCGGAGTCCGCGGCCCTCGGAGCTGAGCCGTCCTCCCAAGAGGCTCCCAGCACACGGTCCCTACAGGGAAGCACAAGGCCACAGCCTCCTCTGTTGCCTCCTGCCACCAGTCCTAACTCAGGCCACCACTCACACTGCAAGCAGCTGTTGTGTAAATTGCCTTGTTTATTTTATTTGATCAAGGTTATTTGCATTCAGTACATGTTCCTTGTGGTGTAGAAGGGAAATGTATCAGTTCTGCTCAAACATACCTACTGGGGAATTTAAATGCTAAATAAGTAGGGAACTGTCATGTTAAAGGCTTCCGAGCTCTGAAATTCTTGGTGGATTCTTAGATAAGTGTTTTTTACTGAGCTTTTCTTATAAAGTAACAAAAAGGAGACTGCTATCTGAAAATCCTCCAAACCAGGCTTTTCAGGAATGGAGTCAGGTACCCAGAAAGGCCTCTGGTTTCTCCAGGATGTGAAAACACATCATAGTCATAAAATAACTGATGCCGTGAGAAAGAATAACTCAGAAAACAGGAGCTCCTAGAAATTAATGTTGACACTGTCAAAATAAGCACTTCACCCAAAAGCTTGAATATCATTGTGGGAATCTCCCAGAAACTTTTTGAAAAAATGAAGACAAAATGAAAATTAAGACATCAGAGAAAACAGTAGAGACTAGAAATCAATCAGGAGATCCCAACTGCTGTGAATTCAAGGAAGAGGGAACAGCAAAGACAGAAAGGTATAAATGAGGAAAACATAGATTATTCCAGAACTGGAGTGATGGAAAAGAAAAATAGAGCAACGTATATAAAAAGAATCCACCTAAATACATCCTCATGAGATTTCTAAACATCAAGGAAAAGGAAGACCCTAAAAGCTTCCAGAAAGGAAAGCAATGGGTCACCCACAAACCGCTGAGCTCGGGGTTGACATTAGACCCTCTTCGACAGGAAACCTGAATGTTGAACCCAGTGGAGTTCTGGGAGGAATCACCACCGCGGAGTATGAGGACCCTGCAGACACCTGCAGACATGCCAGTCCCTGGGGAGCTGGACTGGGGGAGCGACCTGAGGACGGCCCGGCAGAATGGTTGTGGGGGTGGGCTGGGGGAAGAAGGGAGACCTGGCAGTAATGTAGGAGAGCAAGGAAGGGGCATCCCGTCCCAGGGTGACAGGCAGGCAGCAGAACAGCAGACGATGTCTCGGGAAAGGAGGGGCAGTGTGACGGAGAGAATGCACAGTGAAAATACTGTGAAACTATGTTTTGGACAACAGGCAAAGAAGACTCTAGAAACTCCTCAAAACATAAAAAGCACAAGTAACACCTATATGCAACAATCAAAAGGGGAGCATAACTAGCGGAATGTGAGGAAAAGAGCACATTTGACCTTGACAGTGAGAACATGACCTGAAACTGGCCCAGAAACCGGGACCCTGGGCCCATGAACACGACACACAGTACGGTAACCAGGAAAGATATTTACATTGTTTTAATCAAATAAATGGTTTTGTTCTCCCACTTTTACAGTCAACCTATAGACACACTGAGGCTAATTTCCTTTCAGTCCAGTAACCATGGAGATCAACATGGACGGTGGCAAGATGGCAGGCCTAAGGACGTAAGATGAGGAAGGGGAGGGAGGTGGGCAGGGGCCTATCACGGCCCAACCTTCGCCCTGGAAGTCAGAGTAATGGGAAATCAGTACCCTGGTTAAAGAACTAGGAAGACTACACTGTCCAAACCAGGGAGGAGCAGGGAGGGGACAGTGACAGGGCTCACCCTCGAGTCCACAGAGACTCTAACTAAATGGTTTAAATACGTCTCATTCAGTCATAGAGGCAACAAGAAATGATTTAAAGTGGTTTTCTCTGGAGACTGTGACGTAAGTCAGGATAAGGGGAGTGACTGAAAAGCGTGGGTGGGTTCCCAACAATGTTCTGTATCTTGAACCGGATGTGATCGCGTGGGTGTATTCACTCTGAGAAAACTCACTGGCCGCCCTACAACCTGGGTGCTTTGTGTATTTCTTTTCAATAACACGTTAACTTACACAGAAAGTTCCAGAAGCGGGTACCTCTGGGCAGTTGGCATGATGTGCGCATCACGCCTTCCACCAAGAGCCAAGGCAGGCAAACAAAGCCCCGTGACGGGACCCGCCCACAAGTCGGGCAGACCTGCCGCAGTCCCCACGCAGGAAGGGCCTAGGCCAGTACCTGACTGTCTGCGCTTCTTGGCAACTTCAGTTCCGTTCTCTTCTAGCTTCCTCTTCGCACAGTCCTGACACGCGTTACCTGAAAGACGAAGACTTCGTAAGGGCTCATCTCCTAGGACCCACCGTCCACGGAGCAGTGTACACACCGGCTCTTACCACAGAGGACGTCTACAGAGCTACAGCTTTTCTCAAAAGAAAAGCAGGGCTCGGGTCACGTTTAAGTGAGGAGGCAACTATAGTAAGTGTATCCTTTCCGTGGAAATGAGGTAGAAGGGAAGTTGCTGAGCTTCACAGTTTGTAATTCCTAAACTGGGTCTGCGGAGCCAATGGGGGAACTGGGCGCTGACCAATGGGCTGACGGCGTGGAGAAAGCTGGTGCCAAGGTCACCCCAGGGGGGACACCGGTGGCTGCGGAGCTTAGGCACAGCGTGTGAATTCAGAAACAGGCAGAACTGGCCAGCAGGGAGAATGTTCACATTTCACACACGTGATCAACAGAAATGGATATGGACGCTCAAGACCTTTGCAATTCAACTTTCTGAAGGATGGGTCACAGTCACCATGTCCCGACCAGATGCTGTAACACAAACAAACCTGTCCTGATTTCCGGGACGCCTGGCCAGTGGGTACAGGTCCCGGTCTGACTACACCGAGCTTCCACGGAGAGCACTTCCAGGCCGTTCCCCGTGGCAGCGACTACCTCTGGGGGAGCTGTTCTAATGCAGGCTAAGGACTTACTGTGAGGACGTGTTTAGGATTTTCCAAGGAGGGGCAGGAAGAGAACGGGTTGAGCGGGCAGGAAACACGCTGATAAAAACCAAGGTCTGCCTTACCCAACAACGTGGTGCTGTCCACTTGATCCGCGTCTGGGGAACAAAGGAAAACAGTCAGGACACCCGACTTCACACACCCTCCCCTCCAGCGGCCGGTGGAGACGGTGGCGAGGCCACTGCCCGCTGGAATGCCGGCTCCAGCACTGTGGAAGCGTGGGCTAGTTAGTGCCCTCTTCTCCACCTCCAGGGCCACGGGCAAGCCCGAGCCGGCCTGGCACACAGGGAGCCTGGAGTGGTCCCCACTGTCACTATTAGGTCTGTCGTCGCCAGATGCCACCCTCTCCAGCCAGGAGAGGCGCCTCACCAATGTAAGTACAAATGTCCTTAAGGACACACTCACTGATGACAAGTCCCAAAGATCTCTCAGGCCCCTGGCAGCTGCCAAGGTCTGGAAAAGGGGCCTCGGCGGGGCCGGGAAGGCACTCAGCGGCACGCTCCAGGAGCCCAAGCTCACGCGGATTTACATGGGGTCCTGGTCCTCCGGGTACTTGTGCGTGTGGAGGCAAGAGAGGGGTGGTTAGGGGCAGAGGGGCTGCAAACAGGCCTGGTGGGGACGCACAATGGTCCACTGCACTCTGCTGCCAGGCCAGGCCCCAGCCCCAGCACTAACTGGGTAAGCGAGTCACCTCGCCGAGCTTGTCTCATCAGCTCCAAAAGCAGCAGTGGGCACTGTGACTACAAATGGAGAAAGGGCAAGACTGTCACACTCAGAGCAGTGTGTGTGACACAGCACGCGGCAGTTGCCTTCTCCTCTTAGTAAGAAACTGACGACTGCCCTTATTACACTTCTGTGCATAGAAACGCAGCTTAAATCGGTCCATTCCACTGATGATGAGCGATTCGGAAAAGGACTAGCGGGGACCACGGCGCTGGCCCACCCTGCGCTCGGCTACCCACGACCTTAGCATTCTCTAGGCTTCAAGTTCACAGCTGGTCACATCCGGCCGCCTGACTGCGCGGCTGACCCAATTCCACGGCGTGGCCGAGTGTCTGGTTTCCCGTTACAACTGAATGACAGTCAATACACTTTTCCAGGCTCGCCGTCATCCATGTTTTATGACACCAAACTCAAACCCGTGACCTTCACTCAGGTCAAGACGACCCGTTTAAGAACTGCTCGGTTATCCTGGTCCTTCCTGGCAGGGGAACACTTCCCCTGGGGAAGGGCCTAGGAGAATTACTTAAAAGGGGCGCTGCACTCAAAGAACAGGGAAAAGATGTGCTTTGGAAAAAGAAGTCTTCCTAAGACCATTTTTGTGCCTCTGCAGTTTTAACTTTTAAAATGCAGTGACAGGATAAAGGTCTGAAGTATCTGCATTTCCCGGGTGGTCAGCATCACTGCTGAGGAAGCGGCTGAGTTTTCTTTCTTGGTTCAGGTAACTTGAAGCGCGGCCGTCATCCGAAACAGGAGTAAGTGTGCACAACTACACACACGGCTCACTCCCAAGTCCTATTTCCAGACTGTTACTATCACACCAGCTACCCCAGTCTTCTATTTTTAAAGTCCACACAGACATTTTTAGACAATAGCTGGAAGACTGGGGACTTTAACGGTATGTAAGTAACACCTCACTTCTATGTTGTGGTCCATACGTTACATCTCAGGAGAAAAGTGGGGGGACGGGAAGAAGCATCCGGTTTTATAGACTGAAGCGGGAAGACGACATCTACGCGTACCTGGGCTCCACTGTCTGCAGAGCTGAGCGGCGAGGTCCTGCACGTACCCCGGGAAGTCGTCGAAGCGGCCCCCGTAGGACACGAGCTTGATACCGTGCAGCAGCATGTCCGCCTGCTGCTTGAAGAAGTGGTCCTCGCTCTCCTTGAGCACAAGCATGTAATGCTCCAAGTCCACCTTGTTGGGCACCGAGTAGAGGAACAGGGCCTGGAATATCTGATCACGGAGCGTCTCTCCGCAGCCCACAAACAGAAAGGACTTGGTGCGGTACAGGTTCTGGAGGGCTTCCTGTGAGAAACCAACAGGGAGGCTCGTCGAGCGCTCCAGGTCAGACCGCCAGCCCCGTGACAAACCACAAAGCGGCACATCTGCGGTTCGCATCGCCGCTGCCTGACAGGCCGATCCCGGGAGCCACCCCACGAGAGGGACAGTCGGGAAGGTAGCGCCCACGCCAGGTGCTCAGGCCCATCTAGGAAGCGCGGTGCAAAGGCCCGAGCTCAGCTGACGGCGCCTCGGCACCACGGAGCCTCTTCCTGTCCAAGCCAGGGGACTGGCCCAGGCCCCGCGCTAATGTCGTGTCAATGAACCAAAGAAGGGGGGCCCTCTGCCCACCCACTAGTCCTGTCGGTCACTCAACTCTCCTAGGATGTGTGCAATTTTAAACATTAAATAAGGACATGAAATTGTTCAGTTCAGAACAGCACATGCCACGTCCTGGAATTAACATTGGTCTCAATGGATCATATATGGGAACTTCTAGGGGGTGGGAGTGGGGGGGCTGGTGTAAGGAAAACAGGGTTTTGGGGAGACAGGGCAGCAGGGCTGAAGAGGGACCAGTGACAGTGACCCGAGGGAGAGGGCACAGACGGGGGGGGGAGGGGGCAAAGATTACATGGGGTCACTCAGGCAAGCAGGGGAGAACCAGCAATTCAGACCTATCTCAGAGGGTCAGTGTCAGATCAGGCGTTTCTCACAAGCCAGGCCGCTTCCTGGTATAGCCGCGCAGCCTCCCCGGTCATCCTCGGGCCTCCCCCCACCCCCGGCCCCTGCCCCACAAGCCCCCGGGCAGCCCTGAGCTCACCAGGGACTCGGGGAAGACACTGCTACAGAAAGGAGTTTACAGCTGCCCTCTGTCTAGGAACCCAAGAAAGCCTCACAGAGAATGAAATTTTAAAAGTAGATTTTGAAAGCTAAAGAGTATGCTAAGTAGAGAAAGGAGTTTCAGACAGGAAAGCGCCTGAGTGAACACAGAAAAGGCGAGGAGGAGGGCAGAGAGGCCAGAGAAACCACCACAGACCTTGCGGCCCTGTCAGCCATGCTGACGAAATTCAGCCGTAACCCTGAGCAAGAGCCACTGAGCGGCTGGTGGCGTGGACAGTCAGGTGGGACTGATGCTTTAACTTTAACAGGACCCTGCGACCACGTCTACTGAGTGTCTGTGCGACGTGCCAGACCCAGTGCCAGGCCCTGGACACACAGTGGAGACGGGCACAGCCCAGTGCCGGCAGCTGTGTGGCCCCCAGGGCAGGGACGCAGGGAGGCTGCTGCCAAGTGCTCGTGGCCACCACACAGTCCCAAGGGGTCCACATATGACTAGTGATATGGCCGTACCATTACTTCTGCGTCCTGAGTGACATCTTTATATCCCGATGGGTCCAACACCAGCCCACAGGGGTCTGTGTACAAGCCGTGAATATGAAGGACGCCGTATCTCATGTGGCCTCGTGCCCACTGAAGGACCTGTCGAAACCAAGCCCAGACAAGAAAGACACCTGGTGTTACGGAAAACAGACGGAAGGGAAAATGTCTAAACTGGATTCATGGTTTCCCTACCTACCTTGGAAAGACTAAGAGATTTGCCATTTACAATTATACCTTGAAAACCTGAGAGTAAGTCAGCAGTTGGCGCTAGCAACTCCTGTCAGAGCTCATGAAAAAGGACTTCTTTGAAGACAGACAGTCATTAGAAAATACCTCTAACATCTGAGGTTCCAGAAGCAACTATGAGGACCTTCACTGCAAGTTACACGTCATATTGTCATTCATTACTGCTATGTATACAGTGTTTCTAGACACAGAAAAAAATATATGGAAAAAATAATTGATCAAATAACCCTAAACTGATTTCAGTTCACGCTTCAGAACAAAGGTCCTTCGGGAGACACTCTTTGCGTCCATTCCATTTCATCCTCATGCCAGCGCTCTCTCCTCGGGGGGCAGTCCTGGCATCATCAGACAGACCAACACCAGCAGCTCTACCCACACAAAACAGGCAGATGAGCAGCTGGCACTTCTGCCACGTGCCATCTGCCGAGTTTCCAGAGACACTATTTACATCATGAACGAGCCTCACAGATGGGACCACACTGCTCGGACATGTCGCACAGGTTCTACCCAGAGACGGTGTGACTCCAGCACAGGGACCGTGCCAGCACAGCCCCAGCGCCACTCTGCGCAGGGCAGACGGCCTGTGCCCAGCGGCCCAGGGGCACATGGCCGCCCACCGTGCTTTCTTTGCCGAGCTCTGGAGAAAGGCTGTCAAAGGGAAGTTCTTGGGGCACAAGCCAAGCCCTGTCCCCATCAGATCCTGAACGAGACGTCACCTCGACAGGCTTCAGGTTGTGTGTAGAGCGGGGCTAGGACCTGCCCTCAGGACGTGAAGCAGACAAGGCAGGCAGCAGGATTAGTTAGCAGTAATAGCACAGCTTTACGCAACTCACAAGCGACACAGACACATCATACAAGAAATATGGTCAGTGAAATGAAACTGTTCAACCTTAGTCATAAGAGAAAAATGTAAAATGTCACCTGTCCTAAGGGTGAACTGTATCTTGTTTTGCTTTTTAGTAACGTCACGTGCTGGCATGACATCGGAAAGGAACACAGGCACCCTCAGAGCTACTGCGGGTTTGGTTCCAGAGGAACGGAATGAAGTGAGGACGGCAAGAAAGAGAGTTGTAACCTTTTTGCTGTGAGGGTCTTGCCTTCAATTTGTATTAGGTTGGTGCAAAAGTAATTGCGGTTTTTGCAATTGTTTTTTACCTTTTAAACTGCAATTATTTTTGCACCAACCTAATAAACGCGAGACCTGTGAAGCACCATACAGCGAGGTGTGCCTGTACCCCCAAACACCGCTAGTGGGGGTACAAACTGGGAATCCTTCTGGAAAACAATTTGGTAATTTATATCATCTGTCTTTAAAATATTCATGCCCTTGACCCTGAAACTCTTCTAGGAATTTATCCTAAAGAAATAAACAGACGTTCAGCAGTGGAAGGATTTTCACTGTTGCCTGATTTGTAATAGTGAAAACGTGCTAATAATAAGAGCAGAAGGCTAACAATTACACTTTAGACTTACAATTATATTGCCTTTTAAAAACAGCTTCATGCTAGGAAAACGCTCACAGTAAAATATTAAGGAAAACTATCAGGGTAATAACTTTACACGTACTGCAATCCCAAGTGGTTAAAAATAAAGAAATAGCCAGTATTCACAGAACAGGACTGTGGGTGATTTCGCCTTCCTCGCTATTTTATTACCCACGTTTCCTTCCATGACTACATGCAGGTGGGAAACACTTGCAGGTCAGCAGGACACAAGGACAGGAGCAGGCTGGGGTCGTGGGAAGTGCAGGGCGTCCTCCCCACCAACCCCGAAGCAGAGGCCCACCAAGGCCTGACCAGGTCCTGCGGGGTCTCAGGCTGGAGGGCCTCTCTCCCCGGCCCCTGCCACACACAGGACTGACAGCACCCTCGTGACCAAGCTCCTCCCACACCCACAGAGGGGCGGGGGAGGGGCGAGCAGGCCTGCGTTTCCTCCCTCCCCCGCACGCACATGCACAGGCCCCACGCCCACCTTAGTCTTGTCCTTCAAATCCAAGGACTCCATGGGCTTGTTCTGCTGCTGCCCAAAGAGCTCCAGCAGGTTGTCGTAGTTGGTGGTGAGGACCATGGTGCCCCTTTCCATCAGGCTGAGGATGGACTGCAGCACCAGGGGCTTCTGGATGTGCGGCTCCAGGTCGTCAAAAACCTCCATCAGGCAGTCCTGGAAGAAGTTGGGCTTGGTGTCGCCTGTGCGCTAAGGAGAGGTGGGCCGGGAGTTACCAAAACGTCCTCTGTCAAGTACTGAGCCCCGAGCCGCGTAGTATTCTGGGTGCTGGAAAGGGGGGAGGGAGTGAAGGAGGCAGGGACGGAGGGAGGCGGGGAGGAGGGAACCCCTGACCTCGCAGTTGAAGCTCTAGGAGGAACACAGATAATGGGCAGATCCGTGAGTGATACATCAACAGAGACAAATGCTTTGGGAAAATGAAAGCGGAGCAAGGGGGCAGGTACTGCTGGGGACAAAGGGTGGATGGGTCAGAGGGCACAGGGAAGGGGCCTCTCTGGGGAGGGGTGTGTGAGCAGAGAGCTGAGGGAGTGAGAGGCCAAGCAGAGGGAAGAGCAAGTGCAAGGGCACTGAGGTAACAGCACAGGTGGCCCAAGGGTGAGCGAGGGGTCTTGCTGGCAGGAGCGGGAGGGGCTGTGTCAGGTGAGATCAGAGACGTGACCCGTAACCAGATCACGTGGGGTCTTGAACACCGAGGCAAAGGCTTCAGCTTTCCCTCTGAAAGCTGCTAAGTGCTGGTTTTCCCCGAGTTGCTGGTCTAGGAAATGGGGTGTCTTAACGGCACCTACAGCAGGTGAAAGACAGTGCCACACACACTGCCGAGAGTCAAAGGGTTCGAAGGAGGTTTGGCGCCTGGAGTTGGGCACTAACTAGAACATGAGCTGGAAGCTGCCAGGTGACATGGCAGGGCAGCAGGACAGGAGCCGGGTCCCCAACACGGTCCAGCCACCTAAATCTGAGGGCTGCCTACCCAGATTTGTTACGTGAGGCTCAGAAATGTGCTCACATGGAGCCAAAGGCGCTGAGTCTCTGCAGCAGAGCAAGCTCTCGCCTCCCTGATGCCTCTGCACGTTTTCATGCTTCCTCTTTGTTAACCCCCCAACATGTTGTCCCCACCTGTCCCTCAGACGAGACTGTGCTTCTTCAATGAGTACAGGAGTAACGAGAAGAAACGTCTGGTTTCCCAGGGCTGGTACCTGTACACTGCGCCCACCTGTGCCAGGCTGGCCTGGCCGCACGCCGATGCGGGGCCAACCCCACTCGCGGTCTCTTTTCCTGTCTACTAGGTCATTTCCACCTGCAGGCAGAGAAGCTGTAACTTCTCCCACCTGAACGTGTCCTTAGGAACCACCTGTCATCTGAGGAGAGGCGGCTGGCCTGCTCGGACCCTAAACACGCCTATACGTGACCCTTCACGAGATGAATACGAAATCATAAGGCTGGCCCCCAAGGCAGCGTGATCACACCCCTGACACAACCACACCCTCGGGCTCCATTTGACAGGGGCTACTTTAGGGCCCCACTCTGTCCCTGGCATCACTGTTTAAAGGGATGACTCCTGACGGACTTCAAGATTTCTGGCTGGGCGGCCGGTTAGCTCAGTCGGTTAGAGCGCGGTCCTCTTAACAACAAGGTCGCTGGTTTGATTCCCCACATGGGCCACTGTGAGCTGCGCCCTCCACAACTAGATTGAAGCAACTACTTGACTTGGAGCTGATGGGTCCTGGAAAACCACACTTAAATAAAATTTTTAAAGTTTAGAAAAAAAGATTTCTGGCTCGCCAGGCTCGCAGACACGTAAGCATCAGCGTCATAGAGGCCCAGGCCGGCCCAGAACCAAGTCACGAGCAAAACCCGCAGGACTGGCTGAGAAAGACTTACAGGAGACATCTTCCGGATCAGGTCGTGCGCCACCACCAACAGGTCGCGGTCCTTCGTCACTTTCCTGCGGAACTCGGCCACGTCGCCCGGGTGGAGCACCTCCAGCTGCTCGGCGGCCTCCAGCACGGCCTCGATGCAGCTCCTCCAGGAGCAGAGGGCGGGGATGCCTGGGGCCACCGCCGCGCTGACGCCAGTCCCGATGACCAGCAGCAGCTCCTGCGGCTGCTTCCGGATGAGGCTTTTTAAAAACTTTCTGCTTAAAAACAAGGGAGGGACAGAGTGAAAGTCAACTTGGAAGAATAGCAACTTCACAAGAAACACAGTGCAGGCCGGGGTGACCTGGGAAGGGTCCGGTCGAGTCCAACCTGTTCTGGACACACACACGTCCCCCAACTCCCCGCTGCTGGAAGATGAGCCTCTGTGTTATTCTTGGTTGTATGATTATCTGACATATTCTCTCTTTAGTCCATAAAGGACTTGGGGACAGTGGTGTTTTATTCCTCTTGAGGCCCCCAGGGTGTTCAGCGCACATTTAAGTGACATATATTACTGAACAAAAAGCAATTTTAATTCCTATGAGACTGCCAAGAGCTTGTAAACAACCGTGATGACAAACAGATGCCTGCTTGCTGTGACAGATAAAATTCCTGGCAAAAAGCTGCTTTTCGGCCACTTATCAGCCCCGGTGCATTCCAAGGTGAGTGCCCCGTATCTTCCATCACTTTGTAACCGGCCTGCGGGCCACAGTCAGAGGATCCTTTCCTCGGAGCACGGCATTCCTCGTCTCCGACCTGACCCTCTGACCACGGGGTGCTCGGTTTGGAGGCCAGGCTATGGTCACTCCTTGGGCAGAAAAGGAACTGCCTTCTGGAACGTTTCTTAGGTTGAAGCAAAGGTGTTTACATGGCCCGAGATTCCCTCCTGACCCCATGTTCTCACTTCACCTTCGCCTCTATAGGTACTCAGTACAAGGACACTCGTGACAGGTGCCATCAACCTCATGAAGGTGCAGTTCACTTTATTTACCTTGATTTTTGTTCACTTCTATTTGGTGTCTTTTCCACTGAATCCATCTGTGAATCCTAAAGAGAAAAACTCGTCAGAAGCGACTTCTATTTCCCAGATAAGAGTTATTTTATTAGTATTTTATGAGTATTATTGAGGCTGGAATTGAAGTCAAAGGTCCTTGAGCGCTACTTAAATTGGAATACCTGAGACACGTCACCTATAAAACACCTATATCCAAACTGTCCCCTAAGCCACGTCCTAATTCTGGGTGACTTGCCAGGCCAGGCTGGCTCAGATTCAGATTCTCCGTAGCTCTGTACTGGATGGGAAATGAAGGGATACCGGCGTGCACGGGGACGGGACGGGGGGAGGGGCAGTGGCTGCACGCTGGGGCTTTCATGCTGTCCCCTTTATGACTATTCCAGGAGTGCGTCCAGTGGACGTGAACACAAAGGACTCACCACAAAGGAAGAAAGCGGCCAATGCACAACAAAGGAAAGGCAGAACCCAGGTTTTCAGGGGAGGTAGTGTGTTCTCTCCGGCACTGAGTACTGTATTTCGGGCGGCACGTGACACTTCTCCCCTTGGACGTCCTGAAATCGAGTCCAAAGAAATAATCAAAGTGAAATGTCTTTTCTTCCCTTACAGAAAACAGGAGTCGTAACCAGCTAGGTCTCTATTGCCAAATTATCGCCATGGTCTACAATTTTTTCCAGAATCATATTTCCCCCTAATTCTAGAACTATTGACTGCAAACAGGCAAATATACAGAAAAATGAAGTTTAAAAGGCCCACAATCCTACTACTTATGAGCAATAACTATTATTAACATTTACAGATTTCCTTCTAGGCATCTGACTTGAAATTTTTCAATCAGTTGTGACCATTGTTCATATCCTACTTTTTTCATGCATTAGAATAAAACCATTTCCCATATGGTATTGAAAACGACTTGTAACTCTAAGTACAATAGCTACATACGGGGAATTCTACCTTACTGACGTGCATCGTTCATTTACCGAGATCCCCAATGTAGGACGTTACCGTAACACTAGGACAGCCATTTTTGTACACCAAGTTTTTTACTATTTTGAAATTACTTATTTAGGAGAGGTTTGTGAGAGGCAGAATTGCTGAGTTAAAGAATATGAACACTGTAAAATATTTCGGCACATACCGCCAAACTGCTTTCCAGACAAGTGGTCAGCAGAATAAATAAGTGCCTGCTTTGCCATATTCTAACCAGCACTTTTCAGATGTGTAATCTTTTTTTCCCCTCAATTAGAATCAGGTCACCAAACATAATTTTCAGGGGTAAGGAAACAAGGCTTAATCAGTTTCTAAGCATCGTTAGATTTCAGCCCTAAAGGAATCTTCAGAATATCCCCTGAAAATGTTTATTCAGTTTTGTGTGGGTGCCTAGGTACATCCCCCACCCCCACCCCAGGGAAAGGGCTCAGAGCTTCCCTCAAACTCCCAAACGTGTCTGTGCCCTCCCCCCAAGTGTTAAGAAACTGCTGCTCACAGATGCCTGTCGCCTGACCAAAGACTAGCAGTGCCCAGGGGCCAACGCTTGCCCCAAACCCGTCCTCCTTCCCACTGAGGAGTCACAGCCATCAAAGGTCAAATCTTTTTGTTTTGTTTTTTGTTTTAACCTGCAAGATATTTTCTAAAGAAAGTAACAAATACTGTGGTTTTCCATTATATAAGCAACCCTGGGCCCAGCCCTGAGATTTCAATGACTAACCTAACTATGCACCAATCTTCACTTTTAACAACCATAAAATAAGAATTCTTGCGAACTGACCAAGTTTTGAAAACTGGAGACTATTACAGATGCTCTGGGAGTTCAAATGGCTGCGTCATACAGCTCAGGCTCTGACCTGTCCATGAGCACCCCCACCCCACCCACACTTCCCTTCTTAACCCCTCAGGAACTCGAAGAGTCATTCCTATTTCATTCTATTTGAACAGTTATCTTTTGAAAATTAAATGTATTGGGGTAACATTGGTTAGTAACACTATATATATACAAATTTCAGGTGTACAACTTCATAATATGCCATCTGTATTGTGTGCTTGATTTGAAAAGTTAATGTGAGATGCTTTTCAGTGGACTAACCCAATTGCCCCCACCCCTACCCCGCAAAATAATTCACATCACTTTGAAATAGTTGCTCCTTCCCACCTACAGAAAGGAGTCTTTTATCTCAGCCTTCTCTACACAAAAGCATTTTAGAACCAAAGACTTAAGAGATGTCCCAAATTGTTTCCATGGTAAAGAACTTTAAAAATTCATTTCTAGTTCTTTCAATTACTGTTCAGCTGCTTTTGATTCTCCAATATGCATGGTTATTGTTACAAATTGAAAACCCAATTATTCCCTTTACACATTTGCAAAAAAGTATGAGCAGTGTAAACTTTTATGGGCTGGACGTAATGGTAATTGAGCTCAAAGTTCTCCAAGAGAACAGGCTGTCTCTCTAAGCACCGCACATGTAACGGCTGAGAGCCTGCACTGTGGTGTGACGAGCTCAGACCTCCTTCGGGCCACAGCTTGACGCAGATCTGGAGCAGGCTCCTCAGCATTTCACAAGGAATCACATGGGCTCCAGCCTCCACAGGCAAACGTGCCGCTGCACTGTAACCCTGCCGTGTTCCTTTAAGGCTCCAAGCAGCCAACATGGGAAGCACCCAATTACATGAACACTCAACACAGTAAGTCTGGAACCACGAGCTGCACAGCTGCCCATGTTTGGGCATTTACAGCACATTACAACACTACATGTTTAAAGATACAGCCTCATTCCCTGTTCCTTCAGCAGCACACCCAGCAGAGCCCAATCCCACACGAACCTAGAAAAGTACCCAAATCTCTCCTTATTCCAGCGCTGGGCTCCCATCCCCAACTCCATTCTTCTAAGCCAATCAGATTCCAGACAACAGTAAGAAAAACCTTCAGAGACCTTTTAGAAGCTGCATCTTTTGGTTTCCTTGGTGATCATATCGTCACCATAGTTTGCAGGCCCAAAGCCAAGTCATTGTAACAACCCTTTTTTTTTTCAAGGACCTATCAGCATTTTCTGAAAGCAAAATCAGGCCCCAACACAGAGTTGTACAAGCAGTTCCTGTCCTTGTTTATCTAAAGCCATGAATAAAAGTCTTAAGAGAATGTTTTCTGCTTACAATTTCAGGTCGTGAGTATTTAACGGTCTAGCTTCTGAGTGGCCAGAATCCTTTGAATCCCAAGCATCCAGCACTAAATTAAATGCTCATCAAACAGCCCCTTGCAAGAGAATCAACTACAAACACCGAACCTGTCATTCACAGCTGGCAAAACCAAGCCCCCCTGACTCCCTCACCCCACTGGCCTGGCCTGTGAAGGGCCTCCCCCCAGCATCACGCCTCCTGGTAACCACACCCCATACAGTCCCCTCACCCACTGGCGGTAGGCTTGGTCATGTGACTTCTTTGGCCAATGAGATACCAAGAAGCAAGCGAGAGTTTGGTAAGTGCGTGGACACTGGAGCCGGCCCTCTTAGAACTCTGCCTTGTAAAGCCCGGTCTAGCCTCCTGGGAGGGTGACAGCCACAGTGGAGAGCCGAGGCCCACGAGCAGCGTCCCCACGTGACAGGCTCCCTGGGACTGACTATGTAGGGCCAGCCAAGCCGCCAGCTGACCAGGGCTGCATGAGCGGCCCCAGCGAGGCTGGCAAGCCCTGCTGCACCAGAGGCTGAGCTACAGAAGTGGGCTCGGCCATCAGAAGCCCTCCTGAGCACACTGCTCTACACAGCCATGAAGGTCAGAGGGCCGGGAAAGACGACAACCATGTCACGAGGGAAAAAATGGGTCAATGAGTGAAAGAGTTCAACACGTTTTGAGGGGGAGGGAGAAAATGTCAAGAACAGTAATTATTAAATTAACGTAACAAAAAAGCCTAAAACCACTTTCTACTACAAGCTACACTTTCGGTACAACCACAAACCATGAACCAGAAGCTGCAAGTCTGTGGGGTCCTCAGAGACATCCTTAGAAAACCTCCTGATTTCTTTCTCTAAACCATCACCGGGGTTTCGCACATGAAAGAGCAGGGAGATGGGCGGGCACCCCCATGAACAAGGCATGCAGGACACACGCTCAGAGGACACCCCTCGGACGCAGCGGAGCGGCAGTGTCACAGATACTCACCAAAGCTCCACAGGCTGGCTTTTAACTCCCCTTTCGGTGAGCCACAGAGTGACGAGGTAAGACGCCCACAGAATGTGTGGAAAAAGCCACAGGTCCCTGTGAGGACGAAGGACGCTTCGTGTAAAGGCGGGCGACCCGGCAGGCTGTTACTACCAGTGGTACCAGTGCCACTGTGCTTCTGTTACCCAGGCAACCCACACTAAGAACTGGTGTATAAATGTGTTGCTCAGGAGACAGGAGACATGTGCTACTCATGTCACCAGTGTGGTGACAAAAACGTCCCCAAAGGAGGCCCACACCCATCAAGGGTCTTCCGACCGCACCAGGCCGGCCTGGAAGCCTGGGAGCCAGGGTGGGAACCTGCCAGCAGCACCGCCCCTCAGCACCTGGGGGAGGAGCTGGAGGCCATTAAAGCCCACTGACAGACACACGCAGGGTGCTGACACCATCCCCTCCGTCACTGATGCCCACAAACTGCCCTTTTCACAGCAGTGCCCGTTCCCCAGGAAGACTCGGGAGGGGGCCACGGAAACAGTAATCGTTGGGCAGTAAAAGTAACTTTTCAAGTACATCTGACAATCATCCTTCTGACTACAAATGAATCACCTGTGATCCGGCTGCTCTATTTCCAGCGAGTTTGATTGGCATGACTAGGTTCACCTGAGCTGGAAACAAGACACAAATGGACAAAAAGTAAGCTTCTGGAACTGCAAGAGAGGCTTACCTGAAACCACAACAACTCCATCCAAAGCAGCATGGGGGCTACCGTGGAGAAAACACAGGAAACACCACCACTTCTCCAGCCATGAGGTCTCTCTGAACCTCAGTTTCCAAATCTGTCAAATGGGAATTCCACCACCCACGTCGCTGGATTACTGGGAAGACTTGAGTGAACAGAATATCTGAAGGTACTTCATCAACTGTAAAAGTTTTCCTAGTACTATAAACCACCCCAGCAGCCGGCTTCTCTCCCCCAGCAAGAGGCTTCCCATTTGACACTGTTTTCCAGGTCGGCCACCAAGACCGCCAATTAATTTAACCACAGGTCTCGTAAAACTTAATCCCACTCATCACCAGAGAGTGATCCCTGCAATGAATTGTTTGCTTCCATTCACAGAAAACACAAAACCTTCATTTGAACACGTTACTTAACGGATCACTTTTACTCAATCCAAATGAATTATGATGGGAAAAATGCTTATTTTGTAATGATCGAAATGTGTTCGTTTGCTTCTTAAAACTAGTGCCTCCAAACAGAGCTGCGTGGGCATAAATGCTCAAAGCAAGAAAATAACAAAACCCACCATGAATAAAAAATGTAAAAGGTTATGGTTTAGTTAAAAAACATTAATTACTGACCCTTTTTGTGCCCTTATCAGATTCAAGAGACAGTCAGAGCACTTTACATGCATGATCCCATTTAATCCTCTCAATAAGCCTGTGAAGTGGCTACTATTGTTATTATTACCGCTCACCTGGCCGAGGCTGACATTAAACCCTTTTATGAGCCCAACCGCCATGGTAAATACAGTCTTTCACATTTTCTCCTAACATTAGTGCAGCTCAGAATGGCAAACAAATATACTTGACGTTTTACTAGGAGCCCTGCCAACAGCTAACGCGTTAACTGCTTTACAGTTTGTCCACCAGCTGTGACAACGTTGCATAAGTCATATAGATGTGTTATTTAACAATAAGCCAATGATGGTACAACACACCAAAGGCATATTGAACCCCCAGCATTTATCCACCCCAAGGGCAATAAGAGATGTTCTGGAAAGTAAACCTCCAAGTAAACTTAAACTTGTAGAATTTTAGGAGCTGCAGAGATCTTACAGGTTATGGTGACACCAAACACCCTAATTTTACAGAAGTGAAAATCGGGACTCTGGGAGGCAGTGACTTGGTCGAGGCCCCCCAAGGAGTTAGGGGGTTCCCGTCTCCTGCTCCTGGACACTACCTGGTCCTCTGTGACTGCGAAACTTCATCTAAGGCACTCATTTCTACCTCTTTTACCACCAAATCTTTAACCACCGTTCTGGTAAAACTTAATCTGTACAAATAACAAGCCACACAGTTTGGCTGCTCTGCAGCCTCACCTACCTTCTCACAACATTTATTTTCCAAAAACCCTAAGAGAATAGCCACTATTAGGAAGACAAAGAGGCAGCGGGAAGAAGCCTGGGGCAAAACAACCAGCTCAGGACAGTTTTCCGTTTGATCTCCGCAGATTTATCACACAGGGAACAAAGCCACCACTCAAGGACTTCATGCTCCTGTCCTGGAGACACCTCAGGCTCCTTGGGGGAAGGAAGTAGGATGATCTAGTGGACAGAGTTCAGCTGTAGCAGCTAAACAACTGGGTACTGGCTGTACTACTTCATATGGGGACAAGTTACCCTCTCTGAGCCTCTGTTTCCTTTCCCTGTTGAAAAGGAACCATATCTTACACCTCACAGGGTTGCTGCAAACGTTGAAACGGATGACAATCAAAAGAACAAAGTCTAGGGCGGCCGGATGGCTCAGGTGGTTAGAGCGCGACCTCTGAACAGGGTTGCCGGTTCGATTCCCACATGGGCCAGTGAGCTGCGCCCCCTGCAACTAGACTGAAGACAACGAGCTGCCGCTGAGCTTCCAGAGGGGCGGCCGGATGGCTCAGTGGGTTAGAGCATGAGCTAAGAACCACAAGGTTGCCAGTTCAATTCCTGCATGGGATGGTGGGCTGCGCCCCCCTCCCCCCCCCCGCAACTAAAGATTGAACACAGTGACTGGACTTGGAGCTGAGCTGCACCCTCCACAACTAGATTGAAGGACAATGACTCAAAAAAAAAAAGAACAAAGCCTACAATGGCGTGCTTCCCACTAAACCCCTTGTACGTGATTAAATAATTCCAAAATTCAATTCCTCAGTCACACTAGTCACATTTTCAATGCTCGATGGCCATGTGTGGAGTGTGTACCGGAGAGCACAATACAATACAGGACATTTCATCATCACCGGAAGCTCTGCTGTCAGGGCTATCGTGGAGTCTCCCTCTCCCTCACCCATGTCCAGACCTCAGCAAAAGTCCTGTTGAGTTTTCCTCCACGTCGCTCTCTAATGCACATGCTTTCCGCTGCCTTAGACTTCTCACAAGTTGTCTGATTGCCGAGAGCCACTCTGCTTCCAGTTTCAGCCCTCCTATAACCCCACGCTGTCTCCAGAGTGACATTTTGGCCAGACATATCTGAACCTGTCTCTCCCTCAAAGGCTTTCCATTATCTGGGGACCCCCACGCCCAGCTTCCAAAGCTCCCAAGATCGTGCTCCACTTCTGAGCCTCAGCCTCCCTCCATCCTGCCCCACTGCTGGATGTTGACATACAGACATACAGTCATCCTGATGAAGTCGCAGGGGACCACCTGGCTATGGGCGAAAGGACAAAGCCGCACCTATAGGGACTAAAAGGTTCCTAATGTCAGTCCCCAGGCAGAAAACGGTAGGTTTGACCGGAAAGGGCTGCAGCACGTCTTTTGGGTCTAGACTTGAAGAAGCTTAGCCACGCTTAAGGAAGTCAAGCCTCCACTGCCACCACTTTGGTCCAGGTCACTGCCATCTCCCACGTGGTCTTGCTTCCTCCAATAATTCTCTGCTCCACAGTCAGTGATTGTTCGAAAACACAGAAACGACTTCACTCCCCTCCGTAAACCCTTCCATGGTCCCCCATAAGTGCCAAATCCTCTACAGGGCTTCAGACGTTCTTCCTGCTGTGGTCCTGACCCCCCTCGCCCTCGCCACCCCTTTCCCGCCGCTCCCCATCTCAAACCCTGCACTCTGCCAAACTTCCCGGTTTCTGCCATTCTGGCCTCCCCACTGACCAGCTCCTCTCTCCCTGCAGCTGAGCTGGATGTCACTAACTCAGGGCAACTGTGGGCAGAAGCAGCAATTCAAGAAAGGAACAAGGACCTGGTGGGCCTCAGGCACGAAGCTGGGTTCTCCCCACTTACAAGTTCCTCTGACACCACCCTGAGAATCTTCCCCATTACGGAGCCAGCAGGGCTCCAACCATCCCCAGGGTGAGTCTATGCTCTAGTCACGCTTGCTGGTTTCCACAGTCTGTGTGCTGTGAGGCCGCCTCTGCCTTTTCACATCTGTCCTCTTCGCCTGGAATGACCCTGGCAAACTTCTCTTCAACCTCAACCTTCAAGAATCAGCTCACCTGTTACCTGGCACCTTTCCTCCCCTCCAAGAAGCCCTCCTGACTTAACACCCCTTCCTGAGAATCAGACCCCCACCGGAGTTCAAGGTCACTACACTTATCACCTTATAAAAACGACCGACTTGCTTACCTGCCCCCCTCTAAAGAGGCAGGAGAGTAGGAACTGAGTCGTCTCTAGCTCCAGTGCCAATTCCTGCAAACTTTCAGGCATTCAAATCAACAGGAGCTCCACGAGTGAAAAAATTAAGGCGAGGAGACAACCTCAAAGCATTCTGATTTGCCCTGAGTCCCTCACTTACTTAGCTTTACCTCCCTCCACATCAGATATGCTCTCTAGACTCTTTTGTGGGCCGTATGAGCATTAAAAGTTAAACACTGTCCCTGCTTTGGCCTCAATGCAACAGTAAACACAAATGCAAATGGGGCGGCCCTGAGATCACACCCCCTGCTTGGTTACAAAGGATCGTCAGGTGACCCTATTATAGGCCTGTCTTTCTTTTATATTATCAAGAATTCAAACCCCGGCAATACTTTCACAGACACCTCGCGGGTTCACGCACCTCAGGGGTTAGAAACCAGGCGTGAGACCAGCGTGGAGAGGGAGCCAAACGGGGACCGACCCTGCGCGCAGGTGGCAGAGAGGGGCGGGGGCGGGGGGAGCCCCGAATGGGGTGGGGACGGCGGCCCGGGGATCGGGGACGCCAAGGAGAGATGGCAGCGGGGCCGCCGCGGCCAAGGGGATACTGAGGGGGCTGGGAAGGCATCTTGAGGGGGTTCTGGGACCAAGGGCCCTGAAGTGGTGGTGGTCCTCTGGGAAGCTCCGAGGGGCGGGGTTAGAGTCCTGAAAGCGGCAGGGGCCAGCGGTGGCCGTGAACCCCGACAGGGCCAGGGGGCCGGGGCGAACCCCGAAGGGATCCCGGGGACTGGGGCTCCCAAGGGAAGCGTGAGGGGGGTCTTGGTAACCGAGGCCTGTCGGGGTCCTTGCGGTGGCCGGGGATCCCGAGAGTGTCAGGAACCACGGGTCCTGAAGTGGCCGGGCGGACCCGAAGGGTCTCGGGGTCCCGAGGGGCTCGAAACCCGGGACCCCCGGGCCGCTTGGACTCGCCTCTCACCTGCGGCGCCGCGGAGATGATGGTCGGAGCTCGCGCTCCCGGAGCCTCCTCCCGCTCGGCCGTCCACCACGTCTCCGAGGGCTCCCGGCGGCCGCGCCGCTCGCGCTGGGCGGGGCCGGGCGGGGGGCGGTCTGCGGGGAGGGGGCTGCGCGCGCAACCCGGCGGGAGCCGGAGCGGACGCCACGCCGCCCTCAGCCGCGACTCCCACGGTAGCGGGCCGCGGCGCCGCCGCAATGCGTTCCCCCGCGCGCCCGCGCTAGGCGCGCGAAGGTTCCGCCCCGACACCAACGGCTCCGCGGAAGCCGTTGGGAGGAGGGCGGAGCTGGGACTCGAGACCAGCCCCGAGGCTCCGGCCCCGCCCTCCCGGAAGGCCCCGCCTACTCGGAATCTCCCGCGCGGTTGGGGTGGGGTGAGCGAAGGCTGCACGCGCGTCTGAACCTGCGTCTGCGCTCCACCTGCTCCACTCTCGCCGCGCGTCTTTGGGTTGCTCATCTGCAAAGTGGGGGCGCGCGCACTTTGCAGGACTTGGCGAGCGTGCAATCGGAAGCGCCCCTCTGCAGCACCGCTGCGCCACACTCACACACAGCTTCACTCCAACCCCAGCTGTGCCCAGACCCAGGCTGGTCTCAGGTCCCCAAACACGCCCAGCTTGCCAAAGACCCCTACCAACTAATGTTGCCAGTCCCCTGCCCCAGCCCCCGAGTTCTTTTCTTTCAGAGTTCGTTTTACTCTCTGAATGACATACTCTTGTTATTTTCTGTCTCTCTTCCCGTAAGGGTCCGTGAAGTCCACTCCTGAATCCCCAAAAGCTAGAACAGGGCTGGGAACACGACTGGTGCCCAAGTATCTGTGAACGTGTGACTGTCCTCCGTGCGCTTCCCTCATCAAGAAATACTCTTCCTCCGAGGCCCATAACGGGGGATCGGCTTGGGTTCGGATCCGTGAGACCCTGTGACCTCCCGCCCATCTGTGCCCAGGTTCCACAGCTGTAAAACGTGCCCGCCTCCTGGAGAGGACTAAATGAGATCGTGCGTACCAGATGAGCGTGGCACAGGGGCACGCAGCTGGGTTAGGGTTCCCTTTTGATCTTATTGTTCTGGTGGACTCCTCCCCTTCTCTGCCACTGGAAGTCTTTCCCTTTCCTGAACAAGATCCAATTGGATCAAAAGCCACTTCCTCTGCCCATCCTTTCTGGATCTGCCCTCAGGCCCTGCCCACGCCCGACAGAATTGAGGATTATTTCCTCTATCCTTAGCACGTTTTTATTTCTGCCTGGTTTATAAAATGGCTGTTAATGCCCCCCAACCCACAAGGAAGCTTCCCAGTTGTGAGGAAGCTGAGTTTGTGCGTTTCAGCAGCCTGTGAACTGCGGGGGGAAGGGGAGTGGGGGATGAACTGGAGCCCAGAACATTATGGTGGCCAGGGACTTGGGAGTGAACAAGGGAAAGAGGGTTTCCCATGTGGTGCGAGGCTCTTGCCTGAGCTCTTCGCCTGTGTTCCTTCCTTCCTTCAGTCCTCCGAACACCCCTATGAGGGAGGGCCATTACTATTCCAACTTGACAGGAGGAAGCGGAAGCCATGCAAGTTACCCAGGCAGCCCCATGCCCAGCCCACACATTTAACCACCACTGCATACGGGATTGAAATGCAATGCAAGTCCGTTCATGAGCACCTTATTCCTGTGCTGAGTGATGGGCACCCAGACCTGAGGACACAGGGCCCTGCCCTCAAGGAGCTCCCAGGCCCCAGCACGGACCTCCATAAACGGAATCCTAGGGGGAGGTGCTGTCAGAGGCCAGGTCCCTGGACAGGGCGTCCGGGAGGATGGGGTAGTGATCAGCTTAGCTCCAACCGAGGCACAGACCAGAGGTCTCAGGCCCTCCTCCCAACAGCTCAGCACAGCAGCTTTAGGAGAACAAGGACAGCAGAAGGGACACCTTGGGGACACTGCATCCCCTTCCTTCTCTCATATCCAAGAGACACGCAGCTTCTCCTAAGTTGTGGAAAATTACTGAGAGGCATTGCCACCTGGCCACCTTGAGCATTTTCAGACTAGATAAGGGCTGGCAGGGCAGCTTGGCAAGGGGCCAGCATGGTGCTGATGTGCAGGTATGTGTGTTGCACGTTGCTGAATGTCAGAGTGTAACTTTCTGTGTCCTAGCCTCCACCCAGCCAGCGTGAGCACGTCTTACTCAGTGTGTGCTAAACAAAGGTGTGTGTGTGAAATGGCAAGGCTGCCGAGTGAGGCATTAGTGTGTGTGGAATGGACGTGCTTTTGTGTGCGTGTGTGTACTACTGCTTATTGAGCACCTACTATGCACCAGGCTCTATGCCAGACACGTGTCTGACTTCATCCTCACAGTCATACTGTGCAATAGGTATTATCATTCCCTTTGAACAGACTGAAAAACAGACACAAAGGGTTTACAGTCACTAGGCCAAGCTGGAAAGTGGGCATCTGCTTGGAATTGCTGCCAGGGGGCTGTGTGGCTACAGAAGGGGCTTTGCACTGTCAGAAAACAGAGAAGGGACAGAGCCACACAGGCAGTGCCCCAGGAGCGGAGCTCCAACGAGTGAACAGAAAAGACGTCACGGACCAGCTGACAATCCTTCCATCCGGAGAGGAAGTTGTTGCTTTATTGCATGGGGAGACCCACATCATAACACGTAACTGTCCTGCACTGGTGTGAAGGCCAGACATCTGCATAGTATATACCCCTGGACTCCACCCTGCATACATAACACACCACACACCATGCACCCTCACACTGTTCGCACATCCCCTGCACATACATGCTGTAGACACTCTAATGAAAAAGGAGTTAATTCAGAGTTTGGGTCCTACACACACACACACACACACACACACCCCACATCAATTTCCTACTGTCATTCCCGCTGCTCCCGCCTCTGGGCAGGCTGGCAGGAAGGGCTGTGAGGCTGGCACTGTGCAGCAGGTGGTGTGTGTGTTGCTAGCAGGATGGCTTTGCCTGCGGGAGAGGGAGGAGGACAGCCTGGCAAGTGCACCTCAGAAAGGTCTCTCTGGCCCACCTTCCCCAACATGGCGTCCGCCCACACGCCACCCCACCCAGCCCCACTCATGCTCCAGCTCAGGCCTCCTGTCTGCTGGCCTAGAAGTTTGCAACAGGCAGCTCTGAGGTCTCCACTCACCAATCCATGTCCATCCCACACCCCCACCGCCGTGATACGGTCAACTGAGGCCACCACAGGAAAACCAGCCTGTGCCCTCGTGGAGCTGACAGTGTAGATGGGGGAACTGATAGTAAACACGCGTCAGGGCATGAAGAGGCTAAAAGAAAAAGAAAGTTGGGTGAGGGACAGACACCTACAAATATAAAAGTACAAGACACAGACTGGGAGAAATTTGCAAATCATATATCGAGGAACCAATCTAGAATATAAAAGAACTCTTATAATGCGATAATAGGAAGCCAACCCAATTTTTTAAAAACTGGGCAAAAGATTTGAATGCATGCTTCATCAAAGAAGATATATGGATGGCAAATAAAGACCTGAAAAGGTGTTCAACATTATTATTCATTGGGGAAATGCAAATCAAAACCACGATGAGACAACCACTTCACACCACTAGAATGGCCATAATGAAAGAGACTGGCTGTCCCAAGTGCTGTAAGGATGGGGAGGAACTGGAACTCGTTCACTACTGGTGGGAACGTGAGTGGTACAAACAGGACACACCTATCAGCTCGGCTGAAATAAAAAGTAGTGCTAACACCAAAGGCTGGTGGGCATGCAGAAAAACTGGATCGTTGCTGGTAGGAATGCAAAATGGTTTTTCCAGCCACTCTGGAAAAGCAGTCTGGCAGTTTATTTTCTAGGTAAACATGCACGTACTATGTAACCCAGCAAAGGCATTCTTGGGTATTTATCCCAGAAGAATGAAAACTATGTTCATGTAGAAATCTGACGCAAGTGTTCACAGCAACCGTATTCATAATAGCCCCACGCTGGAAACAACCTAAATGCCCCTCAGTGGGTGAGTGGTTACACCAAGTGTGGGACATTTATAGCATGGAATACTGCTCAGCAATTAAAAAGGAGAGGACTATTGATATTTGCAAATACTGGGATGGACCTCAAGGAAATTATGCTGCATCACACATATAAAAAAATCTCAAAAGGTTATCTACTGTATGATCTCATTTATATAACTTTTTTTTTTTAGTTTCAGGTGCACAAAACAATGTACTAGTTAGACATTTACACCCCTCACAAAGTGGTAACCCCCCTCCCTCAATCTACTACCCCTCTGACATCGTATATGCTGTTACAATTCCATTGACTCTTCCCTATGCTGTACCCCACATCCTGTGACTACATATATATTAAATTATAGTTGACATTCAATATTTTTCAGCTTCAGGTGTACAGAGCAGTGGTCAGGCGATAACATTTTTAAAATAACACAATTGTAGATATGGAGAGCGGATTGGTGATCGCGAAGGGTTAGGGGTTGGGGGCGGGGTGGGTGTGGCTCTAACGGGTGATGGAGGGAGCCTTGCGGTGATGGGCCAGTTCTGTACCTGATTGTGATGGCAGTGACATAAATCTGCACCTGTGATAAAATTGCACAGAAACACACACACACACACACACACACACAGTGCTTGTGAAACTGGAAAAATAGGAAGAAGCTCTGTGGATTTTCCCAATAGTGATTTCTGGTTTTGCTATAATTAAGCTATAGTTACATAAGATGGCAACATTGGGGAGTCGAAGGTGAAGCCAGCATGGAACCTCGCTGCACATGTTTTTGAAACTTGCTATGAATCTATAATTATTTCAAAATAAAAAAAAATTTTTTAAGGTACCATCACTTTGGAAAACAATTTGGCAGTTTCTTCAAAAATTAATCACATGCCTACCATACGACCCAGTCATTCCATTCCTAGGTGTTTACCCAAGAGAAGTGAAAGCAACGCCCACATGGGGACACGACTGTTCGTGGGAGCTCTGTTTGTGACCACCGCAAACTGGAAACACCCCACATGTTCCAAAGCTGATTGACGGCTCGACAAATTGGTGAACATTCATCCAATGGAATACGCCTCTGCAATCAAAAGGGACAAAATACTGACACAGGCAACATGCTGAATCTCAAAATAAATAAGGTGACTAGAGAGAAGCCAAAAAGGACATACCGTGTGCTTCCATTTACATGACATTCTACAAAATGCAAACTCATCTCTAGTGTCAGAGAGCAGATCAGTGGGGTTGGGGAGAGACTCCCAAGGAAAGGGACATAAAGATGGCTGTCATCTCCCTTGCGGTGGTGGCTTCTCGGGCATTGTCGTTTGTCAGAACTCATCAAATAGATGCTTTAAATAAGTGCAGCTTATTGTATGTCAACTATACTTCAATAAAATGGAAAAACGAAGGTGGATGAGGGGAGAGAGTGTGGTGAGGAATGGGTGCCCCTGGAAGGCCAATGTCCTTTTGTGCTCTGAAGCCTGGGGTTGTCTTGCAATGAGGGGGTTCACTGGGGCTGGAAGAAGAGGGTGAGCTTTGGAGGATGAACTGGGGCCCCAGTGAGGAGATGGAGGGAGAATAGGGGCTCCCTGAAGGGTGCTGTGCGCAGCCCAGTGGTTGGGTTTTCCTGGGCTCCCAGGGGCAGAGGTGTCCCCAGGTCCCCCAAAGGTGGCATTGGGAAAGAGCTGGGCAAACAAGGCACCAGGATGCCTAGAGCACCAGCCCCAGCTTCTTGGCCATTTCCGTGTCCATCCCTGGATTGTCACATGACCCAAGAAGGAGAGAGAACAGTGACAGTGGGTGCCTCTCCTGCCAAGTGGAGGACTCTGCGGAGGAGGCTGGAAGGAGACGCATTGGATCCGTAACCGTGGTCCTCCTGAGGAATGCACACGGCACAGGACTGAGGCCTCCTCTTCTTTCTTGTTAAGCAGACTGTATACGTGCGTGGTAGTAAAGTTAGAATTCACAACTTAAAGAGGAGTTCTAAGAATGATATTCCTGACACCACAGGAACTTGTTTCTCCTTATTGAGCATCTGTCTACCAGACAGGGCTCTGAGACATGACCTCTGGCCTCAGGAGCTCTGGGTTACAGATGGTAGGGATCTGAAAGAAGCACCACCTCCTCCAGGAAACCCTCCTGACTATCCCAGCCCTGGCTGGGTGGGGAGGAAATCCTACCTCTGGATTCCTACAGCACCTCTAGCCTGACCTGTGTGTTGAAAGCCAGACCATGCTCTGTGCGAGGCTCTGCTCTGACTTCCTCTATGCATTCCTGTTCTTCCAACCAGACAGGTGGCTCCAAGGTTTCCTAAGCCTTGAGCTCAGGGTTCCATTGGATTGAACTGAATAACATCCCTTTGTGATTGATGAGATTGCAAGGAAAAATCACCTATTTTGGAGCAGCCTTCCCAAGCATTCTGGACCTCTTTGCACACATGAGGTCGGGGGAGCCCAGAGAGGTTACTTCCTTGCCCCAAGTCACACAGCATGTCTACTGTGATTGGATAACTGGTAACCCATGATTGGGGTGGAAGGGAAGTGAAGCAGCCTCGTGTAGAGGTGGAAAGCTCACCTCTGAAGGCCCTGCCTTCTCAGCCATGGGAGAGGGAATCCTTCAGAATCTAAGAAGTGAGCTAGAGAAATGGCTTCTGTGGGTATTTATAATTAGAAATTTCTGTGAGGACTGTGTCCAGCCCAGAGCCCATGAATCAAGCTGTCACATGGGGTCAGCATGTGGGTTCTCTGGTCCCGTTCCCCACATAAGAACACAGGACATGGTGAGGCCAAAAAGGAACACCCACGGAGCCATAGATAGGGGAGTCACACCACTATAGTCTCGCTGGCGGCTGGGTTGGAGACACAGGAAGCAGCAGCCACACTATCCACAACCTGCCGTCCACTTCTCTCTGCCAACCAACCTCACTTGCTAGCTGCAATCCGCCGTGCTAACTGCAATCCGCTCTTGCTAGCTCAGCCACCATCTTCTCGCTAGCCCCCATTTTTTCTGCTAGCGTAGCCACAGCAGTTATATTAGTGGCAGTTATATTCCTCCCCTTGGCCACTAATATAATATAATATAGCTCACTGGTTACAACTGACGGCCAACTAGCCACAGCTGATGGCCATCCAATCACAGTTGATGGCCATTTACTACCTGAGCCAGCACCTTTCCACGTGAGGGCGAGAGCATGGAAACTGCACTCCTGGCTCTGTCCCCACACAAGCCCAGCATCTCCCACCCACCCCTGCCCACCAGCTTGGCTCATTCTGCACAGATTGGGTAGAGCTGGTTGGAAGTTGGCAAAGACTTGCCCTCCTGCCCCCCACCCCCTACCCCCAGAATCCAAACTCACCCTCCGAAAGATGATGGTTTACCCCTCTCCCTGCAGCGGCCTCTGACTGGGAGCCACATTGGACAGGGACCAACGGAATGAGGAGGGGCTGTTCTGTCTGCAGAAGTGGGGGGTTAAGTAGCACTGTGATTGTCTGAGTGACAGCGAGATTCGGTGACAGAGGAAGAGAACAGATGCCAGAGACAGACCGGGGTCACAGAGAGGGCCTGAGGGCTAAGGTTCGGCTTTCCAGTGAGTTCTCTACCCCCTGCCTCTCTGGTTGTCCCTCCTTCCCAGCCCCAAAGCTGAAAGAGTCCTTTGCTGAGAGAGCTGTCAGCCAGTCCATGGCTGCAGACACCATCTTTGCTCAGCAGATCAGAAAACCTCGCTAGGTTATGCTGCCATGTGACTGTCAAGGCCAGGCTGACAGATTCGGCTGGTGATAAACAAACAGAGCTCTTGTTCAACTCAGACAGCAACAGAAAGAGGAGCAAAGACGCCAGCTGCCTGCCTTCCTCTTCCCACAGGCTGACGCTGAAACAACAGGGGCCGGATGACTGCCGCAAAGTAGTGACACCGTGCTGGGGCTGCCAGTAAGCAGTCTGCAGCCTGCAGCTGCACCCCAAGCCAGGAGGAGGCGCGGCAGGAAGCCTCCAAGCTCATCAGAGCTGGGGTGGGAAACCAGCTCACAGCAGCCTCGCGGGAAGAAGCAGAGGCTGGTGGCGCGCAGCCTGTGGCAGCAGCTCGCAGACCTCCTGAGCGCCCATGTCCAGGGTGTTCAGCCAAGACTCAGAGCAGCTGTGGGAAAGACTTGCCTAAGGGGCTGACAAGGATATGCGCAAGGGTGGCACCGGGTCAGAGCTGTTCCCCTCCAGGGACAACCAACCCTGAGATCTCAGTGGGCTACAACATAAGATTTGTTTCCTGGTTGCTTTGTCAGCTGTGGCTGTTCCACGTGACTCCTTCATTTAGAGCCCCAGGCAGACAGAGAGCACCCCACTCCACCATGGGGTATAGTCTCATGCTAGAGAGAGAAGAGTGACGGGGAAACACCCAGTGGTTCTTGTATAGCTGCTCAGAAGTGGCCCCCAGCTCATCCCGTGACGGGGGCCTGATGACAGAGGGCAGAGCAAGTATAACCCTTTCAATGTGGGGGGCAGTGAATAATTGGGGGTAACAGTGCATCAGTCCCACTCTAATACCGCCAAGCCTGATATCTGTAGCCTTTCATCCCCCAGAGCTGCACACCTGGTGTGGGGACAGAGCCAGGAGTGCAGTTTCCAGGCTCTCGCCCTCACGTGCAAAGGTGCTGGCTCAGGTAGTAAACAGCCATCAACTGTGATTGGATGGCCATCAGCTGTGGCTAGTTGGCCGTCAGCTGTAACCAGTGAGCCATTGGCCACTAATATAACTGTTATGGCTACGCTAGCAGGAAATGGGGGCTAACAAAATGATGGTGGCTGAGCTAGCAAGCGCGAATTGCAGTTAGCAAGTGAGGTTGGTTGGCAGAGAAGTGAACGGCAGATTGTGGATCGTGTGGCTCCTGCTTCCTGTGTCTCCAACCCAGCCGCCAGCGAGAATATAGTGGTATGACTCCCCTGTCTATGGCTCTATGGGTGTTCCTTTTTGGCCTCATCGTGTCCTGCGTTCTTATGTGGGGAGCGGGACTACAGACCTCGCATGCCACCCTACATGACACCTGGGTACCCACCGCCTACAACTCAGCCCCACCAGCTATGTCATAAGCAGCTTACATTTCACTTTCCCCAAAGTCCTGATTCCTCCAACCCAGCGTGTTTGTCCCCATTGGGTTGAGGGCACCACCAAGTACTCAGTGGCCCCGGCCCCAAACCCGGAAGACTCCCTTTTGCCAGACTCCTTCCTCCCCTTGTCACACGCTGAGTTCGGGAGTGCAGGGGTCTCACACAAAAGGATCCGACCTTTAACCTGCCCTCCAACTCAGTCTAGACACTGCTTTAAACAATTAAAACTGAGAGCGAGGCGAGGCTGTGATGGAGGGAGGAGCTACAAAGAGGGCTGACGTGTCCCGTTCCAGTCTACCCTCATGGCCTCACAGTGTGTGGGTTCCACTCATGGCCCCTTTTTCACAAATGAGGAAAGCAAGGCTGTAGCAGGTGACGTGGCTGACCTAAGGTCTCGGCTGGTAGGAAAGTTGGACCTGTCTGATTTCAGAGAGGCCGTGCTTCAAGTGAGACCGGCAGCCTCTCCCAACGGCACCTCATGGGGCCAGAACAGGGCACTGATGCTCTCTGGGGAGACGAGACTCATCCTCAAGGGAGCTGGTCCTGCAGGAGCAAATGGACGGAGCGATCACTCGTGTGCTCGCGTCCTCACAGCCCTGAAACAGCTGTGAACTCAGTTCAAGTTTGGTCCCGTGAGCTGTGGCATCATGAGCTGTTGGGAAAGTCTCTTGGTAGCTGGAAGTTCACATTCCCTGGGGCCTCGATCAGCCAGGCCAGTGAAAAGAGGGCTGGACTCGGCACCAAAAGCCAGCCGCCACCCAGCTATTCCCACGAGGGATGGCTGCTGCTAACAGAACAGGGCTCAGGTTACCTGGAGGTCCTGGTTTTCAAATGGGGGGATGGATCCAGACCAAGGACACCCAAACCTGTAGAATAAGTAGGGAACCTTCTCCACAGCAACCACTGTGCTCCAGCATATTTTGATATGAAAACAAATACAGGCTACACGGCTGGTGGGAACACAAAACGGTGCAGCTGCTGTGGAAAACAGTTTGGCAGTTCCTCAAAAAGTTAATCATAGAACGACTATATGACCCAGCAATGCCACTCCTCGTAGGTATATACCCAAGAGAACTGAAAACAGGTGTACAGACAAACCAACATGCCTGTTCATAGCAGCACTGTTCTAAGAAGCCAAATAGTGGCACAATAGCCAAAGGTGAAAACAACCCAAATGCCCATCAGCCATGAATAATAGATCCAGAAAATGAAATATTACTCACCCGTGAAAAGGAATGGAGTACTGATATGTGCTACAATGTAGATGAACCTCAAAAACATTAGGCTCAGTGAAAGGAGCCAGGCACAAAAGCTCACATACTGTACCATTCCACTGAGATGAAATGTCCAGAGGAGACGAATCCACAGAGACAGAAAGCAGATTGGTGCTTATCGGGGACCTGGGGTAAGGGAGGAGGCAATGGGGGGTAACTGCTTAACAGGTACAGGGTTTCCATTTCCGGTGAGGAAAACGTTTTGGAACTACATAGAGGTGTTGGTTGCACGACACTGAGAATGTACTAAATGCCCCTGAATCGTTCACTTTAAAATGGTTAATTTTATGTGATGTGACTCTCACCTCAATTTAAACACTAAAATAAAATAAATACAGGCAGGCTCTAAAAGAGAATGCAAACTTGCTTCAAGGACGCTTCCCACCGCACCACCCGCTGCGGCTGGGGAGTCAGGGAGGAGATCTGGCAGGACCGCCCTAAGGGGGGGGGGGCTCTGGTGAGGACGCACAGCAATGGGGGAGTTCCAGGGCTCCCCAGGCCAGTCTCATGGGGGTTAGAAGACAGTCTCGAGGATCCCAGAGATGTCCCGGCACACCCAGGCTGGGTGCCCTCAGAAGCAGCACCCACCACTCCCTCCTCCTGTGCCCACTGCCCAGGGACTGGCTCCTTTCAGCTTCTGCAGCGCCAGCCACCCTGGCTTTGGCTTCTCCTGATCCCTCGCTGCTTTTAAGTTTCTTCTCACGGCCCCTGCCGCCTGCCTTCTCAGCTTTGGATCCCTCTTGTGAATCTGTGGTGCCCCTGGGGAACCACACCAGCCTGCTGGGGCTGTCTTCCTGGCAGCCGGGGGGCGAGCGCTCCTGCTTTAACCAAACCCAACACACTTCTTCTCCTTTCAGGGATGGCAAGTGGGACTGTGACTCGCTTTGCACATCTGCGAAAGGGAAGCGGTCTTGCTACCTGGCTCAGAAGACAGAATTGAGTCATCTGAGTGGAGACCCCGGACTGGGTGCCCTCCTCTGTGTCCTGTCACTTTTTCTGTCCTCCCACTGGGACAGGAAAGCTGTGAAGGAACGCAGCCATTTGTAGCCTTGAAATTAACCG
This sequence comes from Rhinolophus sinicus, assembly GCF_057876585.1. Taxonomy (NCBI): domain Eukaryota; kingdom Metazoa; phylum Chordata; class Mammalia; order Chiroptera; family Rhinolophidae; genus Rhinolophus; species Rhinolophus sinicus. Next base: position 5,632,064 of record NC_142501.1, read on the forward strand.
TTTACATCAGCCCATTTCACAGATAAGGAAGCTGAACCCCAGAAAGAGATGACGGTGGGGGGGAGGTTCAAGACAAGTTACCAGAGCCAGTTCAGTTTCCAGTACCTCACAGCCAGCAAACTCCAAACACCATCCAATAACTGCATGTACAGCCAGTCTCACGGGACCCTAACACTCCTATGAGGTGACCATGAAAGGTGCTTATTTCCCCATTTCACACGAGGAGGTCAGACAACCAGGTGTTGGACAGCCTCAGTCTCTCAGCCTCCACCCCCTTCGCTTACCTGATATTAGTCCCCAGCCCCCGCCCTCTAGAGAAACAATCTAACCCCTCAATACCACATGGACTCACTCATTCACTCACCACCTCACTCACTCACTCTGTGAATATTCATTGAACTCAAATTCTTGGGGAGATTTTATTAAAAGTTTTCGTGCAGTTGGACCAACGGGTCATTTCACCTTGGTGGGGTCAAGGGAGAACGCTGCCCCCCAGGAGTGGTGCCCGGCTCAGTCCTGGAGCTTGCTGGCAAATACCTCCGCCCTGTCCAGGGCCGGCCCTCGGTTCACAGATGTGTACGAAGGTTCTGAGGTGCCCAGGGACTTGGGGACGGCCTCCTGCGTGATCTGGGAGTCGTGCGTGGTTTCCCCATCAGAACCGCCCATGTCTCTAACCAAGAGGATGAACAGAACCAGGGTTAGGGGCGCAAAGCAAGCCCAAACCCCTTTAGCTGGTCAGGGACCTTTCTATTTAGACATTGCTTTCACAGGTGTTCTTTTAGGCATTCATTCAATAAACCAATCTTTCCAGAGTACTTACTGTGTGCCAGGCCCTGGGATAAGGAAAGTGTCACCCTTTTGGAACTATGTGAGCAAACAATTTACAGGTCTTCCCATAAGCTGGGTACTTGGAGTCCATTGTCCCATGTCCCTAAAGAGCTAAGATTGTATGGAGAGACAGACCACAGCAGACAATGACCAGACAGAATGGACAAATCCAGTTGGGAGCCACAGGAGGGCTTCCTGGAGGAGGGGGCAGTTAATCTGGCCCGAAAGGAGAAGAAAGGGGGCAAAGAAAGGCATTCCAAGCATTTGATCAGAGTGGCTGGGGAGTATCTGGGGCAACAGTAGGAAGTCTGGTGCAGCTGGAGCTGGGCAGGGGACGGCAGGAGGGGTAAATGGAAGAGCCAGGCTCAGTCAGCTAATTAGACCTTTGGTGCCAGATTAGGGTGCTGCCTAAAGGGACGGAAGGACAAAACTATGTCCTGACTGCTCCCCGGTCTGGCCAGACAGACCAGTCTCTGGGTGGCTAATCTCACCTATTATTGGTGTTTTCATTAATGTAAATGTCAGAGGCTCAGCATGATTTCCAAGTTCACTGCCCCCCTTCCCACCCCTGACCCACCCATGTCTTTTCCTGCCTGGCTAATTTACGTGCCCACTTAATTTCCCTGATTCCAAGCAGCTTTTCCACCTGTTTGCTCGCTCCCACTGGGACACGCTCCCCTCTTGATCTTCAAAGTCCCCTGGGCTCCCTCCCTCGCTGAGAAGCACACTGCATGTGACTTCCATCCATCCCTGTCCCAAGGAGCGTTGGCCCTGCTGTCCCTTCCTCCAGGAACCCCACCCTGATGCTCCAGCCAAGATCTGCCCGGTCCCTTCTCGATTCCCAGGGCACCGTGGGCACCTCAGTCCCTGCCCCGCTCAACCCCCCCAGGAATAACGGGCTGTGTGACGCCTGTCTTGCTCCCTCCTGTCTTGCACCCGGCAGCCCTGTTAGCTGCCCCAGACAACCCACGGAGACCAGGAGTCCTAATCCAAACAGACACAAGTCAGAGCTGTTAGTGGAGTCAGGAGATTGGGGCTCGGGTCCCAGCTGTTTTATAACGACTGGCTGTGTGACCTTGGGCCATCCTTCCCCCCCTCAGACCTCAGTCTCCCCATCTGTACTGCAAGTGGGTGAATTATAATGACAACAAAAGCTGATACTTGTTTAGTGCCTGGGCACTGCCCTGAGGACTCTCTAGGGATTATTTCACTCAATCTTCACAACTCCGAAGGGTGGATAATATTTATTAGTAGCTCCATTTTCCAGAAGAGGAACCTGAGGCATAGCAGGATAAGATACTTACCCAAAGTTGTGCAGCTGTGTCAGACCTGGGATCTGCCCTCAAAGCCACACCCCACCCAGCTGACCTTGACCTTGGATGCCCCAGGACTCAGCTCTCCCCTCCCCAACCCACCACACCCAGGGTGAAACGCAGCTCCTTTGACTGCAGGGCCCTCCCCTGCCTCAGCGTTGGGGTCTAGTGTGTCCCCAAGTCCCGCCCTCCAGCTGGTGGGTACTCACACAAGGCTGAGGACGATGGCACCGACAAAGCCCAGAAGCAGGAAGAAGGGCAGGGAGCCCAGGATGGAGGTGATGACGATCATGCCGCCACTTCGCCGGCCTGGCCACGTGTCGATTGCCAAGTACGGGGTGACTAATGGGGCACAGGTCCATTACTCCCAAGACACTGCACCCTCAGCCTTCTCCCTGGGATGCACAGGGCTCCCGGAGGGCTGGTGGCTGCCAGTCCCATGGATGAAGTGGGGACCAAATTCCATGACTGTCTCCCCCCAGCGTTGAGGTTCAATGATCTTGCTTGCCCCCCATCCGACTTCCCAGCTTTCTCCTGTGTATGTCTGGTCTCCTCCTCTTTTAAATGTCTCTGTACATAATTGTAAATTATAAACTGACTCCAATCTCCTGATGAGATGATAGGGATGCAGATTATAAACTATTAAAGGTGAAGCAAAGAGCCAGCTGGCCCGTGGCTCGCCCTCCGCTCTGGCCAGGGTCACGCTTTTTGGAATGAAGTGAACAAAGTGTAGTTCACTCACTGCAGCTTAGGGAGGCTGACTTGAGGGCCACTCGGACGCCAGACACGAGCCGATAGGTCTGTCTGGTCCCAAAGGGCCTGCTCTCCCCACAGACTGACTTCAGGTCCTGCCCTAAGAGAGCTGGGCCTAGCCCTCTTGTCTGGATTACCGAAGCAGCTTTTCCACCTGTTTCCTCACTCCCACTGGGGAGGCCGAGCAAGGATTCTTCTTCCCACTTCTCAGATATGGAAACTGAGGTCCTGCATGGCTCACACAGCAGCAGGGCTCAGAGGCTGGGCTTGTTCTCAGGACTCTTGGTCCCAGGGTAATGGCATCTCAGGAGCTGCGCTGGCCACACACAGGCCTGACTACCCCCCACTGCGTGACCTCTGGCAACCTTTCAGAGCTGCTAAACGGCACACTCCTTGGATGCAAATGCACCATAAGGGCTGGGAAATGCCCCTGACTTTGACTCCAGCCCACCCATCCAGCCAGGCCCAAACGCCAGCAGTCCGCCACCTTCCTTTGTTACAGCACCTGGCCCTCAAGGAAGGAGGGAAGGAAGGAGGGAACGATGAGGTTTCAGGTGAAATTATTTTAAGATGTATTTTCCTCATAGACCAGTGGCCTGCCTGTGACTGGGGAAATTTTCCAGAGTGACAGCCTGAGTCTGCCTTCCCAGATTCCCTTGAGGACCGCCCCAGCCCACCCCTACAACTTACGCCTGTTGGTGCGGATGGGGTCGGACCACAGGGTCTGGTCCTGTACCAAGCCCGTGGACATGTTGACAAGGACGTACTTGAATCTGGAAGGAGACGGAGTGAAAATGACTTCCATGCACAAGGCGGTGAGCTCCAGCCACGGGGAGGTGAGAGGGACTAAGACGGCCGGGGTGGGGGACAGAGTGAGGACTTCTGGGCGGCCACAGGTGGGCCTGGACAACAGGATGGTGCTGGACTTCGGATTGGCCCCTTTGCCACATATCACTGCCCAGGCCCTTCCCCAGGGCAGATGCCACCTTCTCCAGGGAGCCTTCAGCACCCATGGTCCTCCTCTCGGCTGTCCCTCTGAGACCCCAGCTGGTTCTCTACTTTATATACACACAGAGGGTGCCAAACACATGCATACACATTTTAAGAAAGGAAAAAACTATTAAAATTGTAATACTCAATACATATCGATAAGAAAAGAATGCAAGTCACGTTTGACTTCTGCAATTACAAGAGGTGCTCAAAGTGGTGACCATCAGTGTAATTTTAATACAGTTTTTTTCCTTTCTTAAAATGTGTCTACATTTTCTTGGCACCCTCTGTGTGTGTGTGTGTGTGTGTGTGTGTGTGTGTGTGTGTGTACACAAACGTAGCATATTTGCTCAGTCTTGACCCATTTGTCCTCACATGTTTGCCTTCCACTATTCCCAGCTTGGTCCTTGATAGCACACAAAAAAGAGTTAAAAAATAATAACATCCATTCCCACCGCTCTGGGATAAGGGCTATATTTTACATGCAGAAAATCTCAATCAAGCATTACGAATCATAAAGGAAGGCCAGGCGATACAGTCCAAAATACCCATAGCCACATTAAGATCCATTTAAAATAATGGATGTTCCGAGAACTAAGAAATTGACAGCCTCGTGCTCGCTTCGGCAGCACACATACTAAAACTGGAACGAGACAGAGGTTAGCCTGGTCCCTGCACAAGGGTGACACCCAAATTCATGAAGCGTTCCCTATTTTTTTCTCTTGCTCCAAGTCTCCTCGAACCCACCCGCTGTTCTTTCTCTCCTCTCCTTCCGCCTTCTGCTGTGTTTTCCCATCACCCTGGAGCCGCACTCCTTCCTCGGACAGCCCAATTGTTTTTACCTTATATTCTAAGCTCCTACCACCAACCTTCTGTCCCTTCAAATTTTGCCCTCCTCAACAAAAGTAAAAAATAAATTAACGAATTTTTTTAAAAAAGAAGAAATTGGCAGCCTCTAGTTTTACACAGAAAAAAATTAAGACCTTTAAAATCAGTGTTTTGCCTATGGGGTGGCCTGATGGCTCAGTTGGTTAGAGCACAAGCTCTCAACAACAAGGTTGCCGGTTCAATTCCCGCATGGGAGGGTGGGCTGCACCCCCTACGACTAAAGATTGAAAAGGCGACTGGACTTGGAGCTGAGCTGCGCCCTCCACAACTAGATTGAAGGACAACGACTTAGAGCTGATGGGCCCTGGAGAAACACACTGTTCCCCAATAAAAAATTAAAAAATAAATTAATAAAACTGGTTAGCATTTTTTTAAAAAATCAGTTATTTTGCCTAAAAATCCCCCCCTTCTCTAGGTCTGAAGATGAGAGTTTCGGAGGCTGGGATCTGCGCCTGTGTCCCCAAGGTGGGGTGGACTTTGCGATCAAGAAGGAGGGAGAGGTTAGGAACAAGGTCAGAGGGGAGGATTGAGGGGGGGCCAGAGGAGATCCAGGGCTGAGGCCAAAGGTGGGGCAAGCAATCCGACAGGACGGCAGGTGAGTGACGGCCTGGGGAGCCTAGAAGGTACAGAGACCCCAACCTACGCATCTCCATGGTAACAGGAGTAGCTTTGACACCAGGTAAAAAGAAGACCCTCTAGCCGTGGGTCAGGGCTGAGGCCTGAGATCTGCACGGAGAAGATGTTCAGGAAACACCTGTGCAAATGAATGTGGGGCCGCTACAAAAATGTGCACTGAGAGAGGCGGGCAAAAGCAGAGGCTCAGGTGGTAGCTGGAAAGGCCTTAGGTGGGGCTCAAGTTCATGCTAGGTCCCAGCTTTTCACCAGGTGACCCCCTTCCCTCTCTGGACCAGTTTCCTTTCCTGTCAAATGAGGGGCACCGTGGTAAGTGCCCCCTGGGTGATGGGGAAGGACCAGGTGTATGATTTGTGGGGCCCAGTGCAAATGAAAATTTAGACCCCTTGTTGAAAAATTAACAATTTCAAGATGTCAGAGCATTAAGCCAAGCAGGGTCCCTTCTGAATATGGGATCCTGTGCTTAGTCACATGACCAGGAAGCCCTTTATGGGACCCAGGATGGTCCTGGCACATAGTAGGCTCTCAAGACATGTGGCCTCACACACTTCACCAGCTCTGGGTCTTCCCGAGTCAGGGTGGAGCACACCTGCCACTCTCCCGCAGCTGCCCACACCCACCTGTATTCTGTGGCTGCTGACAGTGGTGGGTTGCAGAGGCCCTGGAAGTTGGGGTCAGACAGGCAGGTCCCATTGGCGCCCACCCTGACCAGGTAGGCATTCAGGATCTCGGAAGCCCGGGACACATCGCCTACGGCATCCAAGCTGGGCAGGTCGCTGCAGGGCGTCAGGTCAAAGGCCGAGGCCTTGTACGGGCCTGTCCTCCCCCCCTCTGTTTGCCGGAACGTGGAGCTCAGCGGGGCCTTGGTGTTGTCCTGCACAGACGCATTCCTGGAGCTGGCTGGAGAGACAGTGCTGGGCGTGAGCTTCCTGGCCACCCCAGCGCCGTCACTCACTCAGTCATTCATCAAACGCCCCTGAGCATCCTCTATGAGCCAGCACTGTGCTCTGGGCACAGGCACAGGGCAGGCTCAGTCCCTGCCCTCAAGGGCACCTCTCCTGCTTCGGCCGCTCTGTGCAGCTCTCACCCACCTCATCTTGTCACAGGCCTGCAGTCCTCCCACCCCAACAGGCTACTGTCGTGTCCTCACTGGACTCTCTCGTCTGTGAAATGGGAACAGAGGGCCACACGGTACAGGGGAAACAGCGTGGAAGCAGGCAGACCTATGACGAGCCCGAGGCCTCTTCCTTACTAGCTGAGTGATTTTGGACACCTCACTTTACTTCTCTGGACCCTGGCCTGTGAAATGGGAGAAAGATACCCTGCAGTGCCCACAGGCTGGGCACAGGTAGGTAGGAGGTCAATAAACGTTTGCTGGAAGAATACAATAACCCTAAATAAGCTGTTGTAAGTGACCAGTTTCTATTATAGAAAGGTAAGAGGTTGCCATTGGGTTCCTTCTCTCTGGAAGCCCAGGATTACTCCTAGTCAATGGGGGAGGGAGACTGGGCCAGGGCCAGCAGGCCCAAACACGTGGGTGCCCTCAAAAACACACAGCTGAGCCAACTCAGGCAGGACTGGGGCGTGAGGACCAGAGAGTCTGGATCCGCTCTCCGGTTCCGGGGGCTCCGCCTCTCTGAGCCTTGATTCTCTGCTCTGTGATGGACATCATAACACAGTGGACCCATGAACAATGTGGGCGTTAGGGGCGCAGATGAAGGCCCGAATATAACTTCTGACCCCCAGAAACTTACCGACTAATAGCCTACTCTTGACCAGATACCTTTCCAATACCGTGAACAGTCGGCTCACCCATATTTTGTATGTTATATGTATCATATACTGTATTCTTACAATAAAGTAAGCTGAAGAAAATACAATGTTACTAAGAAAATCATAAGCAAAGGAAAATACATTTAGAGTATTCATTGAAAATAATCCATGTATAAGTGGGCCCAGGCATTTCAAACCCGTGTTGTTCGAGGGTCAACTGTAGTTACCTTGCAGGCTGGCTATAAACATCAGCTCTAAGGTGAGCCGAGCACCTGGCGTGATGTAGGTACTGAGTGACTGGTGCTGTTATGATTCCCACCACTAGACTGGATGTCCCTTCAGGGCAAGGACGTGTCTGTGACTGCAGCACCCAGCCCAGGGCTGGCACTGAGCAGACACAAGTGCAGGTTGGTGAGCTGCATGGGGTAGGTGGCTTACAGGGAGGCAGCACCCCTCCACCTGCCTCCTTCCCTCGGCCCTGTGGACAGGTCAAAGCCCCTTTCAGCATAGCCAGAAAAAGCAGGTGCCTCACCCGAGTCCACCAAGACGTAGAGGTAGATCTCACAGGGGCCACTGAGGGCTGCTGTGCTGTCGAACACGCAGAGAGGTTTTTCCAAGGCCACGGTGCTGAGGGTGGGGTTGTTGGTGGCAAAGGTCACGCTGGCCAGTTGGGGCTGGAGGTTCACACCTGGTGGATGCAATGACAGGAGGTGACCGCTGGCAGAACTGTCCACACTCATGGGCATCCTCTGTCCTCCCCTGAGACACACACACACACACACACACACGTTTGGATGCACTTACTGAGTACCTGCTCTGTGCCAGGCACTGGGCTTCACACTCCCCACGCGTCCTCTCAGGAACGTGACTTAGACATGGGCAGCACTCCTGCCCCCATCCAGTCATCCGGGCCAGGAATTGGGCCGTCCAGCTGAGCTGCTGCCCTCTCTCCCCCCCTGCAGACTTTCAATCACCCTGTTGGGGTTCTCTCCACCCTGTCTTGGAGTCCCACCCTCTTCACCTGGACCCTAGGAACAAGCCCTCCCCCATCCTCTGCTCTCTAACATGAAACTCTGACCGTGTCACTCTCCTGCTAGGCCCCTTTTGTGGCTCCCCCCGCCCTCCAATGCAGTCTGGTCTCTCTGAAGGGTCAGTAAGGTCCTGAAGTTATGGGCGTTGCTTTATTGGGTCTCCAGCCTCACCTCTATGCACCCCAAGTTCCAGCCACCTGGGTGGACAATGCACAGGAGGTTCCCGGGATAGATCATGCCACCTCCCTCCTCTCTGGACCTGCCCATGCTGCTCCTTCACCTGAAAAGTTCCTCCACCTCCCCTAGTCCAGGAATCACCATGAGTCTAGCTCAGTGCTTTCTCTGCTCTCCCACAGCCCACCGTGTATCTGTCTTTTGCAGCATCCATCACAGGGCTCTGTCATCCAGGAGACCTGGAATCCCCACCAGAGGAAGCTTATTAATCAGTATTGGTTATTGCTAATATCTGGGCCCCCAGAGCCTGCACAGGGCCTGGCACAGAGCAGGCATCCGTGCCTATTCCTGAAGTGAACAAATGAAGGTCCCATCCCTAACGCCCCTTCCCATCCAGGCTCTTATCAGGACTCCTCGGGAGGGTCAGGATGCAGGACACAACTGCCCACCTGCCCTGGGCAAAGATCCCTCCTCTCATCATCCGCTTACCTGAGCAGAGCCGCAGGCAGCCGAGGGCCAGCAAGGCCCAGAGCGGAGACATGTCTGGGACAAGCCGCGACAGCGTGCGGTGGGAGGTCCCAGGGGACAGCCGCACCGCGCCTCTCCCGCGGCCTCACCTGCGAGCCCTGGGCCCTCGGCGCGCCCCGCCCCCGCCCGCGCCGGCCAATCCGTGGCCTCTCAAGGGCTATTTGCATACGCCCCGCCCCGGGCCCCCGGGCCCACCCCCGATGTGTACCCCAGGAAACTTATCAATCTGCGCAGAAGCCGTTAACAAAGTGCCTACTACGTGTGGAGACCTGGGTGGTGCTTTCTCCGCGTCTCCAAGTGAGACCTTGGGGCCAAGACACCCCTCTTTGAGCTTCAGTCTCCATACTGTAAAACGGGGACGCTAATTTCTGTAACTATTTATAGAGATCCTACTAGGCACTGACTGGGCTCTTGAGAAGATGAACCGAGTTAACCAGTGAAAGTGCTGTCACGGAAACCTTGGCGACCTGAGTCTGTGAGCTGTCTGGAGACTGCTGGTGCGGCCCTCCTCAGTTCACAGGTTCAAGACCAAGGCTGCACCTGGATAAAAACAAATAACCTATAACAAACACTATTACAGTTAGTATGACAATGAGAAAATTTTGAATTATGGAATGTGTATTGAATAACAATATTGATTAGATGTTAAATTTCCTAAGTGTGGCCATTGTACTGTGGTTATGAAGAAGATACATGCTGGAGTCTTCTGGGGGAAGTGTCACCCGACGTGAAACTAACACACACACACACACACACACACACACGCTTGTATATGGAGTGAGGGGAGAGAGTAAGCGATAAAACAAATGCAGCACGATGTTAATAATTGGCAGATATGGGTAGTCATTGTATTGTCCTCGAAATGTTTCTATAGATTTGAAAAGTTTTAAGTAAAAATGTGAGAAGACAGAGATTCTGTGCTCAGCCAGAAACAGTGCTCCTCTCTCTGGGCCTCAGTTTCCCCTCCGTAAAATGGGGAGGGAGAAGCTTAATGGCTTCTCAGCTCTGAGTGGATAATCAGATCTTTATCTCCAGGGAACAGAAGATGCCCCAGAGACAAGGAACTCATGAGTAAAGGGGGAGGTTTTCCTCCAAGAATTTTTATGGACTGATATTTCTCGTCCACGATTCTTTGTGAACCTGGAGTTTATCAGAGGCTGGCAGAGTTGATCCCACAAGCTCAGCCCAGAGTTACCATGAGAAGGAGAAGGCACAGTAAGCCGACGTCTTCTCCAAAACTCAGCAGTTTCAAATGAAAAAACAAACAAAAAGTCCTCTGCTCTCTTGGCTTGCCCAAATATGGAGAGAACATTTGGGGGGAAAAGTTAAAATAATAATCTGCTAAGACTCAAAAACGTTCTGCAAAAAAAGGAAGTCTTGGATTTATAAACAAGTCTCCACAGATGCTGACTTTTGTCTGGCATATTCTGAAGAGGGAAAAAGTGCAGGAAAAATGAATCACTGTGGCAAATTCGATTGGGAGACACCTATGCTGGTCTGCATGGAGGGACATGGGTGAAAAGAGGCCCTGACACCTGTCAATGTCCCCCTACTGTGCCTCAGTGCCCCAATGGACATTCTAAAAAATGGTGACAAAAGAAAAAAAAATATTTTTTTCTCTTTTCTGGTCAAGTGGATTCCAGGGCACTGGGCTTTGGTCTGACTTAGGTCTGTTTCTATACCTCAGTCCATCAGCCGGTCTGTCTGAACCCTGGCCTAGAGGACGTGCTTGTTGGGAGGCTGCAAAGCAGGAAGCTCTGTGATGTGAAAGGTTATGCAAACCCCAGCCCTACACAGGCCTCCTTTGAATTTGAAACACGGGGAATTTATGGGTCGGAAATTCTTGACCCAGAAATATTTCTCCAAGGATCAGAGAGGCCTGAGCCAGTTTCCATGACCCTTTTCTTTAGAAGTCAGAGAAGTTGCGGGTAACCACTGCCCCCCACCCCGTCCTCCTCCCCCTCCCCCCACAAACACTTGCTTTCGCCTTCGCCACCTATGACAGGTCCTGGAAGTGAAGCTTTTCTGCACATGGAGATTCAGTCACTTTAAAACAAGACAAAACAAAATGCAAGCAAAGAAAGCCAAGCTCCTGGCCCTGGGGAGACCACCCATCTTCCCCCAGCTCTAAGTGGCTCTCAGCAGCCCCACCTGTCCCCCAGGCTCCAGCCATGGGTCCTACACGGGCCTGGGGGGTATTCGCGGTGCCCCCTTGCAGAGTGGAGGCATGAAGTGCAATCGTGGTGTGACCGTGCTCCGTAACAGGGGTGCTGGGCAGTGTCGGGGTTAGAAATCTCTCTCCCACGCATGCAGGCCTCACCCACTGCACGGCCCTCTCAGGCTTGTTCTGCCTTCTCCCACCATCACAGCCCCCTTCCGTCCTCTTAGGGTAGAATCCAATCTTACTCAGCAGATATTTATCCAGTGCCTACACCGTGCTGGGCAGCCTAGTCTCCCAGGCGACTCGAATCCATCGCTTGTGTGCTGGTCCTGCTACTGCTGCCTGGCACCTTGTCTTCCTCACCCCTCTCTCTCTAACCATATTAGTCAGCTCAGGATTCTGGAACACATACCGCAGACTGGGGCTTAAACATGGATTTCCTCATACTTCTGGAGGCTGGAAGTCAGACATCCAGGTGTCCTGGGGTATGTTTCTTCTGTGGCCTCTCTCCTTGGCTTGGTAGACAACTGTGGGGACAGAGCCAGGAGTGCAGTTTCTAGGTTCTCAGCCTCACATGGAAAGGTGCTGGCTCAGGTAGTAAATGGCCATCAACTATGATTGGATGGCCATCAGCTGTGGCTAGTTGGCCGTCAGCTGTAACCAGTGAGCCATTGGCCACTGATACAACTGCCGTGGCTACGCTAGCAGGAAATGGGGGGCTAGCAAGAAGATGGTGGCTGGGCTAGGAAACACGGATTGCAGTTAGGATGGCGGATTGCACTTAGCAAGTGAGGTTGGTTGGCAGAGAGAAGTGGACGGCAGGTTGCGGATCGTGTGGCTCCTGCTTCCTGTGTCTCCAACCCAGCCGCCAGAGAGAATATAGTGGTATGACTCCCCTATCTATGGCTCCGTGGGTGTTCCTTTTTGGCCTCACCATGTCCTGCGTTCTTATGTGGGGAGTGGGAGCTGAGACCCCGCATGACACCCTAAGTGACAACTGCTCTCCTCTCCCTGGGTCCTCACATGGCTGTCCCTCTCTGGTTATCTGTGTTCTAATCTCCTCTTTTTATAAGGATGACAGACAGCCATCTTGGGTCAGGGCCCACCCTAGTGACCTCATTTTACCTTAATCACTCCTTTAAAGACCCGTCTCCAAATATAGTCACGTTCTGAGGTACTAGGGGTTAGGACTCCAACACACAGATGTGGGGCAGGGGGGACACAATTCAACCATAACACATCCTGGGCTCTCTCCATGGCTTCTTGCCTGGACTTATAACACAATGACAATCGCCCCGTGTGTCAGGGACTACACTAAGCATTTTTTGTGGGGTTTTTTACATATATTAACTCACTCATTACGTTGTCTGGGAGGCAGGTATGATTATTACCCCCATTTTACAGATGAGAAAATGGAGGCTCTAAGAGGTCAAGTAACTGCCCACTAGAATGTAAGCTCTGCCCAGGCAGGAACCGTGTCTCTAACCCCAGCACTCAGCACGGCGCCTGACACGGTTATGCTGGATGGAGAGACATGCCCTGTGCCCCTCCCAACCCAGCAGGTAGGAAGTAGGGAGGTGGATTTTAAACCCAGGTCATGGGACCCCATTGTCCACGCCCTAACCTCTATGCAGAGCTGCCTTCTCCTTGGTCCGCTCACCCATGGGTCACCCCTCCGAGGCATCTCCACCCAGAAGCCAGAGTGGCATGTCTAAAGTACAAATCTGGTTGTCACTTCTCTCATGTAGAACTCGTTGGGGCCCTAACTGTGTTCTGGATGAAACCCACGCTTCTGAGCGCTGTCAAGGGTGGCCCTGAGCGCTGGCCTGAGGAACCGGAAGGATGGAGCTGCCCTTACCTGAGATGGGGAAGGCTGCGGGAAGCGTGGGTGCGGAGAGGAGGGGAAACAAGGATGTCGGTTCTCGGCCTTCTCGTGCTCTGTGTGCAGCGGAGGTTCTGGAGAGCAGAGGGGGAACCAGCTCAGCCTGGCCCCCCCAGAGCTCGGAGCGGGGGTCAGACTCCAGGGTGCTTCCCACCCCCAACACTGGCCACTGTGGTATCCGTGAGGCTGGTTCTCTCACCAGGGAGACCTGTCCCTGGGCTTCTGTGCATTTGTGAGCGAGCGGCAGCTTCTCCCGCCCAGCGACACCTGAGGGGTAGTAGGAGAGGGGCACCGATTTACAACCTGAATTTAACAGACATCCCCCAGTGCTACCAGCTGTCCAGTCCTGTGCTGGGCACAGGGGATGGAGGGCAATCAGATTCCGGGTTCTGGAGAAGCTATGGAGCCCCTGTGTCAGGCCAAAGGGCAGAGCAGGGTGGGGTGGTCTGGCACTGCCCCCTCGCCTTGGGGAAAGGTGAGGTACCTTTAGTTCAGCAGCGGCAAACTGGTTTGTCTGTCTCTGGAATGAAGCCCGGATTAGATATTAACCTCCCCTTGTCTGTGTGATCTGGAGGCTGTTGTCATGGGGGATGGGGGGGGCCTTTCCTGCCCAGTCCTGAAAGGCCTGTGATGGCCCCTCACCCCGGCCCACCCTGGGGGGGCACAGCTGGGAGGTGAGAGCAGGCCCTGGTTCAGCCCACAGTACCTCTGCTGCATCACCTCTCTTCATCCCCATCATCCCCATGGCAGCTTGCGGAGGCTCCCAGCCTCACCCCTACGTTACAGAGGAGAAAACAGGAGTTATGAGCTGTTTCCCCAGAACGTGAACCTGCGTCCCCAGCCAACAGTTCTGTGCAAGCTCTGCTCCATTGAGTGTGTGTTTCAGGGGTTTGGGGTGCGGATGGGGGCGGTGGATGTTGTAAATAGAGGGGGTAGGTGGGGCCTCCCCTGCCATGGGTAGTGGCTGGACACTGCGAGCCTGGATTCCAGCCTTCGGTCTGATTTGAATGCTCCCCCCCCACCCCCCACCCCCACACACGATCCATTCCAGGTGCTTCTCTGCCAGCCGAAAGGGACCTCTCTGTGCCCCTGGATCCGCTCTCACATGGCCTGCTGGGGAGACTGAGGTCTGGATGGAAGAGTGGCCTCGGGCCCCTTCTGCTGCCTTGCCCAGCACAGGGAAAGAACAGCTCTGACTTGCTGTCTTCTGACACTGCCCTTTGAGTGTTACTGCCTGCATTTTGAACATGATGCCAATAACCCCTGCTCTAAAATGAGTTCTCTACTTCATGGCCTCATCTGAACTCAACCTTCTAACAGCCACCACCCTAAAAGGCCTGACAAGCTAGTTCGCATGGCTCTGTGAACACCCTGGGCCTCCCAGACAGGTCCCTGGGGAAGCAAGGAGGCACCCAGCTTACACCCAGGACTTGCTGTCAGCCAGACAAGCTGTGGCTTTGGGCAAGTCACTTACCTCTCTGCCCTGTGTCCTCATTTGAAAATGATCATAGACTCTTACCCATGGATCTACTCTAAGAATGAAATAAGCTAATGTGTGGTATCTGAATAGATGATCTGAATAGACATTGTTCCAAAGAGGACATACAGATGGCCAACAGATACACGAAAAATACTCAACGTCACTAATTGTCAGGGACATTCAAATCAGAACCACAGTGAGATACCACCTCATACCTGATAGAATGGCTGTCATCAAAAAGATGAAGGTTCCTTAAAAACTTAAAACTAGAACCACTGTATGATCCAGCAACTCTGCTTCTGGGTATTTAGCTGAAGAAAATGAAAACACTAACTTGAAAAGATATCTGCACCCCTATGTTCACTGCAGCATTATTCACAGTGGCCAAGATATGGAATCAACCCAAGTGCCCATCAAGAGACGACTGGATAAAGAAGAGGTGGTACATATATACAATAGAACATTACTCGGCCATAAAAAAGAATGGAATTTTACCATTTGCGACAACATGGATGGAACTAGAGGGTATTATGCTAAGTGAACTAAATCAGACAGAAAAAGATAAATACTGTATGATCTCATTTGTATGTGGAAACTAAAAACAAAAATAAAGAACCCCAAAACAAACGAACAAAAAAAAACTAGCTCATAGATACAGAGAACAGATTGGTGGTTGCCGGAGGTGGTGATGAGGGATGAGGGGTGGGTGACATGGATGCAAGGGGTCAAAAGGTACCAGCTTCCAGTTATAAAGTAAATAAGTCTGGGGGGGGTGAGGTACAGCATGGCAATTATAGTTAATGACCCTGCTTTGCATATTTGAAAGTGGCCAGAAGAGTAGATCTTGAAAGTTCTCATCACAAGAAAAAAAATTGTAATTATATATGGTGACAGATGTTAACTGGACTTATGGTGATCATTTCACAATATGGACAAATATCAAATCAATGTGCTGTACATCTTAAACTAATATAAACTATTGTACTTCAATATTAAAACAAATAAGCTAACTATATCACAGGACTCAATGGTGAGAATTAAACGAAATGACACACGTCTTGAGTACTTGATAAATGAATCCTTGATAAATGAATGGGCATTTGCTCGTTTGGCAGAATCTTACTCTAGACAAATAACCCCACTGGGTGATTTAGAACACCAGTGAGAAGGGGGAGGGTCTTCTGGGGAGAAGCTGGTCTCTTGCTGCTCTTTAAATCAACCCATAGAGTTAGCTGAGCCTCTCTCTAGAGTCACACTATCCAGTTAGAGCCACTAGACACGTGGCTATTTAAAGTTCATTGCTACTAAATACAATGAAAAATTCAGCTCCTCGGGCAGCTGGATGGCTCAGTTGGTTAGAGCACATGCTCTTAACAACAAGGTTGCTGGTTTGAGTCCCACATGAGATGGTGGGCTGTGCCCCCGGCAACTAGATTGAAACCGGTGACTGGACTTGGAGCTGATGGATCCTGGGAAAAACACACTGTTCCCCAATAAAGTCCTGGAAATGCACACTGTTCCCCTTCCCCAATAAAATCTAAAAAAAAAAAAAAAAAAAAAAATTCAGCTCCTCAAGTGCCCACATTTCAAGGGCACTCACCACATTTCAAGTGCTCTTGTCACCTTTCAAGGGCTCAGTAGCCAGCGGTTGCCACACTGGACAGCATGGCGCTGACTAGAACATTCCATCTCTACAGAAGGTTCTACCAGACAGTGCTGTTCTACAGGTCAGGATGACTCTGTGGGGGATCACGCCGGAATTCCACATATTGGTTACGACGGGGGCCGGGATAAGAGGCGGAACAAAGCAGGACAGACTATGAGAATGGCTGCTCGTGGAATAAAACTCCTCATTAATTCCTTCCTTCAAATGAATATGCATTTGACCAGTGTTTATTAAGTGCCTACTACTGTGTACTGTGTGCTGGGAATACAACTATTCTACCCTCACGGTGCTTTATTATTAGGAAAAGGAGGGATTGACTGTTCGTCAAATAAGCTCACAGAACTATGCCAAACACAACCACAACAGGCTAAGAAGAGGCTCAGGGAGCGTGGAGCTGGGGCTTGGACTCCGTCCAGGTGGGCAGGAGAGCTGCTCCAGGAAAGCGGCCACTTAGCTGGGCTTTGAGGGACGCAGTGTAGTGCAGGCAAGAAATGGGTGCACATCAGAAGGGTGCACATCACTGGGCACTGCTGCAGCCTTAGGAAACCAGTGGGGTGGGAGGCGGGGCATCCCCTGGCAGGCATGGCTACACCTCACTTCCACCCCAGGTCTGTGGGGCAAGGAGAGAGTCAGCAGGAAGCAGGACGTCCAAGGCCTGCAGGTGGCCTCCAGAGGAGCCAGACGCACCCAGCAAAGAAGTAGGGAAGCAAACAGCTCTCCTCCACCCTCCAATTTCCAACCAGGTCCTCCACTGGCTGAATCCTGGGGAAATGGGCAGTTGACCCAGCCCAGAAACACCAAATCTCAGAGCCAGAGTCACCCCAGAGAAAGGACCAAGGAGGGCATCTCAGCAGGATGAGGACTTCCTGTGTGCCGGGTACGGCTAGAGCTTTCCAGGACCATCCTGTTGGGGGGTTGTCTGAGGCTTGATGTCTGTGCCCCGTCTAGGATGTAATCTCCCCGAGGACAGTCTTGGTGTTCCAGGAGCCGAGCGTGGCACACAGCGATTTGGATAGTGATGATGTGAGTGGCTGACCCTTGGGTCCCCTGGGGAAGTGGGTCCCACTGTCCTGTTTTTATAGGTGAGGACTTCCCTCGGGAAAGCTGGGGGGCCGGCAAGAGCAGGACCTGGGCTTCAAATCTGGAAGGGGTGAAGGAGATTGCATGGGCCCTTTCTCCCAGTCCCAAGCCCGCAGCAGGAGGAAACAGAGGAGGAGGCAAAAGCCGTCATTCTAAACAGCAACGACAATGGAACAAGGAAACCCTGGCCTGGCATTTGGGGCCCTGTGGTCCAGCCCCAGCTCTGCCTCTAGCTGCTCTGTGCCTTAGCCAGCTCAGGCCGCCATCACAACATACCATAGACTGGGCGGCTTAAACAACAGGCATTTGTTTTCTCACAGTTCTGGAGGCTGGCAGTCCAAGGTCAAGGACCTGGCTGACTCAGTTATTACTAATCCTCTGAGCACTTCCTCTGTGCTCCTTAATCTCCCTGAGAATGGGGGGGAGGGGATAGCTCTGATATCACCATTCCGTTTTACAAATGAAGACACTGAGGCAGAGAGAAGTTCAGTAGCTTACCTAACTAAGGTCACTCAACCAGCCAGAGCCGGAGTAGGGATTTGAACCCCGGCAGAATCGCTTCAGTCTGTGCCATGAACACCTACGTGGCGCATGTGTGAGCCTGAGGCCAGCAGTGGCCCCTGGGGACTGAGAGGCTGAGTGTTCTAGAATGTTCAAATCCAGACTTTCCCAAACCACCTTGCCTGCCAGACACACTACCTCTGCAGGGCCAGCCCCTCCTGCAAGGTCCAAACATATGCGGGAAACCCATAATTACAAGGATAACAGGGTTCCTTCTCTAATTTATTAATTGTAAGAAAGTAATTTCCAACATCTGAGTACTTTATTATTGCTCACAAATTGACAGTGTGTCTCACAAACGACCCCACCCCACCCCAGCTGAACACTCCCCTTAGACAGGAGGCAGCAGGAGGAGGCTGGGCAGCGGGAAGGGTGTTCCTGGCAGGGGGACCAGCTACTGCAAAGACCTGGGGACAGAGGGCTGGAAAGCTCAAGGTCAGCACGCAGGCTGGCAGGACAGGGTCCTCAGAAGTTATTACAAAGATGTTATGCAAAGGTGATGGGGATGGGATGCTGGTGGGAGCCAGGGAGCCTGGTTACTGAGCCTTTGTGGCCACTTAGGCCCTAAGCAAGAGGGTGGAGGGGACAAGACGTCCACCAATGACCCAGGAAAGTTGCGTGGGGCTCCCAGCTTCCAGATTCATTCACCTGAAAACCACTTCCCCAGTGGCCATTCTAGGGTCATGGGTGACCCAGGCCCATCCCAGCCCGCAGACTCACTGTGCCCTGTCCTGGAGAAGGAAACAGTGACTGACATTGTGACAGGGCCCCAGCAAGCTGTGGGAGCCCAAGGAAGATGCCCGGCCCAGCCTGAGGCCCAGGAAGGTTTCCTGGAAGCCGTGGTAGCTCAGCGGGACTTGTTGGCGGAAGAGAGGCCAGGAGGTTCATAGAGTAGGTTGTTGGCGCTGCGGAGCCCGCAGGGGGTGGGCCGGAGCCCCCAGCGTAGGGCCCTGCCGGGGGAGGGCGCTGGGTCTCCCTGGCGCTCAGAACCTTTGCCCATTGGGGCGACGCGCTGGTGTCAGGCGCCCCCTGGTGGCGTCCCTGCGGTCGGTTAGGACAGGGATGGGGCGGAGTGGGGGCGGTGCTGGAATGTGGGACCGCGCCCACCACACGGCTGACTTACCCAAATTCTATTAGAATCAGAAGAGAATGGACTTTTACATAGAAGAAAATGTCTTAACATGAATACTGATATACTTGTCTTTACAAAGTAGTTTTAATTTATTATTATTATTATTTATTTATGGAGGAAGGGTCCCACAAAGGCAAAAGTGCCAAGAGCCCAGGAAAGTCATACTGAGGTCTCATCTGGGCCCGCCTCTCGGACCCAGGCCCTCCAAGGTCAAATGGGGACAATACAGTGGGTATGAAGGTTGGGGGATTTGAAGGAGAGGTGTCAAGAACAGCAAATGCATGGCCGGTGGAGGTTGCCACTGCGTCCCAGTGCTCAGCATTCTTGAGTCTCCACTCCCCTCCTGTCCCCAGGCAGACACAGTGCCCCTTCTCTGTTCAAGTTATGCAACAAAGAATAATGAGCACCTCCCGTGTGCCAGACTGGACACTAAGATAAGGCAGTGGACAGGACAGAAGCCTTGTGACCACAGGGGCCACATTTTAGTGGGGACACAGTCAGTAACCCAAGGAAGACCTCTTGGGTTAGAGGACATGAGTGCTAGGCAGGAGGCTGGGGCAGGTGAGCGGGGAGAGTAATGGCGGACGGGGTACTTTTGCACAGGTGGTCAGGGAGGGACACTTGAAGAAGGGACGGAGGGAAGTGTGAGGAGGTGGGAAGAGCGGTCCAGGCAGAGGGAACATCGAGGGGTCTGTAGAGATGAGGGGGGCAGAGTGATAGGCAATGAGGTCAGCAAGGGGCAGGGTGGAAGGTGGGGGTGCAGGGCCTTGCATTCCCAGGGCAGACTTGGGTTCCTTCTCTGTGCGAGAAGGGAGCCCTCACTATTAGAAGGCACTTCCGGGCTGCTGGGAAGTGGAAGCAGGAAGCCCAGCTGGGAAGCCATGCAGTGGCCAGGGGAGCAGGCGTCTGTCCCTTCCTCTCCATCCCCCCACTTTGGGTCTCCTCTCTCTCCCTGGCCACCCCATCAGCTCCCCCCAGGTCCTCCCACCTGTGGCCCTTCCTGAAGATCAAAACCCAAAGGGAAACAGAATCCATTTGTTTTATTTGCTCAGTGCACAAGAACAGTGAGGAGCCACAGGTAAAAGATTCCTTTGTCTCTGAAATTTCTGGGCTCTCAAGCTTCCCGCCAGCGTGGATTTGGTTGAACCACAACAGCAAAGAGCTCTGGGCCATTTCTGGGTCACAGGAAGGAACCTGGCTACAGAGTCTTCAAGGAGTCGTGTTTCCTAACTGGTATCGGTCATTAGCAGCTCTGGGGAGGAAGAGGCGGAAAGGGGAAGGGGTATCCTCAAGGAATCCTGGACTATTAGGTGTGATCAAAAGATTCAATGAATGTTTAAATAAAAAAAAATATTACAGTAAAAGACACATTGCCATTAATCTCCCCTCAAAACACTCCCTTTCACTTTGACCACACTTATCCCATCATTCTTGCCACTTTCTGAAGCAGTTCTCGAAGTCCTCTTTTCTGAGTGTCTTTACTTCATCCTCCATCATGACAATGCTCTGTGTCACACATCGCTTCTGGTATGGCAATTTCTGTCAAATAAAAACATTACGGTGTGTCCTCATCCACCTTATTCACTGGATCTGGCACCGTGCGACTTCTGGCTCTTCCCCAAAGTCAAAATGATTCAGGACATGGAGGCAGCTACGACAGCACAACTAAAGACACTTACGAAAGAGCACTTCCAGAACTGCTTCAGAAAGTGGCAAGAACAATGGGATAAGTGTGTTTGAAGCGAGAGGGAGTATTTTGAGGAAATTAATGGCAATGTGTCCTTTACTGTAATAAATTTTGTTTTTATTTAAACATTCACCATATTGTTTGATCACACCTTGTATTATGGCCTAGAAAGCATCATTCCTACCTCCCTCTTAGAAATGGGGAAGCTGAGGACTTTTCCCCACCCAAGCCCACAGATGTCCTAAGTGTTACCTACAGATCCCAAGATGCGGGTTGGAGCTCTGTCCCATGACGACGCATGAATCGATGCACTTGGTGAGAGGAACAGCATTGCCAGGAAGGACGAGAATATCAGTGAGCAGTGGAGGCAGGATCCACGAGGTCACTACGGGGGAGGACAGATTTGGCTTAAGCAGGAAGACAATGTTCATGGACACCCAGTTAGGAAGAGTAGTGTGGAAGGTCTGAGCTGAGTCTGAGGGTCAGAGGGCATTCTAGGGTCAGAGGGTCACACTGCATGTGTGACCTCAGGCAGGTCTCACCTCTCTGGGCCTCCGTCCCCCACCTGTGCAATGAGCAGGCTAAACCAGAGGCCTCCTGCCAAGTGCTCACCCTCTACTGCTTGCATCTCACTTTCATCTCTGGTAAGGAGGGCCCTGACAGCCAATGTGCCATAGAAATTCAACCTTTGGTTAAGTGTTAAGTGAGGGCTCATGATGGACCTTTGTTTCCATCACGATCCACTGACGAGCAAGGGGCAGAATCCCCTCTCAGCTGGCTTCAGCAGGAAAGGGAGTTTTAGCTTCTGGAATTGGGCAGAAACCAAGACTAGGCTTCACTTTCCATCTCTGGGCCCTGCTCTCCTCTGTGTGGGCTCTATTCTGGGCTAGTCTGCCCCTCCTGCTACTAAGGTAGCTGCCAGCAGCTGTCCTCATAGCAGCCCCCTGCAGAGACTACCAGAGTCTCAGGCTTGGCTCTGATTGGACCAGCCCTGGACCAATCACTGTGGCTTTGCTCTGATGGGCCAGGCCTGGCTCAAGTGCTCACTGCACATGGACTGAAATGGATAGGCCCCTGAGAAAAATTCCAGGTTCCTAATAAGAAGAGGATGGAATGGATGCTTCACTTGCAAAAGAGAGAAGTTGGGCCACAGAGACACCAAAGGGACTAAAGGCCATGTGACGATGGAAGCAGAGACTAGAATGATGTAGCCCCAAGCCAAAGTGTGTAGAGCATATAAAATGCACTATATGTATTGGGTTGAGGTTTGCAAAACAAATTGTTTACTAGTAGGGATGCGAGCTAGGAATATGCCCACACATGTGTGAGACTAACAAGAGTGAAGTGAAAAACATGCTTTTGTGTGAAACTGAGCATAACAAAATTGAGTGATAAACACCTTCACCAAAACAACTTCTGGTTCTCACCTAAGAGATAAACAACTCCTGGCAAACCACTTTTGGTTATCACCTCAGAGGTAAACAAGTCCAAGGAAAAGAGGATAAAAGCAGAACTCCAGAGCAATGCTGTGAGTGGTCCAACTGGGCGGTCTGGCTAAGACCCTCTGCAAGGTGCAAGCCACGATACTCCGGGACTCTCCGAAGTTCTTCCCTTGAGCAGCTGTCTTGGACACGTCATGGGCCAAGTCATCTCTCCTGGACCAGGGACCTTCTCCACCTTGATCGACTCTGGGACTTGGTTCGTTACTAAATTCGATTCTATTCTGTATAACCTTCTGTGATTACCAGAGCATTAGCCTCTGGAGGGACATTGTCTCCCAAATAAAGCTGTGTTACTCACTCCATCTGAACCTGTGTCAGGACTTTGTTCCGCACTCGCGTCACGAGTACCACGCAGGGACGTAGGGCCCTGCCGAGGGGTTAATGTCCCTTGACTTTCAGGAAGAGACTGAAATGTGGTGACTGCCCTTACAGGTGCTCGCAACACAAGGACGCCTGGATCCATGAGAAGCTAGAAGAGGCGAGCAAGGACCTTCCCCTAGAGCCTTGGAGGGAGCTCAGCCCTGCAGACACTTTGATTTCTGAACCATTTCTGTCATTGTAAGCCACCCAGTTTACGGTCATTTGTTATGGCACGCACAGGAAACTTACACTCCCATCTCAGTCTCGCTTATGAAGCACCCTAAGCATCATCTAGCTGTGACTCTCAAGGGTTGAGGGTCTCTATAGGGGTGGGCCTCAAAACACGCCAAAATTTTTTCTCTAATCTAGCCCCTCACCTGCCGCTCCCAGGATGCACCACTGCTCCCAACACCTCCATCAGAAAAGTACAGCAGTGG
Organism: Rhinolophus sinicus; assembly: GCF_057876585.1. NCBI lineage: Eukaryota > Metazoa > Chordata > Mammalia > Chiroptera > Rhinolophidae > Rhinolophus > Rhinolophus sinicus. The sequence goes on from NC_142501.1 coordinate 5,654,923, forward strand.
GTGTAAGCAGCTGTTGCTACCTCAACTTTTGTCAATGACCCGTCACAAAGTAAGTGCTAGATAAATATATCAATATGACTGAAGTGAGACCAAAATATACAAACACGAACACCGCCTTCTTCTCAAGGCTCATGGGCACGTATCCCAGCTACACTGCACCCTGGCTGTGTGCCCTCGAGTAAGCCACTGGCGTCTCTGAGCCTCAGTTTTGGCATCTGTAAAATTGGGATAATAATGGAACAATGCTGAAGCTCATGTGAGGGTTCAGTAAGCTGGATACAATGAACTTGGCACCAAGTTGGGTGTTTAAGACCTGCTGTCTTCATTCCCCCAACCCCTCAAGTGGACAATGAGTTGTTAATTTTCTTTCTTTTATTCAATGTTTGCCTTCTATATGCAGGCCCCATGCTGGGGGCTGAGAGGACGGGGCCATCTCCAGGCGTTTGCTGGCCTGAGTCATTCTTGCTTTGAGAGGTTATGCCCACATCATCTCAAACATGAATGTACCCTTGATAAATGTAATTGTTTTCCAAAAAAAATTCAGAACGGATTTTTATAATTTTGTTCTTGCATCACTTGGCTACATGACTCTGCCTCTGATGACCTTGGAGAAGATACCTAACCTCTGTGTGCCTCTGGCTTATCTGCAAAAGATGGATAATGATGTCCCTAAGTCACAGAGTTCAACGTCGGCATTTGTCAAGTCATAAAACAGTGCCCGGCACGTAGTAAGTTCTGCATACGTGTTTGCTAAATAAGATAAAATACCAGTAACTTGTAATTTCTGATTTCTTATCAACTACCCAGAATTCTCAAAATTCTTGCTGCATGAAAAAATATAACCCACAAAGACATCTCAAACGTAGTAGAATTTTTATAAATGTCAAGTCAAAAATAAAGGTGACACGATGGTACATCTTGTTGGCATTTAATGAATCATCTATTCATTTTAATGTCTCTCTTTTATTTTCGTGTTTTGCAGGAGTACACATGTTGGTTGTTAACACAATTTCCATTGCCCCGAGGTGGTGAAGGCCGTGTGTTCATGGACCAGGGAAACGACTCCCAGGCAGGACCACTCGGAGCAGGGGCCCGGGGAGCAGGGAAAAGGAGGGCAGGCTCTCTAGCGCTGCCCTGGCTTATCCTGCCTGCCCTTCCACAGTTGGAAAGGCCTGAGGGGACAGCTAGTTCAGCCTCCTCAGTGACAGATGGGAGGCTCAGGGCTCTGGAGCAGAAGGGCCTTGCCCATGTTCAAAGGGTGTTGGTTCCAGGCTTCCTGAGGATCAAATGTCTTCCCTGCCCACATTTAGCATGCCCCCCACCCCTCGCCATCCTCGGGTACCCTGCAATTTTATTTCCTGGCACGCACCCACTGCCTTGCAGTTCCATGAAGTGGGTCTTCTCTTTTCAAAACTTATCACTCTGTGTCCATTCTTCACTGGTTCTTCCCTCCTGAAACCAGAAAAGAGATGAGTTAATGCCAGTTGGAATGTGCATTGGTATCTCTTCCTTCCTGGCTACAGGAGGGTTCTTACCTGCTGTGTGATTTTTGAGCATTACTCAACCTCTCTGGGCTGTCTTACCTACACATGAAGACAGCAGTGTTTGCCTCCCAGAGTTCAGGATTACACTTGTCCACACTTGTGACGTTTCTGGCATAAGGCAGTTCCTCAAGAAATGTATGTATCTCCCCAACCCCCAACCTCATCAGGTGCTTCCTCTTTCAGAATCTCCTCTGAATCCTTTATTCTCACCAAGGTGCCGGTGCCTGACCATAATTTGAAGGTTACCCCCTCCAGGGAAATGTTTAGCAGGGATCTATTAAAAAAGAGTGGCGTGGGCCGGCCCGGTGGCTCAGGCGGTTAGAGCTCCATGCTCCTAACTCCGAAGGCTGCCGGTTCGATTCCCACATGGGCCAGTGGGCTCTCAACCACAAGGTTGCCAGTTCAATTCCTCGAGTCCCTCAAGGGATGGTGGGCTGTGCCCCCTGCAACTAGCAACGGCAACTGGACCTGGAGCTGAGCTGTGCCCTCCACAACTAAGACTGAAAGAACAACAACTTGAAGCTGAACCAGAACCCTCCACAACTAAGATTGAAAGGACAACAATTTGACCATTGTTCCCCAATAAAGTCCTGTTCCCCTTCCCCAATAAAATCTTTAAACAAACAAACAAACAAAAACAACAAAAAAAAGAGTGGCGTGCTAGAGCTGGAATTTCTGACAACAGCTGAAGATGAGAAAATATCTGGAAGTGGGATGGTGGAAAGGGGGCTGGAGGAGGGGAGAAGGGAGGCGGTTAGACCTTTTCAGGTAGTTCCCCCACTTTGGTACCAGGTGAGAAAAACACCAGTATTGGAGGAGCTGTTGCAATCTAGATCAGGGGGTGGTTGTATTTAATTTTCCAGATGAAAACGAGGCTGAGGAGCAAGGACTCCCAGCAAAGGGGAACCATGAGTCATAAGGAGGGAGAAGTCAGGCGGGAAGCTGTTAAAACACTCACATGACGTGGAAGGAAAAGTATATTAACGGATTATCAGGGGAGAGAGGAAGAGCCTTTGAACCTGCCCCTGGGAACACATGCTTATGGCCCCAGGGTGGGCTTGTTTATAGCTGACCTACCCTGGAGGAATTAACTGTCTTCTTCTAGGGGACCAGGGAGAAAAGATAAATAGTTGGAGCCCAACTATAGACCTACTGAACGAAGGCCAGGAGGGACCTCAGTGGTCATCCAGCCCCACTTGCCATTGTGCAACAGTAAAGGGAGGCCCGGATAAGAGAAGGTTGGCTGCCAGGGGCTCTCAGCTGAACGAGCCCTTCTCTACCAAGTCCCTGGGCCTTTCAGCCACTTAAAAAACGGGAGAAGAGTTCTCTGGGGGCATTTGTTCTTAACACTGACTGGCTCTTAGAATAAGATCTGTCCCAAACATTTACAGATAAAAAACGTGACCCATCAACACCACTGTCACAATCATTGACTGGAGATTCGTATTTAGGGCATACCATACTGAAAATGAAGCAACTGGCCTCTTACAGCAGTTGGCTTGTGGTTGATCTTGCTTTTTGCTAAACTTTGCTTTATTATTGCTCTAGTATTGTTTGCAAAACAAACCTTGGGGAAAGAAGTGCTTGAGTAGAGAGAAATTCAGTGATTCCCTGCATCTCGGGGCTGTTCCTTGTATTGGTTTTCTACCGCTGCTGTAATAACTAACCAAATAAGTGTCTTGAAACAACACAAATGTATTATATTACAGTTCTATAGAGTAGAAGCACAACTGGGGTCTCACTGAGCTAAAAAAGGGTGTGGTCAGGTCTGGTTGCTCCTGGAGGATGTAGGAAGCATCCGTTTCCTTGCCTTCTCCTGCTTCTAGAAGCCGACTTGTGGTCCCATCCTCAATCTTTCAGGCCAGCGACACTGCATCTCTATGACCTTTCTTCTGTCATCACATCTCTTTCTGACCACAGTCAGGAAATCACCTCCAAGTTTAGGAATTTATGTGGTTAGATTGGGCCCACGTGGATAATCCAGGATAATTTCTCCATCTCAAACTCTATATCCCAATCACTTCAGCAAAATCCATTTTGCTGTGTAAGGTGACATAGTATATTCACAGGGATGAGGGTGTGGACATCTTTGGCTGTGGACATCTGTGGGGGGCCATTAGTCTGCTGACATACACTTAGTTTCTCATTGGTCTTTCAAAGAACATTTTCATGATCATGGGAAATATGGCTAAACCAGAATTTTTTTCAAGGATTTTAAAATTTTATTTTTATTCTACTTTTTATTCTGAATATTTATAATGTATATGGAAAAGTGCATACATCACAAAGTTACATCTTGATTAATTTTTATAAACTGACCACACCCATGTAATCAGCACCCAGATCAAGAAACGGAACGTGACCTGCAGCCCCAGAAGCCGTGCTCTTCAAGTCCAAAATATAACTTAACACTTGTGGACATTAAAACATCCCCTATGTGGACGATATCTGGAGTGTTATTGAAATAAAAGGGAGAGAGCCCCAGCGATGTCCATTGATTCATTCAACAAATATTTTCTGGCACCTGTCTGGGCTGGATGCAAGGAAATATGGGCTGTGTTGATTCGATGCTAGTCCCATGGCACAGAATCTATGGAGGCAACTGTGGGTGTGAGGTCGGGGGCAGGAAGGGAGTTTGTGAAGCGAGGTAAGGACACAAACGCATTGGCGAAGCCTAACCAGAAGGCCTCCCAGGGCAAGTGGGCCTGGACGGTGAGCACAGTAGTGGAGAAGAAATGATTTCAGGCAAGGGGGACAGCATGAGCAAACGGATGGCAGTGGGAACGGGCAAGGCTTGTTGTGAGTTTTGGGAAACGAGTGGGATATGACCATTGGACTTGCCAGCCTCTGAGCCCTTGTGCAGCCCTGTTCATTTCCCATTTCTCCCAGCTCCAATCTCAGCTGTCCAGACTGGAGGCCTTAACCCTCAGGGACGCAGGCCCAGAGAAGAGACATATATCCATAGCAGTCATTTGCTTCACTAATTCCCACCTCATTCCACACTTTTTTACAGAGCCCCTAACTCCCAGCCCAAGCCTGGCACTGGGGACACAGAGGGGTCACACGTGGGCACAAAACTAGAGGTGAGGCCTGAAGCAGGATCCAGACCACCCATTTCCTTCTTCAGGGCTGTTCCCATTTCCCACTCCCAGGCCTCCTCACTGCCCCTTCCACGAAGACTTTCTTGCTTCCCTATGAGGTCTCTCATTCATTCTTCATTCATTCATCTCACATTTAGTTATTTATTGGGCATCCACCATGTGTCAGGCACCGGGAACACAGCTGTGCAGAAGACAGTTATTGCACACAGCAGACTGCATTAGGAAAAGTACACCACCCCTTCCTCGGTGGGGAGCCAGGCAACAAACCACACAGAGCGATCACAGTGTGATGTGAGAGGAGGTACGAAGTGCTGTGCTGTGAAGAAAAACACAGCAGGGTAAGGGGCCAGAGAGGGAGCGAAGGCGGCATGTCAGGTAAAGCGGCAGGGAAGGCTCTTGGAGGATGTGACACTGGGATCCAAAGGAAACGAGGAAGCAAGTTTTATAAGGATGGGGGAAGCAGGGAAGGGAGGCAGGACCTTCCTTGATGGGCCCCAGGAACGGGGGCTAGTGTGACTGCAGGGGGATAAGGTTAGAGATTTAGCTACTCGTTGGGACCCCAGCACTGTCTCTCCAGCTCCATCCCACCCTGTCCTTGGAAGTGGGCCACCAGGGTGAGGTCTGGGGAAGGCCTCTGGCTGTTGCTCTCTAGGTCTTCCTCTGTCAGCAGAGGCCAGCACACGCATGGATGACGGACCAACCTCGGCCTTCATCAGGATCACATGCCCAGCTGACCATATACCTCCACACCCCGCAACCCCCTCATACTTAAGTCGGCACTCGTGGAGACACCCCTAATGGACGGCTGAGGAAACAGGCTCAGAGCCCTTCTCAACACCTGCACTGTGCCAGGCGAAGGAGTCTGGGGGCGGCAAGGGCTTTGCCGTCGTGTCCCCCATGAGACCTCTATATTGGGGAGGGAGTAACCTCTTTCTGGGTTCTTCTAAGTTCCCAGCAAAAACCGGCCATCGCACCTTGATGGAGGAGAGGAGGGTGACAGCGAGGGGGGTGTGGGACAAAGCAACCTTGTGCGGAGTGGCTATAGGCGGGTGGGGGGTAGGGGGACGGGTCCGGAAGAGGCGGTGGGAGGGGCCAATATGCCCGAGAAGGTTCGGGGCGGAGAGAGGGCCTTGGGGCTAGCGCCTGGAGAAAGTGACCACAGGCGTAGAGGGGCCAGGGAGCGCCAGGAGACAGTGGACTGGGGGTCGAGGAGGGATCCCGAAAACCATTTGAGGAACAGAGTGGTTGGCGTCGGAGGTCGGCGAAGGCGGGCCTCTTGGGGGGCGGGGGGGGCCAGCGCGGGCCGGAGGTTGGGTAGGGGTGGGGGAAGTTACAGGACCCGCCCGCGCGGACTCTGGGCCGAGGAGGCAGGGGCCGGGGAGAGCCTGGTAGGTAGGGGGCGGGGCGGGAGGCGGATAGGGGCGGGGCCTGGAGAACTGGGGGCGGGTCAGAGCAGCTGGAGGTGAGTGGAGAGGTGGTCGGGACGGGGCCTGACGGGCCGGGGGCGGGGCCTGACGGGCCGGGCGGGGCCGACAGCGGCCCGGAGGCGCGCGGGCGGCGACGGCGGCGCGGAGGAGCGCTCGCTTCCCTTGGGCTCGGCGGGTGGCGGCGGCGACGCGCACAAAGGCGGATTGTGGCTTCACTGGTGCTCGCTGCGGGCGGCGCCGGGGCGGGGGCGGCGAGGCGCGCCGGGGGCCCCCGCGGGCGCGGCGCGGGCGATGAGCCGGGGCCCGGCATGGCCTCCGCGCGGCCGCCGGGCCGGGCCTGCGCCTCGGCGCCCGCGCCCGCGGGGCTCCGGACTGGGCCGCCCGCCCTCCCCGCCGCCGCCGCCTCCCCCGAGCCTGCGGGCGGCGCGGAGGACGAGGAGCGCTCGCTGCAGCACATGCTGCGCGCCATAGCGGAGGAGCGCAGCCGCCTCAGCCTGCGCCGCGAGGTCTGCGGCCTCGGTGAGTGGGACGCGGGGCGACGCCGGGGTGGCGGGGCTGGAGCGGCGCCGGGGGGTGCGCACCTCTGCGTGTCTGCGTGTCTCCTTGTCTGTGCGTGTCTCTCTGTGTGTCTGTCTCTGCGCGTGTCTCTGCGTGTCTCCGTCTCCTCGTTTGCCTCTGGGTCTGTGTCTCTGTGCGTGTCTGCCTCTGTGCGTGTCTCGGGGGCTCCCTGCGTGTTGTGTTTTTCTCCAGGAGCCCTCTGGTCCCCACGTCTGGGTCTTTCCTGTGTCTCTCTCGTCTCTGATTTTGGTCCCAAGAGCGGCCCCCACGCTCGTGTCCCTGTATCTCTTTCTCTTTCCCGGGTCACTCCGTGTCTCCCTCTTTCCGTCTTTCTCCTTCCTCTCTGTGGTTCTGCCAGGCCCCTTCCGTTCCAGGAAGCCTTGGGGCCTCGGTGCTGCTGCAGGGAGTGTGGGCGCTGGATTTGGGGAGCCCCTTAGCCCATCACTGCAGAACCAGGGCGCCCGGGCTCTGGGCAGACCTCCCAATAGTTGTCCCCTGACCACCATCCCCAGCTGACGAGGGGCCGTGTCTTCCGATTCCTGAAGGCTTTGTCTTCCCACACCTGTCAGCACCCGCTGCTTCTGCTGGACCCTTAGCTGTAACTGGGGACCTGTTGGGCGGTGGTCCCCTGAACCCACGCGCTTGCCAGAGGGAGCAGGGCCTGCTGCCTCTGTGGGTGATTCTGCTCTCAGGAGGCCCTAATTCATAGGTCTGCCCCGTGAGGTGGGATGGGGTGGGGTGGCTCTTATTGTTTGAAGGAGCCTGGGGCTGCAGGTGTGGGTGGGGTCTCCCGCTTGGCTAGGTGTGAGGTAATCACTACTGATGGATCCTGCCGGACTGGAGCAGGGGGAGCCCCCTCCCCTGTAGTGTCTGGTTTGCCATTTTCTCCATGCAAAGACCCCTCCCTTCCTCATATGGGAATGACTTCATAGCACGTTGTCTGCCACCCCCTCCCCACCCTCATCCCCAGTCAGGGCTGGGGTTTTCTGAGACCACAGCATTGTGGAGAACGGAGTGTCAGCCTTGGAGATTCTACCAGTCCCTCCTTCATTCACCACTGGGGAAACTGAGTCCCAAAGAGCCCACAGACCCCATAAAGTCACAAGGCATCAGGAACAGGGCAGCCCCAGGCGGTCAAGGCCCCTCAGCAGGCCACGCCCTGGAGGATGGATGAGGAGAGAAACTAAATTCCCGTCCTTTGTGTAGGAGGCAGGCTTAGCATGAGACACTTCCCCTTCGGGAGCAGGTACCAGCCCAGTCTGCCCTGGGAGTGAAGCTTTTCTCCTGTGCTGGGTGGGGGTGAGGGTCAGGTGGGTACAAAGTGGGGATGGAAGAGGACATAGGTTTCTCTGGTTTGTTTTCTGAAAAGGGTCACGACTTAGTTTTGAGCAGAAGTAGAAGGACCCGCATTAATTCATCCAGCAAGCATTCATTGAGCATCTACTGTGTGCCAGGCTGCATGCCAGCCGGGCAGGCCCGCCTGTCACCTGGCACAGAATGTCTGAAATGGGAGGGTTCGAAGGGACCATCTGCTCCAGGCCCTTCAGCCCTTTGCTCAGCAGCTCCAGGCAGCCCCTCCCCACTCCCGTCCACACACTCCTGCCTTCTGCCCTCTGAGCATCTCCCCCCGTGAGACAGTCCCTGCTCCGAGGAACCCGCAGGGCCATCCCCAAGAACAACAATACTTAGTTCTAGCAGCTGGCATTTACTGAGCACTTACTATGTGCCAGGTGCCTTATGTGTGCTCTGTCACTTTGACAGTGGGATATTATCTCCATTTCACTGATGAGGCCCCTGAGATTCAGAGAGGCAAGAGACTGGCGCAGGGACAGCCAGTGAGGCTGTGGCACAGCTGGGATTGACCCTTGGTCGGTCTGACCCCAGAGCCTGCCCGTCCTTCCCCTCCCCCCTAAATGTGCCCAGCTAGGCCTTGCTGTATCTACTGCACTGCATCTGCAGAGAAGGGCCCTGTAGGAGGCTGAGGGCAGATCCTGGTGGTCACGCATTACTCTTTCTCCTCTCCGAGCCACAGGTCTCCCTGTCTGACCGCCCCCTTGCCCCATACATCCCTGAACTCCATCCCTATGGTGCTCTGGTGCCCTGCATGTTTGGGCCTGCAGTTTTCTCCCCCTGGAAAGCCACCCCCTACTCACCGACCTTGCAGACACCTACAGGGCTCCCCTGAAACCTCGGCCCCAGTGCTTCTGCCTGAGGACCCTTCCTCCACTCCCTGTCGTGCTGCCCGTGGCATCGGAATGGTCTGTGTGGCTGTCTCCCCAGGTAGCTAGGGACCCCTCCAGGGCGTTGCCCAGTCTCAGTCTGCTCCCTGCCCTGATGCACAGTGGGCACCCAGGAAACTTAGCAAACAGATGAGAGAATTAATTTCTGGACGGGGAAATGAAGGGTGTGGATGGCCAAGGAGAATGGAATCCTAACCTCTTAGGAGGACCTCGCGTTGCATCTCTTTTGTCAGGTGAGGTCAATGGGATGTTTAGCAAGGGGCAAGCTTAATAGTGGTTTGAAGCCGGTGGTCGGCCTGGGTACCCAGAACGCCGGCCCCAAAGCTCGTCTACATCCAGTGAGTCAGGAGACACCCTCATCTCCACTTTACAGCTGTGACGACCTGTTACATTTAGGAATTCACTGAAATCTTCCAGACTTTGTTGTGGTTTAACGAAAGCTTGGGTTGCTCAGAACTGCCATGTCCTCTGAGGTTGTTTTGAAGGTGTAAGGGAGGTGCTGGTGGAGGCGCTTGATCCTGGACAAGCTGTTGTCATTTCTGAGTCACAGTGTATGTCTGAGATGGGAGAAAGCGACTGGCCCCCTCACGCAGGGATCGTCGCTTGGCTGTCATGATGAAAGGCACCTTGGAGATTCAAACCTGACTGGAGTCTTGTGTACTCTGGCCTCTACAGTAGAAGCATTCTTTGAGCACTTGCTCAGTGCCAGGCGGGGAGACTGGCCCTGATCCCTGCCTTGTCGGAGGGCACAGCTGAGTCATGGAGAGCCGCCAGGTGCACAGGTGACTTAGCTGGAGTAAAACCCTGCTGGAAGCAGCCGGGGCTGTGGCCGCCCTGAGCAGGATTTTGGTGTTTTGAGCACAGGAAACTGTGATTCCAGGTAGCAGATGAACCAAGCTGGCTGGCTGAGGTAGCTTCTGTGGGGCCCCAGAATCTGAGCTGGGAAGAACCAGATGGTGCGATGCCCAGATGTGCGATGCCGACATCTGGACCAAAGGTGGATAACACAGTCTGACACTTCTCCTGGGGTGTGGGCCTTCTCATGGTTCCTGGATGTCAGCCCGGGCGTTCTGTGCGGGCAGCTCCCTCTCAACAGGGCAGCGCGTACTGACATTGGGTCAGGCCACCTGCACGTGACCTGGCCCCCGACCTGGGATGAGTCGTGGATAGATGCTGTGAGGGGAGGGGCCGACGTCATGCTGGTTGTCTTTGGGCCCTGGCAAGGGTGAGCATTTTTAGAGCTGTTTATACCTGGGCTGCCACCCCCGTTTAGGTGGCCTAGGGAATTCTCTCTCTGTCTGGAATGCTGTGTGGCAAAAGGAGTGTTTTATGCTCACTATTTCCTTTTATCCTCAAAATAACCCCATCAGGTAGGTATTATTATACTCTTCTCTTTGTCCCGACGAGGAAATGCTGTTGTGGAGGGAAAGGAACACGCGCCCTGTCGCGTGGCTAGTCAGTGCCAGAATGTGAGCCCAAGCTCTTAGCAGAGGTGAAGCCCACCCACACCTGTCCTCAGCTGGTAGCCCAGCTGTAACAGGTGTGCACAGCTGCCTGGCACAAGGTAGACCGAGGAAGCGTCAAGTGGACGTGAGAGAGAGAGTGTGTGTCCTTTAGAGGCACAGAGAAGGGACCACTGAGGTTGACGGGAGGGGTGTGCGTGGCCTTTGTGAGGGGCTGAAACTGGGCAGGACTTGCCTGGATGGGGGAGGGCAGAGGCTAATGGGGCTTGCAGGGGCAGCTGTGGGCGCTGAGGCCACCCCAGTGGTTGGGGGCCCCAATGCCCGGCTGAGAATTGGGCACTTCCTTGGCCGGACCTTAGGGAGCTTTACAGGAGTTTGACTTGTGGGATGGCCTGTGCCAGAGAGGCCATAGCACAGAGGTCACTGCACACCTGCTGTGTGCCAGCTGCGCTGTACCCGCAGCCGTGCGTCCTGTAGGTAGCCTCTGTTATCACCTGGGTTGCAGATGAGAGAACCAAGCTTCAGAGAGGAAAGTGACTCATCCACGGTCACTGGGAGGTGGCAGAACGGGGGGCCATGGGGTTCCAGCTGAGGCCTGTTGGATGCAAGTAGCCATTTTGCAGGGTTCAGGAATAAGCCTGAGGAATGAAGAGGGAAACAGCTTTCCCGTGAGCGTCTCCGCTGTGCCAAAATGCATGCGCCAGGCACCTGATCCCGCCCTGTGATTTGGAAAAAGGGCCGTGCACCCTCGGCCTGGACCTTGTTCTGCCAGGTGCCGTGTAGCTGGGTGTAAGTGGAGGTTTGGGGGGTTTTAGTTGGAGATGTGCTGGAAGGGAGAGTGGGGCCTAAACACGTCACCCTTCGGGGCCTCTGTGTCTTCAGCTGTAAAGCTGTGACAACAAAATCTGTAGGGTCATGGGATCACATAGGAAGTGACAGGCACAGCCTCATGGGGCAGCGTGGAGTAAATGAGACACGCAGGCATAGGCCCAGCGCGGCCCTGGCATAGGGTTGACCCTACGTGCAGCTGCTGCTACAAAAGACACAACCTGTGGCCCGATGCCTGCACGTGTGGTTACGGTTGGATTCGTGCTTAGAGCTCACACTGCTCTGCAGTCACGGGGGACAGTTTCTGGGACACTGGACCCTCCTGTCCTAAGGCAGGCAGAGCCAGTTCTGGGCCAGTGGGGTGGGGAGGAAGTGTGACCGTTTGGAGGAGTAGCGGAGCCTCTTTCGGTTCCTGGGCCTATTTTTAAGGCCTGTGGGTTCCGGCCTTCATCCGTCTCTGGGGCCGGAGCAGCCAGGAGGCTGCCAGTGGGCTGCTTCTCTCCGAGGCAGGGACTCTGGGACTCTGCGTCCTTTCAGAGAAACCTGAGGATGTTGGACTCACTTTAAAAAGATCGAGGGTCACAGCTGCAGGAACCAACGGCTCTGCAAGGCCAGAGGGTAATCAGCTGTGTTGGCACCGCCCCCTCCCGCCCCCGGTTGCTGTCAGCGTTGACTGCCCTTGCTTATACATACCTGCTTCACTGAGCCGGGCAGGCTCATGGCACCAGCTAAGCCATGAGCCACTTGTTACAAAACAGCCTCAAAATCCCCAGTTGTTTTCCAATTAAAAAATGTTACACGCACAATTATAGAAACTGGAGAATAGAAGAAATGGAAAAAAATTACTCATAGTTCCAATCACCCAGAGACACACAACTTTGCAAAGTCTTGGTTTCCAATGTTTTTAAGCCTTTTTAAAGAATACTTGATGTTCTATACATAAAGTTTCTTAATCATGCTGTCTTACTTAAAATTCCTAAAACATTTTTCATGGTGTTCAAACTCGCAACATTATTTAAATGACTACACGATGGTTCGGTGGATGTGCCGTAATTTCCTGAATTGGTCTCATCTTGTGGGAAGCGTAGCTTGCATCCAGTTTTGCACTGTTATAAATAACTCACAACAAAGCTCTTTATTTGTGCAAAGGTTTCTGGGTTTGGATGATTTCTTTAGGAACCTGGGAGGCCGTCTCTTAGAGGCTGCTGTCTGACCCCCAAGCACAGGGCTGGGACTGTAGGTGGACGTGGCGGGGGACAGACAGATGTTTACCAGACTCAAGGAGAACCGTGGAAGCAGTCGGTACAGAACAGGAAGAAAGGTGAGCAGCAGGAGGTGGCGATGAGCTGCAGGAAGCAGGGGCCCCTGTGTCCCACAGGCCGGGACGGGGGCCTGGAGCTGAGTGACATAGGCCAGGCCAGCTCTCCGTCTGCACCCACAGTCCCCCCTGCATCTGGCAGCTGCTTCCCCGCCCTTCCATTCTGCTTTGCCCATTTCACTTCTCACCCTCGGAGACAACAGCCTTGGGCCCAGGTCTGCATGGGCTGCCTGTGCCAACGCCCGCTGGGTGCAGCGGGCAGCTGGGCCCGGCCCTTCGCAGCAGGGGCTCGTGTGGAGGAGAAAGCGCTGGGCTCGGTCAGGTTCTCCTGGGCAGGAGCAGACCTGACTCGGAGGCGGCTTCTGCCTGAGCAGCTCCTCCTCCCAGGGTCTGCAGTGAACCGGTTTGTTCCCGGCCTCCTGGCTTTGGCTCTGGCAGCGCAATGTCCTCTGGGTCACAGCCTGTCCTGGGGGAGCTGGGATGGACAAGAAGAATCCCGAATTCTGCCAGCCTAACCCTGGACAGACAGGTAGGGGAAGCTCAGACAGGACCCTGACAGACAGAGCACAAGGGAGGGGCCCTCCCACCTGTAGCCCACCTGTGCAGACAGGTGAGGACATAGAGGCCCATTAGTCGCAGGGCTGGGTTTCCTTATTTTCCGAGCGCAGGAACAGGGCTGGCGGTGTGGAGAGGAGAGCAGCCCCAGGACGGCCGTGCCAGGGCCCAGCTGGCCACAGACAGGAGCTGGGGTGTTGCTGGCCGACCTGTGGACCAGGGGTCGGGGCTCCTTGGGTGGAGCCGCCGGCTCAGGGGGGGACCCTTGGCACAGTCCAGGCCGGCAAGAGAAGCATCAGCCCGGTTTGGGAGAGACCCCATCCTTTGAGAAAGGGACTCTTGTGTCTGGTAGGATACAAGACAAACAGCCAGCTGGCCTGAGTTTTTAAAAGAATATGGATTTTTTGCCGCCCTTGAATAACTGGTAAATGCTTAAGAAATGTCTGTGGGTGAAGTAAGGCGGGGGGACTTAATTTTTAATTTCTTGTCTTGCAGATGGAGGTTCTGTTACTGTTTAATGTAAAAATTTTTGCTTTTGGATGTGGTTTGAATCTTGAAAAACACTATAGTTGGGACAGTTCTATGACAGAGAAAGTGAGAAAAGCAGAGTACAAACCACTCTTTCTGAAAAGCATGTATTACCTGGGTAGTTAGGGAAAAGCCCGCTTTTCACCAAGTGCTCACCCTGCCACGTCTGCATGGGTCCTCACAGCTGTGTGGAGTGGGATGCTGGGCGGGTCCCCCCTGTTCAGAGAGCCCCCGGGGGTCAGAATGACAGGCGGACCTCGAGTGCGGTGCGCCTGGCGTCTGCCTTCTCGCTCTGCAAGACGATGCTTCACAGGCGCTTTTCCAGCAGCACAACAGCCCGGCTGCTACTGAGCCCCTTCTCTGCCCCGTCTGCCCCCGCCAGGTGTGCACGTGTAGGTGTGTGGTCACGTTGCCTCAGTGCAGGTCAGTTACTGAGCCCTGGGGGTGCAGAGCTGACCTGGGCCTGGGCCTGCCCCCAGGAGCTGAGAGCTTCTGGGGAGATGGCAGAGGCAGGTCAGCAGGCGGTGGCCCACAGCCGTCACGGACCAGCCCTTCTCCTCCCCGGGTCCCCAGGCCCCGGCTGACTGCCCTCGGACCTCTGTGTCCCCCGGAATGTCTCAGGTGCCGGCGGCTCAGTCCGGCCCCACACCTGCGGCTGCACGACCTTCTCTCCAGCTCCCAGGTGCTTAACCCGCAGGTGCTCACGCCCCTCCTCCACCTGTGGCCGAGTTCTGTCCTGTCTCTGAGCCATCCCTCATGCCCACCTGTGCCGCCTCTGCCAGTCACCAGGCCTGGTGCTCTGTGCCCGCACAGCTGCCACTCCCGACTGTGTCATACTCTGCTGCCGACACCTTTAAAGACAGCTCGAGGCCTGCAAGTCAGAGGTCAAGGTCCTTTGTCACCTGGCCCTGCTGACAAGCTAATAAGCCCTGGCCATGTAACTATTTTTTGGGGGGTCCTCCACATTTTGCCACTCCCTCTGCCTGGATTTGCCCCCCTTGCCTTGTCTGTTGGGGGAGCATCACCTCAAGGCCCCCCCGGTGGCCCTTTCCTGACCCCTTGATGGAATTTGCCATCCCCTCCCTTTGTTCTTGTTAGCTCCTGCACCGATTTCTGCCACCAGTCCTGTGACACTGTGTAGCCTCCTGTGTGTGACTTCCTTTCCCTTACTACTCAGCTGCCCTCCAGGGCTGTTGGTACTGGCTCTGCGTCCCCTGTGCCGACTCAGGGTAGGTGGCACCATGAGCGCGGCCCAGAGAAGGGGCTGGAGGGGAGGGTAGTGTGGGTGATGGATCGGTGGACAGGTATCTGTCGGGTGAAGAGGGCGAGGTGGCCTTGGAGTGGGGCGTTCCTCACAGAGGGCCCCCCTGCGCAGAGACAGTGGGGAAGAGGGCAGGGAAGGCTCAGAAATGCATTTTCCCCAAATGCTGTGCCGCTTTGGGGCAACGACTGCAGCTCTCTGGGCCTCCACTCTCCTGGCAGAATAGGACTGATTACTGCTCTGCCTCCACCTGGGGCAGAGGTCGGCCCCCAGCCCTAGAGCATCAGCAAGTGTCACAGAGGCTGCCTGTGACCGGTGACAGTGCTGGGTGAATCCAGGGCCCTTTGGGAGTGGCCCTGCCCACTCCGCTCAGCATCCTCTCACATAAAATGGGAGATGAAGCTTGACCTGGACCACTGTTCTCAGCCTGTGCTTCTGGGACCCGCGTTCACTTGTCCACACTCTTTATTGCCTAAAACCAAGCCACATATGGAAAGCAGGACCAGTTGCACCGTACGAGGTCAGTGCCACTTGCGTGCTTTGGTTCAGGGACAAGAGAAATGAAACAGGAAGAGACAGAAATGGGAAGAATCATCTCCCCTCCCCCCAAATACAGAACTAGCCCTGTCATCCCCCACCCAGAGCTGCAGTGTCACATTTGGGGCTGCAGGTTTCAGTCCTGCCCAGCCCCCCAGCTCTGTCTGCATGTCTGCTCCGTGAATCCGCAATGTGTCTGCAGCAGCTGGTGCCAACCATGGTCCTGAGACTGTGAACCTGACCCAGGAGGAGGGGAGCCCCCCACCCCCCGCCTGCAGCTCTTTGGTTCTGGGAGTCCCGCTGTCCTGTCTGCAGCAAATCCCGAAGAGCCAGCCTGAGCCCAGCTGCCTGCCACCGCAGGATGCAGGCCGAAGTCGCCTTCAGCTGCCCTGAGTCCAGCGAGGCCCTTCTCTGCCGAGGACGGTGGACACCTCCTCCTCTTGTGTGCCCGGTATTGCGTCCTCCTGTAGCCACCCTGTGACGAAGGGGTGTGCCCCATTGGCACATGAAGGCGATGAGACTCACAGAGGTTAAGGCACTGGTTCGGGTTCCCAGCGCAGGAAGCCTGGGTTTGGGACCCAGGTCCCCTGCAGGCGCGGCTGCGGCCTGTCCCTGTCTCCCAGGCGAGGCGCTTGGTGCCTTTTCTTTCTGTGGCTTCACCCAGGTCCAGTGTGTGAGGAAAAAGCCGCCCTCTGCTTCTCCCAATGAAGGCGGTCTTAGGAGAAGAGTGAAGGGGGCCATGGCAGAGGAGGATGCTGCATGGCAGACGGCTGGGGCTGAACACGGGAGCTATGGCCCCCAGGTGTGGGGAAATGGGAGAAGGGCCTCCTGGAGTGTGTGTGGGTGTTTAGTTTCCAGAAAGAGTATGTGAATGACATTGGAAGTGGAGCGACAGGGGACACGTGTACGCTTCTGTCTGTCCAGGGCCTGGAGGGCCAGAATCTGCGGTTTGTGTGTGTCGTCAGCTTTGCAGCTTGGCACATCCAAAGTGCGTGGTAAAGGTCGGGCTGAACCCGAGAGCTGGCAGGAGCAAGGTGCTGGGGCACGGCAGAGAGCCAGACGGCCGCTTTTGCCGGGACTCGCTGCTGGCTGGGTTGGGCCAATGGGTGCCTGGTTCCCAGCTCCGAGTCTGGCTCCGTGAGTGAGGCGTGAAGAAATGAGTCCCTCTAGGTTTTAGTGTTTCTACTGATCAGTGAGCTGTTTGGAGCAGCTGGGCTGTGAGCATCTCTTGCAGGGCCGGCCTCGGCTTCTGGGGTCCTGCAACAGGCCTCATGCCATGTAGCACTTTGGGGTGGAGGCGGGAAGAGCTGGGATGTTGACTGGTCAGTGACCCAGGCAGTGGGGGAGGTGGGGTGGCTGGGTCCCGGCTCCTGTCTGGGACGGGGCACCTTGTGTGGGTGTCCGAGGAAGCCTGAGCTCACCCAGGAGCGTGGCAGCTCGTCTTGGAGGCCCCTCTATGTGTCAGAGCCAAGCAGTGAGTCAGGAGCTTGAGCAAGGCCACAGCAATGAGGCTCGTGGGAGGGATTTGAACGGGGAGTGACTGTTCTGCCTGGTGACTGGTTTAGGCAGGATCGAAGCTGTGAGGGAACAGTTGGTGGGGAGCCAGGTGGGACATCGTGTGACAGTGGCCGCTGGGCTGCAGGGCTTTGCAGGCATTGCTGTTTTGCAGAGTCCGGAGTTGCTTTTGGGATCTGCGGGTCGGGCCGCTCTGGCAGAAGCCCCACCTCGTGAAAGCAGCCCCGAGGTCAGGGCCCGGGTTCCTTCCTCACTGAAGTGCAGGCCTCACGCAGTGGCCAACTGAACCCACCTGGATTCCAGCCCCAGCTTGCATCTGAGTCACCTGGATCAAGGGCTTCCGGTTCCCTTAGCTGTGAAGTGGGTTATTAGGAGATCCCAGATGTGGTCTGAGGGCTGTAAAAGCACTTGTGTTTCCCAACATCGTATGTGTGTAAGAAGGGATCGCGAGTTACTGCCCGTGGCAGCGTGGGCTGGGTTTCAAAGCTGCTGTGAATGACCTGAGAACTGGAGGTTTGTCACAGTCACCTATTTGTTTAACATCCACCGACTCCCTGTTGTGGGCCCTGCTGTGCTGGGTCCCGCGTCACCCTGTCGGCAAGGGTGGGAAGGGACTCTCCGGTGCTTAGGAACCAGTGTGACAAGGCCACGGCATAGAGTTCCGAGCTCAGGGGCAGATCTGGGCTGTGGTCTGGCTCTGCCACGTACTAGCAGCGTGACATCAGACAGGTGATTCCAGCCTCCAACCTGTTTCCTCCTCAGTTAAATGAAGGTAGTAATTGAATTCACAGGCCCTTGGTGAAGATCAAAGGAGGGTAAGTAGCTCAGAGGGACACCCGGAAATGGAAGCAGACTGGTGCTTAAGTACAGGTAGCAGTGGGGTGGGAAGGCCCGGTGTGGGGGTGCGGTGGTGGGGATGGACCCTGGGGAGGGGACAGATGAGCTACCCCCAGAGGCCAGCTGGTGTGGCCTCAGGCCCTAGGTGCCTCAGGCAGAGGGGATGGTGAGGGGTTGGTGAGGGTGGACAGGGTGTCTGCTCAGGGAGGAGGGTGGGGGCCATCCCTCGGACTTCAGGGGTGCCTGGAGGGCCTGGCTAGTCTGGCGAAGGAGCTGAAACTCTTCCTGAACAAGGCCGGGAACCAGGCCCGAGCTGGGCTGTCCTGACCCGACCGCTGCATCACTGAAACCCCACACTTCCCTTAGGTGAGCGCAGAGGGCCAGCCAGGCCTGTGGGGTTGCTCACGTGGGGACCCATCTGACCAGCTCTTCTCCATCCAAGTGCCTCCTCAGGGCAGCTCTGGGCTTCTTTGTCCTGTGTGCCCCAGGGAGGCTCTGCTGCCAGTGGGGGCCACGGAGAGGCACGAGGCGCTCAAAGGCCCATTGAGGGCCCACAGAGGCCCGTTCATTCAGCCCTGGCTGCCCGGGTGGGTGGTGGCCATGGGCCAAGGGCTGCCTTGGACTCGCCTCAAACAGTCCAGCATCTGTCATGCGGGCTCCTGGTACACAGCCTGCCCTCCCGGCCCCCTCCCGGCTGCGCTGCGTGTACAGCCTGCCGCCCCACCCCCACGCTGCAGGGCACAGGGAGCAGCTGGAGTCCACTCCCAGTCCCAGCCCCAGCGCTGGGCAAATGTTTGCTCTGGGTTTAGGGAGGTGTGGATGGGTGGGTTCAGTCAAGTGCCAGCTCCAGCCAGCTGTGCGACCTGGGGCAGCTAGTGTCCTCTTGGGGAAATACAACCTGCTTTCGCGGAACGGAGAGGTCAGGCAGGTGCGTGTTTAACACAGCGCCTGGCACGCAGGAAGCCCGAGTGTTACTTCCATGCACAGTGTATTTATAAACTCACTACAGAATATTTGAAAAGCAGGAAAAAGTGGTCATTCCGCCCCTCTCATCACTAACGACTGCGGGCATTTTGATTTGCTTTCAGTCTTGCTAGGCATTGTTTTGAAAGCAATTTTCTTCATTCAAGTATGTATTCACACTTTGGTGTCCTTTTTAAAAAACTTTCTATCATAAGCATTTTTCCAAGTAACTGCATTGTTATTAAAAAATATTTTTGTTACTTTTTAAATAGGTAAACATGGCCAGGGCACCAAATTCAAAGGGAATGAGAAGTCACAGTGAAAAAAACCACTGTCCTTTCTGCCCTGTAGCCTCTCTCCAGGGGCCATGGTGACACCAGCGGTGACATGAACAGCACTTGCCAGCCCGGGTGCCTGCTCGGCGCCCTGAGTATCCGCTAATGAAAACTCCCAACAGACCCAAGAGCTCGATTCCACTGCCACCGCCGGTTTACAAATTGGGAAACAGACACCGGGTTTGGGATTATTTGCTGGTCCTACGGCCAGCTGTGTGCTTCGCAGCCGCCCACCCCGCAAGCTTCCGGGTCATTCTGAAGTGTTCACTTTACTATTAAAAACCCCTCGTACTGTTCTGCTCCTCACTTTTTCCCTCACTTCGTTTATCCTAGAGATCTTTCCATGTGGCTACAGATACGCAGCTTCAGTTCGTGTAAATACCTGTGCAGCATCCCGTTCGACTATGAAGGATTTCTAGTTAATTTAGTTACTTACCTATTGAAGGGATCGTTTCAGTACTTTGCAGACAGTGCTATAACAATTACATAATTTTACACACGCGGGAGTGAGTTTGGGGGAGGCCTCAGGGGTGGAGCTGCTGGGTCAAAGGTGTGGAGAAGCATTTGTGCTTTTTGTTGCCCAGCGTCTCCATAGTGATTTTATCAGTTTACCTTCTGCTGCCAGTTGGGAAGTCCCTGTTTCTCCACACCCTGTTCTAGCTGGAGTGTCATCAGGTGTTTTGATATTTGCAAATCTGATAGGTGAGAAATAGGATTTTGTAGTTTTCATTTCCATTTCTCTAATTGTGTGCAGTTGAGCATATTTTCCTGTTTTAGAAGCCCTTTGTATCTCCCTTAGTTTTCCATTCTATTTCATTTTCTTAGGTATTGTATGAAACTTAGTCTTTGGTAAGGAAGTCAACTGTTGTCATGCAGGGTGGCCTGCGGGGTCTCAGCTCCCGCTCCCCGCACAAGAACACAGGACATGGCGAGGCCAAAAAGGAACACCCACGAAGCCATAGATAGGGGAGTCATACCACTATAGCCTCGCTGGTGGCTGGGTTGGAGACACAGGAAGCAGGAGCCACACGATCCGCAACCTGCCGTCCCCTTCTCAGAACCCACCTCACTTGCTAACTGCACTCCGCCTCTCTGCAATCCACAATCCACACTCCGCCCTTGCTAGCTTAGCCATGGCAGTTATATCAGTGGCCAATGGCTAACCAGTAACAGCCGATGGCCAACTAGTCACAGCTGATGACCATCTACTACCCGAGCCAGTACCTTTCCACGTGAGGCCGAGAGCCTGGAAACTTCTCTGGGGCTCTGTCTCCACAAGTGTCATTTAAGAGTTCCAATAATTTTTCCGGTGTGTTGTATGTGTGGGTTTTTTTCCCTCTAGAAATTTCTTCATGTAGTTCATTTTCTTTGATAGCTTTTGTGTTCTACTTAGAAAGGCTTTTCTCTCTCTGAGAGAATAAAAAAATTCACTCATGGTTTATTTCATTTTTTATGTTTTTACTTGTAACATTGAAAAGTTTTGATCTTTTTGAAATTTATTTTGGCCTGAGCAGGGACCCAACCATATTCTTTTTCCTCAGCTAGCCGGTTGTCCCAAGAACAGTTGGCAAAGAAGCATCTTCATCCTGCCGATTTGAAGTGCCGTCTTTATATAAACTAAATTAGCATGTGTTTTCCTTCTCTTTACTCTGTTTCCTGTCTAGTGATGCACCAGAACCACCCTGCTTTCATTAATCACTTAGTTCATTTCATTTATTCATTCAATCAGCCAATATTTATTGTTTCCTGTAGGTCAAACACTATTCAAGGAACTAAGTATACTGCTATGAGCAGAACGATCAAAGAGGAAAAATACTCAGACCTTCCTGGAGCTCACATTCTCTGTTAACACGTTGCCTAAGGCGGGGTTTAAATCCCTCATACCCCTCTGTTCCGGCAGATTTTTAAAAGAAACTACTTTAAAATGCACTCTTCTCTTTAAAGCGTAAATGCTTCTATGTCGTTTATTATTTTTCTATGGAATTTTTTAGGATTTACTCACCTATGATGTTAGTAATCCCTCCTAGTGTGATACTGCAGAAAGCAGCTTCCTTTGTGCAGTGGGACACGGCAAAAATTGCATATGTACCGAGTTTCACTTCTCACTTTTTTTGATGCGCACACTTTACATACCCGTGTGTGATATTTTTTCTTTCCTCTTCCCACTATGGGCTCCAGATGATGCGTGGCCAAATCTCCCGAGAGCCTGGCCGGATTGTCTTCCTTGGGGGCCCGCTGCGCAGGCACTTTCACAGCCGGTTCCCTATCGCCACTCGTCTCACCTCCCTGTCTTGGCCTCTCACTGCTCTCTGCCCAATCTTTCGAAATTCTCGTTATCCGTCCTTAACGCATGGCTCAGAAAAAACGAAGATTCTCGTGATCTATACACAACGTGTTAAAACACAGCTCGGTTCTAACGGGGCAGGTGTTGGCGACCTATGGCCCCATGCCAACTCCGGCCGGCTGCCTGTGTTACATTAAATAAACTTTTATTAGAACATAGTCTTGCCCAGTTCTTTATGGACTACTTAACTGTAGCTGGTTTTGTTGTGTTGAGAAGGACATTTAATCTGCAGAGCCTAAAGTATTTTTCTATTTGGAATTTTACAGAAAACGTTTGCTGGCTCCTATACTAGGAAAAGACTGAAAGCAAACAATAAATGAGTAAAATGTGTACTATGGCATATAGTGACAGCTGCGATGGAGAAAAGTAAAGCAGGAAGTAGAACAGGGAATGCTGGGGTGGGGTTTGCAATCTTAAGTAGGGTGGTTGGGAAGGTGAGCAGGTAGATGTTTGTATAGCGAGCTCAGGGAGCTAAGGAAGTAAGCCTCTCAGAGAATTTTGAGCAAGTGGCAAGAACTGCTTTAAGCCCGAGGACCGGTTAGGAAGCGGGGGGGGGGGGGGGCGGGTAATACGACAGTCAGGAGAGGACCGCGTTTGGCCCAGGTGGAAGAGTGGTTTGTGAGACGTGGGTGGGCTCCGGGTTTGCTTGAAGGTAGAATCGATGAAATGGTACAGAGATAAAGTCAGAGAGTTCTGCAGGGGGAAAGAAAAAGAAAAAATGGTAGAAAGGAATAAATCTGTAAATCTGTAACAAATCCGTTCAAGAAAACGAGGGCTGAAAAGTTCCTAGTGGAGTCAGCTTCTGGTGAGACGGTAGCTGGAGGGCGGCACGGGGTCAAGCGAGGCTTGTGGTCTGATCCTAGAGGTGGGTGAGTCTTGAGTACAGAGTTTGTTAGGACTCTTGGTTACAAGTGAAGACAGCGTCCGCGGGAGCCCAGGCTGGAAGAGGAGTTTGCTGGCTAACGGTGTGCGGGAGGGTTGACAGCCCAGACCTCCAGAAGGACAGGAGCGCACAAGTACAAGGGCTCGCGCGGCCCTGTCTTTCCAGCTCCGTCCCCGGCTTCTCTCTGACCGTTATTTTCTGCAAGGCGACGGTGACATGAGGGGTTACTTTCTAGTATGTTTTAATGTCCGATAGGCGTCATGTCCCCACGTCACTCTGAATTTTCCTGGCCTTACGTTAAAACGTTCTCTTGGCATTTTTTTATTGGGTCATGTTAAATTGGTAGATCAAATTAGGCAGAATTGCCCCCTCTATGATGTGAATATTTCTTAGCTGAGAGCTTGGTCAACCTTTTCAGTTGTTCAACTCTTTTTAAAAAATTCTCAGTACACATTATATCTTCTCACTAGGAATGCTGGTTTATATCAGAGGTGTTGTTTCTGGATGTACTGGTGATTTTGTACCCAGATACCCTATGACTTCTGTTTTGAAGTTTGAATAATTTTTTAATAGATTTTTTTTTCTGCATTTTCTAGATCAGGTGTAATATCATCTATAAGTAATGTTAAGTTTACCTTATGTACATAGTTTATGTTGTTAATATAGTGTGTAATTGCAACGTCTAATACCTTCAGAACAATGTTGAGAACCGTGGATTGTGATAATACTTGGTTTCTAACTTATCCTGGTTTATATATATTTTGTGGAAGTATCCACTTATTCGTCTTTTATGGAGAATTTTTTAAAAATCAAGAATGGGTGTTGAATTTTATTGAACATTCCAGTATCTGTGGGATGATGATGTGTTATTTCTCATTCGAACTAGACATGTATGCTGCATATACGTATAGATTTCCTAACATTGGACCGTTCTTATATTCCTGAATTAAATCCTGCTTGTCCACGGCGTATCCTTTTAATGAATTGCTGGATTCTTTTTAATACTATATTTAAGATTTTTATGTTCATATCCAGGAGTGACATTTGCCTGTAATTTTCTGTGTGTGTGTGTGTGTGTGTGTATGCTGTTTTTGGTGTCGATGTTATACCTCCTTGTTAAAAAGAATTTGCAAGTTTCTTAGGCTCTGAAAATGTGCGTGTAACACTGTATTTCTTGAAGATTTGATAGAGTTGTCGACTCAGAAGCATCTCGGCCTCCTGCTCCAAACGTACTTTTCTGGCAGTAGCTCTTGGACAGTGTTCCTTGTTGTAATACAGGCCCATCATTTTTACTGGCTGCACACTGTTTTCATGAGGGTGTTACCATAGCCTGTTTACCCTATGTGGCTTGATGGTCTAGAAGAGGGTTGGGGTGGGTTTCAAGACATGCCTCCTAAAGTCCAATTCGTGATTACTCCAAAGGGCTGGTTACTGGAAAATGGTTCCATCCTTCATAGTAACAGTGGCAGTCTTCCGTCACTGCGTCTTACTAAGTGCCATGTGCTGTACTGAGCACCTCGTAGGTGCTCATTCGGTCTCCATGGCAACTACGGGAGGGAGTTGCTGATCTCCCGATTTTATTGATAAGGAGACAAAACAAAGTCTGAGAGGTTAAGTAACTTACTCAAGTGGGCAACATTCATGAACGGGAATGAAATCTGCCCTTAAACTCTAATGTGACAGATTGGCGCCAGCCCCAGATCGGGATTGCATTATTACGGAAAGCCTTAGAAGATAGAAAGTTCCCTTCCTGTTCAGTATTCATTTCAAGAATCACCTCTGTGGGACATAATTTCACTTTGTTAAATTGCCGCTCTGCTGGGCAGCGGAGCCCACGCTGAGTGCCTTGTCCAATGGATGTCCTTCCGGGGATTGTAGGAAGACCTGAGGCTACGTCAGAGCTCGGAATGGCCACTGGGAACCCCCTGTGGAGCGGGGTCGGGCTTTCAGGGCATGGGCAGGGCTGTTCCTGGGGCTCAGGCGTGTCGTGGGAAGGTTTGGAAGAAGCCTGACTTCATTTCCCAGCTGCCCCCCAGGTAGCCTGAGGGTCCCGTCAGCCTCGTGTGTAAGTGGCCAGAGGACTCCACTCCTGCATGTGCCCACGGGTGGGCCTTGGAAAGGACGTGGGGCTGGGTTTGAGCCCCAGATGCCAGCGAGCCCCTGGATCCCCGAGCTTCAGTTGCCTTGTCTTTGAACCGAAACAGGTTTTAAGTTAAACTGCGAGTATCCCCGCTCACCAAGGTACCATGAGGATCTGAAGAGGGAACACGTGGAAGGGCTTTGTAAACGCTGAGTGCAGGGCTACCGTGAGCTGTCATCACTGCGCGTCACTCCGTAACCAGTACAGGCACAGCGCGTGTCATGGGGCCTCGCTTCACTGCGCTTCACAGAGGTTGCATTTCTTTTTTACAAATTGAAGGCAAGACTCTCCACCAGCAAACACAGTAGGACTTGCTTTTTGCAGTGGGTTGGAACCAAACCCGCAATATCTCCCAGGTATGCCTGTGCTGTTGAGCTGTTGGCACTGCTGTGTCACCCACTCGGTGTCATGCAGAAGGAGACAGAATGTGTGGCAACAGCGTCCCAGAGCCCTGAACTGGGGGGAGGGAGGCCTGGCTTCCCGTCCTCATAGAGCTCTGAGCCCTCTGTGCATCCCCGCAGCCACTAGTCTAACAGGGGTCTTCCACGTCTGAAGTTTGAGGACAGTGGCTTCCGGAAGCAGGTCGCTTCCCTGAGGCAGGGGTGGCAGCTGGATCCCCGCAGCCT
The DNA here is from genome assembly GCF_057876585.1 of Rhinolophus sinicus. NCBI lineage: Eukaryota > Metazoa > Chordata > Mammalia > Chiroptera > Rhinolophidae > Rhinolophus > Rhinolophus sinicus. Next base: position 5,679,926 of record NC_142501.1, read on the forward strand.
CATTGGAGCTGGCACATGTCAGGTTTTCGATACAATGCATCCTCATTATTCATGGATTCTGTATTGGCAAATTCACGTACTTGCTCAAATTTACTTGTAACCCCCAAATCAGTCCTTGCGGCACTTTTAGTGGTTAATTGCAAACATGCAGATGGGTGAAAAATCTGTCACCCAATGTGCAGGTTTCCAGCTGAGGTGGCACAAGGGGTGACACTCTGCTTCCATGTTTCAAATGTCTGTAACGAGTGTCTTTCGCGTCTGCTTAGTGCCAGGTGCTTTGCATTTCTGTGCTTTGTGTCAGGGACTTTGCTGTTTCAAACGGCCCCGTGCTTTGTGCTGAGGGGCTGTCTAGGCCCAGGCAGGCGATGGGCCTCATGGAGAAAATAGGCGCCGGATGAGTGTCGTTCAGGCACAAGATGCCGTGCTGTTGGCCTGCAGTTCATTGTTAACGAGTCAAGGATACATTAAGGTGTCTTTAAACAGAAACATACAAAACAAGGTTACATATTGATGGGTAGACAAAAATACTGTGGCCAGAGGCTTGCAGGAACCTCGCCCTGTATTTCCCCTAGGAGAACTGGTTTGGGATTTGCTAGTTAATTCGGTGTCTGTGGCTACTTTACAGAACAGAAGGAGGAGGAATGAGAAGGTGGGGAATCACTCCTGCTGCCGCTGGACCCCCGCCCAGCGGGGAAGGCCCGCCCTCAGGCACGGCGCTGTCCGTGGTGCTACCCATGTGATCGCTCAGCGTCAGGGGACTGCATCTCTCCCCCAATGGAATTCAAGGCACTGGATTCAGGGGCGAGAAACCCTGCACCCCTGGAAGCCAGATGTCAGGCAGACAGGGACTGAGAGAGTTCTGGAGGTTAGGGGACTCTGTTGAGTGGCAGCTCCCAGGGCTTATCACCCAGGGGATTTCTTGCTGGGCAGGCCTTGGGAATGATGCCAGGAGGAGGGGTTCGCCTGTGGGAGATTCCCCAAAGGTCCTGTTATCCCTCGTGTGTTTATTCACATGCAGTTACGGTATCACGTGGTCCAGGGACACTGGAAGGTTTGGGATCCAGTGACCTCATCAGATCAAGCCACACTGATGACAGAGACATGCAACGCAGCTGTGCAGAGGGTCCCAATGAACCCACAGGTGGAAGGGACTTTACAGCAACAGTTTTTCCTGTTGGCTGGACTCTGCCCCGGTCCTCATCACTGATGGTGAAAGGTGGTCGGTTAGACCCATCTGACAGGTGGGGTCACTGAGATTCATAGAGGCTCATTGAATTGGCCACCTGGCTGGCTAGGGAGGAGTAGAGTCAGGACCTGGCCTCAGGTGTGTTTCACTGCAAATCCTAACACTGCTGTGCCTCCAGGAGTCAGAATCCACTTGGTCTTGACCCTTCCTGGCTTTTGGACTTGGACTCTGAGGTCTCCCTCCCTCCTAACCTCCCTGTGAAGACAGGGATTCCCTTCTCCCCACTTTCTCTGTCTTTCTTTGATGAGCCTTATGACATTCATCAAAAGTCATACGTTCGTGGGAAAAGGTAGTGTAATCTTACTATTAAAAATAGCTAAAAGTAAATAAAGAAGAAAGAAAAAATATCCCGTTAGGTTTAGCAACTCCTGTCATTCTGGTGTATTTATTTTGAGTGTTTCCAAGTGCCTGACGTACTTGGACTCTGTGTGCCCAGCTTGAGGTCCTGGTTCACAGAACATTATATTAGACACATTTCCATGTAGCTCCTTCCCTTCATAGGCATTCCCTGAAAAGGTTGATGATTTGGTTTATGCGTGTAGCGTAACATACCTCAATTAAATGTCAGTAACCACAGAGTGGTATTTTTCTCCTGCCTTATTGTGATTATTGCTGTATTATTTGCTGTCGTTAATAACATAGGAAATATCTTTGTGCATAGGCTTTACGTCTGTATTTTTATTCTCTTCCAGAAGGCAGAGTCATGGGAATGGGAAAATGCTCATTGGTTTTTCACAAAGAGTTTAGTGAGTTTTGTTCTCTAGCAATGTACAAGAGTTCCCAGCTCAGTGCACCTTGCCAGCTTCATAACTTTTTATCAACTTTCTTGGAGTCTAATTCATGGAAAGTAAACTGCGCCCATGTAAAGTGAACAATCTGATGAGTTTTGATGGCTTTATGCACCCATAAAACCACCACCACAATCAAGAAACAATGTTTTGGGGCAGCCACCAGTCTGCCTTTTGTCACCGTAGTTTTGCCTTTTCTGAAATGTCATTTGAACGTGATCGTACAGTATATAGGCTTATGTCTGACCTCTCTCGCTCAGCATGACGATTTTGAGATTTACCCATAATGCTGTGTGGCCAGTGGTTTGTTTTTATTGCCGGTAGCAGCCCATTGAATGGCTGTTATCACATTTCGTGTGTTCATTCTCCTGGTTTCCAATTTGGAGCTAATATGAATAAAGCTTCAATGAACATTTTTTGCCTGAGTGTTTGTGTAGACACGTGCTTCGTTTCTCTTGGGTAAGTACCTTCTCTGAGGAGTGGCTGAATTATGGTAAATATATGTTTGACTTATAAGAATCTGCCAGTTTTCCTAAGTGGTATTTGCTTAAATACAAAATTGTTCCCTCTTAAAATGAAAACTTGTTCTTTCAATAAGAAATTTTGATTACCTGGGAAATCAGTCTTTTCCCACGTTTTGGCTCACCGGTTCTGTTTCCCTTTTAATCTGTTACCTGTTTTGGTATTTGTACTCGTTTGTCTAGTGGGGTCTTACACATTTTTTTCATAACTTGCTATGATGTGAACTCTGCGTTACAGATGTCATGCATTTGTTGTGATTTCCCTCCCCTGGTTTTGTGTTCCTTTTCAGTTATGCTTCTCTTGGGCACGAGTGGGGCTCTGATTTTCAGGAGAGCAGCTCTTGACCTTTGTGATGTCTCTTTCTTGCTTTTAAACTTTGAGTGTCCTGGGTGTGGAGGTGGTCTCTGTCGTCCGTCCAATCAGTGTCTCTTGGTGTGATACCCACAGCCCCTTGCAGCAGTGTTCTGGCAGGTCTCTGTCTTAAATGCCTGTTCCCCCCTCATGGTAGGGCCTGTGCCATGAGTTAGAACGCACGTGTGGGAATGGGTGGGCCACAGGTCACCCTGCAGCCTGGCAGAGGGCGGAAGGCAGAGGTCAGGAGCTGGTGTGGAGCCCTGGTTCTTTGGTCAGTGGTGTTGCATGTGACTCCGTCTTCCAGAGCCTGGTGGCTGCTGACCCCAGGGGGAGGGAGCTCGGGCTGGGGGTCCGGGGACCTGGCCAATCCTTGTCAGGCCACGGAACTGCCTGTGAGGATGAGGGAGGGTCCGGCAGCCACTGGCCCTTGGTTTCCTGTCTCTAACTGTAGGGATTTTGGTCGGGTCCTTCCCGCACTGAAGTGCGAGCACTTGGTCACAGAGGTAAAGTTTCTTCTGGGGGAGAGAGAAAGAAACCAGTAACCATTTAATATTCGGAGTTTATAAGAAGTGGCTCTGTAGTGTATCTTGAAATTCCCTTGGATCTGTCTAGAACAGGAGGAAGCCAGCTCTTTGATCCCGCTGTGCCAGACAAGGGGTCTTCGAGCCCATGGTCTCCGTCAATCCACATTCACCACAAGGAACCTGGGGATCAGAGAGGCCAGGCTGCTTGCCCTGTCACAGAGCAGGTGGCCAAGCTGAAGCAGAAACCCAGGTCTTTGCCCCCAGAGCCTGGGGACTTTTTCTCCTTGTGTGGGAAATATTATGATAAAGACTTATTTATCGTAAAGAAATATGATTTGTTGTAAAGAGCAAAGCCCCCACGAATATCAAGCAACAGTAAAACTGGTGTGCTGAGAGGCCTCGCAGCACAGGGGTGAGGGGGGCTGAGAGGCCCCACGATGCAGGGGTGAGGGGGGCTGAGAGGCCCCACAGCACAGGGGTGAGGGGGGCTGAGAGGCCCCACAGCACAGGGGTGAGGGGGGCTGAGAGGCCTCGCAGCACAGGGGTGAGGGGGGCTAAGAGGCCCCACGATGCAGGGGTGAGGGGGGCTGAGAGGCCCCGCAGCGCAGAGATGAGGGGGGCTGTGCGTGTCTTCCCTGCTTTCTACCTGCAGCTGAGACTGGTTGGCAAAGGGACGGCTGTTCCTTTAAGTGGGATTCTCCGTGAGGATTGCCGCAGCCTAGGGTGGAGGTGGGGAGTGTTGGCTGCGGGTGGTGCCTGCCTGGCGATCCCCCCTCCAAAGCCCTGCCCCCGCTCCAGCCCACACAGCCCTGTGACGTTCCCTCTCATTAGGTCTTTCCCTTTCACCAAAGCTGCTGATTCATCCTCAGCTGGAGTCGCTGGGCTGTGGGGCTGGGCGCTGGGACTCTCGGCTGCGCTGGGTGGGGAGCGGGGCCTCCTGGGAGGGGCCCTTGATCCTCTCTCTGCCCCGTGGTGGGGGCTGTGAGGGAGCAGAGGGCTCTGGGCAGCACAGAGCCCGGCATGTTTCCGACCGGAAATGCAGGCTGGAGACGGGATGGGTGTGGAGGGGGACGAGGCGTGGCCAAGGTCGCATGGCGTGGGCCAGGTTGACCCGTCCTTTCTCACTCCCCGCTGGCCTCCCTCTGCAGGGTGCTTCAAGGATGACCGCATCGTCTTCTGGACCTGGATGTTCTCCACCTACTTCATGGAGAAATGGGCGCCGCGGCAGGATGACATGCTGTTCTACGTGCGCCGGAAGCTGGCGTTCGCGGGCAGTGAGAGCAGCGCCGACGGGAGGAAGGTGAGTGCCTGCCCTGGCCCAGCCAAGCATCCCTATGGTGTCTGCTCTTGGCAGGCGAGGTGGCCTTCTTTGCGTCCCCATGCGTGTCAAAAGGGGGAAATGAGGTTTATTAAGCACCTACTAGCAGCCCGGAACCGTGTGGAGATGGTCACACGTGCTAGCCGATGGTGGGGTGTGCTGGCCGTGTGTGTACATTGTCGTTAACGTTCACCATGACCCTGAAAGGCAGTGACTGCTGTCACTATTGTACCTTTGAGGAAACTGAAGGCCAGGTGATTGGGCCGGCCTCTCATACTTAGTAAATAAGTGGCAGGGCAAAGCTTTGACCCCGAGTCCAGGACCCTCCCATGGGCAGGGCGACTTGGCTTGGTGATGACGGTGATGCTGACCCATCACTGATCCCAGACCACGGACCAGACAGAGCACTGAGCTCTCTACTTCTCGATCTCGCTGTGTCCTCTCCACAACTCAGCGGGGCAGATGGAATTATCCCCTTTTTATAGATGAGGAAACTGAGCGCTCAGAGGTGGAGTGGCTCCTCTAAGGTGTCATCCACTAAATTTAAGTGTGTAGAAGAATTCATGACACAAACTTTGCATGTCTCCTCTGTTTTCCAGAAGCTTTAGTAGTTTATAAAGTGTTTAAGCAACCTGTGTACCAAACATGGGAATGCATGGTTTTCCTTTTAATACAAACAATGGGAGGGCCACGGAGGCAGCCCTGGAACTTGCAGTCTGCCCGGCTCCGAGTCCCTTGCCTGGATCCCTGGGGTGCAGCTTCTTGGCTGTGGGGATACGTCAGGCGCCTGAGCTTTCCCTGCCATGTGGCGGCTCTCTGAGCCTGACACGTGCAGAATAGGTTTTCTGCAAACAGACAGGCCTGCTGCGAAGGAGACACGTGACTTCCTGCCATGCTGGCCTCCTGCGTGCCGGTGGCCATACAGCTGATCTGGCTGGGCTGCGTGACATGAGGAAGACCCAGGGGTGTGCCTGGGTCCCCCGTGGTCATCTGGTGTCTGCAGCAGCCGGCTGTGTGACTGTGTTGTCACTGGGACCAGTGGGCCATCACTGTGAGCCAACGCTGTGTGATAACTATATGAACAGAGGAGTGGGAGTGGTCAGCAGAGCCACGTGGGTGAGAAGAGTCTGACAGGAAGGGGAAACTGCTCCTCAGCAGGGGGCGTGATGGCCCACGGTGGGCCGGACATGTGTAGAGTTCCCCCGCATTCAGGTGGTCGCTTGTGGTTCTGCGTGGCTGCCGTATAGAAAGGTGAGGACCCAGGAAGCAAAGTAGGCAGCACCAGATCAGGGTGGGCGCCAAAGTCACGCCCAGGGTTTGGGTGTTGTCTCCAAAGCCCTGGGAAACCGCTGGACCCGATAAACTGAGGAAGGGACGTGGTCAGAGTTCCATTGAGCAAGCTCCCGTGCTGTGGGTAGGGGGACTGGGGCGGGTTAGGGCGAAGCCAGGAGGCTGCTCAGGAGGCCGCTGCTGGTGTCTTGGACCAAGGAGAGGGCAGGGGACCCGGGAGGGGCAGGGGACTGGGGAGAGGGCAGGTAGCACCAAGGAAAGGGGCTTACCCAGCAGGGCTTCAGGCGACGGAGCGGGGGTGGGGGATGGGGGCAGAGGGAAGACTCGGCCTGACAGCCAGGTCTCCGAGTTGGGCCCAGGGTCACCATGGTGCCCATCATAGCAGGGGACCCAGAGAAGGGGAGATGAGTGTTGGATGGGTTGCCTGTGAGACATCCAGATAGCGATGTCTTCCAGGCAGTGGATTGCCTGTCGAAAGGTCAGCAGAGGTCAGGGGCAGAGGTGGAGATTTGGGACCCTTAGCACAGGGACCCTGGAGCCCCCAGAGCGCGTGGGAAGTGGAGGAATGACAGTAGAAGGGGCCTAGGACAGGGCCCTGAGCTGGGCTGACACTGGAAGGCGCAGTGGGAGACCATGAGCGACTGGCTGCGAGGGTGGGGGAAGGGCCTCACCCCTCTGGATTGCAAGAGTTTAAATTGTAGACAAGTTTTGTTTGCAGTATCTCAGTCTTTTCCCAAAGGCGGTCTGTGTGAGCAGAGGCTCCAATAATAACGGGGTGTATCTGAGACGCTCTCAGCTGCCCCTGGGATTCAGGCCCAGGAGAGGCCCCAGCTCTGGTCAGGAAAGGTTTTCTTAGCCCAGCTGGGCCTAGAATTCTCCAGGAGGGCAGGCAGGACACAGGAGAGGTCAGGTCTGCGTCTCCCCCGAGAGGCCAGGTGGGGAGGTGAAAGGAACAGGCAGATACTGCTCTTACCTGGGGCACGAGAGGTCCCTTGGGTCCAGGACTGAGGAATTTGGAGCAGGATGGTGTGGGGCCGTGTGCAAACTCTCCTGAGAACTGGGGGGTGTTGAGGTCAGTGAGGGGGCATGAGTCCGTGGGAGCACGTGGCAATTCAGCTATTGATGTGCTAGAATGTTCCACTGAACACCCACAGTGAGCTAGCCCCGTGCAGATGCCCCTCTCCCAGCACTGGGAGCACAGAAATGACCCTGAGCTGGCCCTGTCCTCGGGGAGCCCCAGGCTGTTAGGTCAATCACAAGCGTAGCCAGTGACACACAACTCAGTTGGTGCTGTGATGGTGGGAAGAATGGGGGGGCAGGTGGGGGCCCACAAAGAGGAGGAGGTGACATGTGGCTGGAGTGTTGTCAGACAGAGAGGGGCCAACAGTGGTATGACGACGTTCTGTGTGGAGGGGCACGTGTGGAGCAGGAGGCGGTGCCAGGCACACACATGACAGTGCCTGCCAGGGTGGGCCGTGTGCTGTCTGTCTGCAGTGCTTGGAGGACGGGGTGGGCCGTGATTCCAGGAGACCCCATGGGCCTTGGGGGTGCAGGGCGGGCCCAGAGGGGAAGTGGGGAAATCCAATGGCAGCTTCCCAGGCAGCTTCCTGCCCCCCACGATTCAAAAGAACAGAAAGAAAGGAAAGCCCTTGGCAGTTGCGGTGTGGGCCCCCTCTCCAGCGCCTGCGCCTGCGCACTGCAGATCCTCTGCGGCGCCTGCGCACTGCGGGTCCTCTGCGGCAAGCCCAGGCTGCTTCCCGCCCCCTTCCCATCCTGCAGCCAGCCAAGCTGGTACCCAGTCGCCATAGCAACCCTCTGGCTTCCTGCGCTAGCTGGCGGTGCTGCGGGGGAGGATGGACGAGTAGACTGGCCTCCTGTTGGTGGGGTGGGGAGCAGCAGTGCGGGTAGGACAGGACGCTGGCATCCCACCTCCCTGCTGCAGGGCCCCAGGGACAACCTGAGGCTCAGCTCTGGATTTACTCTGGTGTGACTAGCTGGAGATGGAGGGACAAGGCTGGAATCACGTCTGTTAACAGCTGCCCAGTGCAGTGGTCAGGGAGAAGAGTGCCAGGTGCCACAGTGGGGCTGGCTCACCCCTGCCCTGTGCCTGGCAGCTGGCTGAGTCTGAGCCCCAGGTGGAGGTGGAGGTGTACCGGCGGGACTCCAAGAAGCTGCCCGGCCTCGGAGACCCTGACATTGACTGGGAGGAGAGCGTCTGCCTGAATCTCATCCTGCAGAAGGTATGGGGGTGCGGTGGGGGCAGGGCTCCAGGGGAGGGCTGACGGAGGGCCCCGAGGGACACCCTGTCCTGTGCTCTCTTCCAGCTGGACTACATGGTGACATGTGCCGTGTGCACACGTGCTGATGGGGGGGACATCCACATCCACAAGAAGAAATCCCAGGTGAGCCATGGGACTCAGAGCCCCCAGGCCTCCTGGCCGCCAGCTCGGCCCAGAAATGGTCGCCCTCTGGCTGCAGTGTTTGTCTTGAGGAAACAAGTGCCCCGCTCACCTCCCTGCCCCCGAGGTGAGGGTCTGACTCTGGAAATGCATTCGGCGCCCGGGGTCCTGTGTCCCGTGCACAGAGCACAGACCAGCTCATCCCCAAGCAGCTCGTTCTAGCGGTTCCTTCTGGCTTCGGCCTGACTCAGCAGCCTGAGCGCTGTGACCTGCTCCTTGGACAACACGTTCCACTCAGCTGAGTGGCTCTGGGACTGGGTGCAGGGCGGGGGGGCCTCACTCTGTCCTTAAATCTCCCCTCTTTCAGCAAGTGTTTGCGTCCCCCAGTAAACACCCCATGGACAGCAAAGGGGAGGAGTCCAAGATCAGCTACCCCAACATCTTCTTCATGATTGACAGCTTCGAGGAGGTGAGCGCGTCCCCTTCGGGTCCCCTCCTCGGGGAATGCCGGAAGCTTCTCTCCCTCGGGCCTCACGCCCTTGCATATAGGAGGGAGGTGGCTGGCAGCGGGGTTGGTCTGGACCCCTAACACCGTGGCTCCCACTCTTCCTGCTCCTGAACGTGGAGCAAGCACGCTCCCCTAGCTCTGAGCCTCAGTTTCCTCATCTGTAAAATGAGCGGCGTGACCTGTCAGGGTCGGGGATCAGACGGGCACGGGAATGGAGAATGCATCGTAAACTCCTACAAAAAGTGCTGCCTGGCCAGGAGGAGTCATCCTTATTGCCATTAAACTCTCATAAGCGCCGTCATGATGCGCCTGCGAAGGTTCCTAGCACGCCAGGGGGGTGGGGCTTGCAAGGTACCTGGGCCACGCCTTTGTTTTAAGGTTGGGAAAATGGACCCGAGGCAGAGGTGACTCACCTCAGGAAACCCAGGGTGCTGGGAAGAAGCCGGCCTCGTCCCACTCCCCTCTGTTAGGCCCCGGTGGTGGTGCCGGCACTCGTCCAGAGGGGGTCAGGACCTTGAGAGGAAGGGAGCGTGGTTTCCAGGGTCTCCTGGATTTGATGGTATCTCGAAGCACTTTAGGCTCAGGGGGCTAGGTGCCCCCTCCAGACTTGTTCATGGCAGAGCAGAGACAACCTGTGTGACCGCGAAGCTTGGTCTGTACGCCAGCCCCTGGGAGCAGTGACTTGGGCAGGTGGTTACTCTGTCAGCACCCCTGGGCCTGCACCTGCACACAAGCTGTGAAGCTCAGGGTAGGGGTGGGGTCGGCAGGGCTGGGCACCCACAGCCAGCGTGCAGGAGACCTTAGAATGTGGGCCAGATGGTCCTTGTAAACTGCCTAACTCCTTAGCATGAGGAAGTGTGAGGGGCAGCCCTCCTAATGGCCAGCTGGGGGCTCCGTCCTCTTCTGGTCCCAGAGGCTCTGTCATCAACGCCCACTGTTAGACACCACCTCTGCCCCGAAGTTAGACGGTTCCTGTGCTGGGCTCAGCAGAGGGTGGAAGAGTTGGGGGGCCTTGGGCAGATATCTTACATCTCAGGCTCAGTGTTGTCACCTGCGAAATGAGTGTTTTCCAAGCAGTCCTCTCGGGCAGCCCTGGGCACGTGGGGGTGGGATGGTGCGGGCTGGGCTGGGCTGTGGTCGGGTGGTGGCAGCTCACAGTTGATGTCCCCATCTCCACCTGTGCTTATCCAGGTGTTTGGTGACATGACCGTGGGGGAAGGAGAGATGGTCTGTGTGGAGCTGGTGGCCAGTGACAAAACGAACACTTTCCAAGGGGTCATCTTTCAGGGCTCCATCCGCTACGAGGCACTCAAGAAGGTGTATGACAACCGAGTGCGTACAAGGGGGGCCCCCCACTGCCCCCGTCTTGTCTGTCCCTGCCCAGCGCTGTGCTGTAGCTGCCTTCTCAGCACCGCAGGCCAGCCCCAGATGTGGTTTGGGGGCTGCTTAGTGTTGCGTGGTTCATGGCTCTGCTCAAGCCACTCGGGCCCGCCCCCCCAGCCCCCTCATGAGAACACTCCCGGGGCCCCGACTGACTGACTTGAGGGGAGAGGAACAGATCGTCAGCCGCTCTCCTGAGCCAGCCGCCATCCGGGACTCGCCTCCCTCAGAACCCGGGACAGGAGGAATGGGAGGTGGTCTCGGGGCCCGCGGGGTGGGGCCTCTTTCCCAGCCTGGCCCTGGGCCTGCTGTGGGCGTGGGTCATAGCGTAGTGAGGGGAGCGTCAGCCGGGGACCCCAAGCGTCCCAGCACTGCTCTGCCTGCTGGGCGAGGGAGTGGGCAGCCCTGAGGGACTGCTGTTTGAGGGGTGGTCGTCCTGGCTGCTCGTGTCCCCGTGGAGGGGTCGTCCCCACCAGCCTGGCTCAGGCCATCTCCCGATTTCCCGCAGGTGAGCGTGGCCGCCCGCATGGCACAGAAGATGTCGTTTGGCTTCTATAAGTTCAACAACATGGAGTTTGTGCGCATGAAGGGGCCGCAGGGCAAGGGCCATGCCGAGATGGCGGTCAGCCGTGTGTCCACTGGTGACACGTCCCCCTGTGGGACCGAAGAGGACTCCAGCCCTGCGTCGCCCACACAGGAGCAGGTAAGGGCTGCACAGCTCGGGAGGGGCCTCCTGTCCCCCGTCTGCTTCCCTCCATCTCCCTGGTCCTTACAGCCCCCAGTGAGGTAGGTGTCGTCAGCCCATCTCTCAGGTGGGGAGGCCGAAGTTCAGAGAGGGCAGATCACTTGCCCAGGGTCACACAGCAGGTTAGTGCCTGGGCCAGAGTTCTTTCTGCTTCCCTGAGCTGCCACTGCAGCCAGGCTGAGCCTACTGTGTCCTGGTGGCCTGCCTCGGGACCCACTGGGCTCTCGTGGGCCATGACAGGCCTCCCCTGGTGAGTGAGATGGGTCAATGGTGACCTGGCCTCCCTGCCTGCCCTGTGAGGATCAGCCCCAGCTCGCTCTTTGCCCTGCCCACGTGGTTACCAGGTGTTGTGTGGTGTGGTCTGCGCTGCTGGGAGTGCCCCCAGCGGCTCGTGGGGGGTGTGAGCATTCCTGGGAACCTGTCTCCTGTGACAGCACTGAGCCTTGGGGCCCTGCTCTTTCTAGGCCACCATCCTTCCCTAGGGGTGGGAACCAAAGTCAGAGGTCAGCGGCCCCTTTATTCCCAGAGCTTCCAGTGGGGCCCAGGCAGGAGAAAGTCTCCAGCCCACTGGCTGCTTTGCCCCGCTTGGGTCTTCTAGAGGGGGCTGCTCAGAGCCGGGGGTCTTGGAAGAGGACAGGTAAGTTAGCGCACCGCGATGGGGAGGCAGGCTTGCTCAGCACATGTGCAGGAGAAGGGTTCAGCGCGAGACACCATGGGCCGGAACCAGGCACTGCTGTTTATGTGACCTGGGTCAAGTCTCTTTTCCTCTCTTAGCCTCAGTTTGCTCATCCAGAAATGGGGTGAAAACACCTGCTCCCTTCAGTGCTGGGAGGCTCAAAGGAGCCGCTGCATCTCAGGCCCCAGCATGGGGCTTGGCCCTCAGGAATGTTGCCCAAGGAGCAGCTCTGTAGAGACTGTTTGCTGGTGACCTACTTGGGAAGTGACTTCAGAATGTAAATGATGCCTTAGTGCTATTGGAGGGGATGAGGAAGAGTATTTACCATACTTTGAATTCTGTAAAATGATGTTAACTGTGCGTGTCTCCACGTAGCCAGAGGGTGGTTTTCTTTCCTTCTTTATACCTTTTGTTGCTGTTGTTGTGTATTTTCTGCAATGAATATGTTTTATAAGCAGAACAAAAACAAGAAATGCTATTTTTTTGCAAAGATGGGCGAGAATTCCAGGCAGGGGCCCCTCTTATCATTGAAATGGAGATTGTTTATATTTCTGAGCTCATGTCTGAGATAAGGGGCCTAATTCTTCTCTCTGATCCTAAATTGCCCACTGAGACTCGGACAAAATGTATATGAGAAATCCTCGTGAAGATACAGGCCGATCTCTGGGCTGGACAAACCTAGGTGCCCATTCCAGCCAGTTGTTCGCTGAATGATTACAGATGCATTACTAGACTTCCGTGAGCCTTGATTTTCCCATCTATCAAATGGGAGTGACAATCTCACTCTCCCAGGGGGCTGTGGCGGGTGAAGGAGCCAGTGCCTGGGCCATAGCAGCAGGGAGGCCCTAGAGTCAAGGGGAGGGACTTGTCAGGGCCATGCAGCTGTCAGTGGCAGGGCCTGACATGGGGACTGCTCAGGCCCCTGCCACCTCTGTGCTCACTGTCACTTGTCCCTCTTTTCCAAGAGGTCATTTGTAACCAGTGCATGACAAATGCAGATTCTGTGTGTATTGTGGTTTCTGGTGTTTGTTTTTTATCTTTTAAAAATCTTCCCTGACTTGTGGGAGGACCATCTGGAGCCAGCGGCCGCCGGGACTTTGGTGGATGTCGGAGCCGTGACGAGGAGGCTGATGGGCTCCCGAAGTCTTGGTCCCAGCTCATCTTGTTCCTCAGATTCTTGTTTGCATGGGGAGGAGGGAGGAGATGGGCCAAGTTCCCTCTGCCTGGAACGCCCTTCCCCCCCTTCTTCACCTGGCGAACTCCTACTCGTCCTTCAAGACCCAGCTTGAGCGGCATCTCCTCCAGGAAGCCTTCCCTGATTTCCCAGGCTGTCAGTCCCTTTTGCTTCTGTGCTCCCTGTATCCTGTGCTTCCCCTCTTCTGTCTCAGCAACAACATGCCGTCTGTGGTTGTCACTTTCCGAGTGTGTCGCCCCCAACAGACTGTGAGCTCCTTGAGGGCAGGAATCAGTGTCATGTGCCTGTCTGTCCTCAATGCTGTGCCCGCCTGGCCCTGCGTGGGTGTGGAGAATGTTTGGTGATCTGAACAGTGTTGTTAGAAGAGAGCAGAGGAGGGGAGGGAAGCATAGACTACTTAACCATAGCATGTCTGTGAAAGAATGCTGGGCGGGAGAGGGATGGGGACATAGTAGCCAAGAGAGGAAATGCAGGTGAAGAGCACAGCTTTAGGTGGGAGACATGGGTTGCAGTCTCAGTTTCGCCACCATCCTGCTGGGGACTTTGGACAAGTCAAGGTCCCTGCCCGCCTTTATTTCCTCGTTTGTCCCGTGGGGCCGGTACTGGCTCCCGGCTGGTGGATTGGTCAGGAAGGTTCCGCGGGTTCATGTGCTGTGGTAGGTGCTTGAGCAGTGTCAGCAGCCAGTCTTCCTTTGCATTTAAATAATCCCCTAACGAGTGTGTGAGGCCCACAAGAGGGCAGAGCTGGCAGCCGGGCCGTTCTGCTGGTCTCTGAGCTGAAACCCTCTGCCAGTGCCCGCGTAGCCCGAGGATGGCCGGGCCCCAGAAGGGAGGCGGGCGGGTGGGCGGGTCAGTGAGCACAGCCCGCACCCCCTCCAGCCAGGTGCTCCCTCCCGGAGCCCTATGTCAGGTATAATTGGAGTGCAGGAGACAAGTGGGCTCTGGGACCCCCGGCGTTCGGCGGGCTGCTCTGGTCACTACGGCTCTTTGTTCCAGGTGACCTCCTTCAGCACCCCCCCAACCCCGGAGCGGAACAACCGGCCTACCTTCTTCTCCCCGTCCCTGAAGAGGAAGGTGCCCCGGAACCGGATCGCCGAGATGAAAAAGTCTCATTCAGCCAACGACAGCGAGGAGCTCTTCCGGGAGGACGGCGGTGGAGGTGACCCTGGCCCCTCTGAGTCTGGAGGGCCCCCCTCGGCCTTCCGGTCTCCTCTCGGGTCATTCATTCATTCATTCATTCGTTCACTCACTCACACTTAGGGAGTGGGTGCCATTCCCCTCCAAGGTTGGGGACTGAGCTGTGAGTGGACAGACCCCTGCCTCAGGGCGTTCCCCTTCCCATGGTCTGTGCCTGGACCTCCCGATGTTGGTGGTCTGACTGCCATACAGTGGGCGCGAGAAAGGACTTGCTGAGGGGGATGGGCTCCCGTTCAGTCGTGCGTTTTGTGACTTCAGGCTCTGCCAGTTCTACTCCTCCCTGCTGTCTTTGGCCAGCTCGCCCTCGCTCTAGAACCTTCCGGGGGGGGTGCCCCTCAGGGTCTCCCGAGGGCTTGCCTGCTGTCTGGCTTCCCCGAGCCCAGGCCTGTCTGCAGTCTCTCCCAGCAAACCTACGCCTTCTCGCTGCTCTCTGCGTGGTATCGTGGTATCGTCCCCACCGTCAGTGAGCTTTGTGCTGGAGGGGAGTCATGCTCGTCTTAGGAGCATTGACAGATCAGATTTGCAAGTTCAAATTCCCACTCAGCGGTCCATGCAGAGAACGGAGGGCAGGGCTGGCTGACAGAGGTGGGGGGTTCTGGTCAGTTCCGTGCTGCTGAGGCCCAAGTGCCTCAGGCACCATCCTTTGGACCGAGCTGGGCGCCTGGCACAGCCGAAACTCCATGCGTGTTTGCTGAACAGATGACGGGGAAAGGATTCGCTGACAGCATGGATGGCCCTGGACGGGGAGCTGGGTCTGTGGCGTTGAATGGTCCTGCCCGCCAGGACCCAGAGGCAGAGGGCCTGCTGAGCCCTGGCTTTGACCTGCTCTTGCGTGAGCTTGGGCAGGTGCCTTTCCCAGCGCAGCTCGTTTCCAGACCCATAGGAAAGTGCTGCTCACCGCCGCCCCGCCTGCCTCCCTGGGTGACCCATGAGACGGTGATGATAAGTCATCCCAGCCTCGGCCCTTGTCCACATGGTAGCAGAGAAGTAGCACGGGGCTGACAACCCCGAGGAAGAGGGCTCAGGGAAAGCTCGGTGGACGGGCGCTGAGGGATGGGCTGGGGCCCGATAGGCAGGAAGTGGGTGCAGGTGTCGCAGGCCAGGGTGATAAGTGCCAGGCAGAGGTGGAGCTGGACCGTGAAGGAGTCTCCCAGAGTGGGAGGTGTTCTCCCCAGGGCCCGTGGCCTGGGCTCTGACCCGGCCGTCTCTCCTCCAGCCGATCTGCACAATGCCACCAACCTGCGGTCTCGGTCCCTGTCCGGCACGGGGCGCTCCCTGGTGGGGTCCTGGCTGAAGCTGAACAGAGCAGATGGAAATTTCCTTCTCTATGCACACTTAACCTACGTCACTTTGCCGCTGCATCGGATCTTAACAGGTACTGTTGGTTGATGTGGGAACTAGTGTCACTTCTTGTAGCCAGCCTGACTCCTGGGCCTGGGTTCCCGAGGCCAGTTCATGGGAGTCCCAGCATTTTAAGTCAGGAGCCTGTCCGTGGCTTCCGTGGGGGGTTCTTGGTCTCCCCATTCACACTGCACGTGGGGCCTCTGGGAAAGCTGCAGCCCCGAAGTGCCCCTTTGCGTAGCACTCTGGTGGCCTTCCTGTCCCCTCTGTAGTGTCTGCAGGCCTGTGGGTGAGGTGAAGCTCGGGTCTGTCACTGAGCCCGCCTGCAGCGGCAGTGCCAGGCAGTGGCTCCCGAGTCAGGCCCGGCTGGGCAGCTGCTTCAGGCCCGTTTCCCGGCTGTAATGTGGGGAGGATAAGAGCATTGCCACGGCTGTGAGGGGTGGGAGTTAGGCAGCGTGGGCTTCCTGCATACGCGGAGCTGCTGTCACGGGAAGTTCCTTGTCCGGTCCCGCCTCCCACCCTAGACATCCTGGAAGTACGGCAGAAGCCCATCCTGATGACCTAGCCGTGTGCGGAGCCCGCACGGAGCCCCCCAGCCCTGCCTGGCCCTGGGAGTGCTGCCAAGTGCCTACCTGTCCACCGCCACCGGGGTCTTCTGTGACAACCCAGCGCTGGAGCCGAAGCCAGGCGGGGCCACTCGCCCCCCAGGGCCAGGGCCGACTCCAGGAACACCAGCCCAAACTGAAGTGCCTCTTCCTCTCCTGCTGGCTCTGCTCCGGCCCTGCGTCCACCCACCCATCGGCCCATCTCCGGAGAGCCCGCTGCACCCGGAGAGGACCCGAGGCGCCCAGAGGCCGTGAGAGAAGAGGAGCAGCTGGCACCCAGTGTGTCCAGACCCAGCGATCCAACGCGCACGTTCCGACAGCAGGCGGAGCCCATCCCGCTGGGGCCCTCAGCGTGTCGTGCTGTCCACCCTCCTTGAGGAAAATGGGTTCAGATTTTGTAGTGCTGTGCTGGTGAGCTTCAGCGCCGGGTCTGTCCTGACACGCGCGTTCTCCCCAGCTTACACTTGGTTCGAAATGGGTTACATGGGGAGGTGAGGAACACAGCTGTTTGATGGTTTTGCCCTGGGCTGCGAACACCTCACCCCACACCCAGTTCCAGAAAGGCCTGGAGTTGAGCAGACAGGCCCTGATCCCGCCGGAATGGCCTTTGCTTCCAGCCAAAGAGCACCACCAACACACACACACCTCCAATGTGGGGACAGCCCGCTCTGTGCCTCGGCTGGCGTGACCTGTGGACTGAGGGCGGGTGGGAGGGCTTGGGAGCCAGACAAAAGAGTGGGATCTCCGTCCTCGGGGGGCCAAGGCGGGAGACAGGCTGTTTCGTCTCCGCTTTCCTAGAGCGTCCTTCCTTTGCCTGAGTGCTGGTCCCATTTCTCAGACCAGTTCACTGGGGCAAAGGGGGATTGGCTTCCATGTGGCCGGTCTGGGCTGTGTGTGAGTGGCCGTCCAGCCCCGGGCTTGCCTGTGGCCTCGTTCCAGCCTGAAGGATTGCCACCTGTGATGACACGTGTTCTCAGAACCACGAGCCTTGTGAAGAGCAGAAACGTTTTTCCTCGCCCACTGGGAATTAACTGTGTGCTGGGTCTCTGTTGCTATGATGCTCTGTTTGAAGTCCCCAGGAATATTTGAGGGGTTCCTGCTGTGCGTTTAGAAATCCTCTGGGGGGAGACAAGGAATCAGAGGGGCTTGCTCTCTGTGTGATTTAATTCTATGCTCCAAGGGTTTGCGCTGGGCTCCGTAACAGGATGGACTACTTGGGGCTTTCTCTAGATTTTGTATGCTGTTATTAAAAGCGAGCTATTGCATTTCATTCTGCCTCAGTTTGCCCACCTGTAAAATGGGGCTGATACCACCTACCTCACTGAAGTCTCCAGGGTTCCAGTACACGGCTGGGTCAGGGCGCCGCTATTCTGCATCGCTCCTGTCAGGTATCATCACCTCCCCCTCCCCCTGCCCTTCTAACCATCCAGTCCAAGAAGACGTGTGAACATTCTCGAATTCTCTGACAGCGCCCAGCTCGTGCTCGGCGGTTCCAAAGCAGTGTCCTAAGGCAGCAGAGTGAGGCCTCGCCCCTGAGTGCAGGAGTTGGGCCTCAGGGAGCAGTGAGTGTGGCCCAGTGTTCAAGGAGGCCACTGGAGTGTTTTCCAAGGGAGCTGAGCTCAGCCCCCGAGCTTGTGTCCAAGGTGGCTAACAGACAGCCATTTCTTCAGGAATGTTTTCTTCCCTGGGCTGAAGACTCTGAACTCGGTTCTTGGAAGAAATACTGTCCTGATGTGGCTTTCATGGAAGGATGAGGTAGTTCACTTGTAGAAAGAAGTGTAGTGCTGAAGAGCTCGAGAAGGTTCCTCCTGGAGCCAGAAACCGGCCTGGCGCTGAGGCTTGGCCATGACTCCTGGGGGGGCCCTGGGCAAGTCAGGCTCCTCTGTTAACTGCAAGCCTACACTCTGTCTGCCTTGCGGGGTGTCTGTGGGCCAGTTGCAGTAACGTGAAAATGCATCGCACACGGAATTTTCGAGCTGACACCTCACTTGTGAAGCATGTGGACAGGTGCACACTGTGGCCTGACTGCTCTGTGCCCAACACTTAGGGAGCACCCACCAGCGTAAGCAGGCTCCCGCTAAACATTTAGGTGCCATCATCCCCATCTCACAGATGAGGGAACCGCCAGAGAGGTTAGTGAACTGCCTGAGACTGCACAGCAAGCAGCGAGGCAGGAGGCCCACCCAGGCGTCCGGCCCCCGTGGACACTGAGCCTTGACAGTGCCGCCTGGCCTGTCTGTCTTTCAAGCCTCCAAAGGGCACTTCTGGTACTGAATTTAAAACATGCTCAGAGATGCTTAGTAACTGGGCAGTAAGCTGGTACTCTGAGGTTTTTTTTTTTCCTAAGTGACAAATGACATCAGTAACAAGTGACAGGACCAGACCCAGCACCCCAGCGTCCTGCTGGGTCCTGCTGATAATATACTTTGACTTTTTGTAAGGACACCTTTACTTTGGGGGTCATGCCTGTCTCTTGTATGAGCAAAGCTCCATACATTTCTGAAATCGGAATTGGAATTCCAGTTTTCCTGTGGGGAATCCCAGGTGTCACTTTTTAAGACATTAATAAGAAAATTATCTTTTTTGTTGTTGTTCCTTTGAAAGAAATGCCATGGTCCTGGAGTCCGGTAGGTAACGTAGCGCCTCCATCTACATCTTCTTCCAGCCCCTGAAAGTTAAGGAGCGTTTAGTCTACACCCCGGTGTCACTTGCCCGTGTGAACAGCCAAGGCTCCTTATTTCAAAAGCAGAATATTATTTAAAACCTAAGTATCAGGGAAGTAGTCAAAGAGAAGAAAATGCGGCAAAAATATTCTCTAGCCCAGTCCGCTTGGAGACAGGGTGGGTTTTCTGATGAGTCAAATCGACGCTAACATTCGGACTTTTCAGAACTGAACGGATCCTCAGAAATCTGGTTTCTCTGTGGAGTAAAGATAGGCAGGACGTAAAGGCACGTTCTTAATGTGATTTTTTTCCCCAAAGAATCTGGCTAGAAACCAGGATCTATGTTTGCTTTTTAAGTCACAGTTAGTAGATCTTTGAAGAATGAATTAAAGTTTGGCTGTCCCATTAAACGACGTTCCAGGAGGCAATCCCTACGCAGTTGGTACAGTCTGATGACTAACGTTTGAAAATTATAGGTGGTGGTGTCATAATATGATGGTTTTGAATCACTGGCCAAACTTCTTTAAAGCTTCTATCTTACAAATCTGCCAACTTTTCAATGAGCCTTCGTAGGCGTCACTCATACATATATTCTGTTCAGTTTTCCAGTTTAGTTGGAATTTAGTTTTATATTCAGTTTCAGAAAGCAAGTATTTTTTGGCATTACGTTGATTCTTCCTGTTCAGGCTTCCTCTCATCTCCGTACCAGAAAACAGAATTACGTCTCTTTTAAGAACCACCCTAGTAGGACAGGCTCTGAGATATGAAAATGCAAGTGCTGGCTGATACCTGGCCCTTGAGCTTGAACGAAGCAGCCTTTCGAGGTGTCAGCAGCTGGACTTCCAGGAAGCGCTGCCCTATGGGCCAGAGGCCCCGACCCTCTCGGGAGGTGCCCTGTGGGTGTCAAGGTGCTGGGTGCTGCTGGGGCTGCTTTTCCCTTCTCACTGCCTGACTTGGCACAAGATCTTCACTGGACAGAAGTCCCCGCCTTCTCTCTGAGCCCCGGACCTCCCAGGTCACCACACACAGAAGCCAAATCACTTGAACACCGAGTGGCCTAGGGGCTGGGTTCAGCTTTCCATAGCAGGTAGAGCCTCAGAGGTGGAGGAAGCCGGGCGCACGGAGAGTTTGTGTTTACGTTTTCTATCCTCCCAAAGCAAGCAGGCGTTTTCCTGGCTGCGGTTCCCGTCCCTGGGCTCAGATCAAAAGCAGCAGCTGGAGGCACCTAGTCTTTCTCAGCTTTGTTGTCCTCTGGGTCCCCACTTCACAGGTCGGGCGATTTAGGTGTAATCTCTTATGGTTTCCAAGCAAATTCTGTGTGAGAATACCTACAGCTGCCAAGAAAACCTGTTGAGATTTTTCACTCCTTTGAGGCATACCTAAAGTGACTTCTCCAAAATCTGTTTTGGCAACGGCAGCACGATGGCAGACGTTGACTGTACTAGGAGCGAATGGTCAGTGGGCTTTCCCTGACCACTTAGGGCAGCTTCTGCAGTAACCACCTCCCAAATCCAGTAGAAACCATTTCTAAGCGGCATTCGTGGTTGGCTGTTAGCTGTGCTTCATGATTTTGCATTTCTATGGAAAGTTGATTTGCATGTTGACAATTACATTTCTGTGTCCTCCGTGTTTTCCTCTGACTGTACTTGGGGTTTTTTCTCTCTAATAGGGTATTTCAGATTAAATACAGATATTACAGCAATGTGATAACTTAGTGATTGAAACTTATTTTGCCCCCAAAGATTTCTTAAACTTGTTTTGGAGCTCTCACACAAGTACTTTTTTGAACTGTGGTTGGCGAGGGACAGAAAGCGCCCCGGGCCCTGGCAGTCCTGGGTCAGTGAGGGGGTCGGTGGGCCGTGACTGTGGTTTGGTCAGGTGGTATATTTGCAAAATCATGAGATGCATTTCAGCTTTAGCTCTCAGCCCCCATTAATTAGTACATAGCCTTTCAGTTCTGCTGTAAACTTTCCCAAGCTTTTCCTGGGGAATCTCTTAAAGAGCCCTCAGAAATAGGAAGAGGACTAGAATAGCAAACAGGAGGCCCGCGTTCAATTTGGCGGGCTCCCAACAAGCCACCTGGTCTTCCGGAAGATGGGTTCTGGACCGTGGGCTGTAACCTGGCAGCTCTAGAGTTCAAGTTGACGGTGAGCACATTTCCACATTTTCGGGCTGACTCTAAGCCTATCAGCTTCCTCGTGGATGGAGGCAGACGCGGTCACACCTCACACGATGGGCTTTTTCCTTTCCATGGTCAAATGAAATCTACGTCACAAAGTGAGGGGTAGAAGTAAGGCCTAAGACACTGTAGAAAGCTCCAGAATAGAAATGAGTGACAGAGAAAAGGGAGCTGTGGGGATAGAGCCCCAGAGAGCAGTTTTCAGGGTGTCGGCCTCACGTGGAAAGGTGCTGGCTCGGGTAGTAGATGGTCATCAGCTGTGGCTAGCTGGCCATCAGCTGTAACCAGTGAGCCATTAGCCACTAATATAACTGCCATGGCTACGCTAGCAAATGTGGATTGCAGTTAGCAAGTGGGGTTGATTGGCAGAGAAGCGGACGGCAGGTTGCGGATCGTGTGGCTCCTGCTTCCTGTGTCTCCAACCCAGCCGCCAGCGAGAATATAGTGGTATGACTCCCCTATCTATGGCTCCGTGGGTGTTCCTTTTTGGCCTCACCATGTCCTGCGTTCTTGTGCGGGGAGCGGGAGCTGAGACCCTGCATGACACCCCGCATGACGGGGTCTGAGAGGAACACATACACAAATCTAGGAAGTCAGGGACGTCAATCAAATGACACCTCTTGGAAACATTGCTTTAAACATCTGAGCCAGAATTTTCTGAACTGGCATCACCAAGGGCAGACTGCAGGAGATGGTGGTTATGAAGGAGGCAGTTCAGTAGGTTAAAAGGATGACTCCCTTGCCATTCAGATGAAATGCCCTCCTGGTTAAGTAATTAGGAGGCTCTTTTAAAATAGTCACTTGAAAAATACCTGGTATCAGGGAGAAAGCTCTCCCTCGAAGCGGCCTATAACCCCGTTCCTGTCTCTCGCCTACTCTTGAAGGCTTCTATTTGTTTCAGCTCCTTTAACTCTGACCTATGTGAACTCTTAGGAACGGCTGTCTTGCCTCAGCTTAGAAGAAAATGTTGACCGGAAGGGAAAACCTTTGGGAATTTTATAGGAGAGGGGGAAATGGAAAATGGCTTAATCCATACGCTCACACAGTTCACTGTATATATACATGTTGAATGTGTAAACATGCTGTGCTTTGTGCTTGATTGTGAAAATGACAGGACAGCTGGAAAATTTGTATGAGGAAGGGAAAACATTGGGGGGGATGATAGAAGACGTCTTTTCTTTTGCTTCCAGCTTCATATTGAATTCCCTCCTGACGTGGCCTCTACACAAGCCAACAGGTTTAACAAGACATTGCTTCCCGGTATGTGGATTAAGGGTCTTTCATCTTGGAATCTGATTTAATAAAATAATTAGATCGCTCAGTTTGAAATAACCATGGTTGTTAGTGAACTTTAATGATTATATTTTGAATAAACAGTTTTTGTTCAAAAGACTTGAGCCAATTCCAGACACCACTGACGCCGAGTCCTTTAACGGGCACACGTACCTTCAAGCGGCTCGCGTGCACCTGGCCCCCTCCACAGGCTGCGTGTACACCTGTCAGTTGTTATCTAAACCCGCGCTGGGCCTTCTCAAACATAAAGTAGAATCACCACCTACGTGCCTTCCCAGGTGCGTGAGGTTGACGTGGGACGTGCACAGCGCCTAGCCTAGCTGCTGGCGACTGCTGCCCCCCCACCCCGAAATGTGTGGAAAGGTATTTCATAGGTTATCTTTAAACAAAAGTCCTAAGGCGGGGCAGATGTAGCCCAACGGTTCTCAAGTTTGAGCGTGTATCAGTCACTTGTTAAAACCCAGAAAATATTCTGGAATTAGATAGTGGTGATGGTTGTGCAACTCTGAATGGACCAAAAACGACCGAATTGTACACTTTAAAAGGGTGAGTTTTATAGTATGTGAATTATGTCTCAATAAAAAACAGCATGCAGCGCCCCAGCCCGCGGTAGGTGGTGACTCAGCAGGTCTGGGGGGCTCTAGGGGGTGGGGCATGTGCCTTTCTGACAAGTCCCTTGCTGCTGCTGCAGCCGCGTCCCTAGGCCCACACCTGACGACCGCTGTTCTAGCCCGGCTGCTCAGTTGAGTACCTCAAATAGGACTGATGCATTTGGGGTACAATCTTCCTCTTTAGCTAGGACCCTCTTAGTGTCACTGAGTTTCCAGTAGATGAGATCAGTTTAGGAAAAATACTCTGATGGATAAGTTAGTCTGCAATGTTTTCTTTACCAGATGATACCTCTTATAAACCAGCGAAGTGCTGAGTAACTCGGGAAACTTTAAAATGTGGACTTGACTCCAAGTACTGTAATTATTTTACAGTTCAATCTATTAATGCCTTAATAGTGATTTTTCTAAATCACTGAAAATTTAGTTACATAAACTCAATGTATTTTTTCCTTGATTTTAATCCTTAGTTTTAAAATGTCCTTACGAGGACTCAGATTTTTGACTGAGATCCCGAGTCCCCTTACTCATCCATAAGAATCTTAACCTGCCTAATCTCGCTTCTTTGGAAAACCCACTGCGACGCCCATGGGGCTGGGGGGGAACTGCTGTGAGGCCAACACCAGACGACCCATGGGAAGTGCCCAGCACGCTTCACACAGCAGCCAGGGAGGGACCCAGTACTCCCACTCGTAAATCCATGAATCCAACAGAAACTCCTGAACAACCGGTTTGGAGCCAGCCGGCCTGTGCACACGGGGTCTGATGGTAAATGGGTCTCCCCTCACCGCCAGGCAGGGGCAGGTTCTGGGCACCGCTGCTGCGGGCAGGATCCTTCCCTCTGGTCTGCTTGACTTGCTAACGCCAGGTACATCACAGAGGAACAAGAAAGCGTCAGACACTGATTTTGTTTACTTTCCATTTATTCACATTTCGTGGATTGTTACATTTCCTCAATGGGATCATTCAAAAACGAATACAAACTGAGATTACATTGTCTGACAATTCAAGTATTTAAGTTTTAAAAGCAATTTCCTATTTAAAATAGAAAGCAAACAATGTAGCCACTTGATTGCTAAGAAGTTTTACATCTCCGCTGCACCCAAAGGAGTCCTCAGTCTTTCCCATGACCGCCACTGGCCAAGTTCACACAAGCAAGTGCTGGACAGACGGCCAGTTTCAGGGCGCCCGTCACCTACCGCCTCTCCTGCGGTCTCACTTCCGGAATGAGGATGGGTGCTTGGGGTTGGGAGCACGCCATTTAGCTGACAAAGCCTCCAAGTGCAGTGTGCTTACTTACATGGGACTGTTCTGAACTGGAGCAACTGACAAATGCTCAAAAATAAAACAACTCATTTACCTTTCAAACTAAACCAAAATGGCGTTCTCAGTGAAAGCTTTTCTGAACTCGAGTATTAGGTAGGTATTTTTGGCATGCGGCATATCAAAAATATGAGTTAGAATTGAAATGGGCAAACAATTTAAAGAAAATCGGTCCATAAGCAGCCTTGGCCTTCCATGGGAAACACAAACTAAACTTCTTTAAAAACTGGACACATTTCCAGTCTGTAACTCTAATAATGAAGACGGCGCAACAGGCTTTTTTTTTGCCCGCTGGGAATGCTCAAAAGGATGGCATGACCCCGCCGGTTTGAAAAAAGGCGACTGGGACACTCAGTGTTTGTCCAGACGCACCACTGCCTGACAGAAAATGAAAGCTGTACACACCTCATGACAGGCCACGTGTGATACACTTTATAGATTCATAAACCAAAAGCGAAAATTTCAGTCCACATGACACATTTTAAAGCCTAATTTCTACTAATTTGATAAAAATAAACCAAACTAAACCCTGGGGTAGGGTTTAGCTATTAATACACTGGGGAAGAGAAGGTACGCCCTCCAGGAGCCAAGGGCCCCTGCCCCCTAGTAACATACAAGGGTTGAGAGTTTACAGTAAGACCCACGTACACTTAGGCTCTTTTATACTAGTACATAATTGGAGACAACAAGTTCCTAAAGGTAAGAATGATTTTACGAAAATAATCACATTTTGAGTTATGGTATATACACATCACATTTTTCCCTGTAATTTTCACTTTAACGTGACAGTTTTAGCAGCAAGGATTTGCTGGGAATGTTAGGAAAACAGAAAGCCACACATACCCACTAATTTAAAAAGATGTAAACTATTTTTACAGGGGTGTTAAAGGTAATTAACTCATGATCTTTGCGTGCCACTTTCCCTGAAGGTCCCACTGCACATGCAAAAGCCAATGAAAAATAAAGAAGCCACTGACACTGTGTGTCCCGAGAGGCCTGTGAGATTTCTATTCCGCTGGGACCATGGGAGCACGTGGCTAGGCTGTCACACTGCAATTTGTTCCCCTGTATTTCCTCATCCTTCTCACAGCTGGATAAACCTACGATGGACAGGGCAGGGCTGTATTATTGTAACCGAATCGATCACTTGCTTATTATAAACCATCTGTAACAGAAGTTCACAAATAATCTCAATTTTTAAAAAATGCAAAAGTAATTGCCACCTCTTCCTAAGTCTCACGACAAGCTGAATTTGACCATGTCCCCTAATAGTGTGAGCACACCTCTCTTTGCCTGTGTTTATCTGAAGTCACACACTAGGCCAAATTCTTCCACTGGTATCAAAACAGAGCAATACAAGAGTCTCATGATAAACACTGGCCTCAAGTAATTAACATACTTGTTCATAAAAGTCTCCCCACCTGCTTTACATCTAAAAATTGTCATTTTTTTTTTTAAATAGCAACTACACTATCTACAATCATTTTGAAGCCTCTCCTCTAAGTCAGGAAACAGAAGATGCAAGTGTGAGACCCCAGGCACCGACCCTGAACCTTTAAACAAGGTCATCTAGTACCAGCACGGTGATTCGTGAAGGATGAAAACCGGATGTTTAAACATGAAAATCTCTATCTGTGCACGTGCCCAGTCTTCGAATGCTGGTGTTAGCTACCAGCTGTGGAGAAGTGACACGGGTAGTCCTGTGCAAGCCATGGCTCCCTTCCAAATGGACATACTGAACAATCTCTTAAAAAAGCAAATGGAAATTGCAGATCGCAACAGAATTTCCTGCTGCCTAGTTAAGGACAACACGTGCCAACACCCTTCCTCCTCCACTACCTGAGCGCATGTTTCCTGGCTCACGCACATGGCTCACGGGTGACAAACGCCAGTTACTTACTTAAGCAGTAAGTCGTTTTTAGATCCGCAGGGCTCACCACGGCGCAGACAAAGCACATTCGCTCCTTCTGTGCTGGTTTAACTCTGACTTAACTTTCTGGTTCATGGGGTTTACTGTCCACAGTTTACAAACTAAGCTCCCGAATTTGTGCTTTTAAACCTCATTTCTGGCAATCCACCCCCCCGTCCCATGTCACGAGGGGGACACAGAAGTGACAGCACCTCATGAATAAAACTATGAAACCAAAGAACAAGCTACTTGTTTCCTTTTAAAATGAAAAGCAGTCCCCGAATTCCAGTACAGCAGCTACCGGGTGCCAGGACCCCGTCCGCGTAAGGTGAGGGCTCGAGCGCCGAAGGTGCAGGCCGTACTCACAGTGCAGCTGTAGGTGACACCAGATACAAGCGAGCAAGGAAGCATCTGGCACGGCGGCGGCAGCGCGGCGCAGCCGGGAAGAGCGGTCCTCAGGTCACCGGACAGGCGCCACCGGCACGTTTCCGTGGGCTGGCCGGCGCCAGCGGGGCCTCGCCAACCCCCAAGGTGGGAGGAGCCTTTGGGAAATCTAATCGATACCCTGATTTCAGTCCATTAAGAAATCACTTGTGGTCAGTTTAATAAACGGACATTAAAAATCTTTCTAAAAATTTCTTTCAAATGTATTTTACACATTAGACAGTTCTCAGGAAGGGGGAGAAGAGGGTTTCTTGACACTTAACATGAAAGGTTTTATTGGCCATATTCATCTTCCTTGCAAAAGTTTTCAGTTACCTAAAAGTTCTTAGAACGTCAAAGTTAGAAGAGAACTAAGTTTAAGGTGGGGAGGCAGCAACGTGGCAACGACGCGTGTGGAGGCGAGTTCAGGCGTCCTTCTTCTCCAGCAACACTCTGTGCAGCTCGTCTGCGTCCTCGCTTGTTTTCACCCGAATGAGCATGGTGACCGGGACGCTGGCGTTCTTCTCATCCACAGGCGGGTTTGGAACGCACACAATGAGCACGTTGTTTTTCCCTGTGCGGCTACACGGCATGTTGGGTGTGATCAGAACATTCAGCAGTATGTTGCCTGCATTTAAACAAAAAACACATCAAAGTCACCCAAACTGTGGCTTCCTGAGAGTACAGCTGTCATGTGCTAAACTCAATACTGAAGCAACGGACACTCATGGAGCAAAACCGGGAGGCACAGCCATGTCACAAAAACGGGCAATGGCTCGCCGACACAGATGCCAGCACGATGTCCCTGAGAGGACCGCGAGGCCTCTGGGAGGACTGGGACGCAACCCTCCCGTGGGGGAACGGCCTCCGCCCTCCCTGCCGCCACCCCAGCATCCCCAATGGGGAGCGGCCTCCTTCACGATGGTCACCCCTGCTGACCACTGTCCATTCCTGCACTAAAGGAAGAGCACGATGGCAGCAGCTGGAGTCTTCACTAAGTCACTCCAACAAAGGCAGCACGATCAGCAAAGACACACCTGTCCCCGAGGCCAGCATGGCTCCCTGGGTCACAGTGCTGTTACTAAGAGATGACCACAAATTAGTCAAGAGGAAGAAGCCTCACAGAAGTTTGCTTCTGCAACCCAGCCTGGTGTGGCGACCACCACTTCCTCTCAGACCTGCCCACCCGCCTCCAGGAACTCCCTCCTCCTCTCAGGGGACTCTTTTAAGGGTAAAGCGGAGGGGGTGCGGAGGGGGTGCGGAGGTGCTAATGATTATTTGCTATACAAATACGATTCCTTTAAATGGTTAATTCCCCTTGTGCATTTATTATTAAAGCATCCAATTTACCTACAACTTCTCAGTCACATTTCTAACACAAAGGAACATGAAAACTATTCTGGTTACTTCTTGGCTATAGCTTTTAACAATCTACGTTTGCTTACACGCTATCACCCCAGTACCCAACTGAATCTAGAAATAATCGGGAAGTATAGGATGAATTTGACCTCAACAATCTCTTCTGTTCCAAAAACCACATCAATGTACTTGGAAATCTCAAAGGCTGAAGTCAGCAAGGTGAGGGCTTGTCCGCCTTGTAGGTCACGTGATTGTGATTATCTTGTACCCACCTAAACTGGTGTCTGCCCGCACTAAGAGCTGTGTCTTCTGATTCGCTGTGGGTTTTAAATGCAGAGTGCCTACACCCTTCTCTTTAAATTCGTTGTCTTTCTTGTAAAACAGTTTACACCTATGGAGAAAAACAATAAGTACAGCCAGACACTTGATGACAAATCAAATCACAGTCTCCTAACCACTGTTCATACTTGTGTGGAAAAGTCTGCATGACATGAGAGCAGAGGAAGCTTTCAGATAAATCTTTTATTGACCCAGATTGGGTCTGGGCACAAACCAGAATAAGAAAGTCTGGTTAGATATTCTAGAACCTCTACCCCCACATTGTTTCAAATTATTGGATATGGGCCCTACCTAACTTGAAACAACACCAGGTGCCTTTCCCAGCCTCCCGTGTCACACATCTCCCTAGATTTTTAATAAACAAATCAAAACCACTGCCTGCTCCTTTGATTTATTTTGATTAGAAAAAAACATTAAGTCAGGGCCATTCCTTTATGTCGCCTGTGTAATTCAATTTAAAAACAGGCAAAGGAACTGCTGGCCTCTTTTAAAAGTTCTCAACAGTAACTAATATTTGGAACTGCCATAGGATATGGGGATTTGTGTTATGAAAACTGTTGACTCATTAGTCTGAAATGTTTCTATTAGGAAAACACATTTCGGGAAGCTTCTAAAATGACAAGAATGTTTTCCAGTAAGTAACTGTTAGGAAGTACCAATTTCATTGCGTTGAAATGAGATTAATTCAAAATTTCTCTTCTGCTTTCTTCTAAAAGCAGCAGTTCTCATTTAAAAACAAAAACAAAAGAGCTCTCATTACCGGGGGTGAGACAAAGTGTTACACACCCTTCATGGAAAGGGATGGTGGCCATGCAGTCATGTGGCTGTGAGAAAATCCATGAAGGCCAACCAGGTCTCCAGGAAGACACCCCGACTCAGAGCAGAAGTAAAAACCAAACCTGAAATCAGTGACGAGGTGACTATGGGGGAGAAGGAAGGCGAAAAAGGGAGGGAAGGGATGAGACGGGGCAGGAAGATCAAAGAAAAGCCCCTCTCTAAAGCACTGTCTAGAATTTTTCTTTTTAATAAACAGGCCAAGAATTCTTCCTCGCTGCAATTCACAGAGCAGGCACAGCCCGACCCCAGGATGGGATGCTCAGTAAATTCTGCGGGACAACGTCACCCCCAAACTCTCCAGCCAGAGGCCTCCTTCCCCGTCCCTGAAAACACCTCCCCCAGTGCGTCCCCGGCCGCCGACTCACTTTTTGGAGTAGAAAGCGTCCTCTTCTTTGACCTCGGTAACCACCACTTGGGGCGGCTCCTCGTTTTCGTCTTCATCTCCACCTTGTATGAAAGCAACACTAACTCAGTAAGAGTCCAATCAAGAGCTTGAAAAGGTGATAAAAAGTTTGTTATGTACCCCCTACCGCAACCTAAAAACTCCACGTAGGCGGATTTAGAAACGGAAAGCACACACTGAAGTGTGTGTGTGTGGGGGGGGGGGCATGCACCCACTGAACTTTAGTTCCTTGTGAAAAAGAAGAACAATTTTTAATGGGAGCATACTTCTCTTCTAAAACAGATGTTAATTTGTAGAAAGCCTTAGAAACAAAAATGTCCTTGGCTTAAGATTCAGTGTACGAGCTAACTTTCACAGGAAGAAGATCAGTCTGCATGCAACAGAGTGAAATGCTTGTCCTCTGACCCATCCTGGTCCAACCTGCTCTGTTCCCGGGGCCTTCAGGCTAGTAGCTGTGCTTGGTGTTGTGGAGACACACTTATCATGACAGCAATTCTGCTTGGGGCTTACGTTTTACAGAAACAGCCCCTTACCACAAAGCGCCTCACCCAGGAGATAAGGGAAGGATGGATGTATGTTTCCCAAAGATTAGCGAGAACCTCATGGCCAGACTCACGTCAACTCAGGTCACCAGACTAAGAGCATCTCCCGGGCCCCTGCCGGCGCACAGGAGTCTGCAGGCGTCAGTCACCTTGTGACCTCCCATCCCCCTCCCCTCCATGTAAAAGAAGCCTGGACTCCACTTTCTTAAGCTGGATTTGAGGATTAGGTCTCCCATCTTGGCTGATGCCTTCTCGATCAATCCACCTTTTCCTACTCTAAACTCTGACGTTTTGAGTTTTGGCCAAGCGGACTTCGGCCCAGTGACACTCGTGTGTACTCAGACTGCCAATGGAAGACGCAAATCTCAGCTAGGCTTCTAATGCCTTCATCCCCAAATGACCGCCTTCATCCCCAAATGACCGTGCCTGCACCACAGCAAGGACACTCGCTGTCAATCCGATGGGGAAAACAAACAGAATGTGTCACAAGGCAAGTCACAGCGACATCACTCCACAGCCAAGCAGGACTCCTTTAAGCTGTCTCAACGCCACCCTCCCAGCTCTGGTGCCGGATGGAGCCTGCTCCCCAACCCCAGGGCAGAGCTGAGACACTGCAGCAGACAGACGCAAATACCCATTCTCTTAAAGAGAAAGGTGCATAAAACTCCCTAAATTAAAAAGCAACTCTACGGAAAACAATTCTGGTGCTCAAACAATTCAAGTCACAGGCTTTACATTTGAAGAAGGTACTCTGTGGTTTTCAAACTGGTGTGCCACAGAATCTCAGGAGTGTTTTGCGTATTTTTTTAATAAAGATCTTGGGACTCCTGAGTCAGGCTGTCCAGGGTGGGCCCGGGAATTTAAGACTGATTTTAATAAGCTCTCCCATCTTCCTTTCTGATGCACACAATGTGACAAGCACAAGGGAAGTAGTAGGTGCTTTATTGAGGGACATAGGCAGACAATTCCAATTGCACAGATGCAGCCTCCTTGTTCCCGTGGCGACTTCCCCAGGACTAGACAGACTCTATTTGTCCCACAAGAAGAGGGAGACCTTCATCCATGCTTTGCCCTAGAGGGCCCTTGCCTGCGGATATAATGGAAGGTAGGGCACGATGGGATAGCAATGGAAGTTTGGCTCCAGGTAGCAAAATACATTCAGTGGCAACCTGGCAACTGCTGTTTTCTTGCTCAAGGACCAGCGTGTTAAGACCGCTTGAGTCTAACAAGCATCTTTGCAGACATCACTTGTTCATAACCACGTGATGAAGAGGGGTTATGACGTAACAAGGGCGTGGAGGGGCGGGGACGACGGCCCAGGCGCTCTGCCTGCCTTAGGGCACTGACACTGCACAGCCGAAATTTCTGGAAAGGGGGCGGCCATCCAGGCATGTCTTGCGAAGACACTGCTTCTTCCTCATGGCTGTGAAAAGTCTACCTTTTTTTATTTATAGTACGGCTTTGCCATGTGACTTTATTTATAACCCAAATCTCTTAAATATAAATAATTCAGTGGATATTCATGATAAACTTTTTCAATAAAACAACTGTGAAAACTACGTTAATTCACGTAACGTTTTTTATATGCAAGGCCATGTGTTTCAAAGTCACTGTGCCAGATGATTTCATATTCGTAAGTTCTATTTCTATACTCTCAATCCGTATAATAACCCGACAAAATAGGCCTCACTCCATTTTACGAATCAGGACAGTGAGACACCAAGACTCATCACCTCTGTCCAGCATCACACGTCTCGGAAACGCTGGCGTCCCGATGCGCCTCCAGACCCGCCGGAAGCACAGCCTGTGCTTTCCCACCAAACACAAAGCTCACACAAACCGGACAGACGCGCGAGGAGAACCTGTATATTTACCTTTGCAGTCATGACTGCCGCCACCTGCTTGGCTCTCCAATGTTTTAGTGGAAAATGGTGAAGAAACCGGTTTACTCTGAGGACCATCTTTGCCAAATAAACTGGAGTTGCCCGGAGGAAATGAAAACCCAGTCACGGGGCCCGAGTTCAAGGTGGCCAACACAGAACTATCAATTTTCTTGCCGAAACTGAACGAGGCACTTGTTGCTCCTGGGGAGGGGTCCACTTTCTTGTCAGGTCCAGCCTCCATCTTTTCAGACGTCCCCTCAGCTTTGTTACCATGAAACAAAAATGTTGACTCTTGCTGTAACTTCACGGACCCGAACAGGGAGGGGGGCTGAGCTGCCGCTGGCGCGGGCGCTGTGCTGGGCTCGCTCTCGGGGCCGCTGGCACCAGCGCCGCCTTCCTCCTCAATGCCTGCCAAGTACTTCTCGTAGTCTTTAAAGACAGGCGTCAGGTCGCAGAGGGGGTTGGCATTCACGTGCTTCACTATCCAATCCCGGACGGAGCAGTTCAAGGCCGCCAGCTGCTTGTGGTAGGTGTTCCGGCGGGGGGGTGCCCTGGAGCTCAGGCCAGAGGACGAGGGCGGCTGGCTGTCCCCATTAGTTTGGGGATTTGCACTCTTTTTATCGACCAAGGAAGTAGGGCCATTGGCAGCAATGGATGCTACAGGAAATTCAAGTTTTAAGATCTATTTAGAAGTGGATTTGACTAAACCGTCTGGATTTTTATACCACTCTTCGTATTTTCTGCTCTTACTGTAGCCCATTTTTGTGATAGTTCAAGGAGTGTATGCACATCTAATATTTAGGAACTGGCTATCACAAAAATCCAATCAAACTTTATACAAGAACCGTATCTAGTCCATGCTTGCACTAAGAATTTTAAAATAATCTTTTCCTTCAAAAGGATGCCCATTTTACCCAGAACTGTCAAAATACTGTTAGTATAAAACTTAATCTCCAAAGTTGGAGGAATGAATATGTATTAATGGAGTTAAAATGTTAAAAGAAAGTGCTTATTTTAATCACACTGAACATTCTGCCTCATTAAAATGAAACAGTGTACACTTCTAGAATAACGAGCTAAGTACAACTGGACTGGTCAGGACCACTTCCAAGAACCCAAGATTTTAACCTACGACCCCATTCTCTGTCGCCAATCCCAACAGTTCTTGACTAATCCCTCAAAACAAGGTCAGGTAATCAACACATTATATATATATGTATATATTAGCCGGGTAAAATAAGTCTAGATGGGCGGACCCCCCGGTTTCCGGAAGGTGTATGTCACCCCGGACGTCCTTGGTACACACATTAAGGAATGAGGATGGGAAAGCACGTCTTTCCAGAGGGCCCGTTAAAAGCTTCCCCTCCTTTGACCCGCAGGCCCAGCCTCAGGGTCATTCTCATTTCCTAGTTGAAGATTTGGAGGCTCAGAGGTGAAGGAACTCCACCAAGGTCACAGAGCCGGAAACGGGCAGAGCTGAGAACGGAACCTGGGTCTATTTTGGCTCAGAAGTTTATGCTCTCTTCACTTACTCTGTAAACAGCCAACGTCTCCCTAATTGCCATCGCTTTCATTATTACTGCTTTTGCTCATATAGTCCCGGGACCCAGGGTAAGCACAAGAGAAACATCTTTGCAAAGTTATTTTTCATAGATTATCTTCACACAGACGTGACTGGAGGAAGGGGACCCCACTTACCAAAGGTGGCCTTGGTCTCGGTTGCGATGCCTGCACTGGAAAAGGCAGGGGCACTAGTGATGCTGTTTCCATTCGGCAGTCCTTCCAAAGGCCTCACTCCAGCACCAGCACCAAATCCAGAAAACCCTCCAGAAGGTGCCACCAAACCTTTAAAGCCCTTAAAAGCCCCTCCAGTATTGTCAGACTGAAACGTAAAGGAAGAGCGCACATTAGGT
Source organism: Rhinolophus sinicus (assembly GCF_057876585.1). NCBI lineage: Eukaryota > Metazoa > Chordata > Mammalia > Chiroptera > Rhinolophidae > Rhinolophus > Rhinolophus sinicus. The sequence goes on from NC_142501.1 coordinate 5,713,688, forward strand.
AACTCCCTTGCATCACCAGGTAAGCCAGTGAGGGACAGTATTTATTATCTTGGCCAACTAGCACGGAGACTCCTTATGCCATCAGCATTAACGGAAAACTGCCAGCACAAGCAGAAATGGGAAGCGAGGCAGGTTTCATTCACGACAGCTTTGCAAACCATAGCTGCCTTCCTGAAACAGCTGAGAAGGATGGTCCCAACTTACAGTGAAGTATATTTTAAAAAATACATTGAATAAATATTTTTTAAAAGACAGAAAAGGGAAAAAAGACTAATGCAATAAATTCACGTACCTACCACCCAGCCTCAGGATAATAACTAAAAACATTCTCAACACAACTAAACCCCAAATAATATATTTTTCAGGTACCTACTCAAAGACAATTTGCCTAAGGAGGTCGTAGGAACATCAAGTTAGGTTAAATGAAAGTATTTTACCCAGTTACCTATAATTTCCTAAGAAATTCTGTAGCTTTCAACCTGCTTTCAGCCTATAGAACTTTGGAAGCTGACTTGAGTCTCAAATCGAAATTTCCCATTAGTTGAGAAACCCAGAGGCAACATTTTATTCTTTTTTTCGCTGCTTTCTTTAGCAAGGTCTCTCTAGCAGACCGTTCCCCGCAGTTCCCTGCTTTCTTATCTCTAACCCAAAATGCTTTGGAAATATTTGCCATTCCTTAGGAAATTCTAAAGCTGTCCTCTGTCCCTGGGAACTTGTGGAGTTTACAGTGCTTTGCTCAAGTCACGACAATTTCTCTAAGATCTTTTTTTCATTCAAAGTAGTGATTACACCACAGGAGTATCTGCTTCTCAGCCCAAAGATCCGAGGCAAGCTCTAGGAAATATTCTCGAAAATACATCACAGAGAACAATCTTCAGAACAGCCAAGAGAGTGCACAAACCTTAAGTCCCTACATAAGTGAGTGAGAATCATGATCTCACACAAAAACTACTTAAGCTGGAAGTGCTTCATTTTCTAAATGGGCCAGTGAGCCTACACAGTTTTCAAGAAACACAAAAGTTTCAATCACGTCTACAGAATTTCAGATGGTTACTGACCATAGATAAACTTATAGCAACAAAATTAGGCAAATGCAAAATCTTAACTTGCATGAGTTTTAATACATTTAATAAATATAGCTTAGGTTCCGATGCTCTAAGTTTGATTTCTGAAGATTCAAAATCCAAAACACACCAAACTGATAGTTTTTATATATAATATGATTCATGGAAAAACAGCAAAGCTGAATGTGGCTCTTCAGAGTCTTTTTTTGCACGAGATTTAAAAGCCACATGGTACTTACTGCTATTTTGGAAATTACTGAGAGTAAATCAGCTCTAGAACCACTATCATGACAAAAATTCAAGAAGCACTGGTTTAAAATTTAAAAAAAAAAAAAGGAATGAGACATTTAGAAAAATAAGTTTCAAGTTGAATGAGAAGCGATCCATTTGGGCTCCACAGAAACTGAAACGTCCCCACGTCCTCCAATGTCCCTCATTTGTTTTACTTTTCTCCACGGCACTTAGAGAAAAGTAAATACTACACATGCGGCTCTTCCATCACTAGGATGGAAGTTCCATGAGGCAGGGACAGTCTGGCCTTTTTCACCCAGAATGAATCCCCAGTGCCTAGCAGATCTGTTAAATAAGTGAACAAACAAATCCACTAAAAACACATCCTCGACACAACAAACTATGGGAAAAGCTACATTTCACCATTTAAGTGGATGATACATTTCTCTAACACACAAGTTCTGACAGAAACCTGATGCTGAAAGTTATAGCTAAAATTACATGTGGATTTCAAATATCTACGCACATGTCCTTTCCTTTAGTAGCCCAAGGACTCCCCTGCCCCCTTCCCCTGGGCCAAGTTTGGATTGGGGTCTCCACTGTCTCTGCTTCTTCACCTCCATTCACCCAACAGCTGGACCATCCCGCCTTGATATACCTCCCTTGACTTCGCATTCTCATCACGAGGTCCCACTCGCGCCTCTGCTCCCCCACCCATAACGTCAACTTCCTGTATGACTGGGCTCCGTGTAAGAACTCTCAGAGCGGCCCCCATCTCTCACCCCAACTCCTGTTCTGAGCAGCCAACCTGAATACTTAGCGTTCTTCTCAGAACTCCACACCACAGGCCCTTAGTACATTTCCAAACCCAAAGCAATCGTTTCCTCCCTGATTAAGTTGTTCCCCCCCCCACCTCCCACCCCACCCCCACTTCCACCTCCCCCGCTGTCTTCTTTACAAAAGAGCCATCAAACAACGCCTGACTCAACACCTATGTCCAACTAACCACCAGTGTTAAGAATGAAATTACACCAGAGAAGAACCGGAACAATAAAAACAAACTGAGCAGAGCCACCGCAGCGTGCGGTGCGATTGTTCCCAAGCTGCCACCAGGATAAACCAGCTTCTCCTGCCTGACAAGAGTCCAGGTCGCCAGGACAGCACTGGTGCCTGGAAGGTCCTTGAGGGCTGAGGACCGACTGGGGAAGAGTTGTGAAGTGTGGAGCGATCGCTGAATTCTGACCACATGACTTCACGAGTTACAACTCGCCTCTCATCCTTCCAAACTCAGGAACGAAGCATTTGAACGTATGTATTAACTATCGATGCCGAGAAATGCTTCTATTCTAGTTAAAGGCCTTCCCCCACCCACGCCCCGATCCCAGAGAGGAGACTGGACTGAGAATTCCTTCCATCTTCCCTTCTCACTCCTATCTCACTGCCACACACGGCTCCTGCCCTTTGTTTGCTATCCTCCTCTCTCCTCCTCACACTGTCACTCCACTCGCTTTGTCGCTATCCCATTTCAGCAACTGGGTAAGACAAAGATTTCATATTTATTAGTTTTTTCTATCTCCCATGGTCTACACCAAGGATTTTCACAAGGGGAGAAAGCACTTCAATAAGCATTTATTGATCTGACTGCTCCCAGAGGTAGAAATGCTCTGCAACTCAGAAATCAAATTAGTGTTTATACCAGAAGCTGTATGAAAACACTCACTTCAAATCCAACATTTCTACGCTTTGCTTTCTTTATGGCTCTATTCTTCAAGACTTCCTCACTGGCCACTGAGAATGTTCCCACCTGCAGGGGTACACAAATTAAACACAATTACGATAAGGCCAAAAAGGAGCTAAAATGCTGAATGCAAAAGCTAGACCAGGCAAACTTATCTAAAAACCTGCTGGTTTTAAAGTACTATTACTACTCGGAATACAATTACAGAGAGGACATGTTAAAATAAAGTTTATGTCCATTACCTATCTTGAGAAATCCAATGCTGCTAAGACGAATCATGAATCTTCTAGAACCTACATACCCAAGATCTAAATCGTAATCCAGAGCGCATGCACGAGTATTTTGACAAGACTAAGACTATCAAAACTTTGGTGCAAAACTACTCAGCACAGTCTTCAAATATATTCAGAGATATCAATAAAACAGAATAAAAATTCAGTTTTCTTTAAGAAGCAAAATCTATTCTCCCAAAGCTGGAAGGTGCCTTGAAGATCATAGATACTTGGGCGTGGAGCCAGTTCTGAAACCCAGATGCCCAAATCTAGTATCTTACTACTGTCGTTTTGAAAAATAAAATTTATAAACCACACACATACACACACGCATGCGCACACAAATTTTTAAGACGAGCCCTGCCCATTTGCCCATCATCCACAAGACCACTGAGGCACTCGGGACGCTGAGTGGCTGCTGGAAAGCTGCTGCCCCTCCTCAGCACCCTAAATTACCATGTCCACAATTGGGAATTTGCTAAAGACCTTTGGCTTTCCTCCAACCCTTCTTTTACCCTGTAGGACTGGCAGAAAATATTTTCTGTAGAAAGTTCTCACCTATAGTTATTTCAGAAAACCTTAAAGAGATCTCTACATCTATAGTCACACTTGCCTAAATGAAACGTAATGTCCCTCCGTACTCATTCATTAGCATCTCTCCAAATGGGAGTTCTTTCATTCCTGAAATACTTTAAAGTCAAAGCAAATCCTTGTGTGGTAGTCTAAATCTTACTAGGCCAGAATATGTGTTGAGACCCAGAAAATAGTTACCAAAGACTTGGTTACAAAGCATGAAGTCAGTCAGAAATGTTAAAAGCCCTGGCAAAATACTAACATGCTTGTGATTTTGATTTCCCTAAACATTTTAGTCCATATATGTGTAAAGTCCTAGGAAACAGCTCAGAAAGCTCAGGTAAGCCTGGAAACACTTTTGCAGATTCTTTCTTCTTTTATTTGACACTATTCTAGTAACTTGAAAGCCTAACTTGGTTATAGATTTCCTTGGTGAACTAGCCTGGGAGTACCCAACTGCTGATGAGGCAATAGAAATGCAACTGTATTCCACTCTTTGTAAGAGAAAAATGTAAAGATTTCCTCAGGGAAGACCATTTTTACTTTGTTACGAAAGAAACTAGGCCAATCTAAATTCTATTCCTGTTAATGCCATTATCGGGAGGGGGAGGCAGAGGGGAGTCTCAGGTCTCTAAGAATATAGAATAACGCTGGCCTCTGAAGCATTAGCGTAAGGGAGGTGACCTCGATCTTCTGAAATTTAGTTACGGCTATGGCAGCCCAAGCTGCTGTACCACTTTTCAAGTCTGAGTGGCCCTGTGCTAACTCCATGACTAGATCATGCCCTCACCCCTCAGTCTTGCCTGAAACCATGGATGTAGAATGCTGCAAATATACGAAATTCAGGAGGAAGGAGAATATTCAGGGAATGGGCGCTGGCGGAAAGGCACATCCAAACGTAATCAACACTTTCCTATACTAAGTACAGGTCCTAAGAAACCATAGCATTTCCCATTCAGGATGGTCTTAAATAAAAAGACCTTTGAATTTTACCACAAAGTCTTCATGAGGAACCCCAAAGCGAATGTAAATTTAGAAGCACTAGGAAATCACTCCCAGGGAAACTGCTTTTTACCTCTTCTGCTTCGTCTTCTTGATCCCAGTTCCTATCTGTCAATTCCTTCTCGGCAATTCTTTTGGCCATTTTTTCGTACCTAAAAGTAAAAAGGTTAGACGTAAAAAGTTTGCTTTTCTAGACCGAGACATCACTCGTACACTCACTCGAGCATGAAATGAGACAAAAACATTCCTGATACCAGTGGGAAGGGCTTTAATGAGAACTGCAGTTGGGCTCCGTGTGTTTCGAACCCAACAAAGGAGTACGCGAGCAGGCAGCAAGGTCTTCTAGGGACACTGGCACTCTTCCCAAACAACACTAAACCAACTTTATTTGGACAAAATTGATGACATCTCAATCGATTTGTTTAAAATCTGAAATCTTCAGTACTGCTTATATGATCAAGTGCTTAACTTATTCTATGCAAATGACACAATCTTGCTACAGACAAAACACTTTTAATAATTAAAATTATCTTACATATGATCCAACAAAGAAGTTCATTCTCAGGTAAGAATTTTAATAAGGCAACGGTAATACTTTCATAGCGTGGACACTCTTCTTTAGGTTACAGACAGTTGATAGAAATACATTTCCCAAGACTGAACAGTTAATTACCCCAAGTTGTATATTGCTAAGGTAGGACATCATTTGAAAGTTCAAATGTAATTAATATTGATATGTTAACATTCCTTCAAAAATAACCCATGAGCTCAACTCCTCTACCACCACTGCGTTACAGGGAAAGGGGGGCCGGGGGGAGGGCTGACAGTATTATCTCTGCAGTAATATAAGTACCTATCCAAAGAGGGTGCTTGCATCTGTCCCTTAAAACTTGTACTTTGCTTTCTTATCCTAACATCATAGCCTTTTACTATAAAAAACATAAAAACAATCAATGGCGAGCGTGCGCCACTGTGAGTGGATGGCCGACTTCCTCCCTAACTGACCAGTTACATGGATAAAAACCCTCTAATTCCTCTGCCACCCACCTTGCCCAGGAATTTACCCATCAGTTCAGGGCTCCTGAAACCTGCCTAGACGCCTGTCTGATACTTGCTCTGTCCAACTTTCCTTCTACACCACAACCCACCGGAGAAGTTTCTGGAACTTCACAGTCATTAAGATACAAACTTACATTTCACCTACTACTTTTTAGTATCTACAAAATTCAAATGCTGACTTCCAAAGCCCTCCAAAATCTAACCCCTGTAACTACATGGGGGTTTTTCAGCTTTTAATAATATCCTAATAATCTTTGAATCCTCTTTTATACTGTCTCCTCCCAAACATCTGGTCAAGCTTTGCTATTAATCTTTGTAATCCAAACAAAAACAATGTCCTTTTAGACATCATTCCTTACTGAACTTTACTGTTCAGAGGCGGCGTCTTTCTGATGCTTTCTTTTGGCCATTTTCCTGTTCAGTAACTAACACTTCCACCAGAGGGCAGAAGAGGAGAGAAGTTGAAACAGTCATTTTTGCTATCAAGGTTAACTATTAACTGGTAACTTAATAACTTGTTATTAACTGGCAAAAAGGGGTGGAGCTAAAAGGGCAAAACCTGTAATAAAGTAAAAATTTAACCTCTAGCTCATACCCACAACTGAAGAGAGAACTGGCATAGCAAAACACCCTACATTAATGTAGCTGCTCCCAGATTGGACCATATTCATCAGTATCTAACCAGAGCGCAGGGATCTGTTTTGTTTACTGATGGACTCCAAATGCCCAAATCTGCCCCTCTCCGGGCAAGTTCTAGCTGTTGTCCACTCAGTGATCTGGGACACTACATATTTAAGAAAATACCGTTTGGCATCCCAGTTTTCCCATTTTATTGCTGGAAACCTTGGGCAGGTTAATTTTTGTGCCTCAGTTTCTTCATCTGTAGAATGGGGAGGTGTGAAAGTTAAATGAGATAAACAAAAAACTTAGTTTAGAATAGTGCCTGGAACAGAAAAAGGGCTTAATAAATATTAAAGAAACAATTGTTGTTAGAAGCAGAGGCTATAAAATACTGTATTTTCTCCAAAATTTAAAGTTGTAGTGTGAAAAAGAGAATTTACTTAAATTATGAGCTGAGCTTTAAAATATTTTAACAACTCCATATTTTACTTCAAGGCATGACACTTCAGACAATAAATTTTCTTTTTATGAAAGAAGAGGGGAAAAAAATTGCTGTAAGTACTTGGAATAAGCCCTGGCACCTAGACAGTCTTATGTGCTAGCTATTATTATAAGGAACTTAAAAAACGTTTGGGCTTGTGGTTTAAACGGTACCGAGTTATTAAATGATTCCTTGTGACAGCAAATTGAAACTTTTGGTAATTGGAGTAACTTTTATTATTTGTGCCTGTTATACAGAGGGTGCCAAAAAAATGTATACACATTTTAAGAAAGGAAAACTATATTAAAATTGTAATACTTGATGTATACCGATAACAAAAGACGAATACAAGTCTCGTCTGACTTCTGCAATTACAAGAGGTGCTCAAAGGTTACCATCAGCCTCCGGACACTTCTGATTACGGAGAACTACTGCTCGAGCAACGCTGACCAAAGTGTCCACTTAGACACATTTTTTTGGCATCCCAAGTAGTTTTGTGGTCTCTGCCACTTGGTGCTGCCCAGCTCCAGGGGTTGAACTTCAGTAGACGTTAGTTTACCCTAAGATGAAAACAGATTTGACCCGTACTTGATAGTGAAGTGTCCCGAGGAAAAAGAGAACAAGGGGACGGACCCCGAGACTGAAACGCCAGGGGAAAAGAAATCGCTTCTTAAAAGAACAGAGTAATGGGGTGATCGGTGGCCTGGGGTTGCGGTAAGAAAGTGAAGCCAGGCCAAAGCAGTGGCGGGAAGGAGAAGAGCGGTGAGACGGCCAAGGGGAAGGAAGTACCGAGAGGAACCGCTAGGAAGTAAAGCAGAAGGCCACGGTTAGTCGCTCCGGCCTCCCGCCTCCACCGGGGCCGCAGGGGCTCGGCACCCGGCGAGCCTGAGCCAGGGCCGCAGCCCCACAGGTCAGCGCCGAGCCGGGCTTCATAAACAGCGCCGGCTGCGTGGCGGCTGTCACCCCGCCCCGCCCTCCCGGGATCCCCCAACCGTCCCGCGTACCCCGCCCGGCGCCCGCGCCCCAGGCCCGGGCTCTTCCTTCTGGCTCTTCCTTCCCAGACTCCTCTTTCCGGGCCCGGGGCCCGGACCCTGATCCGCCTCCGCCTCCCCAGGCCAGGGCTCCGCACCCGGCTCCTCTTTCACAGGGTCCATTCCAGGCCCGAGTCCCGTGCCCGGACCCCGGCGCCCCCTCCCCAGGCCCGAGCCCCACGCCCCAGCTCCCCCTTCCCAGGGCCCCCTTTCCAGGCCGGGTCCCGTGCCCGGACCCCGGTTTCCTCCCCCCAGGCCCGGGCCCTACACCCGCTGCCGTCCGGTCGTCCCGACACCCGGGCTCCGGCGCGCGGCCCCATCCCCGCCCACGCTGCCCACCCGCGTCTCACCTCCCGGGCAGCCGCCGCAGGACTCGCTGGGCTGTGGGCGCGGCGAAGCGTGGGTGCGCGGCGATGAGCAGGTGCCAGGACGAGGCCGCGTCGCTCGCGTCTAAAGCGGCGGCGGGTCGCCGGCTGAGCGCGCCCGGCCGCTTCCGGAGCGCCGCGCTTCTCGAAGGACTCGGTGACCAGTAAGCCCAGAGTCCCAAACAGCATGTCCCCTGGGGGCCTGGGCTCTCTGTGTTCGGCAGTGAGGAGAAGAAGTGTCCGCTCAACCGGAGACTGCCGGCGGAACAGCACCGAACACACTCCAGGCCGCCATTTTGTAACTCGAATCTAACCCTCAAACCCAATTCGAAAAAAAGGGAGGAAAGAAACGCCCGCGTCCGCCTACTGCGCAGGCGCGCCGGAGGCTTAGTCAGCAGCCCCGCCCTCCGCAGGCCGAGGGGCGCCACGCAGCGCATGCGCCTCGCTACTTGGCAACCGTCGCCGGGAGGAGCGGCCCTGTCTCGCGCCTGCGCGCGCCGGCCGCAGTTTACGCGCGTTGGTCACGTGTGGGCTGCCGTTCGCGTTTGAGGCGTTCGCGCGCGGGTCGCCGCTGCGGGGCTGACGCGCGGGGGTTTGCGAAGCGCTCCGGCGGGTAAGGTCAGTCCGCGAGCTCGGCGCAGGCTCGCGGTGTTCCGTGGGGGTGCTGCGGGGCTGAGCAGGGACAGGCCGAGGGCCGGAACACGTGAGTGACAGGGGAAGCGTCACGTCGGGAGCGCGGTGCCGCCGTCGTGTCCTCGAGAGCCCTGCCCCCTGCGCCCGCCGCACACCTGGCTGCTGCGCGGTCGGAAGGCCCGGGATTGCGGAGCCAGGAGGGGTGCTCTCGGTGGAGGAGGACAGAAAACGGACCCAGCCGCCTTCCAGCTTGGATTTGTTTTCCATGGTGACACCTTGGAGGCGAAATAACTTGCCCGAAATGGCGCAACTGTTTAGGGTCGGCGACGGTGAAGTCTGCAAACACGTTTTTACGCTGCGGAGCTACTGCGTGTGTCCAGCGTCAGGATGTGTGTTCTTGTGCTTTTATTTCGTGTCTTGCAGTGCGGCGTTTCACTCAGCAGGTTAAACTGTATGAAGCAACTCAGTTTGGTCCAACTCTCCGTGCCTGACGGCCGAGAATATTAATCATCAGACACTATGGGAATTAGACCCACGTATTAACCAATGGAAAACTCGCTAAAGGAAAGGAACATGCTTAATTCTTGGAGCCCTGCTTCTTAGCATTTGGCTGAAGGGTGTGTATGGATCTGCTTGAAAATGCAAAGAAAGTGTGTGCATACGTGCGTATAGAAAACCAGTTCGCACATAATTTCAGGGTGTTTATGAACCCTCCCTAAAATCCTGTCCGTAGACCCCGGTGCTAAGGACTCCTTATCAACAAACTAGATTGACTGTGTGAGGGTTTAAAAAAGGATGGCCCCCTGCTCTGGACATTTAAAGTCAGATTTATTCCCTGCCATATGTTTAATTCCCCTAAGACAAGAAATCCAAAATATAGATGTTGCCAGATGTTTCTTTTTCTGAGACGGATGTGAAAAGAAATACCCAGCCAGGGAGCTGTATTAGGTGCTGTGTGTCTTTCACACCGTTGGTGATTGGATGGAATATTGTGAACCGTTCGCACAACTAGTCAGAGAATATTGACCAGTGGTGTATTGCAAAAAGAGAGGTCTCCAGCGGCATGCTCGTCAGTGTTTCTGTTTTCATCAGCAAAAAGAGAACGTAGAACAGACCCTTGGGGATGATACGCAGCTGGCCAAAGCTGTCCCGTTGGTTAGTGGCAGAGCTGAGGCCGGGTCTCAGTCCAGCCCAGCACCTCTTCCAGTTACCCTTTCAACGTTGAAGGCCCACAGCTGGGGACTGCACAGATTTTTGGTGCTGAGCTGCAAGTGGCCCTGTGTCCCTTCCAGCTGTGTTGGGTCAGCCTTTCCATACTCCACCAGTGACGACTCTAAATCCTCACCACTTAAACCTTTCTGGCCGTCTTTCAACCCCATTCCGCCTCCCAACCCCCAGCGTCACCATCCTTAGTACATAATACTCAACTACCCAATGAACGAAGCCTTCTTTTTCTTCAAGGGAGAAACATTATCCCAGATGTTTCTGAGTTCTCCTCTGACTAATAGTTTGCGAATCTTTGTATTTGGTTCTGTCTGTGTGAAGCTCGTTCATCCCAAACTGTTTTCTTGTTCTCCATTCTCCAAATACCATGTCTATGTGCTGTAATGTTAATTATTAACTATCCTTCACCCACCAGTGTAAAAGAAGTCTGGGTTTTCTGTTTCGGCTTTTTATCCAGTCCCAGAAATCCCACCCCTCCCTTTGCTTTCTCCCGCCCCCTTAATCTACCACCTATGGGTTTCATGTAATCTTTGAGTCTCCTTTTATTCTAATTAATAAAATAAGCTGCAGAACTGCCATTCTCCAATGGAGCATTTTTCCAATCCGTTGAGATTCTGCTTCCCAGCAATTGTCCTCAGTTTGGCTCAAATAAACTCACAGAAATTCTCTAGAGGTTTGGACGTTTCGTCGACAATATGTAGGATGTTTCCATATAAGGGACACAGCTTAGGTTGTGACAGACTTTGTTATATTCACGTTTCTTATGTAGAAATGTGGCTAGTTAAAATCACAACTTTTATTCTTGTAGTAATACAGTATCTTGTAAAGCTAAGCAAAATAACAAATTTACTTCTTAATTACATATTGTAGCATGAGGTAATTGATGCCTTTCTGATGCAAATAAAAAAGATTTATGCACATAATAGCACTTTAGCTGACTCGCACATGACCCGGTGGATTTCAGTGCTTCCTAAAGTGACAGCTTTAAACAGGCTATAACTCAGAAGAATGAAGGCAGTTTGCATGCAGACCTCTACCTCCCTTGAATTTGACTACTGCCATTTGGTGAGGCCCTTTGTCCCTCATTATATGAAATAGTTCCCCAAAGATAATAGCCGTTTTTTTCCTGAAATCTGCCTCCAAAACTCCCTTTCAATTTGCTTAACCCCTGAGGATTTTTATGTTTGCCAGCCTGGGTCATTTTCATGTTTATGTTCAGTGAATAGATATCCAGACATACTGGTTTACCTACTTTATCTAGTTCAAGACAAGTTCGTGGTGATGTAATCTTGCATTCCTTTCTGCCACTGGAGTTCTGTGGCAGAAATCAGTATCATCTTTGCCACTGTGATCAAGTCATAAATGTCTCAGATAATTCAAGCCTGGTTTACCCTAGTAAAGAAAATTGCAAGATAAAAATTGTTGAATTCTAGCTGAGTTCTAGCTGAAGCTTGAATCTTGAGATTAGAATCATTCTCTACTTGGATTTACCAGAAAACATCCAATAATAGGAAACCTACAGGACCACACTATGCTCCTAGTTTAAGGAATTGAAACAGGAAGTGTTCTGTCATCAGCCCAGCGGAGGGGCTGCAGGCCTGGAGTGGCACTGCTGATGTTCCCAGCTAATGAGCTTGGCACCTCTTTTGTGTCTGGAGTGACCTCTTTGAATCAGAAATGAAGTTTTCTCTGTGTTTTGGGTCATTTGTTGACCAATGTCTGTGCCCTATCCTAGAGTATCTTTTACCTAAAGAAAAGGAAAAAAGGTTAGGACAAATGGGCAGGTAGCATGCAGTGCCGAGAAGAATGTCATGTATTACCACTTTTCTCTTCCCAGTCTTCAGTTCTCCATGAATCTGACTTTGAATACTGATCAAAGGACCTCCACAGTCAAGAGAAGTTACATACTAAGGCAATGGAATGAAGAATTTGGGATCATTATTACCAGAATTCCATGGATTTCTTCAATAGTTGTGCCACAGAAATTTGAGAGTTCTTGGAAGATTCACATTTCCCAGACCTGGTCTGAGAGATGGAAGTCCCGCAATGATGCACGTACCACAGGCGCCCACCGAGAGCCTTGTTTCCTCCCAGGATTCTTGCCTAAGCTCGAACCTAGAAGAAAATCTTCCTCCACTAGTTGTTGGGGAGCCAAAGCTTATCCAAACTGAGTGAGGGAAGGGAGCAGACTGAACTAGGGTAATGCAGTGATCAGGACCGTGAGCTTTCGAGTTCATTGCCCTGAGTTTGATTCTTGACTGTGCCGCTTACCAGAGGGGCCTTGGACACGCTGTTCACCTCTTTGAGCTCAGTTTCCTCATCTGTAAGCTGAGGATTCAGTGAGAACATTGATGTAAAGCGCACAGTAAATGCCCATCATGATTAAGACAATCGCTCTGTTTCCAAGTTCCTTGGAGCTCCACCCCCAACACTACGCAAAGTTGTTAATTATTTTTTCCCTAACAGGATTCTTTTAAAGATTTTATTTGTTTTAAAAGCTTTATTTATGAAATTATAGTTCAGTTTCCCTTTACTAATTAAAAACGTAACTGACATTCAGAGGTTTTTACCTCTATAACAACTCATATAATTGTGGTGAGTTCTTATAATTCTCGCCGGGAGTGAGAAACCGTGCTGTTATAGCTGGAGCAGTTTTATCATGAGTTACATTTGTGATTTCCAGGAGGCTTTTTAAAACGTCGCCAGAGGCCAGGGACTCCCTGTTCTTCATCATAGATTCTAGATTAGATCTTTCTCATCTCATCGCATTTGGCTTCATAACAAAAGATTAATTACTAAACTGGAATTCAGCTGTATTCTCTCGAGACTGAACAATGACTGATTTTGTCCTAGAGACTCCAATCCGTTGGTCACTCTGAATATTTCACAACTTGTATAGTAGTTTTCGTATGTCAGGCTTCAGTGCAAAAGGATTAAAACTAATGGATACATTTCCTAGAGCTGTTAATTTATTTTCCTTTGAGGGTTTACAGCCACTAAAAAGGTAATACGTAATATGTTTTTAAATTGTTCAAGATACTATAAATTATATAAAGTAGCATATTATATCTTTTTCTGGGAACAAAATTAACTGGTAAGAATGAAATAATAGATAAAACTGTCAAGAGACATCATGGGCAAATATTGTAAGTTCCAAGGAGGAAGAACTTACCACAAACAGAGGTGATCAGGAAGTAAGTATTCACCACATTGGGGCTAAAAGACCTCCCAGGATGAATGGCTTTTGTGTAAATGCAGAGGAAGGGTGGGAGGGGGCGATGGGACGGTGTGAACAGAGGACATAGAGATACGAAGTCATTAAGGTGTCTGGGTCTTGGAGAAGAAGGTGTAGAGACTACATGAAAGCAAATTGACCATGTCCGTGAAGAGATCCAGCTTGTTCATCCTGCCGCTCCCCTCAATGTCTAAAGCCTTTGGAGCGTGGCGCTTGTCTCCTTGGTTGCTCCTACCTACAAGTGTGTCCCAGTTTCCGAGGGCTGCGGAGTGCCCGTGCTTTTTAGATGCTGTTGAGTCTAGTGACTGGTGTTTCTTTAAGGGCTCGGGATTAATGTGATGGGAACTCGGTATTTGTGAGATTGGCCCTAAACCAGCCCACAGTCTTCCTGTGCCTGCCTCTCGCTTCCCCGTGGTGACCTGCTTGCTGCTTTACCCTGTGGTCCTTCATTGGCTTTCTTCTGTGTCTGGCCCTCTCTTATTCTTAGCCTTCTCTCTGCCTGTCCATCCCTTTCCGGCCACCTCAGTACCCCCTGCCACATAGCTTTGTCTCCAGGGTTGTAACTTTAATGGACCCTTTTGGCAAGGAAAAGGAGGGAAGTAGAAGGTGGGTACACATTTAGCAATGTGCAGATACCCGTGATGATGTGATTGATTGCCATCTGATCTTAGGTTGTATTAATAATACTTAGAGCAAGGGAGGCGGTCTCTTCCTACTGTGACCAGTTGAGACCACACTTGGAGCACGAGGAGAGGCAGCACAGAGGTAGAAATTGGGATACAGGGCTCGAGGCAAGCTGCCTGCATTTCACTTCCTAGCTTTGTGACCTTGAGCAAGATGAGACTTCTCTGTTGAGTTGGGGGCCTGCAGCTGGTGTATTACACTTATATGCAGATTACGACCTGATGAATGAGGGGCACAAGCTCCCTCAGCATCTGAGCTCCCGCTTTGGGGAAGTGAAAAACCTGGGCTGCTTCTGATTGAAGGCACAGTTTCAATACAGCCACACAGGGCAAGTAAAGTCACATGTTTATTACTCTAGATCCCAGAAATGGGGGTGGGGGTGCAGTGAGCCCGGGGAAGGGCAGCCCGCCCTCAGCTCTCTAGCGAGCAGGAGATAGAGAGCAGGGTCGCAGGTACTTAGTACTTAGAAGGTGGTCGGGCGGAGGTCACTAACTTTTCCTTGGCTCAGCTCTAGTGGTTATTTTAAAAGGCGCCCCAGGAAAAGCAAAGTGGGAACCAGGGACGGGAATGCTAAGCTCAGGTCCGTATCCAAACATCTGGGCTCTGGGTGTGAGCGGGGTTGTCACACCGTGAAATGCCTGGGCAGTGACTCATACAGGTTTTCTCATGTCATCTGTGTCTTTCCTCATCTGCAAAATGGAAAATAGTAATAGTGACCTGTCTAAAGGGTTGTTGAAGATTAAATGGAAGTGCTTAGAATGGAGCCTGGCAGCTAAGTACCCAATAAAATGTGGTTTTTGTAATTAGCTCCGAGAAACACAAAATGCAACAGATTTCAGGGATGTGACTATATAGGGACAAGGGACAAGCCTTGTCACCTAAGTGCAGGCCAAAGGAATCAGTGGTATTAAGACTGGAAAAGGACACCCAGAGGATATAACAGTGTTTTTACACATTTGGAGAAATCCCGTGTGGTGTTTATCTGTTACATTCTGTATGGCTCAGAAGTAGGACTCTGTAGTAGTCCTGGAAGAAATGAGGAAGGCAATGGGATAGAGTTGAGAGAATAGAGTTTCGTAATCAGAGAGACCAGCGTTTGAATTCCAGTTTTGTCACTTGGTAGCTGTGTTTCCTTGGGGGTTTACTCAGAATTTTTGAACCCCAGCTCACAGATCTGTAAAATGGAAATAATAATGACTTCTGATACTTTAATTGGAAGAGGTGATGGGATGGCTGCCAGATGGGAGGAGGGTTGAGAGGACGAGAGGACGGGTGAAAAAGGTGAAGGGATTAAGAAGTACAAATTGCCAGGTATAGAAACAGCCATGGGATGTACAGCACAGCATAAGGAATATAGTCAGTAACATTGTAGTAACTCTGTGTGGTGTCAGGTGGGGACTAGACTTACGGAGACGATCACTTCGTAAATTATGTAAATACCTAACCACTATGCTGTGCACCTGAAACATATAATACTGAATGTCACCTGTGATTGAAAATAAAATCAAATTAAATAAAAAGAGATGACGGGACTGGTTCATGAAAAGGCAGAAGGGTACCAATACATTAATTTATTGTCCAAGATCTGGCCCTTAGCTGTGCAGGTCTGAACTGTTGTTAACTTACCCAGAGAGGGTTTGGGTGACAGACCCCCCAGTATCTCTCTCAGGGTTGTAGTAGGTTGAGTAGTGGCCCCCAAAAGGTAAAGCCACGTCCTGATCTCTGGGACCTCTGACTGTGACCTTGTTTGGAAAAACAAGGCCTTGGCAGATGGGATGCAGGACGTGAGGTGAGATGCTCCTGGGTTCCCCGGGTGGGCTCAGAATGCGGGGCCAGGCTTTATTGGAGGAGGAGGGTGAGGGTGTCGCAGCCACAAGCCCAGGAACGCCTGGAGTTCCCGGAGACGGGAGGAGGGGGGGTGGTTTTCAGTGTTGGGTTCTCTGCTCTCTGGGGGTCTTAAAATGTGCTAATAGGTTTAGTACAGTTTAACACAATTAGGGACATTGCGAAGGATGCAAAATGAACAAGACATGGTTCCTATTTAGGGGATTCAGAATCCAGAAGGGGATACAGTCACGTGTGCTTAGTGCTGATAGACGTGCTCAGGGCGTCTGTGTGGAGGAGCGTGCTCTCCAGCGAAGGTTACACTTCACAGAGTGGATCAACAGTCGCCCGACAGCGAGGCTTCAGAGTTTATTTAAAGGGTATCTTTTTCTCTTGGTTGGGATTTTGTCAACTTAGTGTATGAATTCTCTGTTGCCTGCTGATCAGATTTGACTTACGTATTGTCTTTGATGTTTAACAATGAGGAACTTAGGAGTTAATAAGTGTAGTTTGGCAGGTGAAATCTTTTACAACCTGGGAGTCCATTGGGGAAAGTGCCTTAATAGCAAAAAAAGACCCACTTCCCCAGTGGGCAGTGTCTTAAGCTTCCCTGTACATGTAATAGTTGTTTGTTGTGGTCCGAGCTCCCAAAGTGCATATGTTGAAGTCCTAACCCCACAACTCAGCAAGCAAGTGGTCACATTTGGAAATAGGGCTGATAAAGACACAATTAAATTCAGATGAGGTCATCAGGGTGGGCCCCAGTGCAGTCTGAACGACGCCTTCATAAGAGGCAATCTGAACACAGGTGCACACGCAGAGGGGAAGTTGTGTGGAAATAGCCGTCTCCGAGCCAGAGAGGCCTCAGGAGAAAGCATCCCGCCGACACCTTGATTGCGGATTTCCATCACGCAGAAGTGTGAGAACATAGGTTTCTGTTGTTTAAGCTGTCCAGTCTGCAGCATCTTGCTGTGGCAGCCCTCGTGACAGTACATTGTAAATCAGGATTTCTCACACTGAAATGTAGCTTCCTTGGTATTGGCAGTCAGGGACCCTCCCATGCCCCCGTCCCCCTTCGCAGCCTCCTCTGTAGTGCTCCTTGCCACGCCCTCGATGCTCCAGCCTCTCAGTGCTCACCACATACATCTGCCATCGTAGGTCGCGCGGTCCTTGCAGGCAGGGTCGTCTCTCCTGGATGGCCATCTCTGCTGTTGGGCCTCTGGAAACCTTGTTCAGATGTGTGCTCAGCGGACCGTTTCCGAGCTCCCAGGCGGAGTTAGAAGCACTCACCACCTTGTTTTCAGGAGACGGCTCTTCTCCCCAGACCGAGCGCTGCGAAGCACAGGGCCTTTTCTGATTCCTCTTCCTCTCACGGCGAACGTGGGGTAGTAGCCTGCTCAGGCTGCCAGCACCGTGGGCGGGCTGGGCGGCTTCAACAACAGACACTACCTGTCTCAGTCCCAGAGGCTGGGCGTCCAAGATCAAGCTGTAGCAGGGTCGGCTCCTCGTGACAGGTCTCCATCCAAGTAGATGGATCTCGGCCACCATCTCGCTAAGTCCCCTCCTTGGTGTGCGATGTGCCCTGAGGGAGAGAGCAGGAGAAACAGGAAAAGACGTCTCTCTGGGGTCTCTTCTGATAGGGCACTAATCCTATCAGATCAGGGCCCCACCCTTCGGATCTCAGTTAACCTTAATTCCTAATGGGAATGACTTCCTTCTCGGCCCTAGTTCCATATTCAGTCAGTGCACGTTAGGGCTGCAACATGCGGATCTGGGGCTGGGGCACAGTTCAGTCCGTAGCATGTGGTCCATCAGGCCTTCAGTCGACTTGGGAGAAAAAGTCCTAGAGGGTTGATAGGAACGCCAGTCTCTTTCTAGACAGGAACTGTAGACAAATAATTCCATTTGAATAAAGAGAATATTTTAAATAAAAAGATGTAGAATATTGAAAGCCATGAACTGGGATTCTGTATCTGCATAATTCTATGTGCAGCAGATTTGCACTGAGCTGTATTAGGCAAGCGTGCTGTAATCACTGTCACTGGAATCTTCTCCCGAAGAACATGCTGCATTTCAGGTATCCATAATGGCAGTAAGCCCCCGATCTGGGATTTAGCTCAGCTATTTCCATAATTGTTTTGCACTTTAGTCTCATTTTTTTTTTTTTTTTTTTGGCCAGAAAAACTCACATTTGGCATAGACTGCCAAATGCAAAATAAATTTTAATATTTACAATTAGATAAACTTCACATTAAAAAAAATTTCCGGATGTTATAAACACAGAGACTAAAGGTGGCTAAGCTACTGGGTATAGTTCCACATTATGGAGACTAACGAAATTCTGATTTAGCATTTCACCTTTGAGGGTAAAAAAAAAACCACTACGGTAAAAAGAGTAATGTAGAAATGAGCAGTTAAGAAGCTAAAATCTGGGGCCGCCCCGGTGGCTCAGGCAGTTGGAGCTCCATGCTCCTAACTCCGAAGGCTGCTGGTTCAATTCCCACATGGGCCAGTGGGCTCTCAACCACAAGGTTGCCAGTTCAATCCCTCAAGTCCCGCACGGGATGGTGGGCTCTGCCCCCTGCAACTAAGATTGAACACGGCACCTTGAGCTGAGCTGCCGCTGAGCTCCCGGATGGCTCAGTTGGTTGGAGCACATCCTCTCAACCACAAAGTTGTCGGTTCGACTCCCGCAAGGGATGGTGGGCTATGCCCCCTGCAACTAGCAACAGCAACTGGACCTGGAGCTGAGCTGTGCCCTCCACAACTAAGACTGAAAGAACAACAACTTGAAGCTGAACAGCACCCTCCACAACTGAGATTGAAAGAACAACAACTTGACTTGGAAAAAAGGCCTGGAAGTACACACTGTTCCCCAATAAAGTCCTGTTCCCCTTCCCCAATAAAAAAATCTTTAAAAAATAAATAAATAAATAAATAAATTGCACTGAAAGAAGAAAAAAGAAGCTAAAATCTAGGTATGATACATAAAGCCATGTACTGAGAATTTAGAGAACTTAACAGTGAGGTAAGTTAGGTTGCAGTCTACACAGATTTTATTTAGATTCTAGTTGGAGATAAATTCCTGATGGCTGTATAATTTGGTGATTATGATTTTCAGATGAAATGTGATGCAGAGTTTGAGGATATTGGAGATACGGTATGTGATTTTCACAAGAAAACTGAAGAGGGCATTGGGGCTTTCTGTGCTGGTTTTTATCTATAACTCAGTCATCAGCTTCATCTATGGTGCCAGATGGTGAGATCTATTGAACGGTAACTCTTGACTGGAGAAAGTGAAGATGATCAGTGTGCATTATAAAACATGAACCCTGACATTGCACCCGAGAAGCTACTTGTAGAACAATATTGATCTCCAACAGCTCACGTGTTCTCTGAGCTCCAGAGAAAGTCTCAGATGCGGGCGCTCTGCTGGGATGATGGCCTGGTACTTCCGAATTTCAGCTCTTCTGCTGCATGGAGTTTTCATCACATTCATTCTCCACTTCCACCCCACCCCGCAGGTTTGAGGTTTTACTCTGTTTCCACATTTATCATCCATTTTTGCTTACCTGAAATTAATCAATACCTCTCTATCCTAGTCCCGACTAACACCAAGACCTTAAAGTGGTTTAGTCCAACCCCGTCCAGGCTTCAATGTCATTACTGTCCGTTCCTTTACTCCAGCCTCGTGAGTATACTCTTCAGATTAGCTGTGGTTGCTAAACACTCAGGGCAAATTTCAATTTACCACATATTACCAATTACTTTGTTCATCAGGTTTTATATATATATATATATATATATATATATATATATATATATATATATATGAGAGAGAACAAACAAAACTACAGTGAAAAGGGTAATGGAGAAATGAGCAGATAAGAAGCTAAAATCTAAGTATGATACCTAAAGCCATGTACTGAGAATTAGAGAACTTAATAGTGAGGTGAGGTAATATATATATTTCTCTCTTTCAAAAATGTTTTCTTTCTGAAATAAGCCCTGTAGTATTTCTTTCAGTGAAAAATCTCTGTGAAAATATTTAGTCTCTTAAGGAAAAAACCCTCTCCCTCACTGTTATATTGACATTTAGCTGGGAAGGAAATTCTAGGTGGACAATTTATTTTCTCTCAGCAGAAAAATCGCACCACACCCCTTTATAGAGAGATCACGGCGCCACGGCCCGTTAGGGGAGGAACTGAGGCTCAAGTGTAGGTCCACGTGGCACCAGAGCTGCTGTTAGCAGACCCTTGTGTTTGGACTCACCAAGTAACCTACCATTTGGACACCAGCCAAGTCCACAGTGTGTCTGCATCATGACAACACACAAGCACATCCTCACAGGCCGTATTCAGGCCAGCTCAGCAGGCATCGTATTGCCAAGTTCCCGTATGCTGAGCAACACGGGGGACACAAAAGGATCTTGTCCTTCATTGGAGACGTGCACAATCCTGTCAGGGAGGTGGGCTGTAGCAGCAGCACGGGTCCCTTACACGGCAGCATCCTGGCCTGTGTTCTAGGTCTCTGCACATAGAAAACGTGGCAGGCTCTCCCTGAGCCACGAATGTGCTCATATATTGATTGCCCTCAGTAGTACAGATGCAAACCCCTATCCTGGTTAGGGAGCCCCCAGAAGCAAGTCTGAGAGAAGGGTGTGCCTGCACCTAGTTTATGTCCAGAAGCCAGTGATTCCAGAGACTGGGAGAGGGTTACCGGAAAGGAGGAAAGCCAATATGAGGATGCCTGCTCACGTTGGTCACTGGGCTCTGTATTACTCAGGGTTCTCTGTAGAAGCAGAGCCAAGGGTTTATTATAAGGGATCGGCTCATGCATTACGCAGTCTGAGAAGTCCACGTGTGCAGGGTGGGCCAGCAGGCTCGCGACCAGGAGAGCCGTGCTTCCCGGGAAGTCTGGAGGCCGTCTAATGGAGAACTTGCTCGGGGAGATCAGTCCTTGTTCTCTTCAGGTCTTCAACTGGTTGGATGAGGCCCACCCATGTATGGAGGGCGCTCTGCTTTACCGGAGTTCACCGTTTTCATGTTAATCTCATCCCCAAACACCCTCCAAGTCGACACATGAAATTAACCATCAGACTCAATCCCCTGGGACCTCCTAGCGCGCATGTGTGTGTGTGTGTGTGTGTGTGTGTGTGTGTGTGTGTAGAACGTGCCTGAGATGGTGCCACCTGGGACAGAGGAAGCCGGTGTCCACTGGTGCCATGTTCCCAGGCCAAGGCTGTCCTGTGGGATGTTAGGTCACTGCCCAGGTGTGGGTGTGTGAATGCTGGGCACGTTCCTCCAGGTGTCCCACGCTGCAGTGCCAGGTGCCTCTGGATATACCGCAGGATGGGGTCGCCACACACCGGCTGGAGTGAGAGGTGGGATGAGAGGGCATTAGACCACACGAGACGCCTAGTTCCTTCTAAGTACTTGATTTTTCCTCAGTGAGCGCTCTACTTCATTTCCTACTAGAGAATTTGAGAGTTACTGTTTGTTTTCCACTCGCGGTAGGAAAAATAACTTTGTTTTTGTTACTCTCCAGCAATCACCAATGTCTCCTCTGTCCTAATGAGCCTTCCCTGTCCATTGTGGTCACTGCGTCCATCTTTCTATCCTGCAGCCCTGATGCTCGCACGCCGCCCCGACTGCTGCACTCTCCCAACTGCCATGAAGCCTTTGAGGGGAAGGACCCGCCCTATGGTTCCTGCGGCCCAGTTCCTCTGTTCCTACTAATTGCTTGATGTGGCAGGAACAAATTGAACAGGCTTTTCTTTCCGACTCTACCAGTATTTTAGCACCGTCGGCTTCCTTCTCACCGCACTTAAAACTCTGGTTATGCCTTACCCCAGTCCCTAAACCCCTTCGCCCCATTTTCTTGTGCATAAATGAGAGAAATGTTACCTACTCAAAGATTTGTGCTAGATTAAATGACGTGGTGGATAGGAAAGCATTTGTTAATTGCAAAGAAGTACAGCTGCAAGCTGATTGTTACTGGGGCAGAACTTGCTGGTTGGCCACCAAAATCTCTCCCCGTCTAACACAGGCATAGACGTGCCATTGGGCTCGGCGAGAGATGACACTTCCCATCTCCTCTGTAGCTGGTGTGGCCAAGTGCAAGGATGTGTGCAGAGACGACGGTGCAACTGCCACGTGGGTCATCTCCGACAGACCATGAGCCCGAGCCCCGGAATGGCCCTCCATCTGGCTTGCGAGATGGAAGCTGAATGTGCCCGCCATCCAGCTTTGACCCTGGGAGGAAGGCAGTGCTTGAGGGGCCAGCACAGCCACAATATGGAAAGGGACCTGGTCACATCCTGGATCTGGGGACTGTTCATGGTGGAGAAACTTCCTTTACACCCCTGTATTGTAGCATCTCTGTTGCAGCAGCCTGGGCTTTGTCCTGTTATGAGTACAGTGGGAACAGGGACCTCGTCTAATTCCTCCTCTACCTCTGACACTAGACTCATGGTGGACAAGAGTCATTGGCCTTGTTCCTCCCTCAGTGAGAACGTTAGGCTGGAGGGGGCAGGAGAAATTGAGGACTGTATTAGACCAGGTTCGTGAAGGACTCTCCTTGCTTTTCCTGCATCTGTGTAGAGTAAGTCTAGACAAAAACATTCAGCTCATATCAAACCATCTGCTTTGTGAGGCCGTGGGCAGAGAAGGTGGAGCTGATATAATGAAATCCTTGCTTTTGTGACAGCGTTTATTAACCAGAGTCTACCTGGAAGTTGAAGTCCAGGAAATTTTCCTAGAGTAGAAAAAGCCCAATGCACTTGAAAAAGTCAGAGCAAAGCTCAAATTCCAACGTTATTACTTAGCAGTGCAATTATTTAATCTTCCTGAGTCCCTCCCTTATTATTATTTTTTTCATCTATTAAATGAGGACACCACTGTCTGCCTCCAAGGGTTGCTGGGGAAATCACGTTTCATTGAGACAAAAGGGCCTAGCATATTCCTGGGCATTTGATATGCTCTTCACTGATACTAATTTTGTTCTTTGCTCAGAAAAGTTGGGGGAAGCCTTTCTGTTTGAATTATTTTATATCCCACCTTCTCAAAAATATGTGAGGCTCCCTCTAAAATGTATGTGATTTATAAATAAAGTTACAAAATGCTTTCACATTCCCTTAGGGCACATTATTTTCTAATTGTGAGGGGTGTGTGTGTGTGTGTGTGTGTGTGTGGATTGAATCCATCCTGAAAGAGGAGACGCTGAAAAGCAGCAGTCCTTCGGCTATGAAAGCTCACTGACATGGTGGGAGGGGAGGGAGAAACGGGAAGGCACCAGGCCCCTTTCAAGGCCGGCCAATGAAAGCTGGCTTGGAAAAGCCACAGTCAACGTTGAGTGAGACTAGAAGCTTGTAGGCCCCGGGAGGTCGGCCAAGATGTGGGTGTTACAATCACATTTCCAAGTCTGTGTCTAAAGCGATAAGGCAGGTAATTTCTCAGGCCATGCAGGTTCCTGGGGACTCCAGGTGGGGGGTAGATACTTTGTGTTTCCCTCTCCCCTGTCTCCCTTTCCCCTGCTCGCTGCTCTCCAGTCTCTCTCTCACACATGTAGACATGCATTTGTATTCAAAGCAAGGTTCAATTCAGTCATTCATCAGTATGCATTAAGTGTGTCAGGTTCAATTCACAAGGAGCCGTGAAGACCATAGTAGGTATTTTAATGGGCCACACAAGTGCCCAGTAACCTCCAAAGAGCAGGGTTACCGTGTGCTACTGGATTGGAAGTGCAGGGGCCCACCTCCCGCCATAATTCGAACTCACTCGCTTCCCCCATCACAGACAGAGAGGCAGCCCCCCCGCAGGCTGGCCTGATTTGTTCACAGGGAGAACATTGGTCTCAGGGAGCAAGGAATTAGCTTTGCCTGGTAAACGAGGCCATGTCCTCTGGCTCTTGCTGGTCCCGCCAATTAGAGGAGGGAACACTGAGTCATAGGGTTGGGGGTGGGCAGTGTTCAGTGCCTTGCTCCTGGGGGATAGAGCAGAAGTCACCCCTCTGGGCCTGGGAGGAGGAGGTCTGAGTGGGTGCATGGGAGATATCAAGCCCTCTCCAATGGAGAACTTTGAGGGGCACTTTTATGGGGTGAATATGTCTCCTCAAAGTTCATATGTTGAACTCCTAACCCCCAGTAACTCAGAGTGGGACCTTATTTGGATTTAGGGTTGTTAAAGATGGAATTAGTTAAGATGAGGTCTTACTGGGTTAGGGTGGGCCCTAACCCAACATGGCTGGCGTCCATATAAAGAGGAAATTTGGGTACAGACTGGCACACAGGGAGAAACCATGTGATGGTGGAGGCAGAGATTGGGGTGATGCGTCTAACAGGCCAGGGAATGCCAGAGGTCACCAGCAAACCCCCAGAAACTAGGGAGAGGCCTGGCTGTCTCCCCCAGGGCTGTGGCCGCCTCCATCTCGGATTCTGGCCTCCAGGCTGTGAGAGGAGGGATTTCCATTGTATCAGCCTCCCCGGCCCCATGTCTGTGGTGCTGAGGCCGCAGCCCCAGGACACTGATACAGAGACCTTGAAAGGAGGAGCCCCGAGGAGCACCCCAGAACAGTGCACAGAGGAGGGGAGGTACTAGCCGGTCCCCCAAGCCCCCCGCCCCTCCTACCAGGCCTGCCTTGTCCCCCGCGCCCCAGAGCTCTAGGCGTGACCCTGAGTGCTGGGGGAAGGGCAGCGATTTCGGCCTGCCCGGCCATCTGTCCTCCGTCCCAAGTCCCTGTTCACGGGACTCCAGTTATGGACTCGCTACTGTAAGTGCAGAGCCAGGGGCATAGCGCGCCCCCTTGAGGACGTGTCCGTGCGTGATGTGGACCTGACGTTTCTTTAACACTGTAAGAAATGCACGTGCGCCCTCCCACGCGGCCGCACGCCTGAGGTGACCCTTGCTGGATGCACCTCTGATACCGATACCAATACGCGGTTTTCAGTGCGCTGAGCTTACACCTGGTTGGTGGCCTCAGTAGTCCTCTCGTCTCGTTGGAGCCCCGTCCATTCACTCAGGTGAGGAGGCCCGTAAGCACACACTCCCCGTGTGTATTTCTTTGCTACAGTTACCATCCAAGCAAGCTTCTCCAGAATGTGCAAATTTAGGAGAACTGGGTCTGGGAAGGGAGGCCTGGCCCCAGAGGCAGCTCCCCGACGCTCTGTAGATGTCTGTCTCCTGAGGTCCCTTCCCTGCCTCCCCTCACTGTCCCCCTGCCCTCCCAGGGCCCATGGGACAGTGGGGCTGCTTCCTCTTCTGCTTTGCGTGGTTCCCGGACGTGGCAGACTGGCGACAGCAAAGGTTTGAGAACCGCTGTGTGAGGGTGGCTTTCACTGATTCAGCTCCTGCTGCAGTGGCCACTGACTTCGGCCTCCTCCACGCCTTGCCCCACCCAAGCCTCTTTTGTTACATTATTTGAACCCTGGGAATGAATTTCCCCAGCACCTGGCCTAATAGTCCATGACCATTCAATTTATTTGACCCAGCCTTGTTACCTGGGTCAACTCATTTTATGTCCCTGGGCTTTGTTCCAGCACTTTCTCTGACAAGTGAGGAACCTTGAACTAGATGCTCTCTCCAAGGTGACTTTCAGCTCTAAAACTCACACATTCGACATGCGAATATCACTTTCCAATAGCTTCTAATCACCAATTACTCCTTCCATCCCCCCTGCCCTGCCCCAGCCCAGACAGCTGTCAGCTTGGTCAAGGGTTTGGACTGTGCATCTGGTCTTACAAGAAACTGGAAAGATTTCTCCCACTTCTGTCACATCCAAGGCTGTAATCATGATTCTTGGCATTTGATTGTTCGTTGTTATGCTCGAGGTCCCCAACACCACTCTCAGGTTCAAAATTCTCTAGGACTCACAGAACTCAGAAAAGCTATCATACTCATGGTTACAGTTTATTATCATGAAAGGATACAGTTTAAAATCAGCAAAGGTCATAGGCACAGAGGCAGAGTCCAGCCAGGAGAGACCAGGTGTGGAGCTCCCTGGGGACAGTGGGGACAGTGCTTCATTCCCCCAACAATGACGATGGACAGAAGGGGGGACATTTCATAGATATCCAATCTGATTTGAGGAGGTAGAATGGACAACATTCAAAGATTATTGAATTATTGGGGCCACAGGAGAGGAAAGCCAAGGATGAACCCCAGTTTTCTGCTTATGAGAGGGGGAATAGTGGAGGGGGTATAGGTCTGGGAAAGGACGGAGACAGCGAGTTCAGCTTTGAATATATTGGTCGGCGATGCTTTGATCCACCATGTGCACCTGAAGTTCAAAGAGGAGGTTTGAGCGGGGAGTCAGAGGTGTTCAAGGGGCAGAGGAAGCCGTGGCAGTGGATGAAATTGCCTAGCGGCCAGATTCCGTGTTCTTGAGGAATCCCATTGGTAGTAAAAGCAGCCCGAGACCCAGGACAGAGAGCTCAAGATGTAGGAAGAAAACCAGGAGAAGGCATCTAGTGTTTCAAGAAAGAGGGATTGGTTGGGGGCCTTGAATGTGCTGAGAGGTTAACATGAAGGTTATACAATATCTACTGGATCTAGCAAAGTAGTTGGTCGTTGGTGACCTTGGAAGAGGGAGGGTTGAGTAGCAGCCCTTTGCAATGAATTGAGAAATGAGCAGAGAACTTGACAGAGGTTGGGCTGGGAACAGAAGTTCAGAGATTGGGAAATAGCTGGAGGGGGGCAGTGGGGTGTAAGGGGGCTTATTTTGTTGTTTTTAAAAGTAGGAGAGCCCTTAGCATGTTAAAATGCGGAGGGGAAGGATCAAAGGAGAGGAAGAAGATACAGGAGAGAGAGGGATAATAAAATACAGTTCTTGAGAAGGAGGGAGGGGCTGGGACCCAGGGCCCAAGGGAGAGGCTTCACCCAGGAGAGCAGGAGGGAAAGAGGAAAGGCTGCTCGCAGGTGCAGGCGAGTTTGAGTACTAACACTTCCTTCCTTAATGCCATGGGAGGTGCCACTTTTCTGTTTAATCCAACTCAACAGACAATTGCTGATTCCTGACTGCCCGACGCTATGCTGTGCGCTGGTGAGAGGAGTGAGGATGGATCTGAGGCTGTCGTGGGGTTGGAATCCGCTGGGGCGACAGCTGATAACCGC
This sequence comes from Rhinolophus sinicus, assembly GCF_057876585.1. Taxonomy (NCBI): domain Eukaryota; kingdom Metazoa; phylum Chordata; class Mammalia; order Chiroptera; family Rhinolophidae; genus Rhinolophus; species Rhinolophus sinicus. The sequence continues at coordinate 5,740,833 of NC_142501.1, forward strand.
GAGCAGAACCAGCTCTGGTGGAGCGTGAACTCTGCCCCCGGCACTATAGCGATTGGTTCTCACTACAGGCCCCGGAAGTGGGCAGCCGTGTGGTTCTATTTTACCAGATGAAGGGACAGAGTTGCGGAGAAATTGAGTTACTTGTCCTAGGTTCAACGAAAATGTGGCATTGGAATGAGAACCCAGAAAAACCCTTCTGCAGCCTGTGGTCTCCCTGAAAACATCACACACGCCAAGTCTCAGAAAAACGACTGGTCCAATTGCCGTGCGTCCCCAATTTCCAGAGCAGTGCTGGGTTAGTGTCATTCTCCTTCTTTCACTGCAGGCAGTTCATTAACTTTCTTTCTGGCCTCCCTTTAGCTGGCACGCTCCTGCTCAAGGCTTCCAATCCAGCCTGTCAGCCCTCTGCCTCCACTGCAGAGCTGGTCGTCCTGCACTTTAGTCCTTCTTGGTTTTTCATTATAGTTATTTTCTGTAACCCAAACTGGGCCACAAAGGATTTGTTTGAATTGAGGGAGCCTGTGTGGGAAATCTTACAAAAGGCTCACAGAGAAGATGCTATGAGATTTAAGTTTCCAGCATGAATCTGTCCCCTGAACCCCAATCCCGTATATCCAGTTGTCTACACAACATCTATATTTGTATGTCTAACCAATGTCTCACATTTCAAAGCCTGAACCCCAAAGCCTGATCACCTCCTTTGACTCTGCCTCCCTTGTCTGCTGCCCCTGTGGTGTCCCCATCTCAGTGGATGGTACCTCCATACGCCAGGTGCTTGGGACAAATCCTCTCCTTCCCTCAGACCCCACATATAATGGGCTGATGCATCCCATTGTCTGTCCAAATTATGCACGTCCACAATCTGACCCGGTGATGTTAATTTTATGTGTCACTTTGGTTAGTGGTACCCAGATAGTTGGTCAAACACTACTCTAGATGTTTCTATGAACATACTTTTAGATGAGATGAGAGTAGCATTTAAATCAGCAGACTGGGGAAAGCAGATTGTACTTCATGGTATGGGTGGGCCTCGCACAATCAGTTGAAGGCTTTAAGAGAAAAGACTGACTTCACCCCAAGGAAGAGGGATTCTATCTGCAACCTGCCTTTGGACTTTAACATCAACTGCAACATCAACTCTTCCCAGAAGCTGTTTCACGCTTGTGTACATGAAAGCACATTCTGGAGTGTAAGGTTGTGAATATGTCCCGTACCTCAGCTTGGTTCATTTGTTTTTCACTGTCTAATCTGTTTACTGGAGTTTTCCTTTCCTTATTCAATCATGGGAAAAGGTATGTTAGAAGCTCCCAAAAGTGATGGTCAATTTGTGAATTTATTCTTGTAATTCTTTTGAGTTTTGCTCTATACGAGGTCAGACAATTAAGTCCGTGAACTCATCCCAGAAAAAGTGCTACACACCTCATTGCTGAATATCACTATGGTCACCTTCGAAGTGCTCCCCTTGGGAAGCTATGGACTGACGCCAGCGCCTAGTCCACCCTTCAAAGCAATTTTGGAACTCTTTTCTGGAATGGCCATCAGAGCTGTCGTCATATTACCCTTGATGTCCTGAATGTCATCAAAATGTGTTCTTTTCAATATTTCCTTTGTCTTTGGGTAAAGAAAGAAGTCATTGGGGGCCAGGTCAGGTGAGTAGGGAGGGTGTTCCAATACAGTTATTTGTTTACTGGCTAAAAACTCCCTCACAGACAGTGCCGTGTGAGCTGGTGCATTGTCGTGAGGCAAGAGCCATGAATTGTTGGCAAAAAGTTCGGTCATCTAACTTTTTCACGCAGCCTTTTCAGCACTTCTGAATAGTAAACTTGGTTAACTGGTTGTTCAGTCGGTACAAATTCATAATGAATAATCCCTCTGATATCAAAAACATCGTTGCAATAAGTTGGTGAACTTAATTGTCGGACCTCATCTACTTAGAAGCTGTTATTAGATGTACACCAATTTAGAATTGTCCTATTTTCCTGGTTGTGTAACTTCCCAGATTAACTGGTGAAGGTGACTAGTGGCTGCTGGCCCCCGGCCTCGGCTGGCTTCCCTCCCGTCATTCCTGCTTCCGCTTTGTTTCTGACTTTTGAGAATTTCCTTTCTTTCTCAGAAGCCCAGTCATACATTTAAGAGTATACTTTTTATATTTAACTTAGACTCTTACGCATTGTTAGTGGGGGAGTGTCAGGACCAACTGCCCACTGTTTTGCTGGACCAGAAACCCCTCGTAAGGCCTCTCTGTTCTCTTTGCCGCAAGGGCACACACTCTTCTCTTTCCTCATAACCAACCGTCTTTTATAACCGCTCACTCCTACCAACACTATGTCCTTCCACACAATTCCCGTACTGAGGAAGTGGAGGGAAAGAAAGCTGTTTGGTCCTCCCTTTGCCACTTAGAATATCGGCACTTCCGGAGTGGGACCTTTCGTATGATGCTTTGTTTAGTAACAACTGTGCTTTGTCACAGACTGTCGCTTGTTCCCACAGAGCCGTATGATGAAGGGGTGTTTACTGTGCTCTCGAGGGGTGGGGGAGCTGAGCTGGCTATTTAAAGACACCCTTTATGGACTCTCTTTGTACATGGAAGGACAGGCTTTGGTTGACGACGGTTTCACATATGATAAGGAATTTTTCTTAAAGTGGGATACTTTTGGAATTGCACAGCTGTATGTGGATTCAACCAGCACAAGGTAATTCGGGGGAAGCTCGGACATTATCCTACTGGTCAAAACAATGCCCTTCTCATAATTTGTATATTTAACCGCCACCCAACACTCGCCCCCCAAAGGGGTAGATAAAGTCATGTTTCCTGGCTTCTGACATGGTACCTTTAGCCTGCCGCCTGTCAGCCAGAATGGGCTGGGAACCCTGTCAGGCACACCCGCCAGGCAGGGAGGTGATTGTGGTCAAGTCCAGTGCAGCCGGAGGATGACGGAGTGGTGACAGGTTCCGTTATCCTCGGAGAACAGCTACTCATCACTCCTGGTTCTTTCCAGGAGTAGTTACCTCCCCGTTTCTTTAAGTGATAAGTGCACGTTCCCGGAATAGAAGCCCTGCAGCCTTGGGCGCTTTCGTGCATCATCCTTCTGGAAAGTTCGTTCCTTCCGCCCAAAGCATGGATGCTCGTGTCCAGAGAGCAAAGGGGTATTTCCTCGCATGCCTTCTTTCCTTGTGCTGTGCATAGAACACCCAAAAGACAATGGGGGAACCCAGGGGCTCCCCTGAGCAACAGGCCACAGAGCTATTTAGGGAATTAGAACTGGAGATGAGGGAAATGTCTCTAGGGCTTTGCAAACCATCCTCACAAACCTCCAAAGGACAGTGGAAGAGCCGCAGAGTGAGGAAGTGTAGAATCGTGCAGACCGTGCCCAGAGTGGGTGGCGTGAACCTTGTCATCTGGAACCCTTCACACGTCCTCACTGGCTTTGTCAGGACCCAGGATCCCACAAAAGGGGTGCCCAGTTGTCAGCCATGTTAAGATTGAAAAAAAATGGGTCCTGTGCTTTGAGTTTTTAAAAAATGCCAGGCAGAGTTACGATGTTGACTCATCTTTGTGTTATTTCAGAAACTCTAGGGCCATGTAGACCTCCTCGCAAGCATAACAGTCCTCACAGGAACTTGCATCGATGAGCCAGAGGTCAGGCCGTGGGTAGGTTACATTCCCGCTGTCCCAATGAGGGTCTTCGATAAGCTGCTCCTTTAGGAAGTGATGCCCCTGGGGGGTCACTTCACAGATTATATAAATGCCGGACCACTGCACTGTACACCTGAAACTAATACCACACTGGATGTCAACTGGAATTAAAAATATATGCATATATATGTATAGTCGCGCGATGTCCAGTACAGCATAGGGAATGCAGTCGGCGGTACTGTAATAAGTGCGCGGTGTCCGATGGGTAGTGGACTTGTCACTTTGTGGGGGTGTAAATGTCTGATCATTATGTTGTTTTGTACACCTGACACTAATGATTTAAAAAGTTTAAAAAACAGGTCAACAACAACATCACAAGGAATAAAGCTGCTCCTTCGCGGCTTCGCATCCGACGTTGTCCTGTCCTCCGCTCCCTCCGAGTGTCTGCATGTTCAAAGCACCCTGGGGCTGCCTTTTCGATGTGTGGCGCCTGCTGTCCTCATTACCGTGCCCACGTCTGTCAGGAAGCACAGTGTCCCTTGGCATTTCGAGCAGAGGCCACCCCGATTTTGGACCTTGACTTTGAAGGCAGGTCTCGTTGCTAAGTTCCCCATCCTCTCTGCTTCTCCCACACAGGCTGAGAGAACCGTCCCATAGCACGCCCGGCAGCTTCCTGCACTTCCTTGGACAATGGCAGGGAGTGGATATTGTAGGCAGCTTCTGAGGAAGCCGTTCTTTCTGGGTTGAAAAAGGAGGCGGTTTCATTTGAACTAGATCTTGAAATAGAAGCAAAGCTCGTCAAATACGGAAAAGGGGGTTCCCCTGCCGGCCGGTGGCAGCAGAGAGAGCTACATGAGATGGCCAGAATACCCGCTGGAAGGCACCGGCCAGCTGCCAGGGTGTGGCCCCTGCCTGTCCCGTCCGGACATTGCTAACGGCTGGCGTGGAGCCCAGAGGTAGAGCAGAGGTGCCGCCCACAGCCAGTGGCAGTCTCCAGGTGCCAAGCAGACAAACACGGGCTCACTGCTCCCGAAGGAGCAGGACACGATGACTGAGTACATGCTGAGAATTCCAGCACGTCATGGAATGCACAGTGGCTGAGACATAAAACTGGCCAGCAGCGTCAAATACGGGGTCAGCAGACCACGCCTCCTCCTCTCTGGACATGCAGACTTACCCTTTGTGGGAAATTAAGTTCCCGTCAGACAGTTCTCGATGAGCATGGAATCAGATGGTGAGGGTAGAGTGACATGTCTCCAGTCCGAGGCAGCCAGCCTGGCACAAGGGCCCCCCTTTGTGAGGGGGTGGCTGGCACCCTGTATGGAGCAGGGCACCTGCCCTGGACAGTGCCCAGACGGCAGCGTTAGCTTGGCTTTTTGGTCTTCCCTTTTCTTGATTTTCTGTGCTCACCATTCCTTTAGTTTGCACAGAGTAAAATATGATTAATTTGGTTCCCGCTTACTAATTACACACACATTCCAGTTTCATTTCTGTAAGGCAGGTGTGTGGGAGCTGGCTCGTACTGGCTGAGAACTGACTGCACGTCGCTTCCCAGCTCTGCATCCCGTGATGTCAGGAGCTTGAATTGGCCGTGGTGGGAATACTTACACCATGGAGATCGGCAGACACTACAAAGCAGAACTTCTTCCCTAGAGAGCTGCTGTTAAACATTTACCAGCACACCCCTGCCCAGGCTCCTCTCACCATTGGAGCTTACAGGGTGTTTCAAACACTTGGACCTCACATTTACAGAACTTCCCCGGTCACTCCTACAAATCATTCATGTTCTCATTTTGCGGGAGTTATAGAGCAACCTCATATCTCTGATCTCCGGGTTCCTGGGGAGAACATTTCACTTTTGCCCCACTTACCAGCAAAAAGTCCAGCCCTGAACAACAGGGTTAGAAGGGCGACAAACAAGGTAAGAAGCCTGTGTACCATCTAGCTGGAAGGTGACGGAAGCCTGAATGAGGAGTGACAGATACTTATGGGCACGCGCGGGTGCCCCCTGGACCATTCCTCATTTGACAGCAATCCCTTCCTGCCCCTGGAAACATTCTCACAGAGTTCCTGAGACTCCCGAGGGCTCCCAGAAGACGACTGTATCGCAAACTATTTGACACATTTCTTTCCACATCTGTCTTCCAAGTAGTCCAACGTTTTCAGGGCCCTTGGATCCCAGGAGATAGATATTTTCAGAAACAGACCCCTGGGTTTATTACGTCCAAACTAAGTCGTATCAGCCACCCAAAGGACGGGAAGTCTGTGGTCATGGAGTGACAACTGTCGAGAAGAATTCATGGTTTTACTGTATTTATTTATACACTGGCATCTCAGATGACTTTCTCATTAATATACACCAAAAGTCTAGTTCTTATAACCTGAGATTTTCCCTGTTAAGCCCTGTACTGTGTCCTGAGCAAGTAAGTTTGTTGGTTGTTGTTTTTTTTTGCCTCAGAGTGTAGCCCAGAGTATAGTTCGGATTTTCTTGTAAATAGGATGTTCCCCAAGTAATTATCTCAGTAACCACTGGTGGTTGTGGTTGGTCCAAAAAATCTCCCTTTGGAGGCAGAGTCTGTCCATGCTCCCCAGTAAGTCGTGAAGGCCACACCCAAGACAGGTTGAATATTTATTCAATATTTACTCGGGGCGATTTGATGGCAGCAGAGAGAGCAGAGGAAAATAAAGAGCCATGAGCACAGAAGAACCTCTTGAAATCAGCTGGTGCAAGCTTATAGCTTCTTGTATTTACAGCCACCTTCTACATCAGACCCTCCAAAGAAACAGGCTTTAGAAAAGGAGCTGCAGAGCTAAACTATCATATACTTTCTTTTAAAATAATACCTACCTGTGCCGGGCTCAGAGCTTCTCCAAAAATCATTCAACTGTGTTATTTTATTGAAACTCTGATAACAACACTATGAGGTGATGAGGTGGGCAAATTGTGCATCACTCTCTTCTCTCGCCTACAGGAGGGGACACTGAAGGTCCACAAATGGTGTGGCCAAGGTGACCCGGCAGCGGAAGCACATGAATTCAGGTTCAAGTTTCCCGGCCTGGCATCTATTGTGCCGACCGTGAGGCTCATGGCAATTTCGTTTTGTGGATGAAATGTACTTCACTCTGGGTGTGTTTACTTTTGTTTAAGCTAACGATAGAAGTAGCAGAAAGAGGAAACTAGTGTGGCTGGGACCGGGGCTCTGGCCCTGATGCTGGTGGGGTAGCCTGTCTCGGCTGTGGCTCCTGGATGGCCCCTCCCACCCTGGCCCCAATCATTGACCAGGCGCCCGTCACTTTCTCCTCTGGCTGCTGTCATCTGGAGACATTGCAGTCATGTCCTTTCACGCATTCAGTGACGACTTCAGTACCTGGCTGTCTGTCTTCGTTTGTACCAGCTGGAATTTTGATGAGGGTCCCATTGACTCAGTACATGGAGAATCTTGCCAGTCTGACAGTACTGAGCGTTCCAACCCATGAGCGTGGGTGTCTTTCCATTTATTTCAAGCCTCTCTATTCTCTTCCCGCCATGTTTTGTAGTTTGCAGTGTACGAGTCTTACACGTCTTTTGCTAACTTTATTCCTAAGTATTTTAGTCTTAACTGATGCTGTTGTAAATGGGATTGTGTTTGGTTCGTCTTCAGCGTTTTCACTGGTAACGTATAGATCTATAGTAGGTGTTTGCACACTGAGCTAACGTCCTGTCACTTCTCTGATCTTGTTTGGCAGTTTTCATAGTTTTTGTGGATTTCTTGGGATTTTCTATATACAAAGGCAGGTCATCTGGGAATAGAGATAGTTTTACCCTTTCATGTCTAACCTGAATGCCTTTAATTTCTTTGTCTTTCCTAATTTCTCTGGCTGGACCCTCCATAAAATGCTGAAGGAAGTAGCAAGAGCAGACATCCTACTCTTGTTCCTGATCTGGGGGAAGCCCTTGACCTTTCATCACAGAGTACGGTGCCCCTGTGGGCTTTTCAGGTATTTGTTATCAAGTAGAGGAAGTTCCCTCCTATCCCTAGTTTGCTGAACATTTTTATGAAAGGGAGAATTATGTCAAATGCCTTTTCTGTGCTTTTTGAGATGGTCACGTGGTTTTTATTCTATTGATATGGTGTATTAATTGATTTTTGGATGTTCAGCCCAACTTGCATCTCCAGGCTAGGAATCCCATTGGACTCTGGGGTGAATCCCATTTGGTCATGGTCCTTTTTATACGTTGCGGGATTCAATTTGCCAGTATTCTCTTGAGGATCTTTGTGTTATATCCATAAGAGACATTGGTCTGTAGTTTTTTATTCTTGTGATGTCTTTGGTTGGTTTTGATATCATGGTGATACTGGCCTTATAGGATGAGTTGGGAACGTCTTTTTCATTTCCGGACCACAACTTTCAGACGGGAACTCAACACTGCCGGACAATGCGGCTACTCTTCCCTAGTAAATTTACTTTCAGACACTACCAGGTGACTGATGTGCACCTTTGCTTCTAGCCTCTCATTTCTAGGACTACTCAAGTGATGACTGCCTTGTATTTGATGGAGAATGTAGATGCAATGGCATGAGAACAACATTGTTTCCCACCCCCCAGCCCCCAGCTCCCAGCTCCCAGCATCCTTTGCCAGGGTTGACCACTGTCTCCTTGAAATACTTTCTTTTGTAGGCTGCTATGGTACTGCACCTGTGTGGATTCTTTTCTGCTTCAGAGGCTGCCGCTTCTCTACCTCTCTCAGATCTCTAAATGTTTGGATTTCTCTAGGGCCCCGTTCTCTTTCCTCTTTTCTTAGCTACACTCTCCAGGTGATCTCTGATCTCACGTATCCCTATAACTGACTCAAAAGTGTGATCTTCCGCCTGCCGTTTCTCATGAACTCCAGACTCTTACATCCAACTGTCTTCTCATTATTTCCTTTTGGATGGATGTTGAAAGACACCTCAAACTGAATTCTGCCAAAACCCAACTGTGGCTCCCCTGCACCCAACCCCTTCCCACAGCTGCCGCTCACCACTAGCTTAGGTCATCTGCGACTCTTCCCTTGCTCTCAGACCCCATTTTTACACAGAAAACTCCTGGTTGACTCCACCTTCAAGACATAACCTGCTGTATCCAACCACTTATTTCCCTGTCCCCTGCCCGGACACCTCCTGGTTTGCCTCCCCTCACACCTGTCATCTCTGATTGCAACTCTCGTTCTTTTTGCTGCACTGATGAACTTTTTTCTTTCCTTCTTCCTCCCTCCCTCCCTTCCTTTCTCTCTTTCTTTCTTAAACAAACACCAACTGGGAGGGGGCTGATTGTGCATTGCCTTAAAGAAAATAAACAAATACAGGTACTGTTATCTTTTTTCTCAGGAAATAGGGTGTCTGGACAGGGCTGCATATACAGGTTGTAGGCTGCACAAGTCCAAGCCTGCGCAGTGGGATTCAACAGCCTTGTAGCTGCAATTGCCCATGTGCATTTTTTAATTGATGTTTTTATTGTGACAATATATACCACAGAAAATGGATCATTTAACCTTTTTTAAGTGCATAATGCAGTGGAATAAAGGACGTTCACAATAGTGAGCAGCCATCACCATTTCCCATTCCCAGAACTTTTTTTATCTGCCCAGACAGAAACTCCACCCATTAAACACTCACTCCCCACCCCCCTGTCCTGGCCCCGGGTGAGACTATTAAACTTTCTGTCTCTATGAATTTGTCCCTTATAGGTACCTGTATAAGTGGAATCATACAGTATTTGTCCTTTTGTGTCTGGTTTATGTCTCTGCATTGTTTAATATTTTTTCATCCTTGAAGTTTCATTTGAAAGTTAAAATTAAAAAAAATTATTTAGCGAACTCAGTTTAATATTGGACAAATTTACATTAATGTTTTTGAAACCAGTTTATCATTTTTTTTTATTTTTTTTTGGGGGGGAGGGCGCAGCTCACAGCAGCCCATGTGGGAACCAAATCAGCCACCTTGGTGTTATCAGCACCGCACTCCAACCAACTGAGCTAACCGGCCACCCCTAGTTTAACTTTTCTTTATAGTTTATATATATTTTTTATCTAGTTAGTCTTTTTTGTGGGTTACTTAGTTATAAAATGTAGTTTGTCTCATAGGGTCTCTTAATATTACATTTTTAAAAAAGAAGACCTTTGATTATGACAGAAAGTCTCTGCTTGAGCAAACTTTAGTCAGCCTCCTGAATCTTCTCTCAGGCCCCTCTGTGCACTTCCTTGTAAAATCCAGTTTTGGCAAGCACCCTGCTAAGTTGGTTTAACAGAACCCCCACCCTGGATGTCTGATCACGTAGAAATCTCCTCAGGTTCCTCACCCCCAACCCCCACCCCCCAGGCGATGTCTGATAATGCCCACTCGCCTTCAGCAAAGAATCTTGTTAGGCCTGTTTCACCAGAATCCCCCTCCCCCACAACCCTGATGTTTCCTCTTAGTAATTTTTCCCTCCACTGACCCCACACGGCAGCTTGGCGGTAAATCCCCACTTGCTGTATTCGGAGTTGAGCCCAGTCTCTCTTTTCCAGGGACCCTTCGCAGTGGCCCCTATACATGTCCTGTGGCCCCAGTAAAGTCTGCCTTACCATCTTTAACAAGTGTCATTGAATATTTTGTTTCTTTAACAATCATTGCAAATTAAAGACATGGCAACGTCTTCAATATGAAAAGAAATATATATTCCTTCTATTAGCTGTTTTTCTTTTCTTTGTGACCACAACAAGGGTTTAGATTTTATTTTGAAATGTTTTTCCCATTCACACCACCATCAGATTCCCCCCTTTTTTCTTTCTCTACCGTATTTCCCCGAAATAAGACCCACCCGGAAAATAAACCCTAGCAGATTTTTCAGGATGACATCCTGTGAACATCCTCTAATGCGTCTTTTGGAGCACAACTTAATATAAGACCCGGTCTTGTTTTCGGGGAAACACAGTACTGCTTTCTAATCTAAGCCAACCGGAGCTCATACTTTCTGCCAGAACAATCCAATTAACCCTTAGTCCTTTGAAGCCAGACCCAGTCAGCTATGCAGTGGTGCTGGGTGAGCTACCGGCTGCAGGAGGGCGAGAGGCCTGGGAACGGAAGTCCTTCATTGCAGGCTCCCAGAATCCCTCAGGAAGGGCACTGCCTCGTCTGTCCCTGAGCTTCCTTCTCCCCACCCCACCCCTCCCTCTGAAGCCTGAAGACAGCCATGTCCTGACTTTGCTCTCTTCCACATAAAGGTAAGAACAGTTTCACATACCTCTTGTTCGGGATTATAGGAAATTACATCCTCATTCTAAAATCCACTTGGACTCAACAACAAGTCAGATTGGCTACTTCTGGACTTTTCCCTCTTTACCTGCCTGCAATTCTTCCTGCTAGGAGGTGGCAGGATAGAATCTATCACCTCGTCCTGATGAGGATGATGACAATAATGACAATAACACTAGCTAGCTAACGCCGGTGTAGCCCTCTCTGCTTGTACACGGGTTGCTGTTTCATCCTTCGCAACACACTGAAAGTATAAGGACATCACGGCACAAGGGGCTGAGCAGGTCTTCCGGGTCACAAAGCTGGTGAGTAGCCGAGGCCGAGGCCGTGTCTGAGCTGCAGCGGCCTCCAGAGCCTGCCCTCTGGCCACAGTAAGCTCTCCGGGGCATCCCCACCCTACACTCCATCTTTCTTTAGTGGATGCCCGAGGCCGTCCTTAAATGTCAGTCTCCCTCACCCTGCCATTTAAGCATCGGCACATTTGCAACCACTTAAAGTAATTGTCTGTGTCACCGGTACAGCAATTTTTACGTGATCAGTCCACAGTATCTACTCTCCATGACACTTAAATCAATAAAAATAATGTATTTAAATCAAACTGAATGTATCGAAATATAATGTAAATAAATACAATGTATCCAAGTACATAGGCAACAATGTATTTAAATTGAACACAATGACCAAGGGACCCCAAGTGGACACTTACTGGTTCCAGAGGATTCTCTGGTTTCTACACTTTCCTGGCAGAAATTCTGAGAGGAAGTTGACACAATGTATTTGTATTTTAGTTACTCTGGTACTTTGTTGGTGCTTCCAAAACTTTCCCTGAATGTCTCAAGCCCCTCATCACTCCCTGTTGAATTGCAATTATTTATGTGCGAGTTTCACCTCCCCCCACCCCATCCTGTAAGCATCTGAAGGCAGGCTTGGTCTTTGATTCGTCTGTCTGTCCATCCTCCTTTCCACCCACTAGTCCCCACCCTTCCCCAGACAGTGTCTGTCACCATACCCTGACTGTTGTAAGGCCTCTGTACATACCATGTTTCCCCCAAAATAAGACTTAACCGGAAAATAAGCCCTAGCATGATTTTTCAGGATGACATCCCCTGAACATAAGCCCTAATGCATCTTTTGGAGCAAAAATATAAGACCCGGTCTTATTTTTAGGGAAACACGGTAGTTGATGAATGAATGAATGAACGGTCCTCTCCCTGAGACACTGCCTGATGGAAGAGACCCATGTACACACAGCCAAGCTTGTCTCCGTGACCCCAGTGAGGCTCCACCAGGACCTTCTCCATTGAACTTTAATTGTATCAAAAAGGGCTAGAACATGAAGACAAAGCAGTTACTTCAGTAGAATCCACCTGAGACTAGTGAGGTTGTATGAACATTTGAAAGAAAACATTGAATTCAAACAAGGAACAGCTAGCCCCGTGTCCACCACAACTATCACTCGCAGTGAGTTCCAGCGTCTCAGTGACCCTGAGATTGTTTCAAGAGTCCCACCTCCCTCTCGCCTCCATCTCTCACTGGGGCTGTGGTTGTCCCATAGCCTCAGCTATGACGGCTCATGATACACAAGTTCCCACTCGAAGGGCTGGTGATAAAGTCTTTCTTTCTTTCTTTCTTTCTTTCTTTCTTTCTTTCTTTCTTTCTGTCTGTCTGTCTGTCTGTCTGTCTGTCTGTCTTTCTTCCTTCCTTCCTTCCTTCCTTCCTTCCTTCCTTCCTTCCTTCCTTCCTTCCTTATTACATCTCTCAAAGTAGTAACAATTTCCTAAGTAATTTTATTGAAATCACAGTTCAGCGCTGGACATGTGGGGAATACCTTCAAATTTATATTCTCATTGGGAAGATTTTTTTAAATGCCGGTAGAAGTTAAGTGGCAGCACGCGTCTACCAGTGACAGAAGGCACAGCATGAGCCGTGTCACAGGACAGGATGTGATGAACTTATAAATGACAGGCCTCAGAATTCAGAGACTGGGGACGTGACTCTGCTGAGCCAGTTTGGGAAGGCTTCACCCAGGAGACGGCTTCCTATTTCCCTGTTCCCAGCAGCCCAGGCCGTCGGTCAGAGAGCACAGCAGGTGACCTCCCGTAAGCGCCACAGCCAGATCAGTACAATCATGGTGGGAACCGATGGATGGAATGAGTGTTACTCTCCATCCCCCAAACCAATTTCTTTCTATTTCTCATCGTTACTTGATGAATCTACGTACTAATTAATAGCTGTGATTTCATACTCAGCAGCTTAACCTGCCGCTGAAAATTACAACAGAGCTGAAAATGAGTGATTGCCAAGATACACTAATTATGTCTCCAGGGGAGTGCCCAAGATATTTAGACTATTTTTCTCCTCCTTGGTTGCCTTCCCCTAGTGAGTAAGTTTGCTCTAATCACTTTTGAAGAAAGCAAGTTACATTGTAATTCTAGCACCTGAGGGGCTGTAAGAGGAAGAGCTAAGAGTAGGATTATATTCTGGTAGCAGGGCAGTTGGCAGTCTTGGAAATGAGGTATGCCAAGGCCTGGCTCATTTCCCTCCTCGTATGTCAGGAAGGGAGATGCTAACTGCACAGTGGCACGTGAGTACAGCAGGGCAGGTGGCAGGATGGGTACGTACTTCCTCACTCCTGACTCAAAGGAAGAGGGAGGTGGTAGAATCAGCCTGTGTGCCAAACAAAAACTTGGAAGGTGCCATCTCTGGTAAAGGGTCCGCCAGCTTCTGTGCCAGGACCCCATAACGTCAGCATCTTTGTACCTCATTCCACGCAAGTGGCCTCATTTAATGTTACAAGTTGATAGTTAAGGATTAAGACCTTGGGTGGAACCTAAGTGACTGACATTTCTCATATTTCATCTCTGTCCACCGCACAGAGGGCCACACCTCAGTCAGCTCTTTCTTCACGGACACGTGGAAACAGTGCTGCGGTGAACGTCCTTTTCATGTCTCCTTGGGAACACGAGTGCATTTCTCTCAGCCGGATCGCAGGGTGCACGGACCCCCAGCTGTGCTGGGGACCCCGCAGTGCCCCGGCCCCCGTGCATGCGCCTGCACTGTGTTTCCTCACGTTCTCTGGTGTATTCAGACTTACCGATTTTTACTCTGACTGGTGTCAAATCTTTGCAAACTCCTTGGTCGTCAGTGCCGTTGAGCATCTCTTTTGTATGTTCCCACCCATTTGAGTTTCTTCTTTCGGACTGCTTATTCAAATTCTTTGCTTATTTGCCACTGCGTTGTTATTTTTTCCCCTCTCATGTTAAAAAAATCTCTTGCATTTTAATGCAGCTTTTCATGCATGTTTTGTTCCCTCGCGTGGATATTGAGTTCAGGAGAGCAAAGGCCAGGCTTTCGGCATCAATCACGCTGTTGGTGCTTAATTGATACTTAGGGGTTGGGTTGGGCCTTTTCGATCTCAGGTTGAGACAAAAAGACTGAAGATTACCAGCCTCTGGCGCTTTGGGTGGGTTTGCTGCACAGTCGATCTGTTGACTTCCATGGCGATTGGCTGCAGGATACCACCAGCCAGACCCCAGGCACAGCAGGAATCACCTGTATCCATGAAGGTACTAAGCAAGTATTGGTGTGGCAATTGATTTCCGTAGCAGCAGAGCTGAGGGTGGCGTCATCGTCCTCGCTCAGTGACCTGCTGAGTCTGTCTCCAGAGAGGAGCCGTGGCGCTCTCAGCAATATCGTGGTGGGACTATGTCTGTGGGTCCCGGCACCAAGGGGTACCCCCAGTTACCCCAGGGAACGCCCACGTCCACCCACGGGTGGTGAATGCCCAGGAACTGAAGTCAGTATATTGGGGACAGAGCATGACTTAGACGCTTTGTACCATTAAGCAGAACATGTGGAATATTAGGAGATTCGAGCTGGAGGAAGGCTTAGAAGTTGGGTAGTATAATCAGCTTATTATACAGATGACGCCTTTGACCCAGAAGGACTAAGTAATTTGTCAAAATCCATAGTGCAGGTTAATGAGAGCAGAGTGAGTGAGTGAGTGAGTGAGAAAGTGTGTGTGTGTGTGTGTGTGTGTGTGTGTGATGTGGAACTAAATGTTGAGACAATTTTTGAACAGTATTCTATTTAAAGAATATATATATGCATATCTATCCTTTTTCCAAGAATTTGATAAAATTTTATCAATAGTCCTCCAGCATTCAGCAACAATTCATTAATGGTCTGTGCGTGCCTGGCACTGCGCTGGGGGCTGTGAGTACAGGAGGGGCCGAGATGGAGAGGGTTCCATCTTTCAGGGTTTACAATCTAGTCGGGAGAGCCAAAGTCCAGAAGAAAATAAATAAGTGAACAAGCTTACGTCAGACAGTAAGTGCTGTAAAGGTAATGAGACATGACCGGCTCTCGGTTCTTTCATTCACTGGACAGATACTGATTGAGCTCAGACTGTGTGCCGGGTGCTACCCTGGGCCCTGGTGAAATGGGGAGAAGACAGAATAGGTCCTGAACTCGTGGCGATTTGATTCTGGTTGGGAGAGACGCAGTACATACACGGGTAGATGTAACTGCAGACAACTAGTTGCTATAAAGGGACTAAATGTGGTGCTATGATCGATATGATGGTTTGTGTGGGGCCGATGGGCGGGGCTGGCAACTCAGTGTAACAGCAAGTGCTAAGGCCCCGAGGTAGAAAAGCGCTTGGCACATTTGGTGACAAGAAAAGAGGTCAGTGAGGCTGCAACCTGGTGAGCCAGGGAGACAGGGGAAGAAGTTGGAAACTGGGGAGGAGCCAGATTGGTGAGATATCATAGACTCACTCATTCATTCATTCGCTCAACAAACCTGAGTTGAACACTTATAATGTGCTGAATACTGATGGTGCCGAGAAAAAAATGGTGAACAAGAAGAGCCAGTCTCTGCTCTCAAGTTGCCTAGAGGGAGATATAGAAAGTGGCACATGACTGTGATCAGTGCTAGGATAAGTACAGATAGGGAAACACGCAGGGACTTCAGGGGACACGTCATCCAGCTGGAGGGTCAGGGAAGGCTTCCTGAGGAAGTGACAGCCACACTCTGACGTGAAAACGAGCAGGAGGGGGTCCTTTTCTCTTCGCCCACATCTGTTCACTGAACACCAGGGCCTCAGTCCTAGCTCCTGAGTCTCATGTTTCCCCCTCCGCCATGTCCACTGCCACGGCCTTGCTTCAAACTCATCGTTTCTTGTCTGGGTGACTGCAGTGGGCCTACCTCCCTGCCCCCCGGCCCTTTTGCTGTCCTCACCCTCTCTACTGCTTCTGAAATAAATGTACAAAACAGAAACCGGAACATGTCAGTTCCCTAAGTCCAACCTACTTAGTCTAATAGGACACTGTTTTTGTTTGTTTGTCTTCCTGCTGGTACTTTATTGGTTCAATTTTGTGTGTGTTCAATTATTTAATCTACCTACGAGGTCGGATAATTAAGTTCGCGAACTCATCCTAGAAAAAGTGCTACACACCTCATTGCCGAATGTCACTACAGTCACCTCTGAAGTGCTCCCCTTGGGAAGCTATGCACCGAGGCCAGTGCCTAGTTCACCCTTCAAAGCAATTTTGGAATTCTTTCTCTGGAATGGCCATCAGAGCTGTCGTCATATAACCCTTGATGTCCTGAATGTCATGAATGTGTCTTCCTTTGAATATTTCCTTTATCTTCGGGTAAAGAAAGACGTCATTGGGGGCAGATCAGGTGAGTAGGGAGGGTGTTCCAATAGTTATTTGTTTACTGGCTAAAAACTCCTTCACAGACAGTGCTGTGTGAGCTGGTGCATTGTCATGATGCAAAAGCCATGAATTGTTGGTGAAAAGTTCAGGTCTAACTTTTTCATGCAGCCTTTTCAGCACTTCCAAAGAGTAAACTTGGTTAACTGTCCAGTTGGTACAAATTTGTAATGA
Source organism: Rhinolophus sinicus (assembly GCF_057876585.1). Taxonomy (NCBI): domain Eukaryota; kingdom Metazoa; phylum Chordata; class Mammalia; order Chiroptera; family Rhinolophidae; genus Rhinolophus; species Rhinolophus sinicus. The sequence goes on from NC_142501.1 coordinate 5,757,617, forward strand.
ATAATCCCTCTGATATCAAAAAAGGTTAGCAACATTATTGCAACAAGTTTGTGAATTTAATTGTCATACCTCGTATAGTTAGTTTTAGTTTATTATTTTAAATAACAACTTTATTGAGCTATAACTCACATACCATAAAATTTACCCTTTCAAGCAGACAAGTCAGTGGATTTTAGCATATTTACAGAGTTGAGCAATCATCACCATTATAGCTTTAGAATGGTTTCGTCTCCCCCAAAAGAAACGCCTTACCCATTAGCGGTCACTCCCCACTTCTCCACTTCTCCCCTCCCCCACTACCTGGAAACCACTAGTCTACTTTCTGTCTCTATGGATTTGCCTCTTCTGGACATTTCATATTATTGGAATCATATCACATGTGGCCTGTGGCTGGCTCCTTCCCCTTAGCACAGGGTTTTGGAAGTTCATCCGTGTTGTAGCGTGTCAATGCTTCACAGCTTTTTATTGACAGATAACTTTCCAGTGTATGGAAATACTGCATTTGGACATTTGGGTTGTTTCCACTTGGGGGTCGTTAATGAGCAATAATGCCGTTATGAACATTAGTGCACAGGTTTTTCTGTGGACACAAGTTTTTGGTTCCCCTGGTAGGCTAATACTTTTGAACTGTTAAGAGTGCCAAAGGTTCAGAAATAACAGACGTGAAAACCAGTGTATCACCGAAGTAGTAATTGGTTCAAGTTTACTGTGCACGCACCCAAAAGACACTTTGCCACACGAGAGCACACAAACCCAAACAGGGAAAGGGGCCCGGGGACTGTCGTTATGAGCAGCGTGTGTAACGAGAAGGCAGTGACCCCGCACCACGGAGGGATAAGAAATGTCGGTGCTTACCTCAGATCAACCTTGGGAAACAGTTCACTTTGCTTACGATTTCCAGAGGCCGCAAGAAGTGACCCAGGTGAAGTTAGTCTTCCCAGATAGGTTTTGTCTGCTCGAGGAGTGTTCGAGGCTGCTCTCCATTTGCTTTTGATTTTTAACAAGTGATTTTCCTTTCCCCCCCTTATAATTCCCTTTGTTTTTGCCCTTCCTCCTGGTCAAGCAGCTAGAAGATTTGGCAAAACTGTCACAGAAATGCTGCTTGTTTTGCACCCCGTCTGGTGGCACAAGATTTCAATTTGTCGCCTTCCTGATGCTGATTTTGATCACTTGATGAAGGTGGTGTCTGCCAGGCCCCTCCTTTATAGAGTAAATCTTTTTTGCTGTTTGGTGCTATTTTGTGGAGAGATTCTTTGAAACTGCAAGAATCTACATTCAGCACCAAAGTCTCTATATATAGTCATTCATTTATTTATATCTGTATGGATTCATGATTTCCTGTCATATGCAGTGGCTTTTAATTGTTAGTACCATTGTGTACTTTTATGCGCAAGTCATTCTGGATTTGGCCAGTAGTCTTTTCAAAGGCAGATTCCATGTTTTTTGACATGTCCCTAACATCCTATGAGCACTTCCTCCCTCTCTGGCCCCTCTCTCCTCATGTGGTTTTTTATCCCATCCTCAAAGAGGGCAGATTGCAAAGCCAAGTGCTTATCAAGCCTCATTGGCTAAAGCAAGTCACATGACCTGGCCAAGTGTCAGCTTGGGTGGGGCCCTACAGGGGCCAGGAGCCCAGGAGGTGGGATTCACTGGGGACTGTCAGTCCTGGAGTCCATCACACTATTTGTGACAGAGACGTAGATAGAGAGAACTGTTTCTATTCTACAAGAAAAAGTAAAACAAAATAATGCAGGTCCAATTACAAATGGCAACTGACATTTGGCCTCCATGTTGGAAAGAAAATGAGCATGGGGTCTGCTAGAGGACAAACACCCCAACTAGAGGGGCAGCCCCGAATAATTGTCGCTATGTAGGACGTGAGCCCAGTGTCGCCAGATTTTTCTGTTTTTCTGCCTTTTCTTTTCCCCAGAGAAACAGAACATCTAGAGTTTCAGATGAAATCCAGATTTTAAAGTATTGGCTCACATTTTTTATCCCATGTGGGCCCTGTAGCGCGCAGGCCAGCGTTGGTTACCCCTGGCTGGTGAACCTGTGTTTCCAAGCAGTGTCACTGCACCACAGCTCTGTAAGGCAGTGGCATCGGGAGTCTTCCCATTGCATGGGGGTATGCATTCCACCCTCATTTGCTCAGGAAATCTCCAGAAGGCAGGTTATTGGTTCTTTAAAAAGAACTTGCAAGGTTCTGGGGCTGGATTTGCTCATGCCCAACTCAGGGCTCAAGTGACATTCCCAGGACGTGGTCACTCTGTCTCTCAGCACTGTTCTATCATTCGTTGTTTTCATTCTAAAACAGCCTTTCTCTCTGCAGCCATAAAATCAGCAACTCCAGGCTCGAGGCTGCCATAGGACAGAAATTATCTTTCTCCAAGGATGCAGCTCTGCCCAGCGGATATGCCCCTTGCCTCCCCCATCAGGTACCACTGCTACGGTCTGGCCAAGCTGGCTCATGAGCCCACCTTGATCTGGGAGAAGCTGGGACATCCAAGCAGGATATCAGAGTGAATCAAGAGTAGGACTCTGAGCAAGAAGAAAGAACAGGTGTCCCCTGCAGGAGGGGACGTCAGCTTTTGCCTACAGGTAAGACATGTGAATATCAAGATACCAGGTCAATAAGTGATTTCTTTTAGCTCCCATCAGTAGGACAAGACTCACTAAGTCCCTGTCCTTAAGCCCGTGTTCTTTTCTCTGCCCTTTGAAAAGCGCTGCTGTGCTGTCCCGGTCTGATGTGACCGGTCACGGAGCTCCCTGGATATGAGTTTTGTTACAAAAACTTGGACACAAGATCAGAGTGGGAACTGGAGATTTTTAGTCTTGCTTTATTATTATTATTATTAATGATCATTTCTTGCATGCTCAGTATAGCAAATTTCAGAAAATGCATAAAATTAGGAAAACACTCACTTTGAAAGGTAGCTGTGGCTGCCAGATTGGCAGATTTCTTTCTTTTTGCCCGGGTGAGCTTATGCCGTATGTGTAATTTGGTACCTGCCCTTTTCCCCTAAAAATCATAAGTTCCTCAAGTCTCTGATGATCCCGAATGGGGCCCCAGACCTGGGGCTCTTTGAAATGTCCGACCTCAGGACAGATGACCAGCCCTGGGGCAGGGTGGCGCCCAGCTTGGAGGACCCAGGGGACGCTCTCAGGGGGAGGGAGAGGTGGATCCGGGAGCCAGGCAGGGCCCAAAACACTCAGACATCCCAGCCCCAGCACTTCTTCAGACACAGTCCTGTACACACGTCCACAAGCAGTGGGGCCCAGGTGACGTTCTGGTTGCTGCCTGCCTCCATGGCTCTTGACTTTTGGGCATAGTCCATTCCTGTGACTGAGGGGGGGAAAGCACGGGGCACTTCCATCCTGGGGCTGCCTCCTCTGCTTGTCCCTGTCACTGGCTGGTGGCAGATGAGCAGGATATCGCGTGTCCTTGCTGGTGGGTATGTGATCCCTGGGGTCCTCCTGTCTTACCGTGGAAGGATTTGTGAAGACACTTTGTGAGTGTTCGATGGTCTTCCAGACCGACCACAGTGAGTCCCTGAGTAATGGTTCTGGCTCATACTCAACCCATTTACGAAACACACACTATTTACTCCGTGGTGCGGAGTGGGTCCCAGGGGGCTATTTTCCTCCATTGTGTAAATCCACGCTTAGAGAAGTTTAGCACACACAGATTATGCACTCAGCCAACTGAGATGATTCTCTGCTGCTATTACAGTCAGTGGTGAAAATCACACACACCACTTTGTAAAGCAAATGATTTTTTCACCTGATAGATCATCATAGCGCTCGGGAGTTATTAAGGCCTAAATAGTCCATTGAGAGCTTGTGGGGTGGGGGGAGTGGGGGAGGGGGAGGGAGTCGGTGGAAGTGAGAAGGGGAGTCATTCCTTCCAGAAAGCCAGCATGATAAAAACTGGTGTGCACTTTTACGGGAACTTTAATCCTTAACTACTTCTGTACTTAATGGGCTCGCAAATAGCACTGGATCCTTTTCTATGTATAGTTTTTTAGGCAAGGAGTTTTTGTTTTGTTTGAAGTATTAGATCGATCAATGTAAAATTGTTGGTTTTCTTCTTTTAAAATTTTATTTTTTAAGTACCGTTGACATATACTATTATGCTAGTTTCAGGTGTACAGTATAGTGATTTGACATTTTTATACCTTACCGTGTGATCACCACCCTAAGTCTACGTTCTCTGTCCCCTTATCATAATATCACTGACTATATTCTCCCTCCCATTGGTCATCCACCCCCTCCGCCTCCCCACTGGCAACCATCAGTTTTATCTGTTTCTATGAGTCTGTTTCTGTTTTGTTGTGGTTGTCCGTTTATTTTAGATTCCACATATAAGTGGAACCATATGGCATTTGTCTTTCTCTGTCGACCTTATTTCCCGTAGACACTACCCTCTGAGTTTATCCACGTTGTCGCAAATGGCAAGATTTCATTCTTTCTTATTGCTGAGTGATTGTGAACATTGGGCGGGGCCTGGGAATCTGCATTTTACACTCTGTAGGTGATTCTGAGGCAGAAAATGGAGACTGTGTCTATTATAATCAGAAAAGAAAAAATGAAAGTGGAGAATAGAATGTTCTGGTGAAGTCAGAGCAAAACAACAGCTTCAGTCCAAGAAGGTCTGGATAATTATCTGGGTAACCAGCCCTTCTTTTTTTATTATGATTTATGAAATTTTATTATGATTTAGCATGAAAGTTACCATTTTAACAGTTTGTACTCTGCGGTCTCCATTCATCTCCAGAACTGACCACCATTCATCTCGAGAACTTTTTCATGTTTCCAAAATGCCCCGTAGGGGGCGATATACAGGAAGAAACACAAAACAGTGTGTACCTTAATAAACGATTAAAAACCAATAATACCTTTTCAATCTCCACCCAGGTCAAAAACTAAAACTTTGCCAGCTATTCCAGAAGCCCCACCATGTGCCTGGCAAAGCCCAGTTTCCTCCTTCCCCCTCAAGGGTTAGAATTGGGGTTAACCCAGTGACTATTACAGTAATTATTGCCTCACATTTCTTTCTTTCTTTCTTTTTTTTAAAGATTTTATTGGGGAAGGGAAACAGGACTTTATTGGGGAACAGTGTGTACTTCCAGGCCTTTTTTCCAAGTCAAGTTGTCGTCCTTTCAATCTTAGTTGTGGAGGGCGCAGCTCAGCTCCAGGTCCAGTTGCCGTTTCTAGTTGCAGAGGGCACAGCCCATCATCCCTTTCGGGACTGGAGGAGTTGAACTGGCAACCTTGTGGTTGAGAGGACACACTCCAACCAACTGAGCCATCCAGGAGCTCAGCGGCAGCTCAGCTCAAGGTGCCATGTTCAATCTTAGTTGCAGGGGACAGAGCCCACCATCCCTTGCGGGACTCGAGGAGTTGAACTGGCAACCTTGTGGTTGAGAGCCCACTGGCCCATGTGGGAATCGAACCGGCAGCCTTCAGAGTTAGGAGCATGGAGCTCTAACCGCCTGAGCCACCGGGCCGGCCCTGCCTCACATTTCTTGATCATTGTATCACTCAAGCGTGTGTTCCTGGACACTACACTTTACTTTTGCCTGGTTACAAATTTTAACACGTTGTGTACGGCGGGGTTTAAATCCCTCGTGAAGATTCTCGTGATCCGTACGCAACGTGTTAATGTTTTTTCAGCTCTTTTATTCTACGTTTCCCCTCCATGCTTTAAATAAAATGTTTTTCCTTTACGTTTTCTCTGCTGAGACTGGGGCTATTTGACCTGTAGAGTTTCCCACTTTCTGGATCTTTCTAATTACCTCCTTTGTCTGCTCTGTTTGCTGCACTTTGGATTGGCGTCAGGAACCTGGGTTCCCTCCCTTTGGCAGGACTCTTGTTACTGTTGCCTTTTTTTTTTTTTTTTAAACTGAGCGCCACCAGTTACATTAGCAGCTGCAAAAATGGTGATATTCTATCACTCTTTCCTGTTACTGGTTGACGAGGCCTCGCTTGTCAAGCTTCATCATCTCCTGCCTGGATTTCTACAGGAGCCGCCCAGCTGGTCTTTCTGCTGCTCCATCTGAGTCCCCCTCTGGTCTGTTCTGTCCCAGTAGCCCCAGTGACCCTGATATATGCTAAGGCCCTCCCCTTCCTGAGCTCCCCCACCCCCATGGCTCCATCTCACTCGTGGGGAAAGCCACAGTCCTTGAAATGGCGACCAAGGCCTGTGTGATCCGAATCAGCCGCCTCTGCCCTGCTCCTCGCCCCCCACCACACCCCCCACACACACCAGCACAGGGTCCCCTCCAGGGCCTGTTCACTTGAGGTCCATTGGCTGTTGTCCATGTCAGGCATGCGACTCAGTCCATCCTGACTCTCTCTCTCTCTCTCTTATTGTGGTAAAATATGCATAACATGAAACTCTCCATTTTAACCTTTTTCTAATGTCCAGTTCAGCACATTCACACTGTGCAGCCGTCACCACCGTCCATCCACAGAACTTTCGCGTCTTCCCAAATGGAAACTCTGTCCCATTAAACACTAACTCCCCATTATTCCCCCCAGGCCCTGGCGACCCCTCTCCTACTTTCTCTCTATGAATTTAACTATTCCAGGTACTCTCTATAAGTGGACTCCTACAATATTTGTCCTTTTGTGACTGGCTTATCTCCCTGAGCATAATGTCCTCAAGCTGCATCCGTGTTGTCACATGTTACAGGATTTCCTTCCTTTTCTAGGCTGAATCATATCCCATTGTATGTGTTGAAAGTAAACTGACATCTTAAGACACTTAACCATAGAGAAGGGAGGACTATGGGTGGAGCTGGGCCCCTTGCTGACTCTCTAGTCTTGACTTCCTATTGAACTCTATGGGAACCTGGGCAGTGGGGGGAGGGGAATAAAGGGGAGAGGCCGAGTGGGGTCCGCCCCCTTTCTTTTCCTGCTTGCCACGGAGCACTGCCCTCTGCGTGGGAGTGTGTTTCCATTCCTTGGTGGGTCCATTTTTTTTTTTTCCTTTTCCAGAATAAACCGTTTTATTTTGGTGGGTTATCTGGAGAATTATTTTGGCCAGACAACGTATGTATAGACCACATTTTGCCTTCCATTCATTTGTGAATGGGCATTTGGGTTGTTTCTACCTTTCAGCTCTTGTGAATAATGCTGCTAGGAACGTGGGTGTGCAAATATCTGTTTGAGTCCCTGCTTTCACTTCTTTGGGACCCAGAAGTGGGATTGCTGGGTCATATGGTAATCCTAGGTTTAATTTTTTTTTCCAAACTTTTATTTATTTTAAATGTGTTTTTCCAGGACCCATCAGCTCCAAGTCAAGTAGTTGTTTCAATCTAATTGTGGAGGGTGCAGCTCACACTGGCCCAGGTGGGGATCGAATGGGCAACGTTGTTAAGAGCATCTCGGTCTAACCAATGGGGCTAACCGGCTGCCCCAGGTTTAGTTTTTTGAGGAACCTAAATTTTTTTTTCCTTTGTCAGTAAAAGGCTTTGTTTTCATGTAAATTCCTAGCTTTCCTCAAGTCTCACCTCCTTGGTGACTATTCTGTGGCCCTCTCCATCCCAGAGCCTCCTGTCTGAGAATTTCCGGCTTCAATTGAGTGAGTTTCATCCTTCTCGACTTCGAAAAGCTCAGGAACGCACCTCCTCGCGTCACTAGATGGCGCTGGAGAGTAGCTCGGGTTTTTTCCTGGAGAAAGCCCTCTTTTGTTTTCCAGCCTGGTAGAGTCCTCACGCCAGGCTGGGGAGGGCGGCTTGCTTGTCAGTGTCCCCTACCAGTGGTCACATTGCCTTGAACTTGGCAACGTTTGGGGGTTCCTCATGTCTTTAGTTAGAGAAACCCACACTGTTCTCCTTAAAGGAGTAAGTGTTGGGAAAACATTGGCATGTTTGAAAGAACATGAGAGCCGTCGGTGTCAGAAAAATCTTAACATTTTAATCTGAGTTCCACCAAGAACTCTGTGTGACCTGAAACACATCATCTGGGCTCCCCCGACCTCAGTTTCCCCACCTGCAAAATCCAAGGGTTGGATGAGTGAGTGGTTCTGAATTCTGGCAGTGCACGCGGACCCCCTCGCTGAATCACCGTCCCGCAAGTGCTTCTGAAAGCTCCCAGGTGATGCTCCTGCAGCGTGATGGCGGACCCCTGGGTTAGGTCGTCCCTGAGGTCCTTTTTGGTGTCAGAGGCTCTGTCCCCTAGCAGCTTGGGGACCTGGAGCAGGGAACCCTTTTAAGCCCCAGTTTTTTCCATTTTATAAAGTGGGACTAATAATAGTGCCTATTATTGCATAGCAAGAGGACACTGGGGGAGGCGCCATGAGTGAGGCCAGCGCCTGCACCTGGGCACTGGCGCCAGTGCTTCCGTATTGGCTGTTCTTAGTCTCCACCAGCCATTCACAAACAAGAGGTGGCAGGGGTCCTTCGAAGGGAGTTTCTCAAAAGACACCTGCTGCCCAGGGATGCAGATCCTGAGCAGGACTGATTCAAATTAGTGGGACTGGGTAGGTCCAGCTCCAAGTCCTTTGAAACAGCTTCCAGTACTGCATTCGCTAGATGCTCAACAAATGTTTGATTAAGCAGCTCATTTAATTAAGGAACTCTTCTAGTAGTGAGCCCAGAGCGGAGTCTTGAATGCCAGCCAGGAGTTAGCATGACAAGGAAGGGTGAAGAACTTTCTCCTCAGGCAGTGGGGAGTGTGTGCTGTTGGGGGTTGGTGGGGGCATGGAGCTGCAGGGCCGGCGAGAGCCACTGGAGTTGGTCATTCCCTCCACTTACGGAGCCCTTACAGCAGGCCCTGCAGGACAGGAAGCAAGGTGGACACGTTCCCTGGTGGGGAAGCTGCGGGAGGGGGCCCTGCATCCATTGGGCAGACCTGAGAAGTCTGAGCTTCGTCTTGCATGTTCGTGAAAACCCTCAGAGGGTCTAAAGCAGGGGAGTGTTGGGGTTACGTGGCCTCACCGGAAGCACATATTTCCCATGGATGAGCCATGAGGGTGAGAAACAGGGAGAAGGAGGGAATGAGGAAAGAGATCTGTTGGGATCTCATGGAGGGCAGTCATGAAGAGGACAGCAGCATGGAGAGGGGAGTGGTGGTGAAGTCAATGGCCTGTATTAGCTTGGCCACCATGACAAAGTACCACAGCCAAAGGGGGCGGGGCTTAAATAAGACCTGATTTCTCGTGGTTCTGGAGGCTGGCAGTGGGACATCAGGGTACCGGCATGGGCCAGTTCTGGTGAGGGCCCTCTTCCTGGGTTGCAGACAGTCGCCTTCTTTCTGTGTCCTCACATGGCAGGCGGGGTTGGGGGATGAGCGAGAGAGTGAACTCTCTGCTGTTGCCTCTTATTATATAAGGACACTGATCCTATCAGATCAGGGCCCTGCCCTTATGACCTCATCTAACCTGAATTACATCCTTAGAGGCCCCACCTCCAAATACAGTCATATTGGGAGTTAGGGCTTCAACGTAGGAATTTGGGGGTCACAAACATTTCAGAATACTACCGCACATGGCAGGGGTGAGGCCCCCATTCTACACCCCTGCCCACTTCTCTAGGCTTGGGGCTCCCTGCCTCCCATCTTCCTGCCTAATGGAACGGCCCCCACTTGTAGCACCCCACAGACTCTCCTGCCCCCTCCACTGCTAGAATGGCCTCTTCCCCACTCTGCCTGCCCACTTGTCAGGCCAGACACCCACATTCTGTGAATTCCCTACCTCCCTCGTTCTTTTCCTTCCTTTCTCTCTCTCTCTCTCTCTCTCTCTCTCTCTCTCTCCCTTTCCCTCCCTCCCTTCTTCTCCTTCTCCATCTATTAAAACTGTGTTGATACCTGGCTCATCAGATTATATATAGTAAATGTGTACAGTTTTTGGTATATCAATCACACCTCAACAAAGCTGTTTAAAAAACTGTTGACATCTTTCGTTTGCTTTTCTTCTTCTCCTTTTGCCCTGTGGCTTTATAAATTCTTTACAATTACCTACTGAGGTTTACTTTGAGTACAATAAGCTCACTGTTTAAATGGAACCCTCTGATGGGTTTTGAGAGATGTGCGTGCTTGTGAAACGGCTACTGCAACGAAGGCGTCGCCCCAATGTCTGGTCCCTCCCTCCCGCTCCTCTCTGCCCCCTGCTTCTGTAGACTTCTTTTGTCACAGACATTCCCTGGCATTTTCTGGAGTTGCATCCAGGCGGACTCAATATGGCATAAACTCTTCTGCGTCTGGCTTCTCTCAGCACGGTGATTTTGAGCTTCGTGTTCTCGTGTGTGATAATAATGAACTGGGACTGTAAGGAAACTGATCAGGCCAGGAGGTCTGTGGGAGGAGCTGGCTCCTGGGTCTTCATGAGAGCACCTAGTGTGACTCCGTGGTCCTCACTTCCTGTCTCCTTGCCTTAAACACCCTCCATCTTAGCACGTGGCCTCACCAGGGCTGCACGTGCTGGGTTTCAGCCCTTTTTCCTTTTTTTTTCCCCGCAAATAAATACTTTTTGGTGTCAGAATACCTAGTCGATATTATTGTTCAGTTGCCATGTGTATCAGTAATTAGTTTCTTTTAATTTCTGAGTGTTATTCCAGTGTATGGGGGTCCCATCATTTTGTTATCCATTTGCCTATTGATGGACATTTGGGTTGTTTTCTGTCTGGGGTTATTATGAATAAAGCTGCTACAAATATCCATGCGCAAGTCTGTGTATAGACAAATGCTTTTATTTCTCTGGGGTTAGTGTCTAGATGTGAAATTCCTGGGTTGTGTGGCAGGTGTATGTTTAACTTCCTGAGAAACTGTCAGTTTTCCTCTGTGGACGTACCATCTTACACTCCCACCACCAGTCTGTGAGTGATTCAGTTCTGGTACATTCTCTCCAACTCTTGGTATTAGATTTTATTTTTAAACGAGAATTTTGCCATTCTGATGTGTGTGTAGAGGTATCTCATTGTGGTTTTAATTTGCATTTCCTCAATGACTATGTGATGTTAGCATCTTTTCATATGTTTATCCATGTATGTTCTCTCGTGAAGTTGTTCTGTTTCGTAAAGCCCCACAACGGGTACAGACAAATCGATCTTTAATTGTTATTTACACGCGAGGCTTCTCCATCACCAGATTAGCAATTTCTCAGAGGTAGGAACAGGTTCTTTCTCACCTGTGTTTGTCCTGCTCTGCCCAGCACAGGAGCCTGGTAGGAATTCAGTGACATTGTTTTAAGCCCCTGGGAAGTCTTGTCCATCCCACGGAGAATGGACCCCGCTTTGAAAGAGAGGAGGCCTCCATCGGTGGGAAAGATTTCCTCTTCACTCTTCATACTGAGTAGACAAATTCGGAAGATACTTTTCTTTTACTGAGGTGAGAACATGTATCAGTGAAAGTCATTGCGAAGCCCTCACTTTTCAGGAAAGACCTGGGAAGAGACTAGGTATCCAGAAGACAAAAGATGTGTAAAGATTTGAAAGGAAATATGGGCTATTTGTTCTTCTTAGTGTCGCAAAATCTAATAAGCATTGATTATATTAACATAGGAGAGTCCTGTGATGATGACACTGTACTGCCCTGGATACAAATTGATCTGTATGATTAATTTTGTAAAACATTTTTAATGAAACTAATCTAGTTACAGTAACACTGCTATCCAACACCATGGAAAAAATGCAGCTTTTGCCACAAATGAATTTTCAGATAACTGAATACTCCCTTGCGGGCTAAACCCCTTTTTCCATTTTTAACTTTTAAGATGGAAACTGTTCTAAAGCAGAAGCTATGCTTTCTTTCATTCTTTTAAAAATATTATGGTAAATACACATATCATCAAATGTACCGTTTTAACCATTTTTAAGTGTACAGTTCAGTGCATTGACACTGTTGTAAAACCATCACGACCATGCATCTCCAGAACTGTTTCATCTTCCTAAACCGAAACTCTGCCCCATTAGCCACTAGCTCCTCATTCCCCACCCCCACCCCCGCCCCCGCCAATCCCTGGCACCCATCATCCTACTTCCTGTCTCTGTGAATCTGTCTACTCCAGGGACCTCACGTAAGTGGAATCTCACAGCATTTGTCTTTTTGTGACTGGCTTGTTTCCCTGGTATCATATTCTCAAGGTTCACCCATGTTGTGTCTCGTATCAGAAGGTCCTTTCTTTTTAAGGCGAATCACACTCCATCGTGTGCAGAGGCCACGCTGGGTTTATCCATTCATCTCTTGATGAACATTTGCGTGATTTTCGCCTCTCAGCTCTTGTGAACGGTGCTGCTGTGAAGGTGGGTGTGCAGGTGTCTGTTCGAGTCCCTCTTTCACTTCTTTTAGATGTACACCCGGAAGTGCGGTCGCTGGGTCACCTGGTAATTCTGTGGTTAATTTCTTGAGGAGCTGCCATACTGTTATTGTAGTGGCTACACCGTTTTACATCCCCACACTTTCTTTTTCTTTTTCTTTTTTTTTTTTAAGATTTTATTGGGGAAGGGGAACAGTACTTTATTGGGGAACAGTGTGTACTTCAAGGACTTTTTTCCAAGTCAAGTTGTTGTCCTTTCAATCTTAGTTGTGGAGGGTGCAGCTCAGCTCCAGGTCCAGTTGCCATTGCTAGTTGCAGGGGGCACTGCCCACCTTCCCTGGTGGGAGTCGAGGAATCGAACTGGCAACCTTGTGGTTGAGAGCCCACTGGCCCATATGGGAATCGAACCGGCAACCTTCGGAGTTAGGAGCACAGAGCTCCAACCGCCTGAGCCACCGGGCTGGCCCATCCCACACTTTCTTAAACAGAGACCTAGGTGTATCCCACCGCTGGATGATTCTGGTCACTGCCCTGGAGTCGTGGTCACTAGCCTTCCTGGGGGTGAGGCTTGTTGCAGTTTCCACATCAGGGGCTGGGCTGCTGTGTGGCATGAGTCCCAAGGATTTTTTAACAATGATTTTTCAACCATGGGATACCTGTGTCTTTTGTTGTCATTTACAAATCAAAGTACATTAAAATTAAAACCAAAAAAAGGAATATTAAAATTAGTTGGAAGCTTAGAAATAAAGCTTGTCTAATGCACTACCCCTTCTATTGGTAAGGGAGCTGAGGTCAGAGTGACTCAGTGGCCTGCCAGCCTCACACAGTGCATTGCTGTGGGACTGGCGGCCCACGTGAGAGAGGGTGTCTTCACCAGGCTCCCTGCCCACTTGGATCACTGTCCCAAGCTGGCTTTGAGCAGACTCTCTCCTTATAGTATGTTGTGTGGGCGAGTGTCCCTCCTGCAGCCCCACTGCCCCGTCCCCTTCCCTGTGCCTTTGGGCACTGATCTCTGCAGGTGGCACCAAACCAGGGCCCCTCTCTTCTCTGGCAAGACTTTGGTTGGGCCAATGGGAGGCGCTGGGAGGAGAGCGAGGCCTGCTCCTTCCCTGTTAGGTTGCCAGATGAGACACAGGGTGCCAGTTAATGTTGAATTTTAGACAAACAATGACTAATTTTAGTATAAGTAGCTCCCATGCAATATTTGGGACATACTTGTATAAAAAAATGATTCACTCACTCGAAATTCAAATGTTGTGTTTTTATTTGCGGAAAATTTTGTGTTTTTATTGGCAACCCTGTGAGTCCGTCCCTGTGGGTTTAGGGACGGTGAGCCTGTGGAGGCCACAACTCCTGTGGGCTCCATTTCCTGCCCCCTCCACTCACGTCAGGCTGGTGGCAGTGGCTTCCCACTGTAGCCAACCCCAGTGTGTCACTAGCCCTTTTTGGTTCTTCTTAGCCCCGCCCACATCTTTACATGAAGTCTCTCCATGAAATTCTCTTCTGTTGGCCCTTCTGAGGGCTGAGCTTTGACAATATAGGTAGTTGACAAGAGCTGTGAGGGTCGGTGTCTCTGAGGGAGCGTTCAGGGGCCGTTTACAGCGAAGTCCAGTTGTCTTCACCATGGCCATGCAGACAACCAGGTAGATTTCCTCCACGTTCTCAGATTATAGCCGCCTGAGGCCGTCAGAAATGTCACCTTTTCGGAAGTGAGCTGTCCAAGTACTTTACAGTCTTCCTGTGTAATTCTAATCTGTGGGCACCTCTCTGCCATCCCCCGCCCCAGCTGGCAGCTCTGCAGGCAAGGACCCTGCTGGCTACTTGATCCCGGTATCTGTTCAATTTTACTCAGGACCTAAATGAACAAGGAAATGTTGTCGAATGTCCTGGTGGCCCATTTGCTAGTTAACTGGTGCTTGTAGGCCTTCGCGGTGGCGTTCATTCATTCATTCATTCATTCATTCATTCATTCATTCACCCAGTCAGCCATGTAGTAGGTGCTCATGAATGGCGTTGGTGTTCAATGTACAGCAGGAGGGGCTTTAGCAGGTGTGGGGAGGAGGTGGGGTTGCCAGATTTAGCCAATAAAAATACAGGATGGTTAACTTCGAATTTCAGATAAACAGCAAATACTTTGTAAAGTATATCCCATCCGATATTTGGGACACACCTATACTTAAAAACATGGTTGTCTATCTGAAATAAAAATCGAATTGGGCATCCTTTATTTTGTCTGGTGACCCATGGCAGGGATACCTGTGATGTTTAACCCTCTGATACCTTCTTAGAGTGGGGTGCGCAGGACAGATGCTTCCAGGTTCATTGTTACAAATGCAGACGCTGAGCACCAAGGAACGAAGCAACCTGTTCAGGGTCACTCGGGGGGCTGCACCGGGGTCTGTCTGACTCTCCATCCAGCTCCCCATCCAGTGCTGTCTCCAGCTCTTCCTGTTACCAGGGGACAGCTGAAGTGTGGTCCAGCCTGGTAGCTGCTGGAGGTGAGTGACCAGAGGGCTGGCCTACGTGCGGCCACGCACCTGGGCCTCACAGGGCCTGACGTATCTGCCCCCCCAACTCTGAGCCCAGCCCTCCCTGGAAGAGAGCTGCTCTGACACTGGCGGGCAGTCCTTTGGGAGAACGAAGCGCATTTCAACAGGCTGACACTCATGAACACTGAACTGGATTCTCATGGGTGGAGTCTTGAGTGGTGACGCGTGGAGCCCTAGCCAGCCTCATCCCAACAGTGGCCTCGTTGCATGGTCACCCCTCGGCCTCACCTCCTGTGCCTGGTTGGCCCCGCTTCAGCTGGGCTGATGGAGTCACGCGCCTCAAACAGAACCCAAGGGGCCACCGCTCACGCTGGAAGCCCTCCCTGCGACTAGAAGTGTCCATCTCAGTGCCGGGTCTGGCACTCAGCAGGCTCGGTAAAGGCTGATCCAACTCGAAAAGGACTGGAGGCCGGAGAGGGAGAGGAAAGGACGAGGAGAGAGAAATCACAGCTGAGGTGTTGACTGTGGGCATTAACGTGGGACAGAATAGATGGGCATTTTCTTTGGATCAAATAATGAAGGATTCTTGATGGGTCTTTAGCAAAACTACTATTCGTGGTTTGCTGTGAATAAAATCTTTTTGCCATTGCACAAAGCCTGGAGTTAAAGACTGCTTCTACACGTTCTTTTCTGCATGTAGCTGGGCAGGGTTGTGAGGCAAGCCCAGGAGACAGCACGGATTGTCTCTCGAATGCTGTTTGGGCGAGGAGGGGGGTGTCCGGGCTGTTGCCTGTGGGGCCACTGGACCTTGGGCTATCGGCTCTGCTCTGATTGCTGGCGTTTAGCAGGGAGAGCAGATGGGTTTTCCAGTCCATCTCTCGCTCCCGTACTCATTATTCAGCTTCACATAATCTTAATCCCTGTGACAGGCCTGTCCCTGCTCCTGTTCTGTTAGCCACGTGTCATCATGCCGTCAGTGTCTGGCAGTGCCTGGTACACAGCGGGCAGTCGTTTGGTGACTGAAGGAGGAGGAAGCAAGCGTACATCATCTGCGCTTGCCACGTCCAGTGGATGCTCCAGAATAAGGCGGAGGCAGGACCGAGCCTGGCCCTGCCCTGTCTACACAGCACGGTCTCCCCGTCCGTCTGTCTGCGTGGCGTTTCTCGCCTCAGACTTGCTTTTGCTGACTCATACCTTGTGCCCGGCCCAAACTCTACCTGGTGACTTCCACACCCAGTGTGCATGTCCCAGGGGAAAGTGTCACATGGTGTGCTCAGGAGCAAATCCCCCGAGATCTCCCTGCCTGAGCTCTGGGGGCCCACCCTCTGCGTGTGAGGGTGCTCGTGTGCATACGTGTACACACGTGCGTGAGGAAACCAGGTAGCTCAAAGGATTCCTCAAAGACATTGGCGGCCAGAAAGGCACGGTTTTAGAGTAAATTAAAAGGAAACAATGAATCAGCAATGACTGGCAGAATCAAAAGGTAAACCCTTTACGTTTTGTTTTGAATAAGGTTATGTTAATCAGCAACCATAGATTTCTTTGGAACTGGACACTTAGTTTTATTGATGGGGACCCAAGTTTTGCAGGGCAGTGCATTTTGATGCAAACTAAAAAAAAAAATCCACTATAGATTGTTACCCAAAGCATGAGTTGCACACATTTCTTCTAGGGAGGGGCGGTGTGTGTGTGCATGCGGGCACATGACTACCAGAACTAAGGAGACAACTGTATCAGTAGAGAGAGGCAGTGGGAAAGTCACACACTGGAGGGCTCTTTCCACTTTTGTTATCGTTGTTTCCTTTTGTTTCCACTTTTATTGTGAGTGATAAGCTTGTGTTAATTTAGCAGACTATTGCCTCGTTTGCAAGGGCAAGCCTATGAAAACACCCACAGAGAGAAGTCCCTGAGAGCCGGAGTAGAACTTCTCAGGCTCAGAAATGCAAACAGTGGCACCACGGCAGCCCTGTGTCTTAGGAACCCAGGAGAGGAGAATGCAAACAAATTATCTGAGTTGACAGAAGATATATAAACAAAATTCTGACGATCAGACTTGCCAATTAGCCTGGTCTGCTGCCAGGTTTGGCCTTTAGCCTTAATTGTGGGGGGAAAGGTTTTTGTCTTCTGTAAATAAATTTCAGTCAAAAGCAGGTAAGAAAGATGTGTATAGCTGGGATCAATCCTCTATACCTGCGTGGTCCCTCAAACGAGTACTATGGGCCTGGTAAAGCATCTAAATTGTCTAGTAGCCACATCAAAAAAGGGGAGAAAAATCAGGTGAAATTAATTTGAATCTTTATCTTATATAACCCAATACATCCAAAATATTACCCACTCAACATGTAATCCACATGGAAATTATTAATGAGATTTGTTTACTTTTTTTTGTGTGTGATTCTTACTAAGTCCTGCAATATGGCAGTGACAGAAAGTGACAAAGACATCAAGGAATAAGCTGTTACTGGCTGGAAGAGGGAATACAGAAGTGAAAGTCTTTTTTTTTTTTAATCCCTTTACCTTCTCCCCCATCCCCACACCCCTCCCACCTAGCAACCCTCAGTGTTTTTCCTGTATGTCTCTGAGTTTATTTCTGTTTTATTTGTTCGATTATTCTGTTCTTTAGATTCCACATGTAAGTGAGATCACATGATATTTGTCTTTCTCCGTCTGACGTATTTCACTTAAGATAATATTCTCTAGGTCCATCCATGTCATTGTAAACGGTAAGATTTCATTTTTCTTTATGGCTGAGTAATACTCCATTGTATAAATATACCACGGTTTCTTTACCCAGTCATCTATCAGTGGGCATTTCGGTTGTTTCCATGTCTTGGCTATTGTGAATAGTGTTGCAATAAACATAGGGGTGCATATATTTTTTTCGAATTAGTGTTTTGGATTTCTTTGGATAGATACCCAGGAGTGAAATTGCTGGGTCATAAGGTAGCTCCATTTTCAGTTTTTCTGAGGTACCTCCACTGAAAGTCCTTTTAAAAATTAACCTCCCAGCCTTCATGGCTAAGGCACTCCCTGTCACTTAGTCCCTCCCCAGCTCAGACTCTGGCACCCTTGTCCGCAGACTGAACAGAGTGGACCTTGGGGGTGGCTAGGTGGCGTGGCTGGGTGAATGGACAGTGAGTGCTGCAGGCCCCACTCGGACCTCTGTGAATCCATGGTCCTGAATTCCTGTCTTGTTCACTCAGCTAATGTTTACTGGGCACTGTCCATGCAAAACATTACGTGTGTGACGTTCTGTTTATCAGCCATCCTCTCGACTCATCTCCCTTCCTTGTTCTAAGCTCGGAGCCTCTCAGCCTTGTCCCTCCCTCCTATGTTGGTGCTAAGAGAATTCTAGCACTTCGTTTTGGAAAGAACTCCTAACTGCTGCAGAAAGAAACCTCAGCCTGACAAGGAGAACGGGGGCCCTTTTGCAGCTGCAGCCAAGCAGATAATATCCTGCATCATAAACTGTCCTTGCAGATATTTCCAGGAAAGTCGTCTTCAGAGGTCGTTGCTATGTCCTGGGCACGTCACCTTCAAACTCCAAAAAGCCTGATTCCAGTTTATTATCTTGCTCAAGAAGTTCCAGTCTTGGAAACCTTTGTTTTTAGAATCGTGTGAATTTTGGGCTGGTTTCTCGGGCCCCTCTTCCAATTCATCTTCTAGAACGAACTTTCTCAATTGCAAATCCTCTTCATGGCTGAAGCATTTCACCATCACCAAGGAAGGGGGTTAAAGAAAGAAGGAAAAACAGATGAGACTCTGGAGCAAGGGTTTTCAATGGGACAGTTCTGCCTCCCAGAGGACATAGTGATGTCTGGAGACGTTTCTGGTTGTCACGATTGGACGGTGGGTACTGGCACATAGTGGGTGTGGCCCGGGATGCTGGTCAGCGTCCTACAATGCACAGGACAGTCCCACCACGGAGAGTGACCTGGCCTCAGATGTCAGTGGTGCTGAGGGGACACCGCCTGCTCTGCGGGCCAACTATCTGCCCCTTACTGGATTCAGAATGACGGGCCCTTTACACAACCTCTCTGGGCCTCAGTCTCTTCATCTGTAAGATGGGCATAATGAGAGTACCATCCTCACGAGGCCCGTTTGAAGTTTAAAATGACTAAATATATATAAATAAAGTGCTAGAACATGTCTGGCACATAGTGAGTGCTTTTCAGTACCAATTAATACAGTTCAGTCAAATGAACAGCATCTCTTTAGAGAAAAACTCTGGTCTAGGTGGGGAGGGGCCACACACCCCACCAGTGAACCAAACAGACCCCGGTGCCCGGAGAGCCACAGCGGAATCCTGCACCAGACGGCTGGTGTCAGCTTGTTGTCCTCCCTCGTCATCCTCCCCAAAGGCAGGCCCTTTCCAGGTCTCTCATCTTGGTGAGCTGCTCCACTAGCCACCCGGGTGTGCTGGCCTGAAGGCCCCCGACACCCCTCCCTTACCTGCTCCATGGCTAGTCTGTCCCCAGCTCTGTGACAACTTGTATCCTTCACCTCTCCCATCCCTCCCTCCCACTGTCAGTGACTTAGTGTAAGGACCCCATTATCTGTAAGGACCCCATTATCTGTAAGGACCCCACCATCTGTAAGGACCCCACCATCTGTAAGGACCCCATCATCTGTAAGGACCCCACCATCTGTAAGGACCCCACCATCTGTAAGGACCCCACCATCTGTAAGGACCCCATCATCTGCAAGGTCCCCATCAAGTCTTGCCTAGACTAGTGCACCAGCTCCTGGCTGGTCTCCTGACCACACCACCTCTCCATCAATCCATGTCCTAGAAGGAACTTGCTTGGCTGCAAACTCTCCTTATCTACAGGAAAACAACAACTCCACTGTCATGTGCAGGGCCCAGGCAGCCCGCCAGGATGGCCCCTCTACCTGCCCTGCCCATGGCCATACCTGCCTGAACTCAGGGAGGGAGGACCAGGGCCCTGGGCTGTTCTTAGGGGAGCTGAGTGTCTCAGTCAGCTATTGCTAACAAATGACCCCAAACTCAGTGGCTCAAAACAGCCGTTCATTTTCCTCATGAGTCTACGGCTCCATTGGGTGGTTCTTCCGTTCTTGGCAGGGTCCTTTCATGTGTCGGTGGGCAGCTCCCAGCTGAGCAGGCACTTTGCTGACCTTGGCTGGTCTCTCTCCCCCCTCAGAGCCTAGACTGGACAATGGGGCTGATTGCTGCTGGGGGCCCTTGCTCCCCTGCAGGCCAGCAGCCCTGACTTCTTCCCGGGGGTGGGGGGGTGGGGGGGTGGCAGGGCCTCCCCCAGGCTTGGAACAGGCATGCATTCTATTGGCCAAAGCTGTCCTATGCCCCACCCACATTCCAGGGAGGGGCTGGCCAAGGATTGCTCCTCTCGATGGGGGAGCAGCAGCATCCCATTGCAGAGGGTGTGGGTGCAGGAAGGGGCGGAGAAATGGGACATTTCTGCCAGACACCCCACAGAGGGAACTAAGAGGGGTCCGCCACTTTCTCCCTGTCTGTTTCTTTGCAGAATTATAGAGGCAAATACCAGGGGGCCCATGAGTCAACTCAATAAAAGACGAGCATCCTTTCTGGGAAGAAGTGACAGGTGCCTTCACTGGGGGGCAGGAGACAGCGTGGCTTCTGCCTCTTAACCGGAAACCACTCACGGCCCTGTCACACCGCACACGCTGGGTGCTCCAGTGATGCTGCGAACGGAAATTGATGCCAACATGCCTGGTACTTTCTCACGTCTTGGTGTGACAATCACAGGGAATAACAAGCAAAACCTTTACAGCATTGCTCTACTTTCTTAGCTCATTTTATGAGCTCTAACTGTGCCAGGCAGGGGGGCCCTTTATGTCATTATGTCATTTACTCCTACGCAGCCCTGTGAGATGGGCGTTATGATTCACTCTGAGGCTCAGAGAGGCTGTGGACGTGTCCAGAGTCACACAGGTGAAGGTGGTGAGCCTGGAGTGGAGCTCACGTCTGATCCCGAGGCCAGGTCCTGTGAGCATGCGATTCCCCAACTGAATGCACTTTGTCTCACGCTGGCAGCTGAAAGGACGCATCTGTTTGCTCAGAATAGATGAAGTGAGTGAGTCAGCGTGTAGGACTGGGCACCTGCCACATGACCCGTCCGGTTTAGGCCCCAGAGACAAGGAGCACTCAGTACAGGGCGTGCCCCTGGGGGCGATGTTCTACTTGGGGGGCAAGGAAACAAGTACTTGGATGAACAAGCTGAATGCAGATGCTGGTGTCTGCGGTGAGGAAGGAAAGTAGCTCTTCGAGCCCCCAGGGGTGGTAGCGGCCTGGGAAGGCCTCTGGGAGGCGGACATGTGAGTGGAGGCCTGAGCAATGACCTTGAGGCAGCAAGTCCGCTGAGCACGGGTTTCCCAGTGGAAGACTGTGCCGAGCAGCCACGCTCTCTGCTTCCCCCCACCTCCCCACTGCTCCCTCCTGGTCTCATTTGCTGGCTCCCGGTCCTTCCTCCTCCCCGCTTTTCCCATCATGGCCAATGGCGCTACCATCATCCTTCCAGAAGCACAGGCCTAAGCCAGAGTGGCTGTGGGAGTCAGGTCAGGTAAGCATTAGGGAGCTGACTAGTGCAGCGCCTGGTTTGCGTCTGTGTACGTGTGTATGAGAGAGAGACAGAGAGGGGGCAGGAGGGAGAGAGGTTGTTTCCAGGTGGGCATGGGGGAAGGATTCCAAGCCTGGAGCAGCGGAGCAAAGGCGGGTGGGTGTGACAGGGCAGAGGTGCCGTGGAGCCAGTGTGGCTGGGGCGTGACGTGAGCCGGGAGGGACGGGCGTGGAAGGTGAGATTGGAGAGCCGGGCCAGGGCTGGGCTGGGAGGGCCAGGTGCAGGGTTTGGACCCTGTCGGCAAGGGGAGCAGTGTCAGTTTTCTACGTGGAGGTCTAACACACCTCCTGGGATTCCCGAAAATGTACCGATCTTACATCTCCAGCTTGATGAATGTTTACACGTTACACCCTTCTAATCATCAGCTCTAGACAGAGACCATTTCCAGTGCCCAGAGAGGTCGCTCAGGCCCCTTCCCGGTCACACCCCCCCCACCACCACCACCACCTCCAAAGGGCGTGCTGGTCAGACCAGGCATGGCGATGAGTTTTACCCATTTTGTATTTTCCACAAATCATGCGGTCGGCGTCTGCACTCTGTTGCGTTGGTTTCTTTCACTCAGCACGTCTGAAATTCACCGAAACTTGCGTGGAGCAGTGGCTCATGCTTTTGTATTTCCGTGCAGCGTCCCATTGTACAAAGTCACGATGCCTTGGTTATTCATCAGGCCGCTGATGAGTGTTGAGGTTGTTTCCTTTTTCGGCTCATGTGAGTTCAGTTGTCATGCTCTGAACATACCCGCTTCGTGTGTTGTGGACATGCGCCCTCTTCTCTTGGGTGTAAGCCTACGAGTGGCATTGTGCCCTGGTGGGTACAGGTGGGGCATGTGCTTGGCTTCAGTGCCACTTCCAATGGTTCTCCTAAGTGGCTGAACCACCCTACACTTGCACCAGCTGTGTGTGAGAGTTCCAGGGTGACAACAGGTGTCCTGGGAGCTGATTTGGGGACACATGTGCTGCAGACCATTTAGAAGTAGAGAGAGGCAGTGGTGGCCTGAGTGGGAGACAGTGATGTGGGGACAATCGCTTTGCTGGAAGCCTCGTTGGGGACTATTTGCATGACACTTGAGGCCCCACTGCCCTGACCTGACCGACACCCAGCGTCACCCTGGGGAGATTCTGCCTCTGTGGCTCTGGGAAGGGCCCTACCTAGAGTAAGAGTTTGACACAACACCCCAGGGGGCCATGATGCTCAGCCCCTGGGCTAGGCCTCCTGTTAAGCCCACTTGCCAGCCGCACCCATCCCCACCTCTGTGCCCAAGGAGAACTGGGAGCTGGGGACTGGGGTCCCCAGATTCAGGGGTGTGATGAGGGTGCAGCCTGCTGGGTGGCCCTCTGCAGGCCGTTCTCTGACCAGGGCCTCGGCCACCTCTGCCTCAGTCTTTCCCCGGTCTCCACGCTGCCGGGCTTCTGTCTGTACCATCTGTCTCCAGTCCTGCCCCCACCCCCGGCCTCATTTTGGACTGCTGCTCCTGTTTTTTACAAGAGGAAACTGAGGCTTGGAGGCACCACTTCACTTGCCCACGTTTACCACGCTGAACCATGGCAGAGCAGGGGCTGGCGCCTCTAAGCCCAAACGCTTCCCTCTCTGCCCACCCTCTCGGAGCCTGTCCCTTACCTCCTGCCCGGGTGGACGCAGTGAGTTCTGCATCCTTTGCTCCCTTGGGAGAGGCAGGTGGGCCTCAAGGTCAGGTGTGGGCTGTTGCGTTTCCAAGTCCCCTGTGCACAGTTGATGCTTTCGGCCTCAAGTTGACATGGGCAAGATCCAGGAGGCTGGAGAGGGGCTCCCAGGAGGTAATTAAGGATCAGGGGACTGTAGTTTAGGGGTAGAGGAGGGGAGAGGGGACCTCCCCGGAACAAGGGCCCCCTCTCAGCTCCCCTCCATGCTGGCGACACAGCTGCTCCTGGCAACTTTATCACACTCTTTCCTCAGCAGGAACTTACATCACAGGGATGGTTAATACCCACTTGTGTGAGGGGAAGCAGATGCCGCCGTCGGGCTCTCGTGCAAGTGGGAGCTGAGCGGATTCCAGATGGTTGCGTGGGGAGCAGACAGGAAGCTCACCTGGGGCCGTGCTGAGCGTCTTGTGCTGGGACAGGGATGAGGCCCTGGGAAGCTTGTCCCCAAGGTCTGTTGGACTCCGCGACTTGACGGAGAAGCTCTCCAGGCCCCAAGCTGCAGCACCCCCGTCTGTCCATCCCAGGTCCTGGGCCCCAAGCCCACGTGACTTTGTGCCACCTCACAGGAAGGAAAAGTGAGGCGATGACACGTACATGGCCTCCTGAAGCCTGCTCCCAACTGCAAGCTCGTTCTTCATCGGCAGGGTCCATGGCGCATGCTCCTGTCCCCCTCAGTGTGCTAGCATCCCTCGTCTGGCCACAGAATGTCACTTGATCCACGCTTTCCTCCCCCAGTGTCCCACAGTCCGTCTCCCTGTCCCACGCTCTGTGGTGGGCAGAGGTAAAACACATCAGGCAGGAAGTCAAGTCACGAAGGTCCGTGTCGAGGACATGAACTCCCTTTTCGGGGGATTTGCTGTGCTGGGCACAGACGTCGTTTCAGCTGTGAGCCCAGGGGTTCCCGGCACCGTGGGGGCCGGGTCACAGGCCAGCACCTGCTCAGCCTCATTTTCTTGCATTACCGGGCCCACGGGGACAATTCCACATCTGCTGGTCGGTCTGCGTGGAGAAACAGCCTTCAAAGTCCCCATGAACCGTTCTCAGGTCCCAAGTGTCCTTTGTTTCCTGTTGTCTGGCTTGACAGTTGAGCTGATACAGGAGCACCCAGCCTGGTGTGGTTCTAGAACAGGTCAGGCCTGCTTGGACGCTGCCCCTCGGCAGGTTACCCAGCTCCCAAGCCTCCCTTCTCTCCCTTGTCTCTGGGGTGAAGGGCAAATTGAGGACCCACCCTCGCAGGGTCATGTGAGGAGGGAAGGACCATCCATATCAGGGTTTATGCTCCTGCCGGGGGCTCCGGCCTCAGAAGTGCCCGGAAATGTCGGCCTCGGTCCGGGCACATCTGTGCTTCCTTTCTTTTTGTCTTTGCCAACCTTGTTCCCTGAGACTAGAACTGCTAGATCCATCCTGTCAGTCCAACCCTTCCGGAGCCTCTGCTTCCTGGTGCCCTCTGGTGCCCAGGCCCTGACAGCCCGACAGTCCCTCCCCACACGCCAGCCAAGGTCACTCTACCTACCAGAAACCCCTCATTGTGTCACATCAAACCTTTGACAGTGAGCTCACATCCACAGTGGATGTCAGTTTTTCTCTTTCAGTCATTTATTCATTTGCTCGTTCACTCCTTCCCTTCCTCCCCCACTTCTAGTACCTTCCCCACCATCAGGCAGCCATGCTCAAGTGTCTGTCTTTGAAATGGGTATTGCTGTTCGTGAGCTGGCATTTTTACTTTACCTTCCCGTGGGTTATGTATCTCATTCTCTTTCTCACCAACCCGGATGTTTCTTTACATCCATCTATGAATATATCTCATCTGACTTTTTTCTAGATGCCAAATCACCTCCCACCCCCTGCAAGGTGTGCGTTCTCCAATATCCCCTCTCCTAACCTCAGGCCATGAAGGAACTCCTGGGGCTTTCATGAGATTATTCTGGCTTCAGTGGACAGGTCTAGATGGATCTGGACATGGCAAAATAGAGGCAAAATGAAGGCGTGTACTGTGAGGAGCGGTGGCCCTGGGGATGGCGGAAAGCAGGCAGACTCCAGACTCCTTTAGAAGAAGCTGGAGGGACTGGGGGAGTTGGAGGGGAGGGAGGCGATTTGTCATGGCCGATTCTGGTGTGAGGAACTGGGGGTGGGGTGGGTAGCGCTTCATTTAGGGAGGTGAGAAGAGCCAAAGGGAAGCAGCACTGATGGACAAACGTGGAGAGGTGAGAGGTGGGTTGGGGCAGGAGCCAAGGCACTTGGAAAAGAATGAAAAGACAATGGGAGGCAGAAGCTCCAGTTGCCAGGTTTCATGGCTTAGGCTACTTGTCCTCAGCCCCAACAAAGTATGTGTGGGGCAGGGGGATGGAGGCAGGACCCCACCCCTTGTTCAAAAAAGGCTGACATGCGTTAAGAAGAGGAGGACCCACGTAAGACTTTGTGTCCATGTGACCAGAAGAAGAAACAGGGTGTGAACCCTTGGAGGAAGGGAGGGAGGGAGGGAGGGGGGAAAGGGAAGGAGGGAGGGACCGGAGGGAAAGCTGCATGTTTGGGACAGTCTCCTGTTTGTTGAGGGCACCGATCCCCTGGGGTTGTGGAATGCTCCAGAAGGACTGAACTCCTACAGCAGAGGCTTCCTTCCCCGGGGCACATCACAGGTTGTACAGCTGGCACTCTGCAACCATGAAGCCCACCCCAGTCCCCACAGAACCCACGACCCACTGACCCAGGGGCGGTTTTCAGTTTTCTCTCCTTTCGGCCACGTCAAGGTCACGAAGAGCCCAAGCTGTGAGATGCAACCAAGAAAAAGCTCTCACAGCTGCCACTGCCACCTGTCCCCGCAAATCCCACCAGAGGGGACCTTCCCCAGGGCGAGGGTGGAGGGCCAGGCAGGCTCAGGGGCTGGAGAGCAAGGTGCGAGGTCCACCCGCCCCAGCTGCACCCATCCCCAGCGGGCAGGAGGGGCGGCTTCTGGAGCCATGGTGGGGGGTCTTCGGGAAGGTTTGTGCCTGCTCCCCTCTTTCCCCTCTCACTCTCTTTCCTCCTCCCCTTTGCTTCCACCCTTTCTTTCTTTTCTACTCCCTTCTGCTGTCTCTTCCTCTCCAGGGCCTCTCCTCCCTGTCTTTCCCTTCTCCCATCTCTACATCACCACGGCTCATCACTCGCTGGCTCACAGGCCTGCTCAGTGAACATCTAGTGAGTGCTCATGTGGCAGGCGCAAAGCCAGGTGCCAGGGACCCAGTGGCAGCGACGCCAGGATGGGCCCTGTCCCCAAGGAGCTGACAGTCTGGGGAAGAGAGAGACCTGAATGAAACAGTGAAGCAAAACTACACACAGAGGAGGGCACAGACTAGGAGCGCACTCAGCAGGGAGCGCAGCCTGGCTGGGGGCCGGCAGGACTGGAGATTCCTGCAGAGAAGGTGAGAGACCTGCAGAGAGGCGGTGGACCAGACGACAGGACAGATTCTGCAGGGAGGAGACGAGGCCCTGGCGGGGGCAGGGGGGAGACCAGGCAGGTAAGGGCGGGTCCCTCCTGACGTCGTGGAAATACACCGACAGTTTGTAAGGGACGTGGTGGGGACATGGTCACTTTGGCTTTTGGCAACATGGACCGATGAGCAGAGAGTGCGTGGGCAGTGGGGGCCAGGGCCTGTGGGGACAGCCCTGGATGAGGGAGTGGGCGAGGGAAAGTGTGCCACGGGCCAGGTTTGGGACTGGGGGGGGCACCTGAGAGCCAGCACAGCCTTAAATTTGCACCCAGGGGTGTGGAGCAGAGATGTTCGCAAAGACTGAGGAGGGGAGGGGGGAAGGGTTGAGGCAGAGGGGGGCCACCAGGGGGGTGTAGGGGGCCCTGGCTTGAGAAGCTGCAGAGAGGAGCGGGATTCAAGGGCACAGCCAGGGAGATGGGCGGATGGGGGAGGGGGGAAGGGGGAGGGGTGGTTGGTGACCTGCGGGGGAGGGGGGGAAGGGAAGGTTCCAAGAGGGGTGGTGAGTGGGGGGGCAGTCACAGGGACCCTGAGGCCTTTGGGGTCCTGTTTCTCTGCTCGCTCCCTCCTCCCTCTGTTTAGTGGCCAGGGTTTGCTCCTAGAAGTTCAGGTACAGAGGGACCCCGGCTTGGGCACAGGACTGAGGCCAGGGGTGGGGCGTAGGACAGGGACCCCATGTCCTGGCCCTGTACATATTGGAACCTTCCTGGCACCCCCTGCTTGTCAGCCTGCCCTGTCCCCCAGGCACCCCCCTGGGCAGTGGCGGTCACTCTGCTTAACACCTCCACCAGGAACCTTTCCTTAAGGTGGCAATGGTGACAGAGTAGAGGTTAGGGGTCAGGGTTAGAGTGGGCATTTGGAAGACAGCTTGTCGCCCCAGATAATATTTGTGGGAATGTTTGGTTTGCTTGGTGTTGAGAAATGAATTGCAAAACAGTGTCCATTATGTCCATTTCTTTCGTAATGAGCTGTGCTGAGGGTTATGGAAATGCGGAACGTTGGGGTTGGAAGGTACCTCAAGATGCATCTAATATAACTGCCCACTCCGTGATTTAACCTCTTCCGCAGCAGGTGATCAGGGCAGCACATTCGGAATTTGTTCTTTGAATCTGCCTTAGTGTTAAATTATGTCCAAAATAAAAATAAATGCTTAGAGTAAGAGCCCCAGGGGCTCTCTCATGATTATATGCATGGAACTCAGGGTTTGGGTTCTGGGCATCTATTTTGAATGTTCCGGAAGCTGTGTTTGCTATTTCCAGTTCTAGAGAACGTTCCAGAGAGGGAGGGGACTGATAATGGAGCTCCCTGTGGGGTTGGCCTCATCAGGAGCCTGGGTTTGTCTGTCTTTAAATTGGAGGAGCTGTTCCGGCCCCTGTCCTCCTGGGGCCCTGGAGGAGGGGACACATGCTGGCCACCATCCCCAGCAGGTATGGAGTCCCATCTCTCGGGTCGGAATAAGCACCAGGCAGTGGGAAGGCTCTTGCTGGCTTCCAAGCTGCCCACAGTGACTAAGAATGATGCATGAAAATAGCAGCTGAAAATGTCACCACCCACCTCCCAAACTTTCCAAGGAAAAAACAAAACATTGGCCCAGCGTAACTCAGTGTGTGAGTGGAATGAAGCAACAGCTGACGTGCAGCCAGAGGCTGGGCTTCCCTGGAAATGAATGTTGCTCGTGATGATTTTTGTTCGTTGTCCACAGACAAACAGACCCCTCGATGGGTCTCTGTGGCTCAAAGCCCAGTCACTTCTGCTGGGCACGGCCCCTCCCTCCCACCACGGTAGTAGTGACGTCGCACATCCACTGCACACATACAGCGTGCCTCTAACGGCCATCAGCCTCGGTCTGTCCTTTATAAAGAGGAGAGAACTCCTGCCCAGGCTGCCGTCCAGGGTGGGTGTGAAATTCTATGAAGAGGAAAGTGTTGTCTGTGACTTTCCACCAGTCAACCTGACAGCAGCCCCCGGTCACGGGCTCTTCTGTCTTACGTGATGGATGGAAAGTGGGGGTATGTTCCAGGTGAAAAATGCACACTGGATTTTGAAGAATTAGTGCAAAAAAAGGATATAAAGTATCTCATTAGTAATTTTAATATTGATTACATGTCAAAATGATAGTATTTTGAACATATTTGATTAAATAAAATATATCATTATATTTTTATTAAAAATAAGGTATTGATAAGTAATGAAATGACTCAGAGAGCCCACCGACCTCAGAGTTGGAAGTAGAGTCAGCGGGTGCCTGCTCCCCCTTGCACGGCAGACGAGCTCGTTACCCCCACGTACAGAGGGGTCCTTGGGACCCGCTGGGACCCCCAGCCACACCCTGCTGCCCAGCCTCCCTCCTGGAGAAAACCCCGCAGGTGGGGCCTGGGCCCCAAACACTGTTCTGTCCAACCCATTTTTTCACGTTTAGTTAACAGGGTCCATCTGAGGTTCTGATGGCCAATAATAAATCCTTAGAACCAGTCCTAGAGTAGCTAGCATAGTCCAAAAGGAGGCAGGTACTGCCTGGCAAGAAAACAGCACATCTCTTAACCAGACAGAGAGGAGTGGAGGGAATGGGCCGGCTGGTGGTGGACATGGGTGGGCTCAGAGTGGGCTTGCGACACGGAGGACGGTGGCTAGTTAGAATGGGGCGTCAGCACAGATGACTGCTGGTATTTGCTTAGCTCTCAGTGTGTGCCAGGCAGGCTTTCAGTGCTTTCATGGGCTCCCTTAATTTAGTCTGACTAACACACCCTGTCATCTCCGGATCTGCTCTTGTCTCCATTCTGTTGATATGAAAACTGAGCCTCAGAGACATGAAATAAATTGCCCAAGATAATTCTGCTAGTAAGTTGCTGAGTCTGATCTGAGCGTGTGTGTACGTGCATGAGAGAGAGAAAAAGAGAGACAGCCTAACCTTATGTTTTGATTTCCAGAATTTTCCCTTCTAAAACTGTAGTCTCCACAATGCAATTAACAGAAAAGTGCTGCAGCCCCACACAAACAAGCGACTTCCCTGCCCAAAACTGTCCCTCTGATCCCTCACGCCACTAGACCCGACTGTCCTCAATGGAAAGCCCAGTGTCACATTCCATGCTTCTCTCTCTCCTTATTCCCCTCACTGTTTGCCCACCAACACCCCCCATCCTGTGAATCTGCTTCTGTCCATCCACCTCTCTCCAAGCCGGGAGAACTCCCTGGTTACCCCACCCTGCCCTCCAGGAAAGGGTCCCCAGCCTCACCTCTGGGCCACGGTCACCCCTTATTTCTGTCTCTGTCCCAGCTCCCAATCAGAGTCTGTCTTCAGGAAACACTTGGGAGTCCAGCACAGGACCCGGCCCCCTACAAATGCTGAGCAGACATTTGTTCAGTGAACAATGCCTTCAGATGCCATGCAAAAGCCCTTTCGTGCCATTAAATGTCCCCTCACCGTCATTTTCATTGTCAAGGTCATTGGGAATTTAGCACTGTTCCCATGTTACAGACGAGGTGGGTGGTGTCACCACACCCAAGCCCTATCTCATCTTGCTTCTGACTGACAGACTGGAGGGGTCACCCTGCCTGGTGCCACTGACAACCTCAGGGGAGGGCTGGTGAGGCTGGAAACAGGCATAGGTCCGAGGGACAACATGAGATCTATAAAGCGGTACTAGGATGCTGACTCCCCAGGGGCTTGGTGGGCACGTGGACGAGGGAGGGGAGTCTGGTTACCTGTGTGGTCTCTGGCTAGGACAATCCGGTGGGCGGTGGCAGCGCCATTCTTGGAGGCAGGATTTTTGGGCGAGGGTAAGTTCAGTCTGGACTGGATTTTGAAGGCTGTGGAGCTTTCCAGTTTGAGACTTTCTGTTGATGGTTGGTGCAGTGTCGAGGTACTTTCAAATCTTAGATCCAGACATGTCTGCTGGTGCCATAGAAGCACGAGATTATAGAACTTTACACACAATGTATCATAAAGTCTTAACACAATTAGCAAAAGACTTAAATATATTCACATCAACGTGGACAAATCTCCCAGAAATTATGTCAAGTGAAGGAAACCAGACACAAAAAAGTAGGCACTGTATTATTCCATTGATGTGAAGTTCTCAGAACAGGCAAAACTAATTGTGGGTTCAGAAATCAGAACAGTGGTTGTCTCTGTGGGGTGGGGTGATTGAAGAGGCATGAGGGAACTTTCTGGGGTGATGGAATGTTCTAGATCTTGATTGAGGTGTGGCTTACATGGCTATGTACATCTGTCGATCAGTCACAACTGTACTCTTAAGAGATGCATTTCACTGTATGCTGATACCGGTATTAAAAAAAATAAAGAAGGAAAGCACTAGGTATTTCCCCCATAAATGTGTCCCATGACAGGGAACCCTGTGCCTACTTCACAAGACAGGTTGGTGGTTGCAGGGGACGCCTCAGATGTGGGCCCAAGGTGGGGGCCCGGCCGGCTCTTCCTTTGCAGTCACCACGCATCCAGGCCCCCACCCAAGTCCTTAAAGGGCAGCAGAGCCAGGTGGCTGAGGGACTAGCGTTGTGATGGGGAGACAGGTAAGGGGGGAGACGCCCGTGCAGGCCTCGCCCTGTCAGCAGCTCACACTATTTATAGGGTGCTGATGTCTTCCGTGTGGTGAGTCACCCTTTTACTTACATACGCCAGTATCTTTAGCACACGAAGCATGGCCCCGAAAAACAATTCTGCAAATAGGGAGAGACGGCGTTTCCATCCCAGACCACAAACCAGAAACTCAGAGTCCTGGAATTTCCGAGTTGGAAGTTTGGAGGCCACTGATATTCCCCCCGCCACACACATGCATGGGCACATGCACACACATGAACACACCCCACACGTACATGCACCACACACACGCATACAAACACACACACCAGCCTCCACTCTGGCTCAAGGGACCATGCAGAGACTCAGCATGCGTAAAGGATCTCTTCAGCAATCACCGCCTTTTTCTTTGGAGGGGAGCAGCCAAAAGAATGTAGATGAAAAAAAATCAAGGTCTAAAACAGAGCACATAGTGTGACACCAGATGGACACCCCCGAGGTGATCCCAGCGGGTCTCACCCTGTGTCGTCCCCTCTCCTTGGGTGAGGTGAGCCCTGTGCCTCACTGCTCAGCAGGTTATGGCAAAGGTGACAGGTGTCACTCCTTTGGTTCTGTCCCCTTACATAAGACCATCTTAGCAGATGACAGCAAGACCCACCCTTACTGGCTTTGAGGCGGAAACTCCAAGCTGGGAGAGGGTCCGTAGGGGACACATGGTAAGCATCGCGGAGCCTCTATGAGCAGGGAGCAGCCCCCGCTGAGCCAGCCAGGAGACCTGGGCCCCACTCCTACAACCTGGAAGAGGACACCGGCCATCGCGAGACCTTAGCCTGGCTGACACCTGGATGGCAGCCCCTTGTACTTGAGCACAGGGCCAGCTGAGCCAGCGCCTCCTGACCCACGGGAGCCGGGAGACAATAAACGTGTGTTATGTCTGCGAACTTTGTGGTGATTCGTTACAGAACTATAGAAAGCTAATACAAGAACAGTATCATTTTATACGAGGGAGAATTGGAATTCAGATGTGCCTTTAATCCTGGGAGGACACCCAGGAAACTGACCTACCTATTGTGTGGGAGGAGGGGACGCTGGGCAGTGTCGGGGGCGGTGGGGAGACTGTATTCTCTGCCTCTGTTTATTCTGCTGCTTTCAAAAAAGATCAGTGTCAAAACCTATTCCAAAAGCCAGTAAACGGATGGTGGTTGCGGCAGCTAAGAGTCATGGAGGCACTATTTTATCGTGGAGGCCGGATATGAAATAACTCGTTTAATACTCGCCACACCCCTGTGAGGCCAGGGCTGTCATTGCCTGCAGAGGACAGACAGGGACACCAAGGCTCGCAGAATGCCGGCAGAGCCGGGGTTGGGGCCAGCCCCCGGGCTCCCTGCTCTGCTGGGTCTGAGGCGGCCACATCTCACTGGACAGCAAAGACGCAAGGAGCCAGTTGTGGATGCGGGAAGAGCAGAAGCCACTCCCAGATGCTGAGGAGGTGGGTGCAGGCTCAGCTGCAAGGTCTTGGCTGCCTGGGACCCCCTATCAGGGCAGTACAGACCCCAAACTTCACAGCCTGCAGCTGTCAGCAGTCAGACTGGGTGAGAAGGCGCCTTTATATTCTGGGTACTTCCTTGCCGTGACCTTTATAATTTCCGTCTTTTCCTCAGCATCAGCTACAGTCTCCTTCATTCATTTCTGAACCTCCTTTGTTAAAAATTCCAGTGGAAAAATCACCTCGATTAAAAACAACTTGGTCTTTAAAAAGAACTTTACTTTTCTAACTTTATGTTTTAAGTAGGAGTTTGATTTCGTCAGGTTCTGTATTTCCTTATATTATTTTTGGAGGTCCGTATGCAAGAATTGTTTCATAGGTACCATTTCTGATCGCAGTGTCTTTTTCTTTTGGTTACTAACAGCCACAGTTTGTAAATCAGGCACATAAAGATAGCATTTCCCTCAGCCTCCAGGATGATGCAATGATAAATTCAGGACCTTCTGTCTTCCTTAATTTTTTTCTTTGACTTCTTTGTCTGAATTTCCCAGGAGAACACCTTCTGAATGATTTCTTCAGGAGATAAGGAGACCACTATGTTTCTGTTAGCTTTATGTTCGTGCCCAGATGTATCTGTGGGATAGTTCCAGTTTTACAAGTCTCCTAACTGAGCCGTCTTCTTACAGGGCGCCCCCCGCCCCCATGTGGTTTTAACTAGCAACGTAGTTATATTGCCCTTCTCTCTCTCTCTCTCTCTCTCTCTCTCTCTCTCTCTCGTTCCTCCCCTCCCCTTCCCAGTCAATGTCTTGAATAATGATGAGAAGGGCAGCAGAGCAGAGGGGTGGAGAGTCCCTGAGACACGGAAATTTGACCCCTGGTTTTGCTGCTCTCCTTGGCCCTGTGTCCTTGGGTAGTTCTGCAGCTTTCTGGCCCCCGGTTTCCTCATCGTCATTGGTATTATTGTCACATCTGTATAGTGTTGCTGGGACAGAGGGAATCTTTGTAGAAGGTGGGTGCTCTCACGGATGTTTTGAATAAGCCTTAACCAGCACTTGGCACTCAGAGACAAGAGCTGGGCCGGCCTCCTCACTGGATGGCTGGTGTGTCCCATGAATCCCTGTGAGACTTGTCTGTAGCAGCAAGCAGGTAGTTATGGCCAGGCAGCCGCCAGCCCTGAGGTGGAATCCTAGGCCACCCGAGAGCCTGGAATCCTTCTCTCGTTATGGACGTCTCTGCATCTGCAAAAGGTTGGGATCTGCCAAAGAAATCCCAGGTATTCAAATTGTTACAAGCTTCGGGTGACCGCCAGGGTGAAGGTCAGAGGACGTACAGTTGGACACCTCGGGGCTGGATGAGAAACGTTTGCCTGCACAGCGTGTGTGTGTACCCACAAACCCCCCCAGGTGCTCGCATGCAGAAATCCGTGTGTGCCTTCACTCACAGCTACTGGGAGCAAGTCAATACATGTACTGACCCAGGCAGGCTCTCGGCTGGGTGATGGCTTTGCACATTTGGAGACATGACAGAGTGCCCGGTTCACAGGGAGCCCCTCCTGGCAACAGGTGGCCCCCCGGACCCGACAGTTCTGTCACCTGCCTCCCTGGCCCCGGTGACCACTCAGCCCAGGTTACCTCCCTTCTCTCCAGGTCTACGAGGATTAACAGTGTGCAGTGACTGGTCACCACCGTTCCTTCGTTCCCCGGGGCCTGGGTGGATACAGGAAGGTGGGGGTGCCTGGTCCTTAAAGGACAGGTGTCAGGTAAGGGTTGCTGAGCAGGAGGAGGGAGGAAGAATGAGCACCGTGGGATGTTGGTGAGAAGGTGCGGAGACCTGGCAAATTAGGGAGGAGGGGGAGCTGGGGAAAGTCAGGGAAGCATATTAGGGGGCTGGGCAGCTGGAGAGGAGCAGAAAGCCAGACTCAGGGCCCCACACAGGTGGGGTCAGCGTAGGGCGGCATCTACATCTCCCGTGGGGCCTGTAGCATGGCCTTCAGCACCTTTCAACCTGAGCCCCTGAGCAGCTCAAATGGACCCAGCGAGGTGTGAGTTCCAGAGGCCACTCACACCCTCCTGCCCCGATGCATCCAGACGTTGGAATCCGCTTGCCTTCTCCTTGCATTTTATGCTGAGTGTGCGTCGCCCGTCCTCTGCTCTCCCTTTGCCCCTCTCTCTCGGGGACCTGGCAAGGCAGCGGCCCCTGGGGTGTTTTTATTTTCCTGGAAGCTGAGAGAACTAATGTGGGCTATGTACTTCAGTGTGTTTCATAAAACCCATAACTGTGTTATTTAAAAACCAATTTCATTTTCTTTTAAACATGGCAAAGTCATTGGTCTCAATTCAAGGACTCCGGCGTCTGAGGTTTGACGTGGCAGGGAGAGAAAGGAAAGACAAAATGCTCTTTGGGTCACTGGGATCGCAGGGAGACATCTCGGGTGGCAGGGGGAGTTCAAGGGGTGCTTAGGTCTAGTTTCAGGCGAGGGAAACTTGTGTAATGTCGCTCTCAGAACCCTGTGGACAAGGCCCCCCCGGACCAGAGCAGAAAGGTGGGGGTACAGGCTCTGCGGTTCCCTGGGATTTGCTCCGGAAGCCCCCACCCCTTCAACCCAGTAAATGCTTCTAGAGGCTCTTCTTTCTAACACTTACTACGGAGTGTGGGTCACAGCCAGGTGTGTAAAGGGATCGGAACTTGTAGAGTCTGGACGCCTGGGCAAGGAAGGCAGAGGCGGTCCTGTCACTTGCCTGATGGACAGCCAGCCCCTGAGCGGGACCTGATGTGCTTACAAGACCTGGAACTGGGTTTGTCCTTCCCAGTGTCCTCTGATGCTCTGCACGTGTCTCTCCCCAAACATGCGGGCGTCTGTCACCTGCAGTAGGTGTCCACCCCGCGGGGAGGGCCCAGGCTGTCCCTTTCTCCCCCACCCCGTGCTTCCACCATCCTCACTGCCTTTGGTTGCTGGTCTCCCATCTCAATTTCACTTCGGGGCCTTTTCAGTCCTTTTGCTCAGAACTTCCCTCCCTGTCGTCTCATATTTCAAATCTCAATGTAAACGCCACGCCCTGGGGAGACTGCCCGTCTGGATAATACTGAGTCTCCAGGCCAGGGGCTGCAGCACAGGATAAGAAGCACCGTCCCTGGGCTCCAGGGGCCCACAGACTGGTTCATCTGACCGACGGACAAGCATGCAGTGACAGGGGGGCCCTCCCTGGGAGGTCAGGAAGGCGGCCGAGGAGACGGGCATGGGTGTTGGTGCCCAAGGAATGGCCCTGAGTTGACTACACAGGAAAGAAAGATGAAGAGTGTTAGGCAGAAAGCGTGGGATGGACGTGGGCAAGGAAGCAAGCGATCTCCATTTGGGGGCTGCTCCTGGGAGGGGGCGGATGACAGCTGGGCAGGTCTTAGGGACACGGGATTCCACACCTGTCATTCATTCAACAGACACTTATCCCGAGCCTACAGCACTCCAGGCCCTGTGCTAAGCGCTGGGTCCTTGCAGGGTCCCAGCCCGGGTGAGCTTCCATTCCGAGGGTGTGAACAGAACGTAAACAGCCAAGCTCGGGCACTGTGCCTCTGGAGTGACGCCCGGCGAGGCATGTTGGGGAGCGGAGACAGGCTGGCTTGCCCTGGGTGCTGGGGCGTCCTCCTGGAGGAGGCTTGAGGAGTGAGCCTGGCCCCCAGAGATCTGGAGGCGGTCCTGCTAGAAAGGGGAGGGACTGCATGTGAGGATGGGACAGGAGTCAGGGCTGCACGCCCAGGGCTTTGCCCCAAACCAACATGTCTCACCCAAACAAACAGGGGCACCATGCGGGCACAGTATGGGGAAAGGGGAGCTGGACCGGGATATGAACCTGAGATGCCCACTGGGGCGTCCAGAGGAGGCGACGGGGATGGAGGTGCTGATGGCTGCACACAGAGCTCAGGATGGAGACTGTTAAAGCCAAGGCGGTCGTAGGCCGGCCAGCCCCACAGAGAGGAGAGGCTCAAGCGTGGATGGGGGCAGCAACAGAGCCCACGCAGGAGGGCAGGGAGGCGCGGACCCGAGAACCAGAAGAGGAGGAAGGGTGACCGAGGACACGGTGACCCTGAAACATCCTCTTTGATTGCGTTCCGTGACGTCACAGGAACTTTTCCACAGTACATTTCTGGGGGACATAAGTAGATACGAGGAAACAGCAATACTGATGAATTATATCTGCATACAGCACTTCTGTTATCTATTATCCTACCTGACAGCCTCCTGAAGGTGGATGGTACAAATACGAGAATGTTTGTCATGCCCATTTTACAAATGAAGAAACTGAGTCGCAGAGAGGTCGAGAGACTTTCCCAAAGTCACATACTAGCAGGGGCTGGTGGAGGCAGGATTCGAACACAGAGAAAAGGGTCCCTGAGTCCAGATCCGTTTTCCCAGGACACTCCCCCACCGAGTTCCTGTGTGACAGCTGAAGAGCAGGGACCCTGAAAGGGACACCCCACCCCCTCCCCACGAAAGGCTGTTATTGATGAACACGTGGTTTCCATCCGCTGGTGCTCAGAGCAAACCAACTGCCCTTCCGGCCCCTCACTTTGAAGCCTACGCTAAGGGCACAGTGTCGGTCTCCTCTGGGGGCAACACAGGGCTTATAAGCTGTGAACTGACAGACGGAGCCTTTGATTGGTCTGAACACGCTGCTGTCCTATGGGGAGGAGACTCTGAACAAAGGTGACTTGGGAGGAAGATGCTGGCACAGCCAGAATCCTCGGCCCGTGGAGGAGAGCAGTATTTTCTCATGACATCTTTCCTCATTTGTAGTCTCTCCTTTGTCCCAAATTGCAGGACTCCTCCAAGCTAGCCCCCCTCCCCTTGCAATTGACCCTGACCCCTGCAAATGCAGGAAATAGATCTTTCTAGGTGAACAGAGAAAAACGGCACCTAATTAAGATTAGATGTGCTTTTGCTGTTCTTTGAAACTTTTTTCCCTCTGCAAGTTAATAATTTCTATTGATCACCCCTTTCAGGGCAAATAATTCACTGTGGAAAACAGTGGTAGTGGGACTCGTACCTGATTTACCTTAAATGGCTTTGAACTTTAAAAATGCCTCCCTTTAACTGTGGAGTTGAGATAACTCACAATTCTTACAATGACTGTAATTACAGCTGCTGTTTAGTTAGCACCAAGGAGATACTAGACACTTCACCTCCATTCTCTCAACTTCCGACAAAAACCTCTGCAAGCCAGGAGTTACTATCCCCATAGCGAGATTAAAGGTGGATATCTCAGGAGGTTAAATTACTTACTTAAGGTCACACAGCTGGTCAGAGTTGACCTAAGATTTGAACCAGGCCTGCCTGCTCACGCTTCCTTCATCCCCCCGTGAGGTGTCATTCAAGGGTACTGAAGCTAAGAAGGACCTCAATCTCATCCCCACCCCACTGGCTTTGCAGGTGAAGATACCCACCTCTGCGGGGACATGAGGGCAGCGTCAGGATTCTTAGCAGTTGGGGGAGGGGCTCATTTTCTTCCCACGTGTGCAGGATGAGTGAGGGGACGGGGACCCCTGTGCTTGGTGGATGGGGCCAGGGAGGTGGGTGAGGGGGTGATGGACAGACCTGGGCAGGCCTGAGACCCACGTACAGGGGGCAGCAAGGAAAAGGAACGTGCCTGGAAGGGGAACAGACGGCTGTCAGGCTGAAAGAGCAGGCTGGCCTGGGTATCATTCCAACAGCTTCTGTATCCACGACACCCCTTCCGGCCACTTGCTGCTCTCACTTGCCTGGATGTTAGGAGTTCACAGCTCTTCTAACAGGTGGAATTGGTTGTAGACTCAGCTCCTGCACCAGCTCGGTTTTCCAGAGCTCTGCTCTTGCACCTAAATCACTCTTCAGCCAGAAATCAAATAGAAGCGGCAGCAGTTAGGGGGGCAGGGGGAGGGGGCAGGGGGAGGGGGCAAGGAGAAGACTGTGCAAAGGCCCACTCTCCCCTGCCTTCAGGGGCCCCCTTCACCAGCGTCCTCAGACCAGCTGGAGAATGAACCCCACACCCCAAACACGCCCTTCCGCCTTCCTCTGCCCAGACAGACGGCCGCCGCCTCCTCCTCCTCCTCCTCGCCCGTCTCCGATCCGGCCTCCTGAGCTCACACTCTGTTCGTTCCTTCATTTATTCATTCATCCGTGAACTCGAGGACCACGTGCTGGGCCCCTCGGGTGTGCCAAGCCCAGGGCCAGGGCCCCACAAGGGAATTGGGCCCCCATCCCTGCCCTCTGCAGAAGCCCTCTGGATGGTGAGCAAGACAGGCAGGCAGACCAACAGGTGCAGGTGAGGGAGTGAGTGTGGTCAGACAGGTGTGCATGGTTCTGAAGGTGAGCTGTGGAGGGGTGGCCATCTTCATACCAGGGGAGGTGACAGTGAAGCTGGGTTTTGGAGGCTCATTTAGAATTCATCACAAAGTCTTCTTCCAAGTACTTGGTCCACTCAGACCCCTGTCTCCTCTCAATGACATCCACAATTATCCACAATCTTGTGTGGAGAGCCATGGAGTCCGGACTTACAGCCAGGCCAGGGCTCCTCTCTGCGGGCCCTGGAAGAAGGCTTGTGACACCCCAGGCCAGGGCCAGCTTCACAAGTGTGTGACCTGGGCAGTCACACAGGGTCCAGTGCTCAGAAGGGCCTGGGCTCGGTGTAATGTTCTGGAGTTGCTGCCTTGAAATTTGTAATCGTTTGGGAAGAGGGAGCCCTGCATTTTCACTTTGCCTTGAGCCCTGCAAGTTATGCCGCTGGTTGGTCAGTCGCGGCGCAGCCTTAACCCCTTACCTCCAACAAGGAAGCCTGGGAATGGACTTCACAGTTTCTCGGACACTTGACATAATTTTAGTGAATATTTCACTGTATTTTCTGGCCTCACCATTCATTGGTGTTACTGCTGCCCCGGGAATACAATTCCTGGCAACAAAGAATGTCCTTGTAACATGTTCTTTTTATTGAGACGCGCAGTATTGTCAATGAAGGTTCAGACACGGGCACCGTGTGGATTCGGGAGTAATTATTCCCATTAAGGAGAGGTTCTCGTTTTTAGAAAATGATTCCTGGTGGAATTCTTTAAATAGCCAGCTTTCCCAGTGCGTTGTTAATGTGCTTCGACGTATTAAAAATTAGTTACACGGTCTTCTCAGGTTTGTTTGTGTAACCAATCCGGCCTGCTGAGCTCCTGCTCTGTGCCGGCCTGGGACCAGTGGGGGAAATGTGGTCCCTGGGAGGATCCTGGGAAGTTTTCCCAAAGCACGGGGACATGCAGATGGGACAAGACAGGAGGCCCTGGAGATTGCCAGGCAGGAGCGGCAGGAATGGGAATTCCTGGGAGAGGAAGCTTATCCGAGGCGCCTGGGACTCTGGGAGGAGGCCAGGCCCTGCGGGGAGGGGTCTGTCGGTGAGGAGGCGACAGGTTTGGTTGTTGGTGGAGAGCAAGGGTTTTTGTGCTAGTCTGAGGGGTGAGGCCCCCTAGGCAGTGGGGAGCAGGGCGTGTCACCCTCAGCCCTGTTCTAGGAAGATAACTTGGCCCAGGTGGGAAGACATCAGAGCTTTATCAGCCTGGAGCTGCTGTGTGGCCGGGAGATGGCTGTAAGGACCCAGGGGCAGGGTGGCACCTGCCGAAGGCAGAGGCGCAGGGAGTGGGGGAGGGGCCCAGATTCAAGCATCATCTCCCCCGTGGTATCAGACAGAGGACTGAGGCTGGAACCAGGGGAGGGTGGAAGTGAGAACAGCCATCTTGTTTCTATCTCGGGCCAAAGCCAGACTGAAGGCGAGAGCCTTGAACGTTCTAGACCAAGAGACCTGCTGAGGACACGAGGGTTCGGGAGAGATGACCCAGCCTAGCACAGGTCGGCTGCCCAGTGTTTATTCTTCCGGAAGTTCCCAATGTGGGGGCGGGAGGGGAGAGAAGCTGTCCAGAAGGAAAATAGGAGAGAAAAGTCAAAGATGGCACTGGGTTGGGTAAGCCTGGCTGAAGGGGGCAGAGATTGAGGCTGCAGGGGTGGAGGGCGCTTGGTCTGGGAACATGAGGCAGGGTTGGCCGTGGCCAGAGGGAGGGGTGATGCAGATTACCTGCCAAGGATCCCCCCCACCCCCCATTTTACAGAGAGGAGGCTGAGTTGTGGGGGAAGGAGAGGAGTGTGTCTAAAGTCACTAGCAAGATGGGTGCAGGGATAGGAGACAGCGCCCAAGCTTGGGGGTCAGTCCCCTTCCCCAGCCATGTTCTGTGGTGGGAGGTAAGAGTGGCCTGGATTCGGCAGAGGTTGTTCTGGTTCCGCCCTGCACCTTTTACCTTCTGGGCACTCCGCACGTGCTTTCATCACCTTGAATCTCAGTGTTCTCACCTGCAGAGCAAGGACCATCGTTCCCTCCGGCTCTGCCACCCTCCTGGGGTCTGTGTGAGGATCAAACCAAGTGACATGCACGGGCAGTCTTCTGTGCCAGTTCCAGACCAAAACCCATGCAGCCCACTTCCCGGGGCTGGCTGGTGTGCTGGCCCATCTGGACGGAACGCGGGGACCGGCCACTTCCCCCGCTGGAAGTGACTGAACCAAAGAGGACGGGAAGACCAGAGGCGAACACTTGTTCCCAAGGGAACCGGGTCTCCCTGGCAGATTGGAACATTCTCTTCTGCTTTCACACCACACTGGGTCAAGGAGACCTAGGATGAGCCACCAAGCGAGACGCTGGTGTCACAAGCATCTGTGGCCGACGAGGAAATCAGCATCTAAGTATTGCCCAAGATCAAGGCTATTCCCTGGAGGGCCCGGAATGGGGGCAGGTGTGCACCTGTTGAGAAACGTTCTTCCAAGCAGCTCAGACTCAACAGTGGTCGTGCACCGTGACTGAGAGGGACTGTATGTGATGGGAACCTTCTGGCTTCCATTTAGGAAATGTGCAGAATGTGAACAGGAGAACTGACTTTCCAGAACAAACTCCTTTTCTTCTGTGGGCCGAGCAAAGAGAGCACTGGGCTTGGAGCCTGGCAGAGGAGGCGCCCGTCCCAGGGCCTGTGTGATCCTGGGCAGGTGGACACTCGGCTCCCCAGGTGCCACCCACCAGGGATGGTCAGCATGCAGTCTTCACACGTGCCCGTGGACGTATTTAGGGCAGGGCTCAGGGGCACGTGGCCCACTGCTGCCTGCCTCAGGCTGGTCTGACTCCCGTCTCACCCGCTACGGGGCATCAGGAAGTGGGTTCAGTGTCTCCTCAAGATCTTTGACTGGGGGGGGAGTCAGCAGCCACTTCCTCCCCCAAAGGGAATCAGGGCTTACTGTTCATGAGCCCCTATTGCAATCAGAATCACCGCTCATTTAATTTTGTTTTGCAGAAGTGGCATGGGGACTCAGGAGGTTAAGTAACTTGCCCAGATGTTACCTCCCCCCCCCCACGAGGGAAGGCTGGTGCAGGGAAGCCTGGTGGGTGGGCCCAAGGGTGAGACCGTGGGTGTGGGGCCCAGACGCCACCATCGGCTGCCTTTGAGGGAATGCCAGTGTCTGCGGGTCTCGGTGCCCTTGGCGGGAAGAAGCAAATGACAATTCCAGACTCCCCACCTCACAGACGTAATGAGAGCTTCTAGTGAAAATAGGGTCACTGCAATCTCTGGACTTCTTGGTTTCCAAAGCACTCAGCCCTCATTATCAGCTGTGGGTGGGAGGGGCAGGAATCACCCACCTTCAGAGGTGAGGGCCGTCAGGACACAGGTAGCCGGCTGGCTAACCAAGTCCAAAGACAGTTGCAGATTACCTGACCCTGAGTGCAAGCCCGTTTGTTGGGTCCACGTGACCCACTGGGCACATCCCTTCCCCAGGGCCTTACTGTCCCACAGCTAAGCCTCTGGAATCAGCGCTTTGTCTCCAGCTCCGAGCCGTGGTCCTGACGGCACGTGTGCTCCTGTGACCTCGGTCAATGACCTCTTTGAGCGTTGGCTTCATCATCTATGAAGTGGGGACAAGAGCTCCA
This sequence comes from Rhinolophus sinicus, assembly GCF_057876585.1. Lineage (NCBI taxonomy): Eukaryota > Metazoa > Chordata > Mammalia > Chiroptera > Rhinolophidae > Rhinolophus > Rhinolophus sinicus. The sequence goes on from NC_142501.1 coordinate 5,800,110, forward strand.
ACCTGGCAGTGCGTGTAGGGAGAGAGGATGGATTCCCAGCCCCCGCCCAGGGCCTGCAGACATTTGGTGCTCAGCTAACAGCCATTTGGGTTGTTTGCAAAGGCAACACTCGACGTGAACATAAGGGCTCGCGGACAGCATCTCGGGGCTCCTCACGGGACGTCCGCGCCCTCCTCAGGCCCCTTCTTCTCCCTTCTTTCTCTCCTGCTTCCATTCCTGCCTCCTTCCCTCCCTGCCTCCTTTCCCTCCTCCTCTCACTCATGTATTTGGAATTATTCCATGCCAACTTATAACAAGTATAACGCAACCATTAAAATGGGGACAGGAAAGCGAAGCCAGATGTCCCTGGGGGCGGGGGTAGTGAGTGACACTGCCTTCCTTACGAAGAGCCTTGTGAGGCACAGCAGCCTCACCTTTACATGTAAACTTTGAACGCAGGGTCGTGCTGCCTGCGTCTTCTGTGTGGAACAAAGTTGTCAGAGCAGATCTGCTGAAGGGGCCTCCCAGGTGGGTGCTGGAGCTGGGGAGACTTGTCAGGATCCTTCCGATCAGCCATCCACCCTTTTATCTCCCGGCGGGGAAGCTGAGTCCCGTGGTCAATGCATGCTGGCAGGAAACACGAAAGTCACGAAGGCTGTACCTGCCTGGGTGGGCAAACACGTGATGACAGACAAAAAAGCACGCGTTCTTGGGTGCTGTTGCATCTACGGGGAATCTGCATTGGTGAGAATCAACGTTTAAAAGTCCAGAGACATGTTGTCAAGACATGATAATTAGTGTGTGTTTATCCGACAGTTGTTCCGAGACTCGCTGCTCTGACCCACTGTGAGGCTGGAATGCACATCGACTCCACACTCCACTTCCCACCATCACCCACTTAAAATCAGACTTTGGCTAAATCACACTTAACCTGAATCTCAGTGGGGTGTTTTTTGTGTGTGTTTTTTTGTGTGTGTGTGCATGTGCATAATTATAAAATATACATAAAACTTCCTCTGTCTCCTTACAGGACTTTTTTTTTTTTTTTTTTTTTTTTATGACCTAATAAGAAAGAATGTTAAAGTATTCCTTAAAGTATAAAAGTGCTGCCCGGTGCCTTGGCCTGTGGGTCTGAGGTCTCCCCTTTCCCTATCGACCAGCTATGAGAGAGAAGGCGCAGAGTTCTGGGTTCCACTTTGCAGCGCTTCAGCCCTGGGGTTTGTTTTGTGAGTTTTCCATCTTCATTACGTGCCTCTCCTTGGAAACCTAGGGACACGGCATTTTGTTTATAAACTCTTCCACTCTGGCTGTCTACTTGGGCGACTATAGCAGGAACTGACTTTCACTGGACGGCCCTTCTCTGGTTCCCTGTCGTCACATGTCCCATATCATACAGAGACCATTAAGCAGAAGAAAGGGCTTTAAATAACTTAAGAACTACCAAACGTCCCTGTTTTCATTTCTTTTAATAAACAAAAGTTCCTCCCTCTCTACTAAATGTAGGCCCGAGACTGTATCCACTCCTGCTCATCATGAGTAAGGGGGGGCGGAAAGCAAAGTTGTCATGTGATTCTCCTTTTAAAATGTTCCATCTTGTACTTGGGGGTCCTCACGTTTTGAGCACAAATCTCAGGTTTAGCAATAATTGTCCACGAGGTAGGAACCAAACGTCATAAGCCCCCTCCCTCCTGAAAAAGACCTGCCCTACCCGCCGACTGTCACAGAGACCCTGAGAAGAAGTGGGTGGGAGGGGTGTGCGCCCCAAGTCCTGGCCGTGCACGCACTAGCCATTGGCCTTGGGTGAGGTGTCCCACCTTTGTGTGCTGTGGGGGTCAGGTTGCCTCTGCTTGGCTTAGTCAGTGTCATTGCGGATATCAGGCACGATCCCTTGGCACAGCACCCACACAGGACTGGAGTTCCTTACATGGGGTGCCCACTGTACCACCTCAATTCCATTATAACACCTGAGTTCTTGCTCCACATACGCACTAGTGTCTGAGGGCTGCTTTTAACAAAGTACAAACCAGGGGGCTTAAAACAACAGAAATGTATTCTCTCGCAGTTCCGGAAGCCAGAAGTCTGAAGTCAAGGTGTGGACAGGGCCGCGCTCCCTCTGCTGTCTTAAGACACTGGTCATTGCGTATCCAAGATGCTCTCCTTTGAGGTCTTTAACTTAATTCCATCTGCAAAGACCCGTTTTCCAAGTAAGACCACAGGCACAAGCTCTAGGCATTACAATGGGATGTATCTTTGGGTCCGTCCTTCAGGTACGATGTGCACGTATAGTAGCAGGTGTTCACCTTTCTTTCTTGGGCCTCCGTCTCCCAGGTAAAATGGGGGAACAGTCCCCAAGAACCCGAGTCTCTGGCACTGTGATTTCGAGTAGTCCCAGCTTGGCCTCTGGAACCCTGGGAATATTGGCCAATGGCTGTTCTTCTGTGCCTTGGTTTCCCCATTTTTAAGGTAAGAAGCTGTTTGAGATCAGTGAGAGAGAAGTGGAGAGGGAGAATGGGACATTTTCAAAGTCTAAATGGCCAGGCCCTGGGTCTAGTCAATTGGTATCTTATGGAGAGCGGGTGAGTGTCACTGCCGGTGCTGAAAGCTTGTCTGGGTTAATATTCTCTGGGTTTTACTCACTTTATCGAAGCAGAGGCAACACAGCAGTCAGCTGTTCACTGGTTGAATTGGTTAGTTCTGTTCCCCCCCCCCCCCATTATCATATCACTGAAGGTAGAGCTTTGGGGAAATGGAGGAGCTTAAGGGGAAGAAATATCAAAGTCCCAGGAACATAGAGACACTAGAGATGGGCAAGGTCATTTAGAGCTGTGGTTATCACCCTGCAGGTATGGGGCATGGAATCAGCTTAGTGGTGGAGACCAACATGTAAAAAAATAGAATAGAAACCATGAAACTGCATAACTATTTTTTCCCATGAAACTCTGATTCCGTTGCACGTATGTACACACATGTCTGCGGGGCTTGGGTTTCTGTGTATAATTTGTTTCTTACTGTGGATCAAGGTCAAAGCAGTGTGGAAACCACTGCTGTGGGGGTAACCCTCAAAGGCAAGTGGTGGGGTCACAGAACTGTCCTTCCTCCTATTGGCAGAGGACCCACCGAGTGGGTACCCTCCTGAACCTCTGCTGTCCTCAGGAGACGCCCAGGCTCTGGTTTTGACTGGCACTGCTGACACTCAGCCCCGGAGAGAATATGTACTGGCTGGGACAGTGGGAAGGCGAGCGGGACCAATCCAAGTCGACCAGTTGATAGTAGCTGCCTTGGAAGCTGTGTTGAGAAGGATTTGCAGAGCAAGGTCAGGCTCAACCAGGAAGAGAGCTACAATCGATCACTCATGTCTGCCCGGGAGCAAGGTGGGTATGGTGGCACCTGTGCCTCAGCGTTGCTCTCTGTCTGCGGAAAAAAGGTGGGGTTTGGGTTAAAATCTGCCTCCTTTACACTGACTTGAGATGTAATTGAAGTCCTCTGAACCAGTCTTTCTTCATCTACAAAATGAGAGAATGGGTGAGATGAGCTTGAAGACCTCCTCTAACTTTGAGATTTCAGTTGGATTAATCTGGCAGGATCTGTCTCCATTGGATTTTGCTTGAAGTTGGTGTGTGTGTGTGTGTGTGTGTGTGCAGGGGGCAGGGTACTGGGAGAGGGGTCCCTTCAGCTTTGGGCACAATGGATGGTTTCCTCTGACCTGAAAGTGGGAAGGGACTCAGAGAACTGGGTGGAGCCCCTGAGGGCAGGCTCCAGGCTCCCTCCTCCCTGCTTCTGCTCACAGGGCTTTGCACACAGTCAACCTTGGACCTGCACTTACTGAATGCCTGCTGTATGCCAAGGACACCTGCTTAGTACATCCCCAAACCAATCTATAAACCAGCCCTGGAAGACTCACGGGGCAGAGGAAGTCTGGAGCAAGCGTGGGGTGTGGCTGGGGTCTGGGGCACAGAGCAGCCTGTGTCTGCTGAATTCGGCTCATGCTTCTGGGTAACAGAGTGACACAGTTCACGTCAGTGACCTTAGTCACCCCAACAAGGGAAAGTAAACAGTTTCTATTCTATGTGCCTCATGTTCTCCTCGGTTATATTTTTACCCCTCAGACTCTATTTATAAATGCCGGGAGCCAGTTCTGTGCCCAGTGCTGCAAACGTGCCCACACCTGGGAATCTTCCTCTACCCCCTCTTGACCCAGGTCAGTCCAGAACTCGTTAGAGGGTAGTGTGCTTGCAGGGACCTGGGCTGAGCTCCAGGACACAGTGTGGGCAGGGTGCTGTCCTTGACCCCAGGGCACTTTCTGCGTGGGACAGACAGACATGCCCCCAGACCCTGGTGAGTTTAGGCTTACTGACGTCTCTGATTTCATCCTCTACATCCCTCCCACCCTACTCACTCGCCTCCAGCCACACTGGCCTCCCTGCAGTTCCTGCCCCAGGCCCTTTGCACAGACTCTTCCTCCAACTGTACTGCCCTGCCCCCACCACTTACCCAGGGGCCTTCCTCCCATCATCTAAGCCTCTGCTCAGATGCTGTCTCCTCAAAGACCTTCCAACCTCCATAACAGAAACATCCCCTCCTGTTACTCTCAAGCCCCTTAAACTTTCCCCACTGGTTTCTGCCTAGTGTTTGCTATGGACTGAGTTGTGTCTCCCCCCAAATGTGACCGTATGTGGAGATAGTGCTTTCAAGAGGTAAAAGGTTAAGGTTAAATCAGGTCATGAAGACGGGGTCCTAATATCCTCCTGACACTGACTTGAGGTGTAACTGAAGTCCTCTGAACCATTCTTTCTTCATCTATAAAATGAAGAAAGTGACATGAACTTGAAGATCTCCTCTAACTTTGAGATTTCAATGGATTAATCTGGCAGGATCTGTCTCCACTGGATTTTGATTGGAGTTGGTGAACTGGTAGCCTTTATAAAAAGAAGACAAAGGAGTTTTCTCTGTTTCTCCACATGCACGCACACAGGAATGTGCAGACCGAGGACGCAGTGAGAAGGCGGCTGCCTGCTCCCCAGAAATCGAATTTTCCAGCACCTTGATCATGGACTTCCAGCCTGGAGAACTGTGAGAAGTAAGTGTCTGTTGCTGAAGCAGCCCCAGGCTGTGGTATTTTGTTAGCATGGCCCGACCTCATCACTCTCTCCACCTGTTCCGTGTATCTGTTTCTATCGATTGTTTCTTACCTAGAAGTAAGCGCTGTGGAGCCTGGGACTTAACTTACCTCATTTGTATCCTTAGGACAGTGCCAGGCTCAGCCGGTGGTAGGCACTGAATGTATAGATCAAAAGCTCAGTCTGTCCGTCAGCCACATGGATATTATTTCTGCCTAGCAATGCTAGGCAGAGTGTGGGGGTGGGATGATGGCAGCTTCCTAGACGAGGAGGCTTTGAGGCAGGCCATGAACCCGGCAAACAGGGGCAGAGGGTCTGGAACAGATTGTGGGCTGAGCAGCCCCAGGGAGCAAAGGGATGATGGGGACGCAGAGGCCACATCCTGGGGATGGCAGGGAGGCCCTGCACTGGGCCAACCAGGGAGGGGCTGCAAGGAGTACCTGGGGCAGCAGGGAGCCACTGGGGGGGGCCACGGGCAGGAGGGCAGGCCAGGCCTGCCCGCTCTGTACAGGCTAAAGCCATGGACCCTACCAAGACACTAACCTGCCTTGGAATGTGCAAGGACGGCTAGGACCCAGGGCTGGGGGATGCTTCTTACACAAGCCCAAGCTTGATTATGCTTTTTTTTTTTTAAATAAAAGTTTATTGGGGTAACAATTGTTAGTAAAGTTACATTGATTTCAGGTGTAGAATTCTGTATTACATCATCTGCATATCACACTGTGTATTCACCACCCAGAGTCAGTTCTCTTTCTATCACCATACATTGGTGCTTCTTGAGCAAGTCCAGGGGGATTCTTAGCTCCTAGGATTCAGTGGGCTTGGGGGTGGGGCTAGTGGGGAAGTTGGATTAATGACCCTGAGATAAGCAGCTGTTTGGCATTGCATGTTTTAACATCCCTTCCTGTCTCTTGCTCTGGATCCATCCTCGTATCTTCGTGAGACAGGTGGGCCGAGGCCATAACCCTCACATTCACAAATAAGCAAGTGTCTTTCAGATTTTGCAACTTGAATCTTGTGCAGTGCATGATATCAAGTTGGAAATTTAATGACAAACTGCAAGTTTGCATAGCTTTCCAATTTCTAACAAGTTTATCTAGTACCAAGTTGAATCCCTATTGGAACACAGAGGTACACAAATAAATACCCATGTGTGTGCGCACACACGCACACCTGCACGTGTACATAAACTGGAGCCTCCACTGCTTTGGGAGGAGTGGGGGCCAAGCCAGTGATTGGCCGGATGAGCTGCCCCGGATTTGGTGTTCATGCATGATGACACACTACCAAACATAACGGTCATGACGTTTGTAAGCACTCACCCTGTGGGCCCCGTGCCAGGTGCTGGGAGCAAGGCAGGGAAGGCACGGGCCACGTTCCCCTCTCCGCTCCCCATCTGCTCCTGGGTTTAGCTGTGTTCCAGGCTCGGTGTCTAAATAGCTGCCATCTTAGACTGGAGTCTTAGAATGGTCCTAGGGGCCAGCCTGTCTTGGGGTTTTGTTTGTTTGTTTGTTTTTGCATTTTCAGGAGATCTGATATATCCTACCCTGGGAGGAATATCCTTGGGTAAGCAATTGTTTTGAAACTCTTTTCAGGTCACTGTCAGGCAGGTATTCAGAACTTCTAAGTGCACACATTTTCTCCCATATTTCTCTTCCCTCTTCCTCCCTGATTTGCAAACCTTGAACCATCTTCGAATTCCCCCAACAAATTCGTAATTATTACAGTTACCACTGGTTCATGGCACCCTCACTGTTATGGTAATGGTCCTCATTTCATTATTGTAAATGTTATTAATAACCGGTAACTACTTGACTACAATTCTTGCCACGAGGTAGTTGAAAGATTTTTTTTTACCTGTGTCCTCCCCAGTGGGTGATACAACTGGGGCTAGAAGCCTGTACTCCAGCCACCCAGCCTATAATTTGTCCGCAGGCCCCAGTGGTCAGCCCTCTGCTGGGCGTCTTCTCCAAGGTCAGCAGAGCTGCGAGGTGGGGGTAGCACAGCGGCCTGGGACCTGGGTTAGTTTAGGTCACACAGCATCACTTACCAGCTATGCTTCCTTAGATAAGTCATTAGGTAGGTCTCCAAATGTAGGCTGGCCTCAGTTTCCTCATCTACACAATGGGGTTAATTATACCTGCCTCCTAAGGATGAAAATGAGACACCACGGAAAGCCCTTAGCATAAGTCTTGGCATTTAATATGCACGCATTCAATAAACATTATTATTGTCGTGATAACTTAAAATGCCTACCGTGGTCCCTGATACATGGGGATGCCTAACACAGGCTCTTTAATTTGGAACCAGCGTGGATGTGAAGGAGGGAGGCGGGGAGGGGTGAAGCAGGAAGCGCGACCGATTCTGTCCTGCAGCTCTAGTGTTCAGCTAACTCAACTGGGTAGCGAATACAAGGGATTGCTTTCGAAAGTCCTTGAAAGTTTTCAATGCACTATGGTAAAAAATTATGTGCTGACTATGTAAACGGATAATTAAACTCTACTTTCTGTCCCGCAAACACAGGGCACGGCAGGAGGAGCAGGAGTTGAGAAGGACAGTAGAGCATGAAGGCTGAAGGTGGCGCTTCCCATCGTCCTGCCACAGGGAGGCCATGATGCCCAACCCTCTGGGGGCTGAGGGCAGTGAAGTCTGGAGAGGAGGTCATGCTGTGAGACCCTCCCTCAGGTGAGGAGCTGACGGACTGACTGACAGGCTGGCTTGGAGACGGAGGTGGAATTCCATGGAGGGGGAGGGCTGGCTGAGGAGCGGCAGAGAGGGAGCGTGTTATTGTCAGGAGCCGATGTCACAGAACTCCATGGTGGGCGGCTTTAAACAACAGACGTTTATTACCTCCCAGTTCTGGGCGCCAGGAGTCTGAAGTCAAGGTGCTGGCAAGGCTGTGTTTTCCCCAAAGGCTCTAGGAAGCAGTCTGTCCCCTGCCTCTCTTAGCCTCTGGTGTAGCTGGCAGTCCTCGGTGTTCTCTGCGTCCCTTGTCCCATAGCAATCTCCTCTGTGTGCGCCTGACTCTGTGCCTCTCCTCTTCTTCTCAGGGTCCCAGTCATACTGGGTTAGGGGCCCCCCACTTCAGGACGACCTCATCGTAGTGTGATCACATCTGCAAAGACCTTCTTTCCAAATAAGGCCTCATTCTGAGGTTCTGGGAAGGGTTTAAATTTGGGGGGACATAGCCAACCCCATCCAGGAAGGGAAGTGACGGGGAGAAGGAACAAGGGGAGGGCTGATCACAAACCTCGCTCCTACTTGCCTTCCTGCCCCTGCTCTTGGACTCGGCCCTTAATGTTTCATAGTGACGCCCAAACAAGCCTGGGGGCGGGCAGAGCCGTAACACCCCAACCTCGTCATCTCCCCAGCCCCCCCGCCGTACCCACCAGGTCCTGCTCCACTGCCCAGTCCCCAGGCCAGAAACCTGACGCTGCCCTAGACGTCCTCCTCTTCCCCCCCCTTCACCTGTCAGCCTGTGTCACTTTCACCTGCCCTACCCCATGGGTCCCACTGCTTCCTCCATCTTGGATCACTGTCCCAGCCTCCAGGGTCGGGGGCTGCCACCCTTCCATCAAGTGGCAGCTGAGTAACCACCTATGACTGGCAGGCTCTTGCCCCAAAGCTTCTTGGCCTCTGATGCCAAGACCTCTGCCAGGTGGCTGTCTCCCAGGTGTGCCACCTGCATTTTGGGATCCAGGTGAGCCCAGCACAGCATTCCAGCGGGTGGACTCTCTCCTGCCCACTGCCCCTGGGCAACGGGTCTGTTCTGGCACCCACCGCACAGCTCACGTGGCTGTGCCACCAAGAGGAGGGGTTCCATTCACTCACTTTATATCCCCACTGGCACATAGCATGTGCTCTGTGACTGTCCACTGAACGGGTAACCCCCATCTTATAGGAGGAGAGATGGAGACTCAGAGCAAATAACTTGCTTTACGTCGCTCAGCCAGTGGGTGACAGCCAGGCTTCAAAACTGCCCAACCTCAGGTGGCTGGGCCGCCAAACTCCTTTCCCCACTCAGACAAGACAAGCACAGGGCCCCAGAGGGGCGTCCTGGGGCCTCCTCATCAGCCCCCCCTCCCCGAGGCCAAGGTCCAGGGCATATTCAGGGCAGCACACTGGGGCAGCCGAGAGTTACTGAGCCTGTCCCTTGGCGCTCCAGACCAAACTTGCAGCTGCTTTCTCCAGGTGCGGCAGCCCTGTGACCTAGCCATCAGCCTGCCCTGAGGTCACAGCTGCTCTGGCCTGGGGTCCCTGCTTGTCCGCCAGCCTCCCTGCCCACTAGGGCTCACAGGTCAGAAGGCAGAAGTGTTGGGAGCCCTGTCTCGCCCCAGCATTCTCCCCTGGTTGGCCTCAGCTCTCAGTCCCCGCCAGCTCCTCGCCCCACCTGCCTCTCCCGCCTGTGCCAGGCTACGTCTGGACTGTCCTCCCAGGGCAGCGTCCTAACCCATCGCTCTGCCCCACGTCCCGCCACACCTGGATTCTGTTGGTACATGGGTACGGTTCTGTAAACGTCAAGGACTCTCATCGCCTGCCACCCGTTCCAACTGATGAGAGAGCACGACCCCCGAGAGCAGCCTTTGACCAATGATGGGCAGGGAGTTGGGAGAGAAGTCCCCCAGCTCTCTCCTCTTGAGTGGGACAGCGGGGAGTTGAGGTCCACACAGTCCCCCAGAATTATTAGTGCGACTGAGCGGGTGGCCCACTGCGGCGACCTGCTTGGTTTCCTGCCCTTCCCAGCTTACCTTCCTGTGGGGGCAGAGCCCCAGAAAGCAGTTTCCAGGCTCTCGGCCTCACATAGACAGGTGCCTGGCTCAGGTGGTAAATGGCCATCAACTGTGATTGCATGGCCATCAGCTGTGGCTAGTTGGCCGTCAGCTGTAACCAGTGAGCCATTGGCCACTAATATAACTGCTGTGGCTACGCTAGCAGAGAGAGGAAAGAAAATGGGGGCTAGCAAGAAGATGGCGGCTGAGCCTGCAAGCGGAGCAATGAGGGTTGAGAATTGTGTGGCTCCTGTTTCCTGTGTCTCCAACCCAGCCGCCAGCGAGAATACAGTGGTATGACTCCCCCATCTATGGCTCCACGGGTGTTCCTTTTTGGCCTCACCATGTTCTGCGTTCTTATGTGGGGAGCGGGAGCAGAGACCCCGCAGGCCTCTCTGCACGACACTTCCACACCACACAAGTGTTCCCTGGGATCACCTCCGAGGATCATCTCCCAGCTAGACTCTCACTTGAATCCTAGCTCACGGGTGGCTTCTGGCTTAAAACTAAGCTAAGCCACCACCTCCCTCCTCTCCCAGCATACCTGTGTCCGAACCCACCTGTGCTTTTGTGCCTCCACACCAGGGCTGCCTCGGCCCCTGTCCTGAAATGCCCTGGCCCCCACAGCTGCAATCAGAAAGCAGTGGAGCCCAGCCTCAAGCCCCACTGCCATCCACCAACTAGGTGACTTGCAAGTGACCTCACCACCTTGAGCCTCAGTGTCTCCATGCAGAGTGGAGGTGACAGCAATCCCCCCACCTCACCTCAGGGTTGTTGCAGGAGTCAGTGAAAGGATGGGGTGAAGCCTGTCAGTGAGAATAGGGGCTCCCTGTGGGCTCCCAGCCCCTGTTTATATCTCTTGCCGGCATCTGTTCTGGACCCAGCTGCATAGCCGGACCCCATGGTGCTGCAGTGAAAGCCAGTTCTTCCTCACTCTGCTCCCCAATACTTACCGCACTCCCCCCACCCCATGCACTTGGCTTTGTCCACTGAGAGACAAACCAGGCTGCAGGACCAACAAGTGAAAACTAACTTTTATTATCACTCTGCAGAAGGGTTCCAGGGTCAGAATCACTGCTTCGCCAGAAGAAGCCCGGAGTGAAAATATCAGCAAGTGTGAGAAAGGAAATCAAGAGGACCAATTCCACCCTGGCGGGTCCTTGGACCTTCCAGGCATAAAGGTGAGACAGACATAAGGGCTTATGTCGCCCCACGCTCCGGAGGAAGTTTTTTCTCCTTGTAAAGGGCATCCTACATACTTGTGTAGCCGCTGACTCATTCTCCACAGAGGACGGAACGGCTGGCTTAGAACCTGTGATGCTGTGGGCGGGAAAGTACTAATTAGGATGGTTCAGCTAATAATAGAAGCTTTGGGACAGAAATATTCTCAGGTGGCGAGGGCTGGGCTCCCGCTGGGGACTGCATGTGTCTTCATGGGGCTCCGGGTGGTCCGGGTTGTTCCTGGGAAGCCCCTGTCCCCCCCTGACCATTGTATCACTTCACGTCCACATCAACCTCTTTTACCAGAAAGAACCCCAAAGTCCCAGAGGTGACGCCAGGAGCCCATGGGTACCTGCGAGGCCTTGAACCCCCAGTTTCTGACCCTAAGGATGGTCAGGTACCCAGTCCTTCTCCCCCTGCACCCCAAAGGTATCGTGCTGGGCCATGGTGTGGGGGTGCTTTACAGAGGCTCGAGCACTCCCCCACCCCACCCCCCAGGTATAGGCACGGTGGCCACACCTCCCAGAACAAAGACTGAAGATGTTAGCCCACTGTCCCCGCTACTCCCCGTGCTGGGTCCCCGAGAGCCCTCCTTTTGCACTTTCTCCTCTTGAATTATTGACAGCTGGCATTTTGGGATCCTGCAGACCTGGGTTCACATAGAGGGCCCCCAACATAGAGGCTGGGTGTCTCAGGGTTCATTCACGTCGCTGCCCCTCAGTTTTCTCACACTGTTACTGTACCTCAGGGCTCTTATGAAGAGACAGTTCAGTGACGTGTGGTAGGCGAGTCGGTGCTGGAAGTTCTCTAGCCCAGCCACCACCTGGCCGGATCCGATCCTCTATGTCAGGCCAGTCTCCTCCTCTGGTCCCTGTTGTAGGACCAGTCACTAGCGGGGACAGAGGTGCTCACCGGGCTGAGGCAGCAGAACAGAACTGGAGTCTGCAGCCCAACACAGGGCCTCGTTAGCAATATGCATCGCCTAAAATTCTGCCGGGAGGGGAGGTCGTCTACACGCCTTTACTGCAAAAGAAAAACGTACATAAAAAAAGTTTCAAACAAAGGAGGCAGGAGGAAACCTTTGGAGGTAGTGGATGGGTCCATGGCCTTGATTATGGTGATGGTCTCCAAACTCGTCAACTTACACACATGATACCGGGGGTGCCAAACAGTGTATCCAAATGGACACTTTGGTCAGCGTTGCTCAAGCAGTAGCTCACAGTAATCGGAAGTGTCTGGACGCTGATGGGAACCACTCTGAGCACCTCTTGTAATTGCAGAAGTCAAACGTGACTTGTATCCATCTTTTGTTATCAGTATATATTGAGTATTACAATTTTAATACAGTTTTCCTTTCTTAAAATGTGTCTACATTTTTTTGTGTATACCCTCTGTGTATGCACAGCTTTTTGTATGTCAGTCATTCCTCAATGGTTTCTCTGGATTTTGAATTCTGCCTTTGAATATTGCACTGTTGTTTGCTGGGGAGGTAAGAAAATGCATTGGGGGATAGAACCCCCCCCCCCCCAAAGACTTTTTGACCATGAAGTTGTAATAATGCCAGGATGGAGACCCAATTAGAAGGGGAGGTGGCCAGAGGTGGTTGAAACATCCTGGGTTTGGAGTCAGACAGCCCTGAGTTTGAACTCTGACTCCAGCCCTCGGCCAAGACCTGGGACAAGCTGTCAGCTTCCCGGGCTTTTCAAAAGTCCTTTAGAAAAATGAGTAATGGCATCTGCCTCTCGGGTGGGCAGGAGGCATGGGATTTACTTACACGATGATATGACAAAAGTGTCCAGTTAGACTGGGGTGGGCACATATGGTGATGGGTCCCCCGTCCTCACATGTCATTTCCTTCCTCATCCTGACCTTCTTCAAACACCCTCAGAACCTCTGCGTCAGCGTCCTCAGAACCGTCCCCATCCTGTGAGCGGTGCCACGCTGCCCCATGGGCGTTCACTCAGCCCCCAGAGCAGGGTTTGCATCTGAAGGGATTTGGGCTCCAGGACCTGGCTGGTCTCCAGTTGGTTGTCAACATCGCACCCATAACACGGAGAGTTTGTCTTTCCTCTTCCGCTGGTTTAGCAATGCAGGTGCGCATCAGCGTAAGCTTTTCCAGGGAGAAACTTTCAGACTGCTGGGAATCGCTGTACTTGAAACAAAAATGTAAGACTGTCGTTGACTAATGCGTGGCGGGCTGGCTGTACAGGAGGGAGAGCCAGGGGGACGGAGCTGCAGTTGCAGCGGCCCCTTGACCTGGGGCAAGGGCTTTCCGTTGAGTTCGTGCAGGAAGGGCCCTTACAGGTCAGAGAGGGACGGGGCCTCCCTGGAAAACCCCCCCAAAGGGTCTGCCAAGAGGGCAGCCAAGGTCTGCGTTCAGCCTTTCCTTCTCTGTCCGGTTGCAGGTCCCCAGGGGTGCCGGGGAGCATTCTGTCTCGCTCTGTTTATAAATCAGGTGAAAAGTGTTGCTTCGAAATAGAGGGTAGAGGTGTGGGGTGGGTGGCAAAAGAGCAGAATTCACCCCAGATTAGCAAAAGGTCCAAACTAAAGCATGATACGTGCGACTAGATACGCAACTCGGGAATGAGGACCAAGAACTAAAACGAGGTTCGTCCGGCGTAGGGAGTGGCATGACGTCAGTGCGTAATACGTACACAGGGAGTGAATGAAAGATGAATGAATGACAGCTGAGTGTCCGCCAGACCATCTTAGAGAGAGAAGCTCCTGATGGGCTCTTAGGGTTGAAATCTGTCCCCCGGAATTCATATGTTGGAGTCCTAACCCCCTTGACATCAGAATGTGATCTTATTTGTAAATAAGGTCTTTACAGAGGTCACCAAGCTAAAATGATGTCATTTGGGGGGGTCCCTAATCCAATATGACTGGTGTCCTTATAAAAAGGGGAAATTTGGACACTGAGACACGAACCCAGGGAGAACGTCGTGTGACCATAGAGGCAGAGATCAGGATAAACGCTGCAGATCACCAGCAAAGACCCAGAAGGTGGGAAAAGGGGCGAGGCTCTGGGAAACTCCTGTAAGGTCACAGAGCTGAGGGCAGTGCCACTGGGCGTCCATCTGGCGCCTGACCCCAAAGCCTCGGCTCGTCAGTCTGCTGGTCGGAGCAGAGGGCCTGGGCTCTGTCGGGTGGGGGCGGGTTCCTGGGGCTGTTGCACCACAGAGCACCACAGAGGGTGGGGTGGGGGTGGCTAACAACAGCACGATATTCTCTCACGGTCCGGAGACCAGGCGTCCAGAGCCAAGGTGTCAGCGGGGTTGGTGCCTCCTGGAGGACAGCCCTTCCCAGGCCTCTCTCCCAGCTTCCGGCGGTGCCGACACCCCTTGGGCTTCCTCGGTTCAGAGCCTCCATCTCTGCCTCTGTCTTCACAGGGCGTTCTCCCTGTGTGTGCGTGTGACTTCTCTCCTCTTCTTACAGGGACACCAGTCGTATTAAGTTTAGGGCTGACCCTGGTCCCATAGGACCACATCTTAACTGTTACATCGCTGTACGTGATGTGGGGCCCGAGACAGGAGAGGACGACTCCAGGAACCGATGGCAGCTGCTGCTTCCAGACGGGGCTGCTGAGCACGGGTCAGGGCCTGTTGAGGGAAGGTGCCCAGGGACATCCAAGGAGACGCGTAGGGGCAGCTCATCACACTGAGCCTGTGTGTCTGGCAGGGGTCTCCCAAGTATACTGTGTGGTCTCCAAGTGACAGGACGGGGCCTGGCCACCCATTTGGTAGGAAGCGGAGCGACCGTCTATGACGCAGTAGCTGGCCCCATGGCTTGACCCTGCTGGGATCTTGAACTCCATGGCCTGTGTCCCAGACTCCATTCCTGACCTCCAGTCACTCTAGACCAAGGGGCACTGTGCTGGGCTCAGACAATGTGGGGTACTGGGAGGGCAGCAGGCTTTCTGGGGTCATGAAAACTGGAGGGTGAATTCTGTCTCCATCCGTACAGCTGGAGAACCATATAATTCCTCATCCAAGCTGGGGCACGTTTGGGAGTCAAAGAGGGCGTTATTAACTATTACCCAGGACGATAGACATTAAGGGGACCATCCTAAGCCCCTGACACGCCCCAGGCATTTAAGCCCCCTTCTGCCACCCCCCAACACACGCACATCCTCTGTGCTGAGGCTGTAGAGGCCCCAGGAATCTGCACCTATCACCTCGTGTCCTCCTCCAGGCCAGGTGTGGGCGCTTCTCTCCTGAATCATGGCCTCCACTTCCCAGCAGACCCCCACCTTTTCCTGCATCCTTCACATCACCATGCAGTGATCTCAGAGCACAGACCTGGTCAAGTCTCTCGTCCCTGTGCAGGATTGTTGGGCAGGTCCCCCTGCCCGTGTAACCTATTTCAAACCCCAGCCAGGCCTTGTAGACCAGGAGGTTCCATTTGTCAAGTCCTCTTCCCAAGTCTGCTCTCCTACAGGAGGATACATTTTAATCCTTCTGACCTGGAGTTCAAGTTCTTTTTCTTAAAACAGCCACCATTATGTGTTTAAGAGAAAACCAATGCCATCTCCCACAGCTCCATGTTTCATGCTCTGTAGGACAGACCGTGGTCCCACCATCTCTTTTGTCCTGCTCTCCGCCCGCGCCCCAGTGTGGCCTACCTCAGAACCCTGGCTTCTGCTGCTCCCTCCGCCAGAATATCCTTCCTTATCTTTGGAAACCAATTCATCCTTCAGCCAACTTGCCCAAGATCATGCAGCCGCAAAGTGGAAGCCTAAACACTTGCTCAGGTCTCCTCTGCCTCCGTCTGTGCATCCACCCCAGGCCAGCTAGTGCCCTGTGCATCAGTCTTCCAACCTATAAAATGGGGGCACATGACCCACCTCCTGGAACTCTGGTGAGGGCCAGCGAAATCGCAGATATGGAGAATACTTTGGTGTTGGACGTGGTGCTGGAGACACTGCGGCCTCCCAATCCCCGTGGCAGGCAGGCACGGAGGCGATGCTAAAGGCTGACCCTCGCTTTGGGTGGGTTAAGCCAGTGGTAGACAGTGATTGGGGTTCTCCACTGTGCAAACAGCCAAGGCCCGGGGCCAGGAGGAACTGCATGGATATGGGGGTAACTGTGGTTTGTTGGATGATTCCCATTTTACATTAAAAAAAATGGAGGCCAGAAGAGATGTTGAGTAACTTGTCCAAGGTCACGTGGCTGTTAAGGGGTGGACCCACATCTCAAACCCAGATATTCATGTTCCAATCCAGCCCCCCATCCACTTGATCAAAATGCAGGTAAGAGAAATGTGGACACTGGAATGAACTGTAGCCATTGCTCCCTTCTGTAGCCCACCTTTCCAAAACCAGAATGCATCTCTTTCAGCATTCATTTCTTCATTCACCTCCTCACTCACTTATTCATCCATTAAGCATCCACTTGGCTCCAGGCATACCCTGCCTTCTTTCAGCACACACATGCTGTGCGCTGTCCAAGTCCAGATGAGTCGGCCCGGGCTCCGTGGGGAAGAAAACAATCACCTTTATTATGGGACAGAATGCCCTCCATTCTGAGAAAGCTCTGTGTGGTGAGTCTCCATAGAGAGGAGTAAAACATTTACTTGTAGAAATTAGGGGAAGTTTCCCAGAAAAGGAGGCATTTAAAGTGAATCTTGGAGAGCAAAGAGGATTTTTAACAGGTGAGTTATGAGGGAAAGGGCATTCCAGATGGAGGGCAGGTAAGGGCACAGGGAGGGCGGCCTGGACTGGACTGCAGGATACACTGAGGGAAAAGAGCATCTGCAGGGCAGCAAAGTTTGCTTAGAAGCACTTTGGCTCGGTTTTCCTTCACATAACCACTGCCCCCACCAGGCCCCAGGCTTTGTGCTTGCTCAGGAATTAGGAGACTGTGAAAACAACAGACAGCTGACGGCAGCTGGGGATGATGTCTCTGTAATCTGAAGTAATGAACAGAAACTTCCAAACAGTATTTGAACATGTCTACAGGAGAAGCCCCTCCCCTCCAGCCAGCATCTGCCTGAGTCCGTGCGGGTCACAAACAACCTGAATATCCCCTCTGTTGATTTCAATACATACGTGGCCCATGAAATTATTATGAACTTTTACCCCAAAGCCAGTGACATTTACAGAGATTACAGTAGGATTCCTCTCACAAGCTCTCTCTCTCTCTTCGGCTCTCTGAATGCCGGTCCCCTGGGCAGTCCACTCTACCAGGCTGGTGTTCAGGCCAGCAGAGGCACTAAACAGGGGGACACCACCCTGAGCTGGACACCACTGAGCTGAACCCAGAGAGGAAGGAGCCAGAGCCTCCTCAGGGCACCCAGAATCAGCCTTTTTGTTCTGCATTTGGTGAATTCTGCATTTCCCTGGTGGATGCTAGACCGAATGGAACAGGACCACTTAAAATGAATATGTGTTAGTTTTGCGTTGGATAACAAAGCACACGAGTTAACCAGTGATCCCAAACTGAGTGCTTCCGAAAGGGTCAGGGATGAGAGGCCCCCGGTGTTTTGGGGGCCCAAAGACAACACAAGTCACTTGTGGCAAAAGCCTTAACGGAGGCCAGAACAACACCGGTCCCCCGCTGAAAAAAATTCCAACACCTTCTGCTGACCCTAGATGTAATTTGTGGCATGTTGGTATATGTTGAAAGGAGCACTTCTTGATTGCGTGTGCCTGGGATATTCTTTGTGCTGTGGAGGAATGAGAGGTTATAGTGATGTATCAGTTTAAACGTTTACTTTGAAGTCTGTTTGCACCATTTCTCCCCAGCGCCTTTCAAACATACCAGGACGCTACTGATAGGCCACAAAACATTCCGGCGGTAATTGACGATGGTAACTCCATGACAGTAATATCGACTAGGAGACATTAACCTCCCAGCTGCGCGGGCCTGGGAGTTCTGAAATGTGATCTCTGCAGCTGAAGTTATAATTGTTTTAAGTCACATTGACCCGGCATGTTTACGATTTTTAACAACAGTCTTAAAAAGTCCAGTGACATCTGTTGAGAGTTTAATTGTGAGTGTAAAAAAAAAAATCATTAAAGGAACAGTCAAGAGATCAATTTTCATACTGTTTAAACAACACGGTGGCCATCAGGCGGTGGGGAATCTGGCGACATGACTAATTTCATCTCCCAAGTCACAGCGCTAGTGTACAGGAAGGCAGGAGAGGATGGAAGACAATTTAAATAAAGTAGGAGAGGGAGACGACAGAAGCAGGGGAAGAGGGAGCAGGGAAAAGAGGGATCGGCGAGAGCAGAGAACAGAAACATAAAATGGACATTTTTCCTCCCCCCGGTAAGTATCTTTAACCATGGCCCTAGGCTGGGTGCCCCAAAGAGGGGGGTGGGGGCACCCCGTTATCCTCGGGTTTGGCTGGGGGGGGCGAAAAAGAGGATCACGGGTACCCCACTCGGAGCGCCCCACCAGAGTGGTACCCCGGCGAGCGCCCCAAGCCACCGGCCGGCGAGTTTGCACCCCTCCGCGCCTCCACTTTTGTTCTGTTTTGGGCGGCAATGCGCACGCGCGGGCGGGGCGGGGGGATGGGGCGGGGCGGGCGACCGGCTCCGGCGCCGCCCCCTGCCGCCCCGGCTTGCTCCATCCGGGCACTGCCGAATTAGCATCGGGCCGAGGCACAACTTTGCCGCGGCCCAGTGAGATCCAGGCGCGCGCGCCGGAGGAAATATAGTCCCTGCCGGCCCGCGGCTCGCGCAGGCGGTGGCGGGGCGGGCGCTCGCCGGCCTGCGCGGGGCTGCGCGGGGCTCCCGGCGCCGGGGGGCCATGCGCCCGGAGGCGCCGGCAGCCCGGGGACCCGGCGCAACTTGCCGGGCATCCTGAGGAGTTGGGGTGGCCGCGGGCTCGTCGCCGCGGCTCCCGGCAGCCTTTCTTCCTCTTCTCCAGACTCCCCCCATCCTTTTGGGTCGTGGGGGAGGGGGCTCCTGTTCCCCCTCCGGGGAGGCCCGGTCCACCCCCGCCCGCTCTCGCCCCGGCGGAGCCGCGCAACTTCCCGGGAGCCGGGGCCAAAGTGAGCGCAAAGTGGTACCCAAGTTGCTGGGATGGAGCTTCAGAGCCGGCCCGAGGCGCTCGCCGTGGAACTCGCGCGCCACCAGGTAGGCGGCCCGGGGCCCCAGGCCGGGGTGGGGGCTCCAGGGACCGGAGTCCGGCGTCCTGCTCCTTGTCGCAGGTTCTGCTTGACTGGAGGTGCCTGGAGGGGAGGGGGCTCCTTCTTTGAGCCGGCCCCAGGGGTGGGAGAAATGGGTACGTGCAGGACTCCCTTTTGGGCTCCCCCTCTACCCTCCTCTTGTGCAATCCTTCACAGTTATTTTTGCGGGGGGGGGGGCGGTCGGGACCCGTGGGACCCGAGCCCGGCGTCTTCTGTTTCTGGACACTGGGTCTGCACACTGAGGGTGCTGGGAGGGGGCCCCTTCTTGAGCTTGCCCCAGGGTGTGTGAGAGTGTGCGCGCGGCCCCCTGCGGCCCCCACCTCTTTGCAATCCTGCACAGTTTGCAAAAGTAGTTTTGGTGATTGTTGCTCGGCTTGCAGCGGCGTAGCGGCCGGAGCCCGAGCGGTATTGCGGCGTGCGCGTGTGTGTGTTGGGGAGATTAGGACGCGACTTGAATATTTATGAGCTTTGCTCGACACGGACTCGCCGTGTTTACTTGGCTCTTTGTTCCTCCCCCCTCCCCTGGCACACACTCACATTCACACTCATTCGCACACGCACCCCGGCCTGCAAACTTGCACGGCTCGGGGCGCGCCGCCGGGTGGCCTCGGCCCCCGCCCCGCCCCGCGAGCTGCCCCGATGAGGCGGCAGCCACAGGTAAGCGGCCCCGCGCGGCACTAGCCGACCGCCGCGCGTGCGGAACGCGGCCGAGGAACTTGGGGCGCACTGCGGCCGGCCGGGCCCACGGGCTGCGGGGCGGGGGGTTGCGGCCCGCGGGGCTCTGGGCGCACCCGACCCCCCGGGCGGCCTGCCTGAGCCCGCTCCTTCGTGTTTCCGCAGAACGGCGACCTCAAGAAGCAGCTCCACGAAAGGCAGCCGCGGATCGCCGCGCTCAGCGACAAACAAGTAAGCGAGCTGGAGCCTGTACCCACTCCCCTGCCGAGGTGGGGAGAGGGGTGGCGGGGCACTTTGGCAGCACCCTAGAAAGTGCCGGCCTCGGCGCCGCGCGCGCAGACTCCCAAAGGACTCCGTGTGTCATCCTTAAAGTTACCCGCCTCCCCCCTTTTCTGGAAAGAAAGAGCTGGGTTCTTGGAGGCCGAGGGGGGAGAGCGCAGTGGCCGAAAGATCGAAGCTGCACTTAAAAGGCGGCGAGCCGCCCGGCGTCCATTTTGAGTTGGTGGACATGTTTTTGGAATGTGGGCATTTCTCCCAATTCGCTGCCCCCACTTCATGCTGGTGTGAGGGTGGGGGTCAAGGGGGCGATAATTCGGGCCTGGACACCAAACTACTTGGAAGCGATTTCTGGGTTCCATCGCAGATCTTATTTACAGAACAGTTCCTCTGGGCTCCCCCTCCCCTCACTTCTCCAGCATCACTTTTTATTCTTGGAACCTGACGCCAGCTCTCGGGAACAAAAGAAAGGAGCCCCCGGGACCCCCCAGTTCTGCCCCAACTTTGGTCTGCGGGCATCAGGTGTAGATTGGGACCCACGAGAAGCTCCTCGCGGTGGGGGACATGACCGCCGACCCCCTCTGGGCCCCTCGGGGAGGAAAAGTTGTCCATTGTGACTTAGTTGCGCTGAGCTCCGCGCTCGGGGTTTCAGCACCACGAACAGATGCCGCCGGAGCGCGGCCGGCTGCGCGCCCCCGCCCCCTTCCTCCCCGCCCCTCGCGCCCCTCCCCCTCCGCTCCCCCTCCCTGCACACGCACTCCCGCCCCTTCCCCGCGCCGCCCGGAGCCGAGAACTTTGAGCAGCGCAGCCAATGGCGCTCTCGGGGCTCCGAGGCGGGCGGGGGCGGGGGCGCTGGCGCCCCTCTCGGCTGCCCTCTCCCCTCCCTCCGCCCGCGCTGCGGGCCCGCCCCCGCCCGCTGCGCCCCCTGGTCATCGATCGCGCTTCCTTAGGAATGCCGGCCTCAGTCGTCAGCACCAAACTTGGACAGCGCCCGCCCCCGCCCCCGCCCCCAGCTCGGCTGCTGAGCAGGTCCCCTCCTTCCTCCAACTCCTGGCCCGGGCGGCGGGATCGGAGGGCCCCTCCTCCGAGGAATTTTTGGTGGTGGGGGTGGGAAATGTGGACGAGCTGGCGGCGGTGGCGGCGACCCTGGAGAGGGAGAAGTCGGAGGCCGGGCGTTCATTTCGAGTCTTTAAAGTTGAAAAGTGCTGGGAGGGGGCGTGCGGAAAAGGAGGGGGTCTGGGTTGCGGAAAGAAAGATGGCTGTTCCCGCGGGTCTGCGCCTGGTCGGGGGCGCGGGGCTGGACGGGAGGGTTGGGACGAATGCATTAACCCCTTTCTGCCGGTGCTGCGGCCCCCTCCCCGGCCGCGCGCGCCCGCGTGGCCCACGCCCCCATCCTGGAGTGGAAGCTTCCATTCCCGCCGGAGGGGGGCCCGGCGCGCGGCCCCGTCGAAGTCGGGGAGTTCGCGGGGGGAGGGGACCCAGGCCCGGCATTACCATTTTGATTGCTTTGATGCCATTTTTGGAGGGGGAGGGGTTGGAAACCCTTCTCAGCTGAGCACAAAGATATTTAATCACTGTGTAGAATCAAATCAGATACTTTCCTTAAAAAAAAAAAAAAAACACCAAATCGGGTTCAGTGTGATAGCTGAGGGTTCCTAAGCCCTTTTTTCACTGTGCAAAACGGCAAGTTGTTGACTCTTATGCTCCAAGTAGAAGATTTAAAAGAGAGAGAGAGAGAATCCAGTAATCCCGCAGCTTTTATTGCAACAATGTCTCTTTATGTGTGTGCTTCTATGTAGCAATAGTTTTACTGTTCGGAGTGGCTTTTCAAAGCTTAGATTTGATCATTTCTTCTGTATTGTAGCAACTATTTCAAGGCTGTTTAAATTTTTATGATGATAGTAAATGAGTAGCTATTTATTATCTGTCATGCCGGAATTTAGATGAGGCTGAGAGAAACCTTGGAAAATCCTGTTTGAAGACTGCTGTGCAGCCTCGGGAAGGAGCTGTCCGACTCCAGGCTGCCTCTGCTTTTAAATTTGAATCGGGGAAGGATGCTTGCGAAGGGAATGTACCTCCATCTTTTTGTGTGTGAGAGTGTGTTTAAAAAGAAAGACAACAAGGAAAACTTTTGTTCTCCAGCCTTTTCGAAATGTTTCTCTTTAAATGACTAAAAATAACATCTGGTAAGCAGCCAGGGCTTGGCCTGGCCATAGGAACTTGTGTTTGTAACTGTAAGTATGTTGTTTTCCCTTTTCTCTTTGTGGCATTTTATATAACAAGGGCTCATAAAAGAGGGAGGGGAGGGGGCTGAGGCCGAGCTGCAGCATGCTAATAAAGCTGCCTTGTCTCTCCCAAGCTCGGGAGGTGATATCTTTCAGAGGTTACCTATGAAATGAGTTGGGTAGACTTAACATTTACTCATCTCTCCTTGGGAGAGTTTGGTGGTGATTGGCAGCTTGGCTGGGGAAAGGTCGGTGAACTAGCTCTTGGAGGTGATTCCGGACCACATCCCAGGTCTTGAAGAGGAGGCAGCGGGGCTCTGCTGGGTCACCCAGAACCTGCCCAGGAGAGGAGCTGAAATGCAGGATCAGGGATGCAAAAGGCAGTATTTCAGAGTTTTTTTTCAACTCAACATAAAATTAAAGGTAGTGTTCATTTATAGATTTGCTTAGGGAGAAACTCATACCACCTGCACCTACAGAGATGTGTTCTTGCGCTTGGAATATGGGATGTAAAGGTTAAGTTTCAATTAAAAGTGCACATGTGGATGATGAACTAGAGTGAAATGAACACATGACCCCATTAGCCACATCTGTTAGAAATACAGTAGCAGCCGAGTAATATCTTTTGGTGTACAGCCATCAATTTCCCATTCATGCCCTTGGCACTGGGATTTTTTCAGTTACTTCTAGAAGCATGGACAAGTGTTTAAACCTGTTTACTGAGGACTCCTAGAAGTAAATAGGTTGGTTGTTGGTCCGAAGTAGAGACCTACAGGTTCTTTATAACACCCCAATATTTCTCCTGCCATTGGTGGACTAGGGGATAAACAGGAAACCAGCTTCCATGGGACCTTGCTATTTGAAAACCAGAGTTCCTATTTTTCCTTTGAAAAAAGAAGGAGGTGTGGCGAGTTGGTCAGAGCTGAGTTGTGACCCAGCCGAAGCGGCCAGGCAGAGTTCCCAGGTGTGGCTGCACCCAGCTGTTGGGTTGTGATTCCGGTGGAGCCAGGACCCCTCTTCTTTAACGAGATATGATGTGTGAAGACTCCATTAGTTGCTCCAGTGGTTTTATGCCATGAATTTGCAGCACACGCAGAGAGGCAGTAACATTTTTATCTAAATTGTCAAGCAACAAGCACTTCTGTGTAAATAACAGACCCATCATAAACACTGGAGGGTGTTCCCCCCCCCCTTTGGAGTTCTCAGCACAACATTTGGATGCCACATACAGTGGGCATCTCCAGACCTGAACTTCAGGTAAGTTCAGCTTCACCATAGAGTGAGAAGAGCCTGCTGTGCAAGCTGCAGTCCATGCTGGTGTGGCAGAGAGAGACAGACAGACAGACACCGAGACCGTGGAGGTGGACTGGGGGCCTTGCGCTCTGCTCCATTTGTTGATTTGATGGACTCTGGATTCCAAGGGGCTGTCCTCAAGTACAGCAATAAAAATATGTCTTCTTGAGAGGTCTTATGTATGTGGCACACGTCCGGTGCTGAATCATGTCTTCACTGCGAGTCACTGGCCACGCTGGACACCAGCGGGATTCCTCCTCTGAAGTGTCCCCCAAGCGAGAGTGCAAGGTGGATTCATTCCGAAGGCTCCCCGACTGCTTGCCTTGCACACAGTAGTGCCAGTAGGTTCTGTTTGCCAAGTTCTCTTCCCAAGTCTGCTGTCATCCAGGAGGATACATTTTAATCTTCCTGACCTGGAGTTCAAGTTGTCATTCTTAAAACAGTCGTCATTATGTGTTAAAGAGAAAACCAATGCCATCTCCTAAAGCTCCGCATTTCATGCTCTGTGGGACAGACCGTGGGACCGAGACCGCAGCGCCTGCCCCCCCACATCGCTGCCCCTTGCACAGCCAGTCTCCTGGGCCCACACTTTTATCTGAACCATATTCCTAGGCTCCCTCTTCCCCTTCGTCCTTCCACCACCCTGAGCCCCCCCTCATCGTCATCACTTAAGAAAACCAAAGGCTCAGCTTGAGATACAATTCTCATATCATATAATTTACCCACTAAAGTATACAACTTAGTGGGGTTTTTTTTGGTATATTCACAGATATTTGCAACCATCACTGCCATCAATTTTAGAACATTTTTATCTGAAAAAGAAACTCTTTGTATCAGTTCCCCCCCCCCTTCCCCTCTCCCCGCCCATCCCAGCCCTGAGCTACCACTCATTTATTTTCTGTCCCCATAGAGTCGCCTATTCTGGACTTTCCTATGAATGAAATCATGTGATAGGTGGTCTTATATGACTGGCCTCTTTGGCTGAGCGTCATGTTTCCAGGTTCACCCAAGCTGTAGCCTGTGTCAGTACTTCATTCCTTATGTCTGAGTGCTGTTCCACAGTCTGGCGAGACCACATTCTGTCTCCAGTCACCGGCTGGGGGACACTTGGTTGTGCCCACCATTTGGCTGCTGTGAACAGTGTCCTGCCTTCACCCCGGCCCCCTCTGCTACGTTCTCCACCAGTGTACCTACCTTCCAAGCTGCCCGGCATCACGGCGCTCCCTTGCTGAGACCTGCCAGCGGTTTTCTACTGCTCTCAGATGAAACCTGAGGTCCACAGCTCTGTAGGTGCAGGTGGTATGAGTTTCTGGAGGATAACGTGAGGTCCCATGGGAGGGGGGGCCTCTGCTGGGGTGCCCTCCGCCTCACTTGTGCATCTGGCAGTGCAGCCCCTGGGTGGCGTTCCGGCAGCTTCTCCGCGCCCCTCTCGAGAGTGCTTGCCATGGCTGTCCCAGCCCTCTCACGTCTGCTGTGCTAGACTGTAAGCACCATGAGGGGCGGGGCTGTGTCTGCTTTCCCCCTCCCCCTGGATTCTCAGAGCAGTGCTTCCGAGGGGCGGAATGCTTATTACTAACTTTGTAGAAAGATGCCTTAGCAGTGACGTACTTAACCATCCTGGCAGAATCCCCAGCTTGTAGGAGGCATGCAATAAATGGTAGATTTTTAAAAATTGTATGTTTGAAATGAGAGGACACACGGATGAATGAGACCAGCAGCTCCCTGCCCTTGGAAACCTCACAATACAGTGAGGCATAGAGAACCGTGTTTCAAGGAAATTTCAGAAAAGTTCTGTGACAGTCTTGCTGTGGGAGCCCCTGGGTCACATCTGGCCTGGAGATGGAGGACGGCTTCCTGGAGGAGTTCGGGAGAGGGGTCCTCGAGGACACCAGGGGTTGTGGGCAGGAGGAGCTGGTGGCCAAGCCCACTAAGGGGAGATGGCCTGAGGAAACTGGAGGTGCCGGTGGGTTTCTGTAGAAAAACCGCGCGCGAGATCAGGAGACAGCAGCGGAGGCAGGCTGGGGCTGATGGCGGGGTGAAGGGCCTGGATTTTATGAGCAAGAGTCAGGATGACATAGGACAGGGCCGAGGGCAGATGAGGAGGCAGGAGCATGAAGGAGACCTGAGGTCCCTCCCTGCTTGGCCCGGCCGGATGAGCTCCATAGATGTTTGTCACCTGCATGGAGAGGCCCTTGCAGGGACGGCGGGCCCATGTATGACGTGGGAGAGGAGGCTGGGAGGCGGCTGGACCCATAGCCCTGGGTGACCAGCACATAACAGGCTGGGACAGCAGGGGCCACATGTTGACCCTCCACCTTCTGCCTTCGCCAGGGCTTCTTGGAGCTGAGAAGTAAGGGGGGAGGGCACTCTGGAAGCCTCCAGAAGCTGACCCAGTGGGCAGCTCTACTCAGTTGGTTTAAGGAAAGGTGTGCGTGTACATATACACATGTTTATATGTATTGGTTGCACTTTTATTATTGATTTCAGTTTGACTATAAAGTATATAATGTACTGATATATACCAATAAATATCAAGTTTACATAACATACATAAAATTGCTTAATAATTTGTCCAGGGTTATGTTACTAAAATGACAGGATCTGTTTTTGAAGTAAGAAAAATAACTACCATTCTTCTGCTAACGCAAAGTCTAACTGAGGAAAGTGGTGATCGGCAGTCTTTCCATCATTTCTGTAACGTTTAGGAGACAAAGAAGAATTCTACTTTTAAAAAAGTTTTTATTGCAACAGAAATATATTCTTCTTGGGGAAAAAATTCAGTGTAGACTTGAAACTCGTAAAACGTAAACACCCCCCTTCTTCCTGCCCCTCCCCCCAGTTTGTGGTTTTGAGGTGTGTCCACAGGGCATGTTCTGTGCAAACACAAACATCTATCACACGGATAAACATGCCTAGCGGATGCACTAAACATACGGTTCCAAAACTTACTTTTTGCGCCTGACATTGGACTATGGACAACTCTTGGGGACAGCTCAGTTTAATTCCACAAACATTGAACGAGTTCCTGCCAGGTACTGGGTGTATGTGAGTGACGGTGGCATCTGCTTTTATAAGGCTTTACACTTACAGAGTGCTTTCCCTTGGTCTCCGCTTGCAAACATTGTCACATAAAGTTGGGGGGGGGGGCAGGTTATCACAGTTCCCCGTCCCGTGGGGCCCAGTGAGGTATCTGCATGAGATGTGTCACCACCAGGTTCATCCCGGCTGCAGATGGGGTGATGTGCTGTGATGGGGCGTGTGAGGATCGCTCCGAGGAGGTGACGTCTACGCCTGTCCAGGAACGTGGAAACAAACTGCACACACAGCGCCTCGGTGGCCTGTAGCTCCGATACCCTTCAGTGGGTCTGTTCCTTCACCTCCCTGAGGCACGTCTTTTTATTTGATTGTCAGGACAGCCCCAGGACTTGGGTCAGGCTGGGCAGGTGAGTCCTCCCTGCTGGACAGGTCAGAGAAGGGCGACATCCCAAAGTCAGAAGCCGGGGACCAGCACGAGGGTGCCCTCTGTTTCGCCCCTGCCTTGTCTCCTCCTGCTGGAGGATAACGTGATGTCCTAAAGCCACAGTACCAAGCTGGACATCCCACCTCCCTGCACCCCTGAGTGGTGCCAAACAAGTCCTTTTGCCTCGACGAGCTCCGGTTCCCACCTGAAAGCGGGTGTGGTAATAAGACCTAGCTCACCACGTTGTTGAGATGAAATCAGGTAATAGACGTGAAAGAGCATCGAAACTGCAAAGTGAAGGGGTAGGTTTGGAGAGAATTGTGGTCTCTGTGTCGGGCGCTGCTCTGCCCTGGGGGAGCTGCAGCTGGCCCCCTTTTCGGGCAGCCCGTTGCTCGTCACTCCTGGTAGAGGTGGACAGTGACTGCCATCTTCTCCTTCCAGTCCAAGGAGCTCACTTTGATATTTTAGCATCTTAAAATACCTGCTGTTGGAGCTGTACAGTCGATTTCAATTAACTTTGAATTCTTTCAATGGGATGACTCTGATAATAATTTCGGTCGTCCCACGACGCCTCATTAGAGCTGCTGGCCACACTGATTAGCCCTGTCATCTAGCAAGTGTTTCCTCCAACGCCTTTGTCTGTTCAGGAACCGAGTCATGTCGGTCCTGTGTCTGTTTCACCTGTGTGAGCCGATGGTACCTGGCCGCCGCAGCCCGCCAGCCTGAGGAAGCGCGATCGGTCACTCTTCAGCGGGGGGCTCTTGACACAGAGCAGTGTTGTCTCTGCACACGCTGGTCACTCGGGGTGGGGGACAAAGGAAGCTCATTTGGGGGGTGTCTGTTGGCTCAACCTCTGGCCTTGCAAGAGAGTCAGGTCTCCAGAGGAGGGCGTAGCATGACCACACGGCATCTTCCCTCCACTGTTTGCAATTTGCAGTGTTTAAGGGAAAGGAACCTGGATTTGATTTCCCTTCCAGGAGAGTGATACTAAGAAGGCTTTTAGAAACGGGAATAACTGTATCGCCAGTCAGGTGGCAGAGTGCTGGCACGTGGTACGTGCTTGGGAGACAATATGAAGGGCGCTGGGAGCATGAAATGACAGAGACCTTAAGCTCTGGGCCCATAGTATGTCCTCATCAAGTGGGACTTGGACAGTGTCTGTTCTCCCTCAGCTCTCCTGTCTGACACTAACCCCAGGCCCCTTCTAATGCCCGCCACAGACCTCATCACTCAGCACTCACACAGACCTGCGGAGAAAGCCTGCTCTTAATTCCCGTTTTATTCAGGAGGTAGCTGAAGCCCAGAGAGGTTCAGTGGCTTGTTGATGTCACACAGCTGGGCCGCTGTGGCTTCATGATCTTAACCCCTACACTGAGTGTGGGCGAGAGATGACAACACTTTAAACCGTGGATATCAAAACTTCGGTGTGTCTTGTAACTCCAGGGCATGCGACCAGAAGAAAGTCAGTGGAGTCAGTGTGTCAGAGACGATCACTGGCAGATGGATAGCTGGTCCGTGACACTGAGTGGGACTTTCACTCTGAAGTCGAAAGTCCTAGAACTCTGGAGGAGGTCTGGGTCTGCATCCAGTTTCTGCATCTTCCAGAAGGCTGCCTGCTGGCTGGCACCGGGGTGGGGAGTGTGCAGCTGGCTGCATGCGGGCTGGGGTCTCTGCAGTGTAGGAGCCGAGCCAGCGGTAGGTGGGAGGTTTTCAGGGACCCTAAAGCCAATTCCTCCCGCCATTCCGTGAAGAGTCCTGCGTCCACCAGCCCACCTTGGCCTGAGCCCCCTCTGGCACAGTTGCCGCTCTTGTTCTTATAGTTGTTGCTATTTTACACTTTAAGGTGGAGACATACTCTCGCTTTGAAGTGGCCGCTGTTCTCCAAAGGAAACCAGTATGCATCCTTAAGATTGTTTTTCATTGGCAGTTACTTATTGTTTGGTAGGCACGGTTTCCAGCGTGCAGTGAGAAATTGCTGATGCAGCTTCGTTCTGGTTACAGCCTCTGCTGCCCACGGCCGGCGTCCCTCACGGTCTCAGATAGGCTACACTTCTTTTTTGCTTGGCACCTGTGTTGGTCTGGTTAAAACACAGCAGAAGGAAGAATATCCATCGGGAATTTAAAATTTTTTTTGGTCCAGCATTGAGTGGAACTCTCAGCTCCCATGTGATGGAGGAGGGGGAGATGGCTTATCTCAAGGTGGGAGAATGCTGCTGCCCAGGGTGGGTTGTCCTGAGCATTCGTGAGAAGGCGTGCCCCACGAGCCGGGCGTGATTCCCGACAAACAGCAGGCAGCTGAGTTGGAGGGGAGCTGTTGTCAGTATTACTTTATTAACAGTAATACGAGAAACAGAAAGCTGGCCGTGCCCCAGAGACATTTTGCCGTGAACGGGTAGACCAGCACCTGTAGCTTTCTGACGGGACGGAAACCTCTGCGTTGCTTTTTCTCTCCATGGACTGGTGTGTCCACAGCTGGGGTTGGGCCCTAAACCTGGGATTCGGTGGAAAGTGAGGGTGTATGTCCCCCAGACTTGGCCTGGTGGCTTAAAGGATAACACATGAGAGGCTTGGGGTGTTTTCAGGGCACCTTTGCCAAACTCCCTTCTTACAGGTGGGAAATGATGGCCCTGAGTGGGGGACGGGGACGACACCCAGGAAACCCCAGGAGCCCACGGGACTCCAGTCTCCTGACCACACACCACAGCCACACAAGAAGCCTGTTGTTTTGTTTAAGCAATTAAATTCTGTTCGCAAGCGTTTTCTTTCAGAAGCCACTGCCCAGAAGGGCGTCCGCTGTGTGGAACGTGCTGCTGAAGTCCTGCACTAAATGTCCTCATGTGGCAACAGGGCCACCAAGAAGGGACCCTGGGGCAGCACCCTAGTGGTTTTCAGAGCAGCTGTGAGGCTTTCAGAGCTGTGGACTTCCGATTTGCACAAGGAAAGGACAAGCAACTTTGGCAGGCCCCACTGCATTCTGGAACTGCCCATCTTAGGAAACTTACGAAATCAAATTGACTGTAGATCTCTAGGTGTATGTACATTTCAGGGAGACAGTGCAGAAAGAGCAGGGGCTGTTTGTCATTCCGCCTGCCTGCATGCGTTTCTGCTCTCAGTCTACACATGGGGTGCCGGAGTCACCCTCCAAAATAGAAAAGGTGCTAAAAGGTGGTAATTAGGGGGAGGGTCATCTTTAGGGGCAGTGATGACTGCCTTTTAATCTTCTGAGTGGAGGTGGCAGAAAATTACTGGAAATGGCAGGTGGGGGTCTGTTGGGTCCTCCCTGGGGGTCGCCAGCAGGCTGCCCAGGAGTGATGCTGTCATCAGTTTGGGGAAAGGCTTTTTGCTCCAGGAAAGAGAGAAAGGCAGGGATGGGCAGGGGCGAGAGCAAGAGAGGGAGATGTGTTTCTCTTTGATGTCATTCAGGCGGAAAGCCAATCTGCACATGTAAATGAACTTGAAAATGCAATTAAAAATATATACATATTAGAGACTGTGATCCAGGATTGAGTCTGAGATGCAGGTTGCGAAGTGACAGCAGCACTTCGCACAATCAACGGCACCAGCTCTTCTCCGTGATGAATGTGTCTCTGGGGTAATAAATGCACCACAGACAAACGCAGGGGTTACTTCTCAAACTATACTTTGGCAGTCCCGCCGCATGCCGAGTTCTCTTTCCCCCATCGCCCACATCCTTATCCCTGTTGCTTCTGCTGGGGGGACACGTGCTCAAGAAGGTCCCTCCAAGGAAGGGCTTGTCCTGGTTTGACAGGCGAGGTGACAAAACAGAGTTACGGGTGTCATTGTGGACGCAGTCCCAGCTGCAGGGGCTGGTAAAAGGGCACATCCAGAGGCGGATGCAAGCAGCCGCCCGTGGCCAGTGTCTTAAAGCAGGAGCTGGCCTGTGGGGCTCCCCGGGTATTCAGCGTAGGGGACTGGAAGGGAACAAGGTGGCAGAGCTCCCTGTGTCTCAAGCCCTTTCTCCTGGGTGTGCCCACGGGCTTTGACAGCTCGCGTGTGTCCAGAAGAGGGCGCTCAGACGGTGAGGGCACCAGCAGTCACTGCTGGTTATAGAGCTGTACCATTCAGCACATGCCTACTGTGTGCCCACTTTATGCCAGCGCTGTACTCGGTGCTGGGGACACAGCAGTGGACAGAATAGGCCCTTGGGACGTGCTCACAGTCTTAGAGGGGGAGACAGGTAATAGCGAACAAAAAACGAATTACAGAATAGGTTAGAAGGTGCTCTGACAAAAAGTAGAGCAGAGTAAGGTGTGTGTGTGTGTGTGTGTGTGTGTGTGTGTGTATGGTGGCTGTTTTAAATAGGGGGGTCCAGAAGGCAACATTGGAGCAAAGGTCTGCAGAGGTTGGAGGAGTGAGCCCTGGGACTTTGCAGGAAGACTGTTCTAGACAGAGGGAACAGCCTGTGCAAAGGCCCTGAGGTAGGGCCTGCCTGGCGTTTCCAGTGGAGGCCAGTGCGGCCAGCAGAGAGTGAGTGACAGGCGAGTTGAGGGAGGAGAACCAGTGGGATGGGGAGGCGGGGAGACTGTCCTCTCCAGCATGACTGACCCTGGCCGTACTGTGTAAGGGGGCAGACTGTTGGCTAGAAGCTGGAAGTTACCGGAAGGCCGACTTTAGCTTCCAGTCTGGAGGGTGCCCTGAAAGTGAGAGCTGTCCGAGGATAACACTGGTAGTTCCAAGACCTGTGCCCACCAATTCGCACCTGGCCAGTGGAGGCGAAGCCCCACCAGCGGCAGTGGGATGGGAGGCCAGCTGGTTCTCCCTGAGCTCAGACTCTGGTTCAGAAATGCGAAGGCTCTTCAAGGATTTCATCACTGCGAGCAGCTCTGACTAATGCTCAGAACGGCCGACAAGTGGTCCTGGGAACACCATGCCCCACAGCGGAGGGCAGTGTGGCCCAGCACCAGCCGTCCTCACGTGGCTGGGGGGCCTGTGCCCCTGGCTCCTTTGATTTTTCAAGAGAAGCCAGAAACCCGTGCTTAGGTGACAGCTCCTGAGGCTTAGCTATGGGCCGTGCTCGAAGGCCTTTCCTGAATGCTGCCCGCCCCAGGGGACACTCCTGCAGGCCACATCCCACGTGTCTGCTCCAGTGCAGGCCCTCTGATGGCCCTTCTGAGTTCCCTCCCCCGCCCTCGACACCTGGCTCCTTCCTCTTCGCTGTCCAGGCCCAGCTGAGGAGGGCAGTCGCCCTGCTCTGGCCCACGGGGTCTGATGTCCCTCCTGTGGGCCAGTGGCCTTCACAGCTCCATCACACTGGGTTGTAATCTAGTCATATCCTTCCTGCTTCACCTCTGAGTCCCCATTCACCATCTAAGTACGGGGGGACCGACTCAGTCACAGCCTGAGTACTCAGATTCCACAGCCTCAGGACTTGAAGGTGACAAGCGCCTCTGACTGGGAGCCTGAGGTCCTGGACACCCCAACTCCTGTTGGGGGCAAACTGTCAGTTGTGTGGCTAGAGGGCCGCCGAGGGTGTTCAGGAGCATTCATCTCTCATTTCGATAAGTGAGTGGGGCTCAGAGATGTGTCTGTAAAGAAAACAGCCCCACCGCCCCCATCCCCCGCGCTGGGACCAAAGTCGGTGCCTTGTTGAAGTTATTTTATTAACGGGTTCTGCTGAGTGGGCGTGAATGCGGCCC
Organism: Rhinolophus sinicus; assembly: GCF_057876585.1. Lineage (NCBI taxonomy): Eukaryota > Metazoa > Chordata > Mammalia > Chiroptera > Rhinolophidae > Rhinolophus > Rhinolophus sinicus. The sequence continues at coordinate 5,832,918 of NC_142501.1, forward strand.
GGGTCTCATATTGCGGATCTAATTATAAACACGAGGGACGGTACCAAATAAGCAGCCTGTAAAGGGAGAAGAGTGTGGCAGCCTGGTTTAAAGTGTCCTTTAATGAACTTCTGTGGCACTTGTATCTTAGCAACACATTTTATTACATCCTGGTGCAGCTGGACTGGCCAGTAATTTATCCCCCCCAGCTCCCCCGATTCGCTTTCTTTGGTGGTGGACGGAGGAATGTACCGACCCTGCTTTCCCAAGGCTGTATTTGCATCTCTTTGCTTTGTTTAGTTGATGAAAAAGGCACACACAGTGCTGGGAGCCAGGGACCCTACTGGCTGGCAGGGGCTGGCCTGGAGGGGACCGCGGTTGGGGCCTGGAAGGTGGGCGGGCGGCTCTCCTGGAGCTGGGCTGCCCACGAGTTCAGATGCCGGCACCGCAGGCCGCCTTGTTCCCTTCCCAGCGCTCCCTGGGTTTGGGTATTTTTATCTGGACTCCTTTCCTGCATGACACTGATCTGGATACGGTGGCAGTAGGGACGTTGGCAGATCTTTCATCGCAATCAGCAGCTGTAAGTGGGGGTGGGAGCGTGTTCTAGATGAAGTGGCCATGGGGGTGGGTGAGCAGCACAGAAGAGGAACGAGAGCGGGGGCTGTGGGGCGAGACCCTTGCGGCCCGACCGCGCGCGCGGTGAGCTCGGGGACCTCGGCCAGGCACCTGGCTTCTCTGAGCCTTAACTTTTTTGTCGGCTGAGTTTGTGTCCTGTGGCTGCTGTAACAGATGACCCCACACTGGTGGCTTTTAAACAACAGACATTTGTTCTCTCACACGTGGGGAGGCTAGAAGTCCAAAGTGAAGGTGTTGGCAGCGCTGAGCTCCCTCCAGTGGCTCTGGGGAGGGCCCTGCCTGCCGCTCCCAGATTCCGGTGGCTTCAGGCTCCTTGGGTTGTGGCCAGACTACTCAAGGCTCTGTCTCCGCCTATCTTCACGTGGCCGTCTTCCCTGTGTGTCTGTGTCTCTTCCCTTATAAGAACACTGTCATTGGATGTAGGACCCGCCCTAATCCAGTACGACCTCAATTTGAATTACATCTGCAAAGCCCCAATTTCCAAATAAGGTCCCATTCTGAGGTTTTGGGGGGACACGATTCAGCTTCCTACATCGGCCAATGGAAGCTCGTCACACCTCAGACTGTGGTTTGGGGTCACATAGGTGGCAGATGCTCGATGCTAAGCCAGGGCCAGGCGTTTCGTAGGCTCTGAGAGCATTCACCTTCCCACCCGTTTCCTACAGCCAAGAGCTGAGACGGAGAAGGTGCTGAAACCGTGCTCCGTCGGCAGTGGTGGGGTGGCCGTGTTTTCTGGTTTGTTTGCAATCAGGACAATGCCAGAAAATCTAGGGTGCATCATTTGGTGGCTCACCAGAAGTAGAGTTTGACACGAATTTGCATGTGCAGCTCTGAAAACCAGCCAGCCGGTGGTTCCACCCTGATTTGTTCTCATTCAGGAGTGGGGAAAGGACGCTTGAGAACAAAATAGGTGGTCAGGAAGAGTGGGCACCTGCTGGGTGGCACATACAGCCTCCGTTTGCCCCGCAGGAACCGGGGAGCCCCTCTGCTGGAGGCAGAGGCCACTCTTCCTGGCTCGCACCTCCCAGGCGCTCCATGATTTGGCACAAGTCACTCATCCTCACGGGCCTTAATTTTCACATCTGTCAAATGGCCATAATAAAGGACCTTGCCTCCTAGACCTGTGGGGAGGCAGGTTTGTAAACTGCAGATTGCCGTGTGTGTGTGTGTGTGTGTGTGTGTTTGGAATTGCTATCTGGTGGCCGCGGCCTGTCCTCCTGGTTGACCAGGAGGCTGGTCCACTTCCTCTCTGGGCTGCTGTCCATCCTGGCAGCACTTCCCTGTGACAGGTGAGTGTGTGCTGCGCCCCACCCCTTCATTTCTAACAATGCTGAGTTCTGCTCCTATCTCCAATTTACATGGCAGGAAACAGGCTCAGAGGGTACAATTACTCATCCAACAGCTTAGCCCTGGTACTGAAATGTGAACCCAGGCTGGCCTGAGTCCTGAGCCCCTGCACTGTCTGTATATCAGCTGAAGGTGGACCCCTGGCCTGCCCAGGCAGCTGGTCCCTGCAGCAGGGCCAGCATGCTGCCAGCCCCAGCCTGGGGACGCCAATCATGTAGGCTCTGAGAGCATCCACCTTCCCACCTGTTTCCTACAGCTTTCGGGGTTCACCCAGGTCCCCGCTGTGCTCCATGTCACGTGGTCCTCAGCGTCTCAGGCCGGGGCGGGCCGGGTTGGGGTTATCCCTGTCGGCCTGAGCGTGGAGAAGCAGAATCCTCGCTGGTCCCCAGGGCCCTGGGGGGTGAGACTTTGATCTTTCTGAGTCAGTTTCTGCATCTGTGAAATGGGATGAGCCTTCAGTGTCCACTGCATAGGGTAACTGTGAGGGTGAAATGAAAAAGCAGGAGGGGCATCGGCCTGCATGGCTTCCTCCCTTTCACTGAACCCTCTGCACAAAGGCTGGCATCCGGAGCGCTGATGTCCGAGGCGTGCCCGCGCCTGTGCCCGAATGGAGCCCGGCTGCAGGGCTCTGGATGGTCGCTGAGCCTGTCCCGACCCATCCTGGACGGCACCCTGGGGACAGCCCAGAGAGCTGGGCAGGTGGGGCTTTGCCTCGCGACTCGTAGGCCTCGACAGGCTCAGGAAAAGGGACCCGCACCCGGTCCCACCTCTGGCCGACACAGCTCTCCTTCCGAAGTGTACAGAACTCGCCTCCGCGGGCAGTTAGTGGGCTTCTGCCTGTTTCTTCTTGTTAACACATCACAGGTCTATGATGTGTTGGGGTATGAGTGGTCAGAGTTTTTTATTGTGGTAAAATACACATGACGTAAAGTTTACTATCTTAACCATTTTCCAGTGAACGACTCAGTGCTGTTAAAAGTACAGTCACAATACTGTGCAAACACCACCGTCTCATCCCGAACTGATACTGTGTCAGTTACACACGCTCCCCACCCCCTCCCCCAGCCCCTGGCGACCACCCTTCTTTCTGTCTATGAAGCTGACTCCTCCTGGGTCCCTCATAGAAGTGGAATCCTCCAGGATTTGTCCTGTTCTGACTTATTTCACTGAGCGTGATGTCCTCACGGTTCGTCCATGTCATGGCAGGTGACAGTGCTTCATCCTCTGTGAGGCCGAATCTTACGTAGTCCATTGGATGGACCACATTGTGTTTGTCCCTCATCTGTCAGTGGACGTTTTGGCTACTGTGAGTAGTGCCGCCGTGAGCATGGTGGCAAGTCTGTCTGTCTGAGTCCTTTCTTTCGGTTATTTGGGGTCTGTACCCAATTGCTAGATTGGACTTTTGCTTTTCATCCTAGACAAACCCATGTGGAGAGGAGTCTGAGGGCTGCCTGGGCCAGCTCGTGGGGAGATAGTCCAAGGATGGCCACCTTCTGTTGGACCCAGGGGTCCGTAGTTTTGACATCGCCATCTCCTCTGGCTTCCCAGCCCCTGGCACATCTCTGCCCTGGGGATGTGGGCATGGAAGCGCCATGAAGGCTGTTGGCCGCTTCTGTGGGCACGAAGGGCCGTGCACGTGTCCTCAAGGATTCCTCTCTCTGGAGACTTGCCTTGGCGTTAAAAACACAGACGTTAAAAGGGTAGCCTGGTTGTGGTCTGTCCACACTTTACAGTAAGTGATTCATTTTCCTTTTTTTCCCTCTTACGATGATTAGTCAGCGTAGGTACAAGGCTGATTCTCCGGGGTCGTCTCACTCATTAAAACTAACATCTGTACAGGAGCGTCTCGGTGTATCAGGCGCTGCTACAAACGTTAACCCGTCGGAACGTCTCATTTCACGGGTGGAAGGGCCGAGGCCTGAGGGCTAGTGGGTCTCGTCCAAGGCCCCCGTGAGTAAAAAGCCAGAGTGGGGCGACCAGGTGGAGTGGGACGCAGCCTCCCAGAGCCTTTGTCGCCCAGTGCCATGCCACGGCCACTTCCCACTCATTCCTTGAGTCCGCGGTTCAGGAATGTCATTATCGAAAGGTGCTCCAAAGTCTGCTAATGGCATGGCTCTTGAACTGTTTCTTCAAACTGTGTTCCTGAGCTGTGGCCTCACGGCTTAGGCCAGGTTGAGGTCCAACACTGCCCATCTCAACAGTGTAATCATTTTCCAACTGGCTAAAATTTGCAATTTGTTGCAAGCTACAGTCCTCTCTCAATTAAACTTCTTTTCCTGGCCTGGGTATTTCTTAAACTTTTGGTGTTGGGCTCTAGCAGAGGACAAAATGACATGAGAAGTAGCAGACAAAAGAAGTAGCAGAAGAAATTTACGGTTATTTTTAAGACATGGGAGGACTTTGTTCTTTTGTTTTTATGTGGTTTTGCATGCACATAACTGCAGTTATATTTTGCACCATAAAGTTTTTCCTGGATGGAATGAAATGTGTCAGTAGTTCATGGTGTTCTACAAAGCTGTTATCTCCAGGCTCTGCTTCCCAAATAAGTTTGAAAGACGCTGACCCAGTCCTCCGGGAATTCCCTCGACATCACCCCCTGGTTGAGGCCTTCCTGTGACAGGGAGCTCGCTGCCTCCACCGCAAGTCCATTCTAGGCCTGGACAACTGGGCTTCAGAGTTGTCGCCCTTGTCCTGAGGTCCATCAGTCCATCCTTTCATCCATCCGTCCACCCACTGGGAGAGACCTTTATGGTCCATGCAGTGTGTGTGTTGGGGGGAGGGAGCTCCATAGAATTAAGAACTAATAAGCCTCAGTGTCTGTCCTCAGGGAGCTCCCCATCACCATGGAGAGCAGTTATGTAGAGTCTGGGGATAGGGCACGATGACCAGAGATGGCAGCCGCCCGTGCTCCGGGAGGCCAGAGGACAGGGAGGTGGCTTGCTCTAAACCTTGGCTCTGAACAGCTCTGGTTTCAGCTCTCAGATCCCACCTCTGGCCCTTGTTAGTCCTGCAACACTGAGCAAGTTATTGACCATCCTTCCACTTCTGCCTACTTACCTGTGAGGTGGAGATAATGTGAGCACTTCCTCGTAGAACTGGAAGTGTGAGGTCAAATGGTGGTGTTCGGAGCTCGGACGGAGCCTGGTGCATGGTGGGGTCTCAGGAGAAGCGACTTCTCTTATGTCTCTGGCCAGGCCGTTTTCTTCCGATGCCGAGATTCCGAGACATCATTTCCCTCGGGTTCCCACTGGCCCCTCTGCCCCCAGCTCACCACCATCATCTTGCCACTTTCACCACCTAAACATTTCTCTCACTTCCTGCCTCTGCTTTTCTAGCTCACCTCTCAGCAGCTCTTCCGTGGCCTATCCCTATAGTTGCCTAACTGCTCTCTTTGCCTCAGTGTCTGTCCTCCACACTGTTACTACTGCTTCCTAAAGTTCAGCCTTTATGTTACTTCTCTGTGATTAAAAACGAGCTCCCTGCCTCCCACCCACCCACCCCACTGCCCACAGCGATACCTTCCAGCGCTGTCCTAGCCTCTGGCCCAGGCCTGAGTCAGACAGAAGGGCTGCCCTGCTGACGGCTGGGCTGGAGCCTGGTCCCCACCAAACAACCCGCCCTCTGCCCCTGACTGCGGGAACACTGGCCCCTGGGACTCCAGGGAACACAGTCTGGAAGCCAGTGACTTGAGGAAGAAGATTCAAAACTTCTTGGTAATTGATAGACAGGCCTTTCGTTATCTGGCCTTAGATCACTTCTATGGCCTGATGTCAGACACGGAACCATCGACCATTTCCCAGACATTCTAAACCCCTTCGCACCACCAGACCTTTCCCCAGCGCAGCTCTACTGCGTGGATTACCCTTTTCTCCCGAACAAGATCCTGCTCCTGCCCCAAGGGCTAGGTCAGCTTCCCACCACACCTCTGGGTTCATCTGGGTTGGATCAGAGTGGCAGTAATGATGGAGATGGTGGCGGCGGAGGTGGGGATGGTGGTGGTGATGGGGGTGGGGATGGTGGGGATGGAAATGACAGTGATGGTGGTGATGGCGGTGGTGATGGTTGTCACTCCTTGCTCAACTCAGGGAAAGATTGTGGAGACTCGGGCATGAAAGAGGGGCCAGGTCCAGCTCCTCAGATCATTTACTTTGCACACTTGGGTAAGGTGTGGAAGCCCCTAAACCTCAGTTTTCCTGCCTGTAGCATGGGAGAATAATCTTTACAAGCTATAAAGGCCTGTGCAAATATTAGTGGTTTTATCACCATTCAGAGGACTGCACTCGATTTTGATCATGTGACATCTTTATGTAAAGGTGAAAAGGAGGGAAGAGGGTATAAAATCGTCTGTGATATTAGACTGTTTCACTTACATTTTATGTCCTTGGTACTTAGACATTTCTGTTCTTCTGCATTGATTTTTCTTAGGTTGAGTCTTAAAACTTATTTCTTTAAAAAGTTTTTTTAAACAAACACAGGAAGTACAAAAGATAATCGAGCAAGCCTCATTACCTGCCCTCGGGTGTGGTGTGTTGGTAGGACGGAGTTGCGTGCCCCAGGTCCCAGCCCTTGCAGGCTGCTCTGCCCATGTAAGGTGGCGAGCCCGTCCTTACAGTCTCCGCTCTGGTTTCCATACTGGGGGGGGGCCTTTGTCTGCAGCCTCTCCCTGCGTCAGCACCACTCCCCCAAGCCACGTGGCCCCGACAGCTTGACATCCCTGAGAGCCAGCAGCTGAGGCTGGAAGCAATAGGTGCTCAGCTCTCTTTTCCCATTTGAGGTCATTAACTAGACTCCCCCCTAGTTTGCCTTGGCTCGGTCCAGGTCAGGGTTTTGTCTTGTCCACTGGAGCTTCGTCCCATGATTCTGCTGGCTTTGGTCTCTTGGTCGCAGTGTGGACATTGGTTCTCCTCCAGCCCAGGTGCTTCCTTTCTGACATAGAACCTGCTGCTCCTGTAATACATACTCACCCCTAATGAGCCACTTAAAAAAATAAGCATTGATTTCTAGATAAAAATTGCAATTAATTTTAAATGCCCTCTGTAAACCTTGTTACAAATAATTGCCAGAAACATACAAAGTCTGAAATTAATTAAAATCGACGGCCTCATTTGATGCGGGACGCGTCTCTCATTTTTCAGGGACGTATGTTAGCCGTGTGGATCTTGCTTGAGCAGAAGTAGTGACTGCAAGACGCCAGGCAGAGGCCAGCTGAGGACTAACTGAGCTGCCTGACCCTGTAAAGGAGTGGGCAGAATATGGGTTCGGAGTCATCCAGCCATGGCTGGCAGCCCTGCATCTTCTTATGGTAGTTGAATGACCTTCTGAGCCTCAGGCTCCCCATCTGTGAAATGGGTGTGGTAATACCAGCCTGACAGCATCTCTCGAAGGTGATGGTGAGGGTGGTCCTGCTCAGAATCAGTCTTAGTGTTTCTTCTCTCCCCTCCTCTATCCCCGCTCTCCCTGCTCCAAACCCGCCTTGGAAAGGCTCAAGCCGCACAACAGTTGTTTAGTTATATGGATTCATTTGTTCACTCACTCCTGCCATGAGAGAAGAGGAAACTTGACAGGAAACAGCGATGGCAGGGATGCCACCCTCTCGTCTGGGCAAAAACTCTGAGGCTAAGAGGGGGCAATGACTTGGGCTATGCCAGGCCGGGCAGAACCAGGAGAGAACCTGGATATCTATCCAGCAGACTCCCATCCTCTCGAGCCTGGGGGTTGGCATTGGAGCAAGCTGAGGGCTGGCTGGGGAGCTCTGTGATCCCCTGCCCGCCCCAGTAGGAGCCCCTTTCTCCTGTGCTGTGGCTGAGCGGGAGTGAGGAAGTTCTTTAGCAGGATTGCTATAGTAACTGGGTGCATTTATATTAAGTTGCATTCATGGTCAACCTTTTGTCAGTTTCCATTCCAGAATTCTCAGAGCCACTCCAATGTGTCCTTGAGCAGAGCGCCCTGTAGCCCTTTTCATTTCCTTATTGGTCCCTGTGTGGCTGTTGTTCAGGGCCACCTCCCCCCACCTTCTGAAGAGGCCCAGGTGGGGGCCAGGCCTACCAGAGACTGGCTCTTAGGGCCCGCCCTTTACTCATCACCAATGTTAGGCAGTTACTTAGCATCTCTTAGTACCTCGTTTTTCCCGTCTGCAAATGAGGAGAGTAGCAGGTACCTGATCCTTAGGTGTGTGTTCATTGCCCATTGAGCCGGGATTCCTGAGTACCTGTCGAGTGCCAGGCCGTGGGTGCTGTGCTGGGGACCAACAACACAGGGTTCCTGCTCTTAACAAGCCCACAGCCAGGTCTGGGAACAGCTCAGAGCACCCCAAGTGGATGAGTGAAAGTGGGGAGCTCAGAGGTCTGAGGGGGTGCTAAGAAGAAGCCACTGGTCCAGCGAGGGGCTGCAGGAGGCAGCGTCCCTGAGAGGGTGCAGCCGACACAGGAAGAATACTTAACAACAGATGGTGGGAGCTCGTTGTGACAGTTTCTTGACTCCCTCTCTTCTTCCTCCCTCCCTTCCTACCCTCCCTCTCTCCTTCCTCCCTCCCTCCGTCCCCCCCCTCCCTCCCTCCCTGCCCTCCTTCCCTCCCTTCCTTCCCTCCCTCCTTCTCAGTCCCCAGGTATCTCTTCCCCTCTGTCTTCACCTCTCTTCAGAAGCTTTGGACAGTCAAGGCCAGTTCCTCATAAGATTCCTTCTATGTCCTTGGTCCCAGATACAAATAAATGCCCCTCCTCCCCAATGTGTCTGCAGGACATTGGCTACAGAGGAGAGAGAACAAAGCTGGGAGTTATTTATTTCTTTCTCACTTTGCAGAAATGTTATTTGAAAGCCGCATGGCAAGGTGGAATGGTTTGATTTGATTAGCAAGTCTAAATGTATTAGCAGCAAGACAGAAACGATATTACAATTACTGGTAATTAGTGTGCTGATGACTCTGGGTGGCAGTGCAGTGTGACAGATGTGCTTCCTGGTCCTGGGTTAGACTGGGAGGGCACTTTACCCTTGTGAAGGGACTCGGCTCCCTGGGGGCGAAGGACCCTGGCCCAGTTGTCGACAAGTCTGACTAACAGCTAATTAGTCACTTCACAGAGACACATGTGCACCGCCCGCCATGTTGTGTACCGTGCTTCGTGCTGTCTGGCGGGCAGTGGGCTGACCTTTGGAAGCTGGAGACTTCTCTGCTGCCCTGAGTAGGTGACAGCAGCAATGGATTCCTTCGTCCTCCACTCATCTTTCCCCCGGTCTTTATCACAGCCCAGCCTCTCTGAGTCCCGTTAGCTTAGGTTAGCCTGTGGCCTCTCTCCCCGAGAGCAGGCCTGTGCTATGTCCAGGGCTCAGCCAGGACTGCAGCAAGGACGCCCCCAGTTCCATCGGTTGATCTATGGTGGGTGCCTGGTAACTCTGTACGGTGCCAGCCCAGGCTTAGGGGACACCGGCAACTATGTGACCGTGTCTTTGTAAGTTAATTCATCTCAAGATGTCTTGTCAGTGACTCTGAACAAGGATGGGGGATGGGATGGAAACGCCCAGGATTCTACCTGCCTCTAGGAGGGCCCAGTCTTCCCATGGGGCCCCAGACATGAAAATATCCTGCAGAAAAAAGACAGGTGCTTCCAGGGTGACGAAAGTGTTTGGAACTAGGTAGAGGTGATGGTTCTCCTACTTTGTGGACTTAGTAAATGCCCCTGAATTGTTCACTTTAAAATGACTATTTTTATCTCATGTGATTTTCATCTCAATTTTAAAGAGGCCCAGTGTTTAGGGAGGCTGGAAGCCCAAACACTGTAAACTGAGCATATCACAGAGGCTTTAGTGAGATAAAGTTCCTGAAAACACAGAGCCAATGAATGGAGAGGAGCCTGCATGCTGAGTCAGCATCTAAGGTGGGAAAGAGCTGGAAGGGCGAGGGGGGGAGCGGCAGGCACACCCCTGAGGTGTGGGGTGTGGTGAAGACCAGAGAGGTACAGTGTGTCCTCGGGATCAGAGTGAGAAAGAGGTGGAGAGAAAAGTGAGCAGATGTGACACCACATTTCCTCTCTGCCTCCCTCCAGGCGCTGTGGGGAGGGGGCTGTGTGTGCCAACTTTATGGCTAGGAGGAGGCCACCTTGCTGCCCCACCTGTCCTAAGGCACCCCCTTCCCCCCCCCGTCTCCTGCTGCCAGTGCATGTTAGAGACCATAGCAGCCTCTGGAGCGTGGCCGCCCTTTCCCGGACATCACGAGTGGACTTGGCCTCAGCTGCAGCAGCTGCCAGGGCCACTCAGGGGCAGCCCCCAGATGGCAGCTCCTCCCCATCCCTCACGACCCCCAAACTGTCAGGAAGTTCCTCTGGGCTCCAGATCTGGACCAGGCACTGCAGGTGCAGCAGAGTCAGATAGACGTGGGCTCTTATTCCAGAGCAGCCCAAGGCCACGTGGGGGTGTCTGAGGGACAGAGCTTGAGGACATGCTCTCTGAACTCAAAGTGTGATTTCAGTTTAAGGGGTTATTATTATTGGGAGTGTGGGGGTGGCAAAGAAAATGCTTAGCTGTGAGCTGTGAAAATGTGCTCTCCTGCCAGGGGAGGACCCAGGAATGGGCAGGCCTGCCTCCCTCAGGGCTCCGGGCAGGGTCCACAGAACAATGACCTGGCCAGTCCCCCAGTGGCCCATGTTTGGTTCCTTGGAATAAAACCATGGTCCAGAGGCTTCCTATGGGAGGGGTGAGGTGGGTGGGATGGGCAGGCCTTCCTAGAAGAGGAAAAGAATAGTCCATCAACATGTGAGAAGATGCCCAGCCGTGCCCACTGAGAATGCTATCCGTGCCCAGGGCTGGTGAGTGCAGGGACCAGCCAGAACTCTTACGAAGTACTCGTGGGCCAGAAATTGGAGAATTTAGAAAACAATTTGGAGTCATCTGGTCAAATTGAAGATAGATACTGACGTTCTATGACCAGAAATCCCGCTCCTAGATAGATGCCTCAGGGGATTATTACACAGGCAGACCAGGAGACCTGCACATTCCTAGCTGCCAAAACAAACAGAAGCAGTGAGGACTGAGGTCCCACTGACGGAAGTGGATAAGCAGGTCCATGCATGCCCTATGTGGCAGCGAGAGGCCGTCTGCAGTGACATGTGAGCTTAGGAAGGTGCAGTTGAATCCAGGACAGAAGTTGCAGAAGAAGAGTTTGGTTTGATTTCATTTATATAATGTTCAAAAACAAGCAAAACAAAACAGTGTCTTCTTGACAAACATATTGGGTAAACCAAAAAAAAAAGTCATGGAATGACAAATACAAAATTGTAGTTACCTGCACATTGGGGGGAGGGCACTCTGGGGTATTTCAAAGCTAATGTCTGTTTTCTTTGGTTAAGTTGGGTACTATGTACACAGCTGGTATTGTTATTCTTTAAATGTTACTTGTATTTTATCATTTCTAGTATCTCTTCAGAACTTAGTAAGACATGTGTACATTTTTTAAAGTAAACCGGGTATGGAGTGTCCTTCCTCAAACCCACAGTGAGATTCTGGGCTTTAGAGCAGGCTCACCGTCAGGGCTGCCATTGGCCACACAGCCTCCAGGGATAGGGCAGCTCTGGCTTCTCAGAGGAAAAAAAGTTGTGCAAACAAAACAGAATGGTCAAAATTGCATGAGCTGTGTAAACTGTGAAACGTAAGTCTGAGATTTGCTTTTCTTTTTTCCCTTAAAGTAGCATAAAGAAGCCACATTAAAAAAAAAAAAATTTTTTTAACCAAGATAAATTCTGGAAGTGAAGCAAAACTAATTAGCGCCCTCTGTTGGGCAAGGCGGGGTTGAGGCGTCCCGGCTGAGCGTGCGGCTGCCCGCGTTGGTTCAGCACCACGGACAGCGCCGGTGCCACCCGTTTCCCTGGGTTGGTGCAGGTGTGGGGCAGCTTTGTGGACGGGCGACGCCAGCCCAGAGACCTGCGTTGGAATCCTGCCTCTTGCACTTGTTACCTGTGTGGCCTTGGGCGAGTCTGTTAGGGCCCTGGACCCTCAGTTCCCACCTGCCTTCCTTGTAGGGGGAGATGAGGCGGGGGAAGCTGCTGTGCTGGCGCTCGGCTTTGCTCAGTGCTCTGAAAACGGTCGTCCTTGTTAGAAAACGCTTTGTGCTATTGAGGGGCAGGGGCCCCTTTACACAACACAAGTGGGTCTGGCACATGTGTCTCTGAAGTGTCCAGTTAGCTGAAAGGTGGTCAAAGGGGCCGGGGTGAGCAGGGCAGGGCAGGAGGCACCAGACCAGTCCTGCTTGTTGGAGCCATGTGACCAGACTCTTCACACACTTTCGAGGCTGGCTGGTAGGGCGGGGGGCGGACAGGAGCCCCACGGTGGCTCTGCCAGGCACCTGCTTGTCCACCACCTGCACTTCCTGCTCAGGACCAGCCCCATGGAGACGAGAGGAGTTAGGCCAGGCAGGTGCCAGCATCACCTTGCCTCATCCTCGTGGTGGGAGGCCCGCTGGAGGGAGGAAAGGGGTCTCAGCCAGAAGTGTGGATCACTGACCCTCAGTCCTTGGAGAGAAAGGTGTCTAAATGCACTTTGCGGGGTAGGGAGGTGGTGGTGCTGGTGGTGGTGGCTTCTGTAAGTGTCTCTACTCTATTTTCTCAATGAAATGAGAAACAGGGCCTTCAGCCGAGCGTGTGGAAGGGGGAGCAGAGGAGAAGGTGGGGAGTCATCGTCCAGGAGAGCCAGCCAGGCCGTGACTCTGTGCTGAAGGAAAGGAAAAGACTGACAGGGAGATCTCTGAGTTCCCTCAGCTTTCAATTCTAGGGCATCTGCTTCTAGTCGCAACAACACTCATTTGTTAATTCACATTTCTTTTTGATGTATCTGTTCAACGACTGGGCACAGAGCAGTGGTATATGATCTAGACTCTCAGGGAACATTATACCGTTAATTGAAACAAATTGGTTGGCACCTATATATCTCCATACAACACTCTGGTCTTATTAAATCTAAATCATATTCACACTTGCATTTGAACTGTAAACCCAGCGTGGGTGGAAGAATGCCTGCTGTTTGAAGAGTTATCTTTCTTTCTCCTCCAATCTCTGCTTTGATTTGACGTACACTGTTCAACATCAGGCCACATCTGTGGGACTTGGTGACAAGGGCCCAGAAGTGACTGGCTGTGGGCAAAGTGCATTTGTCTAGCGTTAGAGCGCATGTAAGTGGTGTGGATGTAGGACTTGGTGCCGTATGGCATTACACATTCGGGTATGTGGGTTGTGTACCTGAAATCACAAGCCCGGATCCCATCAGGGCGTGTTTACGCTATGTCCTTACATACACATGCGTTTACAACATCGCACACCAGGGCCAAGAATGGAACTGATGTTTCTCTCCTGTCTGTTGTCATAACTGCTGTGGCTCCAACCCAAAGCTTTAGTGCTTCTGAGCAAGGAGGGGTCAACCTGGTCCAGGGGTCCAGGGACACAAACCCCACCCCCAAGCTCCAGACTTGGCTGGCTTCTCAGTGTCCAAAACATAGGCACCTAGCTGTGTTTTTGCATTTAATTCTACCTGTGTTATCCTTTCCTGCGTTCTCCTAGCTTATTCCTGCTAATCCCTTAAGAACTGACTTGGCACCTCCTCCTCCGAGGAGCCTTCCCTGACTTCACAGTGCTGGCCTAGGTCTTCCTCAGCTGGTTGCACAGCTCTGGGAGCAGGAGCCATGCAGCCCCCACCCCAGCCATGCAGTGCCCCACCCCACCTCTCACCATGTCTTGCCAAAGCTGGCAACACAGTAAGTGCTTGATATCTGTTAATTGTGTTTCAGATTGGTTACCTTCCCCTTTCCTCAGCCACACATGAGAGGATTCTCCTCCAATCCTCACTGTGAGAACCTGATGGGGTTTCTGGAGTTAAAACCCACGAAACTGTGGGGTCCCCTTAGAATGGTCCCCTAGGCATTTTTAACTCTCAAGCTAGACCACACAGTGCCCTCAGCAATTCGCTGAAGTTACCACTTAAGCATTCTTACCAGAACCTGGTTCTTGTGGCTTCCACTCACCTAAGCTGTGATTCTCTGTGGCCGCCAAGCAACCTCTTGCCTCCTTCCCCCTGCCTCCCTCCCTGCCTCCTCCCAGGCCTTCCTCCCCCTGCCTCCCTCCACCTGGCCTGCCAGGTCCCAGGCCTGTGCTAGTGCCGAGTTGTCTGTGTAAGGATTTCCCTGCCTCGGACAGACACTCACATAGCTCCTGTGCACACTGCTGTGGGGAGAGAAAGGGCTGGGATGGTCCTGGTCCCAGGAGAAGATCAGCCCCCCAGGGCCGAACGTGCTCTGTCAGTGTTTGTTGACTGACTAAGTGAGAATTTGTGAGTGTGGGGCCTGTGCCCTGCTCTGCCCAGCACATCCGAGCTGCCCCACGCGGAGGGGTCTGGGCTCAACAGGGTGGCCCATGAGAGCCGCCACCGCTTCCTCCATTTACTCGGGAAGCTAGGAAGCCGTCTCAGCCAAGACTAGGTTCCAGACTTCTTTGGCTTTTCCGGTCTTTTCCCCTTTACCAAAAGGATAAAAATGCACAATAGGCCAAAATGTCCAAATCTATAAGTCATTATACATTTTTCCCAAAATAAAAGAAGAAATATTAAAGAAAGAAAAAGTTCTTCTTAATCACCTTTCATATTTTCATTAACGACATCAAAGCGATTAGGTCTGGAAAAACCAATCTGAATCATAGTCGTGGGGAAGAAGGTGAGCAGGCGTGTGGAGGAATTTGAATTTCAAAGGCAGGCCTTTATCTCGCATTACTGTTTTCTGCTGTGAGAGCTCCCCCAGGACCCAGCTGTGCCCGCCACTAGGGGAGCCGTGAATCTGAACAAACGTGCCATCCCTGCTCACTTGAAAGAGCTCAGTGCCTGCGGTGTGTGGGCAGCCCCACTGTGAGCCCACGGTACCCTCTTCCTCTCACCCACCCCGGGATTCCCATGCTTTGTGCCGCTGAGCCTGCTTCCATGTTCATTTATTTGGCAGCAGCTGTGGGGCACCTGTTGCCGCCTGGCTCTGCACTGGGCCAGGTGGGGTGCAAGGTGTGTAAGGCGGAACCCACCCTTAGGACGCTCTCTGTCCTGCGGGGAGGCAGACCCAGCCTGCATGGGAAGGGTTGGCACAGACTCCAGTCACAGCACGCAGTGATCCGGAGGACAGTGTCCCCTGGGTCCGTCTGGGGGTGGGGGTGGGGGCGGGTGGGCCTGTTCTCCAGTGGGTGGGACAGTGTGGGGGCAGAGCCAACCGTGGGCCAGGCCCTTCTCAGCTGCAGAAAGGCACTGGGAAATGCTGGCGTCAGTCAGAGCTGTGTAGGGTCATTCAGGCGTCTGTAGGTAGCTGGGGACATAACGGGTGGACGCATATAATGGCTCCACTTCCGCCAAAGCTGGGCATGCCAGAGAAGAAATGTACAGCTTCTCCCCATCTTCCTGACTCGAGGGTTTACTGTGTGCGTGCATGTGCGTGTGTGTGATGCAGGATGCCTCAGGCACACCAGCCCCCGAGTCCAGCCAGACCTGATTGGTCCCAAAAGAAGCTGAGATCCTGCAACCAGTTCAGTGCATGGAGTGGGGCTGTGTACCAGGCACCTGCTTTCTTTTATTACCTAGAAAATGGCAAAAAAAATTCAAGGGAGGTCCTCTTGCAGATGGCTCGTCAGGTGAGAGGTGTGGCAGGGCGTGGCAGGCATGACACTGAACAGGCTTTGTCAGTGGTGGCAGGTGACAGTGACTTAAGGTTACGAATGAGGGAACTGAACACTGGGAAGTGACTCTCTGCAGGTGTATTCGAAACCCCTTCCTGTCTGGTCGGGCCCTGGAGGCAGGGACGGGAACACTTGGAGGGAGGCGGGGTAGTCCCCAGAGCTGATCTGAGCATGGGTTGCGTCAGCGTGGCCAGGGGAGCTTCCACCACACAGGCGCCCAGCCCCATCTTTGCCCACTGAGCCCACGACTCGAGGGAGGGCTTGAGAATGAGGCCTGGGAGTTGCTGCTGTGGCCGGTGGCAGCAGTGCAGGGGCTGCTGTCTGCGCTGAGACCTGGCCTGCCCCGCACAGGTCACAGGTGAGTCAGCCTGCAGGTGTGGCTGGGGTCACGCCAGCCTTGCTGCTATACTGACTTTGCTTAAGGGGTAGTGCGCCTTGGGGGGCCGTTGGCATTTGTGCAGCTGCACATCTGGAGGGGGGGGTGAGGCTCTCGCCCTGCACACCTGAGCCTGCCTGGGCCAGCCCTCACCTGGCACCGTTGCCTTTGGTGTTGCTGCTCTGGTTGACTAGCATCTCCTCGATGGCTCTGCTGAATGGACTAGGAGTGGCTGGAGTCTGCCCTGGCAAACGTGTGCAGAAAAGGATGCCCCTGCCATCCCCGCAGAGCAGGTCACGTGGCCAGCCCTGCTTCCAGGGGTGGGGAAGTAGAGAGTCACATTGCCCAACTGGTTTTGCCATCAGGCCCCTGCTAATCTTTCCCCCCAAGGGAAGCATGTTGGGCTGGGAGGCAGAGATGCCATCCAGCTTTCTGCTGAGCCCGGCGTGTGGTCTCGGGCTGGCTGCTTAGCCTCTCTGGGCTCTGGTTCCTCAGGTATCAAACACTGGGGTGGGGCTGTGAGCTCCAGGCCTTTGCAGAGCTCACCTCCGGTGGTTTCATGAGATGACCAGCTTTGGTAGGACAAGGATGACAGAGCGATGACCCTGAAGGCTTTCCAGAGCTCATGGAATAAGGAAACAAGGTGCAAGTCTCAGCTTTGACACTGAGTAGCTGGATATCCTTGGGCCAGTTACTTAACCTCTCTGTGCCTGCATTTCCTCATCTGTAAAATGGGGACAACAGACACCCTTGGAGAACTGTGGCAGGGAGCAAGTGAGATAGTGGGGATTCAGCACTGTAACAAGCCCCGTACAAACGTTAGACTTTATTATTTTTATTAAACATGAACTGGGTCCTCAGCCTTTCTCACACCTAACCTGTTATCAGGAAGTAGCTCCACTTTTCAGTTGGTGATGGATGCCCGGCCCCTCCTGACACCACAGCTCCTGCAGCTTTCCTGGCCTCTGATGACAGTGGGCGCAGTGGGCAGTGGGGAACCTGTGGGGGAACCCACAGTTGTTTGTGCCGCTGGCTGTGGGGTGGCCTTAGTGCTGGAAACAAGCTTTGTTCTGGGGATCTGCTAACTGACGTGAGCAGGGCCAGGCTGGCCCATCATGCTCTGACTCTGTGTCACTTAGCTCCATGAAGCCACAGGAAGTGTCCATGTCCGGGTCCTTTAGTGCAGCGGGCTAAGGGTATCCAGGAGCTGAGTGTAGTTTAGTGCCAGAAACAAATGAACATCACAGCGATGGGAACGTGTCAAAGGGACACAGAAGCCAACTCAGCCAGCTCCTGTGGCCCCAGTGGGGACAGTCGGAGCAACAAAACGTACTATTGGGTTGTAACCCAGAGTATAAAATGGGTCCATACTGATAGAAAGACGTGATTAAATAACTGAGGGAGAAGAGGCAAGCCTCCCACACGGGATTCCACGTAAATCACGTAGATACTCTGCCCTCCGGGAGGCAAGGTGTGACGCCCACCCCGTAGACATGTGAGCTGCACGTGGTGGCTTCCTTGCAAAGAGGGCAGTGTAGACAGGAGGGAGTGGGGAACTTGACCGTGGAGAAGCCTGGTGGACAGACCTCAGCCAGGTGACCAAGGTCAACGTCACACTGTTCAGGCTTACTGACAGCTCAGTGTCTGAGGTGATGAGAGGGGCACTTCCCCTCCGCAGTCTTCCTCCCAAACCCATGACCCTGGTCTAAGCCTGAGAAAAACATCAGACAAATCCCAGCTGAGGGGCATCCTACGAAATTCCTGCCCAATCCTCAAAACTGCCAGGTCACCCAAAACGGGGAAACCTGAGAGACTGTCACAGCCCGGAGGGGCTAAGGAGACACGACAACTAGATGTCATGTGGGAGCCTAGATGGAAAGGACGTTAGGTACAGACTAAGGAAACCTGAATAAAATGTGGGCTGTAGTTAACAATAGTGTATTGGTGACGTTGGTTCCTCGTGGAGACATGTGTGCAGATGCCTGAGAGGTTCACAGCCGGCGAACACCGTGGGGCGTTTGGGAACTCGGCAGTGTCTTGGCAGCTTCTCCTAAGTCCAAAACTAATCTAAAATGAGAAGTTTTTCTCCAACACATTTTTAAACAGTATTCAGGAGCTTGCAAGCAACTTTGCTGCTCTCCACGGTGGCCGAGCGTCCGCTCCTGCTGGTGGTGCCTGTGCAGAGCGTGTTGACGGTGACCCCTGAGCAGGAGGCACTCCCACTCCAGGGGACGCAGACCGCACATTCCCGCGTTCCCTTGGGGACCTCCCTGGGGAAGAGGAGGGGGGTCCAGTTGTCTTGCGCGTGTGTGGAGACGTGGTCACCTTTGCTTTCGTACTTTCTGGGTGTGTACAGACACTGAATGTGCGAGGGGCGGGGGAGGATGGCTGAAGCCTGGTGAGTCTGGTGGAGGGCATGCTGGCACCCCTTCACACAGTGGGCGCCACTCCTGGGCCGCCTTTGCACCTACTGGGCCGCCCAGCCGCCCCGGTTCAGAATGACTATACTTTTATTGGGTCTTTGCTGGTGGCTGCGGCAGGTGGCAGCAGTGTTCCTATGCTGGGGCCGTGACGCTCACGTAGAGCTGGCAGGGTCAGTGGCTTGCCACAGCTGCCTTTACCTTGGGCCCCCAGGGACAGGGTGGCAGGGTCCAGGCTCAGGGGCACAAGATCCCTTTTTGTCTCCTCCCTCCCACCTGACTTGTACCTGTGGTCCTCCCCACCTGCTTGGGCGTTCTGAGGACAGTGGCTCGGCCGGTCTGTCTCCAGTGCCCAGGCCAGCCCTTCCCACGTGGACGCAGGTGCGACCAGAGACTTCTGTGAGACCGGCCTGTTCAGGAGCAGGAACCAGCTCGTTTCCCCTACCCCCCCCCCCGCCCCTGTCCCTCTGTGGGTCGTGTGGCCGTGGGCGAGGGACTGCTTCTCCCTGAGGCTCAGGCTTGTCTGTGAGGGGCTGAACCACAGTGTCCACAACCGCGCTAGGCCCACCGGAGTTGCTGAGAAGGGCTGGGCTGGGCCAGCTCCCGAACTCAGTGTCTGCACGGTGCTGGAAAGAGGCGGGGGCCTCCCGGGGTGAGCACACGTCCTGCGTCCAGGGCAGGTCATGACACAGCTGGGGGCGGATCCATGGAGTTGGACTTTGCACATCGTTTTTCTAGAAACGTGTGTGTTCTGCTGGCAGGTTTCCGGTCTGCTGAGCTCTCACCTGCCTCAGGTGCTGGAGACCCAGATGAATCCTGTCCCAGGCGCTCCGTTGACAGCAGGAGGGGGCAGGGCTCTGCCCTCTGTGGGTGCAGGGATACGGGGAGGCCAGCGCATCTGGCAGCTTTTGAGGAAGGAGCTGGGGTTGACGTGGGTCATTGAAGGGAAGCTGCTGTGAGCAAAGGGGCTTTCCAGGCTGAAGGGACTGTAGGAGCGCCCTTTGGAGTTTGTAGAATTGCCCAACCATGCTCTGTGCCTTTCTGTCTTGCTTAGTTCCACACGAAGACACAGCCCTGCCCTCCATGAGGGGTGGGTGAGCAGGCAGGTGGAGGCAAGGCCTTTGGAAATTGGATTTCTGGATGGGGCTCCATCTCCTGTGGAAAGGAAGAGATGTGTGCAGGGGATGGGCAGCTGTGGGGTGGGGGTGGGGGCGCTGGGGTCCTTGGTGGTCTGCTCAGTGCCCCCTCAGGTAAATGGCTGGTGCTGGCGTCCAGGCTGCTGGGATGGGCCCGTCCACTCGTTGGCCTGGCACCTGGCTGTGGCTCCCAGCTGGTGGGTATTGGGGTAGAGGGGCTGCCTCTGAAGACTGGCCAAGGTCACACTGCTCCAGGGACCATCAGCTGCTTCCATTGCCTGGCTGATAAGAGTCCCCCAAAATAAATTAATCGAGGAGACCCGTTTCTTGTCCAACGTCACATTAGAACATTTGCTGCAGGCAAGAACTCCCCCCAAAGATCTCACCCTGGGAAGTATCTCCCTTTAAAATGTAGTTATTAGTCACTGTGGCTGAAATTAACATAAACACTGGAATGGGGGGGAGGGGCCATGGGCCTGCTGGAGGTTGGAGGCGGGGACTGGACCGCCCAGTGGTCAGGCCTGAGCTCTTAGTGGGAAGGGCCAGTCCAAGGGTGTGGGAGTCAGGGCCATGGGGGCTGCTGAGCCCGGTGAAGCCTGAGGGTGGGACAGGCAGTTAATGGGGACTGAGGTGGACCACATGAGGTCCCCACACTCTCGGACCTGGGGCTCTCAGAAGAGTAATTTGACTGTTGAATGTGTCTCTGGGGGTCTGTGTTTTGAGGAAGATAATGGTAAACCATTGTTCAGGGCAGGCAGAGGGCTGGGGCCTTGGTCAGTAATAATATTGACAAGTATGAGCCCACGCGGCATGTTTATGCACATGCAGCCCTGCATTCGTTTAATCTTCCCAGCTGCCCTGGGAAACACGTGTTCATTGTGTTCAAGGGAATGTGAGGCCGACAGGACGCCTCCCCAACACACAGCTGGACAAGACGGATGTCCGCCTGTGAGCCCAGGCCGTCTGGCTCTGGGGCCGCTGCCTGCTGCCCGCCAGGCTTTTCTCCATTACAGGGGATTCAGTGATTTGCATTGAAGGCCGGTCACATGTGTTTATAAGTTAGTATTTAAGAATGCCCCGTGGGGCCGGCTTTGGGTGCCGCACTTGGAGAGAGAAGCCGCGAGCAGAGGGCTGGGCTGGGCCCCTTCTCTGAACTCTAGTGGCCTCCCCCTCGCAAGGGTTTCCTGGCTCTGCCCCAGGGCCGGGCCTGTGAGGGCATCAGCCAGACACACCCCCATGGCACCCACAGGGAAAGTCTGAACACCGCTCTGAGCTTTGAAAGCACATTCATACCCCTTATCTCCTTGAGTGTCACCTCTCACTTGGGGTGATGATGACGACGGCCATGACAGTGGTAGCCAAGAAAGGCTTGGAGAAACTGTACGTCGCCATCTTGGGGCCATCAGACCCAGCTCTCTGGTGAGGTCTTCAGAGCAGTCACTTTCTTTCTGGGTAAAAACAAAAATCTGTTGGCATTGGGACAGCAAGAGTCACTGTGTCCTCAACACCCTGCGTGTCGTGTCCTGAAACTGTCCAGTGTGACAGTCACCTTTACTCATCCGTGTGTCTCCTCTCTGGGCCACTGCCAGACAGTGTGAAAATAGACTTGGTGCCCAGGCTCACAGGAGAGTTCACTACTCACTGTCAGACGACGAGAGGGCTGGGAACCCATTTCACAGTTGGCAGAGGGTCCCCGTGGAGGGGGCACTCGGCTTTGAGCCAAGACCTTGAGTCTGTTGCAAGGTGAGACCTGAAGTGGGCCCTTCACCCCCAGAGCACTCGGTTTCCTCATCTGCAGAGTGGATGTGGCAATGACTGCTTCCAGGGGTGCTGAGCGGACCAAGTGGCCATGACTGAGCCGACACTTTGTAAACCACGCACCCCGGGCAGCTCTGAGGAACCGTGGTTAGTGTTATCGTTGCGTCCCCTTGGTGCTTGGAAGCAGAATCCCACAGTGTGTGATCCATGCTGGTGCCAGTAGGGCGTCCTTGGGAGGCGGAGTCCTCTGGCCACATGGCGAGTGGGCTGTCTTCCTCTGCCCCCCCACCTCTGCCCGCAACACTGTTCTGTGAAGTACTTCATCCATTTATGTACCCATCCAATGTCAAGTGTCCCCAGTGAGCAAGACACTGGGTCACGTGTGACCCAGCTTGTATTATGCTTCTCAGGAGAAACAACCAATAGGCTGGAGACTTGACACACACACACACATGTGTGTATGTTTCTATGAGAGATTTGTTATAGCGAACTGACTCTTGCAGTTATGGAGGCTGAGAAGTGCCAAGGTCTGCAGTTGGCAAGCTGGAGACCCAGGAGAGCTGATGGTGTAAGTTCTGGTGTGAACGCCGGCGGCGCGCGACCCTAGAAGGGCCGATGTTTCACTTTGAGTCCGAAGGCAGGAGGAGACCCATGTCCCAGCAGGAGGCGTTCCCTGTTCCTCAGTCTTTTCCTCTGTTTAGGATCGGATGGGGCCCACCCACACTGGGGAGGGCAGTCCGCTTTACTCAGTCTACAAATGTGAATTTTAACCTCATCCAGAAACACTCTCAGACACACCCAGAATAAAGCTTGACCAAATGTCCAGGCACCCCTCGACTCAGCCAAGTTGACACATAAGATTGACCATCACACAGCTTTTGAGGGGACAGACCTTCAAAAGAGCCAGTAGCTCCAGGCCACGCAGGGCACATTTCCTGGTAGGGGCTGAAAGCCTGGAGAGCCAGAGTGAGTTCCAGCTGGCAGAGGAGCCATTGGGGAAACTGGAAAGGGAGTGACAGGAGGGCGGGCTGTGTCTGCATGATGCTACCGCAGCATGCCGGTGACTGTCTAATTTTGAAGGCAGTGAGGGAACAAAACAAACATGTTTTGACATTATCTTTTAAAGCCAGTATTTGACACTGAAGTTAGTTAGCTGTGGAGGGAAGGGCCATCTTTGTAGCATCAGGACAACTGGAAATAATCAGCAGGACATGGAAAAATACATCCGGGAAGTGGGCCCCTTGGCTCGTGGAGGACTCGGCCTCCAGGGTTTTCTCGGGAAGGTGGCTTTTCGCAGGCAGATGTTTGTTTAGCACTTACTATATGCCAGGCCTTGTGGGAGGCATGGGTGCACAATGATGGATAAACAGTGCCCTTGGAACTCAGTTTGCCTGTGGAGGGGCGTGTGGAGCTGGGCACACAGCGGAGCCTCTGAAACGCTCTCCTGCTGTCCCCGCACAGAGCCCTGGGGCCTCCCACTTCCGGGAGCTGCCCTGGCTTACTTCTGACTCACCCCCCACCTTGCCTTCACCCCACTTACACCCCATCCCTGCGTCTCCCTGGACACACTGGCCTCTTTCCTACCTCCAGTCTTAAACCATTTCTCTCCTGGGATATCTTTTTCTCCTGTTCACCTGTGCGCCATCCATTCATTTTTTAGGGAGCTTTGGGGGGGGGTATCTTCTATCTGGACCACAGTTAGAAGAGCAGAGAATGGACTCATTGGGGACATCGGGACAAAGGCGTGGAGGCACCAAGGGGCCCAGAAATGAGAGGCTCCATAGCTGAAGCATGAACACAATGCCGCAGCGTGAAACTTGGATCCGGACAAAAGGCCGCCATTTGTAGACTGATGACCCGGCAGAAAGATTCTCGGTGCCTTGTCCTGAAAGGGAAGCAGATAGTCAGCGATCACAGTACATTCAGGGGGCTTATAACAAGGAAAAGACCAAGGCAGAGAACAGATTGAAGAGGATGAGGAGGCCAGGAGAAGCTTCCAGAACTTTCTGTCAAAATCCTCCCAGAAGTCAGACAATATCCAGTATCCAGGAGATCAGAACAGCCTCTGGAAAGAGGAACTGCCAGTGACCAGCAAGAACCACTGGAAAGAGAACACATGATGGTGGAATTGAATCATCAACAGAAGGGTTGGGGGAGCCCTTAAAAAGTAGAAAAAAAAGGTAAATGGAAGGGAATGGATAAGAGGAATTAAGAAAATTGGAGGATCTCTAACTGACTACTAGGAATTCCAGATAAAATGGGGATATTTGTAAAGCAAGACCAAAGAAATAGGAATGTTCTCCGTAACTGCAGGGCACAGGTTTCCAGACTGAAAAGGCCTTCAGAGTTCGCACAACAATGAGGGGTCCACACCACGCATCCCCTTGAAATTCCAGACACAGGCTTTGAATTTGGGGAGTGGGAAAGCATGGTCACTTACTGGAATCTGGAAGCCAGAGCTGCGTGCTCAGAATGCCAGCAGGTAGTGGTCGGCGACCCAGAATCCTGCTTTAAGACATGAAGCGCCTTGGAACTGTGTGTTCACCGGCTGGCTGACTCTCAGAAAGCTCCTGGGTCAGATGGCCCACCAGAACAAGGGGATTAGACCCAGAAAAACAGGGGATCTAAGAGTAGGGGAGAGGCCCAGGAGGTTCGAGAGAAAGCCATTCAGGTTGGAGCGAGAAACAAGCTTCTAGAAAAGAAAAACAACTGGCACCTGGTTCTTTATACAGAAGAGGGCTTTGTAATTCAATCAGAGAATTGGGGGAAAATTAGCAACAGGATCTTCAAAAAGCAAGCCAATGAAAACTCGAGACAGAAAAAACAGTTGTGTAGGGGAAGGAGGGTGGACTACTGTGTTTCCCCGAAAATAAGACCTAACCGGAAAATAAGCCCTAGCATGATTTTTCAGGATGACATCCCCGGAACATAAGCCCTGATGCGTCTTTTGGAGCAAAAATTAATATAAGACCCAGTCTTATTTTCGGGGAAACACAGTATTGATGTACTTGCATCATTTAAATACAAATAAAAATTAATTTCAACGCTCCCCTGGGAGGCAGCCTGGAGGATGAGGAGAGGTAAAACACCCATGACCTCACGCACTAGCTCTTCCACGCAGACTAAACAGTGAACTCTGTGTGTGGCCGTGCTGTTAAGGTTTCTCATGTAAATAATCGGGAAAAAAACTTCTAAGAGTCAATACTTGCAGAGTACACAATCCAGTTCTTAACCCACAAAAGGGCTCAACACATACTGCTCGGCCGTGTTCTCAGCCTGGTGTGTGGAAAGGGTGGTCCCTTTGCACCAGAGGCCAGGGGCCAGGCCAGGCGGTGGCTGTGGGCCAGCGGAAGCGTCCTGGGAGGTGGGCTTGTGGGTTGGGGGCAGACCAGGGAGGAGTGAGCGCAGAGGGGAGGGCTGTGCTCAGCGGTGGCTGTGGACCACAGTGGGGACAGCAGCAGCCACCAGGTCCAGGGGCCCCCGGGGTACAGTTCCCACCGGTGGAAGGAGGACATGGGGTGATGCTGTTCTCAGGAGAGCCCTTCCTCCAGTCCCAGCCCTGGGAGACCAGGGAGGGAGGTCAGAGGACCACTGCTTGGCACGACCACCCTTCTCCTATTTCTCTCTGTTTCTAAAGAAGGCCTTGTGAATTCCCCGAGTGGGAACCACGGCCCTGGGCGGGCCCAGCAGCCCTGGGGCAAGCTCCCTGCCACCTGGGTTTGCCCCAAGCACCACGTGGGGGTCCCCCCAGGCCTCCACCCCAGACAAATCTCAGTATCTCTGCCATTAAACAATGGCTGAATTGCCACCTGCAATGAGTAAATTAAATATTGACGATTTCATTGACTGTTAGATTTAATTTGGAGCCATCTTGCTGGGCTGTAATGGGGCTGGAGATGACTTACTCTTTAATCCTGGCTGTCATCCCGTTAAGAGTTGAGTAATGAGGAAAAGATGTACTTGTCGGGGCGAGGAAGCCCTGACTCTCGGGCCCAGGTCAGGCCTTCGCCCCATAAATTTGGCGCGGGGCGGTTGGGGCTGCTCTCTGGACAGCCCTCCTCTCTGTCCTTCCGGCTCAGCTCCTCCCCCAGGTAACATTTAGACGCCTTGCTTTGTTTCCCACGGGGGAGCCTGGGTCTCCAGCTGTCCCGGCGGCCGTGGGGACTTTGCTCCTCGTGAGGTGCATGCAGCGTGTGTTCAGTGCTGCTCGTGAGTGCTGTCGGGGGTGCTGTCGGGACTGAGATGCTCGGTGCCCTTCCTTGTAGGCTCCTGACGCCGCGGGAGGGAGGAACACCTGGCACCAGCAGGGGCTCGTGGGAACCTAGGTCACTCTCCTTATCTGCAATGTTAACAAATAGTTGTTGAGTGCTGACCATGGGCCAGGGTCAGTTCCAAACACCGTCCATGTATCTTCTCGCTCAGTGGTCATAACACGGGTCATGATTACCTGGATGGGGAACTGAAGCCCAAGGAGGTTCAGGGACTTGCTGAGGTCACACAGCCGAGGAGTGGTGACAGAAATCTGAGCTGGTGCTGACCAGGGACCGAACCACCACTCTCTGCCCACTCAGGCCTGACCCAGCTGGCGTGTTGGGCAGTGAGTGGTCCACACTGTGGGTGCTCGGGCTTAGCTGTGGGCTGGAAGCGCCATCCAGGCCGCCCGCCCTCCCGCCCCTCGGCACTCTGTCCCCATGCTCCATCCCTCGCACCTCCTTGCCTGGACTTCCCTTTTCTTCTCCCTGGGGAGCAGAACCCCCTGCCGTCAGTCAGGTTCTGCCCCATTCCTCCAAGGCCCAGTGCCCGGCAAGAAACTGGCCCCGCAGCTGCCCCTGCAGTCAGGCAGGATGGAGTCTTCATTACTGTCCCAAGGCACATGCTTGGGTCCAGTGGATCTGGTATCTGAAGGCCGGTCTAGCCAGTTCAGCTGCCTTCTTGCTGTGTGGCCTTGAGCAGGTCACTTCACCTCTCTGAGTCTATTTCAAAAGACGTTAATATGGTTAAGAATCCTTAGCCCACACTATTGCTTGGAGGAGTAGCTGAGAAGGACTAATAGTAATAACAGCAGCTCCCACTTACTGAGCCTGTGCTCCGTGTTGGAGTTTGTCCTGGCTGTGTCACATGCCTTCTCTCTAGTCCTTACAAAAGCCCTGCCATGTAGACGGCGGGGAAATGAGGCCCAGGGGGTTCTGTGTCCCTCGGGTGTTGAAAGACAGCGCTGGGTCTGTGGGATCGCTCAGCCCAGGCCCTGAGCTCCATCGCCGCGTGCATGGTCCACGCTGCCCTCGTCTAAAGGTCTCAGTCCCCCAGAAGGAGCCTTCTCTGTTCCCAGCTTCCTCGGTGCCACTTAGGTGTTTGCATTCACAAAGTGAGGGCCCCCTCTGCACATCCCGCCCAGCACGTGGCAGCCAGCCTGGGTTCTGACTTCATTGGGTTTCACAGTAGCTGGTCAGTGGGTGAGCTGCCCCTCTGGGGCCGCCTCTTCCTCCTGAATGGGGTGGCTTTGTTTGACCTCCCAGTGGCCCCTGAATCACTACTGGCCCCAGAAAGAAATGCACCCGTCACACACATTACATGCAATGGAATGCTGGACACGTCATCCTTGCTTAGCTGGGGTGTTGACAGATGTTCCTGAAAAAGGGCCAGAGAGCATGTCTCCTCAGCTCTGTATTCCTTGGGGCCCCTTTCATAGC
Source organism: Rhinolophus sinicus (assembly GCF_057876585.1). Lineage (NCBI taxonomy): Eukaryota > Metazoa > Chordata > Mammalia > Chiroptera > Rhinolophidae > Rhinolophus > Rhinolophus sinicus. The sequence goes on from NC_142501.1 coordinate 5,859,936, forward strand.
TCCGTAACAGCCAGTGCAGGGGACAGCAGCCAGGGACAGCACAGGAAGGGTGGCAGCACCGTGTCCCAATACAGCTTCATTTGGGGACACTGAAAGGTGACTCATAGAATTTCCACACAGCACAAAGGATTCTTCCTTTGACCTCCCCCCTCTCCCCATTTAAAAATTCCTAGCTGTGGGTCATACAGAAACAGACCATGGGCCAGAGTTGACCCGGGGCCGTAGAACCTGATTGGCCTTCCAAGGAGCTGAGCGAGCTGAGCCGTCCTTGTTAAAAACAAAAGGAGCAGGGCCGGCCTGGTGGCTCAGGCAGTTAGAGCTCCATGCTCCTAACTCTGAAGGCTGCCGGTTCGATTCCCACATGGGCCAGTGGGCTCTCAACCACAAGGTTGCTGGTTCAACTCCTCGAGTCCCGCAAGGGATGGTGGGCTCTGCCCCCTGCAATTAAGATTGAACACGGCACCTTGAGCTGAGCTGCCGCTGAGCTCCCAGATGGCTCAGTTGGTTGGAACACATCCTCTCAACCACAAGGTTGCTGGTTTGACTCCCGCAAGGGATGGTGGGCTGTGCCCCCTGCAACTAGCAACGGCAACTGGACCTGGAGCTGAGCTGCGCCCTCCACAACTAAGATTGAAAGGATAACAACTTGACTTGGAAAGAAGGCCAGGAAGTACACACTGTTCCCAAGTAAAGTCCTGTTCCCCTTCCCCAATAAAATCTTTAAAAAACAAACAAACAAACAAAAACACACCTTCTTTAAAAAAAAAAGACCCCCCAAAAAAAAACCACAAAAGGGGCAGATTCTGATTCAGGTTTTCTCATGTTCTCCCCCTGCAGGGTCCACAAGTGTAGTGGGGGAGGGTGTGAACTGACGGGGTGACTTGGGGCAGATTGATGGACCTGGTACTTGAAAAGGGCTGTTGTGGCCTTTGGCTCATGATGGTTTTGTGATGTGAGTCATCACGTCCCGGTTACTCTGTAAACCTGACTAGCCCAAGAAAGGCCCAATGGATGTCTGCAGAGAAACGGTGGGGCGGGGGGGGGAATACAAGATAGCAAAGTGTGCCAGGACTTAACACAGAAATACAGCCTTAGGTAGCTCAGGTAGGCTGGGTCGGCGGGAGGGGACAGCTGGGCGCGGGGGCCACAGGGCTTCTTCAATCACTGTAGCTGTTTATCCTAACTGAGCCCCCTGCACACAGATGGGATTCAGAACAGTCACTGAGTGTCTCTGCGACGAAGGTGTTCAGGTCCAGAAAAGAGAGGGAGGAGCAGTGTGTCCTGGTAGCCACAGATTCTGTCCGACTGGCAAGTAGTGAGCAAGCACTGGGCTCTTGCGAAAGTATTTTCCGAGGGGATTTGAAAAAAAAGAAACGATAGCTATTCAACGCACTCAGAAGAAAAACACCTTGGCAGCACTCTTAAAGAGCCCTCCCAGGAAATGTGGACCCTTTCAGGGGCGGGGGAGGCCCTGTGGGTCACACGGCACTGCTGTCGGGTCCTGAGAAGAACCTTGTCTGATGGACTGAAGCTGAAGGATCCCTGACTCCTGGGAGGAGTGATGCGGGGAGGGTGCCTGGCTGATGGGGGAGGTGGCACCTTCAGAGCCTTTGTTCCAAATTAAATAAGACAGATTCAGAGATGGGAGCCAGCATGACCCAGTGCCAAATCCACACACCTGGAAGCTGCAGGTCTCAGGAGGTGGCTGAGGGCCTCCCTGGGGAGTCTCCTCCTCAGCAGGAAGCCCTGCTCCACTCCCCACCAGGATGCACTGGAAGAGAAAATATTCAGAGATGTTGACTGTGCTGAAAGATCCACTCCAAGGCTAGCATTATGTTGTGAGCAGAGAGACGAATTAATAAATTAAGCAGGAAAAATAAAAAGAAAGGGAACATGGGAAAGTGAGAAGTGAGCACAGCATGAAAACCCAGTGGAGCCTGTGACTAGTTGAGTTGGCATGAGACTCCCATGGAAGCTGCTGCCGTTATATTTTCCAGTTTGGTTTCTAAATTGGTGGAGCTTGTGCTTAAAACAAAACAAACTGGGAAACCACCCCCAGAGCTAGCAAGTGCCTCCTGTCCCGGGGTGGGGGGTCAGACCCACAGGAGCGTCTTTGGGGTCCTCTGTCCACGTGCAGGGTCCTGTGGGGACCTTCTCGTCTGACTCCAGTGTGTGTGGGCTCCTGGCACCCTGCCCTCCCAGGGCTGCTGAAAAGGAAACCCTCGGTGTCTGGGGGGAGGAGCTGAGTCTGTAGGGCGGCTTCCTAAGGGCTGACTGTGGGGGGCCCTGAGAGTTCGCAGTGTCCCCCAGACTCCAAGCTCACTGTGTCGTGGAGTGAAGGAATGAATGAGTGACAGGCCGAGGGAGGGCAGTGATGGGCAGAAGGCACAGCGCCTGGTGACGAGGAATGCAGCACCTTCCCACCCCACCCCCGCTGGCACTGGAGAGTTCTGGTCCCACTGGGAGGCCTCAGCCCTCAGGGAACCCTGGGATTTGGGTGCATCCAGGCTGGCCCCTCGTGCTTGTCACAGCTGCCAACCAAAGTCCAGGAAAACAGGGGCCGCTTACCCCTCCCATCCTGCCAGCAGTATTTGGGGGGATCTCAGAGCCCCCATCGTTGCCTGCCCCCCACTCAAGCCCTCCGGGTGGTGCTAATTTCCCTGAGGCTCAGGTGCACAAACCTAAGTGGGGTTTGGGGCCAGGGCCTCCAGCGGGGAGACAGAACCATGCTGCTGGCTGCTGTCCTGGGTGCTGACCTCTGTCCTGGGTGCTGGCCCACATTCATCCTCGGAGCTGGTGATTCCCCAGGAAGCAGAAGCTTTGTAAACTCGGTTCATATTCGAGGGTGCGGAGGAGCTCAGGTTCCAGGTGTATGTCTGCATGTGAAGCCCTGAACCTCACATTGAGCTGCCTGAGTGAAGTCGCCTCATTTCACAGGGGGGAGGGGTACAGGCCCCAAGTAGAGCCACAGAGGCGCCTGGGTCAGGCCCATGTCCCCCACTTCCACTGGCTCCTGTGAATACCAGGTTGTCCTTCTTTCTGGGGACAGCAAAGAGCCTGCGGGCTTCCTAACATAAGGAGAAATATGAGGAAATAATTTACAAGTGAACTAGAGCTTAATAAACCCCAGGACTTCCCAAGCACCGCACATGCTCTGGGAGCCTTCCCACTCGTTTTATTTAAGTGCAGTACCCCGAGGAGCCAGTCACCTCATGGTCACCAGCAATTTACAGGCAATTCAGGCAGGAGAAGGGATGGGGACAGACTGTTATCAGCACCTTCTAGAGGCGTAGTCAGCCCTTTATGCAGAAATCTTCTACCAGGTCAGCATACTCTCCAGTTTATGGAGGAGGAAACTGAGACACAGAGTGGGGACATGGACCAAGGTACGAACAAGTGTGTGACATGAGGTCCTGCTTTGCCTGACTGCAGAGCCTGGATGCTGCCTTTCCCCAAGTCCTTCTTTCCATGTCCGTGACTTTATTTCTAGCTTCAGAACATAACATCCTTGCGAAGTGGGCTGGCAAGGGGTTTGTTATTCCTCGACCCGGCCCTGCAGACAGTCTTCCCAAGCAGACATCCCCATGGTGTCCCATGATGCACTGCTATTGATGGGGGACCCAGAATGTGCCGACCTAACCCCGTCTCACTGGCTTGCTGGTTGGCAGGCAGGGTTCAGAGGCCGGGTTTGGCCGCATATCTTACGTGATGGTCAGTAAATTTCCTAGCTCTGCTGATGCCTGCCTGTGAGTCCCCAGTTTGTCCCCGCACTGAGGCACTAATGCAAACATGCTGTTCATGGCCGGGCCTTGGCCAGCTCCTCCTGGCCGCCCACATTAAGTCATGATAGCTCTCAGAATCCAGAGGGTCTTTAGATGACTGGGGAGGAAGCACAGCTTGCAATGGATTTAGAGGTGAATATGACATCAGAGGCTGGAGTCTTGGTGCTTCCCAGTGTGGGTGACCAGCCCCTGGGAGGCCATCCAGGCACCTCACGCCCCAGAAATGAGGTGCATGTGAAAATGAAGCCTATTTCCCTTGAAGAGATGTTTTCAGCTTCTGCACAGAGCACATTCACTGTCAAAGTTATAACAGCCTGATTATGCAAGCGCTAGATCGACACTGCCTGATGCTTTGGAAAGATGACGCTTGGGTGCACAGCCCTTCGCAGTCTGCAAAACGTCCTCCCAACCCACATTGCACTTGATGCTTACTGGACAGCGGTGGTGTAATTCCCATTTCACAGATGAGGAAATGGAGGCTCACGGGCTCAGCATGTTAATGACGATGAATAATAAGTAAGGGGTCAGAGGACCAGGAGCCCCGCATGCCCACCTCCAGGGCTCCCGGATCGTTCCTTCATGGAGTTAGACCCTTCGCATTGGACCTCAGTGATCGGACACTCCAGCCCCACCCCATCCTACAAATAGAGAGCTGAAGTCCAGCCAGGGTAAAGGGTTTGCTGGACTTGAAGCAGGCCCCTGCACACCCTCCCCCTGGATGTTCGAAGATGTGTGTAACTCCCTGGGAAGCTTGGGTGGTCCTGCCGTCCACATGGCTGCCCCTTGGGTCTCAGCTTTTGGGTCTCAGCTCAGAGCCCAGGCTTTGTCCGAGCTGTGGGCACCTTCCTCCCACCCTGAGCCTTTGCGGTGGGTTCTCTGGGCCACATGCCTCTTAGAACAGTCTGGAGCAATCACAGTCTTTGGTCAGGCTGCCTGGTTCAGACTCGGCTCCCTTCACCTCGCAGCTTGGGCATGTCACTAACCTCAGTTTCTCCGTATGTTGAATGGGGATGAAAACAGTACCTTCTTGCAGGTAGTCATGGGAATGAAATCAGCTGCACCTGTCATGGGCCTAGACCAGAGTTGGGCCCAGGACAATTGGTCAGCGTGCCTGGTGTCCTGGTGGCTGTTCTCTTGCCCCTGGGTTCTGTGCTCTGGGGTCCTGGTGCTGAGAGTAGCCCTCCGAGGCCCTGCCAAGCCTGGGAAGCTGGCAGGGTCAGTCCTCTCCCTTCAAATGCTGCTGGCTCACCCTGTCCAGAGACCGGGCTCTGTCACTAAGCCCCATGGCCAGATTTGAGAAGATCCAAGCCCTGGGTTGTCTGCCTCTTTACTGAGTCCAGCTGGGAAAAGGAAACTGACCCCTCGGACGGCACCTGTACAAGTACAGGTCCTGAGCCTGGCCTCTGAAGCCCTCCTGGCCCCTAACTCGCTGTCCCACTGTCGGCTACTCCCTGGTCCCCCAAGACGACACTCAGTGCCAGGCCTTTGCCCATGCTGTGCCCTTTTCTTTCATGGTCTGGCTCACTGTCACCTCTGGAAAGGTGACATACTCCCTCTGCCCCCCACACAGAGGGCAGACGGGTCTGTACTGCACTGAACTGAGCTCCTGGAGGACAGGGCTGCTCCTAGTTCATCTCCGCGTCCCCTGTGCCTGGCACACAAGTGAGCAGTGCAGTTCTTTGAACAAGAGAAGGCACTCTGAGAGTCAGGTGGAGGCTTGGAGTGGTCGTGGTCTTGGCTTTCGTCCCCGCCTCCCACCCCCTGTTGGCATGGGTAATGGAGTTGGCTGCATGTCACCATTTTACATACTGTGTCCATCTACCACAAGGTCAAAGAAATGAGGTGTTCTCAGCTTCAGTGGGGAGCTGTGATTTTCTGGTCTTTCCACCCCTGTTATAAGCAATTGAAATGAAACCAGAGCTGAAGGAGAGGGGTGGGGGCTGAACTCCCCCCCGCGGTGCAGGAGCAAGACGCTGAGTCACAAAGGTCAGGCTGGCCGGACCCACTCCTGAGCAAAGCAGCTCCACAGCAGCTGAGGTCACCGCTGAGCCCTGCTGGCACGTGCCCAGTGCTGTGCCACTCACAGGGAGGCCAGGACACAGGGAGGGAGCCTGGCTGTCCTCAAGCTCCCCTGAGGGTCTCTGGAATTTCCTTCCTGTGCATCACGGGCTCAAAGCTGAGGGACCCTGGGCAAGTCACTCAGCCCCTGCGGCCCTCTGTTGCCTCACGTGTGGAAGGGAACAATAATTGTGAGCACACGGGGTTCCTGGAGGATTAAATCAAATCAGGACTGTGTGATACACGGCAGGGGCTCAGTAATTTGTAATTGTCACCATTCAATAATCTCTCTATTCATCCAACAGATATTTGTTGAGCCTTTAAACATTAGAACAGGCTGAAATGTTTAGAAATTGATATGTTATTGCAAATAAAATTAAATTCCATGAATACCAATAAGTTGGCTGCCCCTTGCCCCTTGCAGTTGGAGGTTGTGGCCTCCACCACAGTCCACGCTTTGTCTTGTCCACCTGGAAGGGTGAGGACACTGGGGTGCCTGCCCCACACCCAGCCTGGATGGAGCGAATGCGCCAGAGAGGTTGGTCCCAGTGGTGGGGAGAGGCCCAGAACCCTCAGGGCCGGGGTGTGTTGCTGCTGCCACTGCCCAGCCCGCCAGTCCCCTCAGCAGGGTGGTAGGGAAGCATGGGCAGTCCCACTGTGCCCATCACGTGGCCCTGGCCAAGGGTGGGGATCATGGCCGAGGGCGACCCCACTTTGGCCCCCGGGGCCTGAGTGAGGACCAATGGGGTGGGGTCCCTCTGGGCTTCCCACCTTGGTCCACACACTGTATCCCTGTCTGCAGGGACGAGCCCACGCCAGGGGGTATGAGGGGCCTGTGCTTCTGCTCAGCTTGAACAGGAGGCCCCCCCATGGGAGAGCCGGGGTCCGACCTCCCCGCCCATCCACACTGTCCTCAGGCAGCCCCACTGACCCGGGTGGCCTCTCAGCTGCCTTGCACCCCACAGAGCTTCTGCCTGCGTCTCCCTCCGGTTGTCCCTCATAACTTGAGACCCCAAAATCTGAAATTAAAATGTCCCTCCATCCTTTTGGGCCCCGCTGCTCAGTGTGGCCTCATGATTCCGACTTATGGACACGAGGATGCAGGCGGACACACCTCTGAAGTGCTCGCAGCAGGGAGGAGGCAGAAGATTCGACACGTGGCTGCTGGTCCTTAGAGCTGTGCCGGGTGCGCTGGGTGCAGGCTCGCCAAGGAGTTGAAGGGCTGGGCTGCGTGTTGGGAGTGTGGCCAGAGGCTTGCAGCGGGCCTGCTGGAGGCTGGCTGCGGGAGGGGGTCCTCTTGCCAAGAAGGGGTGTGAATAATTTCTTAGTGATCTAAACGCACGGCGCTGGCCAAGGCTGGCGGTGTTTTAAGGACCTCTGCATCTTCCCTTGACTGTTCGCTTTTACAGATGGGGAAATTGAGGCTCAGAGTGACAGTGGCTTGCCTGCAGCCCCCACCCCTCAGCCCCTGCTTGTGCCTTTCTTGAAGATGGTGACTTGTCTTTTCATGTCTTTGTCTCCATCACCCAATTCTGGGCTCGCTCTAGGTTTGTTAATGACTTGTGTCACTCTCCTTCTTAAAACCCCCCGGAGCCCCACAGGGCTCCATGCCTTCTCACTCATGTCACCTGTGTCCCCCCAACCCCCAAACCCCCGTCACCTCCTCCCTGGACTCCCGGCCTCCATTTGTGCAGCTTCTGGTCCGTCTCACATATCCCAGCTGTCCCTTCACTGCCCTGCTCACACCTCCCCCCAGGTTCCCTGTCACCTTCACCATCACATCCTCTCTCCCTGGGGTGGCCTCTGGAATACTTGGACCCTGTCCCCACTGTCCTCCCGGCCTCGGCCACATCTCAGCCTCGGCCCCTGGGGCCCTGTCTTCTCCTGGGCATCCCTTGCTGTCGTAATCTATGGAAATCCTGCCCTAGAGTCTCCTGTCACCTCCCCGTGGGGCCCCACTGAGTTCTGCACCCCAGTCCTGTCAGAGCTGTGCTCAGGTTTTCTCCTGGGAGGTCCTAGGAGGAGACAGGATGCTGCAGGTGACTGACGGGAGCCCACTCTGCGAGGTGGCTCCCTGCAGGCGTCACGTGTCCCAGGTCCCGGGTCTCCTCCTGGAGGTGGCACCTGGTGGACACAACGGGGAGTATCCACTCCAGTCCAAGGGCAGCAGGTTAGCCGGGTAGTTGTGTCGCTGCCGAAAGGGCTGGGGGTGGGCAGGGGTATCAGCGTTGCCCCCTCCCCCGTGGGTGTGGGCTGCACACCGCAGGCACCCCTCCCACTGCCCCCCTTTTCGTTTCTCTCCATGAGGCTGGAGCTGAGGCTCTTGCCTTTCTCTTAATATATAATTTTTTTCTTTGAGGTATAATTTACATACATTGAAATTCACGGATCTTAATTGTACTGTTTGATGCATTTTGACAGTTGTATATGCCAAAGTGACTTACACCCCAGCCGAGATACAGAACCTTTCCCTCCCCTGGTGGCCGTGGGCCCCTCCCCGGGCAGCCCCTCCCCGGGCAGCCCCTCCCCGGGCAGCCCCTCCCCGGGCTGCCCCTCCCCGGGCTGCCCCTCCCCGTTCCCTCACCTCAGGGGAGGTCTGCCCTCTCCTGACTTCCTGTCCTTCCTGTCCATGGACCTGTTCAGTCATTGGCCTTGCTGTGTGCCCTGTGCCTCCGTTCATTCACATCGGGCTTTTGAGGACCCTCCCTGCTGCTGGCTCACGCCTGTGCCCGGCGGAGGGGTGCCCCTGGCATGGACGCACCTCAGCATGATTGTCTCCAGTTGATGGACATTTGGGGTGTTTCCACTTTCTGGCAATGCTGGTTATGCTGCTCTGAACATTGGTGCGCACGTCGTTTTGAAGACGAGTTTTCGTTTCTCTTGTGTCAATACCTGGGAGTGAAATCGCGGGGGGCTAGGGCTCAGGTGTCTGTTCCTGAGAAACTACCAAACTCTTCTCCAAAGTGTCGCACATCCCCCACCCATCCCCTCCGGCAGTTTGTGGTGAGAGCCATGCTGCTCCTGGGTCCCGGCAGAGTCCGGCCCCCTCACAGCCTCTGCACCTGAGCTCACTGGGTGTCCCCTCTCTGCTCAGCTGTCATGGCTCCTTCCTCCCTGGAACTTGGTCCTTCTGGGTTTTCTCGTAGCCACCACTTTTCTCCAGTCCATAGAAAGTCTGATTTTTATTCTGTCTGGGTGTATCTAGAGCACCGCTCCCTCCAATGGAAGTTGAATATAATTTTAAATCTTCTAGTAGCCTAGTAGCCCAGGATATCCACAATGTTATCCTTTCAACAGGAAGCTAATTTTTTAAACCATGAATGGGGTAGTTCACCTTTTTTTCATACGGAGTCTCTGAAATCCCACATGCATCCTGCACTTACAGCGAATCTCAGGCCATGGTACAAGCCCTCGCCAGCAGTAGGTGGCTGTTGGAACGAGAACTCAGAGGTGGCTTTGGGGCCGCGGAAAACAGAGTTCGGATTCAGACTCTGCCTCTGACAAGCCACTCCACCTGGCTGAGGCCTGGTTCCCTCATCTGTGGCATGTGTGTGCCGAGGGGGGTGTGGTACGCAGTGAGAACACGAGCGTCACAGGCCAGGGAGAGCGGGTGGCCCTGGCGGTGGCTGGGGACCAAGTGCTTGAGTCTCCCACCATGTGACCTTGTGCCTGTGGCCACATGACAACCCGCCCTCCCCCCACTTCCCCCAAGAGGACGGACCATCCTGAGGACATGGGGAGGCGTCGGTGGGTTCTGAGTGGGAGTCAGCGTACGTCCGCACAGCACCTGCTGCAGCCAGCCTAGCTCATGTCTTCTCACCTGTGCTCAGGTGGTTCTCAGCGAGGCCGGGACACTTCCCTGAGCTGCACGAGCAGAGCCCACTCAGCATAAAGTGGGTCTGGCATCCTGTTGGAGAAAGTGAGGCTGAGACAGGGGCTTTCTCTCCTGCAAAACGAGCTTGCTCGCACAGTGCCGGCTTTGAGAGACAGCTGTGGGTGCCACCAGAGCACCTGACATGCGGTGTCCTCGTGGCCAGACTGTCACCACTCTTGTGGCCCCCGCCATGCTCCCTGCCTTCACCCTGGGTCATCTCAGTGTCAGGTTCAGATCTCTTCCAGTGACCTGCCTAACCATCTCCCCTGGGCACTGGTGGCCCCCTCGAAGAAGTCAGGAAACTGAGGAGATGAGGACGCTGGTCCAGAGTGACCGATGTGAAGGCAGCATGAAGATTGTTTCCATTTCGCCCGAGGGGCACCTGGCTCTGGGGCCCCTCCCCTCCTGAGCTTGGTGTGGTACCTGCCACACGTGGCACGTGCAGAGAAGAGTGACATCTGTGATCCCCCAGCTGTCATCTCCCAGTCCCCAAAGTGCTGCCACCAAGTGTCACGGTCCCCTCTGCCCTTCAGGGGGCAGGCTGGTGCAGGGACGCGCCTCTGAGAGGGAGGGAGGTTTATTAAATGCCTCCTGTGTGCCGGGCACTGTGGTGGCTGGGACACGGTACCCTGTTCTGTCCCAGCCCCCTGCAAGTCTGAGATGGCTGTGCTAACCCCGCAGGGAACAGGAGCCCCTCTCCGTGTGTCCTCCCTTCCTCCCCGAGCCCCAGTCTCATACTACAGGACGAGGTTGGGGGGGGGGGTCGTGGGAGGACTGTCCACTAAAGCTGGAGGGCCAGGTCACTTCCCCTCCCTCATTTTCCTGACCTGCATGTTGGGGTCCTGAACTCATCTCGCAGAACTGTGGAAATCCCATGGACACACAGGAGCTCTGCCAACATCAAACCCCCTCCCCCTTCCTTGTCAGCGGGACCCTCCCGTCCACCTCCGTCCCCACTGGCTGAGCACTGTCACGGGTTCACTGCCCAGCCCAGCACAGACTGGATGGGGACCTTGCCTTGCTTCCATCTGTCCACACGGCCTGGCATGGAGTGGTCGCTCAGTCAACAGCTGGGGAGTTTTAATTGGTGCCAACGGGTTCAGAAAATAGTGGGGATCTAGTCCTGTTCTCCTGACGGCTGCTGGCTCAGGGAATCAAACCAGGAGCCCAGGGCTGCACCCTTGCTTGGGATGCAGGCCTCCTCTGGGGGCACTCAGGAGCCCCCAAATTGCTGGGATGTTCTCCATCTTGGTCTGGGTGGAGACATTTGTCACAATCCATTGAGCTGTACACTCAGCCCTGCGCCATTCACTGTAAGCAAATTGCATCTCAGTTTTACACTGGGGGGGTCCCCTTTGGAGAGCCAGGACTCTGGGGAGAAGGGCTGCCCTCCCCGTCACTGCCTCTCCCGAGTGAGGAGTGCGTCATGGACTGTTAGCGGGCTTCCCGGGGCGCCGTGCTCATGTGTGCCCCTAAATTAGATTCCGGGCCATCAGAGGAGGCAGGATGACGAGGCAGGGCCAGTGGGAGTGCGTGTCAGCCGCTCACACGTGGAAATTAGATTTCCTAAATGACTGTTTATTTTGCCGAGGTCCAGAGGTCTGTGGGGGCCGCGGCCGTTAGAACCACTCGCATCGACTGCATTTCGTAATCACTGCTTTGCTGTGAAGCTGCGTGCCTGGGGTAGTGGCCTTGGGATCCCAGGGCCCAGGTCGTGGCTCCGGGGCCCCCTGCCGAGGAGCAGACACAAACGCTCCCCAATCTCGGATAGCAGGGAGCATGAAGTGAGGGGGCAGGCAATCTGTGGGGACCAGGGGACAGGGAAGGGCATGAACCAACCATTCCATGTTTTCCCCTTGCCCCAGGCCCCAGGGAGGCAGCCCCCCTCCTCTCCCGGCAGCCCTGGGGACAAGCCAACACCCTTCCAGTACCAGCTGCATGTTCCAGGGGACAGATCAGAGGGATGGAAACACGCCCCAGGGTCTTCCCAGTGGCCTCTGAGGTTCCAGCCCAGCCCCTGGGTCGCTTCACCCATCCTTCTCCAAGGCTAGAGGCTGCGTCATCACCGTCACCGTGCCTGGCCTCCTCCCAAAGGGCCTGGGTTTGAAGAGACGACCCTTCAGTGGGGGCGGGGCAGCCTGCTCTCTTGCCTCACCAGGGGCTACCACCCAGAACACCCGCATGACTTTGGACATGCCTTGCAGGCAGGGCCAGCAGCAAGGCGGGTGGGACCTCCGCTCGGAAACTGGAGCCCTCCCCCCGCCAGTGGCCTGGATGGGGGAATTCCACAGGGGGTCCTGACTGGCCCCCAAACTCCCCCGTGGCCAGTTCTCTTTCAGACATACAGTATTTGTTTCTCAGTTGAGTTGATGTGACGTGGCCATTTTAGCTGGTCTCATGGACAGTTCCAGCACAGAACTCAGAGGCTGCCATCTGTGGGGAAGTTTGCAGCACGCCCCCCACCCCTACCCCACACCTGTGGTTGCCAGACATTTGTGGCGTTTTTTGCACACCCTCATTGTCACAGACCCCAATCCTTAGTGCACGATGCCATTTAGAGTGTGTGTTTCCTACTAAATAGCATAAAATTACACCCTTTCAAGTTAATTAAACCACTTTGCCACACTGGGGCCTGCTGAAAGAGTGTTTGAAATGTCAGCGCAGAGTAGCCACTGTGTCTTCGGGGGCTTTCCGATTAAGAATGGCCTCCCCCACAAAGACCTCTGCATTGGTTAAGTGACCCTGGGCAGCCCGCCTCGGCTGGCCCGCTTGGTCAGGGTCACCGGGACCCAGCTGGGCTGGAGCCACCTGTGCCCAGCAGCCGGGCAGCAACCACCTCCTACCGTTTTCCCCTCAGTGCACTAGTAAACGGGTTTGCTTTGAGCTGGGGTGTGTGCAGCCTCCCCGGGTCCAGAGCTTCAGAGAATGATTCCCCTTGTGGGGCTTGAAGAAGCCAATTTTGGAAGAGGACTCTTGTTTTAAAGACTCAGCATTCAGGTCTCCTGAGAGACCCCTGGGTGTGTTCCTTCTCCCAGGAGCTGCCATGACTGGGGACCGTCCCCGAGACCCTGGGAGAGAGCAGGATGCCCATGGCAGGGCCTGGTGTGGGTGCCATGAGCAAAACCCACAGCCCATCTTGGGAGGGGGGATCTAAACAGACCTCTGCACCTCCGGGGGCCAGTTAGACGTCATGTTCCTGCGGGGAGATGACCGGCCCGCAGTCCATCCTGTCGGAAGAGGTGAGAACCCGCCCCCGGGCCCCCTGTCCGATTGTCACCACATTCAGTCCTTGGTGTGCATTTGGGAATAGAGAAGCCAGCCATTGGGCTGACTCACAGGGCCTCTGTGCCAGGCACCCCCTCCCCACACACGGCCCGTCCTTGGAACAGGGAGGGTGGTCCCTGCTCCCACTGCCTTAGAGGTCAGGACGGGGATGTTTGGCATGAGGCATCCTAGCCGAGGATGCGCTCTGGGTATGTGCCATCCATGCCACAGCTGTAGACACAGATGTGGACGGGGAGGAGCGGGGACTTCCAGGAGACGGGGCAGTCAAGGCAGGTGAGCGTTTCCCGGGGGTTTCCTGTGCCCCCCAAAGCGCCCTGATGGTCCTTGTGGATGCGCATGGGCTTAGTGGGAGCAGACGCGGGGCGCCGAGCTGGGCGTCAGGGCCAGGCCTGCAGGAGCACCCCCGCAGCACGCGGACCTCTGTCGTTCCCACAGCGGCAAAGGCGGCAGGCAGGTTTCATCTGTGAAGAATAAACTGGCTTCACACGACAGTAAAAGTGGTGCTTACGTTACATTAATATTTATGGGCCCTGAGTGAGGCTGGAGTGTGGTTGTCTCTGCCCCACATTGCAGTGATTCTATAAAGACGCAGTTGCACAGCCGCCTGGCTCATGCAGGGCCGGGCAGGGGGGAGACCCAAGGCCGCCTGCCGCTGGGGCATCCTGCGTCCTTCTTGGAGGCCTTGGGTTGCTGCTCCACTTTCTTCATCCAGCCAGGTTGGAGGCGGGAGCCTCGTGGGGTGCGGGAAGCAGGAGCCCCCACTCTGGTCAGCTCAGCAAACCTTTTCCCAGCCAGTGGAGGGGCTCCCTTCCCTGCTGTCCTTAGAGCTGAGCCCAGCACTAAGGACCCCACAGTGAGTGGTCCATGCCACAGCTGCCTTGACCAGACCCCCGTCCAGTGTCCCCCTCTGGACACCAACCTCCCAGACACGTTTAATCAAGGTCACAGGGAATGTGCGTGGACACGAGGCACTTAGGAACGGGGTCCCGTCCTCCCAGAGCCAGGCTCCAAGGTAGCGCCTGCCTTAGTGTGCATCGTGCAAAGGGGCCCAGCCCCCGCGGTCAAGTGAGGAGAGCGACTCACGTGCCCTGAAAAAATGCTCGCCTCCCGGTGGTGCAGCCTCATTCCACGGGACCACTGTTGCGTGATGGTGTCAGCCCCTTAAGAGTCGGTGACCCGGCCTCCTCTCCCCCTGCACAGCCCGCACCCCCTCCTCCTCCCCGAGCTCCAAGTCCTGAATTCTCTCCTCTGGCTCAGTCTCAGCCCAACCACAAGGATGTGTGTGGGCACCTGGGCAGGGAGTGATGCCAGATCTGCAGGGACATTTGGGGATTGAGGCATGGGAGCCCCAGGGATGTCTGGGCTTCCCAGGTGGTGGCCCCGGGCTCAGGGGTCTGGTGAGAGCCAGGCTCTGCCATGGGCTGCCCACTGGGCACCAGGCAGGACCTGCCACACCGGGCCTTGGTGTCCCTCGGCAGAGTGTTCCGTAAGTGTGACCGCACCCAATGGCTTCGTTTAACAAAACTCAACTTCCACTGCCTTTCCCATGGGCTCCGCAGAGACTCAGCAAAGCCAGGCCGAGCTCCCGCCCTGGCAGGCGTGGCGCTAAACCTGCCTGTGGACGGTGCCTGAGATGTGGTAGAAGGTGTGACTGTTGCTGTCGCCCTTGGAGGGCTTTAGGGGCTGACCATCAGGGTCAGAAAGGACTGGAACAAGGCAGAGTGGACCCTGGCTCAGAATGCTTCCTGGGGGTGTCCTGTCCTGGAGGCCAGCTGTCCTGAAGGCTGGGTTTCTGTCCGCATCAGGAGCACATTTACATGGGCAGGATGAGGCCACTTCAAAACCCCTCAGGTTTGTTTACACCCATGCCAAGAGAACCACTGGGAAAGTGGCTCTGGGAGTCTGGGTCACTCAGCACAGGAACTGCAACCAAGGCAGGAGGTCAGGGGTCAGGTTTACACGTGTGTGGGGTGGGCAGCGGTGGAGCTGGCCCTGGCCTGGCAGCCCGTGGGGCAGTGGGATACACGCCTACTGCGTGGAGTGGCTCTGGGTGACCTTGTTTGCAGGTAAGAAGGGGGAGCCCTCACCCCTGCCCCTCTCAACTTCCTGAGCGTCTGCTGAGCAGGGTCCCCAAGTTAGACCCTGGCCCTCCTTGTCTGATGGGGTCCATCAGACATTTCACTGGCCTCCTGCTCCGACCAGGATCTGGGCTGGATTCCAGGACGCAGGGGCCTCAGACCGGGCCCTGCCGTCCAGGAGCCACCGTCCAGCAAGAGAGCAGAGAGTGAAAGGCCAGTTCTGACCCATTGGGTCAGGGGCTGGGCTGGGAGCAGCCTTTTTGATGCTGGGCGCTGCCCGTCCTGCTCACCACCCCATTCCTGGGCCAAGACGAGAGCCAGCCGGCCACTCGGGCTGCTGTGAGATGTTTGCTGAATGAACGATGGAGTGAAGGGATCACAGGAGGGCATCTGTCCTCTGACGGAAAGAAGCCGGACACATGGTGACACCGGTTTTCTTTGCTACCTCCTCCCGGAGCACTGTAAGCACTTCCGCACCAGAGCACTTTGATTTTGGGGAGAGACAAGTCCGTACGTTCCATCTTAGAGATGGAAAGTGGGTGCTGCAGAGCAAATGGGGCTCCCCAGATCTGCCCCACAAGCAAGGGGCCACTCCAGGATTGGCACCTGGACGGGCCGAAGCTGAGATCCCGCCTCGTTCTGCCCCGAGAAGCGGGAACTCTGTCTGTTACAGATGAGGAGGCTGGCGCCACACACACAGGGTGTCAGCCAGAATCTGAGCCCGATCCGAGCCCCGCCTGTCCCCACCACAGGTACAGTCAGCCCCGACACCTGTCCCCTTGGCGCCTCCCACCGGCCTCGCCGTGTCTGAGGTCTCCGAGGCCACTCCAGGGATTCCACCGATGCAGGAAAAATTTGAAGTTATCTTTGACTTTTATGGCCTTTTTTCCCCCCCGTAAAAATGCTTAGAGCTGTAAATGTAGTCATAAGGAGCGCATTTATCTTGACAAAAGTGCGGCCATAAACTATCCGGTGCTCGTGAAATAGCCTCTGAGACGTTTTTTGCTGCTCTCAATAAATTCCAACACGGAGCAGAGAGGTTAGCCCCTGCCAGATAAAGTGTCTTCTCAGCTTGTTAATTAGAGGTTTATAAGGACGCAGAAGAACACACTCTGGCGTGGGCCTTTGAGACAAGAGAAGCTAAAAGATGGAGATCGGAGGGTGTCCAGAAACCCATTTAGCACAGACGGAGAAGGGACAGTGGCGGGGAGGTGACCTCGGTGTTCCCGGAGGAACCTCACCATTCGATCCTAAAGCAAGAGGCCAGGGGACCCCACGCAGCAGCCTCATTCGTAGCAAACTCCTCCCCAAATACTCTGGGCTGTGACCCGGGCAGTCACCCCGTCTTCCATGCTCCTCCTAAGATGCTCCTTAAAGAACGGTTGGGCATCCGTGTCCCAGGCAGCAGTAGAAATGCCGGTGTCGGGTTGGGTTGGAGTCAGGCAGTGTTGTACTTCAAAGAGTCAGCTGTTTGTTCTGCGGACGTCCCACAGGCCTGGCATGTTGTTTCTTGGGGACTGACTGTTGAGAACAAGGTCAAAGAAAAGCTCCTGTCTTTTTCCCCCATTGGCGGAAACGCCAGTACGTCTGCTGAATGAAAGACTCAGCAGCTATGGGAGTGATGTAGGAAGATACAGCAACATCGGGAAATCCTACATGCGTCCTGAAGTGAAAGTAGAAAAACGGGTGACAGAATTCTACGTATAGCTACATAAAAATTTCACTGTAAAAAAAGGAAGCTAATGTGCATTCTTTTTCTTTCTCTAGTTTCCCAAATTTCTTGCGTGAGTATGTGTTACTTTTGTGAGTAAGAGCTAAGAATTAAAAGGGCAGAGCAGTGTTAGCTGCCCCAGCTGCCTGCCCCTGCTCAGCCTTTGGTGGCTGACTGCGTCTCGGCCTGGGTCCTATCTCAGCACTGCCCTCCCCTGTCTTCCAGGCTTTGGGAACCATCACTGCAGTGCCTGTCACGGGTCCTCAGGTCAGCTCCTTGCAGAGGTTGGCCGGGCAAGGAGCGGCAGTGCTACCTCAGGTAAGCCACCCATGGGTGGGCCCCAGGCTGTGTGTGTCCGTCTGTCCCGGCAGTCTGGGAGCCCAGTCCCTCAGCACTGGGCTGGGCAGGACCCCCACGCTCTAGGAGTCCCTTCCCTCTCCCGCCTCCTCTGCCTGTCCTTCAGAGACGTTTGGACCAGACCCAGTTTTTTACACAGTGAGGACTTGTGAAATCAATTTAGTGGGTAATGACCAGGATTTTTTTTAATGGCGTAAACTAGGCTGGACTGGAATAGAACAGAAAATAGCAAGACTCACCATAGCCTCATCTCTTGAATCACTCATTTCTGGACTGGGTCATAAGGTAACGAAGATTTTAAACTATGGGGTCACGGTCAAAAAAGTGTGAGAAACTCTGGACAAGAGGATTCATTTTGGGAGGCAGCACAGGTGCTGGGCCAGCTGCCCTGGGTTCCATCCAGGGGCCCCTGACCAGTTCTGCACTTTGCGCAAGTCACCTGGCCTTTTACGCTCCTGGGCTGAGTGCCCTGGGTCAGTGCTGTTTTCCTAGGGGTTCTCACTTGCACATGCACCCCTCACTGGTGAAAGTCCGAGGCCCCACACGCCTCTCTGCACCCCAGCAGGTGCCCATACACACAAACATGCACACGCAGGCACATGCTACCTTCACAGTCGCTCATCGGGGCCTGTGTACCTTCCCCCCAACCTTCTTCCTCTCACCTTGCTGACCCCCTCCCAGCAAACATCTGGACTTGCCATTGACTTCACGGCCTCCAGGTGGGTCAGCTCAGGCCGAAAGCTGCCCAGTGCACACCTGGTCCGGCTGCCGTCTGCTGCTGTCACAGGAGGCCACAGGGGAGCAGAAAAGCAGCCTTTGGGTGGGGGGGCAGTCTGGCAGGGACCAACCACAGCCCAGAGAAAGAGGGGGCACAGGGCAGAGGGCAGGGAGGACCCCTGCAGGCTCCGGCCGGTGGAGGCCCACTCGGGTCTGCCCATATCTCTGATGGCGCAGGCTGAAAGGTCATGAACTCTGGGGTCCCTCAAATATGTTTTCTCCGTGAGGCCCACACATTTGGGCCAAACCTTGAGCCCCTGGTGAGCTTGTGGTCACAGTCCAGCCCCTGTATTCTGGGCCTGGCTCACCTGCATTCAGAGCCGATTATGCAGCAGTAGCCGGCCGGTGCAAACCAGGGTGTGGACAAACCCAAACCACCGGGGAGGAGCTGGCAGAGCACCGAGAGGCCCTCCCTGGACGTGCGCCGGAGACCACAGCTGGGGTCCTGCTTGACCACCACTCACCCCATCTGCCACTACTCTTCAGAGGCTGGGAATAGCGGTCCTGGAGCTGGCCACCATTGGCAGCCGAGGCCGGCAGAGGCCAGAAAGAGTCTCTCTGAGGTCTTCCACACGCAGACACAGCGTTGGTGTCGGGCTCTGAGCCGGGTGTCAGAGGGCATTTGCTGCTTTGCGATGTGATGTGGATGGAGTTGTACTCCGACTCTCCTGTGACCCACCCTCGCCTGATCCGCCAGCGCCCTCCTCTGGTCTGCACCGTTTAATCTGAGTTGAGCCGGGAAGGACTCGGACCCAGAGAGGCCCCTCCTGAGCCCCGTGGCCAGTCAGTGCCCGCTCAGGGTGCGGGCAGCCTTGGCTCTGAGCCAGGTTCTATCAGTGCCCATGCTTTGTCCTCCCCGAGTCCTGGCTCTGCTCAGGGCTGCCCCTCCACCATGCCTGTCGTCGCCCCGCCTGTGAGTGTGTCTGACCACACACATGTCCCTCTCTCCCAGGTTAGGCCAAAGACTCTGATTCCAGACAGCCTCCCCGTCACCCCGGGCAGGGATCTGCCCCCCAAGCAGCCCCCAACATTCCAGAAAGCCACCGTGGTCAGTATCAAGAACCCCAGCCCAGCCCTCCCCACTGCCAACAACACCGTGAGCCATGTGCCAACGCCCGGCAGCCAGCCTCAGGCCCTCGCCGAGCCCGCCGCCATCACCTCTTCTCTGAGCAGTGCCGGGGTGGCCTACGCCATCATCTCCACTGCCCCCAGCAATGCCGCCGCCATCGCCCCCAGCACCGCGGTGTCTGTGGTCAGCGACAGCGTCAAAGTGCAGCCCCTTCTCATCAGTGCCGACAACAAGGTGAGGCTGTGCCCCTGGGCTGGCTTCAGGTGTGCCCACACACCTGGGAGGGGAGGCAGCTTCTGACGTGGGCGGGGCAGGAAGAAGGACCAGGTGGCAGAAGGAATGAATGGGGTATGCGTGAGCAATCGAGGGGAGGGGATGGATCGACGCATGAATGAAGGGGGGGGGTGGGTATAAGTAAATGATCAAGTGAGTGAATCAGTGCATGAGCGAATGGGGGCACAAATGAATGGGCATGTGATTGAAAGAGTATGTGGCTGAAAGAATAATGCCAGCGGGAAAAGAATGATTGGTCAGTGAATGAAGTAATTCATTGTGAATAGTTAATGAACTGACAAGACCTGTGGCCGGATGGCTGGCTGGAAGGGAGCCCTGGACGCTGATGGCTGTCTCCTGCTGGAGTTAGGGAGCCAAGGACTTTTTTGGACCCCAGGTGCCTGAATGGAAAATCTGTGACTTCTTGCCAAGATTTAAAACTGAAACTAAGATCCTCTCCCTGTTTCCCTCCGAGCAACTTGTGACTGCTTTTCCAGGCCTGCTTTTCGGGGCTGCGTAGAAAGTACCACTTTCTCCCTTCAGCTTATTTTCCTCTGTTCCCAACTTGGGGTCCGCCAAGCTGCCTCCCTCTTGTTTATGGCCGGTGTTCTTTCTACTTCCCAGCCTGGGGATGTTGGCACCCCTCTTTGATGCAGCCGTATGTTTATTGCATACAGTGTATTTCTGGGAGTATTATGCTCTCGAGCCCTCCCACCCATGGATGGTATCTCCAGGGATTCAAAAAGCCTGGAGTTATCACAGCTGTGGTCGGATGGCAAGTACTTACAAGGAGACGTGCACCCCAGGACACAGCCTGCTCCAGAGGGGGTGCTTAGCAGATGTTGGTTGGATGAGTGTACCTATTTCACTACAGCCTCACCAGCATTTAGTGTTGTCATTTTCAACACTTTTTGCTCATTTAATTGGTGCAAACAGATGCTCATTCTTGAAAGTTGAATTATTCGGTTATTATTAAGCTTCCGTGTTTTCCCTGTGCTTTTCAAGAATTCTGACTCCTGTGTGACTGACTCATTCGAGGATATTTTTTCTACTGGGGCTCTTAATGTTTTCCTTCCCATGAATATAAAAAGGGGCATTTGTTTTTCCATCCAGGGAATTCTTGGGTTTTAAAACTGTGGTACAAAGAAGAACTAAGAGCCTGCCCTTAAACCAGCAGAAAAACAGGAAGTTTTCTTTGAGGCTCCTCGTGTAGAGGAGCCTCAAATTCACCAGATAGGTGCCACACGTCCTTAGGGGAGAAAAATACGAGTTCCAGTTACTCCTGGCTTGGGCCAGACCCTGGCTGGCTGATGCTGGTGAACCCCATTCCCTGGATCCTTGAAAGAGACCCATTCTTCCCCAGTTCCCTGTCTAAGAAAATGCATGAAACAGTTGAGCCACAGATGAGGGGATTCCGGCCCAGGGCGAGGCTGGGCTGCAGGAGTCAGTTTCCGACTTCTCGGCCTCCGACCCTTCGATCACACCGATGATAACCCTGACCTCTGGTGAGGGCTGGCTGAAGTGGGGCCGCTCTGGGTGATGCTTAGTGGGGTTGGGAGCCCACCTCCCCCTTCTCCACACTCCCCACCCGTCCCTAAGCTTGGCAAGGTTCCTCAGAGTGAGAAAAACATCATTATTCCTACCTGCCCTCCCCCCAGGCCAGGTTTGAGAGCCTCAGACACAGTGGCCTGGGGGCCCACGGGGCGTGGTGGGGAGTGGGCAGCCGGGCAGTGCAACCAGACAAACCTGGGAAGTCCCTGCCCCTCTGCTCCCTAACCCGGAGACCTCAGGCAAGGAGCACGTCTGAGCCTCTCTGCCTCAGTTTACCTGCATTTGAACTGGGTAAAGAAACCAACCTCTCTTGTCCTTGTTGCCTGAATCTTCCCAGCCTCCCCGGAGGGAGGTATTTCAAGGATGCTGAGGTTCAGAGAGGCAAAGCGGCCTCCCTGAGGCCACACAGCTAGAAAAACGGTAGCACAGGATTGAGCCTGGGCCCTCCTGGCTCCCAGACAAGGCTCGTTCTTGTGCAGACCCTTCTCAGCGTGGGAAGGGCTGTCGGGAGGCGCACGCCCTGGGTGCTGGCACCCATAGACTGGAGAGCTCGGTGCCAGCCTCCTCGTCCCTCTGCGATCTTGCCACTCGAGGCCCCGCGCCCTCTGGGGTGAATACACCTGTGGACCCTGCCCACCCAGGGCCCTCCCAGCCTCCCCGCCTCCGCCCCTGCTCATCCCTCCACCCCTCATCCCTCTACCCCTCATCCCTCCACCCCTCACCCCTCCACCCCACATCCCTCCACCCCTCATCCCTCCACCTCATCTTTCAGGTCATCATCATTCAGCCTCAAGTGCAGACGCAGCCCGAGAGCACGGCAGAGGCGCGGCCGCCCACGGAGGAGCCATCTCAGGGAGCTCAGGCCACCAAAAAGAAGAAGGAAGACCGGCCCCCGAGCCAGGAGAACCCTGAGGTAGGGCGGCCGTGGTGTGGGGGCCACTGCAGGACTTGGCGCTGTTTGGGGGTGGAGACGGGCCTCCCTGGGGATGTGTGACAAGCCCAGGCCACAGCCACCCTGTGCAGTGGGGGCCCCAGTGGGGACCTGCCCAACAAGCCCAGGTTTCAGCTGTTTCATCTCATGGATGTGTTCTCTGAGCAGCAGTGTGGGGCCGTGCTCAGCACAGGTCCTAGACCCAGATTTGTGTCCCAGCGCTGCCAGTTTCTGGAGATGTGACAGGGGCAGGTCACATCTGATTCCTGTCTGTAAAAGGGCAGGTGCACGTCTTCTGTACTGGCAGTGTTGTTGGGAGGATGCCAGGAGTCCGTGTCTGCCCAGCTTGGCAGACGGGGTCATGACCAGCAGGGACCAGAGGAGCAGGCAGGGTCTCACCAGAGGGGCAGGAAGCAGGAGGAATGGCATGTCAGCAGGAGGGTACCACCTTGGCAACCACACGGAAGTGGGAAGGGACTCAGCGTGCCCAAGAGAGTCAGCTGATCTGTGCGGACTACGTGAGGATGTCTACACAACAGGATTAAATAGACTCCAGAGCCCGACCCTGGAGGACCTGGGTGCAGCTGCCAAGATGGAGCGTCAGTCCGTGCGTAGTAGGGAGCCATAGAATATCTTGGAGCAGGACAGGAGAGTGACTGGATCACGTCCTTTGCTGGGGATTCATAGAGTCGACTGTTCACCGAGGTTGAGATGGAGCCAAGTCTCCTGTGGCCCCAGGCCCAGTTCTGTCTCAAGAGAGACAGTCAGTTCGGTTCCACAGCACCATGTGAAGTCTGGGCTCGCAGCCCAAGGCTCCCTCGAGCACCCGTCCATCCGCTGTGGGGTTTTGCCACACCCTGAACATTTAGGAAGGTTTTCTGGGTGGATTCTCTTTGTTTTCTCAAAGTACATCTTGGTCAATTATTGTGCATTTATACAATTAGTATAATTACATATAACTACATAATTAGCATAAACACATGTAATGGTTTAAATTGAACTTGCAATTATCACATGTCCTGGTGTAGAAATCCTTATTAAAGTTTCTCTTTAAAGAGGGCTGGGAGCCGTTGTGCTGCAGGACGAGGGACCTGGTGGCACCTTTGGACCTATTGGTAACGAGACCAGGTTCCAAGCACATGAGGCCAGAGCAGCCCCAGAAACTTTGTCAGATGTGCCAGTCAGGAGCCCGGGTTGGTGGGTGGGGGCGCAGAGTTGTTGTAAAGAAGCAGTGACTGGTGTCTGTAAGTCTCAGCTGTCACGGTGGCTTTGGGACAGTGGTGTCAAGTTCCCCGTGCCCTGCAGGCCTGCTGTCGGGGCCTCGTGCAGCCTGGGGTGGGCCAGCCTGGTGGTCACCGGCGGTGCTAAGACAGCGCGTGAAGTGCCGCAGCGGGGACGTTGGGTTTAACAGAGCCCCAGAAAGTCTCCTGGGCATCGGAGGAAGGAATATTTCAGTAGCTGTTGGACCCCAAGAGGTGTGTGCGAGGCATAGCAGATGGTGAGAGTGACCTGGGAGAGCGCTCACTGCTGGCTAGGCGGGGCTCAGTGTAGGTCAGTCGGTCCTCGTAGTGACTGAACGACCTGTGCACTGGGACCGTTGTTAACCTCTTGTGCTGATGGGGAAACTGAGGCCCCGAAGTAGTGACGGTCAGAGCTAGAGCCACACCCAGGCAATCTGGCCTCGGCACTGCTCCAGGCATCCCAGGCCCTGTGCCCTGCTGGCCCTCTCCACCTTGGTCACGTGAAGGGGGATCAGGATCCGGGCCAGAGCCGAACTGCCGAGGACAGTCGTGGAGAGGCTGACTGCTGTCTCGGGCTCTCCTCCTGCCCTGATTTTCCCACAGGCAGCTCCTAGCCTTTCCTCCAAATAATGATTATCAATGTGAAAGGGTCCCTATTACATACCTCACAAGGCTGGCCTCACCCTCCTCCAGGGCCCCTGCACTTCCAAAAGATTCCAGAGGGTCAGTAGACTATAGGACCATATCACCACTCTTGTATCCCTCTTTGCTGTGGCTTCTAGGGAGCTCACAGCCAAGTTCATGACCTACCTCCAGCAATTATATAGGACCTCTGACCTGCTGTATGAAGCCAGATATTATCTGCCTTCATCTTATTTCCCTCCATTTATTCTCCCTTCTCCTTACTTTCTTGTTCATTTTGTTTTCTATTTAAATGTGTTGTATGTATGCACTAAAAATTCTTTTTCTGGGATCAGAATGGATATCAGTAATGAGTGCTAATCTCAGGTATGTCCTGCTCTTCCTATGACAAAGGTCAAAACCTTCTCTGAGATCCATCATAGTTTCCGGTTACATGGTTGAGATTGCCTCTCTCAGTCCTGAAGGACACCAAGTGACCGCACACCCAGAGGTCCCTGGGGCTCTGGGATATCCTTGTACCAGGTACGTGCAGGACACACACGTGGATGACTGTCCTATTGAGTCCACACAGCCACTCCCCAATAGGGGAGATGAGATCATGTCCCCTGTTAGGATGTGCAAACCCCAAATGCCTCACTCGAGGTCATAGTAGGAGCTTAGAAGTTGAGCCTCGTCTTTGGCCTTTCTGCAGCCTCACCTGATTTCAGTGGTGATGGATCATGTGTATGTGAGTACATAGCACAAATGACAACTATTGGAATAATTAGAAAACACTTAACATAGAAGGTTGTCTGGGCAGATTCGGTCACAGTGAGACCGCGTTGCTGTCAGATCATCTCAGCTTGGTCTGAAGCTTGCCTGGGATTTTCTGCCGTGACAGTGAAATGGCAGGGTGGGCCGTGGTTCCTAACGAGGCTGTTCCTGTCTGAGACAGTTTGTGACATCCATTCACGTGCTGTGCGTCTTCTGGGCCTCACGGTGGCCCCTTGAGGTGGGCAGGAAGCTGAAGCTTGGACATATGCATAACAGTGCTCACCTGAGGCATTGCAGGGACATGGGGCAGTCACCCCAAGTCTCTGCCGAGGCTTCATAGCCAGCAGAGCCTCCTGTCCTCCTCTCCCACGTCCTCAAGTAGGTGGGGCAGGAGCTACAGTGCTCATTTTAGAGATGAGGAGACGAAGGCCCGAGAGGCCGGCCATATTCGCTGTCACGGGCTCCTGGCTCCTGTCACCTGGACTCCTGGCTCCTGACCTAGGATCTGTCAGCTACTTCCCGAAGCCCACGCCTTCTTTAGGACAGCTGTGGCCTGTCCTGTGCCACCCGTTATCCTGGCCTCAGGCAGCATCTGAGCACCGTGTGCCCCAAGGAGGCCCAGCCAGAGCAGGCTTTCCAGCCCTGCAGGAGCCTGACTGTAACCCCAGCTGCCTCTCTGAGCAAGACCTGTGCTCACAGATGCTCCTTCGTCCTCGCCATCCCTCCTGCCTCGTCTCTTCCCGGGCTCTCGTCTCCTCGCCCATAAACGCTTCATCCTGGTCTGTTCACTCTGCAGCTAGAAGAGCTTTTCCAAAATTCAGAAATAGCCAAGTCACGCCCCTTCCTGGAATCCATCCAAGCACACTTCTGTCAGGATGGCTCATGAATGTGCTCGTCTGCCGCTGACCCGCAGCAGTCACAGGTAGAACGCAGATGTGGTTGTGCTTCACTCGGGTGCAGAAACACCCGCAGGGAACAGGACAGGTGCCGACGCCGGGCTCAGCATCGGGCGAGGGGACCAGGAGAGGCCGCAGCTCACGTGGGCAGTGGGTCCCAAAAGTCCTTCGGGCAAGAGAGGCGTGGAACTAGGCTTTTGTGCTCATCCGGGAAACCACCTAAGCCTGGGCCACAGCTGCACAGGGGGTGGGGGTTGGGGTGGGAGCGGGGAAGCCACGGCAATTGCAGACTTCCTACAAGGGAATCGTAAGCAGGAGGGAGAGATAGCAAAACAATAAAATAAGCAGAGAAAAAAAGAACTTGTGCCCCCAAATGAGTCTGTTGACAGAATTCAAGAGCACACGAAGAGATCCAGTGCTAAGAATGACAAGAAAATCAACATTTGGAACCTGAATTTATTCCAGATGAAGCTAATATTGTGGAATACTCTCCTCACGACGACTTTTACATAAGGCTGTTTAGGATACTCGCAGAAGTTTACAAAAGGAATAACATCCGCTTGAAATAAATAAGGAATAATGAAGAAAAAAAATTACGGAAACACGGTAGGGCAAAACCACAGATTACCCAAATAAAACAAGATCAGATGAATATAAAAATATTTGAAATTCTGGTAATGAAAAACACAGTGATTAGTGGAATTATAAAAACCTTACTAGACAGGATGTGCAGAGATAATTAGTGCTTTGGAATGTGGCACCAGAGGTATAGCACAGCTATGCAAAGAAGTTTTAAACACTACATTCATAGATATATGAGCAGGTAAGAGACGCGCGGGTGGAGAAACCTCGACGTTCATCTCATGGGAGAGTGGATGGAGGGGAAGGGAAGAAGCAATAACTGGAGAACGGAACTAAAAACTAGGACTGAGGCGCACTGGTGTGAGTTCTTAGATCAAAAGTCGTCTCCATCGATCAGGCGGGATTAACCAAAGCAAATCTAGAAGGCGAGACATGTATGTCAAAGGATACAAGAGAGAAATCATGGAAACTACCACCGTGTTTCCCCGAAAATAAGACCTAGCCGGACAATCAGCTCTGATGCATCTTCTGGAGCAAAAATGAATATAAGACCTGGTCTTATTTTACTATAATGTAAGACGAGATATGATATGATATGATATGATATGATATGATATGATATGATATGATATAAACTATAATATAATACCGGGTTTTATATTAATTTTTGTTCCAAAAGACGCATTAGAGCTGATGGTCCAGCTAGGTCTTATTTTCGGGGAAACACAGTAGGGCAAAACCACAGATGACCCACGAAGGAATGACAAATGCACTGGGGGCTTCCAGCAGCAACCCCCAGAAGACAATAGAGAAATATCTGCAAACTGCTAGGAAGAAATAACTGCCAGTCATACCCAGTGAAGTCATTTTTCAAAAGCAAGGGTAGGACAGACATTTTTAGACATAGAAAGATTAATGAGAATTTTATCACCCTCAAACCATTATTAACACAGTTGTGTTTCAAAAACAAACAGAATAAAACCCTGTGCTTTAGCAAGAAGATGGGTGAGGCCAGGGCCGGGTGGCAGGTGTGAGAAGCCACTGTGAGCACAGTAATTATTAAATGAAAGGTAAATGTAAGCATAGGCTGCAAAAAATACCCAGTTTTGTTTTTCAAAAAGGGAAAGGGAAAATTCTAGGCAACAATAACATGTTGGTCAGAGGTGATGTTTTAGAGGGAGTTGGAACGTGCTAAGGTCAGTGTTTGGGGAAGAAAGACAGAAATGTTGACTAACCTCAGACTTCATTAGCAAAATGGATGGGTAAGAACACATGCTTAAAACACCAGGCTAATCACTCAGCATAATAAAACGCCACCTATAATTTTTAAATCAGCAAAGGAAAAAGAAGTTAATGGGGACTTTTTTCTAAGAAGACAAGGAAAAGAAGTAAAAAGAAAGGATGACAAACTGAAAATGCAAAATGAAGTGGAGGAAAAAAGTCCAAAGATCATCAGTAACCACAATCAAATAAAATAAGGCCCTACTCTTTTTTCTTTAAGTTTTGTTTTGTTTTGATTTTTTGTTGGGGAACAGTGTGTTTCTCCAGGGCCCATCAGCTCCAAGTCCAGTCGCCATTTTCAATCTTTAGTTGCAGGGGGCACAGCCCACCATCCCATGCGGGAATTGAACTGGCAACCTTGTTGTTGAGAGCTTGTACTCTAACCAACTGAGCCATCCGGCTGCCCCTCCCATCCAGCCACCCCTCTGGCGGCTCAACGGCAGCTCATTGTCTTTAATCTAGTTGTAGAGGGCACAGCTCACTGGCCCATGTGGGAATCGAACCGGCAACCCTGTCCAGAGCTCACTCTCTAACCAACTGAGCCATCCGACTGCCCCAGTAAAGTCCTACTCTTAAATAGTAGAAATAGAAAGAAAACAAAGCCTTCAGAATAACAAGATCCAGTTATATGTTGCTTATAATAGGTCTACCTAAATAAAAACCACACCGAAAGGTTGAAATACAGCAACAGAAAAGATGTATTATGTAAATACTAAAGGAACATCCATCAGGATGATTTAACAGTCCAAACTTGTATGCCCTCTAACTACATAGCTGTAAGGTATGTAAATAGATGGCCAAATTATAAGGCAAGTTTGACAAATCCACAAAATGCAGAGTTTGGAACACACGTCCAGCAGAAACTAATAGATCCAGCAGAGCAAAAAGACTTGGCTGAGCTTCCGGTAGAAATAGGACAATGACAGAGTTGAATCTCCCCCTGCAACCCCTGCGAACTAATACTGAGCAACAAGTAAAAGGGTTTTTTCTAATTCTGTGAATTTCAAACTCGACCAAAAAAATCTACAAACTGAGAAAGAAATGCGTGTGAGTGTTGTCAGGCCTCTGAGATCAGAGCCATGTGGGGAGAAGCGGCCGGACTGGTGCGTGAGTGCCACAGGACCACGGAGACGCAGGGGCAGAGTCAGAAAGAGTCAGCCACACATGCTCCTTGTGGACCCATTCATGAGAAACAGGCTAGAGGCTGAACCGCAATCGACCACGACACAACGGGGACCAGTGGCAGCAGCAGTGAGGCAGGCACCTCATAGAATTAACTACAGAGGACAACCGAAACGGGATAAGGACGCGGGAAGAGAGTTTCAATATGACAATATTTAATGTACCGATAATGTACAAAAGACTCGTGTAAGGAAAATTGAGAGGAGGGAGAGAGGGTGGGAAGTGAAAGAAGCTCTCAAGTGGCTCGTCTGCCATAGTTGGGACTGTCAATGAATCAGAGACTATCATTTAAAACTGACAAATTGAGGAGAATTATTTTTAACAGCATAGAAGTAAAAATTAGAAAGGGAGAATGAACAGTCACTATTTGAGCTGATGTAGAGGGCCCAAGAGAATTGATGCAAAACTCCCTCAGACAGTAAGAGATTTGGCATGGTGATGGTGTAATCTTAAAGTACAAACATCAGTAGCCTTTACAGAGACACATATCCACCTGTTAGTAGAAGCTTTACATTTACAGAAAACCCCATTTACAACAGCAACCAAAAGATTAAATGCTTAAGAGTAGTCATAATATTAGGTTGATGCAAAAGTAATTGTGGTTTTTGCAATTATAACCTTTTAAACCGCAATTACATTTGCACCAACCTAATACAAATACTCAATACCCACTTGAATTATTTAAAACCCCTGAAGACAAAAAGGGACATCCATGGCATGGATAGGAAATTTTAATATTATAAAGTTGTCGTTATGCTGTAAGTTAATTTATAATTTTAATATCATCCCAGTAAATATACCAACTGTTCCCTCATGCTCAGAACTACTTGAGATGGTTTCTACATTTCCCGTGAAGCAATGAGCAGAGCCAAGGAAATCGAACGGGAAAACAGGGAAGGGATTCTGATCTGACCGGACTACTGTAAAACCTTCATAATTTGAATGCAGCACTAGCTTGTGAATAGATGGGCAGATTTAAGTAGTAGCATAGAATGTACAGAAATAGACCCAAATATACATACTTGCCTATGATCATTTAGTACATGATTAAATCAGCTCCCTAAATTAGGGAAAGGTGGGAAGATGGAATTTTCAGCAAGTGGGACCAGAACAAATGAGGGGTCGTATAGAAAAAATGAATCGGTACTTCATACCTTATACACCAAGATAATTTCCAAATGGATCAAAAATTTAAATGGAAAATGTGGAACTATTGGTACTAAAGCAAAACACAGGCAACTTGCTTTATAACCTCAGAGTGTGTAGCTAAGATTCAAAAATCCAAACACTGCACAGGAAAACACTGATAAATTCCACGACATACAAATTTTTAAAAGTCTACATGGTCAGGAAAAGCCCCAGTGGACCCTAATTCCTAACTCCGTATGTGTGAGCTGCACAGTGACTTCCTCCCAAAGAGGACAGAATGGAAAGGCGGGGAATCCCAGTGGAGAAGCCTGGCAGACACACCTCAGCCAGGTGACCAAGGTCAATGTCACAGTGATAGTCATGTTGACAGCCTGTGCCCCTGTTAGGATGTGATGAGAAGGGCACTTCCCCTCCGCGGTCTTCCTCCCCAAACCCATGACCCTGGTCTAAGCCTGAGAAAAACGTCAGACAAATCCCAGCTGAGGGGCCTCCTACGACATTCCTGCCCAGTCCTCAAAACTGCCAAGGTCGTAAAAAACAAGGACAGTCTGAGAGACTGTCACAGCCTGGAGGGGCTAAAGAGACGTTGACAACTGGATGTCACATGGGAGCCTGGGTGGGATGCTGGGACAGAGAAAGGCCATTAGATTAAAACTAAGGAAACCAGAATAGATAAGGCAGCCCCATAAGCAGGTGCTGAGCAAATGTTTGTTGAATGAGTAAATGGATGAGTGAATGAATGAATGGGGACGGTGGTCTGTAACACTTCTCTGTTTCCTTCTCAGAAAATCGCCTTCATGGTAGCGCTAGGCCTGGTTACAACGGAGCACTTGGAAGGTAAGGTCTGCAGGCTGGGCTGGGACTGGCCCACAAGACGGGGTGGGGGCCGGGCCGTCTGCTGAATTGGCGTTAGGCAGAAGCTGCGGGTCTCTGGATGCCGCAGGTCAGAAGGCAGTGCCCGAGCATGAAACAGCTTCTGGGAGGCCTGCCCCAGGTGCCAGACATGGTCATCACAGACGAAGAAACCCTGCCCGCTCTCCCTGGCTCCATGACTGCACAAAACCCAATGTGGCAATTTCTTATTTCAGTGGAGGGACCGTGTGCGTGCCCCGCACCCCATTTAATACCTACTCAAGCTTGGGCAAGTTGCTGAGCTGCTTCTCTGTGCCTCAGTTTCTTCATCTGTCAAGTGGGATAATAACCAAACCTTCCTTGTGGGATTGGTAAAGCACCAAGAGGAGTGCCCAGCATGCCACCTCCCCTGCCAGCGAACTGACCTGTGGCCTTACTCGTATGTCTGCATCAGTTGAAATCAGAACCTTACTTTATTCGAGCAGGAGGTCAGCGTGACTCTGCAGGGCTGTTTGACTTACAGATTAGCTGTGAACACCGTCACTGAATCTTAGGGCTAGGGAAGCACAGAAGCCAACCCTCTTGTTGCACTTGTGGGAAAGCCGCGGCCAGAGAAGTTGACTCACTTGCCTGGAGTCACACAGCCAGTCAGTATCAGGCCCAGCCTGGGATCCAGGTCTCCTATCGCCCAGCCCAGTGTTCTCCACGGCTCCAGCCTCACCAGCTAAAGTCATTTTATAAAGTGCAGTCACCCACCCACATAAATCTGGATTCCAAAAGGAAGACTCATGTGCTTTTCCTTCTTAAAACTGAGGAGAGGAAGGGAATGAACTCAGTCCCACCGTGCCCGAGGCACTTACAGTCTTTAACCTGAGGTAGAGGCTGTCTGCATCGTGGTAGGTAACAAGCCCAGGGAAGGGAAGAAACCTGGCGAAGTCACACAGCTCTTCGGGGGCCACGCCTCCCACTGCACAGCTGAGTTAGATGTGCGGGGGGCGGTGGGCCCAGGCCTGTCCACAGTGGCCTCCCTTTGTGTCTGTCCCCTGGGCACTTGCTCTCTGGAGGCAGCTGAGGCATAGATGTGGGTGGGGAAGGAGAGGGATGTGGCTCTGCTGACCTGGCGCCAGGTGGGGCAGTCCCATCTGAGCAGCCGCTGCTCGTGACTCCCTCCCCTTCTGCAGGGCAGGGGCGGAAGGCGTTCTCTGAGCTTTCCATCTCCTGTTTGAACTTGAGTGTAAGGAGTCCAGCTGTGCTTGGCTGCCTTTGAGAGCTGTTTATGCTCCGACCTTGGAGCCATGGAAGCAGTGTGGGGCCTGGCCCAGCAGTCATGTCAGAGATGCTGTGTCCGGGTCCCAGTTGTGCTAAGTGCTGGGTGACCTTGGGCAAGCTCCCTCCCCATTCTGACTCTCAGTGTCTTCATCTACATCTTCAAACTCACAGGGCTGTTGTGGGGACTGATATCTAAGGGCTTTGCTAATATATTTGTGATGTTATGATTTATATAAATAGTCCTCATTTTGGTTACTCTCCCCCCACCCATCACACCATAAACAGTTATTTGGACTTTTTCTTCTCCCGTAGAGGGTCTGAGGTGCCTTACAGGAAACGCGCGAATAATATTTTAAAAGTTCCAAAGGCAGTATCAGGTCCAAGAGGCAGAGATTAGAAAATAACATGAAAACAACTACACAGCAACAGCAGGTCATAGGTCCCACCTGGTTGTCACAGCAGAAGGAAGAGACAGACAGACAGTCATGGAGACAGAGAGAGAGAGTGGTCCTTCTCACTGCATGGACACACCAGCCTCTTGGAAGAATTCTGGGGCTTTGCGGGGGCAGAGCCTACCTGAGCAGCAGGTGTGCTTCTGGTCTCCCCTCTGCCCCTCAGCCAGGCCAGCCTCTGACCAACAGGCATCTGTTGTCCCGAGGGTCCCAAGAGAGACAGCTCTGGGCCACGTGATGGCACACAGGGGACCTTGTACTGAGAGTGGGTACCTGGATTCCGGGCACCTGCCAATTGGTCCTGCAGCCTGAGGCCAGCACATCTGTCTTGCCTCCGAGTGAGTGATGCCTGGAGGCCCCAACCCACCTGGGGCTACTGCAGGGAGTGGATGCTGTGCAGACAGAGAGGCTACCGGACAGGAGGGACAGTCACGCCCAGGGCTTGCGGTGGAAGCATGCAGGGTTCCCAGGGCAGGAAGGATCCAGTATAACCGCTGTGTCTGTGCCTTTCCAGAAATCCAGAGCAAGCGCCAAGAGCGGAAGAGAAGAAGCACAGCCAACCCTGCCTACAGCGGCCTCCTGGAGACAGAGGTGAGGCCCGGCCTTCACTGCCCCAGGGAAGGGGGGGCTTCCTGGGGCTGGCCTCCCTCACCTGCCCTCCTGAGGTGGGAGTCCAGGGGATGACAATAACTGAAGTCATTCTTAACCCCCTGAGTTCAGAATTAACAGAGAGACGGTGCAGGAGCTCCAAGTATCTGTCATATTCCTCACGTGAGCTGCACGGGGCACAGCAACTTCCTGATTCTTCACCTGGTCATTAGGCATGGCGTCCGGCCACAGGCAGTGGGGAGTGCCACCCTGGAATTGTCCCCTAGACTGGAAGCAGTTTCCTGAGGATCCCTACCTCCAACGCTGGGGGCAGCCTTCCTAAGTGGAGCGACATCCTCAGAGGCCAGTGCCTGGCACATTCCAGACTCCAGCTGTCACTGCCAGAGGCCAGCGAGGGGGAGTCAAGAAAGTGCCATTTTCGCCTGGCTGGGGTGTTCATCAGTCTGGGCCAGTTGCCCCAAATCCATGGCTGGTGAAACTGGGAAGGGGGCTCTCCCACGGAGCGGTGACTCCTGCCATTGCTTTGTCGGGAGAGCTCACGTGTGCCAGCGTCCTCTGGCTTCACGACCTGCGCACCTTGTGTGGCTTGTACCCTCCCCCTGCTGCTGCTCAGAGAACACGCTGGAAGTGTGTTTTCATACCCGTCTACTTCCTCGATTTTCTGGGTGAGCCCTGTTCCTGAGACAGTGCCTCGAGCCTGTGCCCCATTTGTAAGAATGTCTCTGAGTTGTCTCTCGACGTCCACCCAAGGAAATGGTGGGTTGTTTGTGTCATAGGGACCCTGTTCCCTTTGCCATGTTCATTGATGAAACTGTCCCCTGCTCCCTGGATGTGTAAAGCCATAGCCTAGTCTCTGAAGTCTGTGGCCAGAGTCAGAGGTGGCCTGATCAGCAAACCCAGGACCCTCGCAAAGCCTGTGACTTTGGGCCCTGGATACATAGTAGTCTCAGGTTGCCCTTCCATGGTTCCTCCCGTGGCCCGCAGCACAGCACAGCCACACCAGACACAGGTTTAAAGCCAATCGCACACCTCTAGAACAATTGGAACAATCACAGCCAAAGCCCCCGAGAACCAGCAAGGTCTAGACCAGCATGGCCTGTGAGTGGTAGAGCCACCCTTCTGGAAAGTACCGGAAACTTCCATGTACACGTGGTGCTTTGGCTACTCTTTGTCTAGCGCCAAGGTTCCTGGGCCACATGCCAAAAGTGGGGTGTAGGGAGCCAATGCATAACACCCCTCATTTCCCCACCTGACTCCAGAACCAGCTGAGAAAGAAGACGCAGGAGACAGACAGGTGGACAAGCAGATGTCCGCTTTGTTACTGATTTGCGCCAGTGTGGGGTTGCTAACACGTCCTTGCTGAGTGTGACCGATGTCCCCACGGAGGAGGGCAGGGATGCACTCCGCCCTGGTGAGGGGCAGAGCCTTTGCTGACTTTTGCCCCCCTCTGACCCGCCTCCCCCCTATCCTGCGTCCCCTGTTTCTGCCTCTGGCCGGGGGTGGAGTCCCGAGCCTGGGTGGGGGCCTGTCCCAGTGAGCCCTGGGCAGGGAGTGTAGCCAATGAGGGCTCCTCACACTCACGACTGGCTGGTTTGGTGTTGTTTTCTGTCCCCTGCAGAGGAAGCGGCTGGCGTCCAACTGTCTCAACACCCCCCTGTTCCTCACAGCACGAGGTAAGCATGGTGGGGCTTCGCCAGGGCTGCTCTGGGGCTGTGGCCAAGGTGGCTTTGGTGGCGCCACTCTGCCTGTCCACGGCAGTGACGTAGTCGCTTTCTGGTGACAGTACCTCCCTAGGCCCTGCACGCCATGGCCTCCTGGGTCCTCCCCACCGCCTTGGCGGGGAGGCCTGGTGGAGAGTGCGCCATCG
This sequence comes from Rhinolophus sinicus, assembly GCF_057876585.1. Taxonomy (NCBI): domain Eukaryota; kingdom Metazoa; phylum Chordata; class Mammalia; order Chiroptera; family Rhinolophidae; genus Rhinolophus; species Rhinolophus sinicus. The sequence goes on from NC_142501.1 coordinate 5,894,457, forward strand.
GGCAGGTGCAGAAACTGAGGCTCTGAGCGGTAATGTGGCCAAGGGTCACCCCCAAGGACAGACCCAGGCTGTCCCCTCTGTCCCGCTCCTGGGTGTGATCCTGAGCAGAGAACCAGGCCCCGTGGTGCCAAAGGCCACTGGCAGGACGTGCTCACCTCAGGGCTGACCTGGGTCGGGGTGAGGACGAGGGGCCAAGAGGGGCCTCCCACCTCCACGCTCCTCCCAGCACGTGCAGCTCCAGCTTGTGCTGCGTGGCCTCTGCCCTGTGGCCCAGCCCAGGCGCCACCTGCTCCCACACAGCCCTGGAGAGAACCTCCCTCCTCCCCCACTGCCGGCAGCAGCAGATACGCCCCGGCTGAGCTGCCTGCCCTCGGCCCACACCTCACACACCCTCACGTGCCTGCCCTAGGCAGCGAGAGAGCCCAGGCTAGAGCCCAGGCTGCACGTGGGAGTCCTGGGGTCCCCGCCCAGCCCTCCCTCTGACTGTGTGGCCAGGGTCAGACCCTCCCCTCAGGCCTCGGGCTCCTTCCATGTAACAGGGCGCGAGGCCCCGCAGCTCTGGCAGGCTGGGACCTGGCCCGAGACCTCCACCCCAGGCTGTACAGGCCCCACTCTCCTGCCAGCCTTGCCCCATTGCAGGACCTCAGAGCCCAAGAAACACACATCCACAAGTACAACCAGGAGGTCGCTTTTCATTTTCAATTAAAAAAAAAAAAAGTCTTAAGGGCAGGGAATGACTGCCCGCTTGCTGGGACTCTGTGTGGCTTTCAGCATGTCCCTGGGCGTTGGTTTACTAATCTATAAAATAGGCCCATAACAGCATCTGCCGCTCAGCTGGAACAATGGCACGAGGGACAAACATGACAGCACTTTGTAAACTGGAGGACTATGCACACACAGGAGCTGGTCTTCCCACTGGACGGTGTGATCTGCAGACAGGTCTGACCCAGAAACTAAAAGGAAAACCATTTTTTGTGATCATTAAAATGTGTGGTTTGGCATTACCTACTGGAATGCGAGTGGGTTACAGACAAAAAGGAGTTGAAAATAAGTCACTTTGAGGTGTCCTTAGAGTGATGGTTCCCTCCACTGGACACGTTACTGCTGCCATGTTCCTCAGAGAGCTCAGGGGCCACGATAAGCCTGTCCAGTGGTGGGTCCTGCCTGTGACCAGGGCACAGACCCTTACTCCCATGATGCCTTGGGTGAGAACCAGCTGCCACAGGGGCCTGTGATATCCCATCGTGCCCTGGGTGAGAACCAGCTGCCACAGGGGCCTGTGATATCCCATCGTGCCCTGGGTGGGAACCCCCAGCCATACTGGGCCTTGTGGACTCCAGTCCTTTTTGGCGCTCCTCCCGTGCCCACTAACATGTTCTCCGCCCTTCTTCCCTGTGCTAGCCAATGAGGAGCCCTGCTGGAAGGTACGTGTCCCCTCTCTTCATACCTGGGGGGCGGGCCATGCTTTGCACAGTCCAGATAGGGCCATTCCTGGCAAGGAAGAGCCCCCAGTGTCCTGCTGCCCTGCAGTGGAGCAGAGGGCCGTCGGGCTCTCTCCTCTGTGCTAAGAGCTCTGCACCCAGTCCACAGTCCCGCCTGCCTGGCAGTCGTGCATCGCCATGGGGGGCAGCCCACAGGTTCAAGCGGGAGCCCTCCTTGCTTTTACTGAGGATGCAGGGACCTCAGGAGCCCCAAAGCCCGAGGACAAGCAGCCAATGCTGGGTGCCAGGTGGCTTTACTATGTGAGCCTGGGCAGAGCTGCTCCTCTCAGGTCCTCACTGCCCACCCCTCGAGAGGCTAAATTTGGTAGCCCCCAGGGTCTGCCCCCCATGCCCACATTTCTGTGATCCTGTGAGACCCCAAACCCCTATGCATATACCACGTCCCTGTTACCCACGATATTGGCTGGTCATGACCTCATTTGAGGGCATTGTCTCAGAATTTATTCAGTGATTTTCTTTGCTAAGTTTCAGATCTAATTCTAAAAGACTTTTCCAGTCCTTCTATGCCTGTGATGGTCCAGCCCCTAAGACACAATAGGTGATAGGTGTAAACTCCGGTTAAATCATGTTATTTGCCAAGAGAACACTGCAGTGTCACAGATCGGTGCTGGTGGGCCTGGCACTGTTTGTCTGCAGCCATCCTGTGCCTAGCCAGTGCCAACATGAGGACGGGACGCCAGGAGCCTGCGTCCTGCTCCAACAGAGCTCACAGTGCTAGAAGGGTCTTGGTTTCACAGGAGGAGACCCAGATGCCAGTCCGGGCTCCACCTCTGGCTCACTGTGACCTCGGGCAGGTGGCCCACCCTCCCTGGGCTCTTGAACTGAAACGAGAGGTGAGGGCGGGGTCTCTGAGGCCTCGTTTCAGTCTACTGCCCTCTACTTAGGGACAGCCCAGGGGTCCAGTGTCCTTGTGTTAGGGGTCATTCCAAGTGAGAGCCCTCTGGTCCCTTCCACCTGTGAAGATGGAAGATGCTACTGACACACGGATAGGAACAGACATAACCTTCAGGGAGAAGGGTTCTGTGTGGTGGTAAAAGATCGTTCCGATTGTGCAGGTCATTGGAGGACTGGTTATGAACGACTCCTCACTCTCAGGGCTGCCCACAGTGTAGCTGAGACTGGAAAGGTAGTGAGCTCCCTGTCCCTGGAAGTGTGTAAGCAGAGACTTAACAGCTATGATGACTGTGTACAAGGGACATTGGAAGTTCCCTCATCCCAAGGAGAGGGGAAGCGACCCTTTATTGGGTTCCCACAGATCGTGCCATGTGTGCCTTACCCTGTTGAGTCTCCCAGCAACCCATGGGGCAGTTATCATTAGCCGGCGTTACACTGTGGAAACAGACTGCAGTCACCCAGGATGTAGGGGCCTCCAGGTTAGATTGAGGTGCTATTAGGAGGATTAAAGAGGACCGAGCACCCAGTCCCAGGCCACAGCCTGCCTCCCGCGTCAGTGGACGCATGAGGACCCTGCAGAGGGAGCTTCGGGACCTCTGGCCTCCCCCCACCCCTAGATATGGGCCTTTGGTACAATTCAGACCCCAGCGGGGACTGTTTCCTAAGCCACTGCAGGACCCCCTGCCCTGCCCCCCACAGCTGGAGTCCTGGGCTCAGGGTGGAAGAATCAGGATCCAGGGAGCCCCTCTATGCCCGCCCTCAGCGTGGTGACCTGCCCCCCAGGAAATGTGACCCCTGCTGCTCCTCCTGGTTTCCAGGCTTCTTCCCCTACTGTCACCTTCATCACCTTCGGGCTTATCGCTCTCTCCCAGGCCGGCTGAGAAAAACTAGCTGGGTCACAAGCAGATCAAGGTGGCAGCTGCCCGCCCCCCCCACTTCCGGCCTGGCTGACCCACCCCCCATCTTCCTCTTCCAGAACGAGATCACCCACGATGAGCACTGTGCTGCCTGCAAGCGAGGAGCCAACCTGCAGCCCTGCGGCACCTGCCCGGGGGCCTACCACCTCAGCTGCCTGGACCCGCCCCTCAAGACAGCACCCAAGGGCGTGTGGGTGTGCCCCAAGTGCCAGCAGAAGGTATGGGAGGCTGTGTCGCCTGTGGGTGAGCCCCTCCCCCTGCACAACATCTGAGGCTGCTCAAACCTGTGTTTCCTGGGTCCCTGTGGTGGGCGCCGGAGGGGTGAGGTTTCTCAGCCTTGGCACAGTTGATGAGGCAATTGACACCTTAGGCTGGATAATCCATTGTGGGGGCCTTCCTGTGTAGTGTTGGGTTTTAGCAGCGTCCCTAGCTGGCTAGGTGCCGATAGCACCCTCCATCATGGCCATCTCAGACACTGCCAGTTAAAGACTACGGGTGTCGACTGAGCAGAGGTGTCCCTCTGAAGCTCTCTGACTTGATGACTCCACCTCAGAGCTCCAAATTCCTCCCAGGTAGAGTGGGACTGGCAGCGCAAACCACAAAAATAGTAATGACAGAAATGAAAAGCTATCAAATTAGCAAAAACAATAACACTCCCTTCTGGTGATGATGTGGTGAGACAGGTACTCGTACACATTGCAGTATTTTATGAAGTGATTTAAAAATGTGCATACCTTTGTTTTTCAAAAAAAGTGTGTATACCTTTTAAACCCAGAATTTGCTTTGGGGAATGTAGTGTAAGGAAATAATCCAAATACAGATAAAATTCTGTGCAAAGAAGTTCCTCACCCTTTTATTTATAAAAAGGAAAAGATAGTAATAGCATAACTTCCCAACAGTAGGTGACGGTGAAATAAATTCTAGTGCTTGTACTCAATGAGATAGGATGTGATCACTGAAAAGAATTTTTTACAAAAATTTTGTGATTCTTTGGGACTTTTTCACCATATGGAATTAAGTCTTAAAAAAATAAAAATAAAAACCAGGCTTTATAGCTGCTATATAATTTGATCATCAGCTATTTAAGAAAAACTGTGCAGGATAAAAACGTGGGGAAACAAATACTTCCAAGTGTTCATATCGGGTGTGGCTGGGTGGTAGGGCGAGCAGTGCTTTATTAAAGTATGCTTTTCCACAGAATGTCTTACTTGTAAAATCACAGGGGAATTCTCTTTATTTCAAAAAACACTAACTAGTAAATTCCTTCATCCCAGGTTTTGTGGAGACCTAGGGAGAAGGGGGTATGGGGGGTGTATGGGGGGCTGTCCCCTGTGGGGGCTGCTAGCCCTGTATTCTGACTGCCTGGAGGTCACAGCCCTTTGAGGGGATATGTAGCGAGACCACATTGCTGTTCCCCATTTCAGCACGATGGTTGGTCCTCACTGGGTCCCTGATTTGTCCCTGGCTGCTCTCAGGTCCCCGGGACATGTTTGGGGTCCTGGCAATAAGCAGGTTCCAGCCCTCGTGGGGCTGCTGTCCTTACTGAGCAGCCTGTGTGAGCCAGACCATGTGGCCCCGTCCCCTGGTGACAGTTGAGGAATGTGCAGCTCAGGGAGCTCGTGCCTCCCCCAGGGTTACACAGCCAGGGAGGGCATAGCAGGTCCCAGCCTGTCTGCTTGCTCATTTCCCCTCTGCTCTCCAGGCCTTAAAGAAAGACGAAGGTGTGCCGTGGACTGGGATGCTGGCCATTGTGCACTCCTACGTCACCCACAAGACAGGTAGGACACCCTTAGGGAGTGGGAAAAAGGCATCGACTCCCTTCTCTGCAGCCCCACCCCCAGCCTCCGCACTCACCTGGGCCCCAACTCTGAAAAGAGGGACTCTGGGATCGGTCCTGTGTGCAGCGCACTTACTGTGGGAGGATGGCGTTCTAGACCCCGTGCATCCAGCCAGGGCCACTGGCTCCTGCAAGGTGTGGCGGGAAGAGCCTGTAGGCATAGACCCCTCCCGCTCACCACGGCCCTGCCATTGCTGACCTGCCCCTGTCTCTCCTAGTCAAAGAAGAGGAGAAGCAGAAGCTGCTGCAGAGAGGCAGCGAGCTGCAGAGCGAGCACCAGCAGCTGCAGGAGCGGGACCGCCGCCTGGCCGGGGCAGTCCAGGTGCGTTAGAGGGGGCCGTGCTGCGCTTAGAGCCACAAGACACAGATCCAAAGCTTCACTGCCCGGTTACTGAGGCCCCAGAGGAAGTCAGGTTCGCCAGTGTCACTCAGGGAGTCAGGAGGTGGAGGACACAGCGCTGTGACTCATTGGACAGAGTGGTGATTGAGTATCCAGCCCTGCTCCTTCTCAGCTCTGTGACCAGCAAGGCCCTGGCTGTTTCTAAACCTCAGTTTCCTCTTGTGTAAAGTGAACAGAATGATTTCTCCTCTGTAGGGTGGAGATGAACAAGACGATGGTGGTGGTGGTGGTAACAGCAGTGCCACACCCTGGTAACACTCTTGAAATGTACTATCTCATTTAACCACAGGAGGAGGCTCTGTGGTTATTCCTGTCTCAGAGTTTTGGACACGGTCTCAGGACGTTTAAATTATTGGCTTGAGCAACAAGTAACTTAAATTCTAACTTGAGGTATCAGTTCTTAGTGCTTTACTGTATTTCCATGATTCTCATAAAGGCTAGAAAAAGACAAGAGCACAGCAGACAAGAGAAAGAGCAGAAACCTGGCTGCAAACTAAGGGTTTTCAGCGGCTGTTATAGCCTCGCCAGAACTGGCTCTGAGCCTCCTCCAGGAGGAGGAGAAACCCACGTGGTCAGCTAGGTGGCGTCACCGTGAGGGAAAAGACTCCCACACTCCTGCAGGAGCACATTTCTAGCTCTATGTCCGAAAACAAACTTAGGTGCATCTGGCTGCTGTTTAATTCCATTTTGGGCCGCTGCCTGGTTTCTGTGAGGCCCTCTGCCTGGTTTCTTTTAGGCCTCTGCAGTGGAAGGGGAGGGGCTTTGGGAGAGAGGGCTGCAGGGTGGCTGCCCCAGGAGGCCTGCACAGTTGAGTTCTGAGACCCTTGTCTCTGACCCCCTCTTCCCTGACAGAAATGCCTGGAGCTCAAGACGAGCCTGCTGGCCCGGCAGAGGGGTACCCAGTCGTCCTTGGACCGCCTACGGGCCCTCCTCAGACTGATACAGGGCGAGCAGATGCTCCAGGTCACCATGACGACCACCAGCTCTGCCCCGATGCTGGCTGGGCCCTGGACCAAGCCCTCAGCAGCAGCCATGCACTCTGCCCTCCAGCACCCCCAGGGACACAACTGACCCCGAGGGACCCGTCTTCACACCTACGGAAGTCACTGGGACCCTGCTCACAAGACCTGAGGGTTCTGTCAGCCTTAATTCATAAACACTATGAATTTCAGACAAAAATGAAACCAGAAAGAGAGACAGAGGAAAGAAGGGGGAAGCAGCTGGGTGAGAGCCCTAGATCCCGGACAGGTGGGATAGTCCTAAACCCTTTGCGTTCGGACAGCACATCTGGCAGCCGCGTGGGGCCCACAGTCGGCCTGGCTGTGGTGGACTGCCCAGGCCTCCGGCTTCCGGCACAGCGTCTCCACGGCCTCATGCAATGGTGTGAAGGGCCAGGGCCCCGCGCTGTGGGCCGCCGCCTGCCCAGTGTCCTGCGGGGAAGGAGCCGAGAACGCAGACGTAGCTGAATAGAACAGGTAGTGGGGACAGAAGTGGGTAGCGATTCTAGGTAGGACTCCGGCGTCCCTCCCTGCAGGGGCCCAGCCCTGGGCCTGGGCACTCCCAGCGCCTTTTCAGAACAGCCGCGCCCCTGTCTGTCAGTATTATTAGCGTTCAGAATCGCAGCTGTCTAACGTGAACCTGTGCGACGTGCGTTCCGAGGGGACGCTGCCGTGTTCGCCTGCCAGGGCCTCCGTCCCAGCCCCGGCATTTCGGGGTGCCCTCACCGCCATGCGTCTCCGTCCTCTTGCTGATCCTTTGGACTCTGCTATCGATGTATTTTTCTCATGGAGTTTTTGGGCAAGAGGGAGCTGCCACCATGCAGGGGAGGCATTTGGCAGGTTTTCTATTTTGGGTTGAATCATTCAACTTACAACTGAAGCCTTTTATTTTCTCCTTTCGAAGAGCCGATAAAATATTCCATTCCTCTTTTCTTGCCAGTACAGACACTATGCCAAAAAATAACTTTACATTTTTGTGTGGCGTTTTTATTGTAAGATATTTAATGTGAAGGGGGGGGACACTCGCTGACTTCTTTTTCTGCTCACAGTGGTCTCTGCTGCAAGGTACGAATGGGAAACCCTTCCTGAGGGGCTGCCAAACTGGAGACATCCAGGAGAGGTTTTAAGAAGTGGGGCAGGGGTGGGGAGGATAAGCGGGTGGGGAGGATAAGCGGGTGGTGGCCTCAGGAGGGTTCGGCTTTGGACACTCGACTCCCTGTTCGTGCTGTGTCCTCGAGAGCTGAGCGTACATGCGCTCGCTGTCTCGAAAGGGCTCCCGCGTCCTGGGGGGATGTCGTGCCAGCTCGTCACACCCACCAGCTTCTCCAGTCCCAACAGACTTACCACAACAGGTGAGCATCTGGGAGCCACAGGGCTCCCACCCCCAGCAAATCACACGGTGCCGAGTTGCATTGCACACACGTGTGTGTGCGCACACGGCCCCAGACACGCACGCACACATACATGCAGACAGGTGCAGAGCAGGGAGGCTGGCCAGAAGCCCACAGACTGCCACGTCCCTCCTCTCATTGTCACGACTCCGGGAGAAACTGTGCTGTACGATACAGATCTATTTTAATACACAACACTGGGTTGAACAAGATTTTTATATTCTTTTATTGATGAACAAAGTGAACTGTGAGACACACGTCTTCTATATTGGTTGCTGTAGTTGCCAATTATGCATTACCGCGTGGCTTGCGATGTAAATGTCTTCAGGTTCCCTTTTGTTGGTTTGTTTTGTTCTTGGATGGATTGGATTCAATTTTTAAAAAATGTAATGGGAGGCTATGAAAGGTTGGATCCAGGAGGGGTAGCTGCCGACGTGTCTTGAGACTTAGCTTTTTGGACCAAGGAGGCCCGTCGAGTGCATAGTGAGGCTAGAGAACAGTGTTCGTCTTGAATATGCCCGTGTAGTTTCCTTCTGTACGACACATTAAACTTGATCGATGATTTCGGATCCCTGTACTTTGTTTCCTTGCTTTCAGCAGAGAGGCCCCTGGGGCACATGGGGCAGGGAGGTGGGGATTGGAGAGGCCGAAAATCAGGGAGGGAGGAGGAGAGCTCCGGGGCACCGTCGCCACCTGATGCTGCCACCACCACCACCACCCGGGAGTGAGTGGCAGATCCCCTGTTAGGACCAGGATCGATGGTCACCAGTGTCAAACCCTCCAGGCCGGGGCGGTGTGGAGCCCAAGGGTGCTGTCCACACTGCTCCCTCACTTTTCTTCTTCTCTGGGCATGTTGACATCACCCGATTTTTCTGCTTTGTGGGCACAGTGACGTATAAGGCCCTCCAACCACCCTGGGGCTTACTTTGTGGCCGTTCAAGACAGCAGCCAAACTGGAAAGTCAGACCCCCTGCATCCTAGCTCCAGACACTGTACAGAGGCCTCTGGTTGGCCCTGGGCAAAGAGCTGTGGTCAGAGGGTGACTGCCCACTGGAGTCCCGGGGGGCAGAGAGATGCGCCGGGAAGCGGGGGCAGGGCTTCCCAGAACCATCCTCTTCCCACTTGTCCCAGGGTCACAATGATCACTCCAGCCTCTCCTGCCTGATCGCTGAATGCCCGAGGGCCCCACTGCTCTGCTTTGACCTGTCCCCTCCTGAAATCCTGGGCTGGCCTTGTCCAGCCTCCTGGCTTGTGTCTCTATGTTGGTGGGGCCCCAACTTTTATCTCCAGTCTGGACGTCTGTCACGGACTCCAGCTGCTGACATCCACAGCCTGTGGCCAGCCCCATCGGCTGTCAGCAGCATCACAGGCTCGGCTTGGTCGCCACCAGGCCAGCCTCTCCTGCACCTTCCCCACTGAGGGGATTCGGCCTTCCTAATGTGTGGGCCAGCTCCCCAGGAGTCACCCTCAACCTCTGGTCATCGGCATATCTGTCAGCTGTGCCCTCAGAGTAGAAGCAGGATGTGGCTGTGTCACCACCCACACCAGCGTCAGCTTGTTCTCAACCCATTGTCTCAACTGGTTCTCACCTTAACATGGCCGCCCGCCACCGCCCACAGCAGCCAGCGTAACAGTTTTCAAAACTCGGTTATCACTCCTCACCTCGCTTAGCAAAGCTCAGGCTCCCCGAGGCCACAGGGCCTGCCTCCTCGGGCCCCTCTGGCGCATTCCTGCTGCTTTCTACTTGCATCTCTCCGTCCCTGCCGCAGGGCCCCTTTGCTCTTCCTGGACCCCACTGGGCATGCGCCTGCAGCCGGACCTTTTGCACATGCTGTGTCCTCACCTGGCATGCCTTTCCCTCGCTGTCTCCCTCGCTCCCCTTCACTTTAAGATTTTTTTTTATTAGTGGGGAATATTAGGGAACAGTGTGTTTCTCCAGGGCCCATCAGCTCCAAGTCAAGTCGTTGTCCTTCAGTCTAGTTGAGGGCCCAGCTCAGCTCCAAATCCAGTCGCCGTTTTCAATATTTAGTTGCAGGGGTGCAGCCCACTGTCCCATGCGGGGATTGAACTGGCAACCCTGTTGTTCAGAACTTGCGCTCTAACCAACTGAGCCATCCGGCCGCCCCTCGCTGCCCCTTCACTTACTTGGAGACAACCACAGTCCCCTCTCAGTGCAGCTGTCCCCCTCGACTAAGAAATTTCCTCTCTTCTTTAGACTTTTATCACCAACTTCAATTCACCTTTGATGGTTGGTCTGCTTCACGAAGGTCAGGAGGTAGGTCAGTGTCACCAAATCCCACCATCTTGAACAGTGCGTGGCACACAGTAGGTGCTCAGTAAATACTCATGGAATAAATGAAGGTGCCTTCCTCCAGAAAGAGCTGCTGGGCCTTGGGGCTGCCCTCTGCCAGTCCAGCTGCCAGGCTCACTCGGCCTGGTGAGGCTGGGGTGAGGGGGCGGAGGAGAGCTGAGGTCAGGAAAGTGAAGAAACTGCCGAGATCCTGCCGTTTCGGACCCCGTGAGCCTGGACTGCATGTCAACCTTGTCCATCAACTCTGGGTGTCCAGCACATCCTGCCTCCCTCCCCCCGAGAGAACAGGGGTCAGGGGGTGTTCGCGCAATCACCAGCTCCCTGACCAGGGTGGGAATTCCCTCCAAAGACGCGCCCCTCGCCACCCCTCCTCCTTCCCAGTGATGGGAACCCCCTCCTGGGGAAGCGCCTCCATGGGACAGCTCTGCCATTAGAGAGGGGACCCCAAAGTATGTGGACATCTGCCTCCCGAAGCTTCGCCCACCCAACCAGTGCCCAGGGAACCTGTGCCCAGGGACCAGGACAGTGACCTCTAGCACCTCCTCTGAGCGCCGTCTGTACCCCCCGCCCCCCGCCCGCTGTGAGCATCCATGGGGCCTCCCAGGATTGGACGGCCCTGCAGGACAGGTCGTCAGGATGGTCACCCCCTAGGTGGCCTCTGCTCACATGATAATGGTGATGGGGACTCACCCCTTCCCAGAGGGCGCTGCCTGCTGGGAGCCTGTCTTACTTTGGGGGGACGGCCGTAACAAAGCACCACAGACCCCACAGCTTAAACAACAGAAGTGTATTCTCTGCCAGTTCTGGAGGCTGGAAGCCCGACCTCAAGGTGCCAGCAGGGCTGGTTCCTTCTGAGGCTGTGGGACAGACTGTTCAGGCCTCCCTCCCAGCTTCTGGTGACCAGGCCATCTCGTCCTGTCTTTTCTCACCGTTTCCCTCCTGTGCGGGTTGCGGGCCCTCTTTGGCATTCCCTGGCCTATAGACTCTCCACCCTGCTCCCTGCCTCCGTCTAACACGGCTTCTCCCTGTGTGCGCATCTGTGTCTAAATTTTCCCTTTTCATAAGGACACAAGCACACTGGTTGAGGGACCACACAAATGATCTCACTTAAACTTAGTCCTCCTGCTTCTAAGTAAGGTCACGTGCACAATACAGGGGGTCAAGACTTCCTCTTTTGGGGGAGACAACCATAACAGACCCCTCTCCTTCCTATGGCTTCTGCCCCCAGCACCGCCCAGCACTGCCTCTTCTGCCTCATCTGTCCCCGCACGACTCACAGGTTGGAGAGCCCATGGTGTCATCCTGCTGACGAGCCTGTTCCCGACCACTTGCTCTGTGCCTGCCCACCTGGCTCCTTCCTCGGACCTGCTCTGGCACATCACAGACCCTCACGGGGAATGGAAGTGCAGGAACTTAAAGTGACACACCGAGGTCATACAGCCAGCAGGTGACTTCAACTCCATGCCTGCACTCCTAGCCACTCTGCTACTCTACCCACTGGACACGTGTCACCTCTCAGGGAATGAGTGAATGGCTGGAGGCCACCCCACCAAGCCAGTTTGGGACTGCTGATGGAGACCTGGCCGTTGGGTGACTCCATGGAGGCATGAGGGGACAGTGAGGGGACAGAGAAGGGCGCACAGGCAGGCTAAGCACTACTCACCACACTCACCACAGACACACGCTGTCGCCCCGTCAGTCCAGAGTGCTTCTTTTGTTTTTGTTTTTTTAAATATATTTAAACTATTCTAAACCAAACCATTTTGAATTTTTGTACAAGCTTTTTTAAATCTTGTTGTTGTTTTTTTTTTGGTGTTTTTTTTTTAAAGATTTTTATTGGGGAGGGGAACAGGGCTTTATTGGGGAACAGTGTGTACTTCCAGGACTTTTCTTTCCAAGTCAAGTTGTTGTCCTTTCAGTCTTAGTTGTGGAGGGTACAGCTCAACTCCAGGTCCAGTTGCCGTTGCTAGTTGCTAGTTGCAGGGGGCGCAGCCCACCGTCCCTTGCGGGAGTCGAACCGGCAACCTTGTGGTTGAGAGGATGTGCTCCAACCAACAAACTGAGCCATCCGGGAGCTCAGCGGCAGCTCAGCTCAAGGTGCCGTGTTCAATCTTAGTTGCAGGGGGCAGAGCCCACCATCCCTTGCGGGACTCGAGGAATTGAACTGGCAACCTTGTGGTTGAGAGCCCACTGGCCCATGTGGGAATCGAACCGGCAGCCTTCGGAGTTAGGAGCATGGAGCTCTAACCACCTGAGCCACTGGGCCGGCCCCCGAGTGCTTCTTAAACTAAACTCTGCTTTGCCTCCAGTCCCATCTCTCAGGATCCCCACGGCTGCCTGAGAAGAGTTCCTGCAGTTTCCCGGTGACGTTGCTGGGTGGGTTCCAGTCCCCACCACAACGTCCATCAGACTATGGCCTGGAGCTTCCCCAGGAGACTTCTGAGCAGGTAACTGATTTGAGAGGAGACCAAGACCACCTGGCCAGGCCAAACAGTCAGCACGCAAGGCACTGCCACTCACCCCACCCCACCCCCCACCTGCAGGATCCTTCCCATACAGGACCCCGGGGGGAGCTGCGCCAGGGCACAGAGCGTGGACTCACCCAGGGGTGGGTCCGTATGTGAACCCAGGGGCCCAAAATGGGGGTGGCACAGACCACCACCCTCGCCAAGTGGGGTGCCTACTTGGAGCAACGTAGCACCCTTAGTTCAAGCCCTTTGAGCACAGAGCTACAACAGGTCCTGGGGCCTGTGGAGCTTGTAGCCCAGGCTGAGCCCAGTGCTCTGCCGAGAGGGGAGGACTTGGAGCCCTCGCCCTACAAATAAGGACAGCCCCCAGTACCTGAGGATGCCTGGTTTACCGATGGTTCTAGCCGAGGGGCTGCAGCCGTTTGGACGGCTATTGGTGTGCAGCCCAAAACAGACACCATTTGGTTTGATACTGGGACGGGCCAGAGTAGCCAGTGGGCTGAATTACGGGCTGTGTGGATGGTAATCAGCCACAAGCCTGGGCCCCTAGTTATTTGCACTGACAGCTGGGCGGTGTTTCGGGGCCTAATGTTGTGGCTCCCTACATGGAAACACCAAAACTGGTTGGTGGGACACCGTCCACTGTGGCAAGGACCTCTGGGACCTAGGGCAGAGAAAGGAGGTGACCCTAATGCATGTCACAGGTCACTCCCCCTTAGTGTCCCCAGGTAATGATGAAGCAGATGCCCTAGCACGGGTCCGATGGTTAGAATGGGCTCCTGCCACTGATGTGGCCCATTGGCTGCATAGGAAATTGCAGCACGCTGGAAGCCGAACCATGTGGCAGGTGAGCAGACGCTGGGGCCTGCCTTTGAAATGGCAGGAGATAGCAGATGCCTGCTATGACTGTGCCGTCTGTGCCCAGGACAGCCCCCAAAGGTGGAGGTTCCCCTGGGAAACACAGCAGATTACGCGAGGGAGAGTGCCCCTCACTCGCTGGCAAGTGGATTACATTGGACCCCTGCCGAAGGCCCGCAATGCGATATATGCATTTACAGCAGTGGACACTGCTACGGGGTTGACGTTTGCTTGGCCGTGTTCGGCTGCGGATCAGCGGCATACAGTGGTCGCTCTTACACGGCTGTGCGCCCTCTATGGGTGCCCCCAAGTCATTGAAAGTGACAAGGGTACTCATTTTACAGGGCAAGAAGTGCAGCGCTGGGCTGCCAGGATGGACGTACAATGGTTGTTTCATATCCTGTACAATCTGCAAGCAGCTGGCATGTTTGAACGTTATAATGGTCTTTTGAAGCAAGGTCTACGGGTGTCAAAACACCCTCCCACGCTGCGTGACTGGGCCTCGCGACTATGGGACGTCCTGAGAGTCCTGAATGAGAGACCACGGAAGGGAGGGTCCGCAGCAGTAGAAGCTCTGCTACATCCAACGGCCGCTCCCATTCAATTACAAGTTACCACCAGTGAGACTCTGTTAAAGCCAGGCTACGGCAGAAATGGGAACATTTTGCTGCCAGCACCCACATGCTTGAAAGCAGGGGAACGGCAGCAATGGACTTGGCCCTGGCAGGTCAAAAGCCCCCACTGTCGGTGGTTGGGCCTGATAACCCCATGGGGGGCTGGTTTGACTCATGATTTGCAAGTGACGCCAGGGGTGGTGGCCGAGTGGCCATCGCAAGTGACTGTAGCATACAGAGGTCCCGACATCGGCATGATTTTGTGGGGAACTCTATGTGCTCTCGCTATGGCCTATTATGGGGTCCGCTGTTCTGCTACATGTTGAAACTATGCAAGGGACCCCAAGCGCTGCCATAAAGGTCTGGTACCACAAACCAGGAAAAGTGCCAGTGGCAGCGACCCTCCTTTCCCAGGACAAAAGACTAGCATGTATCCTCCCAGATGGAAGGGATTTGCCATTGTTGGTTCCTAAGACTACTGTTTCTTTCTGTCCATAGGTGCCTGTAGGCTAATATGACACAGGGACCCTCGCAGAAGATGCTTGTCACGTAAATTTTGAGGCGAGACCCTGTAGAAGTGGAGTGTGGAGACAGAGTCTCAGAGAGGTTTCCAAGCTCTCGGCCTCATGTGGAAAGGTGCTGGCTCAGGTAGTAGATAGCCATCAGCTGTGACTAGTTGGCCATCAGCTGTGGCTAGTTGGCCATCAGCTGTGACTAGTTGGCCATCAGCTGTGGCTAGTTGGCCATCAGCTGTGACTAGTTGGCCATCAGCTGTAAGCAGTTAGCCATTGGCCATTGAGGTAACTGCTGTGGCTGAGCTAACAAGCGCAGGCAGCATAGAAAGAGCCCAGCAGCTGCCGGAGAACTAGACCCCCGTGGAGGGGTTGTTGGTTGGTTGGCAGAGAAGCAGATGGCGGATTGCAGATCGTGTGGATCCTACTTCATGTGTCTCGCCTGGCCACCAGTGAGACTGGGTGCAGAAAGACCCCCTGTATCTCCAACCCAGCCGCCAGCGAGAATATAGTGGTATGACTCCCCCTATTTATGGCTCCGTTGGTGTTCCTTTTTGGCCTCACCGTATTCTGCGTTCTCATGCGAGGAGCGGGACCAGAGTCCCCACATGACAACACAGAAGCCCATGGCAGCTCATGCCAACCTCCGGCTGCTCACAGCAGCCCAGCTCCAGGGAGAGCTGTTGTTCACAATCTTAGCTGTAAAGGGCACAGCTCACTGGCCCATGTGGGAATCGAACTGGCGACTTCGGCGTTAGGAACACGGTGCTCCAACCACCTGAGCCACCGGGCCAGCCCTCTTTGGCATATTTTGTAGTGCAGGTCTGTTGGTGAAAAAATTCCTTAGTTTTCTTTTTCCTGAAAAATGTTTGTATTTAACTTTCATTCTTGAAGAATATTTTTAGTTGGTATAGAATTCTGTTTTGACACGTTCCCCCTCCTTTGGGCATTTTATTCCTTTATTATATTGGACCAAGGTATTCTCCCACTGTCTTTTGGACTTCGTAGTTTTGGCTCATGAATTAGCTGATATGCATTGCTGGTCTTCTGTTTGCAATGTTTCATTTTCTCTGGATGCCTCCAAGGTTTTTCTCTTTATTTTTGGTTTTCAGAAGTTTCACTATTGTGTGTTTAGGTGTAATTTTTCAAGCTTGGGGTTTGCTGATATTATTGAATCTGACCATGTATGTCTTTCACCAAATTGGGGGTATTTTCGGCCATAATTTTCAATTTTTTTGTGCTCTATTCTCTCTCTCTCTCTCTCTCTCCCTCTCTCCCTCTCTCCCTCTCTCCCTCTCTCCCTCTCTCCCTCTCTCCCTCTCTCCCTCTCTCCCTCTCTCCCTCTCTCCCTCTCTCTCTCTCTCTCTCTCTCTCTCTCTCTCCTGCCTCTGAAGCTTCAACTATGTGTATGTAAGATATTTTGCTATTTTCCTACAGGCCCTTGAGACTCTGTTCATATTTTTTTCAAACTTTTTATTATTTGTGCTTCAGATAGGGTAATTTCTATTGGTCTAGCTTCAAGGAACTGACTCTTTCCTGTCAATCTCCATTTTCCTAATAAACACACCAGTGTTTTGTTTGATTTTTATATTTTTTTAAAATTTCAGATACTATATTTTGCTTTTCTAGAATTTCCCTTTGTTTTTACATGATTTCTATGTTTTTTACTGAGACTTCCTACGTTTTCATTTACTGTAAGCATATTTTCCTTTATATACTTAAGGGTGCATGTAACAGCTACCTTCACATCCTAGACTAGCACTGTTTCCAATAACTGTAACTGTATCATTTTAAGTTTGGTCTCTGTTGACTGTTTTAGAGTGGGTTACATTTTCTTATTTCTTTGTCTGGTGAGTAATTTTTATTGTATCCTGGACGTTGTGAAAATTATGCTGGATTCCGTTGTTTTCCTCTGAAGACTAGTGGTTTTTGTTTGTTTGCTTTAGCGGGCATTTAACTTGGATGGACTCATATTGCAAACTCTGTCAATCGGTAGCTCAAACCTCAGTTCAGTTCTTTTATCCACAGCTGGTGTCTGTCCTGCACATATGTGGCTCAGGGATCCGGCAGAACTCAGCAGAATTTATGCACAGATTTTAGGCTGTCCCTCTCTGGCTTCTCCTGTCTGGAATTCCCTACTCCTTTTCTAGTGATTGTGGTTGTTCCAAACTCTGTCCTCTGTTCTTTGAGCCAAAACAATTGTGATTTTCTATTGGAGATACAGCCACGCTAACAGAGGTGCCAACTTTGGTCTGGCTCAGGTTAAAAGCCACATAATGGAAACTCATCCTGTGCCATTTGCTTTTCCAAGCATTCTCTTCCCTCCAGGACCCATTCTTGTCCAAGTCATCGTGGATTTAGTTTTGTTGTTTTATATTTTGTCCGGAGCTCACAGGTGTTGTCTGTGGAAAGGTCAAGTCCTGCAGGAATTGTTCAGCCATGGCGGAAATGGAACACGTAGATATATTTTGTACATGTAGAAAACATTACAGAAGTAAAGGCCCCTTTGTTCCTCTTTATGAGGAATTTACTATGTCACCTTCCTGTTCACTTTTTAACATTTCTTTTTCTATGTGTATCGTTCAAAAAGTGTAATAATGTTCAAGTCATAAACTATATACTGGCTTGGGGAGCTTTTTAATTTTATACAAGTGAAAGCACACTGTAAGTATCATTCTGCAACCTTTTCCCTCTCAACGTACTATTTTGAGGTCTGTCCATGTTGAAACATATAGATCCAGCTCATTCATTTGAACTGCAGGACACGGCACCGTCCGGTGGCCGTGATTCCAATTTGCCTGCAATCCCTTCCACTGCTGGACATGTCAGCTGCCTCTAACTATTTTCTCTGACGACAACACAGCACTCACACTCTTGCACCTACCTTTCTGACTATTTACCCGGACATGCCAATTGCTGGATCAGCTTTAACTTCACCAGCTTGCTAAACTGCTCTTCAAAGTACTTGTAACAATTTCCACCTCTACCAACAGTACTGCAAGGGCCTATTCCTCAAAGTATCAACAATGGTTATCTATGTGTGATAAAATTTCAAGTGATTTTCACTTCTTTTTTTTAAACTTTCTGTCATTGATGTCCCCCCATGCCCTCCAGCAGTTACATTGTCCTTATAACAAAGCAGTAAAGCTTTTTGTTATCAAACCAACAGAACTTGCTCTTTCTCTTGTATCCCCTCCGTCTCAGGAAAGACCACCACCCTCAGCTGCCCATGACTCTCTCCTGTCTCCCTCCCTGCACGTGCCTGTATCTTGCACATACTGCTTTAGTTCTAAAAACATTTAGTCATGCATTTTTTTCCTTGTTTTCCACCTAACTGTGACACTGACACTGCCTGGCACAAAACAGGTGCTTTAAAGCACACGGAATTGCAAAGTGGACCCAGCCTTTCCTATTACACAAATGGGGAAAAGCTCGAAGAACTCACCCCAGTCACATGTCCATGGTGTAGGACAGAATCCCAAGCGGAGCCTTCCAACTCTGAACTCCCCGTCAGGTGAAATGACTTGCATAGGGTCACACAGTTGTGAATCTGAGCTGGTACCAGAGGGGGGGTGTTCAGTCCTTACTCCCCCACTGACTGCCCTGGCTCTCTTCAGGGCAGACTGACCGCTTTGATTTGATTCAGACTTTTTATGTTCTGGACAGGATACAGTAATTCACTGCATATCAGCTACAAGTTCTGGGCAGCCTGCCTGCTCTCTAGAGTCACTTAAAATCTGTCATTCCTGTAAAAGTGAATATTTGGACAATTTATTCCCCACATCCTGCCAACACAGACACCCTGGAGTCCTCATTTCAGCGTCGCATTTCATTGTTTTAAGCTGCAGTGCGCTGCGTGTGCTTCTGAGACATTATCACTGATAATGTGGGAACGATCGGGAAATTGTGCTTTGATTCAGGGAAGGGTGACAAGGCCACACCATGCTGCAGCTAGGATCCCACAATTCTCGTTTGTGAAGGGAAGACTGTTACCAAAGCAGCCACGGGAGAACATCTCAGGACCCCCTCTCGGCGTCAGAAAATTGGAGACGTATATTTCATGAACGTAAACTTTGCGCTGTAAACCTCTCTGCATAATGCATGAGACTTGATTTACTGTCGTTGTTCATTCTGGTGTTCACATTGGTGTGCACTTAAGGGAACCATAATTTTTATTTCAGATTTTTTTTTTCCTGCAACAGCACTCGGAGGCCGTTTTAGCATTGTTCTGAATTGTGAGTACAAGATGCCAGGCAGCTTTTCCAGAGGCTGCGGCCAGGGGACAGGCGGGGGCTTTGCCTCGGGCTCCAGACTGAGTCCGTCTTTGGGATCCCGCTCGGGCTCGGGCTGGGCTCCCTGTGCTGGGTGGTTGGTCAGAGCTGGGGGGTTGTGTTTAAAAACAAAGAATAAAGAATGAAAGGAAAAAGGCTTTGTAGCAGAGCAGAGAAGAAATGAAACAATAATCATTCTCTAAGATGCACAAGAGAATTATTCTAGCTTAGGCTGACTGGGAGAGCGAGCTAGAAGGAACAGAAAAGACAGACGAAGAATGGGGACGGGGTGGGGAGCCCAAGAACTGAGGAGAGAGGGAGATGCAGGCAGCCAGTGAAGAAAGAGCGGGGAGGAGACAGGCGAAGAGTTCAGAAGACTCGCTCATATCAGCTGGCTCTGATGGCTTCCGGAATGCCCAGGGCTCAGGGCTGGAGCCTGGAGCAGTGAGGGCACAGGCTGTGGTCGTCGAGCTCGGTGAGGCTGGCATGGGGTGAGCAGGGGCTGGAGCCTCTCGAAGCCTGTGAGCTCCAGGGCACTTGCAAACCGCTGCCCTCTGCTTAGGGCAACTGCAGCTGCTGAAGTACCCATGGGCCGTACTGACCCAGGGCCGTGGACGGCCATCTGGGGGCACCAAAGCCTGCTTTCAAAACAAAGATCGAAATGATTCCAGTCCAGGAAATGTCCAAAATCCTGTGGCGGTGCCCACGTGGTGTTGTTTGACGGTGTTCAGATAGGAAACAGGTACGTGGAGGTTAACCTGGCTCAGGGTGGCGCCCAGGTGGTGAATCTGTCTACGTCCGAGTGACCTGTGAGCAAACGCCCTTGGCCACAGGTCTAAGGCAAGTCTCTAGTCAGTCGGCCTCACCCTGAATGTTCTGAGCTCGGGCAGGGAAGAGGGGTGTTACTTAAGTCCCCTCAAGCCCCAACCAAGAATACCTACGTGGCTGGGCTGCCATGAGGCCTAAGTGGCAGGTGGGGAAGGTCCTTCTGCAGCACCCCTGGCACTCAGCAGGGACCCAGCAGAGGGTGGCAGCAGTCCCCTCGCCAGCTTGTAGCCCTGCATCACAGTGTCACCGTCCTCTGACCCCTGAGGAGGCACCCACCTTGGCCCCCAACCACATCTGCCCTCCCTCAGCCAAGGAAGACAGAATTCCTTGAGCGACAGGGTCTCCTAGCCCAGCATCCATGACCCAGCTCCATGTCCTCTGCTCCAGAAACTTCAATAGGATCTATGTCCTTATCACTGATGGCCAGGACCGCAGGGCCGTAACGCGTCCTGGAGCCCTCAGGAAGGCCGACTGCTCTTTACTGCCTTAATTCTCCACCCTGCCCATAGTCACCCCTTTGCCAAGGAACTTTGCAGAGCCCTCCCACTGTGACCCCGCCTTGGCCGTGAGATTGGCTTTGGCCAACAGGGTGTGAGCACATGACAGCAGCCAACGCTGGGAACCTTTCTGTACTAGGTGCTTGCACTTCTGCCTGCGTTATGGGGACATGCCGCCTTCAGCCACTAAAGGGAAATGTGACACCTGCAGGACAGCTGTCTCTCTCCAGAGGCCCCACATGCGTGAGCGAGCCCCGACAAGACCAGAATCGCCCAGCTGACCCACTGACTGTCGGGCCAGAGTAAACAGCTGCTGGTTTGTCACACAGCATTACAGCTGCAATAGGTGCTGGATACAAGGCCCTAGCCAATCAATTCCCATTTTCAGTTAAGCCATGTCCGGTTATAATTCGAATAGATCCATCCTCTTGTCTCAGCCCACAGCTTAAAAACCAGAACCAGGGAACTGTCACTGGAAGGTTCAGTAAAAGTTCATTTAATGGCAAATTTACAAAACACACAATGCGAGCAGAGATGGATAGACTTCAACGTGATATTGCCAGCACTAGTGGAGTCTCCAGGCCAGTGCCAGGGGACGGAGGTGCAGCGGACAGAGGTGCAGCGGACAGAGGTGCAGCGGACAGAGGTGCCACGGACGGAGGTGCCGCGGGCGTGGAGATGCCTCTGGAGGAGGGGCTGCCTTGTTCTCCTCCCCCATCCGAGCCGGCGCCCAGCTCCCCGCGGGCGTCCGGGACGCTAAAGACCTTTCCGTGGTACTCGATCAGCAGCTCGGTGAACAGGTTCAGGGGCACGAGCGCGCTGAGGGAGGACGCCCCCTGGGACGGCCAGATTAAATTCAGCCCAAAGACACAGGCCAGATTGGAGCTGTTCATCTTGTTAAAAATGCTCTCCCGAGACACCTGCAGGACACATGCGAGGCAAGGGGAGTGACGCGTGGGTCCTGGCAGTGGGCAGAGTGCTGGGCTGGGAGCCACCAGCCAGCACTGGGACCTTGTGCTGCTACCGCCCTGCTCCCGGCCTGTTTCCCCGTCGCAGAGGGAAAGGATCAGCCTTGATGTCCCAAGGGACCCTCTGGCTCTGCCCTTCTTCTGGGGTCCCTCCAGCACCCTCCAACTCCTCTTGTACTCCAGAGGACTCAGGTCCACTCAGGTAGTGGTGGGGTCTCTGGCACAGTGAGCATGAGCACGGCCTCTGGGTCACGTGCCCAGATGACCTGGGGACACAGCCCCTCCCTCCAGAACTCACCTGGCTCAGATGATGTGGGAGCAGCGGCCCCCAGTAAAGAAAGTCACGGGCAGTAACCAAAGGCAGCCAGGGATGGGAATGGCAGGGGCGGACCCGGTGACCCCGCCTGGCACACGGAGGGTTTCTCAGTGGAGTTATTGCCCACTAGGCCTTGGATGAACTCCTCTGGGCCAGGGAATGGTATTCCAAGCTGAGGGAGGGTGTGACCCCAGACCCTGGGCTGTGCGGGCACTGACGTGGAGGGCAAGGCCTCCTGCCAGCTCCCTGCTTTGTCCACTCACCTCATGCAGGAAGCCCATGAGGTAGTTGAGGACGGCGTAGTTTTGTTCCGGAAGGCTCTGCAGGATCTGGCGGCAGTAGGTCACCCGCAGGCTGCTCTCCACACCTGCAATGGCAGGAGGGTCCTTCCTGAGTCCTTCCCGGGGGGAAGGCACCGCGGCAGGGAGGACCGACTATCCCATTGTTGGGCCTGTGGCTCCCATTTACTTCCCGGCCGTGCGGCTGTTCTCAGCAAACCCCTCTCTTATGCGAGTTCTACTCCCTTCTTCACAATGGGCGCTGTAGCTGTGACCTCCCAGAAAGCCCAGAAAGCCAATCACTTTATAAGTGGGAATAGTCCAGGCCAGCGGTTGGCAAACTACAGCCCGGGGGTCAGATGGCCTATTTTTGTCAATAAAGCTTTGCTGGCACAGACCCACACCCCTTCATTTACATGTCATCTACGGCTGCTTTTGCATTAACAAGAGTTGAGTCTGGCCCGCAGAGCCTAGAATACTTACCACCTGGCCCTTTACAGAAAAAGTGTGCCGACGCTCTAGACTAACTTAACCTGTTTACGATTCTCAGCAGCTCAGGCCCCACCCCCACCAGGGGCCTGAACACAGCTGCGCCCGGCTCTGAGACCCCCAGTTCCCTCATAAGTGCATCCTCCACTGAGCTCCATAAACTTCAAGTCAAAACTCAACAATCACTGACTCTGGGTGGTGAACACACAATGTGATGTACAGATGATGTGTTATAGAATTGTACACCTGAAACCTATGTAACTTTACTAACCATTGTCACCCCAGTAAACTTCAATGAAAAAAAACACTCAACAATTAACAAGCATTCCGCAAGCTCCTGCTGGAGAAGCGCGCGCGCACACTCACACACACACACACACACACACACACACACACACACACACACACAGAGTCCTCCAGTGCTAACCTCCCGCTAAGCCTAGGGCAGGGTTACCGTGAACACTCCGTGTGCTTTAAAACACAGCCCCTGCTGAAAGACACCAAAATTCCCTAGTGTGAACGTTCTTGCTGGCTTTTTAATAAAAGCCGTTCTTTCGTGACCTCAAGCTGTTGTTGGGTAATTTGAATGGACCTGATGTTCCCATGTGCAGGAGTCCGCCATCTTTTCCTGGAATCAGCTTTCCAGCCTCAGCTCCTCTTTCTAAGAACTATGGTCCCAGAGCAGATCCTAGGGCAAGGTCCACTTCCAGCTCTCACTGTGGTCCCTCCAAGAAAGAGCACTGACTGGCGAGCAGGAGGGAGCAGCTCGCTGTCACAAAGCCACCGTGGATGAGGCACTCACTGTGTGCTGGGAATCACGCCAGCAGACCCTTGGCCACCTTGCTGCTCAGCCCAGCTACAGCTGACAACCCGACCTCACCCATGGACACTGGTGGCCTGGCTGAGGTTGGCAGGGGCTCAGCAGGAGTTCAGGTGGGGGCAGCCCCCTCCCCTGGCCCGCAGCGCCAGATGGCACCAGGAGGCCAGGCAGCCCCCACGCCCCCAGCCTGGCCCTTGGCAGGTACCCCTGGGGCAGGTACGTACTTGTGATCCCCAGGATCTGCTCATAGGCCTTGAAGGTCAACAGCGGCTGGGGCAGCTCCCGCAGAAAGGTCTTCAGGATCACGGCAGGGATGTGGACGTCCCCATAGTCATCAAAGTTCACGGGCTTGCCTGGACACAGAGCAGCCTGCCTCTGAGCTCTGACCCTGGGCTGGGGAATTCCTGCTTCACACCGGGCTCTGATGCAAAATGGCTTTAAACCTCCCAACAGGAAAAGCCTTTGCTGGAGCCACATGTCCAGGTGATGAGTCTGTCTTCTCCTGGAAATGGGGGTGCTGTCACCCCACCTCCTTGCTTCTCCAGGGTGCCTGGCAGAGGCTGGGGCGTGCTACTGAGTTCCCTGCTGAGTGGCTTGGTCCTGCCTGGGATGCCAGGGCTCGGAGGTCAGGGCGCCGGCTCTCACCGTCCCCAGTGCCCAGCACACAGTGCTGAGAAGGGCCAGTCCTGTCACCTGATGAGTGGGAATGACAAGAGTGCGTGCAGTAGTGGGGAGACCTCCTTGTCAGTGAGCTGTTTTACTGATGTCACTGGCGTGCTGACCTCTGACGCCATGTCCCTTACCCACAGGTGATACAGGGCAGCTGAGGAAGCCATTCTGTGCCAGCCAGAGGGGCTGCCTGAGGGAAGCTCCATGAAACAATGCCCTACCCACCTGGCTTGAGAGTGTTTGACAAACCCTAAAGGCAGAATGGCATCGGGTGGCCTCCTGCCCCGGGAGGCTACGGGCCTGAGCACAGGACTCCCCTGGACAGCTACCCCTAGTCCTGAGATATTCCGGGGCCTGGGGGACAGGGGTTACGCTGCCTTGGGTATTGGGGCTCGGAGGCCCTGGAGGGCTGTGCAGCTCGGGGGGCGGGAGGGTCAGGGTGAGGGGTCTCTGGGAGCTGACTCACCTTGATTGTAGAGCCGCTGGATCTCGTGGACAGTCTGGACATTGGCCGATCTCCGGAACAGGCCCTCTGTGTGGAGTCCTGTAGGGAAAGAGCCTCCAGGCATCTCACAGGTCCCAGAGGAGGTTTCCAGAACATTGACTCCCCCTGCCTGCACGTCACCCTTCTGCGGCTGGCAGGGAACTCTCTCCAGTCTGGTTCGTTTCTCCTCCCCACTATTCATTACCCACCTTTATTTATTCCTCTCAATTTAAACTTTTCCATATTCCCCAATCCTAATTCCCCAATCGCCCACCTCTGTGGCCCCCAGGAAGGGAGATTGGAAAGAGACTGACACCAAAGTCAGACAGACTGGGGTCCAGTCCAACTCCGTCTCATCCAGCTGTGTGACCTCGGAGAAAGTACTTAGCCTCTCTGGGCTCAGCTGCCTTGTGTGCAGAGTAAGGCCTCAAGCCCCTGCCTCCAAGGGCTGTGGAAAGGATGGACATGATAATGTGTGGCACGTGCCAGGCACCCAGGGGGCTTCCAAACATGCTGCTTCCCTTTCTTCCCATGAGTGTCTAGAGCTGACCTGTCCAATAAGGCAGCCACTCGTACACATACATGGTGATTTAAATTTAAAATAAAATAAAAACTCCAGTCACCAATGCACGAGCCACATAAGTGCTCTTTTGGGCTACTGCCATGGGTGGCTATTGGCCCCCATTCTGGGCAAAACAGACACAGAACATTACCAAGGTCCTTGGGCCCCCATGCTCTCCCCTCCCCCACTCCCCAGTCCCTCTCCATTCTGAAGCTGAACGAGCTTTCAACATGCACATGGTCTCCGATCAGCCCGCGTGGAGCCTTTCCCTGCTCTCATCAACCAGAGGACAGCTTCCTGTGGACTCTTGCCAGGACCCACGCGTCTGGCCACCGCTGCTCCACTCTCCTGCCCGCTGCCCCTGTGAGCCCTCCATCCAGCTTCCGGTTGGCTCCGTGCTCCTTCCTTCCCTCAGCCTTTCCACGTGCTGCTCCCCTCTAACGGAGGGCTGGTCCCTCTCTTTTTTGCTGAGTGACTGTAGTAGGCAGAATTCTGAGCTGGCCTCCAGATTCGTGGACCCTGGTCCACACACACCTTCTCCCAAGTATTCAGACAGACACTAATCTAGGTGCCGCAGTGAAGGAATTTTGCAGATGGCACTCAGGTCCAAGGCAGGTGACCTTAAAATACGGAGAGTATCTTGGGTGGGCCTGACTAATCGCGTGAGGTTTTAAAAAGGGACCAGGTTCCTCCTGGCAACAGAAATTTGGAGTACGGGGTCGGGGGAAGGCAGGGATTTGACACGTGGGACTGTCTTCATTGGTGGCAGAGGCCACCTGGGACAGAAAGAGGTCTGTGGCTGACAGCCAGCAAGGAAAACAGGTGTCTCAGAACTACCACTGCAAAGAACTGAATTTGGCCGACAATCTGAATGACTGCAGAAGTGGGTTCTTCCCCAGCGCCTCCCGGAAGGAACACAGAGCGGCCAGCACCTCGTGTTTAGCTTTGTGAGATGCTGCGCAGAGAACGGTCCCCGAGGGACCTGGACTTCTGATCTACAGAAACCGTGAAACCATAAATCCATGCTGTTTCAAGCCACCAAGCTTGTGGTGATTTGTTACACAGCACAGCAAACTAATAAGGCGACCTCCTGCCCGAGTGTCAGAGCTCAGGTTTCCCTGATCTCTGTGACCAGCTCTTCCCTGTCACGAGAGTCTATGGTTGTCACATTACAGCTCTATGGAGAAAAACGTAATGAAGACAGCTCTCAGTCCACACCGTGAGCCCAGAAGGTGGGACCGTGTGCTGCGGCCACCGTGCCAACCCCAGTGAGTGAATGGTTAATTCACAGGTTCATTCAACAAGTATATACTGAGCTCCTAATACTTGGGCTGCTTTTCTTTTTTTTAATGAATAAAGGAATTGACATATTTAAAAAGGGAGACTCCCTTTCAGTTTCTGACTTTGGCCTTCAGGCACTATCTTTTGTCCACGACAAATGACAGCTGGTCCAAGCAGACACAGCTTCAAACACCAATCAGATCCCCCAGCTACAGAGCTGCCATCTCATAAAGCTTTGTTAAGATTAGAACACACAGCTCCTGGGTCACACCGGGTGACAGACACCAGGGGCCCCAGCAGTGACAGCTCCCACTTCCTGTCTGATGCATGCAGCCCTGCTCCTGGAGGCGGCCATCCCTCCTTGGCAGCCGTTCCTCCTCCGTTAGGATAAATGCAACCTCCACACCCCTTCCCTGTGCACCGGAGCTCTGGCCTCAGGAATCATGGAGCAGCCAGTCTCAGCCCCTCCAAGTCACCCACCCCACTGGCGCTGGCATCTGCAAATCAAGCTCATCAATTGTGTCAAGGAGTCCCTTCCATGGACGGCTTTACATGCGTCATCTCATTTAGGCCCCACAACAACCCTGTGAATCAGGTACTGTTATTAACCCAATTGGACAGATGAGGAAACAGAGGCCCAGAGAAGGGAAGTAACTGGCCCAAGGTCACACAGCTAGTACACAGTGGAGCCAGGATTCAAACCCAGACAGTCCAGGTCCAGAGCCCATAGCTGGAGCCGCTGTGCCTGAGCCCATCCCACCCTGGTCACCCACCTTGCACAGGTTCCCGTCCTCCAACTCCCTGGCCTGGGGGTGCTATGGACCCAAGACAGGCCTCCCAGAGAGGTATACCTGGCAGCTCTCACGTCCCTGGGCTGGAGCCAGCTCTCACTCACCTTTCTCTTTCAGGTATGTCACGGTGAACTTCAGGACTGGGGGGATGAGTTCACCTTGATTTTTGTCTTTAAGGCTGAGGGGAGAGGAAAGAAAGCACGAGTTTTCACCTGGGCGTGATGGGTGATCACAGCAATCACGGCCTTTGGTCCCGTCCACACGCCTATGAAGACACAGGACCGAGGAGCCATGCAGGGAGAGAGCTGCAGCCGTGGCCCTCAGGAAGCAGGTGGTCTGGCGGCCAAAAGAGAGGCAGAAAGAATAAAAGTGATAAAGCAGCATCTGAGGGCTCCCCCAGAGAGATAGATGCCCATGATACAGGGGAGACCTGGGGTAGGGAAGCTTCACATGGGGCGACTACTGAGCTGGGTTTTGAGGGCCAAGTAGGAGCCTCAGAGGACAAAAGAGGGGGAAGGGCATTCCAGACAGAGGGGAACACACAGGGGAAGGTCCAGAGGCATGAGACGTGGCTGTGAGGGCAGAAACGGGGACCTGGCCTGGATGCTGATCAATCAAAAAACACACTTGATGAAAACCTAGTACGTTGCCTCAGACGGGCTGTTAACACTTGGTCTCTTACTGTGCTAATTTGATACAGATTCACATAAGGAAACTTTAAAAATATGTATAAATGTAAAAGAAAAGCCCTCCCAGACACACACACACGTACCACAGCCAGCGGAATCAGGGCCTGAAGCCAGAGCTTTCAGCTCTACAGAGCTAGTGTCATTCTACTGTCCCTAGTGGCTCCCACTTCACGTTTTTCTCTTTCCTTGTGGGCTGAATTTTCTTGCCCCTTTGAGAAACTGTGCTGGATTGAGGGGAAAAAGACTCTTAAGTCAGATATCCCGGCTGAGGTCCTGCTTTGCCACTTATTAGCGGAAAAAAAAAGTGTGTTTTTCTGTTCTTAGGTATTGTGTTACACATCAATTAGGTTCATTTGGTTGACTGTGTTGTTTGAGTTTTCTAGACTACTTATTTTCTGCCTATTCTATCAATTACTTACAGAAAGGTATTGAAATTGGTTATTAGAACGGTGTGTCTTTCTCCTTCCAGTTGTATCAGGTTTTGCTGCACGTTACTTTAAAGCTGTTACCAGTCTGTACATTTTTAGGATTAGTATGTCTCCTTCGTTGTGATGAAATCCTTGGTCTTACAGCTTCTTCTCAAGTCTATTTTGTCTGATATTGATGCAGCCATTGCCACTTTCTTTTGGTTAGTGGCTGCGTGGTATACCTTTTTCCTCCTCGTACTTTGAGCCTATAGCGTCGTGTATATTTTAATATTTTAAATAACAGTAAGATCTTCCTCTTTTAAATCCAATCTTAGAATACCTTTTCATTGGAATGTTTATGCCACTTATATTTAATGAAATTTCAATATGGCTAGGGTTAAACCTACCATCTTGCTAATTGTTCTTGGTTCTTCTTCCCTCCTTTCTTAACTTGGTTTTGCATATTAATTAATATATTTTAGGATTCCATTTTATCCCCGTTAATATATTAGATATATTTCTTTATTTGTGTTGGGCCTGTTTTTACAATACATATATTTAATACAGTATGGTCTACTTTCAAATAATATCATACTACTTTACTTATAGTGTAACCACCTCATAACAGTATAATTCCACTCCAACCCCGTCCCCTTTGTTGTCACTGTTATGCATTGTACAGTACTCCAAAGTATTAGGTTGGTGAAAAAGTAATTGCGGTTTAAAAGGTTAAAAATAAGTGTAAAAACAGCAATTACTTTTGCACCAACCTAATATTATAAACCCCACCTACTTTATTATTTTTGTTTAAACAATTGACTTTCAAAGCTATTCTTAAAATAAGAAAATAAATTTACTTTCTATGTACTCATATATTTACCATTTCTGGCATTCTTCACTCCTTTGTGAGGATCCAAATTTCCACTTGGCATTATTTTTCTTCTGTCGGATGAACTTCTCTTAATATTTCTTATAGTGTAGGTCTGCTGGGAATATATTCTCTCAGCTTTTGTTTCTCTGAAAAAGTTTTGTCTTTGCATTCATTTTTTGAAAGACATTTGTTGGGTATATAATCTTAGGTTGACAACTTTTTTCCTTAAAAAGATGAAAACTTTTAAAACTTAAGAGATTTTGCTCCATTGCCAGCTGGTTTGCATCTTTCCAATGAGAAATCTGCTGTTACTTGTATCTTTGCTCCTCTGTATGTGGTGTCCTTTTTTTCTGTTTGCTTTTTTCTCTTTGTCACCGGTTTTAAGCAATTTGATTACAATGTTCCTTGGTGCAGTTTTCTTCACATTTCTTATGCTTGTGGTTCACTGAGTTCCTTGGATCTGTGGGTTTTTATCAAATTTGGAAAAACTGAGGCCATTATTTCTTTAAATATTTGTCTGCCTTCTCCCTTTCTGGGACTCCAATTATCCATATACTAGATGGTAATATTATGGCACAGGTTAGTCTTTGTTTTTTCTTCGTGCTTCCTTTTGGATCATTTTTATGGTTATGTTTTTAAGTTCACTAATTTTCTTCTGTGATGCCTAATGTTTTGTTAATCCCATTCAGCGTGTTTTTCCTATTAGAAGTTATATTTTTCATCTGTAGAATTTCCACTTGGTTTCTTCTTAAGATGACTCTTCATCATGTTTGTGTTTTCTACCACCGGCTTAATGATCTTGTCTGCAAATTCCATCATTTCTGTCATCTCTGATGTGATCATTCATTTTATGTGTTCACGTGACTGGACCACATTGGGGGCGCACGTATTTGGTTAAATGGTATTCTGGGTGCGTCCATGACGCTGGTTTTGGATGAGATTAACATCTGAGTTGTAGGCTGAGTAAAGCACACTGTCCTCCCTAATGTGGGTGGCCCTACCCAACCTGTTGAGGTCCTGAACAGAAGAAAAGGCCCAGTGAAGGAGAATTCTCTCTTCCTGCCTGTCTTCAAGACAGGACATCCATTTTTCTTGCCTTTGGACTCTGACTCGGACGGGAACCCACACCACAGGCTCTCCTGAGTTTCCAGCTTGCCAACTGCAGCCTTTGGGACTTCTCAGCCTCCATAACCACGTGAGCCAATTCCTCGTGACACATCTGCTATTTGGTTCTGCTTCTCTAGAGAACCTAGACTACTACACTGGGGTCTGTTTCTATTGATTGAGTTTTCTCCTGATTATGGATCAGGTCTCCCTGCTTCTGTGCATGACTTGTGATTTTTCTTTGGGAATTTTACACTGTTGGTTGCTGAATTTTATTGTATTTCTCTGAATGGAGATGAACTTTCTTCTGTCTTACATTAAATCGTTGGGCATTTTCCACTTGCAGTCTCAGGAAACTCTTGCCAGAAGCTCCGAGCCAGCCTGCAGGAAGTGTGGCCACCCTGAGAATGTCAGGCTGGGAGCCTTGGACCCTTGGCCCCTCCTAACTAGGCACCAGCTGGACACCACTGGTGACTTTCCCAATGCCACACGGAATGAATTTGCCTGGCTGAGCTTCACCTAAATTCCAAGCCCAAAGAAATCAGGATATATAGTAAAATGGCTGTTGTTTGAAGCAGCTAATTGCTGGGGGAACTTGTGACACAGCAATAGATAATGGGAAAACACAGTCATGAATGGATAGGGCCAGGACACAGACCCATGCGTCTGAGCCTAGAAACCTGTGCTCTTGTATACTGTGTTTCCCTGAAAATAAGACCTAGCCAGACCATCAGCTCTAATGTGCCTTTTGGAGCCAAAATTAATATAATATCCAGTCTTATTTTAATATAAAACTGGGTCTATAATAATATAATATAATATAACATAACATAATTAATATAATATAATATAACATACTATAATATAATAATAATATAATAAATATAATACCAGGTCTTACATTAATTTTTGCTCCAAAAGGCGCATTAGAGTCTTATTTTTGGGGAAACACTGTATTATCTAATTCCCATTATAATTTTATTAGCCCAAATGAGAGCTCGGAGATGGACACTGCGAGAGGCTAGGTGACCAGCTCAAGGTCCCGCAGCTGTGAGGTGGCAGCCCGGGAGGCAAGGTTGGCCTTGAATCAAATCTATTTTCTTTCTGCACAGACTTATCAGGTGGACGTGGGATCAGTGCTGCTTTTCACTTAATTCAAGATGAACAGAGGACTCTTACATTGGTCCACACGAGTGATGACGATTCCTACTTCATCAACAGCAATGACAGGCCTTGGCATGTCCTGACCTCGATGGAAACTTGGGCTGCTTGGTGATTTCTCTTCTGCTGAAGCTGTACGGCTGGGACACCAAACAGCAATCCGGTTGGTGAAGGGGCCCTGAGACTGCCACTGCCACCGCCTCTGTGGGTTGTGCTGCTGTAAGAATGTGGGCCAGACCCTCCCCGCCCTTCCCATGTGCCCCTCTGAGGGAGGAGGAAGTCTGGGTCCCAAGCAGTGTCCAGGCGGTCTCTTCTCTGTGTCCCTGGCAAGGGAGGAACACGAAGGATAGGTTCTTTATCGCCCAGGGTGCTCCAAAGCTGTGGGCTCTTTTCCTCCTGTTTCCTTTGGGACCAGACACACCCATGCCAGTCCTGGCCCCGCCCTGAGCTGGGTGGCCCTCAGCCTATCTCTTAGCCTCCTCAGACTCAGTTTCCCCATCTGGAAAGCAGGAATGCTGGAAACCTCCCTGCAGGGAGCTGCAAATATTAAACAGTAAAGGGTGCGAAAGGCTTTGTTCAACTGCAAGTCAAAGGTACTGACAATTAAAATCATTGGAACGCTAGGGGCTGAGTGACTTCTCAGGACAAACACAGGTAGCCCATTTCACAGATGAAGAAACGGGCCAGCACACTGCAGTGACTTGCCCAGGGTCACACAGCTAGAGCCTGGGTCTGTTGATTCCAAAGCCTGAACTAGTTACTGTTCCTACTGAGGGTCCCAACTGAGACCTACTGAGCAGGCTGGACCCTGATAAGCCGTGATCGCGGTGGTTGCCAAGAGGCCCCTTGGCCTACAGCTAGCTGACACCTTGTGTTTTACAAGCAGACTTCCAAAGCAGGAAGGGGGCCTGTGAGATCATGAGAAACTGAGGTTCCAGAACAGGAGGGTTTGCCCAAAGTCACAGGGCTTCCAGTAAACCATGCTTCTGTCTCTGGGCATTTAAAGAGCACCGACATTCGCCCTGCGCCTCTCATAGCATAGCACAGAACAGGGACCCTGACATTAAAGTACTGCTCTCGATAGCGCAGAGACCACAATTTGGATCTCCGTTCTCCTCCCTTCCCCTCCCCTCCCTGCCCCTCCCTTCACCTCCCCTCTCCTCTCCTCTCCTACTTGCTGGCTCAGAAAGGGGTTTACTCAAGGGACTGACTGAGTCCGTGCAGAGAATGACAATTGCTCCAGGGGACTCTGGATAAAACATGCATGTGCTCCTGGCTGGGTGGCGACACCCAGGGCAGCAGTGACGAATCCTCACACCAGGTCCCTTCATGCATCTCCGGGTATGCGGGCCAGGGCCAGGTCTCTACAAGGATGGACTGTGCTAAACCCACACCCTGAACTAAAGTTCCGAGGTGCACGCGGGTGGGGGGCTCTCGGAGGCGAGTGCAGTTCACCGGTGGGCCCAGCATGCTCCGGGCCAGCCGTCTGCCCCCCGGAGGGCACTGGGACTCACAGCACATAATTCTTGCTCGTACCCCCTCCCCTCGAGTAACTGAGATCCTGTTCTTTCCCTGGTTTTGCATGCAAGGAATGCACAGAAAGGAGAGGTTCTGGCTTTTTAAAAGCAGTAGGAATAGGAAAGAAGGAAGGGAAACCTGCAATTACAGTGATAACACGTGTGTGGAACAGGCCTGCCTTGCTGGACACGCAGGCTTCCCCCAGACCTGAGACGGTCATTGGTCTCACGTCCCCTCCCAATTTCCGAAACAGGATGGATGGCTGCAGCTCACATCACTGATCAGCGAAGGTCTCAGCCACAAAGCCAGCCAGGAGGGCCTGGGCGCCTACAGAACTGGGCAGTGCACGTGAACATCAGAGGAAGCACCGCATTGTGACAACCTACTGTGCGCTGGGCGCACTACTAAGCCTACTGGCTTCATCATGGTGTCCCCGTTTTCACAGAAGACCACACTGAGACTCAGGGAGGCTAATTGTTTTATCTGAAGTCACGCAGCCTAGGGTTCAAACAAATCAAATCTGACTTCCCAGGCCTTGTACCTGCACAGGCTGTTAATATAAATTCTGAAGGGGGTGGGGGTCTGGTACACAGCGGGGCTGCTGGGAGGTGGCAACCAGCCCAGGAATGCTGCGATCCACTTCTGCACAGCTGGCCCTCTTTGCGAGGCAAATGAGGAATAAGAAACAGTTTGTACCATCAGCTAGACCAGTCCTGAAAAGTCTAATGGAGTGGGGGGTCCTGGCAAGTCAGGCTGGCACATGACTTAGAACCAGAGCCTAGGGAGGTCCATTCCCTACCCGTGGGGCCGTTCCCAAACAGCATCTTACGCTGTCTGCACAGCCACTGGTGCAGGAGACCAAACACGGGTGTACCCCGAGCACACGGGGAAAGGGCAGAGAAAGCAGAACCCATCGCCTCGTCCCCTGCAAAAGCGGGCCCTGGCTCAGATGAAACCCTCGCGCTGGGAGAGAAGCAGAGGCCAAAAGGGCCACGTGGTCCTGCCCACTAATGCACTGAGCATCCCGGAATCCATCACCGTCAGATCACTAACAAAAAAGGGCAAAACGAGTACCTTGAAAACTACAAAACATCCCTTAGAGAAATTTAAAAGATCCAAATAAACAGAAAGACAGCCGTGTTCATGGATTCAAAGACATAATATTGTGAAGATGGCAGTACTCCCCAAATCGATCCCCAGAGACAGCACAATCCCTATTGAAATCCCAGCTGCCTTTTGCAGAAACTGACAAGCGGATTCTAAAAATTAATATGGAAATTCAAGGGACCCAGAATAGCCAAAACCATCTTGAAAAAGAAGAACACTTCCAATGTCAAAACTTACTAAAAGCTTTGGTTATAAAGATACCGGCATATAGATCAATGGAATAGAACCGAGAGTCCAGAAATAAAGCCTCACATTTACAGGCAATTAGTTTTTCACAAGGGTGCCAAGGCAATTCAATGGGAGGAAAAGTAGTCTTTTCAAAAAATGGTCCCCATTTGTATCGTGGCATCAGGGAAGGCTTCCTGGAGGAGGGGAGTATGAAGGAGGAATGAGAGCAGGGGAAGCACTGGGCAGCAGGAACTGGTTCACAATGTCTGCACACCCTGTTGTTAACCTGTGGCCCTGGAGGGGGAGGAGGGCAGGGTTTCAACTCCAGTTACAGAGAAAGAAACTGAGGTTGCTAGCTTGACGTCCCAGAGCTGGGATGTGACCTGCTTCCCCTCCCCCACCCGAGGGTGGCCCCTCCCTCTTCCCACTAGGCCATGGCTGCCCAGATAGGGCTGTACTAAATACATATGTACGTTTCCATTGTCCCACTTCAGGGAGGGCAAGCCAGCAAAGACCTCTTGAATCTCTGATTTCCCCCTTCGTATATTAACTTAATTAGCTGGTTCTAAGGCGATAGCTTTCTGTTGTGTGCTTTGGAACTTAACTTAGCAAATTAACATTTGTGAACAGGATTTGGTTATGAATTTTAATGACTTTCATTCATTCATAGTGCTTTATTTAATATGTTTATTGTCATTTTATTAAAGTCATTCACAATGAAACAGCATAAAATATTAATTTATAGAGGCAATCGCATGGATTTTCTCTCAAAGTGGCGCACGCAGAATGTTCTCAAAGGTTGTGCAATGATCATCAGTCCCTAATGATATAACGAACTGATTCTTACAGTGACAACTGGTCCTGAAATAGGAATGACCCACGGCCCGTATAAGGGACATTTCTAATATCTGCCTTCGATCTGCTAACTGACAGCTCGGGAGATCAAATGCTGCATCAACACATTCTGCAAGGCACCTGCTCAAAACACAAGGCCACAGGGCCCCCCGGTGAACTTCACACAGCCGAGAGGACCACACAAATTACTAACCATTTCCCATACATTGTACTCGGGTGGATGGCTTTAGGAATTGGGTATGGCTTTGGTTTTTCATTTTTAAAGTTTCATTAGACAGTAAGGAGACAGAAATAGTTGTGAACAACAAAATAGCCAATCTGAAAGGCATTGCTGGATTTGTCAGGCTTATTAATGATGGAAAGGCCAGTGGCCTCAGCCATGGCTACCAAGGACCCCTGGGCATCAGAACACACCAAGAGCAGCAGAACCTCAGGACGGGCCAAAAGCATCAAAGCTGACAACAGAAGATTCAGAAACAGGTGAAAGGGTCACAGATTGCTTGGAAATCCAGGGCCTGCTGTCTGGGCCTCCCTGGGACCCTATTCTGAGATCTGAGTTCTCACCAGCGCCCCCAGAGGGGCCCAAGGTCACTGCAGGTGCGTTCCCCATCCTGCATTCCTGGGGGCCATTAGGAGCGGTGGGGATCACACCAGCATATATTTAGTGTTTAAAAAAGGAACAGGAAGGGCCGTTTGGTGAACTTTTGCTCCAGATATGTTTAGGGGAACATCCATCCTATTTGAACACATACTGCATTCGTGAAGGGCTTACAAAATGCCCCTTTAAGGGAACACCACGACTGTGTGTGTGGTTGAGGAGGCAGGGGGTGCGACCCGACAGTCTAGAGCTGCGCGCTTAAATAGTTAGAAAGTCAGCACCTCAACTGCACTGGCCACATTTCTAGCGCTCAACAGTGACACGGACAGCGCAGACCGTGTCTTGCATTGCCGAAAGTTCTGGAAAACACGGTCTATCTTAGCTGCTGTGACACACTCGAGGAACCCATTCCCACCTCTTCACCTGCATAACAGCCCCACCCCTCCTCAGCTCCGTCTCCTGGGCGCCCTCGTGGCCAGCGGCCAGCTCTCGTCCCAGTCCCTGGAGGCAGACTCTGGCTCTGGGAAGAAGATTTAGGCACAACTCCGTCCCCCACAACCACACAACCACCCACCTCTCACTGCCCCATGTTAGTTTCCTACGGCTGCTGTAACTACTTACCATAAACTGGTAGTAGTTCAAAACAATACTAGTTCATTATCTCACTTCTGGAGCGGTCAGAAGTGTAAAATGGGTCAGCAGGGTTGTGCTCTTTCTGGGGGTCCTAGGGGAGAATCCGTTCCTTGCCTTTTCCAGCTTCTAGAGGTGGCTGCATTCCTTGGCTCGTGGCCTCGCAATATCCCAGCCTCTGCTTCCTGCTTCTGTCCTCACATTTCCCCTCTGACTCTGGCCCTCCTGCATCCCCCTTATAACGACCCTTGTGATGACACTGGGCTCACCCAGATAATCCAGGGTAACTCCCCATCCCAAGGTCCTTAGCCTAACCACACCTGCAAAGTCCCTTTTGCCATGTAAAGCACTATTTTCACGGCAACAGGACATGGGTGTCCTTGGGGCTCAGTATTCTGCCCAGCATACCCTCCTCCCTGTCCTCCTCCACTCTAGGCCCAGAAGAAAGACGTGGGGCCCCAGGGCCGTGTCTGCCGCCCCAGAGCCCGTGAGAGAGGACAGTGAGGAGCCCCACAGCCAGCTGCCTCGGGAAGGACAAGGAACAAGAACAGGGTAGCACGTGGGTGTCCCCCTACCCTGTGGCCCAGACGCCGCCAAGAGCCTTCTCATTTCTCAGCCTTCCAAGGTGCTTCAAGGTCCAGCACACAACTTAAAGAGTCTCAAATTTGTATGTAAGAAAACAAATCGCATGCAAGTTTCCAACAAGAAATGAGTAATTTGAATGGAACTGAGCAAACTGCTCTCCAGGATCCCACCCCACCCTCCCGGCTCTGCTTCCCCTGTACACTGTGTACATCAGACCCAGCTGCCTCACGTGACTGCAGGATGAAACATCTCCTTTGTCCTCTGCCATTCCAGGTGACTTGGGGCCTGGCCTCCTGCCAGAAGCAGAGGAGAGGCGGATGGACAAGGTGCTCACCGCTGAGTGGGGGGACAGCTGAGGACTCCCCATGGCAGCCTGCTCAGATTGGAGCTGCGACAGAGCAGGCCCACATGCAGTTTGGGGCATCAGTGAAGGCTTCCTGGAGGAGGTGTCACTGAGGTGAGTCTTAAAAGAGATGAGTTGGTCTGGCTGGGTGGCCCAGAATCCTTTACAAGTCATTAAAGGTTAAAAGATCACATTACCCAACGCATTCATTTCAGAAATACGGAAACAAGCTGAGAGAAGGGAGTGAGTTCAAGGTCATGTGGCTAATGAGGGGTCAGAGTAGTCAGGAAGGACAGGGTGTCACAGTAACAACAGTCCCTAAATCACAGCAGCTGAGCCCAACAGAGGTTTACTTCTCACTTGTGTTCTGTGTCTGGCGTGGGTGTCAGCGGGAGGCCTGCTGTGGTCACTCAGGGATGCAGGCTGGGAAGGCACCATCTCAACCTGGCTTCCGTCACCACGAGAGGCAAACTGCACACTGGCTCCTAAAGCTCCCCTCCCATGTGACCCATCCCACAGCTGCTCCGGTCTCAGTGGCCAGAGCAAGGCACGCAGCTACGCTTCACTTCCAAGGTGGTGGGAAGGGTCCCAGCCCTGACCTGGGGCCAGAACTGCCTGGGAGCAGCAGTGACAAAAGCTGGGGCAAGAACCCCAGATCCCTGGTCCGCTGCCCCATGTAGGTGCTCAGACACACACAGCAGCGGGCACGCAGCCTCAATGACAAGCTCACGCTTCAGTTTTCCTGCAGGGTTAAGCCCGGCTACCAGAGACGACGGTCTGGGAAAAGCTTCCCCACACACAGAAGCGGTCCACGGTCCCACAGAGGAAACGAGAGCAGGCCAGGCTCACTTACTATTGCAGACTGACGCCAAACTGCTGGGTGGGCAAAGGGGGCCGCGGCGGCGGCGTCTTGGCAGGAGGGAGAGGCCTGCCCTTGTGCAGGTTCCGCAGCTTCTCGTCGTACCTGTGGACACAGCAGAAGCCAGGTTCTCACCTGGCAGGGGAGAAGCCTAGGACCACACGGGGCCACCTCCAGGGGCTGTCTGGGGGCCAAACGCCCATGAACATCTACGGGATACCCGAGTATCTCATCCTTCTGGGCCCATGTGCCACACCGCTCTCTCTCTCTCTCTCTCTCTCTCTCTCTCTCTCACACACACACACACACACACACACACACACACACACACACACACTTACAATCCCCCATTGCCATGGGGTGTTCACACAAAAAGCAGGAAGGATGGTCTAACCCCTGTCAAATGTCCAGTCTCTCCTGCCAACCCCTGGCCAATATTTCACTGACATGTGTCCGCACAGGGGCTTCCCTCTCCTGGAAACAGCCTTCCCTGGCTTCTCAATATAACCAACTGCCCCTTTGAATCTCACTTTAGGAGTCACCTCCTCCTGGAAGCCTTCCGTGATATCCGCTTTCCACTAGTCCCCTCCCTAGCTGAGTTAAGTGCCTCCTTGCCTCCTGCATCCCCTGTCATCACTGACTTGTGGTCCACACTACCTGGGAGTGTCCTGAGGGCAGGGGAACTCCCCACACAGCTCTATATCCCCAGCACCCCAGTACCTTGGTGCCCAGAGGGGGCGTACCATCTCTACTCCCCCTGTAAGGCTGCCAACCTCACCTGCACGCAGCTTGGCAAGCACCCTGCTCCCTCACAGGAACCCCCCAAGACAGGGAGATGTAAAGGGCAGAGGCACCCAGGCAGGGTTAGAAGGTGCCCGGGCAGGGTTAGAAGGTGCCCAGGCAGGGTTAGAAGGTGCCCAGGCAGGGTTAGAGGCACGGGCTGGACAGGGCCCCGCCCTGAGCTGGCTGTGGAGCCAGAGCCACTACACGCCTGCCTAGGCTCCTTCTGCTCCCAACACCATACATGAGAGTCTGTGGAAAGGGGGAGCACCACTTCTGTGTAAAATAAAGCAGCAGACACACCAATTAAGCTTTCAGCAGAAAGCCCTGGATAGCTTGTTCTCCAGGGCACCTGCCACAGGCCTGAGAACATTTCACTCTGTACAGTGTTATACACACGTGAGAAATAGCCCCAAGTCTCTGCTCAAAGCAAAAATGCTAAACACCGAGGCAGCGAACGGCAGTGACCACTATGGTTATTTTTTCAAATCCATTTTGTAATGGAGGGTGAGAAAAACATCGGGTCCACGCACATAACTGCCCTCGGCCTCGCTTCTCTGAGTCAGCAATCAGCATCTTTACTGCACATTTTTGTGGATGCCACAGATTTCTGAGCCGGATCTGGCCGGCTGGTTGGAAATGAAGCCTTCAACCTTAATGGGGTGGGTCC
Organism: Rhinolophus sinicus; assembly: GCF_057876585.1. Classification (NCBI taxonomy): domain Eukaryota; kingdom Metazoa; phylum Chordata; class Mammalia; order Chiroptera; family Rhinolophidae; genus Rhinolophus; species Rhinolophus sinicus. The sequence continues at coordinate 5,933,818 of NC_142501.1, forward strand.
AAGACGTGTGGATACACACAAGGACGGTCCACACTGCCGCTCTCGTAACGGGGTCTGACTCACTGCAGAACTTCCGGGGGGATGGCCAGCTGGTCGCATTGGAGGTGGTCACGGAGCTCACTCAGATGGTTGAAATAGGTGACTTTTTTCCCAAACTTGTGACTGAAAAAGAAGAAGCGAGAGAGTGAAAATGATTGGGTGGCAACAGAGAGGCCAGGCGTGGGGCGGGGGGGAGCAGGAAAACAGCGGTGGTATTTTTCGTATTAAGAAAATGTAACTGCTGACACAATTTAAAACCAGGATATAACAGAAGCCGCCCATGCCTGCAGATGTTTCGCTTTCTGAAGACCTCGGATGCATCAACCACTCTTGGGAGTCTCATCTGCATAAATATAAATACCCGCCTCCAGTATGAATCTGCTGTGAATTTGCATAGACACAGGAGACGGCGTGGGGGCCAGGGAGCCCGAGGGTACAGGGAGGGCAGCCTCCAGTGGGGTTTCCCACACGGCCATCCCCTCTCTCTGTGAGGGTCCTGTGAGGGCAGAGACCACATCTGAGTCCTCAGTGGTTTCTCTCCAGGACGGTGTCACTCTGGGGACCACAGTGGGGTGAGCACGGCTGCCAAGGCCAGACGAGCCCCGGCCGAATCAACTCACCCACCTTGCAGGGCCTCAGTCCCCTCTCCTAAGTGAGACTATTTACGCAAACCAGTCCACACTGTCCTACACCTGGTAGACATTACTACCTGTGTCCATTGTTATTGTCAGGCCTCCTAGTTTCCTGAGCTGCAAAGTGGGGAAAGAACAGGAAGATGGAATGGGTGGGACGTGCTCGGCCAGCGTCCGCACCTGGCAAATGATCACTACCTACCAGACCGTTTTCACAGCGTCACTGAAGTATCACTGAGTGACACAAAATGGCACGTATTTCATGTACAGAATTGGATGCCTTTGGACATGTGTGTACAGCATGACGCTACCTCCACAATCAAGGTGACAAGCATATCCATCATCTCCAAGGGCTCCTCGTGTCCCTTTGCTTCTGTGTGTGTGGGAAGAACATTTAACATGAGATGCACCCTCCTACCCAATTTTCAAGTGCCGGATACCGTATTGTTACCGCAGGCTCTGGGCTGTCCAGATGCTTACAACCGCCTCATCTTGTAAAACCAAAACTGGTTTGTTTCATCCCAAGCCCACTTGAGTCCAGAGCCCCCGGGGAGGCCCAGCCACATGCACCGGCTCCCCCTAGTGGATGAGGGGGAATCAGACAGGGTGCCAGACCCCCAGCCATCTGCACTGATGGGCAAAGGAGACCTCGCCACCGCCTGGGGGACAGAGGTGTCAGCTTCAGAGCTGCAGGGAGGCCCCTCGTGACAACACAAGAGCCCCTTCATCTTTCTCTGTGTTTCTGGTGCCCTTCTCCAGCCGGCCAGGCATTTGCTGGACACCAGCCTCTGCAGATGGAGGTGGGGCCCTGCTTCCTGCCTCTCACACCTGGAAAGGGCCTCAGGGCAGCTCATCCAGGGATCCCAATGAGGTGTGTGTGGAATCGCCAGGCCCCACCCCAGAGGGTCTGAGGCAGGGGGTGTGGACTGGTCCCGCCCATGGCAGCCAGCGGAGAGCCACTGAGCTTGCCCACCTGCTCTACCCTTGGATACAGAGTCACATGGGCAGCCAAGGCACAGTCGACATGGCCCCGACCCTGATTCCTGTGGTCCTCCCCTGGCACCTGTTTATGTCCATGCCTGAGGCAAGATAAGGGGCGGAACCACACAGGCTTGAGATGGAATCCCAGCAGAGCCTTCGCTCGCTGTGTGACCTCAGGCAAGCTCCTTAACCTTTCTGAGTGTCAACCTCCTCTCCTCTGGAATAGGGAAAATACAGCTGACTTCATAGGATTGTTTTGGGGTGCCTGGCACATAAGGTACATAGGATATCATAATTAAATTAATCACAGAAGGATAATAAATTTTAAAAACACTAGCAGCTAACACTGAACATTTGTTAGTGCCAGGGAGACCCCATTCTAAACACTGTGGGTATGAAGTCAGTGAGTTGTTATAACAACAGAATGACTGAAGTAGCATCGACAGCCACACGGGGAAACTGAGGCAGAGAGAAGGTGCCTTTCTTGCCCAGAGTAATGGGTAGGCAGCGGCATTGCAGTCAAGCCTGGGTGGTCTGATTCCAGGACCCCACATCCTCTAGGCTGCAAACAGCAGAAATGGGTGATTTTTTCCCCCCAAGAACTTTAGAGGTTTCTAGAACTCTTAGAGCTTTTATAGAATGAATGGCAACACCAATAAACAGAACACCTGAATGGCCTTCTTGGGCAGTAGGGTCACCAGGACTGGCTCTCTCACTGCGTCAAATACGGCACCAGCGGGCTGGTCCTGGTTAAACAAAGTAGACGAACAAAACCCCACCTTCCCAGTAGGTGCGTGTCTGCAGCACAGGCAACCAGGTGAGAAAACTGGCAGGGAGTTCTAGTAAACCGAAATGAGCTCTCTGGCCCCCAAAGTCTCTCCCTGTGTTCAACGGGGAACCAACTCAAGTCCGCTATTCCAGGAATCCTCCAAGTGGAGACGGCGGAGCTGAGAATCACATCTGACCCCAAGCTCAGGCTTCCTGGAAGAAGTGTCAAAAGAAGGGCCCGACCCCGACGACATACCACCTCCTAAAAAGATTTTCATTCCAGATCAGATCTAAGCCGTCCACGACCTCCCTATTAGAGGGACAAGCAGGATTTATTAACAGGGAGGGCATCTCAGAACACCCAAAAGGCCATCTACAAACTGGGGATTCTGCTCAGCCCCCTACCACCTGGCAAACACACCTGCTCACGTCTGCAGGTCTCAGGACTCTGCATATTTGGCGGGGGTGGGGGTGGCACAGGGTTCCTCCAGAGTCACATCTCACCATGAGACGCGCTGGGAAGTTTCTTCTCAAGTCCCAGAGAGGCCCAGAGCGCAGAGGGGGCTCGGAAGGCAGGACTGGGCCTCCACCAGCAATCTGGGGATCGCAGAGTACATGTGTGCGTGTGCGTGTGCACATGTGAGCACATGTACATGTGTCCGTGCTCACCAGGTGAGACGAGAGCGTCGGTGGGAACTTGAGAGGGGCCAGAGTACGAACAATATGGACGGCGGTCAGCAGACAGGCCACGTACCTGATGAGGGGTTTGAAGACATTCCACAGGACTTTGATGAAGTTGGTGGGATGCACGACATAAAGGGCCTTCAAGTTCTTCTTGTATCTGAGAGGGAAGGTGAGACGACTTCAGAGCAGAGCCTTGGACACGCACCCTGAGCTAAAGAACCGCTTCAACCGTGAACCTCAGAACCTTCGCTTCTCGCCAGAGCCAATTAAGGCCGGGGACCGGACTTAGAAAGGGTCCAAACATGGGGAAAATCAGGACCCTGCCCACCACCACTGCCAGGCGTGCACACAGTGCTTTAGGTGGCGAGACCGGAGCCCCCACTTACTGCTGCTCGCTCACGCCAAGACCAAGGGCAAGGGGCACACGGCACCCACGGAGGGCGTGTGGCTACAGCTCTCAAACTGAAACTTCACAGACCGTTCATCCCCACTTCTCTGCTAGGAACTGATCCGGGGCGAACGAGGGGTTCATGTGCAGCTGACAGCAGGCTGCGAGGTGGGCCACAGGGCGCCCACACGGGGACGCAAGGCACCCTCTGAAAGACAAGGCGCGTCTTCGCTTGCCTCCCTTCCCCCTTCCTGAATAATTCAGTCCAGAGCCATGAAGCTGAGCCAAGGCAGTTGGCTTCCACCCAGGGTGGGGACAGAGGTAGCTGCGCACGCCGGGGTCTGAGAGGGCCAGCAGGGTGGCCGTGGGACCTGGCGGGGACCCCGCCTGCCACCTGCTTTTGTGCTGCCCACAAGCTAAGAAGCGCTTTACATTTTTACATGGTTGAAAAAATGAAAACAATAATAGTTCATGACATAATATGTGAAAACGGCTGAAGTTTACAATCTCAGCACCCACAATGCTCTTCCTGGAACATAGTCCTGCCGACTTGTTTACGTGCAGTCTGTGGCCGCTCTCGCGCTCTACGGCAGAGCAGTTGTGACCAAGACCTGACGGCCCATAAAACTCAAATATTGACTGTCTGGCCCTCTCAGGACACGTGTGCCCAGTCTAGGTGACAACACTGGGCAGAGCTGCTGGCCCGGAAAGGAGGTGACCCCTCTTTCCCCAGCCTCGCTCACCGGACCACCCTGCCTGGCCCCTGCTGTCCTGCCCTTGTCACTGCTCAGCTGTGACCCCTCGTGTCGTCCGGGCACCCCCTCACTCAGCCCCCATCCTGAGGTCCGCCTGAGGGCCCAGGGCACGTACTTCCTGTCAAACTCCTTGTAGGTGGTCTGGAGCCACCTCAGGGACGGTTTGTTCCGGCTGTTCAGCCCGTAGTGGAAGTAGACGATGGTGTAATCGCTCTCCACGTACTGGTCCAGCGTGTACTTCAGATACCTGGGCACAAAGCACAGGCTCGTTTATGAAAGTCACGTTCTTGTTATTGGTTAACCACGTAGGCTGGGGTCACCCGGGGGGTGCCAGCACTGAGACTCCACCCGCCAGGGGACCCAGTCCTCATTTGTTAGATGACAACGGAGACTCAGAGACATCAAGTAACTTACACAAGGTCACACAGCTAGTGAGTGGGTGTGGTAGGCCGAATATGGTCCCCGAAGGGCATCCACGTCAAATTCCTGGAGCCCGGGAACGTGCTCTGACTTGGAAAGGGTAGTAGCAGGTGTGACTAAGTTAAGGATCTTGAGAGGAAGAGCTAATCCTGGGTTAGCCAAGTGGGTCCTAAATGCGTCACATGTGTCCTGATAAGGCAGATATAGAGGAAGAATCTCGGAGGGGAGACGGCCACGTGAAGATGGAGGCAGAGCAGAGCCACGCAGCCCCCGGCTCAGGAGGGTGCAGGATGGCACAGAGCCATCAGAAGCTAGAAAAGGCAAGGAGAGACCCTCCCTCCTCCCCGGAGCCTTTGGAGGGAGTGGGGCCGTGCGCACACCCTGATTTCAGACTCCGGGCCTCCAGGACTGTGAGAGAATGAATGTCTCTTGTTTTATGCCACCCAGTGTGCAGTCATTTGTTATAACCATCACAGGAAACTGACACAGAGGATGAGCTGGGATTTAAACCCAGGACCGACTCGCCAGCCACCTCCATCTCAGACTCCCTGCTGCTCTGTGCATTTCTAGAAGCAAGCAAGTCCGTTCTGGGTTTGCTCCTAATATTTTCGGATGTTAGAGCAGGATCCTGACTCTGCTTAACCTTTTCATTTGATGACATTCACAATATAGGCTCCACAAGTCTCCGTGGCCACTTCTAAGGGCTGCATAGCCCTCAGTGCCCCCCGCGGCACAACTATGGACACACTGTTAAAGCCCTCATCCGTGCATCTGCAGGGGGACGAGCCGTGCAACGACCATCCCAAACCCCTGCCAGCACCGTGGCAGGGGCTCCTGACATCGCACACACCAGGTCATCGTGTCATTACCTAGAAGTGCATCTTGCAATTAATCCAGCCTGGCGTGCCCCCAGGAACCCAGGCCTGGCTTCTCTGAGGCTGTGGCTGGGAGCTCTGGGGTCCACAGTGGACAGGAGTCCCCAGAACCATTTCGGGAGAAAACCCCAGCAGACTCTGGCCGTCTGTAAGCACTGGGCCGGCCCTGCCTGGACACCATAGCGGGTCTTCACCTTGCACGAAAGGATATCAGCTTCTCCTTTGCTGGTCTGATTCCTAAACGTCAGAGTGCCCTCTGCCCAAAGCACTGACCATCTGGACTGCCAGCCTCACACGTACTCACTCAATCCTCCCCAAGACCCGGATGGGAACTGTTATGCCAATTCTACAGTAGAGTTCGCTGAGGCTGGCAGGGAAGCAGTTAGGGGCCGGGTCAGAATGTGAGCAGAGCAGCGCGGCTCCAGAGTCCACTCTCTTACTCACACTTTCCCACCCCCAGAAAGCCACCTGTTCCCAATCATCCTCCGCCTTGATGTATAAAAGCTGACCTCACACGGTACATGATTTCAGCTCACCGATTATAAAAGCAACTTCAACTACCACACACCCTCCAGCACATTGTCTCAAATGCCCTCTGGACTAAGCCACCAGGACATAATTCACCAAAGTCACCCGTCATCCAGTGGCCCTCACACACAGAACCCAGGTCAAGATGCCCAATGTCACACAGAGTCCCCGGGCCGTTCAGAACTACACTTCTGAAAGGCTGGTCCTGTCTGCCTTTCTCAACGCGTTTTCAAGAAAAAGGAAACAAGGGGAATGTCTTCGCTCAGCTCACTGTCCACACTGGGCACTCCTAGTAAAAGCGGGCACCTTTCCTCCAGCCCAACGTGCCCCCCAATTCTTTCCGCAGTTCTTGCTGAGTTCTTCTTGGTGTCCAAACACACCTGCCACACGTGCTAAGCACAGGAAGTCATTAAATTACTGGTTGAGCTTCAAAGACGTGGACTTATATCTTCACCCATTTCAAAAACTGGAGCCCACACCTGGCCACGGCAAAGCCATCGTTCGGAGGTGGAGAGGGAAGATGACACTCCTCTAGACTGATTTTTGCCTAAATGCTGTGGAAAAGGCTAAGCCTTAGGCCTCTTCCTCACAAGGCCGAAAAGGCTAAGCCTTAGGCCTCTTCCTCACAAGGCCGAAAAGCCCATGGGGGACCTTTGTCTTAAATCAGAAAAAGGGGCTCCTTCCTCTAGGCAGCCACCTTCCAGCACTGGGTGAGAAGAACGCCAGCTGCATGGTGGCCCCTCATTTGGATGCCCTTGTGCAGTGAACAACCTACACAACTGTTCACAGCGGCTGTGCTTGAATCTCCATCTAGTAGTGAAGATTTCTTGGGCAGGGGCATGAAAGAGCACACAACATACTAACTGTTGGCAGAGGTACTTTTTCTTGGATTGAGGTGAAAATTCATAACGTAACACTAACCACTTTAAAGTGAGCGATTCAGTGGCATTTTAGTATGTTCACGTTGCTGTGCGACCACCATCTCTCTCTGGTTCCAAAACATTCTCACCGCCCCAGAAGAAAGCGACCACCAACCAGCTTTCTGTCTGTCGGGGGTGCTTCTGTCTTTATAAGAAAACAAATCCTGAACTCATTCCTGGCCCAGTGGCACCTTCGGTGAGGGCTGACCCAGAGGTCATGGATGATTTGATGCCACAAAAGGAATAAATTGACAAGGGAGTGTGTTAAATCTCGGACGACCTCAGGATAAATGCTCTCCTACCACTGGGCGTCCCCTCTCCCTGGGGGCCCCATGAGCACTGAGCCTGGGCTGTAGAGGGCGTCAGCTCCCCCAGGGAGGCCAGCACCTCCTGGGAGGGCCAGCTCGCCATCTGGGGTAACCTGCCCCCCAGGATCCTGGCTTGCCTCGTGAATTCCGTGGAGATCTCACCACACGGCAGCAGAACTGGCTGAAGACTCTCCCGGGCGCCTGCCCCCAGCAAGGCTTCTGCCATCACCATTGTGTCTTCAGCTGCTGCCGACAGATTCTCTAACAGACTGGAGTGGATGTTTGGGTCCAGGGATTCTCATGAAACAGCCAGCCCAAGGCTTCCAGGTGCTTCTATGATCCGACTGTGCCTTTGTTCATTTTGAGCTCGGGCCTACGGGTCACGGCCGCTCTGCATTGTGCTGTGGGCGGGAAGGTCTGTGGGTTTTAATAGTCGGGAACTAGGATCCGGAAGTAGTGCGGGCACAGCCTCCCCGCCGCTGTGGCGTTCTGTCCCCAGCCGTGAACGAGGCCACCTCTCTGTCCTTCAGAAGGGCACACAAACGTTTCCAGGGATGCCCAGACATGGGCCGGGAGTGAAGCAGAATCAGCGTATTGTCAGAGAACAGCTTCCGAGGCACGGAGCACCCACGTGAGCCCCATGGGCAGAGGAAACACCTCAAACATGGTGTTCAAGGTCAGTCACACTGGCCCCGTGGCTACTGCAGCTAACGCGAGCAGGGACTCCGCTCCCAGTGTGACCTGCTGGACCGGATGCATGGCTTCAAACAGTGGCCACAGTGGCCTGCAGAGCAGGAGCTGCCCTCAGAACGTGGCTTTGTCTCCCCAGACGGAGCTTGTCATCGGCCGAGGTCTCCCGCTCACCCAGAGGGCGGTTCTGGGTGGACGCTGCACTTGGTACTTTGCCAGCTCCAGCTCTCATGAAGCTCGCTGGTCCCACCAGGGAAGGGGGCAGTGGAAGCAGTGTGGCTGTCTCACAGAGCGTGCAGGTGCCAGCAGCAAGGGACAGGATGGAGGGGTGACGGTGGCCAAGGCCACACACCGGTAAGTGGAAGGTGCTTCCTTCTGAGCAGCAGGAAACTAAGCAAATGCAGAGGGCATGTGGCTCCGAGAGGGAGGGAGGGAGACCTGAAAGTGCTCTCAGGCTTAGGGCCAGAGCTCATGACTGTGGACCTACAGCCACCCTGGGCTGAAGACGGCAGCAGTGCTGCAGGGTGGCTTGTGACCTGGCTGTCGATGTGACATCACCCGGGGACCCACTCATCAATCTATGTACGTTTACCTTTGACCTGGAACATCCACTGTGCTGAGGGTGACGGAGGGGCATGTACACAGGTAGGGGTACACACACAGGAGGGGTGTGGCACAGGGTGGGGGCGGGCATGGAGCGGGCGCCCGACGGGACTTACTCCAGCAGACGCCTGTGGTTGAGCTCGTGGGAGGGGGGCATCCGGCAACAGCTGAACGTGACGATGCGTCTTCCAAAGCGGTCCTCCCCTGCAGGAAGACACAGGTGTGAGCCTGGCCATGGCACCACCACCCAGTGCTGCCTCTCTCGGAACACCCGCAGGCATTACCAAAACTAGCAGGCGAGGCGCAAGTGGCCGGCCACAGCCAAGGCAGCAGCTGCAGAATAAGCACCTACTATGTGACACTCTGCGCACTTCAGCCAAGTTCATCTTCACCACCGGCCTACGTGTGGCAAACAGTCTCCCCCACTTACAAATAGAATTTTAGGGTGCAGTGAGTCACCAGTGCAATGTACACAGCATGCGGAGGGCACCTGGGATTGAACTCTAAACACGACTGACTTCAAAGCTGGTGTCTGGCCACTCTGCACGCTGCCTCCTACAAAGTTAAAGCACCCCCCAAGGGCTCCCCGAGACTCTGGGTCCTGGGTTGGCCTGGGGGACAGCAGCTCCTTGGTGTGACCTCAAAGGGTACAGGAGCCCTCTTAGAAGCGTGGATGTTTGGTCCTGGCCCGTCATGACCCAGGTCACCCTGTGATGTCTCAACAGCATCTGTGCTCACCCTACACAGGACAGTGGGGTGAAGGTAGGTACTCCTTGAGGGCTGGCCCTGGTCTAACAACCTGTGCCCACAATCCAGGCTTGCTTCTCATGCCTGCAGCTCAAATTATGTCCAACAATCATGTGTCGATTGACTGAGAGACTGATTACAGAAAGACTGAGGAGCCTGAAAAATACAAGGGTACCCTCCTAGAAATGCACACGACTTTAAAACTCACTTCCATTGTAAAGAAGAATTTACATCTGTTTTCAGATGTTCACTTGAAGTGAGAAAGGAGAGCAAAGCGTTCTCATCCCCCTCCAGCTCTGAAAGGTAATGAACCAAGATTACACACGCGCGTGCATAAACTCGCATGTACACACACACACACACACACACACACACACACACACACACACGCTCTGATGTCCCCGCCCCGGCCGCCCGGCCAGGACCCCTGTTTGTTATTCAGGACACGTGCGCTTCTTCCCAGGCGCCTGGAAGCCACTGTGATGCTCAGAAATCTAGAGTTCTTTCAGTTTCCAAATGCAGCAATCTTCCCATTTCACGGGCTCGTTAAGAATGCTGGTCATGCTTTCCGTTCGTGTAGGAAGCACCCGTTTGAAAGGGCTGCATTGGAACCCACACATTTATTCGCTTCCTTTGCCAAATGGGCGTTTTCACACACAAACCCTTCAATGGCTGTGCCTGAGAGTACAAAGTATTTTCCCAACAATGTTCTACCGTCTGGGAGGCCAGGGCTCCCAGCGACCCCCAGTCTGTGCTCACCTATGGGGCGAGAGAGAAAAGGACAACTATGCTTCTGAAGTTGTGAAGGTCAGAAAACCCAGCAGCACTGTCGTGGCCAGGATCAGAGCACGTGCAAGGTCTCAGAGACACGCTGAACAATTGGGTGAATGGAGCATCAGGTCAACAAGCGTTCACGGAGCACCCACTGTGTGCTCAGCTCTGCACAGAAAGACCAGACACGGCCCCTGCCTGGCCCTACAGCCCAGGGAAAGGACAGTGACGTGGGGGAGGCGGGGTCTCTGCCCAGCTGCACAAGCCCCCTCTGAGGGCCTGCGGAGCCCCTGGCGGGAGCCCCTGGCAGCCACACCTACCTCTGCAATGACTTTTACCTGGGGTTGGGCCACCCTTCACAGGGGAAGGGCACCATCCTCCACAGAACGGCCCTCCCTTCAGACGTGAGGTGGCAAGGCAGGGGTCCCTAGGCTCCCCCACTTCTGACTGGCAGGCTACAAATTCGCAGGTTCCCACTACCCCCTGATGATGGAGAATTCACTAGAATGACTCACAGAACTTGAGAAAAGGTCATACTTATAATTACAGTTTACTATAAAGGATACAAATGAGGACCAGCCAAGGAGGGAGACATCCAGGGGAGGCCTGGGGTGTCCTGGACATGAAGCCTCCATACCCCCCATGGAGACAGGAACACGGACATGTCAGCACCACCCAGGGCGGCCCCACTGTGCCCAGTTGTCACTGCACAGGCACGACTGCCTGCCCCATGATTCCGTCCACGGGTCCATAGGTACCACTGACAACTGACTGCACTTGGTCTGCAGCCCCACTCCAGGGGTCATGAGCCCCCCGCTTCTAGTCCCATGGCTGGTCATCCTGGCACAGCAGCTCCCTCCTGAGTCATCTGTTAGCAGAAACCACCTAGGGGGTCCTCCACGGGCACCTCTGTGCCAGAAACTATCATGAATCACAAAGACACTCCTGTCACTTGGGAAATTCCAAGGACTTAAAAGCTACCTCCCAGGAACCAGGGACAAAGGCCAGCCACATTCTTCACCAGAGTCCCAGACCCTGCACCCAGCCCAGCTGTGCCAGGCCAGAGACGCAGAGGCCAACCTCCAGGAAGAGTGAGGTTCACCCACCAAAGCCACCCTACCTGTGTCCACTCAGTGTCCTGGTGGAACATGGGTCAGGTGCGGCCCCTGCCCGCAGACAGACACCGTCGTAGCTGCGATGAGGCAGGAAGCAGAGCGTCCACGGCTCCACGACAGGGAGGGACGGTCAGGAACAGAGCAACCCAGTGTCTGATGGACACAGAGAACCCAGGGAGAGGCGTGGGAGAGCTTCCCAGAGGACGAGGGACAGGTGTGGGGATGGGCATACCCCAGCCAAGTGGGGGACAGCAAGGCCACCCCAGGGCCAAGGGTGAGCAGCAGGAAACCTCTGATGAGAAGTCGGACACCTGATTCCCAGAAAACCTGAGAAACTTGGTGTCCAAGAACGAGAACCCTCTGGGCAATACCAGGACACAGGAGGTCTTCAACAGATGCCAGCGCCCTCCTCAGACACACAGGCCCCACTTCCCTCCCCACCCTAGTTTCCTGGTTTACTGATGGTGGGTGGGGGTCTCACGGCCTTTCAGTGCACCTCAGACCTGTTGCTGAAGAGGGGGCCCTGTGCTGGCGGGAGTGCGGATGTGCCACGACCGCTCTGGTCATCTGGCCCAAAGCACGGAGGGGACGTGGAGACAGGGCAGAAAGGCAGGGAGGGTCAGAATGATGAATTCCCACCTGAGAAGTCTCTCAGCCAGCAGTAGGGTGTGAGGGCCACTGACCAGGCCCTGAGCCCCTCCCACCCTGCCATCTGAATACAAGAGCACAGCATGTGCAAAGGCACTGAGGCAGGGACATGGAGATGGGATAGAACCCAGCGCCCACATTGGACCCAGTTCCTTCTCCCCATGAGTCTCTTGCTTGTATAAAGCATTGATTCATCCAATCAACACTTATTGAGCACCTACTGTTTGCAGGATCTATTGACCAGCACGACGCTGAGCTGTGAAGGTGAACTATTACTAAAGGCTTTTTACTCCCCTCAGAACCAAAAGCACAACCAACCCGCCATTTTCTTTTCAGATCAACAGATTTCCCAATGTCCAGCCAAACTAACATCACAACATTATTCAGATTCGACAAACTTTCATGCAGCTCAGAGCAAGTGCAGCCGTGGCAAAACTGGGTTCCTTATACTCTCCCCTCTACAGGTGATGCATTTGAAAAGTTCCATAATAAAAAGTGAAAAAAGGAGGGAGGGAGAGAAGAAAAGCAAAGGCCCACCGGGGCAGAACTGTCCCCACTCACCAGCCGGGAAGCCCTGTGTGGCCTCTTTGCTTGTCTGCAATATGGGGACAACAACAAAACTGACTAGGAGGGGCACAGGAAGGATTAAATCAACAGCTTGAACCAAGTCTTGGTATAGTGCTGGCACATAGTAAGTGCTCAATAAACGTGACCTGTTACCTCATGCCAGGCAATGTTGGGTGCTTACAGGTGTGCTGTGTCATCTACAGGCGAGGAAACTGAGGCCCAGAAAGGCCAAGTGAGCGTCAGAGCCCAGTTCACACTCACAGCTGGCTGGCTCCAAGGGCGGCACAGCCAGCCTGGCCACTGCTTCCTCTGCCCCCGGGAGCCCCACATCCCCAGCGGGGAGGCCCTCCACACTCCCGCAGCTGTGAGGAACCCCCAGGACAGCCAGCCCTCCACCTTATTAAGCAGTCACCGTGGCATCTGCCTTAACGACATCAGTCAATATGAGTAAATGCCCCTTCACGGCTCTCCGGTAACACAGGCCAGCGTATCGAAAGCAGGCTTCAAAATGATATAATAGGAAAGGAAATGAAAACTATCAATAAAATGGAAATTCTGCACGGCACCGGCTTAATTCATGAGCCCCATTTCTCCCCTTGCTGTTTACAACCCTACATCGTTCACTGTCTCCGAGACGGGAGAAGCCCAGTTTATGAATAAAGAAATGATTCCCGGAGCCATTACCTCTGATCCGCTCCAGACGATCCATCACCTGCTGGAGAGTGAAGGACGATCACAACGCATAATGAGGCAGCAGCAACAGTGGGGTGACTGGGGGGTTGTCTGTTTGGGGTTTGGTTTGAAGGTTGCTAACCTTCTGGCAGAAGTAAAGGAGTTTTGAAGACTCATCTGTCTGTGTCCTGCAGGGGGGCCCAGCTGGGTCTGACGGGGTCGAAAGGAAAGAGCTGGGTGCTGGGGCTGTGATTTGTCGTCAGTGTTCCTCTGTTTCTCTTCTCTCTGCCATTCGCTCCCTCCTGGTCTTGGAGATTACACCTCCCGCCCCCTCTGATCCTTCCCTCTGCCTACACTGCTTTCGCCATCTAATCTCCCGTCTGAGCTCGCAGCTCCCAGGCCCTAGCTTCAGACAATGACCACTTCTTAACATATTTAAATCAACTTTATTTGCAAAACATTATCTTAAGAGTTAAAACTCTACAAAGCTTCCATTTGGCCAAATATAGAATCCCTTAAACAGTGACAGGTCATTCAATATTAGATGAGAGTCTTTGGTTTCTGGCTGAAGTTCTGACATTCAGCACTAGGGGAAGTGGCACCTGGGAGAGGAAAATTCAGGGAACTCCATGGTGGGAGTGACATGTGGTTACCCTGCAGCAGAGCCCTTGGCAGGGGTCCTAGAGGGGCGGTGCTACTTCGGAAAGGAGCAGGGGGTCCGAAAGTTCCAGGTCCTCAACTGTCCCCTGGCCCACTAGCCACACAGGAATGTCAACATAAGTTAGGGACCAGGGAACAAAGCCGGACACCAAGGTGAGGCCCTGGGAGGAGGGGGCACAGGACTGACCCTCAGTGAGGGAACACCCACCGGCTGCTCCAGCTGGAAAAGCTTCTGGCGATTTCAGGGACGTTGGTTTTCACTCTAATAATGTTCTCTGTCCTCAGCCATTGAGTCACCCAGTTCAGAGTGTTCAGATGTCCCTGCTTTAGTTCTTTGACTATAAAATCAATTTCACCCAGGTGTAGAGCTGGTTCTGTTCAGCTTTTCTCCAGTCATCTGCCCGCCCTATTCCTGGTGACTTTCTGGTTAAGACAGGCATCTTTCAAGGATGGCCTGAGGCCATTAGATGTTCTTTTAAGACAGTTCAACTTCTCAAGAAGCTGGGGTCTAAATGGGCGAGAACTCTGCTCCAAAAGAAGAGACCTCTCTGGAATCCAAGGATTGCCACCCGAGCCACACACACACCCCCCCCCCAAGGAAATGTGCAGCAGTGAGGGCAGGGGCTCGAGTGTTCAACTGTGACAATTTTATATAACGTCTCTGGGAAGAGCCTGAACACACCCCGAGGCAACCCAAAGTCCCTTACGGTGCTGAAGGACCCACAACAAACCACGGGACACCACCTACGTCCCTCCAGGAAGGAACCCTGTCCCGGCCCCTGGGGTGCCCCCAGCGCAGCAGGTGGAGATGAGACACATAAAAGCAGCAGCCCAAGTTACTTCCCAGGGACCCTGTCTCTTAATTCAACATTTCCTTCTGCGGCCCTGGAAACCTCATCGCATTCTGCAAGGCCCCTTCCCAGCTAGGTGTCACCAGTCCTCCAGCATGACACAAAAAACCTCTCAAATTCGCCCCTCGTCTCCAGGCACTGCCACATTAGCTCAGACCATCACCATTCTTGCTCCTGCCGGTCCCCCTGCCTCCTGCCGGTCCCCCTGCCTCCTGCCGGTCCCCCTGCCTCCTGCCGGTCCCCTTGCCTCCTGCAGCCGCCATCAGCATCCTCCACAGCGCGGCAAGAGGATCATTCTAAATCACAAATCCCATACGTGGGTCCTGTTTACAGTTCCCCAGAGCCATCGCGGCCAAGTGCAAACGCCCCAGCGTGCCCCGCAAGGTACCAAAAATGTGGTTCCTGCTATGCAGCCACCTCTCAATGATAAGGTGAAGAAAGATCCAAGATAAGGAGATGCACTTCGTTCATACAGACTAAGGCTGAAGGGGATAGATGGAGAAGGCCCTCTCTACCAGCACCAGAGAAAGCTGTGCGGTGGTCGGCGCTGTACTAACACCAGACAAATCAGGCAAAGAGTATGAATACAGAAGCCCTGCCTGACACAAAGAAGGGCACTTAAGAATGACAAAACGGGCAACATAGCAAGAAGACATAACACTCCTACGTGGATATGCCCCTAGAAACAAAACGTCAAAACCCACGGAACAAAAGCAGACAGAACCAAAGGGAGAAATGAACAAACTGCAATCATGGGTGCTTTGAACACGCCTGTCAGTAACTGAAAGACACAGACACGAAGTCCTCCATCTAAGGATGTAGAAGGTCTGGACACTATTCACGAACTTAACCTAAATGAAAGACCTAGAACACTCCACCCAGCAATGCAGTATATACAAGGTGTGATCACAAAATACAGTGAATGTTTAAATTTTTTAAAAAGTATTACAGTAAAAGAAACACTACCATTAATTCCCCTCAAAATGCTCCCCCTCGCTTCTAACACACTTATCCCATCATTCTTGCAACTTTCTGAAGCAGTTCTGGAAATCCTCTTTTATGAGTGTCATTAGTTGCACTGTTGTGGCTGCCTCGATGTCCTGAATCATTTTGACTTTGGGGAAGAGCCAGAAATTGCACGGTGCCAGATCCAGTGATAAGGTGGATGAGGACACACCACAATATTTTTTTTTTATAAGTAAATGTCTTTCTTTTTTTTAAAATTTTTTTATTGGGGAACAGTGTGTTTCTCCAGGGCCCATCAGCTCTAAGTCGTTGTCCTTCAATCCAGTTGTGGAGGGCGCAGCTCAGCTCCAGTTGCCGTTTTCCATCTTTAGTTGCAGGGGGCACAGCCCACCATCCCATGTGGGAATTGAACCGGCAACCGTTGTTTAGGGCTTGCATTCTAAGCAACTGAGCCATCCGGCCATCCCCGTAATGTTTTTATTTGACAGAAATTGTCGAATACCAGAAGCGATGTGTGACACGGAGCATTGTCATGATGGAGGATGATTTACACTTTAAAACACACCTTCTCTCAACTGTAGCTCACACCTGACTGACTGCACTGAACAAGTTGAAACTCATCACACACTTGTTACTAAGGTTCAATGTGTCACTTCCTATATTGAAGACCCCTGCCTTTCCGCTCGATGGCACTCGGCAACCGCATTCATCATATTTTTTTATCACACCTCATATAAGGCCGTGGTTCTCAAACCTTTTAGGCCTCAGAACCCGTCAATGCTCTTAAAAATTACTGAGGACCTCAAAGAGCTTTAAAACAAAAATATGGATTATTTCTACAGAAATTTACCATATGAGAAAACTAAAACAGAAAACTTTTAAGTATGTATTTATTTGTTTTAAAACAATAATAAGTCCACTACATGTTAACACAAATAACGTATTTTTTATGTCTGATGAAACGTGACTATATTTCCTGCCTTCCTTTTGTGGGCCCCTGATCTATGAGTCCGTGACCCCCACATCCAGTCCAGGATTCATCCCTTCTACCGAAACCCTAAAGGTTTTCTAACAAGGACACTTGGGGCTTGAAATGTCTGGCTGCCTCTTGAACCCCATCCTTTCTGTGCTCTCCCTGCACTCGGCGGCACCAAAACGTTTCACAATTTGTGTCTCTGGGGACTTCAACTACCGAGAACTGTTCCTTTCTGCTCATCAAGATTCCAGACACTTGGGGACAGAAACTAAGAGTTACGGAGCTAGGAGCAGGGGACAGAGAAGTGGGTTGTTAAGGTCACTGCCTGTGATGGCTAATTCCAGGTGTTACCTTGACTGGGCTCAGGGATGCCGAGGTGACTGGTTAACATGATTTCTGGGAGTGTCTGTGAGGGCGTGTGCAGAAGAGACTAGCGTTTGAATCGCAGACTGAGTATGGAAGACGGTTCTCACCAGTGCGGCGGGCGTCATCCAACCCGCTGAGGGGCCGAATAGAGCAAAAGGGGGGAGGAAGGGCAAACCTGCTCTTTGTTTGAGCTGGGACATCCATCTTCTCCTGTCCTCGGACACCTGTGGACATTAGTACTCCTGGTTCTCAGGCCTTTGGGGTTCGGCTGGGACTGACACCATCGGCTCTCCTGGGTGTCCAGCTGTAGGTGGCAGATCTGGGACTTCTCAGCCTCCATAATCAGGGGACCAATTCCCACAATACATCTCCTCTCATCTGCATCTCGATAGATCCTCTCGGTTCTGTTTCACTGGACAGCCCCAACTCATACACAGCCCACATGAGAAACACACCCCGAGAGGCCCGCTCCCTAATGCCTAAAATGATGCCCTATTGCCCTCTGACTCCCCCCTGGGCATGGGGTGGCTTGCCTTCTCAGTTTTGGTAGATGTCTGTTGCTTCCATTGACATGTAGCATAACAGTGTTGCTGGTAAATAAAACAATCCATTTCATTTCGGCCTCTGCTCTTTAAAGAGTGGTAGGATGCTCAGGGCAGCCGGATGGCTCAGTTAAAGTGCGAGCTCTGAGCGGCAGGGTTGCCGGTTTGATTCCCACATGGGCCAGTGAGCTGCGCCCTCCACAACTAGATTGAAGACGAGCTGCCACTGAGCTTCTGGAGGGGCGGCCGGATGGCTCAGCTGGTTAGAGCGCGAGCTCTCAACAAGGTTGCCAGTTCAACTCCTGCATGGGGTGGTGGGCTGCGCCCCCTGCAACTAACGATTGAAAACGGTGACTGGACTTGGAGCTGAGCTGCGCCCTCCACAACTAGATTGAAGGACGACTTGGAGCTCATGGGACCCGGAGAAACACACTGTTCTCCAATATACCCCAATAAAAATAAATAAATTAAAATTAAAATAAAAAAAAAGATATGTCACTAATATATTTAAAAAATAAACATAAAAAGAGTGGTAGGCAGCTGCCTGGTGGCTTCTAGAGCACTTGGGCAATTGTCTGACAGGTATGTCATTTGCTTTTTCAAACCACTGGCAGGAACCTTTGTTCCTATTGAAGTTTTCATTCTGTGGGCACAGCCAAGCTAGACTGAAGCAGCCCCGACGAGCCCACCCCATGCCACAGGGCCCACAAGAAGGCTGGCACTGTCAGTGTTCCTGGGGACCACCCAGCTGGGACTCACCTGCCACCTGTAAGATGCCATGTCTGGCCACATCGTAGAAGGGGTGACTCATGCTCAACGCAGGGTCCTGGCCAGCCAGGGGCGCCACTGAGGGTCTCCTCACTGCACCCAGCGTGGCGGCCTCTTCCTCATCTCTCTGTAGCTCTACGGCAGACAGTGAGGATTAGAGGAAGTCAGCTGCATTCTCCAGAGAGGAGGAGAATGAGGGAGCCTCCTGAGGGTTTTTTATAGGGTAGTCACCATGCCTCAGCTGCGTACCCACTATGCACCTGCTCAATGTGCACCCACTATGTACCCATTATGCACCCACCTCTGCTGTGTATACTCACTATGCACCCATCTCCGCTGTGCACCCACTATGCACATGCTCAGTGCACCCACTATTCCCCTGCCTCTCCTGCATACGCACTATACACCCACCTCTCCTGTTCACCCACTATGTACCTACCTTTCCTGTGTACCCACTATGCACACAGCTCTGCTGTATACCCACTATGCACCAATCTCTGCTGTGCACCCACTATGCACCCGCTCAGTGTGCAGCACTATGGAAGGAGAAAAATGAGACCCGAGGGCAGGATATTGTCCTCCACACTGACAGGAGTGGAAACTGAGGCTCAGAGAGATGGAATGACTTTTCCAAGGTCACACTGCTAACTGGCAGCAGGGTGTGGACTTGAACTCGATTTTCCAGCTCCAAACTCTGACTCAGGCCCTTCTTGAAAGCTGCTGACACTGACAGCTGGCGGAAAGCCATGGTAGGGGTTGGAGGCAGACACTGGAGTCACCACTGCGCTATGAGGTAGAAAGAAAGCGCCATCCTCCGAAGTAATGTTTAGTAGGGGCAGTTCCTTCAAACAAAACAACTCGAGCTTCTCTCAGAAATGTTTTCAGGTGGGAAAAGAACGGGAATTTCAAATGTCAGGTTAGGGTGGACTTCGGCCCTCAGGTGCACTGGGTTGAATAGCGTCCCTTCAAAATTCATGTCTACCTGGAACCTATGTGACCTCATTTGGAAATGGTGTCTTTAAAGGTGAAATTCATTAACATGAGGTCATACTGGATGAGGGTGGGCCCTGAATCCAAAGACCGGTGTCTTTATAAGAGGAGAGGACACAGGAAACACCAGGAAAAACACACTTGTACCTATTTCAGCCAGCTCCTCCAAGTCCAGCCGGGACATGCTCTGCTGGTGGGCAGGGTGGTCCAGGCACACTGCCTCCACGCCACCTCTTGGGGATCTGGACATGGGGTCCTTTCAACGCCCTGAAGAAGAAGCACACAGAACCCCGGGGGGCATTTCACACAAGCCCCCTGGACAGGGAGGGCTCCCGCTCACCAGCCAACCCGTATCCCGGGAGAGCAGGGCAGAGCGCAGTGGGGGGTGGGACACAGCTGGAGTGGGAACAGCACCTGCAGAGCCCTCCCACTTCTGGGACATGGTCAGGCTGCTTCACCACCCCCCTCAAAGATATGCAAGCTCACTCCCATATACATTTACGGAGCAGGCAACTGAGGCTGGCAAAAATCAACAGACCTGCTCATGGCTGCACACATAATCACATGACCGCACACATAACCACAATTAAAACTAAGTAACCATAATTAAAGCTAAGAGCTACCAAATGGTTATTCTGTGCCTGGGATGCTGCTTCCACACCTGTGCCAATCTTTATAAAAATTCCTGTTAGTACCTGAACAATGTAATATTCATCCATAAAAAGGAATAAAGTACTAATACATGCATGAACCTTAAAAATGTTATGCTAATTGAAAGAAGACAGTCACAAAAGATTATATATGATTCATTTTGCATCAAATATCCAGACTAGGCAAATCCATAGAGACACAAAGCAGATATTGGCTGCCAGAGGCTGGGGGAGCGGGATTTCGGGAGGTAGCAGCTAGACAGTAGGTTCTTGTTTGAGGTGATGAAAATATTGACTGGGGTGACGGTCGCACATATTTGTGAATACACTAAAAACCACTGGACTGTGTACACTTTCAATGGGTGAATTGTATGTTATGCGAATTACATCTTAATAAAGGTATTTTTAAAAACTAACAAAACGGGGTTAAAAAATAGCAGTGAGTTTGGTCCATTTTTTAATAGCAAAAAGAAATGTACAACATTGTTTTTAAAATGCTGTTTTCTATGAGTTCTGAGATTAGGGCGGTAAATCCATTTCTTTTCCCATGTTTGTCCTTTTTCCACTTAGAAACATCCTGCACTACTCTCAACGTAAGATAAAGTTATATGAACTTAACAAGTATGACTGATAACATAAGACTCTTTGGTGAATTTAAAAAATGTTAATATCTTGCCTTCTTCTTCAAAGAACATCCCTGAGCTAAGTACCGTTTTTCACCTCCATTTACAGATGAGAAAACTGAGGCAGAGAGAAGGGAGTCACCGACCTGGATACACAGCCCATGAGCGGCAGCGCAGTAGGACCGCAAAGCTCTCTGGACACCAGCCAGACAGTCAGGGAGACCCAGGGGAAGGGGAGACACGTCCCTTTTCCAGGGTGGCCGCTCAGAGCCAGCCCATCCTGCCACAGCTGCCCACTTCAGGGGAGACGTCAGAGCTTAACAGCTGCCAATGTTTAAACATGGGAATATAATTTAAACTGGAAAAAAAATCTGTGTGCCCAAGACTCTGCAGTTCCTCACGCACACACGCCCAGCAGACTGTGTACACCTGTGCACCAAAAGACATGGCCCAAAATGCTCTGGCAGCGTTACTGAAATAGCCCCAAACTGGAAACGACCTAAGTAGCCACCAACAGTGAAGGGACATATAAACTGTGGCCAGTCCTACAGGGAGATGCCCCGAGGTGTGTGACGGCCCCCCACCGCTACGCGTCCCTGCGTGGGTGGTCTCACCCTTGCAATGAAGCACAAGGTCAGACACAAAAGACGATCGACTGATTCCAGTTTGTAGAAGTTCAAAGCCAGGCAAAGCGAACCTCCGGTGACAGAGGTCAGCGAAGCGCTTACCTTGACAGGGAGGGGCCCAGGGGCTGGGGACATTCTGTTTCTGGGTCAAAGTGCTGTTACGTGTGTGCTCACCTTGTGAAAGTTCACTAAATTTGGGGGGGTTCTGATTTTGTCTGGCAGCCGGGGACGGCTGCTGGCAAATGATGGGGTGGCGAGGTTGCGAGGAGGCCCCTGGAGGGAGGTGGAGGGTGCGAGCGGATGGGAGGCGGGCGTGGCTGCAGCCCAGACGGCAGTGGGAGGCCGGGGGAGGAGGCCGGCTGTGCAGTCAGGGAGGGGCCCAGGCAGGCCTCACCGCTCACTGGACAGCCATGTCTTGGAAAGGGCCCCGGGGCCCTGGATACAGAGGAGATCTGATTTGTGTCCCCAGAAGTGCTCACGTAGAGAGAGGGGCCCAAACACAAAACAATCAGCATGAGGAAGAGAGTTAACCCTCGACCGGAAACGTGTAACAACAGACAGAGGCAAGGAGCTTGCTGAGAGCACGTGTGGACACAGACGGGCGGCAGAGGCACAGCCTCCCCGGGCCACGCTGCCCATGCCGTGCCCAATAGGACAAGGCCATGGCACAGGCTCTGGCCAGAGTCCCGGCCGGTAGCCCCACAGGGAGGGGGCTCTCGGCTGGACGGAGTGAACAGCTGTCCTCTAACTTGCTCACTTTCTCTCACACACATTCTCTCCCTCACGTGCACGCGCACACACACAGCCCATGCAATGGGGTGAAGCTCCACTCCAGGTACCAGGGGTGGAATGTGGGACCTTTCCCCGCCCAATCACTGCACCAAATTCCCTGAGCCGGAGATCAGTTCAGGAGTGACCACACGACCCCAGCTAGTCCAGTCAAAGTGAGTTCTAAGACGTCTATAGAAGCTACTGAGAAGAGAAACTTTCTGCCGAAACCAAACCTGAGAGGATATGGGCCCAGAGCTACCAAAGGTCACCATGCGAAACTTGAGAAAAATGACACCAATGGTGGAAGACAGAGCAAGAGCTGGAGAAAAAGTCGCTAAAACCCTGTGCACCTAGATCCAGCTGGACCTGAATGCGAGGAGCCAATAAATCCTCTTTTCTGCTTAAGCCAGTTTGGGTTATGGATGACCTGTCACTTCTGATGAAGTGAGTGCTGGTATTTTTTCTTTGGAAAAACCAGCGCATATTGAAACACTCGATGACACCTGCCTCGATAGCCTCTACTTCAAGAGAATAAAACGATCCCTTTCTGATGTGCCATCCGCGGTGGAACCGCCACCATGCTGCAGATTTTCGTGAAAACCCTTCCGGTGAAGCCCACCACTCTTGTGGTTACAACAGAAAATGTAAAGGCCAAGGTCAGGGCTGAGGAAGGAATTCCTCCTGCTCAGCAAAGGCTGATGTGTGTCGAGGCGCAGCTGGAAGGTGGACGCACCTGGTCTGACGACGACCAGAAGGAGTCCACTCGTCACTGTGTGTGGAGACTGTGTAGTGAAGTCTCACCCCCTCCCAAGAAGAAGCGTAGGAGAGAGGGAAGCTGGCAGCCCTCATGCACCGCGGTCACCGTGCATGACACTAGCAAAAGCCATCGCCTTCAGAGGAGGGGCTGCAGTTTTTAGGACCAGCCACACAGACAGACAGACGTCATCGTGCTTCAGCAAACCGGAAGACAAGTACGTCTCTGTGTACGAGTGAATAAAAGACATGAACTGAGGACAACAACAAAGAGGGAATACAACGATCAACGCCCACACCCTTTTCTTTTTGATTACGGTACAGATAAATGCACTTCGTTTCTGGAAATTCTTTGGGGGGAATCTGGCTTTAGCAACACAGATGACACACACCAGGTGACCTCATCCCTCCAGCCATGGGACACAATTAGAAGTGGCCACACCAACAGCACTGATTCAGCAGGGTCCCTCGAGGACACTGTGTCCCCTTGATCCAAACTTCTGTGCTGGGCACATAACGCATGCTTAACGAACCTGGTCCGCTCCATGTTGCTGCAATTAACTCCCCCCAGCCCCCTTTACTCCACAGTTCATTTCTAAAAGCTGTGATGACAACATTAAAGGACTGAACTTAAGGAGGAGTCTCCCACAACCCTGTGTATAATTTTTATTTCTGCACATTCCCCTCCAGTCTTTCTCCACATGCACCCATATTTTATAGTCACAATCAGACTTCACATACAGTTTATAATCAACCCAGAGCACCCCAGATCCTGGAATCGTCAGCCCAAAGCCCAGGCCACTGGGGGCACGGCCCAGCACCCTCTGGGTGGGAGTTGGTATCTCCTGCTGCAATGAGGAAGGAGGGGAACTCAGGCAGGAAAGGAGTATGGACAACACAACTGTGCCCAGATAACACGGGATGTGCTCTTGTCAGAAACTCTCGTGGCCACCACCTCAGTCAAGCAAGCGAGCTTAGCACCACGATAGTGGGACAACCTGACCTGGCTGCCAGACGCAGGACACAAGGCCTCACCTGAATCTAATGAAGCCTCTAGCTCCACTGTTCTAAAGGAAATACCCTCAGGGGATCAAAGGACATGAAAAATGACACTATGAGAGGCAAAAAAAAATCAGAAAAATCTAGAATGAGACATTCTGTAAGACAATTGGCCTGGCCTCTTTGAAAGTTGATGTTATTAAAACAAAGAGAGAGCAAGCAAGAAGGGGAGGAGGTGGGGGGAGCACTGTTGCAGAACGAAAGAAGCTAGAGAGACATAACAACCAAATGTGATACGTGCACCTTGACAGAATCTGGTTTGTAAAAGAGGACGGAACACGTGTTGTTCCTGGGACAGCTGGAGAAACCTGACTGTGGCCTGGAGAGTTGACATTAGAGGAATTATTGTTACTTTTCTTAGGTGTGAGAATGGTATCAGGTCATACAGGGGACCGTCTTCATGTACAGAGAGGATGCACGCCAAAATAGTCAGCCAGGGAGTGCAGCGGTCTGCCACTTACTTTCCAGTAGTTCAGCTCAGAGAGAGGGAGGGAGGGGGAAGGGGAGAGGGAGAGATACGGGGGGGATCTATAATGAACGGTCCCAATTTCTGAATCAAGCTTAGGAGTCTATGTGTGTTCTCCAGTATTTCTCACATGTTTCTGTACTCTGAATCATTTCATACAATCAGCTGTAGAGGGAAGAAGGGAGGGAAGGGGATATGGAAGGAGAAACGCAGCCCAACCTCCACATCCATCAGAGAACAAAACAGGCCAATGGATGAGGACAGAAACTGTGACGGTCATACAGCCCCAGCCTCAGGACGCCTCCCGTTACCCCCACCTTTTTCCAGTTTCTCTTACCTTGGCACAGGTAAACCTCGTTTTTTTTGTGTTTCCCTTCAGTGTCTGTTTCCTGGCTTGTGCTGCTTTCAACCAGCCTCCTCCCTCCACCTCCTGCCCTGTCCCCTCCCCCGTCCCAGCACTCACAGAAGCCCAGCCCCCCCCCACCCCACCCCGTGGACTGTGGTGCCACAGAGGCTGTGTGACCTGGCCAAGAGTTATGTCCTCTCTGGGCTGAGACGAAACAAGAGCCCTGCCCTGCCTCTCTCCCTGACTTGCTGCTTGGGCGTTGCTAGTGGAAGACAGGGTACAAACAGGGAGCCCATGACAGAGTGAGGGAGGAGGGAAGAGGTACAGAGACCCCCAGAGAGAAAGGCCCCCCAGAAGCCTGGCAGGTGAGGTCTCAGGAGTCAGGTGCATAACCTTCTACACATCTCACATCCGCGTGGACACGGACACACACACACACACACACGCACACATATGCACACACCTGCGTCCTGGCTCCTCTGCCTGCACGTCTGGGACTTCGCCTCCAGCCAGCCCCTCACTGTGACACTCCTTCTGCAGGTACACAATTCCAGGTCAATGACCCATATGACCCACAGCTCACACCTGCGACTGGACATGCCACCAACCCCACCCAGCCTGCGTCCCGTGTTCTTCCGAGGTCACCTGACCCTGGAGGCCACAGCTTTGGCTTCCGGCTTCCCTTTCGAGGGCAGGGGAGGCAGACAGGATGGAAGTGTACAGCCAGCTGGCTGGGGCCCAGTGCACACACAGGATCGGGTTTGCTCCCTGGCAGGATGCAGGGCACAGAGTGCCAGGCAGGGGAGCCTAGCACATCCCCACCGCTCGGGAGCCCACGACCACCTTCCAAACCAGCTGTCCCCACGCTGGCAGGCAGCTCACTGGGGACCTGGGGGGCGCTGGGGGTGATGCCCCGGCCCAGGACCCTGTCCCCACACCTGGCCAGGAGCCACCCCTACCTGCAGTGAAAGTGAGAAAAGAAACTCAATCATCTACACCCACAGCCCTGGACTCAGCCAAAGCAGCTGGTCTGCAAGGAGCACGGCAGGAAAGCCTGGTGAGCTGAGGACTTTGCACACGTCAGTCATTTGTCCCTGGGCCATCCCACCCATCTGGCTGCCAGGAACAGGGCTGCCAAGGGCTGTGGCTGCCCTGGGGGGCAGTCCTGTGGGGGACTCCTGTCACCCTTGCATTCCACTTACACCTCACAATAGACAGGAGGGGCTCTCCTGATGATGGAAGGAGGCCACCCTGTCCCCACGCCCACCCCACCTCCCCTCACCCCCCCCACACCCCCAGGGCTTCTAGAGTCCCAGGAACCCCTTCTGTAGGCTAGCTGGAAGGCTAAGCCTGCCACATGCCAGGCAAACAGCTTGAAAGCAATTTTCTGGGGCAGCTGGTACCCCAGACCAGAAATGCAGAGGTTCCTCCTGGGGGACCCGCCGGCCCCAGGGCAGGAGAACACTCTGGCACATTCTTGCTTCAAAGCCTTGCAGGAGGCAGATCACCAAGGTAAACAACGGAAATGGACCTAGGCCTTGTCCTGTCCTCTGCCCTTGGGCAAAGCCTCCCCGTGGCACCCAGCACCCCAGCACCACAGCCCAGGTCCCGGGAAAAACTGCTCAGAGCTCGGAGCCTCGGAAACCAAGAAAGCTTTGTTTTTCCTTCAGACTCTGCTTTAGCCAGAGTGATATTTACTCCTTTTTTCCTTTATAGACTAAAAACCTTGACCCTGATTGCCATCTCAAAAAGCACAGACACCGTTATTTGTTTTGAAGTTTGCACGCTTGGGCATGAGTGAGGTCCCCCAAAATCCGTGCTTTGTTATAGCAATAGCTAGTCGGGGGTGGGGGGAATCTGTGATATGGGGGAGCCCTGTGAGCCTCCACTCCCCCCCTCCAAAGTCCTACAGTCGAGAGTAAAATATGGCTCTTCCCACGGACCTGGGGCTCCCCACGGGCTTGGCTCAGTGGTCAGAGGGGTATGTGTGTGTGGGGGGTACATGCTGCTGCTGAGGGACGGCCAGCGTCCTGCTCCCACCAGGCGCTGCACAGTCTGTTTTCTCCACGCCCAGCAGCCCCAAGCGGTGCTGACTGGCTGGAAGGCTCCCAGGGGAGCAGAGGGCTCTTGCACCCACGTGAGGCTGGTCCCACCTGCCTAGCAATGGTTGAGTTTACGTCAACTTGGCTGGCTTATGATGCCCAGTTGTTTGGTAAAACACCAGCGCAGATGTTGCTGGGAAGATATCTGTGGGTATAATTAACACTTTGTAGTCAGTAGACTTTGAGTAAAGCTGACAATCCTCCAGAATGTGGGCGGGCCGCACCTAATCAGTTGAAGGCCTGACGAGCAAACACTGAGGTTTTTCAGAGAAGGAATTCTGCCTCAAGATTGCAACACAGAATTCCTGCCTGAGTTTCCAGCCTGTTGGCCTTCCCAGCAGACTTGAGACATGCCGGTCCCCACAAATGCATGAACCAATGCCTTAAAACGAAGTCTCTTTATACAGTCAGCCCTTGGTACCCACTGGCTCTGCATCCATGGAGTCAACCAACCACAGATCAAAAATATTTTCAAAACCACATTACGTTGTTGTTGACGTGTGTACTATGTAGTTAGGCCTACGATGGTTGTCTGTACTGAACAGGTACAGACTTTTTTCTGGTCACTGTTCTCTAAACAATACAGCTTAACCAGCATTTACGTGACAATAACACTGTATTAGGTATTATAAGTAACCTAGAGATGATTTAAAGTACACGGGAGGATGTGCGTAGGTGATATGCAAATACTACTGCGTTCTACATGAGGGACTTCAGCACCTGTGGATTTGGGGATCTGTGGGGGTCCTGGAACCAGTCCCCTCGACGACTGAATATAAATGTCTCCTATTGGCTGTTTCCCTGGAGAAGCTGACTGATAAAGCCTCTTACATACTCAGGTTCCTCCTTCCCATGAATTATCAAATAATTGGTCTTTGAAGAATCACAAAATAGTGGCACCAGAAAGGACCCCAGTGAACATCTGGTGTCATTAACTGTCAGGTACAGCAGGAAAACTGAGGCCCAGAGAGGGTAAGGGACTTGCCAAAAGCCACACAGCAAGTCCATGGAACCAGGTGTCCTGACTCCAGCCTAGAACCAGAATGATGCTAAGTAGGGTGGGAAATGTCAAAGATTTTTTTAACAAACACAAGAAGGAAAATAACCCTCACCACATGTCCCCACCCTTGCCACCCACAGTTAATCCTTTCCCATCTTGGCTTCCAGGCTGTTCTCCAAGGCATTGTTCTGTCCTACACCCATCTTTCAATGGGACCCCACCCTTTTTCCTAGAAAGTTGTCTGAACTGTTACATCACAAGCGATCAATCAATTTACGGGCATTTACTACCGGTTCCCCCAGCTGCCTTCTTGTAACTGTGACAAACGTGTGCCAGATGGAAAACTATGCATTGTCAAATCAGAGAACACCCTACGGGTTACCTGACTTACCTTTGGGAGCTGTGTTCAAGTCTGCAAGTTGTAGATAACTGAGAGCCACACAAAATCACTCTTGTCTATAGACATGCAAATTCTGTCCCTTCCACTAGAAGTTCAACTGACATCTCTCCCTTCCTTTCTACCCCCCAAATCTGCTCCACTGGCATGTTCATTTCAATATTCCTGACCTATAAATGCCTCTGTCCTTCAGATTCTCTTTTCAACCAGTGAGTGCATGCATCTGCTTGGTACCATACTGACTTAAACAAAATCTTTCACACAGTGTTTATTTTTACATCAGTAAGACAGTCGTGATTTTTTATACCTTTCTGAAAATCATCCTTTAATGTAACTTTGCTCTGGGCACCCAGCCCCTGGTAATGAGCAGGCACTGAATGAAGGAAAGGCATTTCTATCCCTGCTTTACCAGCCAGAAAACAGGCTCAAGTGTGGGTTTTTTTAAACTCCAGCCTGGTTAACCACTGCACACTCCTCCCTCTGGAACATTCTGCCCTCTTGCCTCCTGTGGCTATAGCCACAGAAAAGTTGCCCATCTGAGGCTCTCCAGGACCCCACCCTGTCCCCACCTACCCCAGGGCCTTTGCACAGGTTCTTCCCTAGGCCTTGCAAGTTCTCTCTATCCCTGTGTCGTATTTTCTCCTAACAAGAAATAAGTCATCCCAACATTAATTCTCTGATATCTGACAACAACTGGGTGTCCTACAATGCAACTGTATTCTGACACAAACTACCCAGAGTTACCACAAGTTGAAAGACTCAGTTCTACAAGACTGGCCCCATTTCAGACGCCAGTCGCGAGTCCCAAGTCCCAGGCGAGCTGCCCTTCTGTCTGCCTTGGCTACATTCAGGGGTTCCCACCCTGCCCCTCAGGGTCAGTAATTCACTGGAACTGCTCATAGAACTCAGGAAAGCACTTTACGTACGATGACCGGTTTATTATAAAGGATATGATTCAGGGACAGCCAACAGAAGGGATACACAGGGCGAGGTGTGGGGCCGGAGGTGTGCACAGAGCTCCCGGCCCTCTCTGGGTGCCCCACCCCCATCCCCTGCCAGCACAGAGTTTTGTTCATTGGCCTGGAAGCTCTCCCCGTTTCAGAGTTTTTAGCCAAGTTTCACTACAAGTTTCATGACGGAGACATAACTGGTGAAATCATTGCCCTTGGTGACAGCTCATCCTCCAGCCCCGCCCCCTCCCTGGAGGTGGGTGGGGGCTGATAGCTCTAACCTTCTAATGCTGGTTGTGTCCTCTGGTGACCAGCCCCCATCCAGAGGCTACATAGGGGCCCACCCCAGTCGCCTCATTAGCATAAACTCAGGTAAGGTCAAAAGGGGTTCTTTACGAGTAAAATTCACTCCTATCACTCAGGAAATTCCAAGGATTTCAGGAGCTCTGTGCCTGTAACTGGGGACAAAGACCAAACATGTCTTTATGTTACACCAAAGCCCCCACCTGTTCTCTGTCCGACTTGTTCAGAGAGCTCTCCCTTTCCACCAGGGTGTCAGGCCCCTCCCACACTCCGTTGGCATCTGTATCCATCACTCACAGCTCTCAACCAGGTAGGAGCGATACTAGTATCAGACGTATTTCATGATCCTTCGGTGAACGTCACCGGGGGTCTCCCAGGTTAGTTTCCTGAGGACACAGCCCCTGCCCAGACTTACTCAAATGGATCCCTGGTACCACGCCTGGCATATGCTCCATAAATGCTGAAATCAAGTGAAAATAAACCCGACATTTCAAATGGACCCTTTGTCCCTGGCAGTGGGCTTCGGAGCCAAGCTCCCTTGGCCCAAATTCCTCACCCTCCACCTGAGTCCACACACAACTGCTTCCCCAGCCTCTCACTGCCAAGCCTTTTCCCTCGGAGCCGCCCCTGGGATGGGGATGTGGGCACTGAGGAGCCATCAGCACGAGGCAACGCCGGCCCGAGACGTGGGCCAGGCCAGGCTCAGCGCACCATGGATGTCATGCAGAAGAGATTTCAAATCAGCCAACTGTTCTATTTATAATTCATAGCAAAATGGTTTGTTGCTATAAAAATATATTTGCACATTACACAAATAGACCTTCACAGCAATTATCTTAATGCTGTAGCTACAAATTAACACCTACTTACCTCGGGCAAATTAGTTCCAAATCTCATTTGAGTGGCACAGTAGATGCGCAGGGCATACAGAGAAGAGCTCACTATGGCATTGGCATAGCCCGGCTCTCGTCTGGGAACAGGAATTCTGAAAAGGGGAGCACGCCCCCACCATCCAGGCCTACCCCCGTATTCCCAGGGAGGGCAGCGCGACCCAGAGAGAACGGGGCTGGCACAGAGTCACCCCTGAGGCAGAGGATGCAAAGTCTGGGTGGGAGGGGCAGGGCTTCTTGTTCATGGCTGAAAAAGGGGTCACCATTGAGTTGGGATTCCAGGGTCTCCTAGTGGCACCCCATAAAAAGTATTTTCACCCCTTTGTCTCGGCTCTCACAGATTTATTGGTACAGACTCTCACTACCCAGTCTGCATCGCAAACATCACTGGTCCCCAACGCTGGTGAGAAGGCACATGCACACCAGGCAGGCAGCGAGGCAGAAGCTACTGGAACTTGGGCACGACACCTGGGTAACACCTAGGTCCAAACCAGCTGTGATCTGCTACCTGACCTTGTCAGAGGCCTGCCCACAAGTTCCAGGAAACCCTGGCCTCTGAAAGGGCAAGGAGGTCTGTAAAGAGCCACTGGGGCTGCCCAGCCCCTCCTGTGGTTCCTGCAGACACCAGTGTCAGACTCAGGGCTGCTCCCACAGCTTTCTGGGTAGACGAGGCTTCCCCTCCCCAGCATCCTGGTGCCCTGTCCAGGGTACCGAGGTGCTCATCAGGTGTGCACATCCCCCTAGCTGCGCGGTGCGGACCCACCCCACCCCCTAGGGCCGGCCTGATTACCTAAGAGTGACCCTATCTCCCTCTTCAAAAGTTCGTTGGGGAAACCAAGCCGAGCCAATCAGCACGTGGCAATTTTCCCCAAGAAGATACAGTTGGGGCCTCTGCCATAATCTCCATCATCCATACTCAGACCTTTCAGGGTGGGGCACCCTGAGCCTTCTGCTCCCCTCCTTAAGGGACATAAATCCTGTGCTCTCCACCCCCAAACCCAGATCTCAGACTAGACCTCTCCCCCAACTCTGGACTCAAATATCCCAACTGCCTACTCCACACCTTCCAAGACACACTCAGAAATCCAACAGGTTCTCATAGTTCTTAGAATAAAACTCAAAGTCCTACAAACACCTGAAAGACTCTTTGTGGCCTGGCCCTGCCCTCCTCCAGAACCCATCTCATACCACCTCCACTCCGCCCCATTCTCTCTGCTCCAGCCACACAAGCCTCTGGGTTTTTCCTCAAACACAAAGCTGTTCCTGCCTCAGGGCCTTTGCACCTGCTGTCCCCTCTACCTGGAACCCTGGCTCTGCTCCTGTGGGGCGTAAGTGATCCATAAATGGTTTCTATTGTTATCATAGGCTCAGGTCCAATTCAATAATTCAGTCTCAATTCAAATCTACCTGCTCACTGGCCTCCTTAGAAAGTGAGGTGGGATCCACAGGGCCCCAATAAACCTACCCTGCCCTTCAGATGCCTCTTTACAGAAAGATCTGGTTACAGTTCAGCCAGGTCAAATACTTTCCCTTAATGTGGCCAGAGAGAAAAGGGCCCCAGGTCCCAGGGGAGGGTCAGGCCACTGTACCTCCCAGACAAGGGACCTGGTTCTGATCCCTCTATGCTCCCATCCAGAGACCCCTCTGTCACTCTGTATTGTTGGCCACCAGCCCCTGCACTGACCACTGTGAGTGGGTTGGAGGTCTGGGGCGAGTGGGTGGGAGTGGGGGTGAGTGTGGGCTGGCTTCAAGCACCAGAAGCTTTCCTGTGGATGACAAATGCACCAGGCCCCTGCCTGCCAGCGATGCCTTTGCTTGTTCTAATTATATGACCTGGTGGGGGAGGGGGTACCTCCCCAGGAGTTTCTGGACTCCTGACTTGCCAAACCAGTTTCTTCTGATGGACAATCACGGGCTCCAACTGAAAATGAACTTCTCGCTGCCCTGCTCTGTCCAGGGTCACCAAAGAAAACACTGCTTCGCTCTTAGCCTGGGCAGAGACAGGTTCCACACAAGCTCATTCCACACACGTCTCCCGTAAGATTTTCTCCCACCATCAGGCGGTGGAACTGATACCAATAAATGCAAACACACATAAAGGTGCCGCGCCCCATTTTCGGCACTTTGCACAAATTAAGTCATTTGATGCTCCCAATAACCCTATGAGCAGGTATGTTAACATTATCCATATTTTGCAGATGGGGACACCAAGGCACAGAGGGGTGAGCATCTCTAGTTAGCAACTCAAGGTTAGGGAGCCAGCTGCCAACTACCGCACTGCCAACATTATTCTCTCTGAGTCTCAGAACAACCTGCTGCTATGATGCCCCTGTATGAGGTGAGAAATGGGACCACAGAAAGTGACTTGGGGAGCGTTCTCAGCCAGGTCTGCTGCCTTCCAGGGACCCAGAAACCTGGACTGTGGCCAGATCCGGCTGCCAGAAGCTCCAGGAACCTGCACATAAAGATCGCTGGGGCAGGACAACATGACCACCTGCAGTGAGCCCCACTCGCAAGGGCATCTTGGAGGCTGTCCCCACTCCCACAGGGGCAGGCCCAGAAGGGGACCTCTCCCATGTACCCCAAGAGGCCCGGGAAGCCTCTAGATTACACTTGGCAAAACATCAATTTTAATCAAAGAGTTGAGGGAAAAGTTAAGTAATTTATCTGAAAAGAAATCGAAAACGTCACTTTTATATGCCCATGCTAATTTCACATAGATTGGCAGGGCAGTCACTGGCAGGCTAGGAATGTCTCCACCAGAAGGCACACCTCAGTGCCCTGGGAGGTGGCAGAGCCCGGTGGGGAAGACGTGCTGCAGCAGCACAGCACAGCTGGCAGCAAGGCCTGGCTCTCCACTCACTGGTTGGGTGACCTCGGAAAGTCCCCTCGGTCTCCTCATCTGTAAAAAGGGACAGTAACAGTCCTTGCCCTGCCTCATGAGGCTGGTGTGAGTGACGAATGAGGCAATGAAGCATGCAGCTAGGGCTTGATAGCCACTAGTGACGGTAACCATGACCATTCTGGGGAAAGATGTCCCAATGGGGTCATTTTATGGGTCAAGAGGCTTAATCCCCGAGAGGGAAAGTGACCTGCTCAAAAACTATGTCTCTGACTCCCCCTGCACCTCTTTCTCACCCTCCTGCTGCCTCAGTTTCCCTGTCAGTGAGAGATAGTAAAATCGGGGAATGGGATGGATTTTTAAATGTGGTGAAAGACGCATGTCAGTCGCCTCGAGAATGGGCTGAGCTCCTGCAGTCTTCTCTAACTGAAGCCACCATCCATGGTAGGCCCACCACCAACTCAGCCTGGAACTAGCTTGTTAGGGAGATGCCATATGTCCATGGGATGTCCCGTCAAGTAAGTTTCCAGACCCTTAAAAGATCTCGCTGAGATCATATTTGAATGACCGAATACATTATCTAATTAGCTAAGCAAATCGCTGCCAGCTTCACTTGTGAGGGGCTTCACAAGCATTTCCACCCCCACCTAAAATGTGAGTTACCGTGCTCACTTCGGCAGCACATATATTAAAATGTGAGTTACCTCCAGCCACCTACAGTCCCCCAGCCTCTGTGTAATCTCAGTGTGCTACACCCTTCCCTGCCTGCCTCCTGTCCATCTTCCAGCTCAATGGTCATCTCCTCCAGGAAGCCCTCCTTGACCACTCACAAGCCCCTGGCTTCCCTCTATCACTCAGAGACCAGGATGTGGGTCCCCTGTGGGCAGGGACTGGGGACGTGGCTATCTACAAGGACTAGCTGGTCTCTGGCATGTGCCATGTCCCTCTTCAACCCCCACCCCTGGCCCTGGTGTTGGTTTGAGGAATGGTTCCTCACTGCATGAAACGATGAAGTCACAAACAAGATCCTAAAACTGCCAACAGAGACCCATTAAAGGATGTTTGCTATTGAGCCTTAAATTTTGAGTTCTCAGCTGGACAAATGTCAACACTGCATTTCACAGCCCTCTCTGGAATCAACACAGATGACACATAACAAAGTCTGATGGCTTGTCGCCAGACTGCCATGTCCCCAACCCCACCAAACAAGGACTCACAGAAATTCCTTCCCTCCAGCTAGCTTCCTCCGACAGGGTGCTCCAGGGGCCTGAGCACCTTCCAACACCTTCCACCACAGTGGGGAACTCCCAAGCCAGCAATGCGACAGTGCCTCCCAGGAATTCTCAGGATGGCCCCATGCCAGGGTGGAGAAAAGTGAAAGCAGCCAGGGCCTCTCCCCTAACTGGCGATTTTGGAGACTGGTTACCCACTTGATTTAAGTTTTTGGCCTATTAACTCTTGAGGTTCCATCCCGTGTTGACCGGGCCAGCACCCCCGGCCCTGACCATGAGTTTGAACCAGCGCAGCACCTGCTCTGCCTGTTTCCTCATCTGTAAAGCAGACGAAGCCTCCCGCCTCCCAGGTTCTGGGAGGGGGAGCTGATAGTGTGCGGCGTGCGGACCGGCCGATGGGAGACCCCGAGTCAGGGGAGGAAAAGGGAGGCTCAGCAAAAGTTTGGGCTGCGACAGCCCAGCCGAACAAAACCAAACACAAAAACACGGGGAGAGAAGTGAGGGAGCAGGGAGGGGGAAGGGGATGCAGGGAGAGAAGGGGGAGAGGCGGGGAGCAAGGCGGGAGGGGGGAGGGCAGGAGTGGGCGAGGAGGGCGCACTAGGGGAAAACCAGCGAAGGGGGTCGCGAGGGGGGGGACACCGGGTTGGCGCGGGTCTCTGCACCGCGTCACGTGGCGCCACGCCCTGCCTCGGTGTGCCCACCTGATCAATGGGCCTGGTCCGGCCGCCGGCTCACACCCTCAGAACCCTGCAGCGTCCTGACCGGGGCACAGACGGGCTCCCTCCCGCGAACACCGGGCCTTACCGGGATGCAAATCCCACTGGCGTCTCACCTGGGTTCAGCTCTGCGGGCGACTCACCTGGCCCCGCCCCGGACGTAGCTCCCTCGCTGGCCCCGCCCCTCGACCAGTCCGCGCAGGGCGGCGCTACGGGTTTCCCTGGAGCACTGGACGCCCCGGGGTCCGCCGAGGTCTCCACTGGGACAGGGCGGGGCCGGGACAGATGGCTCCGCCTTGTGGGCGGGGATGGGGCGGAGAATGGGAGCCCAGAAATTCCTCGCGCTTCTCACCCGAGGCTCCCCTGACGCCGGGAGTTCTCCGCTAGTGCAGCACCCACGCCTTGGGGCAGGCACTCTCCTTGCAGATCCATTTTCCCATTTTAGGGGTGTGTAAAGTGAGGCGGGAAGGGGTGAGATCTGTGAGGAGTTGAGAGGAAATATTCATTCAACAAATGCTCCCAAAACGGCTTCTGGGCCAAGTGCTGACTTCCCAGGACCGTGGTAGGGTCCCCATGGTGGTTTCAGAATCCCACAGTGGTAGGGGCTGGGCAATCCCAGATTTGGCTCTGACCCAGGCTGAGGAGCAGGGAGGACTTCCTGGAGGGGGGGGTGCGGCCAATCCTCGGGCCTCCTAAGGGCCATTCAGGGCTGAGTGCTGCATCTCTGCACCTGGGCGCAGTCACTGCCCGCGCCCTGAGGCAGGACTCATCATCAGGAAGGTGCAGGCTGGAGCCCGGATACCCCTGGAGGTGGCATTGTTAGCCCGGGGCCCCAGGCAGGAGGACGACTGGCCCTCCAATGTCATCACATTCCAAGTTGGGGGGCAGCTCGCTGAGGTGGAGTTCTAAGGATAGGTTTATATCAGGCCCAGTGCCTCTGTCACCCACTTTTCTGGCGGCACCGCTCAGTCTCCTCACTGCCTCCTCTCCGTCTCCCTGATTTCTGAAGGTCCACACCCCAGAGCTGGGTCTGCACCTCTTCTCACCTCTCACTCACTCCCCAGCCTCCTGCTTTCAGTATGCCTATACCCTGATCCCAAATGATGTCTCCTGACTCCAGACTGCTGCCTCTGACTGTCCCCGACGTCTCCGCGTGGAGACCTTAGCAGGCAGCTGGGGCTCCATTGTCCACAGAGTTCCTCTCCCGAGCTGCCCCTGTCACTATTCACTGGCCCCATCCACATCTTTAGGGTCATCCTTGGTTTCCCTTTGGTCTCCTTGCTTCTCCCCTCACTCCCTTCAATCTTGTGTCACCAGAGCAGCCAGGGGGATTCTTTTCCTCTCCTTCCTCTCCCAGCTGCTCTTCTGGGGTCTGGTGGGGGGTGGGGCAGTGGCAGCTCCATAATCCCAGGCTGCCTTGTATGGAAAATGGCATGCCTGCTAGCAGCCCTGGGGTCACATGTGGCAGGCTCAGTGGTCCCCTGTAGCCAGTCACTCAATTGCAACAGCCAGTTAGGTGAATTGACCCCTCCCCACTTCTAGAGGGGGAGATCTAATTGCAGAGGCCAGTTGCCGTCATCTCACCCTTTGCCACAGTGACTGGTTCAGGTTCTGAAGTAACTGGGCCTAAGCCAATCATGCATGCCTTGGTCAAGACACAGTGAGCAGTGCAGGCTAGTCCAGTTGGCGTGACGTGCTGGACTTTGCCTGGAAGTTAGGGGAAGAAAAAATCCTGCTCTCTCCTTTCCTCTCCCTCAAACTTGATAAGGAAGCTTGGTGCACTAAAGGGAACCAGGCAGCCATCCTGTGGCCACAAAGAGATCTAGGCTTAGGGCTGAAGCAGAGGTGGCAAGAAACTGGATCCTTGGGGCAGACGGGTGGCTCAGTTGGTTAGAGCGTGAGCTCTGGGCAACAGGGCTGCCGGTTCGATTCCCACATGGGCCAGCAAGCTGCGCCCTCCGCAACTAGAATGAAGTCAATGAGCTGCCACTGAGCTCCCAGGTGGCCAGATGGCTCAGTTGGTTGGAGTGCACGCTCTCAACCACAAGGTTGCCGGTTCAGCTCCCATGGGGGATGGTGGGCTGCGCCCCCTGCAACTAACAACGGCAACTGGACCTGGAACTGACCTGCGCCCTCCACAACTAAGATTGAAAGGACAACTTGACTTGGATGGAGCTGATGAGTCCTGGGAAAAACACATTAATGTTCCCCAATAAAAAGTCCTGGAAATACACACTGTTCCCCAATAAAATCCTGTTCCCCTTCCTCAATAAAAAAAAAAAAAAGAAAGAAAAAGAAACTGGATCCTTGAAGACATTGCAGAGCCCCTGGATCAAACTCTCCCTGAAGCTCACCTACCTCTGGACTTCCTCATTAAATGTGCCGGTAAATCCTCTTCTTGTTTAATCTAATTTGCACTTTCTATTTCTTACAAATAAAAGTGTCACCTGATAAAATATCCTTATACCTTTTAACCAAATGGCAAAGACTGTCTCTCCTGACATCACTAGCAGAAAAAAAAAAAAAAGGAAAAAAAAACCCAGGGAAGGCCTCTGATTAGTTAAGCGTGAGACACATGACCATTCTAGGGATGAGAAAGGAGTCAGACAGACCAAAACTTTATCTTCTCCAAAGTTAAGACAGCTTCATTCCCGTTTGCCAGTGATAGCCACGAAATAAGTGGATACGGGTTAGTGCACTAAACGTTAGTTGTTACCATTCCATGGGAGGCCAGATTCATGAGGCTGTGGCTCACTGCAGTATCCCCAGTACCTAGCCCTGTGCCCCGCACATAGTAGGTGCTATCCCCAATCCATATGAATGAATGAATGACCTCAGTTGCATTCTATCATCACCCACGTAGCTGCCTTTTTCTGTGCAAAGAATCTGTGACCATCCTTGCCTGCCGGCCTGTTCTTCTCACACTTACAGTTTATTACTTTGTACTTCCTTGCTCCCAAGGGACTTGGGGTGGCGAGACAGCACAGGAAACGGTGGTGCTAACTTCAAGCACACAAACGAATCTGAGCCTCTGAGCGGATCAGAATCGGGGCCTATTTCTAGGTCAAAACTCTTCTTCCCAGCGACTGACACACTTGATGGGTTTTTAGTGCTTTGTGCTGGATTGTTTTTTCCTTTTGTGGAATGTAAACATCTTTTTTTGTTATCAACGTAAGATCAGTCTCCCAAGAAAGAGGGACGATTGGCAGGTTTTGTGTTTTAAAAAGCACTCTGGACCCAAGTAAGTGAAAACACCCCCCCAGTTGGTCTCAGGCTGGCAGCATAATTTCATGGTATTGAAAGATGTCGGGGAGATTGCCACACTCCTGCCATTGTGTTTCATGCAAATCACATACAAATTCCACAACCATAGTTTAGTGATATTAAAATACACACAATAAAGCAATAATACGGAATGATTGCAGGGAAGAGAACAGGGTGAATTCTGCCATTCATAATAAAAGGAAAAAGAAACAGACAGGAGCTGTAAAACCCAGGCTCCCTTTCAGGTTCTTCTGTTTTCCCCCCAAGCACGTCTAATCAGTAACCCACCGGTTAGTCATTTCCTTTTGTTGCTGTAACAATAATTCCTTGCATTTCAAATGCTTTGCAATAGAAGCGAAAGAAGAATAGTGCAAAATGAAAGAATTACATCTGAATGGTATTATTCCCAGCTTTATTAAATTTGCTCTTACAAATGTTTATGAAGTCGGAGAGTTGGTTCTCCCCAAGCAGCAAATTCCACATTAATAGGCACTGGGGGATGGAGAGCTTGAAGGAAGAAATACAGATTCCTGGTCCCAGGTCTTGGGCTTCCCATTTGTTTTCTCCCAAATTAACTCTCCCTGCCAGCTGCTTGAGCCAAGACCTGGTCTGCTTCGAACCATATTAAAACCAAAATTTCCCCACTGAGTGTGAGTGTGACAGCTGGCTTGAGCCAAAGACACCCAGGAGATCGTGGTCCAACCCTCCCCCGCCCCCTAGGCCAGGACCTGAGACCCCATGAGGTCAGGGGCTTTCTTTGTTGCTGTGTCACCGGCCAGGAGCCCAGGCCATGTTTCCTACCCATGGGCCCCGGCCCGTGTTTCAGAGCAAGTGCATTTGGTTGTTGGCATGGACTGCAAACTGAGTCCAACCCCGCAACTACTCCACAATGCTCTCTGGGATTGTTTGGTCCTAATTCTTGAAACCCTTTTAATTTGAGCGGAGCAGGCCACACTCTCGATGCCCTATTTGACATCGGGGTGGGATACTGGTCCTATACTCTGGCCCCTTGCACCTTTCAAATGCCCTTACGAGGCTCCTGGCCTAAGGTAGTTAGACAACACCTTTACTCAGCCTCATTTGCCCCAGGGCTCAGACAGTGACTTAGGCACCACCATTGTGACATACACCCTAAGAGAGAAGTCAGCCTTGGAATTTATACTAGAGAGGGAACAGCATGATATTAGTTTGGGTGGGGTGTAGAGGCTGCGGTGGCTACAAGGTTAAGTACCTGAGATATGATTGGTATCGGTGCTGGTGGCAGTTGTGGGTTTGGTCCAGTGCAACTGGAGCATCTCTGTGCCAGAAAATCCCTGAGGGTAGGTGCATCCCCGAGCGGGGGAGCACCCCTGTTTCCCCATCAGGCCTGTCCTGTGTGGTGTATTGAGGCATTATTCCTGGAAGGCAAGCCTCAAGCTTGGCTCTGCCCCTCCTGACAACTCTAGGAGCTCCCAACATCCTTTGATAGTCTCCTCTGTGTAATCAGTCAGAATCTGCTCCCATTGCTTGCACATAAGAGCCAGCCCTGCCTGACCCACTCTCTCCTTATGTGCTATCCTGTCCCTCCTCCCCTTCCAAACACAGGCTGACATAAATCCCCACAGTGAAAAGAGAAATGTTAGCATGAGAAATTCTTCTTGTGATGATGTGGATGATACTTTACATTTTTATAGCTTTTAACAGCTTGGTAAAGCAGTTCTGAACTCTCTGCAAACACATCCGTCATTGAGGTGAAGTGTTCTTGGGGGTGAAACCATCAGTTTATTATTAGCTATTATCACCTTCAGGTCAAAACCCGTTAAGTGCTTGGCTGCCCAATACATTGTCATCTGTGCAGAGCTACTTAATCAGGAACGCCTGGTATCTAGCTTACAATCTTACAGCGACCCCTGCTCTCTGTGTGTCCATAGTGCACAGACAAGCAGAGAAATATCACCAGCCACAGAATTTTGTATCTGGAAAGATTCTTGCTATAGACGGGAAAACTGAGGATGGGGTGACTCGTCCAGTATTACACAGCAAGGTAGTGACCGATTCAGGATGAGTGCCCAGAGCCCTGGCTCTGCCCACGAAGGGTATGCAATACACATAAATACGTAAACATGAGGTTCCAGAATAAGCCTTCTCCCCATTCAGAGACCACCCTCCTCCCGAGTATTTGGGACAGGAGTATATTAGTCAGGTCGAACCAGGTTATGCTGCAGTAAGACACACACCCCCGTCTCAAGGGCTTACACTGACTTAGGTCTCCTTCTCACTCAAGCAGAACGTCCGCAGCCCCCCGCCCCCTACAGCTGGAACAGTCTCATCTGGGACATTGCCGGTCACCACGCGGACCGAAGGAGAGCTCTGGAGGGTCCCCCCTGGCCGTGAAGTGCTCCAGCTCCAAAGGGCCCCAAGCCCCTTCTGCTCAGAACTCATTGGCCAGAGCTGGTCACAGAGCCTCACCGGTCACAAGGGGACCAGAAAGTGGGGGCTTTCCATGTCCTCAGAAGGCAAAGAGCAGAAGGGCATCATGATTTCAGGGGCTTGGGTGTGTGCCCTGGAGGCTTCCTGCCCAGTGGCCTCCCCACGTCCCCCAGAATCCCCAAGGCTACTGCCCACTTCACTGCTGGGTACTCCTGGAGCTCGGGACCACGGTCCCCATGCTGGGAGGCTGGGAGGCTGGGAGGCCCCCACAACGGGCAGTACACACTCCCCAAGGGAAGTGCTGCTGAGACCTGTTCTACGAATGTGACTCCTCCAGGGGCCTCTCTGACATACATGTAAGTGGAAT
Organism: Rhinolophus sinicus; assembly: GCF_057876585.1. Taxonomy (NCBI): domain Eukaryota; kingdom Metazoa; phylum Chordata; class Mammalia; order Chiroptera; family Rhinolophidae; genus Rhinolophus; species Rhinolophus sinicus. The sequence goes on from NC_142501.1 coordinate 5,974,814, forward strand.
CCTACTCGTAGTTTGTCCTTTTGACTGGCTCAGCTCACTAAGCATGATGTCCTCACAGCTCATCTTGTCGCAACTTCCCTCCTTTTTAGGCTGAACCATATTCCATGGTGAGGAGAGGCCACATTTTCTCACTTTGTTCATCTGATGGACACCTGGGTTTCTTCCACCTTTCAGCGCTAGTGAATAGGGCTGCTACGAACGTGGGTGGACAGGTATGTTTGTCTGCTTTCAGTTCCTTTGTTACGTACCCAGGGATCTTTTTAAATTATAGGCCAAATATTACTTTCACGGTCAAATGGAAAATCACAAAGGAGTCAAAGCTTTAAAGGATGCCCCCCACCCCCGCCCGCAGCGGCTCACCCCTTCCTAGCCTTTCTCCCTTTTAATGGGCTTTCCTTCCTTCTCTGGGGGGCTTCCTCTGCTGCAGGCAGCTCCCCCACCTGGCAGGAACCCTCCTCTCCCCACCCCCAGAGCACTCGTTCTTGTCTCACCTGATTGCTGAACAACAGCCCACCCAGCGGTGCCTCCCCAAAAGCTGGTTAGTCCTTTCAGACCGATGCCAGAGGGAGCACAGCAGGTGCTCCAGAGGGACACCCCACGGCCCAAGGGCACCCCCTCTGAGGCCTCCTGCCGGTGGGTGACTGTTGTGGAGTGCACACACATCCCAAACAAATGTTAATTCTCAGAAAGAATAAGGTGCAGTTGAGGGCACTAGAAGGCTAGTGTTTTCTTGAATGCCACCTCTCCAGGAGACCCTGCCAGAGTGGGGCTCCTGACCCCATGGGACCCTCCTCCGGCTTCCAGGATGGTGCTGGGGGTCTTGCTGCCAGAGGAATGCACCCATCACCCAGCAGAGTGCTATGGAGTGAACTGCGTCCCCCTCAACCCCCAGCGTGATTGCATTTGCAGATGGGACCTCCAAGGAATGAAGGTTAAATGAAGTCATAAGGGTGGGGCCCTGATACAACAGGAATAGTGTCCTATAAGAGACATGCGGAGCTCTCTGTCCACAAGAGGACACGTGAGAAGATGGCCATCTGTGAACCAGGAAGAGGGCTCGCACCAGAACCCGACCACACTGGCACCCTGACCTCGGACTCCCAGCATCCAGAACTGTGGGAAATAAACTTCTATTGCTTAAGTCCTCAGGCTGTGGGATCTATTGTGGCCCTGAGCAGACTATGACACAGGTTACAGCAAATGCAGACACAGGCCTCAGATAACCCACCTGGTCAGATGGCACTCACAGAAGAGCTCTCTGGGGAGACAGGAGGTGGCCTCCTGTGCAAGAAACCTGCCAGGGTGTGGCAGGGAGGCTGCGCCCCCAGGGGAATGTGTGCCTGAGGGATAAGACTGAATAGTTTTGCTCTTGGCAAATGCACCAATGCCACCGTGGGGACAAGCCAGTGAGCCTTCCCACAGCAAGCTTCAGAAACTGGAGCCCAGATCTGAAGAAGGTTACCTGTCTGGGAGTCACACAGCTGCAGGGGTGGTAAGCAGGTGTCACCCATCCCTTCCCCATGGGGTGGCAGGGGTTTTCAAACAGGTCCTGCCTCCCTTCCAGGCTCCAGTGCTTCTGCTGGGGACAAAGGCAGGGGCCAGACTCCCCCTGCACAGGGTTCCAGGGGCTCCTGACAGGCTGTTGGAGTTTCCAGCTCCTCCCTCTGGGGCGTCTGTGCCCCTCTGTCAGGATGAGACAAAGAAACTGGACAATAGGAGCCTGTCCCTTCAGGCGGAGAGTGGAGGTCCAGGTAAAGTCTCTGAGGGCGAGGACCCTGGCAGGACAGCTGTGGGGTCCGACATGACACGAGCTCGGAAACAGGGCAGACAAGTTTTATTCCACCTTCTTCGTGCCCATGACCACCCTTGGCAGAGTGAAGGCAGGCTGTTCGGAGGAGTCACCTGCAGGACAAACTATGGCCTGAGGTGAGTGGGGACGGGGCAGGCAGGTCTGCTACCAACCCCTGTGGCTCTGGGGGTCATTCTGGGGACCTGGCCATGCCACCACATTCACAGTCTCTGTGGGTGTAGATGTGGGAGGGTTGGGGCAGGCTGGGGCGGTGGAGGGAGTGGTGATGCCCGTTTCACGCACATGAGGTTGACCAGTGCACCTGCTGACCTCGTGAGGCAGGTGACACCTCCAGCACAGACACCCCAGAATGGAGCGGTGCTGGGCCGGGGCATCGATGGTTTTACAACGAAGAGGGCAATGCCAAAGTGGCCAAGGCTGACCGGGGACGGGACAGAGTAAAAAACTCTCGCTCGCTCGTTCACACGCACACAGCACAGGCACAGCACACACGCGGGTTCAGTCCGAACGCGAGGCCCTCACACGATGCTCTGCCGGCCCCCGAGCCCCTCAGACTCCGAGGCACCAGAGCCACTGCGACGGCCAAAGTCAATGAAGATGCCTTCGGAATCCGAGTCCACGGATTCCAGGACCTGGTCCACTAGGTTCTCGGGGCTGGAGGAGGGTGGGGAGCTGTGGGCCAGGCCCGGGCCAGGCTCCAGGGGCTGCGTTGGGGGGTACAGTCTGCTGGGGCAGGGCCCCGACTGGGGACCTGGGGAGGCTCTGAAGTCCCCCGTGGGGCCCTGGCTGGGCGCGTCGGTGAAGCCTTGGGGGTCGGGGCAGGACGTCATCTCGGAGACGGAGTGCCTGCGGATGCCCGTGCCTCCGGCCGCCGTGCCCTCGGCCTCGTGCTCCACCACGGGGTTCAGCAGCGGCGTGTTGTAGCTTTTGGAACGTACCACCGGGTTCTTGGCCAGGATGTCCCCCGAGCGTGAGCGGCGCAGGAGGTGCTTCTCTGCAGAGACAAGAAGCGTCAGGCAACCAAGGCCGGGGGCGCGGACGGGCGGCCACTCGGCTGACCTCGGTGCCTGGGTGTCCCAGGCCCTTCCTTCAGCCTGATGCCAGGCAGCACCTACTGGGAGCACCTACTGTGCACCCAGCTCTGCGTGAAGGGGCAGCTACGGAAAAGGCCCGACTGGTACGGATCCTGGGCCCAGCCCCACTGCACGCCTCCTGGGGCGGCTTGGCCCAGCGGGGGGAGGGGTGCAAGTTCCCACCCTCGTCTCCTCAGTCCCAGCTTCTCAGCCTGGACAGGTGGGGGCTGGAGGTGCTCAAGGCAACCGCCCGGCGTCCAAGTGTGCACCTTGCCAGTGACCTGTGCACATGCCCGTCTCCCCACCTGTGGAAAGTCAACAAGTCTTAACACTTGCTATGTGCCTGCACTTTCTTGGGCAGACACGGCCCGGTCCTCAGAGCCGATGTCCTAGTGTGTGTGCGGTGGGGATGACAAACCCACGTGGGTGGGCCACAGGACAGGTAGTAGTAAGTGCCACAAAGGGGACAGATAACAAGGGGTCCTTCCAAATGAGGTCAGGGCTGGGGTTTTATTCTCCATGTGGGGGAAGCCCCTGGAGGGCGGGAGAGGATGGAAGTGGTGGCAGAGGCTGCACGGGGGCAAGTTTCAGGCTCCCACTCAGGACCATGCAGTTCCACAGTGACCACCAGGTGGCAGGGTTGAGCGTGGTGAGCGGCTTGGGCCTTGCCCGGGAATCCCCCTCACTCTACACCGGGTACCGTCATCCGGGGTCGCTTGGAGCCTGGGCATCTCCAAGTCCTCCAGCTGCCAAGGCCCCACCCGAGCTGAGACATGCCAGGCAGGCGGATTTTACCCCAGCAGGTGGGTGGGACACTCCTGAGTGGCTCTTGCCCTGCGGTCCACTCCGTCTGGGACGCCCTTCCTGCGATTCTTCCCAGGCCGGACTCTTTTTGGTCCTTCAGCTTGGCAATCACCTCCCAGTCTGGCCTTCTCTGAGCTCCCGGACCACAGCCCTGTCACCTGGGCACAGGTCACCTTAGGGACTTATCTGGGGACTGTGCACTCACTGGGCTGCCTCCCCTGGCAGACAAGAACCTGAGGGTGGGGCTTGGTCTGTACTAAACCCCCAGGACCAAGAACAGGCTGGTGCACAGGAGGTGCTCAGTTTACATCGCTGATGAACCAATGGGCCGTCCACTAAAGAACTAACGTGGCCGGCGTGTGCGGACACGCCCGGCAGCCCCAGGATGCCTATCCTGCCCATCCCCCAACCTCGTCTCTCTCCTGAGTCCCCAAACGAGCCAGGACTGTTGGTGCTGTGGCACGTGCTGTGTCCTCTGCCTGGGCAACTCCTGCCCTCCTCGGGGACACAGGCTGTGCTGAGCTTTCAGGGGAGTCGTCAATCACCACGTATGGTGCCTGCCCGCTGGGTCCCCCTCAGCCCTTGAAGGAGGGACCCCAGGTGACCCATCTGTGTGTGTCCGGGGCCCAGCCCAGACATGGCCTATTCACTGGGAGGCCTGGGCCCCTGGGCAGAGATGGATGGGCCCAGTGGTCACCCCCTCCCACCCAAGGCCCAGGAAACCCCTACCCAGGATGCAGGAGTGTGTGAAGGGGCCCTCACTGGAGTAGAGGCCGTAGGTGCCCAGGTAGGGTGACACCACCTTCTGGATCAGCATCTCCAGCCGTAGGTAGTCCTTGGTCACGCCGCGGGACTCATGCACGCCCTGCGAGAGGGAGGGAGGGTCAGAGCACAGTCTATTCCGTTTCCCTTACCCAGCAGGCTTAGCTCAGAGGCGCCACAGATGCCCCATCCCCCCTCCCATTCCCATGGGACCCTGGCCCCCAGGACAGTGTCCACCACGGTTCTCTTCCCAGCCTTCTCTCAAGCTGGAGCCTCCGAGTCCCTCTCCTGCGTTGACACCCTCCATGGCTGCCCGCTGTGCACAGCAGCTGTGGGCCTGGGAGACCACGGTGCTCTGGGAAAGGACCCTGTTGCCAAGTGAGGTTGGGCACCCTGCCCCTCAGGAGAGTGCCCCGCACACTGGCTTCCTGGAGGCTCTGTCAAGTCCTGCAGGGAAATGCACCGGGGTCGCTGCCCTTGGGCCCTCACCCCGTGGAGCGCTGTCGGCAGGAAAGGCCGCCCCACGGGGCCAGGCCAGGGTCCACATCCAAGATGGGCAGTCAGGGCCTGCCCACCTGGCAGCCGCCCCTCTGTCTCCCGTGCTCCAAGCTCCTTCTCCTGCCAGGTCTCGTCCAGTTCCTCCCAACAGGGACTCGGACAGCTCTGCATGCTCTCCGCTTCCTCCAGTTTCGTTCAAGTCAAAGCCTCAGGAATGAAGCTGTCCACAAGGACGGCCTTGGTCTTGCTGATCAAACTGTGTCCCCAGCACCCCTGGCAGAGGGCCAGCACTCAGCAGGCTTTTATTGAGTGCTTGCTGAATGAGTGATGTATGAATGGATGAATGAATGACAGACATCACTTCTCAAGGGGCTGCGAGTTGGTTAAGGGTGAAGAGACACTCAAGTTAGTGTTCAACAGCAGTTCAAGACAGCAAGAGAACCCAACTCTATGCTGCCTACAAGAAATCCACTTAAGCTATAAAGACACATGTAGATTACAAGGAAAGAGGTGGAGAAAGCTGTGTCAGGCTACCACTGACCAGAAAACAGCAAAAGTCGTCGCTATGTTAATTTCAGACAGGGCAGACGCCAGACCAAGGAAAGTAACAAGGATAAATGTCACTCCATAATGATAAAGGGGCCAATTCTCCAAGGCGCCACAACAATCCTTAGCATGCACGCCCTAACAATGGAGCACCAAACTGCATGAGATAAAAACTGACACGACTACAAGGAGAAACACAAATCCACTGTCATAGCTGGAGACTTGAACACCCCTCTGAGAAGCAGAGAGATCCAGCAGGGAGAAAATCAGTAGGGACACAGTTGAACTCAACAACACCATCAATCAGCTGATACAATTGACAGCCATCGACTACTTTACCCAACAGTGGAAGAATACACATTCTCAGGCTCATAGGGAACATTTGCCAAGATATGCCACATTCTGGGCAGTAAAACACACCTTAACAAATTAAAAACAAAAAAAGGAAAGAAACCATACAATGTCTGCTCTCAGTCCACAGTGGAATTGAACCAGGAACCAGTAACAGAAAGACATCCAGAAAATCCCCAAATACATGGAGATTAAACAATTCACTTCTAAATAATGAGTCAAAGTAAAATTCTCAAGAAATTTTTAAAGATTTTGAAATAAATGAAAACGAAAATCTAACATCTTAATTTATGAAATGCATTGAAAGCAGTGCTTAGAGGGAAATTTATAGCACTGAATGGCTATATTAGAAGAGAAAAAGATCTAAAATCAATCATTTAAGCTTTCACCGTAGGAGCTATAAAAAGAAGAACAAATGAAGTCTGAAGCGAGCAGAAAAAATAACTATCAGAGCAGAAATCAATGAAATTGAAAACAGGAATCAACAGAGGAATCAAAACCTGGCTCTTTGAAAAGATCAATAAAATCAGTAAGCCTCTAGACAGAAAACAACAAAAAAAGAGAAAACATAGATTACAATGATCAGAAATGACAGGGGGACGTCACGACAGACCCCATGGATCCAGCTGTTTGAACAAGGAGGGGTGGGATTCCATGGGTGCCCCTGGAAATCATCCAGATGAAAGTGAAGGACTCCAGATTTTCCTGAAACTGTCTTTTGCCCCCAGCAACAGTGACGCTGGTGGTGAGGACACATTGCTGACTTGTCACTCCACCAACTTCATGCTGTTTCATTCCCAGAATTTGTTTATGAAGTCCGGTGAGGAAATGGGGGCCCGGGGTATGCCTTATTTGTATGCACTGAGATGCATGGCTGTTTCCCGGCTTTTGGGACCCAGGAGAAGGAACCGTGACTCTGCAGGTGAAGCACAGGGCACACAGTAGGCCCTCAAAACACGGACCAGCAGCTGTGACTTCAGATCCATTTGGGACTCAAAAACAGTGGCGACAAGTTCACAGAGGGGCTGGGATAAGGTCATTCAAAGTGTGGGGGGGCGATGCAACGGCAAAAGGTTGCGGCTGGGGGTTGCACCCACTAGGAGCAGGACAGTCTCGCCGGCAATGGGGCCAAGCCCAGGAAACTGCATGAGACAGAGTGGCCATTAGGGGGCAGCACCCCCCTGCTCATGGGATCAAGGTGGGCCCTTCCTTACTCCTTGGCCCGTCGCCTGGCTGCCTACCATCAGGAAGGAGCACCTGGGGGGCTTCATATCTGTTTCTCCTCGTTATCTGTGAGCCTGCCCTGCCAGGTAGGTGGTCTTACTCCATCACACAGATGAGAAAAGAGGCTGAGAGACAAAGTCCCTCAAGGCCCCCAGCTTCAACCCAGCCAGGTCTGACCTGAAAGCTTCCAAATCGGCCTGGCATCCTTGTGGTTTCCAGAATGACCACAGCTCCCACCCAGTGCAGCCTGACCCTTCAACCCTCCCCATTCATCGGCCCCTTCCTTGCTCTGGAAGCTTCAGTGGCTACTCTGGCCCCAGGACCAATATCACAGACCCAAATTTAGCAGGATGTCCACGTGCATGGGGGATTCAGAACAATGAGCAAGGCTTTGGAGCTGGTCAGACCTGCGTGAGGCCAGGACCCTGGCCTGATTAGCAGCTCCTGGCAGGGACTCTATTTCCCTGCCTATAAAATGGGGCGGCTGACGGTGTCTACCCTGGTCCTATGACAGTGAGATAAGCCAGCAAAATGTAGAGTGCTGTGCTTGCCTCCGGGCTCAGGATGTTTGCAGAAAGGCCCAGTCTGCAGTGGTGGCTGTTGGTGGCCCATCAGATCCCATCTTGGGAGAGCCACTTACCCCCCACTGCTGGGAGTGTGGCAGCCAATAGGTCCCAGCTGCCCTCATGGATGAAAACCATGTGCATTGGAAACGTCTGGAACCGCTGTGCGGAGTGGGGGGAGGCGGCCCACAGCCCCAGTGACCGACTGACGAGGGGCGTAAAGGCCTAGCACCCTGCCCCCGAGAACAACTCTGGTCCAGTTCACACTCCTGGGCTCCCGTGGGACCAGGCTGAGGCCAGCCTTCTCCCAAAACCACAATTCTGTCCAACTCCTGCCCCTTCCTGTTTCACTCTCCCTCACAGGTACCCCCGTTGGTAAGTCACATGGACCCAAATCCTTCTCTCAGGCTCTGCTTCTGGGGAGTCTGGCTCGAGACACACCATCTGCACCTGACTGGCTCACGCCCACGGATGCCCCTGCCACAGGTAAGCAGCGGCCTCCTGAGGCCCCACCCACCTGTAGTATCAGCAGCATCTGCACGATGGCGGGAGGCACGCGGGCATGGGTGCGGGCCAGCGCGTCCTCCAGCTTCACACTGAGGGTGATGGTATTCCGGAAGTGCAGCAGGGCCAGCTGGCGAACCGACGGCTCCTTGCCCTGTAGACACAGAATGTGCACCCCACCTGCTGGTGTCATGTGAGACACCCCACTTCTGGGGCCAGACAGGGGAATGGACCCACTGACCCTCAGGCAAGGAAAGGGTTACTGTCATACTCAGAGGCCCTACTATGTGCTGGGCATGCCCTACTATGTGCTGCTTAGAGCTTTACAGAGCCCTTAGGAGAGAGCTGTTATTTCCATCTTGTGGGTGGGAAACAAGTTCTGAGAGATCCAGGGATGTGCCCAGGTGTAGAAAGCCTGTGACAGCAGTCCGGAGCGAGGCGAGGGAAGGCTGTCAATGTGGCCCAGGGGTCCTACGGCTGCAGGGACCTCACCTGCACTGGGTAGAAGATAGCCTGCAGTGTGGGCAGCACGTCACTGAAGAAGAAATCCCACGTCTCTGCCAGCGAGTCTAGCAGCTTCTGTCCTGTGGGAACAGGAAGCTGTCACGGCCCATCCCAAATGGGCTCGACACCCTTCACGCCCTTCCAGAAGTCATTTCTCATCTGCAGAACGCAGGAGCTGAGGGCCAGGCTCTGGAGGCCGGCCTGCCCCACCCCCATGAGATCGATGGCACAGAGCCCTTGGCAGCTCTGTGGCCTGGGACCCACTGCGTAACCTTCCTGTGCCTCAGTTTCCCCATTAATAAAACAGGACAGTAACAGGGCCCACCCAACTAAACAGAGCCAGGTGCAGAGGGCTGGTGAGTGCTGGCTATTAGTTTCCGGGCCTGCCCACACAGGTGCCAGACTCGCACAGGTGTGCCCCCAACAGGAGCGTCCGCTCACGCCCTCTCACCTGATTCACCTAACGACCCCACCAAGCAGTGGAGGAATCCACCCTCCGCTCTCCCTCTGTGCACGTACCAGTCTGTCTATCCACCTGACAGACATTCACAGAGTACCTACACTGTGCCAAGCCTGACAAAGGGGACCCAGTGGAGCCCCAAAGAGCCCCAGTCCCATCACATGGTAGGGAAGCAGGACACTGAACAGCAATTAGGAGGACAGTGACAGGCGACCTCACTGGGCAGATGAAGAGACTAAGCCTCCAAGGTTCAGGTATCTTTGTCTCTGTCTTTCGGGCTTGGGTCCCTGCCACCCCAGGCTGCCTGAGGTGGGACCTAGGGAGCCAGGTAGACCATCTCCGACAGCAGCAACATGTCCCACATAGGAGAGGGGAGAAGGTGAAGTCAGGAGGGAAGGCTTCCTGGAGGAAGTACTATCCAAGCTGATTTAGGAGGATGGTTTGCCTGATTGACTGACATCCTTGGTGTGTGAACCACGAAAGTAGGTGTGGAAAGCAGGCATTTGGACAAGCTCTGCAGGTACTTCTGCGGGCCCTGGGAAGGAATGGTGCCATCCTCAAGGTGGACAGTCCCTGGGGGATGGGGACAGCCAAGGTGCCCCCAAGCTGGCTCTGGGCTTCCCCGGGAAATACAAAGTGCTAATCCCTCAACCCTTCCACTGGAAAGAGCAGAGTTGGGATGAAGGGCTGCTAGGGCTGGGATGAGCAGACCCTGGTACGTGTCACCAAGACCTCCACCTGGTAGCCAGATTAGCAATCGGCAGAAGAGCAAGACGGGGCACGGGGGTATCTCTGGGTGAAGAGGGGAAAGTGTCCCATGCTGGCCTCTTCACTGCTCATGCCTGACTGCTGGAGGTTACCATGGGAACAGGGGGCTGGACAACGGCCTTGGCCTCTTTTGTCCTCACTTTCCTTGGGCTCTGGGCCCCTCCCCCCACCCTGTAAAGCCCCCAGGTCTATGTAGGTGCTAGGGCTCTGGGAGGGCAGCCTGGCAGGGCTGGCCCCAGGAGGCCCAGTCCCACCCAGCCAGCAGTGAGGGGGTCTGGCCTCGGTGCTCGGCCTGTCTGCTGGCACTGGGGCTCCCTGCCAAGTGGCCAGCTCCCGGTCCTCCCCAGGGGCGATACCTAGGTCTGTGGCGGGACGGGTGGGTGCTTGCAGCCTGAGAGACTCTGCCTGAACACAAAGGTCCCTTCAGGTCCTGCCGTTGCCGGCAAGAAGAAAGGCTGCTCAGTTCCCTGGGCTGGCTGTGGGGTGGCTCTGGGCTTGGGCCAGGCCAGTGTCCACTGAGCACAGGACATTCTCCAGCTCCTGGGGCTGAAATGCAGCGGAAAGCAGATGTTGTAAAACATGGAGTCCAGGTCTGGCCAGAGCCGCATGCTGACTGAGGCCAGGAAGCGGGGCCTCACCTGCTAGCCAGGCTCTCTATTGGGGGCTGTGGTCTGGAGGCGCCAGGGTTGACAGTCAGGCGGCACTGGGTTGAAGCCTCGCTATGGGGTCCCAAGAAGTCCTGCACTCTGAGCCTCAGTGTGGTCCTCTGTAAAATGGGCATAATTACCATTCCACATGCACAGGGCTAAAAGATGCCACAGAGCAGGTGTTCAAGTGCCGGCTGTTGGTACGATGACGTGTGAGATGACGTGTGAGCCGTGTCCCTGCCGATACTCAGCAGGACACAGGTGCTGGCTGCAGCCCGGAGCTGGTTCTCCCCCGGGGGTAGGTTGGCCTTCCTTTTCAGAGTGCTGATGTTGGCTCAAGTGTCAGTCTGCCTTGGGGAGACCCCAGGGACCCCAGTGAGGGGTTATCCTGGCTGCAGCGGGAGCTCACTCCTGTCAGCTGTTGTGCTGAGACCACCAACCATGTCGGATGTGGTCCAAGGGAGGACCAGGCTGGCCTCCATGCTTCCCATTTCCAGGAATTGCTCTGCTTAGGGACCAAGGCCCAAGACCTCCACAGAGGCTGGAGAGGGGGCAGGCGGCAAGGGCCTGGGATCACCCCACAGGGGGCCACCAGCCCGCAACCCCAGCAGAGGCACAGGTGAGGACATGGTTGGCTACAGGCAGCAGTCTCAAGCAAGAGCTCTCCCTGGGACCCAAACTGGGGTGGCAGGCAGAAGGGCAAGGCTCTGAGGCTGCCCCCAGGATGTGGGGTCAGTTACTATTCCCACTGCATGGGCTGAAGGGGGCCAGACATCTTCCTGAACAGACCTCACTTTTAGGCCCCACTCAAAGGCCACTGTCTCCATGCAGCCCTCCTGGACTGCCAATGTGGAACCAATCTACTCTTCTCAGGGCCTCCCTTTACCTTGACATTCAGCATTGGACTTTCACTATCTGGTCCATGTCTGTGTCCCCAACTAGCTGTGAGCTCTTCCTGGGTATGGTCTCCTCCATTTCCAGGTCCCCAGAGGCCACTGGGGGCCTGACACATAGTGAGCACATGGATGGAGCCTGTCCAATCCCATAGTGGTAAGGTGGGGACACTGAGGCCAGAGGGAAATGACGCGTCTGTGGCTGGGTGAGAACTGGACACCAGGCCCTCTGGCCTCCGGCCTGGGGCTCTGGGTCTGTCCTTGAGGCCTGGGGAGGTTGGACGGGGCTGCCACTCCCTGCTGGGTAGCCTGGTGGACACGGCCGCTGTGGGAAGGACTCCAGCAAGCCACACAAAGCTCCTCTTCTCCGATGATCCCAGATGCCCTGGGCTGGAGCTGGTGGGAGGTGCAGGCACTGCTGGAATGAGCCGAATCAGGAGAGGGGCGTAGGAGGGTGTCTCCGCCAGGTGCCAAGTCCTCACTGCTGTGTCCTGTCGGCTGAGGTGCTGCCTCCCCCAGGAAGCTGGCGACAGAATCCCCAGTGGCCTGTGCCTCCCGACCTCCAACATGTGAGGTTCTCATGGCACTTCTGAGGCTCCTGCCTCAGCAGCTTCCATATGATATGCACAGAGGAGGTGCAGAAGAGGGGACACACTGCTCCGAGAGTATGCCAGGCCACCAGGCCTTAGTCTCCTCCTCTGTGAAACGGGCTAACACCCCTTCCTTCCAGGGTCAGTGTGAGGACTTGAGAAGGGAGCTGGAGCAGCAGAGAGAAGAGTGTGGGCTCAGGAGCCAGACTGCCATGTAGCAACCACGTGGCCTGGGCAAGTTACTGACCTCTTTCGTGCCTCGGTTTCCCTATGTGTTCAGTGGCACCTCCTTCACAGGGTTGTTGGGGAATCCAGTGAATCAGCAAAATCAGGACAGAGTCTAGCAGAGTAAGCATGTGCCCAGTGCATAGTAGGCACTCAACAAATATTCATGGAACCTGAACTCGGCACACAGTAGGCCCTTAGCAAAGGGTCCTCCTATAATTTAATCTCTCTACACCAATTCGCTCCTGCAGGGAGGCACACACTTTGGTCGTCACCCCAGGGCCCATGGACACGGGGAGCCTGAGGGTGTTGGGACCTGGCATGTCCTGCTAAGACTCAGGGCCTGGAATAGAGACGGCGTTGATGACTGCCCTCCCCTACCTGCTGACGCCCGAGCCGGGCAGAGCGGCCAGCTGGGACTCACAGGGCCCCGAGAGGGCAAAGGGTATGCATTCTGGAGTCAGGCTGCCCTACTGGCAGTGTGGCCATGGATAAGTCACCCATCATCAGTGCACCGCTCCCCAGCTGTGAAATGGGAATAATGACCCGAAAGGCTCACTGAGTGGGTCTGAGCATGAAAGAAGAAAACCCACCTAATGCCGGGCAGGGAACCCACATCAGCTGCTTCCACCCAGGTGGCAGCTCCCTGCTCCGGCCTCTTCCTTCGGGAGGATCAGGGCAACCTCTGCCCTAAACCAGTTCCCCTCCAGTCCTCAAAGATCCTGACAGGGGTCCCCCCGGCTGCTGCGGGCAGTAGTGCGACGCAGGGGCCTTCTCTCTGACATCTCTCGGCCGTCCTGGGCTCTAGCAAGTGGGGGGCAGATGCTCTCCCCAACGAGGTCCGATCTCGGCCCTGCTGCCCTGAGGCATCATTTCTGCTCCTTCTAAATCCTCCCAATCAAGATAGATCGCTCACCCAGAACCCTGGGGCCCAGGCAAGGCTGGCAGTGCCAGGGCTCCCAAGGGCACCCCTGTGGCACCACCATGTATGGCACTGGCACCAATGCCCAGCAGCCATGCCAGCAAGCAGTGCGGCCACTCACCCTCGTAGAAGCGGATCTTGTCCCTTAGGATCACCATGCCTTTCGTCAGCAGCTGGTTCTGAAAGGTACACACAGAGACGCTGTCATTGCCCCATGAGGGTCCTGGCAGGCAGGCCCCGCAGAGTCCAAGCAAGGGGGGGCCTGGTCTGTGAACACCCATCACTAACACGAGGCTTAAACCACAGGCCTCGTACACGCTGCCCTGGGCATCGGCCCAGAATGACACCATGTGGTGTCAGCACCATTCACAACAGCCAGAGGTGGACACAACCCAGTGCCTACCCACGGACAAATGGGCGAACAACACAGGATGCATCCAGACAATGGAATACTATTCAGCTGCAAAAAGGAGTGAAGCACCGACACACGCTACATCATGGATGAACCTCGAAAACACCGTGCTCAGCGAAGAAGCCAGACACAGAGGCCACACATTGTACGTGTTCACCTAGTATATGAAACGCCCGGAACAGGAACACAGAAGGCAGGTTGGTGGGTGCCAGGGGCTAGAGAGAGGAGAATGGGGGCTGCTTATAAATGTAGGGTTTCTTTTTGGGGTGATGAAAACATTCTGGAATTAGATAGTGGTGATAGCTACACAACTTTGTGAATATACTAAAACCACTGAATTGTATACTTTAAAGGGGGGCACTGCGTGGCACGTGAATTATACCTCGATGAAGATGCTAAACAGCCAACCCGCAAACCATGGGTCCTCACCCCTCCCCAGGCAGCCCAGGCACCTGGCTCTGAGCCTGCAGGAGAACGTGCCCACACCACCCCTTCCTGGCTGTGTGACCTCGGCAGGTCCTCTCACCTCCTGAGCTCTAGACTCCTACGTGCTCACCGACTCTGAAGGCCTGCGGCCACATGGGGTGCCAGGAATGTCAAGTGCTGCCGCACCTGGAGGGGGGGGGCTCAAGGATGCTGACACCATGTGGCTCAGGGCACCAGGCCTGGCAGAGACGGCCCACACAGAGACTTCTGGGGGCCTGCACTGACATTCCAGGAGAAGGCGGGCGACTAGTAAAACCACCCAGGTGCCAGACACAACATGAGGACTTCACCTGGATCTTATCATTTAATCTTCACAAAAATCCGCGGTGGCTAGGTAGGGAAACTGAGTCACGGTGCAGCCGAGTCCTTGGAATCTAGTGCTCCATATGTCCACTGATAGTAGGTGACCCCCAGCCCTCTGGCCAGCACAGGAAGCATTCCCACCCTGGCTGGAGGGCAACACCACCTACCTGCAGATACTCTGTGAAGAAGGACCCCAGCTCCGTCTTCAGCAGCTGCCTGTGGGTGGAAGGGGTGACGACAGTGAGGGAGGGCGGGAGTCAGAGACTACACGGTGCCGGTGACGGGGCCCGAGTACTGGGCTGGGGGCTACCTTGGCAGCGGGGCACCCATCTGCTCAGCCAACATGAGCGGCGGGCACGTCCACCTGTCCCAGCCCTACTGGGGGCTGGATGGCCACACGCTTCGTGGCCCAAAGCTGAGGCTCATCAGCACACGCCCTCACCCCCATTTCACAGAAGAGGAAGCTGAAGGGTCCCCAGGGAAAGAGAGAAAGTGAGGCCCATAAGCGTCTCACATGTTCTCGGGGAGACGCCTGGCGGGCTGGGCCTCCAAGACCTAGCTCCATCCCTCTGCCACCTGCCCGAGTCTCAAAGCTGTCTGAGTCCTGGCACCCTCATCTGTGGCTCAAGAGAGTAGAGCCGGAGTGTTCAGGGTTCCACTGGGGTCACGGTTGATCCTCGGTATATTAACAGGTGCTCAGTGAAGCCCTCCTCGCCCTCTCCCCTGCCCATGTTTCGGGGGTCCAAGTGTGAACACTGATTAAGGAAGGAAGGGAAGGAGGGAAGGTCTCCCCTTCACGGCCCAGCAGACGCTCAGCTCACTAGGGCTAGAAAACAGGAGTGGTTCTAATGGAGCCCTACCTAGGGGTGACTCCGCCCCACTGCTGGCTGAGCATCCTCCCTACTGGCTGTGCCCAGCGGCTCTCCCAGCCGCTGACGTGGGGAGTGGACACGACTCTGGAAGACCGGAGGCTGCGCAGCTGCATGGTCGACGCCTCAGATCCGTGCTGTCCACAGGGCTGACGGTGAGAGGCCAGTTTGGGCCCCTCTGCCTTCGGCTGAAAATACGGCCAACGGGCTTCCCGTCAACCTCTGAAGCCTGCATACAGCAGGTGCTCACTAATGAAAGCTTAGCAATGTATGGATGACTTCCACCACTGCTAAGAGTTTCTGCGCCAATTCTCTAGGATTTCATCTGGCAGCTGACAGGGCCCTGGGATCCCCTCCTTCCTGGCCAGTGAGAGCGGATGTCCCAGGCAGGGGAAGAGGAGGTCACACAGGCTAACTCCAGCCAAAGCCCTGCACAGGGGAACCTGTTCATTCCACAGATGTGGAAACTGAGGCTCCAGGAGGGCAAGTGATGAGGCGTCCAGTGGGGCCTGCTGACTGGCTCCCAGAAGGCTTCCTGGCCTGGGCTGCCTGTGGGGAGGGGAACCCACACTCCAAGGGGAGGCCCAAGGCAGCTGTGCATGTGCGAATAAAGGGACAGCACCCGCGGGAGGGGTTGTGGGGGGAACAACCTGGCTGTCACTGAGGGGAAAGCGACAGGCAAGGGCTGAAGGGTCAGAAGGCAGAGGCCCTGGCCGCCCTGTCCAGAGGGGCTGCTGGTTCCTGGGAGTGGCAGGGCTGGCAGGACCTAGCCCTGGAGCTGGGGCAGGGCTGGATAACCTGCGTCTGGGCCAGGAGCCCAGGAGGACGCAGAAGGGGCCTCAGGACCAGAGCAGGCGGCCGAGCTCCCGCATGGCCCTCAGGACTCACAAGATTCTCACAGCCCAAGGCAGACAGTAGCTGTTAGAGTGCTGGGAGACAGGCCGCCCCAGACAGACGCCTGTGGGGACAGGGTGGGCGTGAGAATGCAGAACACGGAGCAGCCGGGGCCACCAAACACGGGGCAGGTGGCCTTTCAGAGCTGAGCAAAACCAGGCGACCTGGGGCTCGATTCTGTTTAAGATGGTGGGACAGATGATGGGTCCTTCAGTAGCAATGCCCCATGACATCATCCGGGTCTGGGTCCTGAGACCCAGAGCGACTTATTCTGTAAGGCTTTTCTCTGTCTGGAAAAACGACTGTGCAGGTGTGTCCACTTGTACACCTGAGAAGAAAGGTGGTCAAAGGAACGGGGCAAGAAAGAGGACGAGATCAACAGACGAAATGTCCTGACAGTTAAACTTCTGTGCTTCCAAGGACATTATCAAGAAAGCGAAGACAACTCATGGAATGGGAGAAAAGGTGTGCTGAAATCAGCATCTGGCAGGGGCCTCGATCCAGAATATATAAAGAACTCTTACATCTCAACAATAAAAACACAAAGAGCCCGATGACAAAACGGGCAAAGGAGGTGAACCAGGCACTCCTCCCAAAACAGAAAAACGGCGAATAAGCACGTTTTCATGTGCTCAATCATTAGTCATCAGGGAAATGCAAATCAAAAACCACCAGATGGCACTTCACACCCACTAGTAGTTAGAATCAAAAAGCGGAAAACAACAAGTACTGGTGAGAAGGTGGGGAACTGAGTCCTCGTACACAGCGACAGGGGATGTAAAATGGTACAGACGCTGTGAGAAACAGCTGGGCGGTTCCTCCAAGAGTTGCCTGGAGAGTTGTAGTATGACCCAGCCATTCCCTCCTAGGTACAGACCCCAGAGGAATGAAAACACAGGTCCACACAAAATTCTGTACACGGATGTCACAGCAGCACTACTCATAAAAGCCAAAGGGTGGGAACAACCCAAACGTCCATCAACAGGCGAATGGGTAAACAAAACGTGTGTTTTTCACACAATGGAATATTATTCAGCAATAAAGAGGACTGGTCCTTGAAAGCATCATGTTCAGTGAAAGAAGCCAGTCACGAAAGGCCCACGTACACACCGGTTCCATTGATATAAGTTATGCAGAACAGACTGATCCATAAAGACAGAAAGTTGACTGGTATTTGCCAGAAGTTGGGGGAGAAGGTAATGGGGAGTGACTGCTAAAGGGGATGAGCTTTTTTGGGGGGTGATGGGAATGTTCTGAATTAAATAGGGTGATGGCTATACAACCTTGTGGATACGCGTATACTAAAAACACTGAACTGTACATTTTAAAAGAGTGAATTATAGCTCAAAAAAATACATATACATATAAAATGGGCGGGGAATGAAGACCAGACGTCAAGACTTATTATGATTCACCACCCCGGCCCTACCCATGCCGGACCCGGCACAGCCGAGGGACCCCACTCCCTCCAATCTCACTAACAAGCCTCGAGAACCGAGGGCAATCTATGGCTCCGGTCACAAGGCTCTCATGGGATCGAAGCTAATGACCAATTATGGATTTAATGCACAATTAAATTCCCTTAATTTAGTGTGGCCACATGATGGAAAAGAGCGGGGGTGGGGGCTGGGCAGGGGGCAGCCTAAGGACCCACAGGCTCTATAGTAAGGGGTCTGAGTCCCAGCTCCACTGACTAGTTCCATGACCGCGAGCAACCCACAACCTCTCTGTGCCTCAGTTTCTTCATCTGTAAAATGAGACGATAAAGGGCCCACTCCTCAGAGCTGCCGTGAAGAGCTTGAGGTGTGGAAAGCTTGTGGCACAGGCTGGCACAGAACAACTTTCAATAGAAAGGCCCTGGTATTATTACTTAATGCTTCCCAGCATTTAATTTTGAACTGTCTACAAAGTTGCCCCAAATAACCTAAGTGGCCAGGAGTTTCACATCTCATGTCACCCTGACCTCTATCTGTTTCTTAGATAAAGGTCCCGGGGCTTGGTGCCGGGTGCAGCTTCTCTCTACCCGCATCCCCAGCACATACTTCTGAGGGAGGCCACCTGTTCTGTGCCAGTCCCCAAGGGCTGGGGACAGACACCCGTGGTCTGGGGTGACAGTCCCTGTGGAGAGGAGGCAGCTGAGAGCCAATCACCACTGCTGTTTATGCCGCTGGAGGGGAAGGGTGTAGAAACTGCTGGAGGGCTGTCCCTGGTGCCTTGTTCAAGAATTTAGAAATCTAGGCTGGCCCAGTGGCTCAGGCGGTTAGAGCTCCATGCTCCTAACTCCGAAGGCTGCTGGTTCGATTCCCACATGGGCCAGTGGGCTCTCAACCACAAGGTTGTCAGTTCAATTCCTCGAGTCCCGCAAGGGATGGTGGGTTCTGCCCCCTGCAACTAAGATTGAACACAGCACCTTGAGCTGAGCTGCCACTGAGCTCCGGATGGCTCAGTTGGTTGGAGCGCGTCCTCTCAACCACAAGGTTGCCGGTTTCGACTCCCGCAAGGGATGGTGGGCTGTGCCCCCTGCAACTAGCAACGGCAACTGGACCTGGAGCTGAGCTGCGCCCTCCACAACTAAGACTGAAAGGACAACAACTTGAAGCTGGACGGCACCCTCCACAACGAAGATTGAAAGGACAACAGAATTTAGAAACCTTTTCTTATTTTTGGTTGTTAAAACATCCAGCAGATTCTTTAGGTTTGCTACAAACTCCTTTTTCCCTAGGCAAAGGCATATTAGGAAAAAGGGGCTGTTCTGGGCCCCACTGAGACCCCCAGTGACTTCTGAACCCCACTGAGACCCCCAGTGGCTTCTGGGACACCCCCACTCCGGGTGGCCAGATGAGCTCGAGGAAAGCTTGAGCCTGGCAGAAGCAACCAGCTCCTGTTTTCCACATGGCTTCACCAGCTCCTTTCCCTCCCGGGGCCTCAGTTTATCCGTCTGTAAGGGCCCACCTGGAGTGGGGTGACCTGTGTCCCAATTACCCTTTTATTCCGGTCTTGAGCAGATAAGAATGTTTGCTGTCTGTTTTTCCCAGATATTCTTTTGGTGCGGAGACAGGGTAGTGTGGCTGGGGTGGGAGGGGAACAGCACAGAGGTGGCAGCTGTGTGACCCTGGGTGAGTCTCTTGACCTCTCTGAGCTTTGGCCTCCTCCACTACAACACAGAACTAACGCAGGGGGCCTTGAAGATTTCCTGGAAGGCGGTCCGTCGGGGGCTCCTTCACAAGTGCTCATTCCTCAGCTATTCACAGGAAATGAGGGGCGTTCGTTGGCAGTAACAGCTTTTCCTGGAATGACACTCCCGTCATTAGGCAGGTGGGTCCTTCCTCTTTAACAGAATGAATATCTTTCCTGATGCTCAACACCAGTGGGGAATGTGGGTGTTATCTTGAGCCACAGTCCAAGTCCCACCCTGTTTCCCCTGAAAAGTCCTCAGGAGGGGTGAGGGTGGCCATCAGGCCCTAAAGCCACGTAGTATCAAGGTCCACAGAGAAGTGACTGCCGACCTCGGCTCTCGGGGGTGGAACGCTGGGCGTGGCTGGTGGACCGGGCACCTGGCTGGGGCCTCCCACCCTGGCACAGCCCTTCCTGCCACTCACAGACCCAGGCCTGGGACAAGACAGGATGGAACGGCTACTCACCGGACGCCTTCGTTGAGGCTGAAAAGCTCCTGGTCAGGCAGCCCCTTGCGCTGGAAGACGGCGATCACCCCGTTATGGATGCTGCAGGCGGAGAAAGGCATGCTGTGTCCCGAGGCCCCGCGAGCCCTCCCCGCCTCCCCTTCTGCCCTCCTTCTGCCCCTCAGCCCTCCTGCTCTGCAGGAGGAACAGAATGCGCCTGGTCAGAAGCAGAGCACCTGTCCTTTCTCTTAGAAGGCAGGCCCTGGAGAGCAGGGACTGACCGTCCCTGCGGGACCCTGTCCACACCAGAGCTGTTCCCAAGATCCTGGGCCCCCAGCCTCCCCTGAGCCCCAGGCATCTCCTGCTCACCTCTCAGGATGTTCTCTGTACCCCGCACACCCTCTGCTTCCCTTCCCGTGCTCCTGAATCTTCCACGCCCGGGACAGAAACTAGGGCCACCCTGATAGCCTTTCACCCCCAACATATCCATGTCCGACTGGCTTTCTCACCCTGGGCTTCACGCTGCCCTCTGCCGGCCCCTGCTCACCCTCCCTCCACAAGCACCGCAGGCCTGGGATCGGTACCAGCCCCGACAGGGAGGCTGCAGGCTGCCACGATGCTCCACTCAGGTCCTTTCTGCTGCCTGCTCCTCCCCCTCTGCTATCTACGCACCTAGGTCCTTCCTTCAGATCACAGGTGGACGTCAGCTTTGACAGCACCTGTCACTGTGGAACCACACGTTTATGTGTGGTTTGTTTGCTTGTTTCCACCACTATCTACAAAGCGTGAGAGCACAGGACTCTGTGTTGTTCATGACTTCCCAGCGCCTGGCTCCAAGGGGCCGCTCGGTGAGTACCTGGTGAAAACTCATCGGGACTCCCGCACCCTGCCAATCCAATGGACCCTGCCGTCATACCTGGTCCTGCCTCCTACATCTCTCTGCCGCGTCCCTCCTCTCCCTTCCAGCCCAGAACCCTCCTCGCTTGCCTGGACCTCTGATGACGCCCACCTGCTTCCCCAGAACATCCACTGCCTGCAGCAGCCAGTCATTTCCCTGCACAGCAGACAGAGTACAAGTCCTGGACATGGCAATGGAGGCTCCTCAGAGCGGCCCGTCCCCACATTCCGGGGCACCCTACACTCTAATCCCAGAGTACTGGGCCTATCGGGGGTGCCACACCTCTTTGTACCCACTGCCCTTCCTGCCTGGAGGGCCCCTCTCCTTCCTGTCTACTAGACAAGCAGCTATTCATACCGGAGCCTCAGCTCAGAGGCCACCACCTCCAAGGAGCCCTCCTGACCGCCACCCCTCCCCATGTAGATCTGTGGGATCTACACTTTGCTGATTCACTTTCCTGTTAGTCCCCCCACTGGCCACATGCTCCCAAGGGTGAGAACTAGGTCTGGGTGGCGCCACCACCTCGACCCAGGACCTGGTCACAGCTCTGACACTCACTACTGCAGACTGGCTGGGTGTTTGTTGGTGCACAGGGGACAGCTGGACACACTGCCAGTTACATCACAGAGTGGGCAGCGGCCACCGAGCTCCTGGTGCCGTCTGCCTTCACCAGCTCCACCCTTCCCAGAAATATGGACTGACTGCCCACTTTTTCAGATGAGGAAACTGAGGCTCAGAGAGGCCAACTCCCCCACAGGAAGCCACAGAGCTTGCCCAACGGCTGCCCACTCTCCCCTTGCAGCTTCCCCACAGGGAGCCAGGTCTGCGCAGGGTTTCTGGCTCTGTGCCCTGGAGGGGGCAGGGCAGGGTGGGTGAAGGAGGCTTTGAGCAGCTGGGCCCAGCTGGGCTGGGCACCATGACCACACTGCACACTTGTCACCTGACCCAGGGGGCCTGACTACTCTTGGGTCTGGCGTCAGTAGGCAGCTTATTTGTGTGGCCAGGGACATGTGTCCTCTGACCTGTGTCCTGCCTGTGAAGTGGGGGTCAGGAGATACCCCCAAGTGCCGTGAGGATGAAATGATGACCAGGGACCAGCCTCAGCATGTGGGCACGGCTGGCATTGTGTTTGCTCGCCTGTTGTAAGTCCCTGGTGGACCCAGCCCCGCGACTGTGTCACATAAGGCTGCTCCCCGTTTATAGACCAAAAAAAGACAAAAATCTGACGGGAAGTCTAATGGCCGCCAGGAAGCCAGCTGCCCTACAGCAGTGATCTCCCTGGAATCCCGACAGCTGGGAAGACACTCCCAGCCCTGTGGGGGCCGTTGGGGGTGGGTGGGGTGGTCAGGCATGGCCCAGGGGCAGCCCCACCCAGCCTTATCAGCTTCAGGAGCCTGGGGAGGGGCAGGGGGAGGGGCAGTGGGGTGGAGCCAGCCACTCCAGAAGCTCAGAGGGGCTTGGCAGAGTTGTCCCTGGGACCCAAATCAAGCACGTGGAGCCTGCGGAGCCTTGGAGGTCTCAGCAGGCCCCCAGGCCTGATCCTGCTGTTCTCAGAGATCTACTCTCACCAGCCTCTCTGTGTCTTTCCTCCACTTCCATTAAACCTTCCAGAGGGATCCCAGCCCACTCTGGTCCCAAGCCCAGAGGTGACCCTACACCATGTGGCTTTCGATGGTAAGACCGACTCTCTGGACCCCTCAAGGGGTCTGGTGTCCTCTGTGACATTTTTACCACCTCCCCCCACCTCATGGCCTTCGAACTTGTTCCCTGGCCTGGAGGCTCACCTTCCACCCAACCCCTCCTCAAAGCCTTCCCCGCCCCCCCCCCCCAGGAGGCCAGGTCCCTCCCTCCCTCACCCGTGTGGGGAGAGTATGGTAACCCATCTCCTTTTTGGGAAGGGGAGGTCTATTTAGTTCACTATTTAGCCTCCTTCTCCCGACCTGGCACTGGGGCAGCAGAGCATCACCCATGGAGGATATGCCAGTGACCCAGTTACCACCCTTCCATTCTTTCACGGAACACGTGGGAGCAGCCCCGCCCAGTGCAGGGTCACCCGCAGCTCTGCCATCCACACGCCCCACATCCAGCCCCTAGGCTGGTTCAGCGGCACACGTGACTTTGAATCCCAGCTCTGGGCTTCCTGGCTACATGCCTTGACCAAATGCCCTGATCACCCGTGCCTCAGTTTCCCCCATTCATACCATGGGATTCATGGTTGCAGCACCTAAAGGAGATAATGTGGGGAGGGGACAGCACCGCACCCTGCAGGGCTGTTTGTCAGGGTGTCAGTCAGCAGTGACTCCAGGGAGGGGTGTGGCTCCCAGAAGCATCCACCACAGCTCAGCCATCTGCTCTGTGGTTTTCCGTGTCTTCCTCCTAACCACCACACGACGTGGGGACTGACACCCCAAGCTGTAGAAGAACACTGAGGCTGTGAGAAGAGAAGCTGAGGGACTGCCCGGGGTCACACAGCCTCGCCC
The DNA here is from genome assembly GCF_057876585.1 of Rhinolophus sinicus. Taxonomy (NCBI): domain Eukaryota; kingdom Metazoa; phylum Chordata; class Mammalia; order Chiroptera; family Rhinolophidae; genus Rhinolophus; species Rhinolophus sinicus. Next base: position 5,997,920 of record NC_142501.1, read on the forward strand.
ACCCCCCTCGCTGCCCTCGCCCAAACTGGGGTGGGGGGTGGGGGCTGAGGGGACACACAGGGCCCTGCTCCTTCCGGTTTCCAGATGCGGTTCCATGTTCTTTCCAACGTCCAAGTTGGGCAAACAAAAAAATACTTGCTAAGACACTGGGGGAGAGGAAGGGTGGGTCAGCGAGAGGACCTCATGTGACTTATCCCCCCAAAATAGAAGTGAAACTCCAGCCACCCTGGCCCATGCCTTCCCAGACCAGAGGTGGGCAGGCCAGTGGGGCTGACAGCCTCCGGGGTGCTTCTGGGCAAGGCCCGAGTGGAAGCTGACCCATCATCTCCCTCTGGCTGTCTCCCCTCACTGGGCAGTCCCTCTCGGCGGCCTGTCCTGTCCCCATGCAGGAAGACAGATAGGCAGGGCCAAGTCCCACCCTCTCTTGCCTGAGCACTGGGTGCCTGCAAGGTGAGGGAAGTACAGGACCCTTAGTGAGACTCCAGGGCGCCCAGGACAGTGCTGAGACCTGCTGGCCCTGCAGCTGTCGGGGGACGGCTGCCCAGGATTGGGGGAGGGGGCCTGCAGTCAGGCTGGGAGAGCAAGGGCTGACTGTGGGGCTTCTCGGGGCACTTGCCTATGGCCATCTTGGCTTGGGCTGGGGGCCGGTGTGGGGCTGCGAGTGGGTGGACCCCAGCTGGGTGGGTCTCTGGCCCACCATCAACTCTCTGTGTTGCCCACCTGCCCACACAGGAAGCCCAGGCAGAGAGTGAGTGGGCAGGGGCGCATCCAAAGCCTCACCGCTGGTGGGTCAGGCCTTCCTCAGGCCCCTACCCTGCTCTGGATCTGGCCTTGGGAGGCCTCTGAGGGCACAGGGAGAAGAGCAGACCCCTGCAGGTGCCCTCCTCACTCTCTGTTTGGGGCCCCCAGAGGGCTGAGTGGAGCCCGAGCGAGCCTGGTACTTCCTTGGGCCCCTCCCACTGGTGTTCATGCCTGGCTCCTCGGGACCTGGCTCCCAGCTGGTGGCCTGTGGAAGGGATGAGTGGGTGAAGGCAGGCAGGGGTGCTGGACTCCACTAGGTCCCCAAGGGCCCCCTCAGGCTCCTCCCACTGCTAGCTGCCACCTGGGCTGGTTGGTGCCCTCCCTGGCTCTCGCCCTCCTCCGACCTGTTCATCCAGGGATGACCAGGGCCCTAATGTCCTCATCTGTACCCCAGGGGGCCACACCCAGCCCTGAAAAATGAAGCTGAGGACTGTGGGCTCTGCTCCGGCAGCCCCAGCAGCGATGTCTACACCCAGGTGGGTGGCATAAGGAGACAGGCTTCTCGGAACCCAATCCTGACCCCAGGCTGGGCCCCAATTTGACCCTCTGGAAAGTGGCCATCAGCTGTGGGCTAGTTGTCCGTCAGCTGTAACCAGTGAGCCATTGGCTACTAATATAACTGCTGTGGCTACGCTAGCAAAAAAGTGGGGGCTAGCAAGATGGTGGCTGAGCCTGCAAGCGGCGCAATGAGGGTTGAGAATTGTGTGGCTCCTGTTTCCTGTGTCTCCAACCCAGCCACCAGAGAGAATACAGTGGTATGACTCCCCTATTTATGGCTCCGTGGGTGTTCCTTTTTGGCCTCACCATGTCCTGCATTCTCTTGTGGGGAGCGGGAGCAGAGACCCCGCATGACACCCTGCACGACAGCCCCCATCCTCCCATAGCTGCCTGGGTCTCACATTCCCACCTTCCCAGCTGTGAGGCCAGGTTCTGGATGCTATAGGTGGGAGAAGTTGTGGTCCAGGGCACATGGGGAGAGGAAGGGAAGCCCAGTGTATGCATGTCCTGTAGCTGCTGTAACAAAAGGCCACAAGCTTAGTGGCTTAAAACAAGCCCAAGTTGTTTTAAGTTCTAAGGCTGAAAGTTGAAAGTTCTAAATCACTGTCATGGGGCTAAAATCAAGGTGTCAGTGGGTTGGCTCCCTCTGAAGAACCCAGGGGAGAATTCATTTGCTTCCTGGCCTTTTCCAGCTTCCAGAGGCGTCCACAGCCCTCAGCTCAGGCCCCTCTCTCCATCCACAACTTCTCTGCCTCCATCCTCACATCTCCTCCACGGCCTGAGCCCCGGGCCTCCCTCCCATCAAGACCCCTGTAATGGCACTGGGCCCACCTGGATAATGTCCCCATCAGAAGACCCTTAATCACACTTGAAGTCTCTTTTGCCTTGTAATGTAAGGTATTCACAGGTTCTGGGGAACCTGGATGTGGACATCTTTGGGGGCCATCGCGCTGCTGACCACGACTGCTGCCTCAGATGGGCAGGGGGCCTGCAGCGAGGGGGTGGGGTTGGTGGGGGAGAGGTGGCGGGGTGAGCCAAGCACAGCACCCTGCCGGCCTCCAACCCTCACTCTCAACCAACCTCCTCTGGCCCCTCAGAGACCCCATGAGGTGGTGGCAGAGGCGCAGGCTTTGGAGGTAGACCCGGGCAGTCCCCACACCTCTCTGAGCTCCAGCTGCAAAATGGGGGTCATCAATTCCACCCTGAGTGGCTGCAGGGATGAAAGGAGCTTCCCCAGACCCGGGGTTTGGCTGCCCAACCCCCACCCACACGCACACACAGGTTGGGGTGAGTGAGCGCTGCTGTCTGAAGGGTGGGGTGCTCTTGGCCACTCAGCATTGCTGGGAGACCCGGGTGTGGAACACAATGTGGGGGGTGGGCCAGGGCCCACTCAGGACCAGGGGAGTGCAGGCCAGGGGGGCCGGCTCCAGGATCCAGGCTCTCACCTGCAACACCCACCTGACCTGGCCCCACTGGGAAAGAAACTCACGTGTCCCTGATCAGTGGCTTCAAGTCAGACTGGGGTCAGACCCCGGGCCCTGTAAACTGAAGACTAATCATCCCAGCCTTAGAGGCGGGATTGTGGGGAGTGTGTGACAAGTGTCACACGCACGTGTAGACGCACACTCTACCTTGCTGCTGGCCTGTTCAGGGCCTCCATTATAATGTCTAGAAGGTGGGGGTGGGTGCTGGGCTCTCAAAACCTCAAGCATTCGGGCAGATCCACTCCTGCCAAGGAGTAGGGCTCCATAATGGTTGGCACCCTATGGCCCACACACAGGTGTAGGGGACAAGTATGGGGTTTGGGGAGCTCCCTCCCACTCCGCGGCTGGCCCCTCATCTCAGAACATGACCTTCCTGGAGTTGGAGGCCCCCTACACACATGGGTCCAGATCCAGTGAGCAGGTGGCTGCTGAGGGGGACACGGCATGCTATGTCCAGGCCATTGAGGACGGAGGAGATAAGGGCCTCCAAGGGGGAGCAGCAGGGGAGCCTTCTCACCACCCTCCCCCCAGCCTTCTACCACTCTCTCAAACCTTTCCTGCACACTGATGGAATCGATTTTAGTGGGGGAAGAATGGACGACCACAGGCCACCAGCTGTGTGTGGTCAGCACTCAAGTGTCACCGGCTTCATCTTCCCAGCACTAAACCCAAATGCAGAGACCTCATGGGTTTACGTGTGTCCTTGTTTATTTCCTGACTCCCTCCAGCAACTCAATGCTCCAGGAGGCTGCAGATTCTCTGCTAACTCTATGTCCTGGGCCTGCCCGGTGAATGAGTGAGTGAATGAATGAATGAATGACTGACTCAGTGGGTGCATGGATTCCATTCTCGCAAGGGTGAGTTGGGTATTTTTGCCCCATGTCCAAATGAGGAAACAGAGGCACAGGGAATTGAGGGGATGTGCCCTGGGTCACTGTAGTGGGTTGAAAACTGTCCCCTTGAAATTCATGTCCAGGGTTGGCCTGGTGGCTCAGGTGGTTGGAGCGCCGCGCTCCTAATGCTGAGGTCGCCGGTTGGATTCCCACATGGGCCAGTGCGCTGCGCCCTCTACAGCTAAGGTTGTGAATAACAGCTCTCCCTGGAGCTGGGCTGTCTTGAGCAGCCGGAGCTGCCGTGTGTTGCCGCGGGCTGCTGTATGCTGCCGTGAGAAGCTGGTGGCCAGCGTGAGTGGGCGGCAGCCATCGTGAGCGGCCGGCAGCTGTCTAGAGCTGCCATGAGCTGTTGTGAGCAGCTGACTGACGATTGGACGGACGACTGGCAACCGACTGCCTCAGCTGAGGGGAGCGCAAGGCTCGTAATACCAGCATGGGTCCTACACAACTACACTGAGAAACAACAGCTTGAAACTAAGTGGGGGGGGGGGAGGCAGAAGAAAGGGGGGAGGCAGAAGAAAGGGGGGAGGCGGGAGAAGTGGGGCAAAATAAAATAAAGAAAAGAAAAAAAATCATGTCCACCCGAAAACCTCAGATCTCATTTGGAAACAGGGCTCGCAGATGTCATTAGTTAAGGATCTTGAGATGAAATCATCCTGGACCCTAAACCCAATGACTGGTGTCTTTATGAGATGGAGGGGGAGGTCTGGACATGGAGACACAGAAGACCACATGAGCAGAGACTGGAGTGACGCAGCCATCAGTCAAGCATCCACCAGGAGCTGGAAGAGGCAGAAAGGACCCTCCCCAATGCCCCCGGAGGGAGCACACCCCTACCCACACCTTGATTTTGGGCTTCTGGCCTTCAATGCTGTGAGAATACATTTCTGTTGTTTTAAGCCACCCAGTTTGTAGCGGTGTTACAGAGCCCCAAGAAATTAATGTGGTCACACAGATAAACGGGGGTGCATCTTGGGCTCAAAATGAGGAATCAACTCAGCAAGGTAGAACTGACTGCAGACTGTCTGGCCTCCCACTGTTCTTGCTCAGGGACCGGGCAGGGGAAGGCACTTTGCCCCTCCTTGGGTTAGTCCCATGTCTGTCCAGAAAACAGAGAGCAGGGCTCTGGCTCTGCATATCCTGTGTGGGCAGGTCTCCCTGGGCTGTGTCCCCCTCTGCACCTTTAAATGGGGGGTGGTAGTAATATCTCCCTCCCTGGGCTATGATGATGGCAAAGGGAGCTAAGGGACACGAAGGGAGCTGGCACATAGGAGTGTGGGACGGTGGCAGGAGCTGACTGGGAGCCTTGTCGGTGCTAGCTGTGGGGAGGGAGGCGTTTCTCTGCAGCCGGCCAGGCACAGAACAAGGCTGAGGTTCTAACGTTCCTGTAAGTGGAAAATGGTTGAGAGACCCAGGTGGCGTCTCCCTACGGGCATCTCCCTCAGCTGGAAGACTCAGAGCTGGCCCCAGGGTGCGCTGACCACTGTCTGGGGACCTCCCAGCAGACTCCAGCTGCGGGGAGGACAGGGCTCACGGAGCTGCAGTCAGTGTAAGCTCAGGAACCAGCAGACTCCTGAGGAGCCCTCCCGAACCCTAACCCTACAAGCCACCCCGACATGAGTTTTGGCTTCAGTTATGAGTTACAGAGGACCGCTACGTGCCAGGCATTGTGCTGAGGGCTTTAATACTCATCTTTGCATTTAGTCCCTACAACAGCCCTGTGACGCAGGCATTCTTATTAACTCATTTTACGGGTAAGGAAATTGAGGACCAGAGAGGTTAAGTGACTTCCTCAAGGCCACACAGCAGGGAAAAGGCAGAACTGGGTTTTTAACTAAGTCTGTTTGACTCCTTCCACTAAACCACAGCAGAGACACAAGGAGGGAGCCTGCTTCTATCTCCTCGATTCTGGGAGAGGAGAAAGTCTTAGGACACTGTGCAGTCATTGGTTCAATGAGATTCCCCAACGAGAGTCCTTCTTTCAGTCCCCACATGGGTCCTGTAAGCAGGAATGTGCATGCCCATCGACAGGTAGGGAAACTGAGGTAAACACATCCCAGCCCTCAAGCAGTTTGCAACAGGGGACAGAAGACAAGAACGTGGACGACCGTTGTCCTGCCTGGTGCACAGAGGAGGGTCTCAGGCTGGCAGCCCCATGCCCACCATGACGCTCATGAAGTGTGGCCAAGACCACAGCCGGCGGAGCATCTGGCACGATTTCACTGCCAGGTGTGTGTGGTGTGGGGACCCCATCTACAGCCCCCCTGCGAAGCCTGCCTCATTCTCTTCCCTCCCTTCCCCTTTTTCTTTTGGTGAAAATATCTGTTTTTGAAAAGGGCCCATGAGCCGACACGCTGGGGAATCCCACTAAATAAACCATCTCTTTTCCGGATCCCAGCCTAGCTCTTCAAACAAAGCTGGGGGGGAGGGAGGGAGACTTCCCACGCCCGTCTGTCTGTCTGGGAACGGACCCGGGGGAGGGTCGTCTAAGGAATGCTGGGCAGCTGCTGCACCCCTGCTGACAGCTGGGAAGACAGGGAGGCCGCTCAAGGGAAAACCACCCGCCCACCCCACCCCCCGGCCAAAGAGACCTTAACGCAGAGACAGGAAGCACAGCAGCAACACACTGACTGCGCCCGAGAGGCTCATCTGCTCATCCGCGAAATGGGAAAAATACTTCCTGCTCTATTACCTCCCAGGTTGCCATGACCACTGGAGCGGAGACGTGGTAAGACCCCAGGTGGGAGGCTGGCAGGCGGTTCCCCGCCCACCCCGCCACCCACCAGCTGGGCACTGCGGGACCAGGGACCAGCCTCGAGTCCGCGGTCTCGTTCCTTCCAGAAACACGTTGCACTAAACTTCCTTCCCGGACCGCACAACTCCGGGGAGCAAGTTCTTTGCAAACTAGTAAGTGCCGCAGTGCTCACTGCACCCTTCCAAGCAGGGGTCCTGCCCTCGCCAGCGGAAAGGCTCGAGGGCTCCCCCTCCCCCGGCTCTGGGGCCCCCGGCCCGCTGGCAGGCCGGGAGGGCGCGGCCTTACCTGTTCCAGGTGGCGTTGGCGCAGGCCCGGCGCTGCTGCGTGCCCCGTTCGTCCGCGGCGGCGGCGGCAGGCTCTCTCTTGCCCAGGTCACTGAGGCTGGGCGAACTCATGAACTTCAACCTGCGGAGAGTCCTCATAGTGACCCTGGCGGCCCGCTCCGTACCCACGCGCGCCCGGGGCCGCTCCCCGCGCCACGCCGCGGGCCCCGGCCGGCGCTGCGCCCTCTACGAGGAAACTTGGGCGAGAGCAGGAAGCCGAGCGGCCCTCCGGGATCCCGCCCTGGCCCCACGCCTCCGCCCCGGGCCCGGCGCCGACCGGCCCTCCCGGTTAATCATTGCTCGGAGCGGCGGCAGCGTGCAAAGCCAGGAGCGCGGCAGGCAACGCGGACCAAGCGCAAACAGAGGCCGGGGGCGGGGCCATGACGGAGGGCGGGGCTTGAGGTCGGGGTGGAGCGGGAAAGAGGGCGGGGCTCGGCGGGGGCTCGAGCAAGGGGGCGTACGTATAGGCGGGGCCGAGAGATGGGCGGGGCCATGAGCTGGGGGCAAGACTGGCAAGGCCTCAAAGACCCCTCAGTCGGCCCAGCCCAGATCTCGCTCGACCCGCTCCACTCTTTTGAAGGCCACATGTACCCACAGGAAACCAACAGGCACGGTACGCACAACCCAACCCCAAGCGCCCGCGCTGCCCCACCACTGTGGACACACCCACACGATACTCAGCGACCCGTGTCCCCCAGAAGCCCCTGCTTCTCGATGCCGCAACCAAAGTCACCCCCCCTCCCCAACTCTCCACGCAAAGGCTGTGTCCACACAGACCTCTCAAGACCCCCTCTACGTGGACACAGACTTCTCTGGTTCTCATGAAGACTGGGTGGAAGCCTAAGCACCCCAGCTTCTGGGATTCCCATAGAGTATCTCCTGAAACTATGCCTGCGCTGAGCAAGTCCTGGTATCACTAGAGCCCCAGCACCATGTCTTCCCATAAATGCTTCCCGCGTGAATCAGTGGGGGAGAGGAAAGGCTGATCCTAGAATCTCAGCAGAAGGGTGCTCAGAGGGCTCCCCCCACTCCCATGTTGTACAGAAGAGGGAAACTGAGGCCCAGAGGCCACTGGGTCCCCTACCCCAGAGTATGTGCATCTTACATTCCACCTTTGATGGTGGAACCAAAGCCCCTGCCCCCTGGGAAAGAGGTTCCATGCCACAGGGTAGGGGTGGGACACAGCTGCCCACTAGATAACTCAGTCTGACTCAATGTAGGGTGACATTATGGTTTTCACTTAGAGACAGGAACCTGCCCCCCAGCATGGAGGCAGTGGATGAGGTTTGCCAAGGTCCAGTTGAACAGCCAAGGAGCTGCTTCTGTGGCTCCAGGAGCCAAGAGAGCCCCACTTAAGGTGTACAAGAGCCTTGTGAGGAGACACTGTCCAGTTCAAATCAGTCAGCATTTCCTGAGTACCTACTATGTGCCAGACATTACCCTCGTTCTAGGGAGACAGAGTCATGACCAACAAACTCCCTGACCCTGAGATCAAAATTAAGGGTGTGGAAAAAGAAAAATAAAGAAAAACAATACACCCCCCCACCCAAGGATGTGGATACCTTCAGCTCCCAGAGCTGCCATCCCCAAGGCTGAGACCTGCGTGACCTGACCGGTCACCCCTTCCTCACCTTCATCCAGTCAAGCCCCTGCTGGTTTCTCACCCCTTTAGAAACATCTATGGATTCTGCTCCCTTCACTTTCACCATCACCTCTCCAGGCAGAGCATCTACAACCAGGATGACAGATACCTCTTGACGGCCACATAGGTCACAGACAAGCCTCTCTTCTTCCTGGTGGACAGAGCCATCTTTGGTGACACTCCTGTGGGTGCCCAATGCCCTGAGGATAAAGTCCAGAGCCTGGGGTCTTTGTAGGGGCCTTCCCCGCCTGTCCCCTCACTTCCCCAGCCCCAGAATGTCTTTCAGCAATGGTTGCCTCCCCTTCCCTGCCTGCCTTCATCCTGGGTTAGGCTCAGGGGTTGCCCTCTGGTCATTCGGTGACTTTCCCAGGAGGGTGACTGGCTTACTTCTACATCCCTGCTCCCCGCACACAGTAGGCACACAGTAGTATTTGGTTGAATGGCTGCATAAACTCTTATATTACAGGAGGGAGGGGTTAAATTAGACCAGATCAGAGCAAATGCTTTGTGAAAGGTGCTCACAGGACAGGTAGAGATAGAACCAAGGTAATGGCCCCTGGTGAGATGCCGCAGAGCATTCTCCGGGTGGGAGGGGGTGAAAGAGGCTTTCCCAAACTGGACACAGGCTCTGGGGAGAGGGCTGGCTTTGTTTGCTCAGCACACTGGGGTGGGTGGAAAGAGCTCTGGCAAACAGGGCCCGCTGGCAGGAGGGGCAAGCTGGATGGGGAGAAGGTGGGACTGCTCAGGATAAGAAACCCAGGGAAAATGGGAGCTGGGAGGTGGGGAGGACAGGGAGTCTTGGTGGAAAGGAGGCTGGGGATGCAGCCAGGGTTTGGGAGAAGTGGCCAGCAAGAAATTCCAGAGGTAGGAATGGCCCAAGGCTTTAAAAGACATCTACAGTCAGTGCTAAGAAATTATAGCTGTAACCTCCCAGCCCCAGCTGGACCTTTGTAAAATCTGTACACCCAACAGCCCAGGGCCAGGTGCAGCAAGGACTCAGATAGATGAAGGTGCTGATGCTTTTTGTGGGCTGGTGACAGGCAGAGAGGGACTTGGTGCAGTGGAAATGGTGGGTTTATAGCCAGCCCCCAGGGCTGGGATCTGAGGCAGAGACCAGGAGGGGACAAAGCCATCGCAACCCCCCAGAGTAGGGGCAATTGGGTGCCGATGGCCAAGTCCAGCCCCTGAATGTGTTCTGCACAGCCTGCGGGGTGGGGAAAAAAACAAAACGTAGAGCTGCATGCAGCCAAGGTTTTACAATGAAGAGATTGACACGGAAACCCTGATTTCTGGCTTCTCAGGAAGCATCAGATGACCGGCCTCCTGGGCCTGAGGCCCCACGTGATGGCTCTCACTGAGGTGCTGCCTCCGCAGGCAGGCACGGGGGCGGGGGGGTTTCCAGGAGCCCACCAGTCCCTCCACTCACTTATGGGGCCTTCCAGACTTGATAAGGGGTGGGAGATTAAACAACTGTATTAAGGGGTGGCCCTGGGCGGGGTGCATCTGTGCCAGAGACTCAGGGAAGGAAAATGCCCTCTGTTAAAGGGAATGGGAGACTAGGGGGATCCATTCATGCACCCCTAAAGCTGTCAGTTACCTGATGACATCAACCATGTCCTCATCCACCCTAGACCCCTAACTTCATTCCAAACCCCCTCACCCCCACCAGCAGAGTGTCAGGAGCTGGTACAGGGCCCTGGTCAGTCATTGGGACCCTATTCCCAGGACTGGTCCCTCTGATGGAAGAAAGAGCTAGAACTGGGGTCCACCCGGCCCTGCTATAAAGTCAGGTGACCTCTAGGGCCTCAGTATGCCCAAGTGTAACATGAATGAAGAGCAGGGTTGGGGGCCCCTGCCTCCCCCCCCCCTGCAGCTGCCACAGGTGAGTTTGAGGGGTGAGGGAAAGAAGGACCCATAAAGCCTAAAGGCCACATGCTCCCTGTAGACATGGCAGGGGACGGTGACCCTGGTGGCTTTGATCCCTGTAGTACGACTGCATCAACGGGCTGGCGGGCTGGCTCAGAGCTTTCATCTCCACTGGCAGTGAGTGACCTGCTGCCCGGCCTGGCCCCTGCTGGGAACCTGGGAATCCGGATCTTTGGGGGCAGGGCCCGCCTGAGGCTAGCTACCGAGCATCTCAGGGGGCAGGTCTCCTGGTGCCCGGGCTCTGCAAACTCCTGAGCCCGGCTCAGCCCCTTACTTGGCAGATGCACAGCAGGATGCACAGGGGTCCAGGGCACTGCAGTGAGAGAGGGCAGCTCTGGGACCTGGGACTCGGGACTTCAGGTCCACCAGCATGAAGTCATGAGCTCCATGTCTCCAACCCATGTGTGAGGGGGGAGGCGGGAGTTAGTCCACCCCAAAGGGGCCTGGTGGGGAGGGGGCTGGGGGAGCAGCTTAGAGGCAGGGCAGAGGGGCGACCACTTTAATCATACTGCCTCATCCAGTCCTCACAAAACTGCCAAGAAGGGGTTACAGAGAAACTGAGGCTCAGGGAGGCCAAGGTACAGGCCCAAAGTCAGCAGGTGGCAGAGTGGAAGCTGGATCCAGGCCAGCTGAGCGGGAGAGAGAGCCACCAGCTCTGTCACTCAGGGTGGCGCTGACCTCCGCCCTGCCCACCCCCAGGCATTGCGGGCTCCAAGGGGCACTTCTGCCCCCTGGTGGTGAGGCCTGGTGCTCCCCCAAAGCTGATGAACCGTCCTTCCTGCTGGCTGGGGAACCCTGGGTCGGGGCTCTGCACCCTGGAGTCCTGGATACCCAGGGAGGGGCTTAGCAGTGTGCTGGCCAGAGGGAGCCATCCCATCCTGTCTCTGAGATGGACAGGAATGGTGACACACCTGACCCACGAAGGGGTGAGGTGGAACGAGATAATTCATAGTCTTGGAGTGCACGCCGAGGGCCGGTAACTGCTGGCTGTTCTGGTCACATGGCAGACAGATTCCCGAGCCAGGGCTGTGACACTAGGCGAGCCCACATCACCCTTGGTGACTGCAGCATCGATTGGGGTTAGGCTGGTCATTTCTGAGGGCTTTACAATGTACCAGTTCTCAGTGACCATCCCAAGGCTGGACGACTGGTCATCGTCCAAGACTGGAAGGGCGCTGGGCCCACCAGAAGCGAAATCTGTTGTGTTTCATAAATGGGGGGACCTCGTAGAGACTCCCTTGTACCAAGCCTGGGTGGGGGCACCAACACCAAAGGGGGTGGGTCCTGGCGGGTCCCACTCTCAAACTGCTCCAGAAAATATCCCCTCTAGTGGTCTCAGAGCCAGTATCAATTATTCCTACTATTCCCATTTCACTGATGGGAAAACTGAGGCCAAGTGGGGTTAAATTGCTTGTTCAAAGACTGTCAGCTAGAAAGTGGTGGAGCTGGGATACTGAACTTCTGGTGAGACAAAGCGCGCCTCCCTGGTGCTTTAATAAACATCACAGATGTGTTTATTGAGCACCTGCTATAAGCCAGGAACTGTTCTCAGTGCTGGGAATAAAGCAGGAGACAAGAACATCAGGGTCTTTGCCATCACGGGTGAGCTCACTGTCCCATCCTAGCTCGGCCACCCACATCTCCAAATATCTCCGGGTCTTCCCCAGCCCGCTCCCAACCTGGAGGTTTAAAGACCGGCCATCTTCCTTCACGTCTTCTCTTTACCAGAACCCCACCCCTGCACATTGGCACCGGGATGCCATCAGGGGCCCTTCCCCACGTGGGTGGTCTCTGTCCTCTGCTCTCAGAACACTCCCTTCCCAGTTTTGGGGCAGGGGAGGGCGTTCCGATCAGCAGAGACCCCTTGTCTTAGACATGATAACCCCACAAATGCATCCACGAGACTGTCTCTCCAGGCCTCAGTTTCCTATCTGTGAATGAGGTCTTGAATGGCCAGTTCCCAAAGCCCTTCCTGGGCAGCCATGTGCTGCATAACCCTGGTTCTGATCTATAAATAGGTGCCCCGTGGCACAATGAGGGTATGGGCAGAGAAGGAGTGTGGCACGGCAGAGACTCCAGGCTTCACAATCCCCCAAACGGTGTCTGCTCCCCATGGACACCTCCCCTGCCAGCCTCTTCACCTCCCTTTACCTTGTTCTCCTCCGTAGAATGTGGAGATAAAACCAGGTACCCCCCAGCATGCGTGTGAGGATTAAAGGGGAGCAGTGATCACAACAGATGCTGAGGAGCGCTTACTATAGGCTGGGCAGGCAGTAGCATCCACCCTTAATTTCCATCACAATTCTACAAGGAGTAATTCTACAAGGAGGCAGCCACTCCCACACTCCCATCACCCCAGTTTACAGGTGAGCCGCTGGGGGGCCCCAAAGGTGAAGTGACCGGTCCAAGGTGACATGGCCAGGTCAGGATTCAAACCCAGGTAGACTGTCTTCAGAGTCGGTGCTTGTGACAATCCTCCACATTAATGAGGACGGTGGGTATCTGCCAGAGACCCAGCACAGAGCAGGCCCTGAAGAAACAGAAGCTGCCATGTCTTGTCTTTCATCGACATCATGAACAGAGGCAACGCTGTCAGAGTACAGGGTGGGGAGAGCTGGGCCACCACCAGCCAGGTGCCCGTCCCTTCCAGCCTCCTGTCCACAGAATGACCCTGCCTACCTGATCTAGCACCGCACACTTGAGTTGGGCACAGAGAAAGCATCTGTCTGTTGGGCTGAGTCCTGGGGCACCCAGATGGCTCTCCTGTTGTGGGTAGATGTGTGTCCCCCCAAAAGACAAGTTGAAGTGCTGACCTCTGCTACCTGTGAATGTGACCCTATTTCAACATAGGGCCTCTGCAGGTGCGATCAAGTTGAGATAAGATCACACTGGAGTAGGGCGGGTCCTAAATCCAATGACTGATGTCTTTATAAGAAGGCCACCAGATACAAAGACAGAAGGGAAGATGGCCAGGTGGAGAGGGAGGCAGTGATGCAGCCACAAGCCAAGGACTGCCGACGACTGCCAGCCATCACCAGAAGCTGGAAGGGACAGGAGGGATTCTTGGCCCTGCTGACGCCTTGATTTTAGACTTCCAGCCTCCAGAACCGTGAGACATACATGTCTGTTGTGAGCCACCCAGTCTGCAGTCCTTTGTTCAGGCAGCGCTAAGACACAAGTACATCGCCTTTCCCCAAAGAGGGCCTGCTCTCCGCCAGGCTCTGGCTTTCACCTCCACGCCTAGAAAACCCCACACCCAAACATGGAAAGGTCCAGCCCCCATGCTCAGCAAACTGGACACACCCTCATTCCCCTCCTAGTGTTTTCTCCAGTAGGAACACACAGACTCCAGGGGACTGGAGGGGAATGAGGGTATGTCATTCCAGGGAGGGGCGCAGTGACTTCTGCCCAAGGCATGGCAGCCCAGGCCCCTGCCCACACTGTGCCAGCACTCCATACGCATGTCCTGCCCTGAATATTTGCAGCAGCCTTCTGAGGCAGGCCCCATGACCATCCCCACTGTGCAGACATGTAGACTGAGGCCACACAGGGCAGAGTGGGACAGACTAGCCTTGACTTCCAGCTTTCTATTCTCCCAAAGGTAGCTTTTTGGCCAGCACCATTCTCTTAGGAGAATCCTTCGGAAGAAGTAATATTATTCTGGATATCAGAACTCAGCCTGATAAGGAAAAGCCCCAGGAGGGGGAGCCTGAGGTGACGGGGAGGGCTTGTGGGGATGGGGGCCTCAGGAAGTGGTTTTTCACTCACCACCTCACCATTCTTCCAAATGGCCTGTGAGACAGGACTTCGTAGGCCCAGCCAGACTCAGGGCCAGCCGGTTGGTAGGACACGGTGTATCACAACTTGGCCTGCTTTGTTGACTTGGTAAATAAAGCCCAAATTGCCCAGTGAGGAGGTGGTGTCTGGTCATCTGGAGGTGGTGTTTGCTCATGGTGAAGGGTGTCCACCCAGGAAGGCGTCCGACTTGCGAACCCATGCTTCTGCGAGAACGCGGTTGCGGTTCAGAATCCATGAAGGGATAGACTTAATGAAGGAGAAACTGCTGCTGAGATTCTCTGGATGGGTGGGGGGCCCCATCTCCCCACGGGGGGATGGTGAGAGGGACCCCTACTGAATACCTGCCCCAGCCAGCAGGCCCACAAGTCCCCACTGTAACCCTGCAGGCTGGGCGGCCTCATCTCCCACTTCAGGTGACACTGAGGTCCCAGATCCTGATGTCACCTACAGGTCACAGGCTGGGGAGGGGCAGGGCCAGGTGGATGCTGGGGTCCCCATTCCAGTCCCTGGCTTTCCCCAAGGTGGGCTGTGGACTGAATTTAGGCATCTACCTGGAGGCGTCTGTGGCCTTCCCTACCTGAAGCCTGGGCAGGTACAACTCCCGTTGTCCTCCCAGCCCCTGCTGAGCCAGCAAGCACAGGCCGGTCCCTGCCCAGATGGCTTGCCCACCTTTCTGGGCCCCCACGCTCCTGAAGGCTCAGGACTCCTCCACTGCCACCTCCTCCCCAGACGGGCCTCCTGGCCTGAGTCTCACAGCTTAGGGCTGGAATGCACCTTTGGCCTAGCACTCACTCGGCCCCCAAACATGTGACCTGCACCCCCTGCTCTGGGGCTTCAGAGGAGGCCCTCTGCCTGCAGGACAAACTCCACATTTCCCAGTTTGGCGTCCAAGACTCTCCGCAGTCTGGACACAGCCTTCCATTCCTTCTGTTCCTGCTTCATCTCCCACTCAGCCCTTCCGGGCCCCTTTCTGCCACCCCCACTCCCAACCAGAAGACAAAGCCACCGCTTATTCTCCAGACTTGCTGTCTGCTTCCCACTGTGGGCTTCCCCACACTCTGCCCTCCGCCCAGGCCGCCTTCCTCCCTTCCCTCCAACTGGCCT
Organism: Rhinolophus sinicus; assembly: GCF_057876585.1. Taxonomy (NCBI): domain Eukaryota; kingdom Metazoa; phylum Chordata; class Mammalia; order Chiroptera; family Rhinolophidae; genus Rhinolophus; species Rhinolophus sinicus. Next base: position 6,013,144 of record NC_142501.1, read on the forward strand.
CTCATTCAGTGATTATCGTAACAGCAAGAGGCCGGACAGGGTGGCGATGGGGGGGCTGGGCTGGGGAGCAGGCTGCATGGGTTGGACAGTGGCTGCAGCAGTTCCGAGCTGACCACTGGGCTGTTTAATCGTTTAACTGTGCCTCAGTTTCCTCATCTGTAAAATGAGAATGGAGGGGGGAGAAAGAAACTGTCCTCTCCCTCGAGGTTCTTTTCACTGGTCTAATAATCAAGTAGACATGAGATAGATTAACAAGAGAAAATAACCCAACTGAACACATACCTGTGTATGGGAACCGCACTTATGTAAGAGAGTCAGAGACCCCACATGAAGGAGGTTCGGAGACAAAAAGGGAACAGGAGTGTATAAGACATTCTGAGCTAGGGACGCGGTACGGCATCTTGAGGCTTCAAAGGGGCATGACAGGACGACAAGAGCTGGTGCTCAGTAATTAGGAGCCTGCCCTGCCACATAGGTAGGCCTCTGGTAGTCTCTTATAAGCAACGCTCCGACTTCAAGTTCTAGGTAGCTAAAGGGAGGCGCCGACCTTCCTCGTGAGCCCATAGCTAAAGTTACCTCTGCGTTGCTCAAAACAAGCCATGTACCACAGAGGCACATCTTGGGGTGACTCTCTGAACCGCCACAGAATCGCGACACTTTTCTCCCTGGGTGATCCCAAGGCTGCAGATGTGTTCACAGCTGTGAAATGCTGAGACAGGGTCTGGCACAAGCACGGCCATTGTCACCGGCTGGCCTAACTCGGTTCCAGGCTTCCCCAGGGCCCCAGGCCCCCAACCCTAAGGGCCCCCACCCCAGTGATGCAATGCTTCTTTCTCTTGACACAACTCGGCTAACAATCCCCAGGACGCCCTCCCTGTGCCGTGTGTTAGGGTCTCAGGGCTGAGCCTGCCTCCTCCATCAGACGGGGAGGTCCCAGGGCCATGGCTTCTGCCTGCAGAGGCCCCGTGGACCCTGACAAAGATGGCTTCTTGACCTGAGTCTCAGCAGGCTCCTCGTCGCCCTCTGCTGGACGAGGCCCGACCTTGGGCTCCCTCTTCCTTGTGGTAGAGTTCAGTTTGAGCAAGAATCTTGCTGGGTCAGTTTAGGAAAAGCCCCCACCCTTGGTATCTTATCACCTGGCCTGCCTTCAGCAAGAATTCTGTTGACTTCATCGCACAAGAATCTCGAGACCCCAGCCATCGTCTCTTAGGATTTTCCCACCCATGGACCCCACTTTGCCCCTTGGCTGTGAATACTCCCACTTGTCCTTGTTGGAGTTGAATCCAGTCTCCCTCCCCCACCGCAAGACCTCTTCCACAATTTGGAAATGCAAGGGGTTCATTTGGCCACAGAACCTGACCTGACCTGAAGTGGGGCTATTTAGAGTCTGAGGCCATCCTATCGGCGCAGATTGTGTAGAAACTGTTCCCAGGCCTGGTTACCCTGACGCCAGGGGCAGGTGTAACAGGCTGCATGATCATTCAAAAATCCGAAGGGAATTCGCAGATCACACCTGGCCCTGAGGGTGTCAGGTCAGGGAGTGGGGATCAGCACAGAAGGGAAGATGCGTCACAGAGCTGGCAGGTAGCAGGGCTGGATTCCCCTGGACTCCTAAGATGGCCTGTAGTTTAGCAGAGAACTACAGGCTCTGCAGGTGCGAAGAAGTTGTCATCCATGGGGAGTGTTACATTTTGTACTAACCACTTAAAGACCAAGAGGCTGGACAATTTACACCACCGGAAAGCTCCTTCCTACACATCTCCTAGAAATGTGGGGCAGAAACATTACAAACACCTTCTAAATGTGTAACCGAGCTTGTAAGAAAGTGAAGAAAATCACCAGGGGCCAGACTGATAATATTAATATTATTACTAAGATAATACTATCATAACAGTTATAGTCTATGTAATGTTTATTGTACCAAAGGCCAGTATAATGCTTGAAATATGCAATGATACATAGAATGATGGTCTCAGTGCCTTAATATATCAAGCCCTCTAGCCTTTGCAGCTGTGGACAAAACAGGGGCACTGTGAGAAATCTGACCAACAGTAACCTCACAGGGTGATCTGATCATAAATTCCTAACTGGGCAGGTCATGGCAGGTAGTCACGCGCTTCTTAGTAACTGGTTACCTTTGCCTTGAACCAGGCCTGCCCATTGTTTCTGTGTGTCTAGGTTCACACACTTGTGAAATGCCTCTTTCCCAGATCCCTGGAAGGCTTAACCACCCTCAAGGGAGCACATACACTTTTAAACTGTCCTGTACCTTGCTTTCTCCCACCCCCATGTCATCTTCCTTGTGGTCCCCTCCTTAAGTCCAAATGCGTAAAACCAACGGCAAAACGTTATTCTCAGGAGCATCTGAGATCCTGCTCCCCAGCACGGTCATCTGTTTGGTTCAAATAAACTCTTATAGCAACCCCCCCCCCCACACTATTGCTATTCCCATTTCACAGATGAAGAAACTGACCAGATCCTGTGCTGCTGGAGTCAGGATTCCAGCCCAGACAGTCTGGCTCCAGAATCTGTATTTTTTTTTTCAATCTAGTTGTGGGGGGGTGCAGTTCACTGGCCCATGTGGGAATCGAACCGGTGACCTTGGTGTTATGAGCATGCTCTCTAACCACTGAGCAAACCGTCCACCTCCAGAGTCTATATTCTTAATTGTTCCTTTCTACTAACTGTACTCTAATTAGTGTAATAGTTATCCCAGGAAAACATGAGCTAAAAGCCTGGGCATTAGTGAAGGTATGGCAGCCTTGGAGGGTAGGGAGAGGGGTGTTGAGACAGAGAAGTTAAAAGCAGCAGTTGGGAGCTAAGACTCTGAGCAAGCAGGACGCAGGGAGATGCAACTGAGCTGTTCACACAAAGCCCGGGGTCGCAAGGTGCTACAGGAAAAGGGGGTCCTTGGCTTCACATAGGCAAGAATTCAAACATGAGCCGATGTAGAATTTAAAGTAGGTTTATTCAGCAGAGAGTAAGTACAAAAACGAAGGCCACTCTGCAAACAGTGAGTCTCTAACCGCTAGTAGAAGGGAGTCCTCTTCCATATCCCGGGCTAGGGTTTGTTTTCTGCTTCGACAGAAAATTCACTGGTAGCGGGGAAAGGCGGAAAGAAGACCAATGGTAAATTTATCTCTAAGTTCAGTAAGATGCGAGAATAGGGGCAGGTTGGTTTCTAACTCTTGTAAAGCACAACCTATGTTTAATTTGCCGTGGGAGTAACTGCAGGGATGGTCCTAACGGAATGTCTAGTCTCCGGAGCGATGCTCTGTGTCACGGATTAATGTCTGCCTGAGTTGTGTGTCTGGGAGCACATAGGCAGCCGGCTTGGAACCCAGCCTCCTGGTTCCTTCTTCTGCAAACAGCCCTCATGCCCCTTCCCTATATTAAAGAGGCGGCATGCCCCATAAATGGGTAGGGGAGCCTGAGACAAGAAAAAGCGTGCAAGTCTCCTGAGACTCTGCAGCCATGGGGCCATGCTCCCACGGGTAAGGTTTGCTTTTACATCACCTTCTTGGTGGAAAAAGCCTAAACAACAACATAAAAGTGGCCCCAGGCTCAGGGGGCAGGCCCACAAGCCAGGCCTCCTGGGCTTCCACAGATAAAGCCCGGTGGGAAAGGAACTCAGGATCTCAAATTACACATCACACAAGGAAACAGGCCACCACGAGGGAGATAGCACAAATGCTACAACTGTCAGGATGAAATTCCCAAGAGCTTCAGCCAAGAGACTATTGGAAAGAGGCTGCAAAATGAAATTACTCGACATCATCAAAGACATGGAAGAAAACAAGACTAGAACAAGATGTGAGGACAGGGAAAAGTGACCTCACAGGGTGAGCTGATCATAGTTCCTAACTGGGCAGGTCATGGCTGGTCGTCTCGCCTCACGCATCTAAATTCTTTAGTAAAAGGCTTGTGTTTGCCTTACGCAAGCCCCGTCCATTGTGTCTGTGCATCGAGGCTAAAGCCCCTTCCCAATGCCTCCTTCAGAGCCTTCCTTCTAAAGGGTGACCACCCTCAAGAAAGCACAGAGTCGCCTTCACCTCCTGTAAGCCGAGCCCCGCCCTGCGTTCTCTGCTGGCCTCTTCCTTAGCTCCCTCCCGAATTCCAAGTGCGTGACAGAAGCTGCAAACTGCTATTGTTGGAAGCAGTTTTCTCCGTCTACTGAGATCTTTCAGGTGTATCCTCGGTCTGGCTCAAACACATTTTTATAAGAACGAGCTACAGGTTCAGACATTCTTACGTCCACAGATGTTATAAAGCCGAGTGCCTATTAGGAAGCCAGTCACTGTGGTACCGGCTCACTGGGCACCTACCTAGGTGTGAGGGGACAGGACCTGGGAGAAGGGAGCGTCTGCAGTCTGTGTAAAAGTCCCAACAGACTCAAGTGCCTGGGCCTGTCTGGGAGGGTGGTGGGCACCGAAGCCCACTCCTGTCTGGGTCACAGTGATCACACCTGGCTTTGCACAGAAGAGCTGCTCTTCAAGATAACTGGAGCTTTCGGCCGCTCCATGCCTAACAGGAGCCCAACTGACAGCAATCGTACTCATGAGCTTGGTCCGCAAGATACGCACCGTATCACCCCATCACCCTAGATCAGAGCCTGCCAAGCCGGGGCCTCGGAGTCCCTGGAGTGTTTCAGGATCTGGAAACCTCCAAAACTGCCTGCCCACGAGTGTGCCTGTTGTTGGGAAGAAGGGTGTAGCTTTCCTGGGCTTCTCTGAAAGTGCTGGGACCCCACCTTACAGCAAAGCTGACGAGTGAGGGGTGGCCAGTTAGCTCAGTTAGTTGAAGCGTGGTGCTAAAAACACCAAGGTTGCCAGTTTGATCCCCGCATGGGACACTGTGAGCTGCGCTGTCCTTAAAAAAATATATATGTATGTGTATCTATCTATCTATCTATCTATCTATATCTATATCTATAGATATATATAGATACACATATATATGTACACACACACACACACACACACACACACACACAACTGTGTTTCCCCGAAAGTAAGACCTAGCCAGACAATCAGCTCTAATGTGTCTTTTGGAACAAAATATAAGACCCGGTCTTATTTTACTATAGTAGGTCTTATATTATAGTAAAATAAGACTGGGTCTTATATTAATTTTTGCTCCAAAAGACACGTTAGAGCTGATTGTCTGGCTAGGTCTTATTTTTGGGGAAACATGGTGTGTGTGTGTGTGTATGTCTGACAAATGAGCAAGGCCCAGTCTGGATGAAGCATCTGTGATACCCAAAGATTTGGAGTGGAGGAGAGAAAACATTATTTTTGTAGTTAAACACACCTGGCTCTATTGCAGACCGAGGTGAACTCCTGACGGATTTTGAAGGTAACACATGAAACTTCAGTCATCTCAAGATTCTGGGGCCTCACTGGGTCCCGCCTGTAGACCTCCTGAGGATGCCCCCTGCCTCTCCCCTGCAGCCAGGGGAGCTTGGGGACCCTGCTACAGACACCAGGTCCTTGGGTCAGGCCCGAGCACGGAGCATTAAGGAAGCTGCTCAGCACACCACACGGGGAACCCTCTTGGAGGCCCCCTAGGAGGATCGTCCCTTGGGTCTCATTACCAGGAAAAGCTGTTTTCATCTTAAGGGCATTATGAATCCAGTGAGTGATCCTCTTTCCCTTTTTGCTCTTCTTGCTAGGGAGCTCAGAGTCAAAAATTGGTCCATTAACTCAAACATGTGGTAAACCTCCTGACACGTTTTTTTTTTTTTTTTTAAATCAGCTACATGGTGATACTGATTATAGCAATAACAGAAGCACAGGTGTTATCACATTACAAGCATCTTCTAATAGCCAAGCACAGGTCCGAAGGATGGACACACACCATCAGGCTATTGCAGCACCTTCTCTGACGCAGGCATTGCCATCCCTGCTTTCCAGACAGGGCTGACGAGGCTGTGGGAGGGGAGGTGGGTGACGGCAGAGCATCACACAGGGCATCTCCCCTGGTGGCCCACATGGCAGGGTGGCAGCAGCAATCAGACTCAGCTTCCTGGGGTGGGAGGGGTGGGCGAGCAAGGAGGCTGGGAGGAATCCTCTCCCAGAGGTATGTGGACGGAAGGAGCGCTGCGCGTCCCTCAGACCTCCAGCCCTCCTTCATGCTCCCCTCCTTACACCTGTGGAAGGGTTCCTACACTTTCCTTGTCCATCAGCTTGGTTTAAGTTTAGGAACTGACACGAGTGGCTAAGAAAGGGCAGTTAACAAAAGCCACCTGGCCCTCCTTCCCATCAACACCATAAAAGCAGGAGAAAGGAAGAATTGGGGCCTCCTAAAGGAGGCTGCTGGGTGATTTTGTTCCCAGCCCCTCCCCACCCTGCTGTCACCCATAGGGAGCCAGGCCTAAAGGCCTCTGGAGTTCATCTAGCCCCGCTGTCCATTTTATAGATGGGAAGACCGAGGCTTCGCACAGGGGTAGGACACGCAGGGTCCCCACAAGCAGGGCTGCCCTAATGAATGGAGAAAAGCAGCAAATGCTAAGGTCCTACTGGGTGCCGGGCACCCCACCACCCTCCCTCCTGGGCAGCCCTACCAGTCAGAGTTCCCACCGATGAAGAAACCGAGGCCCAAAGGAGGGAATGACCTGCCCCGGTTGCAGGGCAGGGCTGATCTCTGAGCCCAGCTCTGCCCCACAGGCCACACACCTCACTCACACTGTCACTCCTGCCCCTGCCATCAAGCCATTAGTAATCATTAGCACCTACGGCATGCCAGAGCCTGTCCCCGGAGGCTACCACCTTTCCCTTCCCCAGAGAATCACAGGAGGGCAGTGACAGAGGTGGCAATGGAGTGAGGCTTCCAGGACTCTGGAGAAGGACACCCACTGCCTTGGGGATGTGCTGAAGAACCTCCAGCGGCAGTGACGTTTCAAACAGGCCTGGAGGGGTGACCTCACCCAGCAAGGTGGGGGTGGGGCACAGATCAGGACAGGAAGACGACTGACCCACAGCACTGATGAGGGCACCAGCAGGGAGAGCCATAGGGGCCGGCGCTGCGCTCAGCAACTACCAGCATCGTCCAGGTGTAATGTCACAATAGTCCACTGGGAGGGGCTCTGGAGGTGACGACCATCGGCCTGCATCCTCCATCTGCTCTTTGCCCCAAAGCACCTGCTGTCCCCAGAACTGCCTCCCAGTGGGGAGAACAGGGTTGGTGCTCAGACCTGTGGACTCTCCCTTGGGGACGGGCCCAAAGCCCACCCACAGAGCCCCATGAGCTGGCCTTGGGATGAAGCCAGGAGAAGGCATTCCAGCGGGACGGAGGCCAGAGATAGGGCATAGGGAGGAGGGAGCCAGGTCTCCAGGGGTGTGAAGGGCGTGTGGCCCACAGGCGGGGCCCTGAAGGCTGACGACAGACGCCATGCTGCCAGCCTTGGGGTGTGTAAGGGCGTTTGGAGGGAAAGGTTTCAGGGAGACCACCTTCTGGGGTTCAGACCTCCCTACTCCCAACTCTGCTCCCCAGCCCCTCCCCTCCACCCCAGGCCTCGCCAGCCCCCAGGCTCTGCCCAGCTTGAGTCTCCCACCTGGGTCCATCATAACCAGAAATGAGAACTTGGGGACATTACGCGGGAATGATGATCTGACCTCACTAGGTTGTGGTGAAGGCAGAAATGACTGTGGATGTGAAATGGGAGGTAGGGGCCTCTGGGAACCCCCAGTGCTCCAGGATGTGAAGATGAGGCCAGGTGCACAGCTCAGGCTCTGTGAGCACTAGGATGGGGGTCACTCGAGGCTTGTTTAGCTGAAAAGCCCCAGGCCCCGCCCCCAGCCTGCCTTCCTGCACCCAGGTAAATTTGGGAACCCTTGTCTACAGGCTGGTCAGCCTGGCTGGCCTCACATCCAGGCCCTCTGGGGCCCCAAGAGCACTGATGCAGTCACCCCACCCCTTGCAGCCCACCGCTCATTCGCTTCATGCTCTGAGCCTCAGTCTCTCCATCTGTAAGATGGGAAACCTTGCTCACAGGACCACCCCAGGGAACGGCATGAGCGTCTGGGTGTGACACACTGGGGCTCTCCCCACCTTTCATTGGTGGCCACGGACGGTTGTTACTGAAGAGGGTCACCCCGTTTCATTTGCTCTGACTGCAGGAGCTGGTGGGGTGTGCCCCAGGGCTGGGTGGGGGTCCTGGGGCATGAATGGGTGACTTGTCATCCACACTCGGGCACGGCTCAGGGAGGAATCCTGTGGGTCCACGAGTCACCCAAGGGACAGATCACAGCCTGGCAGGGAGGGAGCCAGGGGCTGGCGGGTAGGCTCCTCCTCCACTTCTTGGCAGTTTCTGGTTTTGAGTAACTGAGGTCTGGGCTCTTTTTCTGTGGTTCCCAGCGTGGGTGACAGACGAGGTGAGGATGGAGGTGAGACATCGCGGCCCGGGCAGCTGAGGCTGCCAGGTGACCTCACGGAAGCTGTAAACTGCACGGCTCCTCCCACACTGGCTCAGCCCACAGGGATGTCCCCTGACTCCAGGGGTAGGTGACAGGAAGAGGTCTCCAGGGCTCTGCTGCTGGCATGAGACAAAAGGGTGAGCATGGAGTCGTAAGCCCCCAGCCCACTGCAGGGAGCCCCGCTGTCAGCTCCCGAGGTGTCTGAGGGGAGAGGAAGGGGCGACAAGTGCCTCCCTGGGGTCTCCTGAACAAATTAAAGTGGAGGCCAACATCCCAGTGAAAGGTGCTGTCCTTGGAGGCCAAGCCCAGTCCATTTCCACACGCTTGCCCTCCACTCTGGCTCTGATAACCTTCCCCCAGGCCTGGTCTGGTTGGCCAACACCTATTGGTCCTGCGAAGCCCTACTTAGGGTGACCTCATCCAACAAAGTCTTCTCCACGAGCCCTGCGCCACCACACATACCTCTGTGTTTGGAGGACAGTACTGCCTGGCCATGGGCTACAGGGGGCACATTCCCTATGCACCGGACCCATCTCCACAACATTCCCAGCTGGGGCAGGCCGTTTGCAGCCCCCTTCACTGAGGTCACAGGAGCTGTGAGGGCAGTGCCAAAGGCGGTTGGCACTTTCCCTCCTTTTCATTCAGTATTTCCTGAGAACCTAACATGTGCCAGGCCCTGAGTGAAGTGCTGGATTTGAATACAGCCTTGGCTAAATCTTCTACCCGATGCCGGCCTCAGTGTCTACCATGTTTCCCCGAAAATAAGACCTAACCGGAAAATAAGCCCTAGCATGATTTTTTAGGATGACATCCCCTGAACATAAGCCCTGATGCGTCTTTTGGAGCAAAAATGAATATAAGACCCGGTCTTATTTTCGGGCAAACACGGTATTTGGTCTTCACAAGTGCTCTGGGAGCCAGACAGAATGTGGGGGGAGGAAGGGGAGTAGCCTCAGTTTACCAATGGGGGACAGAGGCATATACTGAGCACACAGTGGAGTCTAGAGCCCAGTATCCCAGGCTATATCCAGGGTGCCCAGCCCACCCCACCTTCTCTGCCTACCTTGCCCTGAAAATACACAGGGGGCAGGGGACCCTTACCCTCTCCTGGCAGAGCCAGGAAAGAAGAGTGGGACCCTGGTTGGGGTCTGGGCAGGCCTCCTCCTCCTCCCTCCTTCCCTCTCCCCCACCTACTGCCGAGTGACCATCAGAACCCAGGCCAAGGTGATGGTGGCCGACCTTGACCGGCAGCATGGAGGCCTTTTCCCTTTGTTGGGCTGGTTCTTCTTACCGTCAGGGAAAGCAGAGGACACCTCACCTGTGCTGGCCGCACCCTCTCTGTGACTCAGTTCTCCCCGCCTGCCTCTCAAACCTCAGCACTGGGGGCCCAGGGCACCCTGAGTTCCTCTCAGACCCAACCTACTTTGTCTCCACCCCCCCAGAACTGCTGCCCACGCTCCCTCGGGCCTGCACCTGGGGTTGTGTCTGAAATGACCTCCTTTCGGCTGCTGCTTGGGGCTCCTTCCGGTTGGTCTTGTGAAATCAAATGCGTTTCCCATTTCTGTGGGTTGTCCTTCTTAGAGCCCTGTCCCCAAGGTACCTCCTGTGCTTCTGTCTTGTCACCCTGACGGGCCGCCCTAGGCAGTGTTCCAACCACAGACAACAGACAAGTGAGCCTAGTAAGGACTCCAGGGGCTGAGCTTTACAGTCAGTTCCAGGAAGGTGCTCATTTGATCTATGATAGCACGTTCTCAGTCCCCCTCTACAAGTGACAAAACAGAATCTGGGAGGCTCACTGACAAGCAAGGGCTACGGGAGAGGCCAGCTGTTCCAAGTTGGGCTCTGGGGACAAACAGACCTGGATTTGAAGTGCAGCTCTGTCACTCACGATGGCTTGGCCTCAATTTCCCCATTCTGTAAAATGGGGACACAGCAGTACCTGCCCTATAGGGTTGGGGTAAGGATCTCATGGGCTCCTTAGTGCAAAGTGCCTGCCCCTCCCACCCCCCTATCCCATGGCAGGCTGGTAGTGGGGGCCCTCAGGGGGGCGATGCAGATCTTATGATTCTATCAGGAACCCCCCAAGCCAAAACTCAGGATCCGGTCCAGGCCCTCTCCCCGCAGGGTCTCTCACCATTCTTACCTCATCTTCCTCCCGGTCTCTAGCTACACAGCGCTCACTAGCCCTGGCCCAACTGCCTCCCTCGCAAACCCACCCTCCAGCAAACTGCCACCTTTGCTAGCCCGCAGGGTGGGCCAGGGGCCTCCTCTGGGCTTCCCTCTATGACAGTGCCATCACCCCATGGGTCTATGTCCCATCAGCCTCCCCCATCAGACTGAGGGTCCAGTGGGCTGGGACTGTATCATTCTGGCAGTTGTCCCCTGTGGTTTAGAACAAGGCTCTCAACATACACGCGAAGTCACTGAATGAACTCTAGAAAATTTGAAAAATACAAAAAAGTGGGAAGAGGAAACAAGCCACCAGAGAAAGTTATTGCGACCCATCTCAGGGCATTTCCTTCCAGCCTTTTCTCTGCGCTGGGCTGTGACACAGCCGGTACAGGATAGCACTATGAGCGCCCCATGAACCCAAGCCTGCCGCCTGCCCCCTTCCCTTGAACACATCAATGCTGCGTTGGCAGAATGGATGTGAGGCCTGACGAGGGAGTGAGCTGCTCGTGGTTACAGCTCCCAAAGGAGGGGCTGAGGCTGGGAAGCCAGCCCCCCTGACCCCCAGGGCTCTGCACCCCTCTCCCTCACAATAGTCTCAGCCCCAGAAATCCTGGTTTCCCACTGTCGTGCTGAACGTCTTTCAAGGTCAGGAAAACGGAGGCCCTGTCCACAGAGACAGGTCACGTGGAGCACACCTTACAGGCTTACTCCAGTCTCTACCACAGGTTCCCAAAACTCTGCCCTAGCCCGGATGTCCGTCACTCACTCCTTCCTTCTTTCGTTCATTGGACTCTCCCGAGGTCCCACTTTGTGCTAGCCCGCAGCTCGGCCTTGGGACCCAGAGATGAATCAAGCAGAGAAAGCCTGGCCCTTGCAGCCCCAGGCTGGAGGGGAGGAGACCCGGAACAGATCATTCCAGCAGGAGGTCGTACTACTCTATCAAAGACGTGTGCAAATTCCCGCATGGGATGGTGGGCTGCGCCCCCTGCAACTAAAGATTGAAAAGAGCAACTGGACTTGGAGCTGAGCTGTGCCCGCCACAACTAAATTGAAGGACAACGACTTGGAGCTGATGGGCCCCAGAAACACACTGTCCCCCAATATTCCCCAATAAAATTAAAAAAACAAAAGTGAGCAAAGATTCCAGGGGGAGGGGCAAAGGAGGGCCACCAGCCTACCCTGTCTGGGGTGGGCACGGCGCAGCCCGGAAGGCTTCCTGGACGTGGGCACCTTCTAGCAGGAGCTTAAAGAACCAACCAAAGCCCCAGAAGAAGAAGAAAGAAAAGAATTCCAGGCAGAGGAACAGCAGGGGAGGCCCTGAGGAGGGAGGAAAGGCAGAGTGACCAGGAATATCACCTGCTTGCATGGGCAGGCAGTGAGGGGGCAATAGGGTCCCGGTCTAGAACTTTGGGTGGAGACGACCCAGCCATCCACAGGGTTCACATCAATAGCTTGCGTGTGACCGGCTCCCTCTCACAGCTACTGGCCGCTAGCGTGGCTCCAGCGACCGGTTCCCTTCAGAACTCAGCCTAGAAAAATCTCTATCTTCAACCATCTGATACCAAGACCGTGGGGCTACTAGCTTACTTCCTGGGAGAGCCAACTGCAAAGCCTGCCGGGGCTTCTCTGGAAACCAGACCCACTCCAAAGGCCAATCGATGCCTGTCAGGTGGATGTGAGGATATGACAGAGAACAAGGACACAGGTGTGACCCTCACTCGAAAAGACAGAGTTTACCCCCGATTCACCAGAGACTGAGGCTCCGAGAGGGGGAGCAATCTGCCAGAGGTCACACAGCGGGTACATACTCAGTAAGTGAGCCCAGGCGTTGACCCCAGCCCTCTCTGGTTCCATTACTCCCACCACACGGGGTCAGTGTCCCCCACTGGTCCCTGGGGCTGAGAATGCTGGCCCCTGGCCAGTGCACCCAGAATGTGTTTTATGAATGAGTGAACAAAAGAATCAGAAACGCCTGCTCGTCCTCCCAGTCCCCACGGCAGTAGGAAGACGCCATCTGCTACTGTTTTTTGTTGTTGCTGTTACTCTGGAAATCAAAACGGCAAAGCTGAAGTCGCAGCTCCACACGGATTTAAGAAGAGATACCCAGGCCCTGATTCAGGGCAAGAACCCAGCCTGGCACGGTGGGGGCAGAAGTCAGACAGACGAGCCCCAAATCTCCGCTCTGCCACTAGCGGCTGTGAGACAGGACCATTGGCCCTTGCTCTGAGCCTGTGTCTCCGCCACTAAAGAGAGGTGCCAGAGGACCTACCTTGTTGCGTGCCACGAGGACTAAGGAGGTGCAAACCTGCAGGGTGGGTGCAGGCAGGATCCTGCCTCGTTGGCTTCCTCTGCCTGCGACCATGGCCCAGACATGCACCCTCCCACTGGGTGAGCTCTGATACGCTCAGCACTAACCTCGCTGGATGCCCTGGCCTGTGGGCAGCCAAATGGCTTACACATTAGGAGGCATCCACGTGGGCAAAGGGCAGAGGGCCGAGGAGGGTGCAGGCAGGTGGGTCAGTGGGCTGGCTCCCCATGACTCAGCAGGACTCAGTGAGGCTGCGGGCCTGGGGTGGGAGCTGCCCCCAGCTGTACCCCATTCAGGGAAGCCCAGCTGCCGGTGTTTCTGATAAATATTTTATCACTGCTCACAGAGCCGTCCCCAGGAAGGTGCCGGCAGCCTCAGAGCCCGCAGAGCACCCCTTCCTGCCCGGATAGAAGGAAGTGGCTGGGTGGGGCGTGGGGCAGGGTCAGGAGCCCAGACAGCTAGCTCATTCCCGCCCTGCTGTGGCTTCAGGTCAGCTCAACTCAACAAATGCCCCGTGAGCCTCACCCACTTCTGCCCTGCGCTGTGCTGGGTGCTGGGCACTGGGCACTGGGCTCGGCCCTGCCCACGGACACTTCCCACCATCCTCTTCACCATACCTAGAACACCAGCCTTCTGCCCCTTGGCCCAGTCAAATGCCCCAGCCTGCTGGCCCAGTGCCACTGCCACCTCCTCCAGGAAGTATTCCTGGCTCTCCCCTTCCCACTGTGTGGCCCGGGGCAGGCCCATCACGCTCTCTGAGCCTGTTTCTAAAACGGAGCTGATGATCCCCACTCATTAGGGACAAGATGAGATTGTGTAAATGGTCCAGTGCCTCGCCTACATAGAGACTCATTCTATTTGAGGGGACCCAAATATCAGGAATCAAATCAGGAAATATTATGGAGCATGTCTGGGGTGGCACACAGCAACTTATACAGACTGGTTTATAGGGATCCACAAGTTAACTGGGGAGACAGGACCCGTATTATAATAATTAATAATAATAATAACAACAACAACAACAATAGGTACTATGTTGCAAGCCCATGCCAGGTGTCAGATACTCCATATTACATCCCCTCGTTTACGCCTCCCAGCACCCCTGTGATGTGAGGTTCTCACCCCCATTTCACAGCAGAACAGGAACCTGATACTCAGAGAGGGGAAGGGCCCTGCCCGAGGTCACACAGCCTGGCGGGGCTGACCAGCTGTTCTCCTGGACCTTAGGGCACGATCTCCGGCCAACACCTTTTTATAGCTTCTTACATCGCTGTACACGTGCAGGAGTCAAAGAGAGGGGGCTGGTCCAAGTCAAATGATGGACCAGCCATAGGACAGGGCATTTTGCCACCACTAAACTAATTACTGTCGTTATTTTCAAACTGCTGGACTATTTAGCAACAGGGAACGTGCTTGTAGTATTACATTAAGTGAAAAAAAACAAACAAACCAGGATACGAACCTTTACATTTAGTGTGATGACCCCATGTAAACAGAGTTCTATGTCAAGATGTATTTATTGAAAAAAACACTAGAAAAGATACACAAAAATGATGATGTTTGGGGGTGAGGCTACAGGTAAAATTGGGGTCTATTTTCGAGACTTTTTACAATATGTTCGTCTTGTAATTAAAATTTTTCCTTAGAAATAGGGTTGGTCCAACTTAAGGACTTATTGGACACCTCCTGTCTGCCCTCCTACGCTGAGAGCTTTCTCCTCTCTCAGCCTCAGGTTTGGTCTGGGGGGGGGGGACAACATGGACACGACTGTCCGTGATGCAGAACTTGGGGTGACATTCCCTACCTCTCCATGGGTCAAAGCCAGGCTCGGGATTGTTTCCCTGCCTTCCCTCTCCACGTTGAGTCTACTATGCCAGGGACCATCACTACCACCTGCTCAAGTCCTAGACTAACAAATATAGGGACTCATAAGACAGTGAGCTCCCTGTCACTTGGAATAATCAAGCAGGGGCAGCAAGAAGTGGTCTCAATGGCTGGCTTTCAGTACATTTTAATCAGACCCAAAGTCTTAGCAGCTGTGTGACCTGGGACACGATCCTGACCTCTCTGTGCCTTGCCTTCCTCATCTGTACAATGGGATCATACAGTGACCTCATAGGGCCTCGGAGGGTGAAATAAGGGCAAATATGTAAACTTCTAAGATGTCTTCCAGGTGCATTGAGAGGGCTGCATATGTGTTGACTATTATTATCTCACAGCTTTACCTTATCCACCTTTAGTTGCTAAGCAGGGAAGAAATAAAAATTCCCATTTCACAAATTTGAAAACTGCAGTATAGAGATTAAACCCCTCAGACTCAGAGGGGTGTAAGTGGCAGAACCAGGACCAGAATGCGTCTTTCGGTGCTGAATGGGGGCCGCCCTCCCTGTCTGGGTCCTCTCTCCTCCTGGGTTCTCTTCCGGGCTCTAGGGAGAGTGCTTTGCTGGAGAAGCTGCTTTGGCACCACAAAAAAACTGCATTAACCAGCCCCGTTCATGGCACAGAAAAACAAAACCTTAAGAACCTTCCGGAAAATGAGCAGGACTTCCACGGGGGCCAGTGGAGCAGGTGGTTCCTGATGGTGAGGCGTCTTGGTGCTGTTCCCTCACCTTCAGGCTTGTAACGCAGTGGGGTGGAAAGTGGATGTGTACACCTCATGCCAGAGGCCCTGGGTTCGAGCCCTAGCCCTGCTCCTTGCTGCCTGCATTTCTGGGCAGC
Source organism: Rhinolophus sinicus (assembly GCF_057876585.1). Lineage (NCBI taxonomy): Eukaryota > Metazoa > Chordata > Mammalia > Chiroptera > Rhinolophidae > Rhinolophus > Rhinolophus sinicus. Next base: position 6,028,756 of record NC_142501.1, read on the forward strand.
CACTTGGCCTCTCTGAGCTTCAGTTTGCCGTTCTGTTACTGGGCCTGGAAGTGATCTCCTAAGCTGGCTGGGAGGGGCAAGTGGGACGGTGCCTGGGGGAGGCTTCACACAGGGCCTCGCACATAGTAGGTGCTTGCTTTCCAGGGGTAAACCCAGGCTTTGGAGTCAGAACCAAGAAGAACAATACTCTGTGCTGAAATGAGCTGCCTATTTTTCTCAGTGATCTTTGGTGATACCAACTCCACGTCTGGCCCCACTGCTCTTCCTCGACAAGGGGAGATGGGCACCAATGCAGCTGAGGGTTCCCTGGGCCAGGCACTGAGTGGCCCTGTCTGCACGCTCTCGTGACCTCAGAGTGAGTATCAACACTAAGATTAGTACTAACGCAGATGGTAACCCGGGGCCAACGCCAGGCCAGCCTCACCACAGGCTCACAGAACCACAGCGCTGTCACTGCAACACCACGTTGCGGCACTCCCACTTTACAGCACAAGCGGCGGGCACTGTCCTAAGCAGCTTACACAAAGCCACGCAATCCTCAGAACCCTGTGCAGTACACGCTGCAATTATCACCACTTTATAGATGAAGAAACTGAGGCACGCAGAGGTTTAGTAACTTGCTGAGGTCACACAGTTGGTCAGAGGTGGGGCCAAGATTTGAACCCAAGCAGCCTGGCTCCAGAACCCCTGCTCTTAATCACCTATACTCTTTATTCTAATCCCCACTTTGCAAATGAGAGAACTGACGCTCAGAGAGGTTAGGTAGCTTTCCTAAGGCCACACAGCTGCTCAACGGTGCTGCCGAGATTTACAGCGGTGGACCTGAGTAGAGGTGGCCCCAGTCCCAGGCTGCTCCCTGAGAATTAGGGATTCCTGAGTCGCTGGAACTGTAGTCACAAACAGACTTCAAAGCCTCCCTCCCACCAGGTGCTTCCCAACCAAGATTTGCTATTGAGGGGTGTCGTTAAAAGAAACGAGCAGGGTGATACTGTCAACAGGAAGCCAACTCCTGGTTCCACTAACCCCGTCTTCACAGGAGCCCAAGGATCTGATTCGAATCTCCTGACTCCAACCCAGGGAGGCTGGTTCTCCTCAATACCTGGACTCCTGTGGGGCCCCCTGGGCCTCCTGACTCTAAACCAAAACGTCCAGACCTACTGTTTCACTCCAAGGACCACTGACACCATCGTCTTACCCAGTAGCTCCCCATTCAGATTGTGCCTGTGGTCTCCCCACTTCTATCGGTCTCACTGGGGCCCCCTTGCCATCTACCAAACCTGAGAAGGCTTGTGTGAATGAGTGAGGGAGTGAATGAATGAATGACTGTCCCTGTCCCTCTATGGGCGTCTCTTAAGAGTTCTGATCTCCTCACAAGTGTCCCGAAAGATGATTTTGTCCACGGACACCCACAACTTGGGGTACCTGGGGAGGCCCTGGGCTTTCTCCTGGCCCAGCCCCTCCTGGGTTTCTGCTCCCCTGACTCTGCCGACACACAGGCACCCCCTCCCAGCACCTGAGCTGGCCCAGCAGCCCAGGCGGATCCCACAGAACCCCACCCGACTCTGCCCGGGCGATTCTGCTTGACCATCACCTGGTGTTTCAAGCCATCCATTAGAAACACAAAAATCCATTAGCTAACAAATGTTTCTGCACAGGCCACTTTTCCTGCTGATGAGAAATTAAGTCCATGCGACTGTCCCCATCCCCAGACAGTTACAACAGCCAGATACACAAGCAGCGCCAACCACTCTCAGGACTTTCATACCCACACTCATGGCTGTGATGTGTCGGGCATTGTGCGTCTGCTACCCAGAGGGGGTGGGTAATGCTTCCCAGTTTGGGGATGAGGACACTGAGCCCCAGAGCAGCAAAGTGACTTGCCCAGGGCCACCCAGCCAGCCAGTGGTGGCCTTGCACGCTGACTCAGGTCGGCCTGACTCTATAGAACCCCTCCTATAGGACCCCCCCACCCCCCCAGCACACACACACAATTTAAACAAAGGGCTCAGAATCCCAGATCGTGTGGCAGGAAAACCCCTTGGGAGGCCCTAACCTTCTCTGACTGATGGGGACTTGAGATCAGAGAGGGGAAGGGACTTGCTCAGGCACACAGCAGGGCCATGGTCCCTAGGATAGGCCCCTCTTGGGTTCACCCCACTGTCTACAGGCCAAAGGGAGCTATATGACCTTGTCCCGTCATCCAATGCCACCACGCAGCGGGGCTCACACCTGAAGGAGCATCAGAATGGGGTGGGGGAGGTGTGTATAAAATGCAGATTCCTGGTGCCCCATCAGAGGTCAGGACAGGGGCCTGGGAATGGGCATTTCATCAAGTACTATCATTACAAAGCACAAGCCAGGGCCCCGGACCCCTCTCCCAGAGCCCCTAGCATACCCCTCCAGGAAGGGTTCTCATGCAGGGCAGGGCCTGCTGCAGGAGGTCTGAGGGAGCCTGTTCCCCTGCAGTTACAGTCCAGGGGATGGCCTTTGGGAGTCCGGGGGACTCGGGCACAGCTGCGCTCTCACCAAGAGTGTCACCAATCACCTGGACAGTGATGACCATGCCACGCGATGCTCAGGGCAGCTGTACACCGATCTCTCTGCTGCCATGCCACAGAGAGGGAAATGCAGGCTGCCTGCAGGAAGTGGCCTAGCCAGCAGGGCTGAAACCACACCCTGGGACCCAGGGGCCAGGGACCCTCCTCCAGCCCAGCAAGTTCTCCCTACCTTGGCTCCATTAGGAAAAATCTTAGAAAGCATCAGGCCCTGCTCATGTGAACAGGGGCTGGTGCATGACCTGATTTTGCTAGAGGCCCAGACCTCTGACCAGGCAGATCAGGCAGATCTGCCCAGTGTGCCACTGCTCAAGAGATGTGTGTGTGTGGGTGTCCCAGGCTCTGAGGGCACAGACCCCCTCATGCTCCAGCCCTGGGGCCTCTGACCTCAGATGTGTCGGCTGCCCCAAACCCATTCCCACACTCTGCAGGGCCAGCTCCCTGCAGGAAGGTGGCAGAAACCCAGGCCAGAAACAGGAGGGGGTCCCCCCACTGCTGAGCCAGGACGGACTCCTAAAGGAGGTGTCTCCCTCCCTTACCATCTTTGTTTGCTCTATTAAGGGGGGCAATGGAAAGGGAGGCACAGCTCCCATGGGGAGCCCACAGGGTGGGGGAAGGAAGCTCAGGAAACCAGGCGGCTGGACAAGCAGCTGGCAGGGTCAGGCAGAGACCCACCCACAGAGACCCAGAGAAACGCAGAGGTAGAGAAGGAAGTGGGGAGGAGACGGAGAGAGAGAGAGACTGAGAGAGAGAGACAGAGAGAGAGAGACAGAGAGACAGACACACACACACACTGGGGGAGAGAGAGAGAGACTGGGAGAGACTGAGAGAGAGAGACTGAGAGAGAGAGAAGAAACTGAGAGAGGGAGAGAGAGAGAGAGACAGAGAGAGACAGAGAGAGAGAGACAGAGACAGAGACAGACACACACACACACTGGGGGAGAGAGAGAGAGACTGGGAGAGAGAGAAGAAACTGAGAGAGGGAGAGAGAGAGAGAGACAGAGAGAGACAGAGAGACAGAGACAGAGACAGAGACAGACACACACACACACTGGGGGAGAGAGAGAGAGACTGGGAGAGGATGAGCCGGGGAGGTCCCAGGAGACCAGGTGGGAGAGGCTGGACCTTCACCCAAGGGCTGGGGGCCGTCCACCCCCACCCCACCCCACCCCACCCCACCCCACCCCACCCCACCCCACCCCACCCCTCCTCGTTTGGCGCGACACACACACACACACACACACACACACACACACAGGCGCGCGCGCGCCACTCCGCCGGCGCCGCCCTGGGCCCTCGCCTTCCGCAGGGGCGCGCGTGCCGCCCCCGGCCCACCCAGTCCCCTCCCCCGGTGGGGCCTCCAGGACCCGTCGCCGCCGCTCACCTTGGTACCCGCGCCACCGCCGCCGCCGCCGCCGCGCAGAGCCGGAGCCCAGGACCGGGGGAGGGGGACGCAGAGGCCCCGCCCCGCCCCGCCCCGCCCCCCGGGCCGGCACAGGGCGCCCGGCGCGGGCGCGGCCACCGGGACCCGGGGTCTGCAGCGAGACCGGCGCGAGGCGGCGAGGTGGGCCTCGGTCACGCCCACCGACCAGGGCCCGCCGCGGGTACGGCCCGTTCGAGCTGGAAGTTGGGGGCCCGGGGTGCCCTCCCCGATTCCCCACCCCGGTGCACTGCGCAGGCTGTGGGCGGCGCCCACCGAGGAAGGGGGCGTACCCCGTTATGCCGGCCTCCCAGATCTCTGGCCAGTAACCCACCCCTCAGCGGTCCTCCAATGTCCTCTGAGCGACCCCTCTCAAAGCCCCGGCCTGTGCGGGGGCACTGGGAGCCAGGAGGGAAAATCGGGCCGTTGGCCTCAGTCTCTGCCCTGGGCTAGGGGACAGATGGAGCAAACAAACGCGTCCAGCATTTAAATAGCCCAGGGCTATGGTTCTCAAAGTGTGTCCCGACCTGCTCCACTGGCATCATCCCCGAACTTGTTAGAAATTAGAATTCTTGGGCCCCACCCAGATTTACAGAATCCGGGGCTGGGGCCTAGGAATCTGGGTTTTAACACGACCTTCAGGTGATTCCCAAGCTTCCTGAAGTTTTAGAAGTAACTGCCCCAGTGGAACTAGCCAATGCCCCATACCCCATACCCCACATCCAACACCCACATCTAGCACCCCAGGGTGTCTAAAAAGGGTTCTTTTCACCCTTCATTTAAAAAAGGTTCACCCTGTCTCCTTCGCGACACTGTATTGGGGTGGGTGGGGGTGGCTCCTGGACCAGGAATTCTCTGGCGGGATTAACAGTGGGTGCTGGGTGGAGACCAGGAAGTCTTGGGCCACCAGGGGCCAGGCGACCTGGCTGGGGCGGTGGTAATGGTTACTGGTTCTTATGGGTACACGGGTGGTGCGTGTTTCAAAGTTTTGAAATGCAATTGTGTAAATGGTCACATTCATATTCAGCGCTAAACCAGTGTCCCCTCCCATCATTGCGTTTGAAGTTAAGCCACTGGACACCCAGAAAGTGTTAAAATGGGACAGGCCAGCTGGCAGGCCTTCTTAGTGATTAGAGTCTGGGAGAGGGAGTGCACAGATGGGGTCCCAGGGTCCTGGGATGAGCACATCCAGTGGGGCGGCCGGTCAGGGCAACCCGGAGGTGGAGAAGGCATCTGGGCAGAGGGGCCAGTAGGAGCAAACACAGGGCGAGGGCGTCCTTCTCTGGACCATCCACAGCAGTGCCCCCTTCACTGTCTCTTCCCTTGCCCTGCTCTGTTTTCCTTTTTTATACGTGGACTTGGCATTATGTCCTACAGTTGATTATTTCTTTATTGTTTAGTTTGTCCAGTAGGACATAAATTCCCTGAGAGAGGGGACTTGTGTCTTTTCTTTTCCTAAGGTGTCCCTGGTAGTGAGGACAGTGTTCAGCCCCTAGAAGTTGCCTGATAGACGTTTGTTGAAAGAATGAGTGAATGAATGACCCCATAATGAGTGGTGCGGTCACTTTTCATTTGTGGCATCACCTTCCCCCCGGATCCATTCGCTGTTCAGCTCTGTGCCCACCCTGGCGAACGGCACCCCGCCTTCTCTGGTGCCTGGTGGGGTCTGGCCAGTGGGAGGTGCCGCTGGAGATCAGAGGGAGAGGAAAGAGGTGGGGGTGCTCCCTCTCACTGCCCACACGCTGCAGAGCTGGCACTGACTGTGCCCTTGTGAGATCACAGCTCCTGCCAGGAGGCCCCTCCACGGCTGCAGCTCCCACCAGCTTCCACTGGAAGCACCATGTTCTCTGCTTGTTCCTCCAGCCCCAGGGATGGTGACAGCTTCCCGCAGGTACCGGCCCCTGGGGGTTCCTTAACCTGCCCGCACCTCTGCAAGCAGACCCTTTAGTCACAGCCCTTCTTTGGACCACCTGGGGTCAACTCTGTCTCCTGCTGAGACCCTGATTGAAACGGGTTATTTTTGCCACTTTACAGGATTGGAAACTGAGGCTCAGAGAGGTTATAAAACATACCCAGCTAAAGACCTTAATAGACACCTCACCAAAAAGATGTACAAATGGCAAAAAGCATGTAGTTTGCATATACCCTGATGTAAACCATGGGCTTTGGGTGATGACAGGTCAGTGTGGGTTCCTCAGTGGTAACAAACTCTGCTGGGGGACGTTGAGTGGGGGAGGCTGTGTTGGGTGGGGAGAAGGGGCATATGGGAAATCTCTGTACCTTCCACTCAATTTTGCTGTAAACTTAAAACTGCCCTAAAAAATAAAGTCATTTAAAAAAAAAAAAAGCTCAGGATGATGTAACAAATAAGGACAGAGTCAGTATTCGAACCCAGGACCGCCTGATTTAAAGCCCATATGTCTGGTGTAGGGGTGTTTTGAGCTCCTCTTCTCTGAAGGGCCCAATGAACCCCTGGAGAGCAGCACACTGGTGGCTGTGCTACATGACACCCACCTGCTTCTTCCAGCACCGCAGTGAAAGCTGAGCATGTCCCCTGGGCCTGGCAGGAAATCCCTGTGTGTGTGTTCTCAGCTGCTCTCCGGTGAGCCGCCCCTTCCCCCGACCCCCCATGGCAGCCGCCTGACCTTCCATTTCCTTCCCTTCCTTTCCGAATGAGCTGAGGAGGCCGGTGCCCTCCAGGACTGTCCGGTGCCAGGACAGCACCGGCTCTGTAGCTGGCAGATGAAGGCCGAGTCCCTTGTCAAGGGAGGGACTCTGTTCTCAGGCTCCTCGTCCCACCCCCACCGTGAGGAGGATCACACCTGCAATATCACACGTTTGTTCTTTCATTCATTTATTTATACTACAGTTGATTGCATCATTAATATATTTAATGAGCTGTTGCTCACTGCCTGGCACCTAAGAAAAGGGCTTTGCCAATCTAAAGCCCTGTGAAAAAGTTTGTCTTCTGATGGGTGATTCTAGCTCCCAGCACTGTTCCTGTGGAGACTGAGCCCCTCTGGGGCTCTCCTAACACCCCACTTGGCCAAGAGAGCCTCTGGTACCGTAGTGAGAGTGGGTGAAAGCCTGCAGACGCTGAGGGCTCTCTGCATGGAAACACCCACCCGGTCACTGCAGACAGGGAGACAGAGGCTGGCGATGTGCAGTGACTTGCCAAGGGTCACACAGTGTGCCAAGCTTGGGCTCCCCCACCCCTCCAGGAGGTCCACGTCCTAACCCCAGAGCCTATGAATGGCAGAAGGAACTTGGCAGATGTCATTAAGGATCTTCCAATGAGGAGATGATTCTGGGTTATCTGATGGGCCCCATGTCATCACGGGACTCAGATAGGAAGGAGGCAGGAGGTTCAGAGTGAGGAAAGGGGCTATGACAACGGAAACAGAGAGAGTGATTGGAAGATGCTATGCCTGTGGCTCTGAAGATGGAGGAAGGGGCCACGAGTCACAGAAGACAGGCGTCTCTAGACGCTGGAAAGGACATGGAGGGAGGTTCTCCCCTAGGGCTTCCAGAAGGAACGCAGCTCTGCTGCCTCTGGCCTCCGGAACTGTAAGAGGATCAATTTGCGTTGTTGTAAGCCCGTAACCTTGTGGCCGTTTGCTGGAATAGCCATAGGAAACCAGTACACTAGCAGGGCCAGGAGAGGATTCTGGGTCTCCTGCAGCTCGGCGACGTTCTCCTCCTAGCCCAGACCCCTCTTCCACTCAGAGATTCCTGGGGCTGTGAGACAGCCGGTACTTCAGGATTAACTTTCCTCCGTAGAGTGCTTAACATGTTACAAGAAATATTATACACACAAAACAAATAATAATAAAAAAACAAACCCCCGGGGCCAGCCCAGTGGCTCAGGTGGTCAGAGCGACATGCTCCTAACTCCGAAGGCTGCCGGTTCGATTCCCACATGGGCCAGTGGGCTCTCAACCACAAAATGGCCGGTTCAACTCCTCGAGTCCCACAAGGGATGGTGGGCTTCCCCCCTGCAACTAAGGTTGAACATGGCACCTTGAGCTGAGCTACCCCTGAGCTCCCAGATGGCTCAGTTGGTTGGAGCGCGTCCTCTCAAGCACAAGGTTGCCGGTTCAACTCCCTCAAGGGATGGTGGGCTGCGCCCTCTGCAACTAGCAACAGCAACTGGACCTGGAGCTGAGCTGCGCCCTCCACAACTAAGACTGAAAGGACAACAACTTGAAGCTGAATGGCACCCTCCACAACTGAGATTGAAAGGACAACAACTTGACTTGGAAAAAAGTCCTGGAAGTACACACTTTTCCCCAATAAGCCCTGTTCCCCTTCCCCAATAAAATTAAAAAAAAAAAATCCCCACCAGTGCCTAAGCGAAAGAGCTAGAATGCTGCCTGCAGTTTTGACTCTGCCAGAGGTGCTGACACCTGAAGCGTGCACTTTATGGTTTTCCACGTGTTTGTGCCCATGGGTTCTTTCCATGGGAACTTCCTGCGAGCTCTGGACACAGAAGGAAGATAGAGGCCCTGCCCAAAGCCCCAGAGCTTGGTGGGAAGAGGCAAAAACTCCCCTAGAAGCAGGCGTGGAGATGGCAAGTAGGCCAGGGAGCAGCTCTCGCCTCCGCCTGGAACACCCTCCACCTGACGCTGTCCACCCTCGAGGCCACCTGGGGCCTCACCCCCTGTCTGCCTGCTCGACCCCCCGGCTCCCCAGCTCCGGGACTTGCAGCTCTGATCTGTGGCTGCAGACTTGAAAGGTAGATGCTGTGTAGCATTTTGTGACTTAAAGGGAAAACAAGGTTTTCTGAGTAATAAGAACAGGACATTTGCATGCGTTTCCCCCATTGTGTCCTCTGCTTTTCTTTTGTACTTGAGCAGCTCAGACTTGACCTTTTGTCTCAGGTGCTCCATTAGATGGCATCGCTTAAGCATTCTGGTCCTTCCTTACCGCTGGGCAATCACCTGTTAATTACGGAACCTTTTAATCAAGAGCAGGAGCTGAAAGCCACGATAAACAGCAGTAGCTATTGAGGCACCTTCCTCACCTCCTCTTTCTCTTCCCTGGAATGGAAGGTCTTCGAAAGCAGGGAGCTGGCCTTCAGTTCTGGGTCCCCAGGATGCAGCACAGGACTTGGCCCACAGCAGGTGCTCAATGAATGTCCAGCAGATGACGGGTGTACCTTGCCGAGCACTGTACACAGTCAGCACCCAAGAGATGTTTTGACAAAGGCATGCCTCGCGGTGGACCACGTCTGTGCAGCAGGCCGGGCTGGAGGGGTGGCGGCTCTGGCTGAGAGCGGCCGACCTTCTGACTCTCCACCTGCTGGTCTGGCATCTATATGCAATTCATCTGCTCCCAGACCTTATTCCAGCTGAAAAGCAGGCATCCCTCGGTCTTCAACTTTGGCTTGGACCGCTGGCCCACTGGTCACAGCGGAGCTGAGTCTGGTTCAATTCAAGGAGCATTTTCCACCTGCCTCATCTGTGCTCTGAGTTTGGGGCTAGGACACAGATAGGGCCCCCTGGGAACTCCAGGGGATGGGGCTTGAAGTGTAGAAGCCAGATCCAGAAGCCGATTTTGCCACTCAGTGTGACAAGGCCTGTGATACTGCAAGCCCAGAAAGGGCCCTGGCGAGCTAGACATGGAGAGTCCCCCTTCATCCAAGGAAGACCCCACGGAGGGCAGACCCTTCAGGACTCTGGGACCAGCACTCACTGCATAGGCCAGTGGCCTTGAACGTAGAGTCTCTTGTTAAGGCCTCTATGCCTACTGCCTGACTGTGAGGGTCTCAGACTTAGCTCCAGGCTCTGAGCCAAGGCAGGGGTCCTGAGAGGGTGAACTCAGCAGGACGCAGCCTGCCAGCGTGTGCCAGAACCCCCCCCGAGACCACTCACCCACCCCTCCCCTGTGGGAATGGCTCTGGCTGCACAACAGCCCCACCCCTACCCTGGGGGTTATAACTTGGGGATGAAAAGGGTTCTGAGCTGAGGTCTTTCACACGCAGCCAGCCCCCATCCCCCCAACCCTCCAATGCACACTCTGAGCCGCTGGCAGCTGGCCCCTTGCACTCGGCCCAAGCATCCGAGGCCAACAAGCCTGGCAGTCCCGCCAAGAATCTGTCTTCAATCACTGCTTTCCTATTTCCAAACAGAACAAGCCTGGCCTCCACAGGAAACCAGGCCCCCATTTGCTTTAAAATAGCTCTGGCATCCTGGGCGGCTGTTTGGGCAGAAGCAGCCCCTCCAGCCCTTCTCCCACCTTCAACATTCCTGGACCCTCCATTCAATGCAAGGACTTTCCCTCCTTCACTGAGGCCAGGTCTGGGGGGCGTTTGGTAGATTCCTCAGGGCATTCTGCATGGACGATCTTGTTGCTGGCACCTAGGGGCTGGCTAGGACCCCAAAGACAAGTGGACTGGAAGTGGGGACAGTGGACATCCTGTCTCCTTCCCGGCCAGCCCTCTGGGGAAAGCCTTCAGTCTCTCACTATTTCCTGTGATGTTAGCTGCAGGTTTTCTTGTAGTTTGTTTATCTAGTTGGTGAAGTTCCCTTCTATTCCTAAACTGCTGAAAATTAAAAACATTTTTTTTTTTTTTGGGTCATGAGTTATTTTGGTCACATGCTTTCTCGTATCTGTTGAAATCATATGACTTTATTTTTATCCCTTTTTCTGTTAACAAAGTGAATCACATTGTTTTTTTTTTTTTTTCCTTGTTATTACCATAGGATTGGTTTTGAATATTAAACCAACCTTGCATTTCTGGAAAAAAGCCCACTGTCACAATTCATTACCCTTTTTGTGCACTGCTGGATTCAATTTGCTAAAATTGTGTTAAGGATTTTGCATATGTGGTCATGAGTGATATTGTTCTGTCATTTTCTCTCTCTCTCTCTCTCTCTCTCTCTCTCTCTTGTATAATGTCCTTGGCAAGTTTTGGTGCGAGGATAATTCTCACTCGTTAAAACAATTTGGGACGTGCTCTTTCATCCTCTAGTTTCTGAAGATTTTTTTTTGTATTGTTGTTTATTAAATACGATTGGTATTATTTCTTCCTTAAATGTTTGATGCTCCCCCTTCAGGACCAGGAAAAGGAGGTGTCTTAACCTGCACACAGACCAGACGCTCAGCCCAGATACAAAACCGCTGTGGCTCTCTCATCAGCCTTCCCAGAGTTCAGTTAACCAACGCTTCCTACACCCAGCCCTCCTGGATTGCCCCTAGAAACATATGGTTTTCATTTTTATCCAGTTTTTTTTTTTCTCTTGTTATTACCGTAGGATGTCCTTTTATGTCCTAACTGCAAGAGGTCTCCGGTCAGCTTTTACATCCTGGCTGCCTCTCTCCGCCCTGGTCCCCAGCTTCACTCACTCTAGTTCAAGTTCTCCCTGAAGCCCTTTCTCACCGTCTCACTCCCCTCCCCTCTCCAGCCTCCCCTTCTCCAGGCAGCTGCAGTGAATCTCCTTCAAACTAGCTCTTCACTCCCCAGCTCATAGACCGTGAGTAGCTTCCATCGCCCCGGGATAAGCCCGCCCTCTGACCGTCCAGGAGAGCCTGTGTGCTTGGCGCTGGTCTCCCTCCGTATTGCTCCCCCAGGAATTCCTGCAGGCGGCTGAGCGTACAAGGTGTAGTTTCCCACCCCCGGGGCCTTTGCTCACACTCTCCCCTACCTGCAGGTGTTTGTTCATCTCCACACGAGTAGCTGAAAGAGGATGGGAGTGAGGACCAGATGCCCCAGGACATCCAAGCGGGTACTTCCCTTCCTCACAGATGCACGTGATCAGTGATTACACTGTTACCTTATTTCTCCTCACAAGACGTGCAGCTCTTGTTCGTTTCCTATTTATGGTGTGCATTTATGCGGTTGATTCTTGTTCTGTGGTGAGGGGGTTGCAGGTGCAATTTAAATAAAAGAATAAATGAATGCAAAACCAGAAACAGATCGAAAAACAAGCAAAACCCCAAAATCAAACCCTAGACAAGAATAATTTCCTTAAATGAATCTTCTACTCTTGCTGACAGAAATCTTGGTCTCAAGACACTTACCTGAAATGCAAAAAAATGACCTGTGAGCAACAGAGGTCCCATGAGTGTCCTTTTTGGCTTCAGGTTTTTTATTGTCGTCTGAAAGCCCCTCTCCTTGTCACAGAACATTAATGGGTGAGTGGAGGGGGATGGCATTATTTTGGATTGATGCCACCTGCTGTGGTCTGTATGGTTTTGCTTTAACACTCAAGTATGAACAAGTGAATTCTCGTGTCAGGGGGAAGTTTTCAGATACTTCTGCAGGGAACGGAGCATTGATGGGATGTCATGGGATTTGGTGAGAAGGGGCTGCCACTTGCTAGTATGTGACCCTGGGTGAGCCGTTTCTTTCTGAGACTCGGTCACTTATTTTTATAAAATGAGGATAAGAATTTCCTGCTGTGAAATTCAAAAGAGAGAATATGTGAAATTGATCACGGTTCTGCCAACAGTTCAAAAAGTACTTGTTTTATTCCTCTACAAACCGCCTCACACACACAAACGGAAATGTGTTCGCCCATGTAATGGATACGTTGAGAGGGAGCTTTGGGAACTGTTGGATCAGGGCCTCCAAAGATGTCACTGAGGCTTTTCTCTCTGATAACTTCATCTTCAGGCAGACCCTCCCCTTGGGGTGCAAGGGGTCTGCCAGCAGCCTCTCAGACTAACAACCTTATTAGAAAAAGTGAGTTCCAGCAAGGATCCTGGGGCTCACTCTCATGGGCCTGTGGGGGTCCCATACCCATTCCCAGACCACTCACTGCGGCAGTGGACAGTACCACGGTGACCCACCAGGCCGGCTCCCTTGCCCATCCCCAATGCTGGGAGATATTGTCAGCTGCCCTCTCTCCCAGGAAAGGCCAGGCAGTGCAGTAGAGTCCAGAAGGAGTCAGGAGACTAACTGTCTATCTCACCTCTGCCAATCCTCTGTTGTGTGGCCGGGATCACGTCACGTGCCTCTCTGGGTGTGGGGGCAGAGCCCCAGAAAGCAGTTTCCAGGCTCTCGGCCTCACATAGACAGGTGCTGGCTCAGGTAGTAAATGGCCAACTGTGATTGCATGGCCATCAGCTGTGGCTAGTTGGCCGTCAGCTGTAACCAGTGAGCCATTGGCCACTAATATAACTGCTGTGGCTATGCTAGCAGAGGAGAGTGGAGGAGAGTGAAAGAGAGTCGTCGGTGGGTTGCAGACAAAAGGGACAGCAGGTCGCACGTCCAGTGAACCCAGCCTCCAGTGAGACCGTAGTGGTATGACTCCCCTACCTATGGCTCCGTGGGTGTTCCTTTTTGGCCTCACCATATCCTGTGTTCTTGTATGGGGAGCGGGAGCAGAGACCCCGCAGGCCTCCCTGCACGACACTGGGGTTTCCCTGACCTGGGAGGGGAGGAACGTGGGAGGTTGGGTGAGAAAGGGGAGACCGAGACCCCTGGGCAGAGACCCCACTGAGCCACCCAGCCTCGGCCTGCAGGGGAGGGTGGTGGGGACACCTGCGTCGCTCCCTGGCAGGCGTCAGCTGGAAGGTGGCCTGAGACAGGAATATCCTCTAGTCATTGGCAGACGCCAGCCAGGATGATTTTAAGAGGGAAATGTGGCACGAGCTCTGAGACCCTGACCCTGGCCTGTGTGGGAAGGGGACAGGCCAGCCCTTCCAAGCTGGGAGAGTCGGGAACTGAGGTTGGTTCCAGTGCCATGGTGGGGCTGTGGGAACAGCTTCAGGGACCAGACGCTGCCAGGATGCTGGGGGAGGCTCCTGCTCGCTGTGCCCTGGCCTGCCCTCTGAACACCGCCGCCAGCCTCCCTCACCAGGACTGGCCTGGGCGGGCCCTGCCTTGGTCTCCCATCCCTTGACTGGAGCCCTATCTGCCTCTTAGCCACCCCCCTAGCACAACCCAATAGAGAGTGGACCCTGGACAGGAGGCTGGGAACCGATCGTAAGTAAACACCAGGCTTGGGGTTGTGTCCGGCTCAGAGGGCCCCCCCGGGGGATGGTACATGTGGACAGAAGGACCTCAGAATCCTCTCTGAGGACCTGCCGGGGGCTGAGGGGTTTACCCCAGAGGAGAGAGCAGGACAGGGTGAGCCCAGTAGAGGAAGCGGGTCAGCTGGGGGGGTGGGTTTCTTCAAGCCTGCAGCCCCAGCATGGGACCTTGTTAGAAACACCAATTCTCAGGCCCTACCAGCTTTCTGAATCAGAAGTCTGAGCTGTAAGGAGCCTTCCTCCAGCTGCTTCTGATGCATGCTTGGAGTCTGAGGAGATGCATGCCCCTAGATAGGGGTCCCTGGGTTGGAGGGTGAACTCATGACTCCCAGACGAATATTAAATGAACATGTGCCAAAGATTGTATTTAGCTCATTAACTAATGAGGGGACCAGTAGGACGTTTCAACCAATTCGGAGGAAAAGCCAAGAGCAGACACACATGTAGGCTATCAGGAAGGCTGAAATGGATTCGCTAATAGATTCAAAACTGGCTCCTTTAATGGGATGGCGGACCCAGTGCCCCACCCCAGGTACAAGTCATTTGCATCTATGGGTAGGACTCTTTCCATTACTATTAGTCTTTTACAATGTACACTTGCTTTCAAAGGCACTGAAAGATATAGACCCTCATAGAATCAGATAATGTGCTAGAATATACCTAGTATTCCCTTGAAAGGGCACCTGGTAATTCCTCCTTCCCTCGTTTCCTCCCTCCCCACCTCCCTTCCTCCCCCATTTTACCTGCGTGGCCAGTTTCTAGCTGCAGACCTGCTTCTCTGAGTCTCGTCCTTCCAGTCAGCCCTGGCTGCAGAGCCCCCGGTGCACTGTCTGTCACCTGGGGTGGGGGGGCTACTGCAGAGACCTGGAAGGAGTGGGCGGGTCAGTGGGGCAATGGAGCAGCGTTGCGACAGCACTGCCATCACAGATACATTCTGTGTTGCGTCTGCCAGTCTGGGGAGCAAGACAGATGAATCCTGGCCTCCCTGCTGAAGATGTGGCCCCTTTCAACAGGGTTTTTCAGGCAACTTGTTGGTCAGACAGCACTTACGACTCTGATGGAAATCTTCGAGGAAGTGGTGTGGGTGTCACAAACCTGGCTGAGTTTTCTGTGGTCAGACAGGAGGCAAGGGGAGGAGATGGTGGAAGGATGCTGCTTGTTAAAAATATGCTTTGCCCCACCCCACCCCCCAGCAGAGGTGTAGGCCCTTCCCCACCTGGCTGAGCCCCAGCAGCACTGCTGTAGTCCCTGCTCTGTCCACACCGCGCCCCAATTCTGCTCACTTTGACCTCACTTTGATCAGCGGAAACCAGGGACACACTCGGGAGGCCTCTCTCAGGGATGGAGTTCGGGGAACTCACTGAGCCTGCTTCTGACTTGCTCTTGACCTTGGGCAAACGCCTACTCTTCTCTGAGCTGCCAACTGAGAGAGTTGGGCCCAGACATTCTAGCTTTTAAATTTTGAAATCCACAGAACCCCTTCCTCAAACTATCTTGGGTGAAAGTCCAATATGTAGCAATGATATAAGCATTTAAAAACTTTCTTAGCTGTACAAAAATTTCCTTTACAAGGAGTGAGGATTGCCACGGTGAGCTAAGTGGGGCCAAGGTGAGACCCCAAAGGGGAAGAAAAAGGCACAAAGACAGGCGGACCCCAGCACACCTGCTGGTCTTTAGTCCTGAAGAGCAAAAGCCTCACAGAGGGTGGAGGGGTTAAAGACATTCCTGCCACACGTCTGTGTACGTTGTGACCAAGGCACCACTGCTCTGTGTTTCCAACTATCTTTTCAAGGACTTGGTACAGTGATGTGTTTGTTCCCATGATTGCCGTAACAAATGACCACACACTGGGGGGCGTAAAGCAACAGAAGTGTATTCTCTCACAGTTCTGGAGCCCAGAAGTCTACACTCAAGGTGTCCACAGGGCCGTGCTCCGTCCAAAGGCTGTCGGGGAGGATCCTTCCTGCCTCTTCCAGCTTCCGGTGGCTGTCGGCGGTCCTCGGTGAGCCCACGTTCGTGGCAGCATTCCTCCAGGCTCTGCCTCGTCTTCACGTGGCTGTCTTCCCCGCTGTGTGTCTGTGTCCAAACTCCTTCCTCCTTATAAAGACACCAGTCATATTGGATTAAGGGCCCACTCTAGGCCAGTACGACCTCACCTTCACTTGATCACATCTACAAAGACCCTATTTCCAAGTAGGATCACATTTGCAGTTTCTGGGTGGACATGACATGTTGGGGGACACGACTCAGCACAGTGTTAAGTGCACAGCCTGGAATCAGAGGGCTCCTTTCTCCCCCCAGAGCAAAGGGCAGGCATGCGGCTACAAAAGGTTCAGGTTCCCGAGTTCAGGGGTCCTCTCCTGTAACACAACCAGTCAGTACCCAGGTGCCACCTGGCCCTTTTTGGGGGGCTGAGGTGCAAACATTCTGATACGTGGCTCTTGCGGCCACCATGACTCGTCATGCATCCTTTGTTTCTGATTCAGGCATCTGGGGTCGTCTGCTGGCATTCGTGGAACAGTGGCCGGCTCACTGGCTAGCTTGCGAGAAGGGTCCATCCCTGCCCTCCCCAGTTCCTGGTGGGGTGCAACCTGTGGCTGAACAAATGGCTCAGCATAATACAGAGGAGGGGAGTGTGCAAATCATGGGGTGAAAATCACGGGAGAGAGAGAAGAGAGGCAACAAGGTGGGGACTGTGAAGAGGAAGGAGAAGAGGATGCACGGGAGGCTCTGCAGAGGGGGGGCTGAGGGAGGAGGTGCTCAAGGAGGCGCCCCTCCCCACCGTGACTGTGGGCAGCGCAGGCCCCTCCTGGGCCCCCTACCAAGTCTTCAGTCAAGCTCTCACTCTCACTTCTGCTTTGTGCAGGTAGATGGGGGTGGGCAGTGAGCCTGAGAAGGGGCTGGGATCTGCCTCCAGGAGGGCGTGGGCATGGGCCTAAGACCCCGACGGCTGGAGGAGTGGCAAAGAGCTGGCATCTGGCTGACACCTGACATGGCTCAGAGGAGCTCTTATGCTACAGGTAAGATGGGCCCCGGAGCCCCGCCTGCTCCTTCCTCCTATGGGACCCCCAGATCTCTGGGGGGTATGATTTGGACCCAGTGGTCTCTGTCTGACCCTGATGTTTGTGGTTTCAGCAAAAAATCTCCTGGGGGCAAGAATGATGGCTGCTGTGGCGCCAGCCCTCACCCAAAGCCTCCCATTCGCTTTCTCACTGACTCCATACAGTCGTTGAGTTTGCCCCAGACCACCGGCTACCAGATGTGACATTAATAAACATTCAATGCGGAAGACCCAAAGCTGACGCCAGGAGGGACATGGCTAAGTGCAAAGAGCCAGAGCTTCCCCGTGGGAGCCGCGGGTTCTCACCCTGCCTCTGTGAGCCTCAGTTACCTTGTCTTTGAAATGGGGATGAAATGAGTGCCTGGCCTGTGTCCAAGCCAGCGAGGGTGGGACTGTGGGCTTGCACGAGCCTCTCTCACTCCTAGGATGCTTGTGAGAGTAAATAATCCAGGGAAAACACTTTGCAGTCCAGCCTCCCCCCCCCCCCCCCCCCCCGCTGCCTCCAGGACCTGAAGCTCTCCCTCCACCTGCCCCCGTGCAGCAGGGCACAGGGCTGGGCAGACAGTGTCCTGCCACCTGGAGGAGACACCTGGAGGGCCCTCATAGGGGAGCGGGAGGGGAGAGTCTGGGCACAGGGCTCTCTGCTCCCCACACGTCCGGGTCCACAGCCCCAGGCCCTGGCAGGGGGTAGGAATTGGTGATGGAACCAGGACAGCCCAGCAGATGGGGCCCCTGGCTGTGGGCTCCCAGGGGTGGGATGACAGCACCTGAACCTGAAGGGCTGAACAGTGTTTTCAGGGATGCCTGGAGGCCTGACCTCTCTGAGCCTCTTTTCTCAGCTGTAGAATGGGGTAACAATCTCTTCCACATGGGCATGGAACCCTTTAGGGGTGCCCGGCCGTGGTGCCAGCCCCAGCAGCCCCTCTCAGGCCCCCTCCTCCCCTCCTTACTGGTGCCTGGCATCATATCCCCTCTAAATCACGTCTCAGGACCTGATTTAACTGCTCATAAACCCCCAGCCCCCACCCTTGGGCCTGAGTGTATGTATGCAATTTAGGGAGGGGGAAGAAATGCAGTGAATATTTTGGTCAACGTTTGTTGAGTAAAGTGAACTGCGAAGACATAAGCAACCTGGGCTAACGTGTGGAACGCCAGGTGAGCAGAGCTGGGGTGCAAGAGGAGGGGAGCTCCTGGCCAGCTTGGCTCTCCACGTGCCTGCGTCCTTTCAGGACCTACCACGGGATAGGTGTTCCGTAACGACTGCTCCAATGAAGGACGATGTGGGGTCAGCCAGGTCTGGGTCTGCATCCACTCTGCTCCAGTGAACTGTGTGACCTTGAGCACGTCATTCACTTCCCTGGTCCTTGGTTTCCTCATCTGTTAAGTGGGAAGAGTAATTCATACTTTGCAAGTGGTGAGATGGTTTGAGATAGAGAACAAAACTTCTGACTGGCACAGTGCGGGCGTCTGGCCAATGCATGCCCTTTATTGCTGTTGTCTGGTGCCTTGGGGACTCCTGGGGCACTTTCCTGGTCTGTCCAGAAGACTCTGATACAGCACTGCCCACAGAGGGGGCCTCCTGATGAGGGATTTTAGAGGTGCACCTTATTACACTTCCCCTTCCGCCAAGAGACTCTTTCCTGGACTCATTGGCCTCTGGGCAGCCAGGAGCAGCTTGATTGCTTCTAGAAATGGTGGGCTCACTACCCCTAGTTGCCACCTGTGCTCTCATTGTAGAGTTCAAATTGGAGAAAGGTCTTTCTCGTCCATGTCCCTTGTTCTCCTCTCTGCTGCCTCAGCTGGACTACCTAGGGGCTGGGTTCTTGGAGGTGGAGGCTGAGTTCCTCAGTTTGGAACAGAATTGGCAGGAAGATGGATCCAGACCACATTGAAATTGATTAGGAAAGAAACCCCGCCAATTCTTACTTCATTTTCTTTAAAAGCTAGCCTTAGTATTTCTGTGGTGGGCTTGTCTTTTTGTATCTTCCACTCCATCTCTGCCTAGAAATTTCCATCTCGTCTTCCTGGACCGGTCACAGGGACACAACCATCTCTGTGAGGGCCTCCAGCCTCTGTTCACCGGCTGCCACCTCGCTGTGGCCGCAGGTTGAGAATGGGGCAGTGGCCACACAGCGGGACTGTCAGGCCCTGGAGGTGGCCTTGGCCTCAGTGTGTGGTTCCACATTGCGTCAGTGTCCCTGCCCTGGCTTCCGTGGAGGGTGGGCTGTGGAGGTGACTGCTGACCCCCGCCCCCTCTCCACTTCCCACAGCTGCTTCCTGCCCAGGCTGCCTGCAGGAACCCAGCCCTCCCCCCTCCCCCAACAGGTGCTGGCATGTGTTCCCTGCTGAGCCTGGCCTAGGGGCTCAGGGGGCCTTTGCCTGTGACCCAGAGAGAAGCCTGGAGGCAGAAGCCTCTGTGGGTGCCCCATTGGAGTGTTGGCTGAGCCAGGGAGGCTGGACACTTAGGTCCTGGCTTGGTGTGACCCAGGGTGGGCCCTGGACCTTGCTGGACTTTGATCTGCTTTGGCCAGCAAGGGCCTGGAACAACTTTCATCCCCAGCTCACAGAATTTTAAAATGTGACTGACTCTCCCAGCAGTGTTTGTGACCCACAGTAAGAGCTCAGAAAATATATTTTCAACAAATGTGTGAATGGAATGACACATCTCTGGTTTCTCTTCTCTAGAGCCTGACAGTAACTTGGCAAGAGGGTTTTGTCTGATTTATTTCTCTGTCCCCGGCCCCAGCCCAGCTGTAACAGTGAGGACGAGGGACATCGGGCCAATGAATGAACAGATGAGAGAGTGAACACATAGCTGACTAGAGCCTCCCCACGCTGGGCCCCCAGCTCTCTGGCCAGGGCTGGGGGAGCTCTTGGCCCTGGAGTTGGCTGGCTACACTCTGGCCCTCGCCCTCCTTCCGTCTGGAAGTGGAGCAGGGCGTCCCCTTGACGGGGCCCGGCCTTCCAAATAGGAAGAGGTTCTGAGACATGGGGACCTGGACAAAGCCCCTCTCTCCTCAGCATCCAAACTGCGTGATTGCTGGAGGAGACATGCAATTAAAAAGGTCTCTCTTGTTTAATGGAAAGTTCTGCCAGGCACAGAGAAATAAATAAGTCACTAATGGAGTCCAGGAGCACGGCACGTTTGATCTGCTGCTGTTCTGGGAAGAGGCAGGACTGTCTTTGGATCAGGGAACTGTGCGCCCCTCCGCCTCCCCCAGGCGGGCCTGCCCGGTGGGACGGCTGTGATCCTATGATTGACAAGAACGCAGTGGCTGGTCACTGCCTGCGCCTGCTGTCCACACGTTCTCTCGTGACCTTCCTGTTGTCCCATTTGCAGGTTAGGAAGCTGCTGGCCAAGGCCATAGACCTGGATCTGTGGGCTTCGCAAACCAAGCAGTGTCCTCTCCCCTAGCCAGGCCGGGCAGGATGACCCAGGGTGGCAGGAATAGCAGGGTGACTGTCATCCCCGTGGCGGGTGGAGGGTGAGCAGTCCCTGGTCTCGGGTTAGCAATATTGGGGGTGATGCTAATATATCTGTATGCGTGGACCCCGCAGGGCACAGTGGTCCTCTTGGGGGAATGCAAACCTCTACAAATTCTCTGGAGGCACATTCGGCTGTACATTTCAGGAAGTGAGCTGACTCAACTCTTCCATGTCTGGAAACCCACACTCAGGAGTATTCCGGAACTTAGGAAAGCCTCACACAGTTAGTCAGAGCATTATTTGTACTCGAAGAAAATAGGCACCATGGAAATGCCCCACAAAAATGAATTGTGACATGATTACGCACCCTTTCTCTGAGCTATGGTGCAACCACCAGAATTAGGCTTGCAAAGCTTTTAATGACATGGGGAAGTGCTTACGCAATCATATTCAATTTTAAAAAACCCTCTAAGATTCAAAATATTATATGGGTTATCGAAGTGATGTAAGATGCAGAGATAAAGAAAAGCCCCAAAAGAAATGCACTCAATTGTTCTCAGTGACGACCTTTAGATCCTGACAATCTGGGAAGTTTCTGTTCTTTCTAAGTTTCCAAATTAGCATTTCCCAGTGTCTGCTAATAAATGTGTATTATTTTAAAGCGGGAGAACTCATCAGTGTAGTTACTCCACGGATCAAGAGTGGCCACACAGCAGATTAAGAGAACCATCTGTCAGGCGTCACCTCCTAAATCACTGAGAAGCAAGTTCAGCCTGCGGCACTCTCTCTCCAAAACTCCGTAATGTGGGTGGAGGCAGAGGCACAGCCCGCAGCTGCACATTGAAACTTCATCTCCTGGCTCACACGCTCAGTATCTGTAGCCACCTCAGGGGCCCTAAGACTCTTCCTTCCCCTGCTCCCAGCTCCATCAATCGCCCCCCCCCCCCCCCCCCCGTGGAGGGGGGTGCCCTTCCAGACTCCTTCCTCTGTCTGGCTCAGTTCACACCAACCCAACCCCTCTGCCTTCTGTCTGTCTCTGTTAGTCCATTTTACAGACCCCGCTGCTAAAGGAAGCTTAGACATCTGGGTGGGGAGGTGAGCAGGTTACAAATAATTATGTTGTAACAGCTATTTCTGTTCTGCGTGCAGCCCAATCTCTTCAACCAGCCTTTACAGTCTGTGCTTTTGGGGTTTTCATCTTGTTTCAGATACTAAGAGCCAGCTTAACCCTGCCTGAATCTCCAGACCTCGCACATGGCTGCAGCACCTCACTCTCTGGGCTGCAAGTTTCTAGCATGTGCTGTTTGCTCCGAGGACAGCCCTCTCCGCCTTCTCCCTGCTGGATGCCTCCTTTTACCTTCAGGTTTCAGCTGAAAAGGCGCCTCCTGTGGGAACCCCTCCCCATCCCGGTGGCAGTGTCAGCTGTATTTCTCCTCAGGCCTCCTCCTGGTGGGAAGGAAGTGACCTTCCGGTAATTAAGCTGTTATGGGCTTGTCCCTGGGCCACCAGCTCCCTAGCTGTGCTTGTCCTACCTTTAGTGTGGGATGTAGTGCCCAGCACATGGTAGGCACTCAAGAAACCTCTGCAGGAGCAGCCAAGCCCTGGGAAGAACATGAAAACAAGCTCTGCCACTCTGATGGGTGACAAGGATGCCCCCAGGCGGTGGTGACATCCTCAGGTTTCCCTCTGAAGGGGTCCTTGATTTTTGTAGTTGAGTGAGTGGGAACCCAGTCGAGGCATCCGGGCTCCAGACTGAGCCACGCAGTGTGTGGGACTTCGGTTTGCCTTTCTGTGAAATGGGCACAGTGAACGCTGCCTCACCTACTGACTGAAAAAACCTACTCCTCCTGTGTGTCTCCTCTGCTCTCACACAATCGCCATGCTCACAGCTCTCTGACACCAGGTGTGTAGAACCATGCAGTTCCGTGACACTAGCTGGGTGTCCTGCAGTTTAACTCAATTCTGACACTGTCTACACGGAGATAACATCAGATCCCACAAGGTAGGGGCTCAGTCTCATGAGATGGCCCCCCAACTTCAGATGCCAATTGTAAGTAGGTACCAGGTTACCCGTAACTTCTGTCTGACTTTGCTTCAAACTGGAGGGTCCCATGAATCCCTCCCCCTGGGATTCGATTATTTGCTGCAACAGCTCACAGAACTCAGGGAAACTGTCACTTACATTCATCAGTTTACTAAAGGATATGATAAAGGGTACAGGTGGACAGCCAGGTGAAGGCGTACAGAGGGTGAGGTCTGGGAGGGTCCCAGGCTCAGGAGCTCCTGTCCCCATCGAATTGGGGTGTGTCCCCCTCACCTGGCGTGTATGTGTTCACCCACCTGGAAGCTCTCCGAACCCCATACTTTTGGGATTTTATGGCGCTTCAGCACATAGACCTGATCCATCATTTACTCCGCTTTCAGCCCCTCTCTCCTCTCAGGAGGATGGGGTCTGGGGCTGAAACTTCCAAGCTTCTAATCATGTCTGGTCTTTCTGGGGACCAGGCCCTATCCAGGAGCCACCCCGGAGGTCACCTCATTAGAACAAGAGATGCTCTTGGTGTTTTTATCACTTAGGAATGTGCAAGGGTTTCAGGAACCCTATGCCAGGAACAGGGGGCAGAGACCAATCTGTATTATCTATTATCTCACACCTGTCTCAGAGGGGGTGGTAGCGCCTCTCAGAGAGCAAGGGTGGGGTATCTGTGGTCTGAGCCAGCCAGTGCATCCCTGGCTGGATGGTGTGTGTGTGTGTGTGTGTGCACGTGTGTGTGCATGTGTGTGCGCACAGAGGGTGATGTATATTTGTGAGGATCTGGCTAGCTTAGGCTCAGTTTGGCGTGTGTCTGTCTGTCTTCTCTCTGGCTCAAGCTTCTCTGAGTCCTTGTTTCCCCTGGCTCAGCAGAGAGGTCAGGCCCAGGCCCTCCCTCTACCCCTCTCTCCAGGCCAGGGCCCTTGGCATTACTTGGCTCAGGGCAGGCTGGCCTGTCTTCTCTGAGGACGCTCCCATGGGTCCTCTCTCACGGTCTGTGCCCTTAGCAAGGGAAGCTGGGCTGTGAAATCCAGGGCAAAGAGTAGTGCTGACTTTTACCCTCCTTAACTTAGCTCATTTGGTCTGACCACCCCCTCCCAACACTGTTGTCCAGCCTGGAGCCACTGGAACCAGCAGGGAGAAAGACGATATGGGAGTGAATGGTGGCCATTCTTTCATCTCAAAACAGGGCCACTGGATGGATTTTCTGGGCTCCTGAAAACCCATCCATCCATCTATCCCTTACCCATCAATCCACTCATCTACTTATCCATCCATCCATCCATCCATCCATCCATCCATCCATCCATCATCCATCCATCCATCCATCCATCCATCCATCCATCATCCATCTATATCCATCCATCCATCCATCCATCCATCCATCCATCCATCCATCATCCATCTATATCCATCCATCCATCCATCCATCCATCCATCATCCATCCATCCATCCATCCATCCATCCATCCATCCATCCATCCATTCATCCATCTATCCATCCATCCATCATCCATCCATCCATCCATCCATCCATCCATCCATCATCCATCCATCCATCCATCATCCATCTATATCCATCCATCCATCCATCCATCCATCATCCATCCATCCATCCATCCATTCATCCATCTATCCATCCATAATCCATCACCCATCTATCCATCTATAATCCACCCATAATCCAATTATCCATCCATTCATCCATCCGTCCATCCATATCCATCCATCCATCCATCCATCCATCCATCCATCCATCCATCCCAGCTCCTTGTCTGATGTTTGCTCTGTGGGGCATGCTAGAGGATAGCCAGTTTGGTTTTTTATTGGGAAACTCATGATGGGATGGGGGAGACAGGCAGACAGGGACCCCCTCAATACCAGGTGATTAGGCTGGGATGTGATCTCCTGGGTTTTCTACGGTGGTAGAGGACGTGGCCAGGGGATTTTAGTGGGAGACGAGGCAGGAGAGGTTGTGGAGCTTGCCATGGAGGGTCCCAAATGTTAGCTAAGAAGTAGGGTGGTGGTGCTTAAAAAACAGATCAATTCACATACCACAAAATTCACCCTCTTGAAGTGTACAATACAATATAGCTTTTAATATATTCTCAAGTTTGTGCAACCATCAACACCATCTGATTTTAGAACATTATTATCTCCCCCAAAGAAACTTGGTACCCATTGCAGTCACTCTCTGCCCCCAGACCCTGGCAACCACCAGTCTGTTTTTTATCTCCGTGAATTTGCCTATTCTGGACATTTCATATAACTGGAAACATAATATGTGGCCTTTTGTGTCTGGCTTCTTTCCCTGAACATCATGTTTTCAAGGTTGATTCATGATGTAGCGTGTCAGTGCTTCACTCCTTTTTCTGGTGGAATAATATCCCATCAAAGGGATAAACCACAGTTTGTTTACCCGTCCATCAGCTGATGCACACACATTTGGATTGCTTCTACTTTTTGGCTGCTGTGAATAACACTGCTACACATTTTTGTGTGGAGATATGTTTTCTATTCTCTCGAGTATACATTTAAGGGTGCAATTGCTGGGTCACACACGCACTAAGACTCAATGTTTAACTGCCAGGCTGTTTTTCAAAATGACAGCACCAATTTACATCCCCCAGCAAAGTATTAGGGTTCGAGTTTCTCGACATCCTTGCCAACACGTGTCACTGTCTGTTTTCCTTTTTCCTCTCTTTCTCCCTCCTTCCTCTTTTTATCCTTCCTCTCTCTCTCTCTCTCTCTCTCTCTCTCTCTCTCTCTCTCTCTCTCTCTCTCTTTTTCTCTTTTCACCACAGCCAACCTAGTGGGTATAAAGTGGTATCTCATTGCGGTTTTGATTTTCATTTTCCTAGTGACAAGCTATGGCAAGAGTCTTTTCATGCGCTTATCAGCCACCTGTATGTGTCCTTTGGAGACGTGTCTCTTCAAATTATTTGATCATTTTTAATGGGGTTATTTGTTTTTCTTTTTCATTTAAAAATTTGTTTTCTTTAATTGTTGACTTATAATAGTTCTTTATAATCTTTGAAGCACAAAAGGTTTTAATTTTGACGACGTCCAATATATCTCTAGTTTGTCTCTGGTTGCTTATGCTTTGGTGTCATATCTAAGAAACTATTGCCTAACCCAAGGACACAAAGATTTATACCTGTTTTCTTTTAAGAGTTTTATAGCTGTAGTTCTTACATTTAGGTCTTTGATCCATTTGGAGTTAATTTTTGCAACTTCATTCTTTTGCATGTGGACGTCCAATTGTCCAGCCCCATTTGTTTGAAAGACTATTGTTACCTCACTGATTGTCTTGGCACCTTATTGAATATCAATAGATCATAGATGTCTGGGTTTGTTCCTGGGTTCTCATTCTATTCCACTGACCGATCTGTCTTTCCTTATGTCAGTATCACACTGTCTCAACACCTGTAGCTTTGTGGTAAATTTTGAAATTGGGAAGTGGGAATCCTCCAACTTTGTTCTTCTTTTTCAAGATTATTTGGCTTTTCAGGGTCCCCTATAAATTTTGGGATCATTTTCTGCAAAACAGACAGCTAAGATTTCGAGGGTGGAAGGCCTTTTCCTAGGGGGCAATGGGAGCTCTGGGAGAGTTTTGAGCAGGTGACTGACAGGGTCCGACTTGGATTTTGCTAAGACTGACTTCAGTCTGGATTTGAGGGGATGGGTTAGGTCTAAGGGGATGAAAGGAGAGGAGGTGAGGGCTAGGGACCAGGAGCCATGGGTGGGGCAGAGGAGTCAGGGCCTGTAACCGGTTAGCTATGGAAGGAAGGAGGGAAGGAAGGAGGGAGGGGGGTCGCATCTCCAGCAGACCTAGCTCCCACTCCCCATCCCTGCCTCTTGGTTTCCTGGCCTCCCTCCCTTTTCAGCACAGGTTCTTGGTGGGGGAGGGGGCTAGGGAGAGAACTAGACTGGGTGTTGGGACATCTGGATTCAACTCTGTCTCCATTGCCTCATGTGGACAATTTCCCAGGTTACCCCCGGGCCCAGCCCGTCTACCCACCCAGGAAAGCTGAAAGGGCCTCGTGAATCCATGCAGGCCTAGACTCCATTTTGCAGATGGGAAAACTGAGGCCTCGCATAGTTCCCCGCCCCCTGCCCTCCAGTTCTGCACTTTGTAGCCCAGTGTTTCCTCTTGCTTTGTCCAACCCCATTCCCCTTTCCTAGGGTCTGAGAACAAAGTGCTTGCAAGCACACACTCATCGAACCGAGAACTAAGACTTGACCATTCCAGAAATTCCTTGCCCAAAAAGATAAAGTTGCAGAACACTTTATTGTTTCAGGTACTTCTGAAAATCCATTTATCCGAACAATAGTTGGTTCAACTGGGCAAACTCTCCATCATGAAATGACTGTTGGCTCACCAAGAACTGCTGGGGAACCCACCCTTTGCTACGTCTGCCAATCCCGTTTGGCTCTGTGGGTACCAGTCAGTCTTCACCCAAACCCAGACCCTATTCTTGACTGCCCCTTTCCTGAGACTCCAGTCAGGGTAGGGGGGCCCGTACCATGCAGGCACTGGACTTGGCTTTGCTGGGTCAATAGAGCATTTGGTGATCCCTGGGTCTACCAGACAGGATGGGGTCCCTTACATACTTGGCCCCCCGCTTCCAGAGACGTCTGTGCCTCCTTTATTGCACTTGTCAATCTGACTTAAAAATATTTTAAATTAATAGACATGATTTTTTTTTAGAGGGGTTTTGGGTTCACAGTAAAATTGAGTGGAAAGTACAGAGGTTTTCCATATCCCGCCCCCATGTACCGCCTGCCCTATTTCAGCATCCCCCAGCAGAGGGGGACATTTGTTACAACTGATGAAACTCCAGTGACACGTCATTATTACCCAAAGCCCACAGTTTACATGAGGGTTCGTTCACTCTTGGTGTTGGACATTGTATGTGTTTAGACAAATGTATAATGACACGTATCTGTTATTACAGTGTCACACAGAGTATTGTCACTGCCCTAAAAACCCTCTGAACTCTGCCTGTTCATCTCTCCCTCCCCCGAACCCCTGGCAACCACTGATCTTTTCCCTGTCTCCAGAGTTTTGCCTTTTCCAGAATGTCACAGAGTTGGAATCATACAGTATGCAGCCTGTTCAGACTGGCTTCTTTCACTTAGTCATATGCATTTAAGACTCCTCAAGTCTTTTCATGGCTTGAGCAGTCATTTCTTTTTAGTGCTGGATACTATTCCATCGTCTGGATGGACCACAGTTTATTTATCCATCACTTACTGAGGGACGTCTTGGTTGCCTCCAGTTGGTCTGCCTTTTAATACAGTTAAAATGTAGGTGCCTGTTCTCCTCTATGAGGCCCTGAGAGGAGACATTTTTGTCTCTGTGGTTCTGGGCCATTCAGCAAATGTGCTGGGGGGTGACAAGGGAATGCTGCAGAGTTAGGCTTCCTGTGTGGACCCTAAAACCCTCAGCAGGATGGGGGAGCCCAAAGCAGGGGTTAGGCTTCCTGCGTGGACCCCAAAACCTTCAGCAGGACTGGGGAGCCCAAAGCAAGGGTCCCAGGTGGGGCTGTCCCCTGAGGGCGGTTGAGAGGAGGTGGGTAAGTGGGAACACCTGGCAACACCGTTTAGCAAATGCCAACCAGACGGCTCTCCCCGGGAAATTGGCAGCTCTGGCCAGGGGGCATTGCCTGCAGTGCTGGCAGAGGCAGAGCTGGGGGTTACAGAGCCCCTTCTGAGGTCAGGTGCAAGGAGAAGCCTGTTCCAAAAGCTGCTCCAGCAGAGGGAACAGCCTGTGCAAATGCCTGGCAGAAGGACCGAATGCCGCTCAGCGGGTCTGGAGCAGAGGACCTGGATGCGGAGAGGGGGAGAGACAACTCGGGGCTTCGGAGCCCAGGGGGAGTGCAAGTTATACCCCAGGACAGGGGACATGGCAGGAGGGTATTTAAACAGGGAGCAGCAGGCTCTGATTTACCGGTAAAATTCAGGTCAGAGATGGAGTTGGCCTGACCGGCTGGGGGATCTGGGAGGCGAGGAGGTGACAGACTGAAAAGGGTTCCCCGGGACCACGGAGGCTTTGCAGAATCTGCAGGATGGCTTGTGGATTGTGAACAAACGCTGATCTCAGGGTGTTCCCTGGCACCCCACCTACTCCCTTGCCTTGGAGACACTAAATTGGGTGCCTCTGGGGGCCGTGAGGACGCTATGGCCATCTTCCTTCCCCCCCACGGACTGTCATGTAGCCGGGCATATAGTGGGAGCTCTGTGGGTCTGTGGGGCTCGTCTCAGACACTGAGCCTCAGCCAAGCACTCTAGAAATACTGTTTAATCCTTGAGGTTGGCCTAAGTGGTGGGGACCTCCACCCTGTCTTCCAGGTGTGGGTATGGAGGCCGAGGCAGGTGGGTGAGTTGGTCACAGAGCAGAAAGGTGACCAGGCTGGGGTCTTAAGAACAGCTCCCCGGCCCTCCTGCCCCTCCCCCTTACCTGGTTCACCGCCTGTACATTGCAGTGGTGGGGACTAGAAGGCTGTTTTCACTTTGAAAGACCCCTCACCATCTCCCAGACACTCGTGGGTATCCCAGAGGGCAGAGGTGGGGTCTCCGCCCACAGTGGCTTCTGCCTATCTACACAAAAGTGCCCCTGGTGGGAAAGGGGATTGGAAGCTGCCTCTGCAGGCTCTGGGCAGAGGATGGGCACCACCCACTTGGAGGAAAGACCTGGTGGACATGGTTGATGGCACAACCCCCAATTGCCCTCTGAGCAGTCTCTGCACCTCTTCAGGAGCTTTGACTTTTAAATACTTATCTGGGGGTCCCCTGTGGTCCCTGCCACTCCCCAGCCCCATGACCATGTTCACTTCCCCTTGGTCCCTTGTCCACAGGGAGAGTAGTACCTGGACAAGGGTGCTGGAGAGTGGACAGTAGTTCGGTTCTCTGAAGCATCCATGAACTCACACCCTGCATTGGCGGCCCTACCCCACCCACCTGGTATCCCGGCTCCACCCCCATCACTGCCCCACCTTTAACTACCTTGTGGTGTGCTGCCTTCTCTAAACTTACCACCAGGTGGCAGCAGAGCACCACAGATCTCATCTTGAGCCACCTGAGCGAGCAGGGGCCATCCAGGACAGGTTTGGAGGATGAAAATCCCAGGTGTGAGCCCTGTGGTGATGGAGCTGGAGTATCCACACCTGCACCCTCTCTGAGCCCCCCAGGGTTCACCATTCAACACATCAGCAAACCCTTCCTGCTGCGTGTTGGCTCTGTGGGCGAACAGAACTCCCATGACATTGGACCTGGTCCAGGGCCCAGCGTCAGGAGGTGTGGGCTGTGGGAGGAAGGCTCAGGGTGAGAGAGCCTAGCGGGGTGTCTTGCTGTGGGGACAGAGCCAAGAGAGCAGTTTCCAGGATCTCGACCTCACGTGGAAAGGTGCTGGCTCGGGTAGTAGATGGCCATCAGCTGTAACTAGTTGGCCATCATCTGTGGCCAGTTAGCCATTGGCCACTAATATAACTGCCATGGCGAGGCTAGGGGGTTGGTTGGCAGAGAAGCGGATGGCAGATTGCGGCTAGCAAGTGGGGTTAGCAAGCACGGATGGCGGATTGTGGAGCGTGTGGATCCTACTTCCTGTGTCTCGCCCCGCCACCAGTGAGACTGCGGTGCAGGAAGACCCCTAGTTGGGGTACTGGCAGATGTTTGCTTTTGTGTGGCAGATGTTTGCTTTTGTGTCTCGGCCAGTTGCCATCGAGAATATAGTGGTATGAACCCCCATCCATGTCTCCGTTGTTGTTCCTTTTCAGCCTCACTGTATCCTGCGTTCTTGTGTGGGGAGTGGAAGCTGAGACCCTGCACAGCACTTGCTCAACCCCTGGTCAGGGACGGCCTCCCAGGTGCTCTGACACAGACCTGGAGCACAGGCTCATGGAGGGGGAGGCAGTGGGGACAGCTCCCACTCAGCTGCCAGACTGGGGTGGAGGCCACATCCACCAGCTCCAGTACTACAAATGGTTTCTACGTGCAAAACCAGGACGTGATTTGTGGGGCCCAGTGCAAAGCGAATGGGAGGGGGGTCTTTGTTCAAAAATGGTTAATTTAAAGAGGGTGACAGCAGAGCAGAAAACCAAGCTCTGGCCCTTCTGAGCGTGGGCCTGTGTGCCTGCCGGAGCTGCACACCCAGAAGCCGGAGGGCTCCCACCCACTGTGCTATACGGACACGTGCAGAGCCCTTCCCACAAAGCCCTCACCCACTGCCCTCTGTATGTTCACAGAGCCCCCTCCCATGGGGGCACAGGACTGCCCATTTTACAGATGAGAAACTGACGCTCAGGGATAGGAATGGATCTCCCCAGGAACCACCATCTCTTTCATCTCCTGGGCTGTCCTGCTGAGAGCCATTATCATCAGCCTAGGAGCCCCGCTTGGCCCCACGGAGTCCTGGGCTGCGTTCCAACCCACCAGCCGTGTGGCCTTGCGCTGCCTTCCCCGCTCAGACCCTGGTTTCTTCACAGGGCGCGGGGATAACTCTATGAGACAAAGCAAGTAAGGTCCTCGCACTTGGATGTTTCACAAATTACGACGATAAGAAACAATGATGGAGTCGGTTAAACAAATGGTAAATGCTTGTGAGCCTGACCGCCCAGAATTCTGGCCGACAGATTTCCAGGTTGTCGCTGGCAGCTGCAGGCTGTCCGCGTTGCCGGGCGCTGAATTCCCGCCGGAGCTGGGACCTGTGAAGAGCTCTGCGGCCAGCAGGGGGCGCCATCGCCCCATCGGAGCGCTGGGAGCCTCCGAACCGGGCTGCAGGCCGCAGAGAGGCGTGGGCCCCGGGTCTGGGCCTCCAGGTGCCCCCACAGCCCGCAGGAGCCTGTCCCCTCCCGGATCCTCAGTTTTCGCCACAGTTGGCCCGAGTGGGGCCAGACCTGAAAGGGCCCGCGGAGGGGCCGAGTCTGGCTCATTCCTGCCTTCTATGGGCCAGGCCTTGCCGGTAACACCGCGGGATGAGGGGAGGGGGTACCATGGGGCGTCAGTCAGCCCTGGTGGTGGCGCCTTGTGAAGGGTCAGGCAG
Organism: Rhinolophus sinicus; assembly: GCF_057876585.1. Classification (NCBI taxonomy): domain Eukaryota; kingdom Metazoa; phylum Chordata; class Mammalia; order Chiroptera; family Rhinolophidae; genus Rhinolophus; species Rhinolophus sinicus. Next base: position 6,060,271 of record NC_142501.1, read on the forward strand.
GAGCAGCGTGTATTCAAGAGCAGTGTCAGGCCCTGCTTGTCCCGTTCCTGGATTCGGCTGGGCCACACCCTCCTGTCCTCTCACCCGCTGCTCACCTGTCCACCATTCCCAGGGTGGGGCTTGGGCCGGTGCTGGGCACCCGGCTGGGTAGAGGTGCTGCTGCCGCCCTGGGTCCCTGTGTCAGTGTCCTGGGGCTGCTGTCACCAACTGCCACAAGCTGGGTGGCTTCAAACAATGCAGAGGTCCTAAATCCTGGAGTGGGCAGGGCCCCTGTGCTGCCTCTGCCGGCTCCAGGGAGGGTCCGTCCTGCCTCTCCCAGCCTCTGGGGGCTCCAGGCGTCCCTCAGCCTGTGGTCCCCTCATCCAGTCTCTGCCTCCGTCTTCATGTGGCCTCTGTTCTGTGTCTTCTCTTCCAAGGACAGTTGTCATGGCATTTAGGCCCCACCAGAGAATCCAGGATGCAAATGCCTTTTCTCCAAATAAGGTCACAATCATAGGTTCCAGTGTTTAGGACTTGGACATTCAGCCTCTGCAGGCCCCAAACCAGCCAGGCAGTGCCACCCAAACACAGGAAGCTGGCCTAGCCCTAGGCTGTGCTACCTCCTCCCAGGCCACCTGGCTGAGGTGTGGGGCCCTCTGTTCTGGGTCACTTACTTCTCCACCCGTGTTTCTCAGTCCCCCCCATCAGCATCCACAGCTCCCCATCCCAGCCTGTTCTCCCGAGTTCCCTCCGCACTCAGATGGTCTGCAAGTGGCCTCTGGCACCTTTCACCCGCCCAGGCCTGGCTTGGAGCTGGCAGCCGAATGCCTGCTTAGGGAACCCACAGGTGGAATATTATCATCCTTCCCCTTGGTTGTCGCCAAGGCTCGGCCTGGGAGGGGAAGGGAAGGCCCCTGGGGCTGAAGCAGAAATGTTCCCCACTGAATGCTTTGCCAGATCAAATGCGGGTTTGCAGGAGGGACTGAAAGTGGCTGGGCGAGGGACACCTGGCTGTCCCTTAGGGAGCCTGTCAGTGGGGTTTACACATGTCCCTCAGGTGGTGCCTGTGTGTGCCTTGGGGGAGGGGTGAGAGGGAGCGGAGACCTGCCTGAGTTCCCCACTCGTATTCCAGGCTCATCTTGAAGTGGACCTCAGAGATGTCCCGGAGGGGGACATTTTCACCATGGGGCGGCACGACCTGGGACTCCTGGCCAGACCTGCCCCTGCACGCCCCGGCGGTGGCACTGCTTCTCCAGGAGGGCGCACTGGGTGTGCCATCTGCACTTTCTTGAAGTGACCGCTGTCATCTCTGGGTTTTGTACATGCTGTTCCCTCATTCCTGCTGTGAGAATTGTCTTCCTCCATCCTTGGCCAACTGCGGAAAGGGATTGGAGGTGTGGCCTCCTCCAAGAAGACTTCCCTGATGCCCAGAGTGGGGTAGGTGCCTTTCTCATGCTCCCCCAGTCCCAGGGCCTCTGTTTGTCATGGTGCCACTCTGGAGCCTTGTCCTAGAGGCAACCATGGCTCAGTGTGGGTGACCAGGAGGGGATCAAACAGCTGCAGGAAAGAGTGACAGGTGGATGTGTGTGCAGAGCCAGGGTGGGCAGGAGAGGGCAGTTCTCTGGGGGTAGAAGGAAGGGAGGTCTGGGAAACCCGTCTCTGAAAAGAGCCGAGCACACCAGAGCCTGACATGGGGCATGTGCTCATTGAAATGCGTTAAATGCTTGTTTAAATTGAAAGGGGAGCAGGGAAGCCACCATTCCAGGTTTCACACCTGCGATGGGCATCTGTTCTCCAGGTGGCAAGGCCGGCTCTGTCATGCCGAAGGGTGTCTCAGGGCGGAGGGGCCTCGCCCTCCGTGTGTCTGACCACCCCCTGGCTTGTGAAGCCGCCTCTGGCTCAATGCCTCCGAACGGCAGGCCCACACTGCTATATGTGTCCAGGGTATCAGGTGGTCAGCACTGGCCCAGACACAAACCAGATGTCCCCAAGCAAGGTCCAGAAGTCCTGGGCTGCTGAGTGAACTTGCCCTGGAGACAACTAGCGGCCTGGGGTCCTAGGAGACCTATTTCTGAGACAAATGTGTGTGGGGGGGCAGCTCTGCACTAGTGGCTAGAATGGGCTGTGGGGACTGAAATCAGATAGGCTTCTACTGGGGTGGCACCACTCATTGGCCATTGTCTTTGGGAAGTTGTACTGAATGCCTTAGACCCTCAGTTTGCTGCACTGTGAAATGGGGACAGCAGGTGCCTATGTGTGCAGTGGTTTAGGTGTGAAGTGAATCTGGCCGGTGTCAGCGCTCAGCCAGTGTGTGCTGTTCCCAGCTCCTTCTCCGTCTCCCCCCACTGCCTCCCGTTCTTCCTCCCTCTTCTCTTCCCCTGTCCTCCCCTCTCTCCTGTCCTCCCTCCAGCCTGCCCTGTACCCCACTGCACTCAGTAGGACTCCGTTGATGGCCCACATGGTCCCGCCTACATGATGCCCATGCCCACACCATGTTGTCTTCTTTGTGTTCCCTTCCTCTCCTTTCCTTACTTTCTTTGTTTCCATTTCCTAATCACTTCATCTGTCTAATCTCAGCCAAAAAGGGGCCTCCTCCAGGAAGCCCACGCAGATTTGTTTTCCCTTTGAACCCCACACCGGGGAGCCTGCCCCTTCTTGTGGAGTGGGGCACTCTGTCTCTTACGTTGGGGTTGTGGGTGTGCTGGTTACAGATCTCCTTGCCTGGCAGCCTGTGGGCCCCACTCGGGCACGGGGTCTCAGATTTCTCAGATTTTAGGAGCCCTGTGCCTAGTCTGGCCCTGAGCAGGAGTTCTGGAACACTCAGTGAGTCCCCCTCAGGCTCCCTGACAGAGTGGACATGATGGAGTGAAGTCACTGACCCAGAAACACGTCTGAGCACAGTGCCAAGTGGGAGCGCAGGACGAGCCATGCAGAGCGTGTCCCTTGTTCAAACCAGGTCCACCTTCCTCTCCGTGCGGAGAGGGCTGACTGCGCTGAATCTTACCTTCGTTTGTATACTTTCCTAGATTGTTTGAAAAAATTTTTTTACAATGTTATTTTTATTATCCCATAAATCAATACGATTATTTCCAGGTTTGAAAAAAATGAAAGTTTTGTGTGACATGGTTCTACTTCTGATTCTCGTAGACTCAGGAGGGTATCTGTGGGTCCCCCAGGTGGATTTCCTCAGACAAGGGGGCTTCTGGACACTCGTCCATCCCCAGAGCCAGAGAGACAGCAGGTGCCCAGGAGGATGCGGCTCGGTTGCCAGGTAACAGTGGTCACCATAGCAACACTGCCTCCTCAGAGGGAGCAGAAGCCTCAGCACCCCCACCTGCGGAGGAGGGGGGAGGCGATGGGTGGGGGCTGTGGGATGGAGGCACAGGCTGGGGGAGGGGCTGGTGAGGGGCTGGGGCAGGGCCGTGGGATCTGCCCCTCCTCCCTCTTCACGGACTCTCTTGAGCCCCTGTCCTTGAGCCTCGGTTTCCCCATCCGCCAAATGTGGTGGTGATGGCTGCTCTTCTTTCCCCACTCATAAGTGTGTGCCCTGTGCCAGGTGCTACACTTGGCCAGGCCTCCCCCTACTTCCTGGCACGGTGCTGCTCACACAATCAGAGATTGTGGGGTAATTTACAAGGGTGCCAGTGGAAACTCAAGGAGCCAGGAGGCAGGAGAGCCGTATCGGGGGCCAGTTCTGCCACCCTGAAGCCGGCTGACCTTAGCCACTCTCTTGGCCTCTCTGGGCTTCAGTTTTCCTGTGCAAACCTCCTTTGCCTGTCCTCTTGAGGGCTGCTTTGGGACAGCAAAGAGATGGGCTGTAACCACAGGGGGAGCAGTGGGGACACTTCCTACACCCCAGCATAGGGGACATTATGGGCCACCACCTACACCCCAGCATGGGGGAACATTGTGGGGCACCACCTACACCCCAGGATGGGGGAGCATTGGGGGGCACTGCCGACCCCCCAGGGACTGAGGACAGGCTCAGCTCTCTCTGCCCATTTGCACTCAGCCACCACCTCCCCCACATTCTGCTCCCCTGCCAACATCCCCTCACACAGCCCCAGCTCCATAGCCCGTTTCCTAGGTGTTTAATTACACGATTTCCCATCTACGTCAGAGTGTCCCCTGGGCTCTGTCTACCCCCGGGCTGCGTCTCAAGACCAGGTGTTTTGGCTGTGTCCTGACAGCACCCCCACTCTGCACACTCAACCGTCCCTATTGTGCTGTGTGACCTGGGACCAGACCCTTGGCCTCTCTGTGCCTGTGTTGCTTTGCTCTCAGATGGAGGTGGTCAGAGCACACTGCGGGAGGACGAGTGGTCAGGATAAGAGGCGCCCGGCCCAGCACTGGGCACACTAGTGACAAACCAAGGAGCTTGGCCTGGGGTCAGGGCTCTGTACCCCTCACAGCCTCAGTTTCTTCCTCTGTAGGCCGAGGGAAAATCAGCCACCCTGTCACAAGGCGAGGGGGTGGCTGGACGAGCTGACACCCAGTGCTGGCACATGGTGACTCCTCAGGTGTCGTCTTGGGGGACTCGCACCCCAGCCACTGCCCGGCCCCCAGGCCCTTCCTGTTCCTCCTTCCCAATTTTGTTTGTTCTCCGTCCCCAACCTGTTCCACTCCTGTTCATCCAGGGTTCCCAGTGTGTCAGCTTCCAGATGGGTCTGTGGGGGTCTGGCCATGCCCATCCCCTGCGTGGGTGGCCCATCCTGGGAGGGGCTGCTGGGGCCCAGCTCCTCCAGTGGGGGGGGGAGTCTGAAGCTGCCAGGCTTCCCTCATCCCCTATTAGTTGCCATGGAAACCTCCTAGCAACCATGCAAACAGGCTGTGCCCACGGGTGTGCAGCAGCAATAGTGTGGCTGTCACTTCAGATGCCGAGGGTCAGGCTGAGGACAGGGAGCCCTGGGGCCACCTGGTCCGCCCTCCGTTTACTTCCTTTTAAATGACCCCATCGTTGCCCACAACAAAACGCGGCCTTGTTGCAGCGCTTTGCAGGACTTCGCTCAGTGGCTCTGAGGGTCATGGGGTCTCCATTTCCACAGGATGTGCCCAGGGTCCTGCGTGACCCCTGCTGAGTGGGGTCAAGTCTGCTTCCTGCCTTTGCTGTTCACTGGACATCATTAGGCTTGTGAGTGAGGAAATGGGTCGTGAGAAGCAGCTTTCGTCCTAGCATCCCTGCTGTTCCCACCCCCACCCGGCTCCGTCTCCATGGATGTTCTTCCATTCGGTGTCACAAGAATGCAGCACCTCCACACACACACACACACACACACACACACGGAACACACAAACGTTCGTGGACACACACAGACACAGACACTCACCTCACACTCATACTAATTTGCAGCTACGAGGACACACTCTCTGGGCCCCCTCTGCTTGGCAGGCCACTGGATTCCAATATTTAACCAGACTTGCGGGGGGGCTGCCTTGAAGGGCGTCAGTCCCCTGAAGCCCCCCAGCCCTCGGAAACCACCTGACCGGCCCCTCCTCGGCCCCACCCCACGTCCTCACTCCACTCCCACGGGAGCCCCCTCCTCTCCGGCCCCAGATAACCAGAACCCCTAACTGGCTGCAGCTGCTGTGCCCTCCACGGAGCAGGACACACAGTCTGGGCTGCCTCTCCCCCCAGGACCTGAGGGGGCGGCAGGGAGGACCGAGATGCCGAGTGGGAGGACAGCTCTGCTGGCCGCTCTGCCTGAGGTGGGAGCCTCTCTGGGCCCACACTTCCTGGGGCTCTCTGGGGATGTGGGGGAAGGGCAACACCACGGGGGGAGGGGGTGCTGGTCTCAGGCTGGCTACGAGGATGGAGGCTTCCCTCGTTCCTTTTTGAAAGAGCAGGATCATGTCATCTTAATCTTCAGACGTCTGCCGTGTGCAGCTGCAATGTCACCTGCTCACTGTTGTACCACAAGCCTGGGGTGAGGGTGTGTGTGCATCGTGTCTGTGTACATTTGGGTGGGAGAGTGTGTGAAGGTGTGAATGTGTCTGCGTCTCAGTATGTTGTGTGCGTGGTAAGTGTGTATAGGTGGCGTGTGCATATGCGGTGTGGCATGTGCTCACATGTGCATGTGTGTACGCATGTGCTGTGTGTGTATGTACTGTGTGTACGTCCGTGTGTGTGGAGCAGGAGGCGGGATCAGAAGTGGGAGGGAGATGCAGAGGTCAGAGAGACTGTGGGAACAGGAAGTGGCCGTGGGGACAGGCCTCCGGGAAGCCTGCCTCGTGCCCGTCATCTGAGCCAGTGGGTCCAGTCCTGGTTTTTGTTTACTAGGGGAGGGGTGAGTATGTGGGGGGTGAAAGATTCCAGAACCAGAGCTCAGAGCCCTTCCTGTCCACTCTTTCCTCCTCCCTGTTTCTCGGCCCAGGCAGAAGGGAGGGTGTCACAAATGTTTCGAGGTGGCCCCAGCGTGCCCTGGAGGGGGAGGCTGGAGGCCTGAGGGTGGTTAAGTCTTAAGGAGAGGACCCCCACCCCTTGCCCTCAATGGCACACACGTGGAAAAGCCTGTGCACCAGGGAGGCCCAGGGAGGCCCAGGGAGGCCCAGGGAGGCCCAGGGAGGCCCAGGGGGGCCCAGGGGGCCCAGGCCCCACAGCTGGCAGCACAAGACCGGGTCTTCAGAACCCCCTGCCCAGCCTGGCCCAGGCACCTCTTATGGCCCATGGGCATCCAGGAGGCGCCCCCTTCAGATGTGTTGGTGTTGGTCATGGTTATGTGTGACGGTCTCACAGTGGATGTCCCACCCACTGTCCCTCGGTCCCCTTTCCCACACTCATAATTTTCCTTTTTGCTCTGGGATGTTTCAGGTACATGCTGAGAGGCTCTGTTGGGTCTTCACTCTAGGACGTTAGAAAGGTGGGGCCTTTACAAAGGACAAAGTGACTGGGCAGCAGGACACCGGAGCCCCCACTCTCAGCAAACTCCGGGCACTGAGTTGTGTCGTTCCATGACTGTTGTCCCCATCATGCCATCTGTATGGCCACTGCTGCGTTGTATGGTCACGTGCGCCACTGCTATTGCTGCTGCAGTTACTCTCGTCATGGCTGTGATGACCAAACTGACATGTTTCTACACACTGCTTTAATTATCATTCCCTTTTGGCATGGACTTCCGGCTGTGTGCCAACTTCCCATATAGCAGAGGCTCAGCCCGGGCACCTTTGCCCCTAGGAGATCCTTGACAATGCCTGGAGACACGTTCGGGTGTCCCTGTTGGGTGGGAGGGGGCTACGGGCATTACCGTGTAGAGGCCAGGGATGCCACTGGACAGCCAAGCAAGAAGTTATCTAGTGCAAAATGTCAACGGTGCGCTGGTTTCCGACTCCCAGCATCATCCTGGAGTAGCGGGGAGCCTGCGGGGAGGGCTGGGGTCCAGGTCACCAGAAGCTTCCTTGGGAAAGCAAGTGTGGGGTAGGGATGGGTAGAGCCTTGGCTGCAAACCAGATGTCTGGGTCAGGCTCGGCTCTGCCGTTTTCCTGCTGTGCTGTGATGGTTAATTCCAGGTGTCACCTTAACTGGGCTCAGGGATGCCGAGGTGACTGGTTAACATGATTTCTGGGAGTGTCTGTGAGGGCGTGTGCAGAAGAGATTAGCGTTTGAATCGCAGACTGAGAGGGTTCTCACCAGTGCGGGCTGGCGTCATCCAACCCGCTGAGGGGCCGAATAGAGCAAAAAGCTGAAGGAAAGGTACATCCTCTCTCTCTCTCTCTCTCTCTCCCTCCCTCCCTCCCTCCCTCCCTCCCTCCCTCTCTCTCTCTCTCTCTCTCTCTCTCTCTCTGCTTGAGCTGGGCCATCCAGCTTCTCCTTGGACACTGGTGCTCCTGGTTCTCAGGCCTTTAGGCTCAGCCTGGGGCTGCCCCCCGACTTTCTTGGGCCTGCAGTTGCTGATGGTGGGACTTGTCCACACGAAAATCGAGTGAGCCACGTCACCATCATGTGTCCTATGCACATGAGATAGATATGTAATCTCCTATCGGTTCTGTTTCTCTGGAAAACCCTGACTAATATAGTTGTCTGCCTGGGCTGCTATAAAAAGATGCTGGGAGGCTCACACAGCAGATGTTGATTTTTCTGGAGCCTGGGGGGCTGAGATCAGGGTGCCAGCAGGGTGGGGCTCTGGTGAGGATTTTCTCCTGGGTTGCGGATGGCTGCCTTCTGGCTATGGCATCCCACGGCAGAGAGCCAGCAAGCTCCGATCTCTCTCTCTTTTTCTAAGGGCGCTAATCCTATCATGGGGACCCCACCTTCATGACCTCAGCTAAGGACCCACCCCCCACATACCACCACCATACTGGCGGTGAGGGCGTCAACATATGAATTTAGGGCAACACAAACATTCAGTGCATAACATGTGTGATCTTTTTCTTTTAAATTTATTCTTACGTATTTATTCACTTCTCATGTCATTAGAACACAAACTGCACAAGTATCTCCTCTTCCCTCTGTAACTTTCCTACACAGGTAATAGTCTATGGCTTCTGTCACCATAGGTGTCTTTGTCTGTTCTTGAACTTCATACACCTGGAATCATGCAGTTCAGACTCATTTCTGTCTGAGTTCTTTTGTTCAACGTTATATTCAAAAGATCCACCCTTTTTCTTTAATACAGCAGTTCCCCTCCCCCCTTTTTAGTTGTAGTATCTATTGCATGAAAATACCGTAATTACTTATTATTCCTTGCCTACTGATGGAGATTGGTTGTGTTTTCAGGTTTTGGCTGTTTTGAAAAAAAATATGCTATGAATATTCTTATATGTGCTTTTTGGTGAGCATGTGATCTCATTGCTTTGGGGGTATCTTCAGGGCGGAACTGCTGGGCCATAGCGTAGGAGTATAGTTTGCTTTAGCAGATTCCTGCAAACCTTTAGGTAAAGACATCATGTGGCATCATTGAAAAAATTTTTTTAAAAATAGACTTATTTTTTAGAGCAGTTTTAGATTTACAGTAAAATTAAGGAGACAATACAGAGGAACACCCGACCCCCCCGGTTTCCCTTATCCCAAGTATCTTACATCGGTTGGTACATTTGTTACAACTAATGAACTAGTGTTGGTAACATTCTCATTAACCAGGCCCACGCTTTACTCACTTTACTCGATTACCTTAGTTTTCCCCTAGTGTCTTATTTATTTATTTTTTTCTGTTCTAGGGTCCCATTTGGATACGATGTCATGTATCGCTGTCATGTCTCCTTAGGCTCCTCTGGGCTGTGACAGCTTTCTTTTTTTTTTTTTTTGGCCATTTGAAAAAATGCTCCTTCAGAAAAACTGGAGATAATGTAGAGTCACGTGTGGTGGCAAGAAACAATATAGAGGGATCTTTTGTATGTTACGCTCAGTTTCCCCCAATGGAACATTTTGCAAAACAAGAGTAGAATAGCAAAACGGGGACGCTGACATGGACACATGGATGCCATCTGCTGGTCTTAGTCAGATGTCGCCCTTTTTCCGTGTGTGTGTGTGTGTGTGTGTGTGTGTGTGTGTGTGTGTGTGTGTAAATTCTGCACAATCTTATCGCCTGTGTACAGGCCTGGACCACGTCCACAGCCACGATGCTGGGCATCCCCCTGCCCCACAAGGAACCAAGGTTGCCCTTTTATAGCCACACCCACCTCCCTCCTTCACCCTTCATTTCTGGCCACCTCTGGTCTGTCCCCCACCTCCGAAATGATGCCATTTCTAAAATGTTGCATTAATGGAACCATAAGCTATGGAACCCTTGGGACTGCTTTTTCTACTCGCGTGAGTCCCTGGAGACCCTTCCTGGCATTTTCTGCATCTGTAGTTCCTTCCTCTGCTCTGCCGAGTAGACTCCCTGGGCGGGAGGGACCCCAGTTTTCTTGATCGTCTGTCCACCGAAGAACATCTGGGCCGATTCCGGTTGGGACCATTCCAATAAAGCTGCTCGGAACATTTGTGTACAGGTGTTGGCGTGAACAGTCATTTCCATTTCTCTGAGATAAATGCCCAGGAATGCAAATGCTGAGTCGTATGGTAGCGGCATTTTAGGTTTTTAAGAAATTGCCAAACTGTTCTCCAGGGCCGCTGTACCGGGACATTCGCACCAGTGACGTCTGAGTTTCTTCACATCCTCGTCAGCATTTGCTGTCGTCACTATTTTAAATTGTAGCCATTCTGATAGTTGGACACGAGTGTTGTGGTCTAGAGGATGTTGTGGATGAGGACACGATTTCCTCATCATAGGCCAAGCCTGTAGGGGTGTTGTGAGTTCTAAATAAGTAAATACTTGTAAAGAACTTAGAACAATGCCTGGTGTAAGTACTAAAAATATTATTTTTAACCTTTTAAACCGCAATTACTTTTGCACCAACCTAATACTATTTGTTAGATTGAACTCTATGAAATTGCCAATATAGGATCATTTTTGACCTGCAAAAATGGCAATCTGATGTGTTTCACCTAGTATTGTTATTATTACACCCACCTGGTTCCAGGTGCAGGGGCATATATGCCCTCCCAGCTTTACCACCAGCTGGGCCTCCCCCTTGCTCACCTGGAGGGACGACTTCGATGCCAGGCTGAGCCATTGGGTTCCGCTGTCATCTGAGGTCAGGTGAGAGGAGGCGTTTAAAGATGCATCTGGCCACTGAGCGGGCCGTGGGGTAGGAGGAGAGAGCAACCAGCTCCTCATCAGCAGGAGACCCTGATGAACCCCAGACCTCTGGCCCTGCCCGCAGTCCCACCCACACTGCCCCCTGGCACCCCATCAGAGAACCCACAAGTCCACCTCCTTGGGAAGCTTGCATTGGGCCTGTGGGAGGCTCGGTTGGCAGAGCCCGGCTGTCTCGGCTCTGACCCCGATGGGTGGTGGGGGTGCGACAAGGGACTGCCGTCTGAGCTTCCCTGTCCCACTGCCGCGGAAGGGCCTGTTAGATGGGATTGGCATGTGGCAGTGCCAGGCAAATGTGTGAGGTTATTACTACTGTTGTTGTTCATTGTTGTTAAGCATTTGGAGAGCAGAGCCCAGCCTGTCCTGAGGGACCTGCCTAGAGGGATTGCCTGGGCTTCTTCCCAGTGAGGGGGGCTGGGGACGGGGAGGGGGTTCCTTCTGTGGGTGGGCTGCTTGGAAACCTTGGGAAGGGGTGTGAGAACTCTGTGAGAGCCCCCCACGAGGAGAGGAGGATGCAGTGTGACTCAGGGAACCTGGCCACCTTTGCCCAGCCCTCATAGGGCGAGGGGACCCCACCCAGGCCTCTGTGCACCCAGCACGGCCCATGGTGGAGGCTCGGTGATGTTGGCCTAGAAGGAGTCCCAAGGGCACCATTTGTTCAGGTCTTGCTGCTTCCAGAACACTCTGTCCTCACCTCACAATGGCACCTGGAAACAACCTTGTAAGGAGGCATATCTTTCCAACTGACAGGTGGGAAAACTGAGGCTCAGGGAAGGCCCCTGTGTGAATGGGAACAGAGCCCCTCCTGGACGCCTCCTCCCCAGGGTGGCAGGCTGGGAGACGCTGCACCCTCCTGCTTCCTAGGGAGGCCCCATGGGAGCAGCACTGACCCAGGACAAACCCTGTCAGGGGTGGGGGGTAGGGGGTGGGGGTGGGAAGCGATTCAGAGGACCGGCAGGTGACTGTCTCACCGGCCTCTCCCCCTACCCAAGATGACCTGAGTTCTTTTGAAGGTGGAAGCAGCGAGGGTGGAGCCAAGTATCTGTCTGCACTTGGAGGTTCAGAGAACCCCATGAGCCTCCCTGTGTCCCCACTGGCCTCTGGGGAACCCAGGTAAGAGCTACTTTTGGATACCATTCAGGAGACAGGATTCATTCCCTCCGATTGTCATGCAAATCGCGGGCTTTGCCGATTACCATATTAACCCTGCCAGGCAGGGATGGCAGGTTGTCTGGACCTGCCAGCAGGAGGCCACATGGGGCTGGTCTGGGAGCTCTGGAAAGTGATGGGGAAGGAACCCGCCTCTGTGTGGCTCTGCCTACGTGAGAGGGCACCCTGCTGGGTGTGAGGTGCCGGGAGGATGGGACACAGGTGGGTGCCGCTGGTGGGCTCCAAGACTGGGCAGAAAGGTGTAGAGGGCAGGGGTCTGCCCCCAGGGTGCCTGTCCATAGTGTGGTGATGATAAATGGGGAGGGGGACTGAGGAGGTCTCAGCAAGGGTACAGAGCAAGAGGAGGGGACCAAAGCTGAACTGGAGCCTGGGACAGAGCGGCTGGCCTCCAGGGCACTGTCATCGTGCTGCTTGCCTAGGCCCAGCTGCAGGAGCCCAGTATAACCTCCTACGGGAAGCAGGAGGGCTCATCCCTGTTTTATAGACAAGGAAGCTCAGAGAGGTAAAGGCACTTTCCTGGGACCACACAGCTGGAGAGGGCCAAACTTGGAGCCCAGGACTGTCTAACGAAGAGGTGCCATCAGCTCAGTTCTCTGTCGTGGAGGAGAGAGCCTGGCCTGGCCCCCCAGCCAGCAGGTGAGAACGTTGGGCTGTCCTCCCGTTTGTGATTGGTTTCCTCAGTAAACTGGCAGGTCCTTACACCCGCCCCATCCTGTCCTTGTGAGGGTTAAATGAGATAGTATTTGGATCGCACTTTGCTCTCTAGCTGTTTTCATGGGTCCAGGTGAATGGAGGTGAGGCAGTCAAAAGAAATGAGGTCCCATAGTGGGTCCCTTCAGGACCGGGAGAGGCTGCTGTGGCTGGGGGTCCAGCATGTCACTTCTGGGGGCACTGAAGAGAGCTTTTGAGCTGGCCTCCTGGATTCCAGCAGGTAAGGGTTTGTAATGCTCATTTTGCGGCAGAGCTCCTGAGGCCAGGGAGAGGGCGGGCACCTGGCCTTATTCACAGAGCAGGTGGTGTGAGACCGAGGGATTAAACCCAGGGTCTCCTGGCTCCACTGGAGCGAAGAACCCAGGTGCCCAGGACAGTCCTTGAAGTGCAATCATGGACGGCACCCCCCCCCTCTCAGAGAGGTCCTAGCCCCCCAGCTCCTTCCTGGGGAGGCTTCGATGGGCGGTGTACCTTGGCTTGGAGGCTGCGGAATAAATGAACAAGCATCCTGTTTAGCTGGCTCCCATCCCGGGTTCCTTGGATGTGAAATCTTTTGCCATGTGGGCCGGTACAGTGGGGGTAACCCTGATGGTGGGGGTGCCGAGCGCTCTTCTGGTCCACATGCTGACTCAATTCCTCTTATGCCCCCAGGCTGTTAACTCTCCCTGCCAAGAGGACAGGTCTGAGGTGCGTCCCTCCTCCCTGGCAGCAGCTGGGGCACACAGACACCCCTCCACCACCCACGGCCTCAGCGTCATCTTCCCTGACCCCTATTAGTGTCCTGGGACCACTGTAAAACAGCTCCACAGACGGGCCCTTCAACAGCAGACATTTATTGTCTCACAGTTTGGAGACTGGAATCCCAGATCTAGGTGTTGTGGGCTGGTTCCTTCTGAGGCCGAGCGGGAGAATGTGCTCGTGCCTCTTTCCCAGCTTCCTTGACTTGCGGATCGCCGTCTTTCCCTGCCATTTACCCTCTGTGTGCTGTGTCTGCATTCCCCCTTTATAAGGACACAGTCCTATCGGATTCAGGCCCATCCAGTGACCTCATCTTAACTTGATCTGCAAAGATCCTTCTCCAAATAAGGTCCTTTCACAGGTGCTGGGCGTTAGGGCTGCAGCACCTTGTGGGGGATGTAATTTAAGCGTGACACCTCTCTGCAGCTACCTGAGCACCTGTGCTGGCTGGCGCTTCCTCCCGGCCGGTGTGCAGGGCCCCTCTCTTGGGGTGCTTGCTTTCTTCTCTGATGGCTCCTCAGCCTCCTTTCCACATGTGTGTCTCAGGGGCGTGTCCTGGCTCCTCTGGTTCTCTGTGCCTCTCCGTGGGCCATCTGGGGCTCCCCGCTGCCTCCTGGCATCTCTGCTCTGATGACTCTCCAATCTGGGACATGGCCTACACCTTCCTGTGACCCACATCCATCACCGGCCTTTGCCTCTCCACCTGGAGGCCTGAGGGCCTCTCAGCGCATGCCAAACAGAACTTGCCACCTTCCCCAGGTGTTGCTAGTTCAGCCACGTAAGCCGGACACCTGAGCATTGCGTTTGATCCCTCCCACAGCCTCCCTCCCCCGCTGCCAATAGGTCTCTGCTCCATCTCCGCTCAGCTCTCCCCATCCTCCCCATCCCTGCCTCTACTTCCTGAGGGGTCTGCAGCTTCCATGCTCTCGTCTATGTAAGAAGTGTGACCAAGGCTGACGGGGACGCGGTGATGGGGTGGGGGTGGGGGGAGCTGCAGGCGGGCTGTCTCAGTTTTCCAAATTTTGCTTTTTACAAACAGGTGCCCACCTTCTGATCCTCTTAGGTTGCCACTGACAAGTCCAATATTTGAAAATATTCTATGAACATAAAAAGGCAAGAGACACGTAATAGGGCTCAATAAACGTTTATCGAATGGAGGTAGGAGGCAGAGGAGGAAGGGAAGAAAATGTGGGGTGACCAGGGGGGTGCGGGAGAGTGGGCAGGGAGGCCAGGCTGGGTGTGCAGGGGTGCAGCAGTTGGGGGGGGGTGTCCCTACGACACTCGTTGGTCCTCTCACAGGGCATGAGTGCCAGCCCCTCTGCCCCCAGGACCCTCTGCTGTCCGTCCTAAAGGTGTCCTGTGCCGACCACAGGCCCCTTGACTCCTGAGTTTTTGGCTTCAGATGCCCCCAGAAGTCAGAATAAAAAATAAAATAAAATGGAACAAAACACCAAGTGAGCATCCGGCTGGGGAGCAGAGCAGACCCAGGTTCTGAGAACCTTCCAGAGGCAGGGAAACAGGGCTGCTGGAGGGGAGGGGGGCACATCTCATTTTGACATTTTGTTTTAATATTTTTCAAAGTGTTCTAATTAAAGCCTCTGTGCTCCCTTTGAAATACTGGCAATTACAAAGATGAATAATTGCATAATAAATATTAATTTGCATCATGGTAATGAGGCCCAGAAGCATCCCACAGTTAAGTGAGAATTTAGCTCTTTCCACTCTGGTGGGGGAGGGTGCCTGCGGGAGGGGCTCCCCCAGCTTATAGGGAACTCCACCGGAGCACGGAGGCCCAATGCTGGGGTGGGGCTCGGGGGGCTGGGCTGGACGGCCCAGTCCCACTCTGCTTCTGCAAGGAGTTTACCCTTTGACGAAGGGCTCCTGGCTTCCTTCCTCTGAGCCTCCAGGTCCCTGAACTGACAATGACAAAGTTGAGTGAGAGGATCTCGAAGGGCCTGCCAAGTCAGGCAGTCTAGGACGTGACCAGAAGTTCCTGAGTGTGCTAGGAGGGCAAGGCCCACATATAGAATCCCTGATGGAGAAGTCCATGGGGATCGAGCCACTCCGTCTGGAACGGCGGCTCCAAGCCTCCCTCCGTGTGCTGCTCGGCTCCCTTCCCAGCTCTCACCCCTTCCTGTCGCCGGATCGGATCCTCTGGATTATTGCCTGGCTCCCACATGGGGCAGAAGGTCCAGGGGCCGTGCCTTGATCATTTTGCTCACTGCCGTCTCCCAGGCCCAAGAACAGTGCCTGGCATTTAGGAGACAGTGAACATGAGTTAAGCAAACTGTAATGTCTCTCTGCCCAGATACAGGACCTTGCAGCTCCCAGGGCTGGTTTTCTTCCTTGACTTTCGTGAAATCAACACGGACACCTCTCCTGCTGCCAGCTGGGGGAAGCGTGGCCATCACATCCCACTGCCTGGGGGAAGGAAAAAAGCTTACCAGTGAGATAAAGCGTTACCCACCGAACACGTCACTAAAGGGGCCACCTGCCTACTTCTAGCCTCCCAAGTAAGTGGAACCATGAGCCCTTCAAGTAAGTGGCATCCCTGACTTTTGCAATGTGGAGTGTCTGAAGGCGTGGGACAAGCTTTGCAGACATGATACTCAGGGAAGGACACTGCTATTTTTCCATCATAAACTGAGGCTGGTCGGCTTGGTAGTCTTGGGTCCTGCTTTTTCCCTTAAATAGCTGTTGTGATTTTCGTTTGGTGAGTCACGCTTCATGAGTCTGGACTGTCTTCTTGAATCAGCAAACTTCTTTGGAAGTAAACGGTTTCTCGGATATCTTTTGTTGTTGGAGGTTCCACTAAGAAGCCACAAGAATTCTCCAAAGGGTGCTAAGTACATGACCTAGAGGTTCATCTCACGGGCTTCATGCACAGCACACCTCCCTCCCCTCCAGGGGTCTCGTGCAGTGTGAGAAGTGCAGCGACCCTGGCTGTGTGTGTGTGTGTGTGTGTGTGTGTGTGTGTCTGTCTGTCTGTCTGTCTGTCTGACAGTTATGACCGGTGCACGGCTGCTGAATTGCGATGTTGGGAAGCTTCAATAAGTTTCAATTTCAATTGTTAGTTTGTCTGTTTGACTTAAGGATTCTGCTATCTCCTGGCATAATGACACCTGTCACTTTGTCGCTAGGTCCCACGATGTTGGTTTGGTTGCGCTGACAGCCAGTTGTGATGGTGGCTTGGGAGGGCTCCCGTGTCTTGCTCTATACCACATGTTTCTATATCATCGGTCTTTTCGATCATGGAGAGAACCTTCTCTGTTGTTTATCTTGTTTGCATGTCCCTCTGAGACAAGGCCACTCCAGAAGGAAACGTGTGTGTACGGGGAACAGACAGCAGCCCTCCGAGGGCGTTGGGTCTCTCTGACCTCCCTGTTTGTGGAGCGGTTGCAACTGACTTGCTAGTGTTTGTGTTGTTACTTCTGACTCATGTTAAATGTGTAAAAGCAAGTCTGTGAATTCTCTGTATGTGTAAATACAAAAAAGTGCATTTTTCCTGCTCACGGGGGAAGGCCCTCAGCCATCTGTGGTGGTCTGTTTGCAGTGGACTCTGTGGCCTACTTGATAGCCCCCTCTTTCACAACGATTGGTGATTGATTGGTAATAAAAAGTGATCATTTATATGCACGGTAGGGATTTCTAGCATGAGCAGATTTCTCCAACGATGAGGAGGCGGATGGCATGTGCTAGGGGCTGAATTGTGTCTGCCCACACGTGCGGCTGGAGACCTTGCACTCGCTGGGAGCGACAGCAGGCAGCCTACACCATGTCTCCTGGACTTGGCCTTCTGCACCTGTTCCCTTTGCTGATTCCGCTAGACACCTTGCACTGTAATAGGCCAGAACTGAGAATGTCACAGCGTTTCTGAGTCCTGGCAAATTCTTGAGCTTGAGGGTATTCTTGGGGACCCCGATCAATGCACAGGGGAAAGGAGTCTTGCAAAGCAGCACTGGTGGTGAGGTCTGACGCATTCGACAAGTGGAGGTAGGAACTGGATGGCTCTGAAATGACGTTCTTTTGCTCGCCTGTGGTCTGTGGGCTCAGGGCCCCTTGGAGACTGGGCTGAGTGAACCACAGCAACACATGCACTGTGGCTCACAAGGGAGGTGCTGTGTGGAGAGGGCAGGTGCAGGCGTGCCCCTGGGGTGAGAGTGGCTGGAAATGGGGAGTTTGGGTTCAGAGAGGGTTAAGGGAGTGGGTCAGAGAGACGTAGAGGGAGGGGTGAGCACAGGCCAGGCGCTGGGGAGCCATGGGAGGTTTAGGGAAGGGTCTGATCTGATTGATGTAGGAGAAAGAACCCCATGGCCATTCTGGGGTGATAAACCAGGGATAGACCAATGACGGGGGCTCACCTGGGCACAGGCGGCCGTGAGGAGACAGCTGTGGCTGTCCAGCAGAGAGAGGATGGTGGCCGACCACTCCAGCCTTTCCCGGGCCCTCGCCTGACAGAGCTGGTCCTCCAAGTGGCCCAGGGGAGGCAGAGAAACTCCCTTCTCTGTCTCTAGAGATGGTGGCTGGCTGGATATAGAGTGACCAGTCCTTGGCGGTGGGTCCCAGCTCTGAGGTTTGTGAGGGTCACTTTATCTCCCAGAGCCTCACCTTGCCTCACCTGTAGAGTGGGGATGAAAGCCCAGCCCTCCCGGGCTCACTGTGAGGGGACGGGCAGGAAGGACCCTTTGTAAACTGTGCTGTGTTGACCCCGGGTGATTTGGCTTTGCTGACTACTTGCCCATGTCCGCCCTGGGTCTCTGCCTTCCAGCCCCGCTGGCCTCCTCACAGAGCCCTTCTTGCCCACCTAACTTGTTCTCCCTGACGCCCCATTCACTTTTGTGGCCCTCACCACAACTGAGTTACAGGTGAAGCTGTGTGTTTCACTCTCTGCTCGATCAGAAGCGCCATGAAGCCAGGGCCAGGCATGATGTCATTCTCCCATGTGCCTGGGACAGTTCTGGGCACAAAGTAGATACTCAGCCAACATCTGTGGGAACAAATGTGCCACTGGGGTTGGTAGGATGCACGCCACCTATCTCAGTTTGCATCATATTTAAAAGGGCGAAAGTCCTACCAAATTCTGGCCAGAGGGACGCAGGAACTGGGGGACCCTGGAGCCTTTTGGGCAGAAGGCAGACCGAGCCCTGGAGGGTGCCCTGAGCCTGGGGCGGTGCCAGCCGGGTGCCCCTGGAGCAAGCTTCGCTTTCCCTTTCTGCTCCGTGTCACAGACACTTAGTGGTTTTCCACCAACGGCAGGAATCTAAGTCTCTTGGGGGTTGAAGCTACGGATCAGAGTAGTTTCCAAGTAATTAAAACATGATTTGCAAATCAGGCCTCCAGGAGCAGCCTCACTTCTGCCAGGGTTTGCAGCCTGAGTCCCACTCACCCAGAAATGAGCCTCCAGGGCCAGGGGGTTCACCCCTCTGCTGCTCAGGGCCACGTTCCCGCCAGGGGCCTCTGTCCTCAACCCACCGCCAATCCCATAGGTCTTGCTTTTTAAATATACCCTCAGTGCAGCTACTGCTCAGCTTTTCCATGGTCAGAGAGAGTCTGTTGGAATATAAGATAGGTTCTGCCATGTCACCCTCAACACTCTCTGGCTGCTCCCAATGTCCTCACTGTCGCCTGCAGAGGCCTTCACGGCGGCCTGACCCCACTCCTGGTCTTCTCTCCCTCCCTCCTCCCCTTGCTAACTCCACTCTTGCTCTTGCTGGTCTCAGGCAGGCAGATGCCACCCCAGGGCCTTTGCACTGGCCGTGTCAGGGACTTCCATTGTGCTCTCTCACCAGTTTGATGTGGAGGCAAAGGACCCCTTGCCTCCCTGATGGCCAGGGGTGGGGGCAGTGCCTGAGCACTGGAACCAGCACATGCTCGGGGAATCCCCCCTGGGGCCTTGTATCTTCACTCGCTGCCTCACTCCACGGAGGTTGTGCTGAGGGTCCAAAGATGGCCTCCCGTTGGACATAGGGGAACACTTGGAACCACCTTCTCCTGTTCTGGCTTGTTTCTCCTCTTCTTCTTCCCTTTTCTTTTTTCTTTTTACTAGGTCTTTGGGGCTTCAGAGCTACAACGGGTCCTCTGATCTCGGTCTTATAATAAATGTTTGTAATATGTTGCATCGTGATTGTCCCTCTGGGTCCCGTCTGTTAGGCCAAAGCCACGTGTCTAGGCGTCCTGTCTCCCCCAGGCCGGGCCAGGCTAGCCGTGCAGTGCTGGGTCCCCAGTGCCGACAGCGGGCTCTGGCAGGCACAGAAAGGCGAAGGGGCATTTCTGGAATCCGTGCATGACTGAGTCCACAAAATAGGTTTAGTGATGCCTCATTCACCACCAGCCTGGCAGGGTTTACAAAAACGCGTTTTGTGCTACTGCTGGCTGAGTGTGGATGGGGGCAGGCACCGCCAGCCGCTGATGCCCAGCTCTGTGGGCTATGAAGATTTATGCCCATCTCATAGCCGAGGAAGCTGGAGAGAATCCAGTGTGGTTGGGGGTGAGTGCACTTTGCAGGGTAGAAATATCTCCCTCTTGGTGGCTGGTTATTACCCATAGACTCAGGATCTGGAAGGTTTCATTGGAAGGGTCCCCAGAGGGCCTGGTGCCTGCCCCCCTCCCCAATCCTGTCCACTGCAGCCCTGACCCCACTCTGGGGTCATGCTCTCTTCCTACCCACCCCTCACGTGGCCCAGAGCACTTTGAGGATGGCAGGGTCTGGGCCAGCCCTTGGCCCCAGGACACTTTTGGGAGACATTTGCTGTGGAGACAGAGGGGTGGTGGGGAGGGTTGTCTGAGTTTAAACTGTGCTCAGGAAACAGGCTGGGTTCTGGTCCGGGGCTCGGGGGAGAAGGAGGAGTAAAGAGCCATCTCCGTGGAGAGGCTGGTGAGGGCGTGGGAGCTGTGTGTGCCTTCGGGCCCTGCCTGTCTTGGAGATGTTGGATAAGACAGGACCAGCTGCTCCAGTGGGCTGTGGATATTTACCCACGAAACACGGAGCATCCCTCACCATGGCAACTGCCCAGTCTCAGGACCAATCCTCCACATCTGCCTGGCACCTGGCATTTCTCAATGCTCTGTCTCAGGCATTGACTCATCTGTCCTGTTGACGTCCCGGAGCTGATTCTGTAATTATCTCACCCTGTAGCTGGGGAAACTGAGGCTGGGAAAGGGGAGGGGACCCAGTCTGGGCCTCATGGCAGGGGAGTGGTCTCCAGGCTCCCAGCACAGAGGACCCACGCAGAGGGACTTCCTGATGGTGGCCTGCCACCCCCTCATCCTGGTCTCTTGGAATCCACCTGGAAGCTCGCACCCACTTTGTCTGCTTCTCCTGATGGCCCCCGAGAGGGCTGGTGTGAAACCTGCTGGGGGCACACAGCAGGCCCCACCAGCCACAGCCACACTCTCAGTGGTATCAGGAGGAACATGACCGCTAGACATGCTGTGTGGGTACAGGGAGACGGAGGCTGGTGGACATCTGAGCCGGGGCAGGGACGCGTGCAGGGTCTGGGAGGTGGGCTCTCACACCTGGGTCCTGGGCTGTGTGACTGAGGGAAGTCACTTGACTTTCCCATCTCAGCTTCCTCATCTGTGAAATGGGTATAATCATCTCCGCCTTTTCGTGCTAATGTGAAGATTAAAGGAACGCGTAGTAGGTGCTGCCCTCACCCTGATGACTTTAGATCCGTGCCCATTCATGCATTTAGCCCCCCCCCCCCCGCCACCTTTAGCCCTTTCCCTCCCCCTCCCCCTCCCCAGCTGCTCCTCTGAGCCCTACTTTGCACGGGAACAGCCTGGCTA